>NW_027288533.1:0-1368620 GCF_037038585.1 Patagioenas fasciata
TTGGGGTTAGGTTTAGATTTTAGGTTTAGATTTGGGGTTTAGATTTGGGGTTAGGTTTAGATTTTAGGTTTAGATTTGGGGTTAGGTTTAGATTTGGGGTTAGGTTTAGATTTTAGGTTTAGATTTGGGGTTAGGTTTAGATTTTAGGTTAGGTTTAGATTTTAGGTTTAGATTTGGGGTTAGGTTTAGATTTTCGGTTTAGATTTTAGGTTAGGTTTAGATTTTCAGTTTAGATTTGGGCTTAGGTTTAGATTTGGGCTTAGGTTTAGATTTTAGGTTTAGATTTGGGGTTAGGCTTAAATTTTAGGATAGATTTGGGGTTAGGTTTAGATTTTAGGTTTAGATTTGGGGTTAGGTTTAGATTTTAGTTTTAGATTTGGGGTTAGGTTTAGATTTTAGGTTTAGATTTGGGGTTAGGTTTAGATTTTAGGTTAGGTTTAGATTTTAGGTTTAGATTTTTGGTTTAGATTTGGGCTTAGGTTTAGATTTTAGGTTTAGATTTTAGGTTTAGATTTGGGGTTAGGTTTAGATTTTAGGTTTAGATTTGGGGTTAGGTTTAGATTTTAGGTTTAGATTTGGGGTTAGGTTTAGATTTGGGTTTTAGATTTGGGGTTAGGTTTAGATTTTAGGTTTAGATTTGGGGTTAGGTTTAGATTTGGGGTTAGGTTTAGATTTTAGGTTAGGTTTAGATTTTAGGTTTAGATTTGGGGTTAGGTTTAGATTTTCGGTTTAGATTTTAGGTTAGGTTTAGATTTTCGGTTTAGATTTGGGGTTAGGTTTAGATTTGGGCTTAGGTTTAGATTTTAGGTTTAGATTTGGGTTTAGGCTTAAATTTTAGGATAGATTTGGGGTTAGGTTTAGATTTTAGGTTTAGATTTGGGGTTAGGTTTAGATTTTCGGTTTAGATTTGGGGTTAGGTTTAGATTTGGGGTTAGGTTTAGATTTTAGGTTTAGATTTGGGGTTAGGTTTAGATTTTAGGTTTAGATTTGGGGTTAGATGTGGGGTTAGGTTTAGATTTGGGGTTAGGTTTAGATTTTAGGTTTAGATTTGGGGTTAGGTTTAGATTTGGGGTTAGGTTTAGATTTTAGGTTTAGATTTGGGGTTAGATTTGGGGTTAGGTTTAGATTTTAGGTTTAGATTTGGGGTTAGGTTTAGATTTTAGGTTTAGATTTGGGGTTAGGTTTAGATTTGGGGTTAGGTTTAGATTTTCGGTTTACATTTGGGGTTAGGTTTAGATTTTCGGTTTAGATTTGGGGTTAGGTTTAGATTTGGGGTTAGGTTTAGATTTTAGGTTTAGATTTGGGGTTAGGTTTAGATTTTAGGTTTAGATTTGGGGTTAGGTTTAGATTTGGGGTTAGGTTTAGATTTTAGGTTTAGATTTGGTGTTAGGTTTAGATTTGAGGTTAGGTTTAGATTTGGGGTTAGGTTTAGATTTGGGGTTAGGTTTAGATTTTAGGTTTAGATTTGGGGTTAGGCTTAGATTTTAGGTTTAGATTTGGGGTTAGGTTTAGATTTTAGGTTTAGATTTGGGGTTAGGTTTAGATTTTCGGTTTAGATTTGGGGTTAGGTTTAGATTTGGGGTTAGGTTTAGATTTTAGGTTTAGATTTGGGGTTAGGTTTAGATTTTAGGTTTAGATTTGGGGTTAGATGTGGGGTTAGGTTTAGATTTGGGGTTAGGTTTAGATTTTAGGTTTAGATTTGGGGTTAGGTTTAGATTTGGGGTTAGGTTTAGATTTGGGGTTAGATTTGGGGTTAGGTTTAGATTTGGGGTTAGGTTTAGATTTGGGGTTAGGTTTAGATTTTAGGTTTAGATTTGGGGTTAGGTTTAGATTTGGGGTTAGGTTTAGATTTTCGGTTTACATTTGGGGTTAGGTTTAGATTTTCGGTTTAGATTTGGGGTTAGGTTTATATTTGGGGTTAGGTTTAGATTTTAGGTTTAGATTTGGGGTTAGGTTTAGATTTTAGGTTTAGATTTTAGGTTTAGATTTGCGGTTAGGTTTAGATTTTAGGTTTAGATTTGGGGTTAGGTTTAGATTTTAGGTTTAGATTTGGGGTTAGGTTTAGATTTTAGGTTTAGATTTGGGCTTAGGTTTAGATTTTAGGTTTAGATTTGGGGTTAGGTTTAGATTTGGGGTTAGGTTTATATTTTAGGTTTAGATTTGGGGTTAGGTTTAGATTTTAGGTTAGGTTTAGATTTTAGGTTTAGATTTTAGGTTTAGATTTGCGGTTAGGTTTAGATTTTAGGTTTAGATTTGGGGTTAGGTTTAGATTTTAGGTTTAGATTTGGGGTTAGGTTTAGATTTCGGGTTAGGTTTAGATTTTAGGTTAAGATTTGGGGTTAGGTTTAGATTTTAGGTTTAGATTTGGGGTTAGGTTTAGATTTGGGGTTAGGTTTAGATTTTAGGTTTAGATTTGGGGTTAGGTTTAGATTTTCGGTTTAGATTTTAGGTTAGGTTTAGATTTTCAGTTTAGATTTGGGCTTAGGTTTAGATTTGGGCTTAGGTTTAGATTTTAGGTTTAGATTTGGGGTTAGGCTTAAATTTTAGGATAGATTTGGGGTTAGGTTTAGATTTTAGGTTTAGATTTGGGGTTAGGTTTAGATTTTAGGTTTAGATTTGGGGTTAGGTTTAGATTTTAGGTTAGGTTTAGATTTTAGGTTTAGATTTTAGGTTTAGATTTGGGGTTAGGTTTAGATTTTAGGTTTAGATTTTAGGTTTAGATTTGGGGTTAGGTTTAGATTTTAGGTTTAGATTTGGGGTTAGGTTTAGATTTTCAGTATAGATTTGGGGTTAGGTTTAGATTTGGGTTTTAGATTTGGGGTTAGGTTTAGATTTTAGGTTTAGATTTGGGGTTAGGTTTAGATTTGGGGTTAGGTTTAGATTTTAGGTTTAGATTTAGGGTTAGGTTTAGATTTTAGGTTAGGTTTAGATTTTAGGTTTAGATTTGGGGTTAGGTTTAGATTTTCGGTTTAGATTTTAGGTTAGGTTTAGATTTTCAGTTTAGATTTGGGCTTAGGTTTAGATTTGGGCTTAGGTTTAGATTTTAGGTTTAGATTTGGGGTTAGGCTTAAATTTTAGGATAGATTTGGGGTTAGGTTTAGATTTTAGGTTTAGATTTGGGGTTAGGTTTAGATTTTAGGTTTAGATTTGGGGTTAGGTTTAGATTTTAGGTTTAGATTTGGGGTTAGGTTTAGATTTTAGGTTAGGTTTAGATTTTAGGTTTAGATTTTAGGTTTAGATTTGGGGTTAGGTTTAGATTTTAGGTTTAGATTTTAGGTTTATATTTGGGGTTAGGTTTAGATTTTAGGTTTAGATTTGGGGTTAGGTTTAGATTTTAGGTTTAGATTTGGGGTTAGGTTTAGATTTGGGGTTAGGTTTAGATTTGGGGTTAGATTTGGGGTTAGGTTTAGATTTGGGGTTAGGTTTAGATTTGGGGTTAGGTTTAGATTTTAGGTTTAGATTTGGGGTTAGGTTTAGATTTGGGGTTAGGTTTAGATTTTCGGTTTACATTTGGGGTTAGGTTTAGATTTTCGGTTTAGATTTGGGGTTAGGTTTAGATTTGGGGTTAGGTTTAGATTTTAGGTTTAGATTTGGGGTTAGGTTTAGATTTTAGGTTTAGATTTGGGGTTAGGTTTATATTTGGGGTTAGGTTTAGATTTTAGGTTTAGATTTGGGGTTAGGTTTAGATTTTAGGTTTAGATTTTAGGTTTAGATTTGCGGTTAGGTTTAGATTTTAGGTTTAGATTTGGGGTTAGGTTTAGATTTTAGGTTTAGATTTGGGGTTAGGTTTAGATTTTAGGTTTAGATTTGGGCTTAGGTTTAGATTTTAGGTTTAGATTTGGGGTTAGGTTTAGATTTGGGGTTAGGTTTATATTTTAGGTTTAGATTTGGGGTTAGGTTTAGATTTTAGGTTAGGTTTAGATTTTAGGTTTAGATTTTAGGTTTAGATTTGCGGTTAGGTTTAGATTTTAGGTTTAGATTTGGGGTTAGGTTTAGATTTTAGGTTTAGATTTGGGGTTAGGTTTAGATTTTAGGTTTAGATTTGGGGTTAGGTTTAGATTTCGGGTTAGGTTTAGATTTTAGGTTAAGATTTGGGGTTAGGTTTAGATTTTAGGTTTAGATTTGGGGTTAGGTTTAGATTTGGGGTTAGGTTTAGATTTTAGGTTTAGATTTGGGGTTAGGTTTAGATTTTCGGTTTAGATTTTAGGTTAGGTTTAGATTTTCAGTTTAGATTTGGGCTTAGGTTTAGATTTGGGCTTAGGTTTAGATTTTAGGTTTAGATTTGGGGTTAGGCTTAAATTTTAGGATAGATTTGGGGTTAGGTTTAGATTTTAGGTTTAGATTTGGGGTTAGGTTTAGATTTTAGGTTTAGATTTGGGGTTAGGTTTAGATTTTAGGTTAGGTTTAGATTTTAGGTTTAGATTTTAGGTTTAGATTTGGGGTTAGGTTTAGATTTTAGGTTGAGATTTTAGGTTTAGATTTGGGGTTAGGTTTAGATTTTAGGTTTAGATTTGGGGTTAGGTTTAGATTTTCAGTATAGATTTGGGGTTAGGTTTAGATTTGGGTTTTAGATTTGGGGTTAGGTTTAGATTTTAGGTTTAGATTTGGGGTTTAGATTTGGGGTTAGGTTTAGATTTTAGGTTTAGATTTGGGGTTAGGTTTAGATTTGGGGTTAGGTTTAGATTTTAGGTTTAGATTTGGGGTTAGGTTTAGATTTTAGGTTAGGTTTAGATTTTAGGTTTAGATTTGGGGTTAGGTTTAGATTTTCGGTTTAGATTTTAGGTTAGGTTTAGATTTTCAGTTTAGATTTGGGCTTAGGTTTAGATTTGGGCTTAGGTTTAGATTTTAGGTTTAGATTTGGGGTTAGGCTTAAATTTTAGGATAGATTTGGGGTTAGGTTTAGATTTTAGGTTTAGATTTGGGGTTAGGTTTAGATTTTAGTTTTAGATTTGGGGTTAGGTTTAGATTTTAGGTTTAGATTTGGGGTTAGGTTTAGATTTTAGGTTAGGTTTAGATTTTAGGTTTAGATTTTAGGTTTAGATTTGGGGTTAGGTTTAGATTTTAGGTTTAGATTTTAGGTTTATATTTGGGGTTAGGTTTAGATTTTAGGTTTAGATTTGGGGTTAGGTTTAGATTTTAGGTTTAGATTTGGGGTTAGGTTTAGATTTGGGTTTTAGATTTGGGGTTAGGTTTAGATTTTAGGTTTAGATTTGGGGTTAGGTTTAGATTTGGGGTTAGGTTTAGATTTTAGGTTAGGTTTAGATTTTAGGTTTAGATTTGGGGTTAGGTTTAGATTTTCGGTTTAGATTTTAGGTTAGGTTTAGATTTTCGGTTTAGATTTGGGGTTAGGTTTAGATTTGGGCTTAGGTTTAGATTTTAGGTTTAGATTTGGGTTTAGGCTTAAATTTTAGGATAGATTTGGGGTTAGGTTTAGATTTTAGGTTTAGATTTGGGGTTAGGTTTAGATTTTAGGTTTAGATTTGGGGTTAGGTTTAGATTTGGGGTTAGGTTTAGATTTTAGGTTTAGATTTGGGGTTAGGTTTAGATTTGGGGTTTAGATTTGAGGTTAGGTTTAGATTTGGGGTTAGGTTTAGATTTGGGGTTAGGTTTAGATTTTAGGTTTAGATTTGGGGTTAGGCTTAGATTTTAGGTTTAGATTTGGGGTTAGGTTTAGATTTTAGGTTTAGATTTGGGGTTAGGTTTAGATTTGGGGTTAGGTTTAGATTTTAGGTTTAGATTTGGGGTTAGGTTTGGATTTTAGGTTTAGATTTGGGGTTAGGTTTAGATTTTCCGTTTAGATTTGGGGTTAGGTTTAGATTTTCGGTTTAGATTTGGGGTTAGGTTTAGATTTGGGGTTAGGTTTAGATTTTAGGTTTAGATTTGGGGTTAGGTTTAGATTTTAGGTTTAGATTTGGGGTTAGATTTGGGGTTAGGTTTAGATTTGGGGTTAGGTTTAGATTTTAGGTTTAGATTTGGGGTTAGGTTTAGATTTGGGGTTAGGTTTAGATTTTAGGTTTAGATTTGGGGTTAGATTTGGGGTTAGGTTTAGATTTGGGGTTAGGTTTAGATTTTCGGTTTAGATTTGGGGTTAGGTTTAGATTTTCGGTTTAGATTTGGGGTTAGGTTTAGATTTGGGGTTAGGTTTAGATTTTAGGTTTAGATTTGGGGTTAGGTTTAGATTTGGGGTTAGGTTTAGATTTTAGGTTTAGATTTGGGGTTAGGTTTAGATTTTAGGTTTAGATTTGAGGTTAGATTTGGGGTTAGGTTTAGATTTTAGGTTTAGATTTGGGGTTAGGTTTAGATTTTAGGTTTAGATTTGGGGTTAGGTTTAGATTTTCGGTTTAGATTTGGGGTTAGGTTTAGATTTTAGGTTTAGATTTGGGGTTAGGTTTAGATTTTAGGTTTAGATTTGGGGTTAGGTTTAGATTTGGGGTTAGGTTTAGATTTTAGGTTTAGATTTGGGGTTAGATTTGGGGTTAGGTTTAGATTTGGGGTTAGGTTTAGATTTGGGGTTAGGTTTAGATTTTAGGTTTAGATTTGGGGTTAGGTTTAGATTTTAGGTTTAGATTTTAGGTTTAGATTTGGGATTAGGTTTAGATTTTAGGTTTAGATTTGGGGTTAGGTTTAGATTTTAGGTTTAGATTTTAGGTTTAGATTTGGGGTTAGGTTTAGATTTGGTGTTAGGTTTAGATTTTAGGTTTAGATTTGGGGTTAGGTTTAGATTTTAGGTTTAGATTTGGGGTTAGGTTTAGATTTTTGGTTTAGATTTGGGGTTAGGTTTAGATTTTAGGTTTAGATTTGAGGCTAGGTTTAGATTTGGGGTTAGGTTTAGATTTTAGGTTTAGATTTGGGGTTAGGTTTAGATTTAGGGTTAGATTTGGGGTTAGGTTTAGATTTTAGGTTTCGATTTGGGGTTAGGTTTAGATTTTAGGTTTAGATTTGGGGTTAGGTTTAGATTTGGTGTTAGGTTTAGATTTTAGGTTTAGATTTGGGATTAGGATTAGATTTGGGGTTAGGTTTAGATTTTAGGTTTAGATTTGGGGTTAGGTTGAGATTTTAGGTTCAGATTTGGGGTTAGGTTTAGATTTTAGGTTTAGATTTGGGGTTAGGTTTAGATTTGGGGTTAGGTTTAGATTTTAGGTTTAGATTTGGGGTTAGGTTTAGATTTTTGGTTTAGATTTGGGGTTAGGTTTAGATTTTAGATTCAGATTTGGGGTTAGGTTTAGATTTTAGGTTCAGATTTGGGGTTAGGTTTAGATTTTAGGTTTAGATTTGGGGTTAGGTTTAGATTTTAGGTTTAGATTTTAGGTTTAGATTTGGGGTTAGGTTTAGATTTGGTGTTAGGTTTAGATTTTAGGTTTAGATTTGGGGTTAGGTTTAGATTTTAGGTTTAGATTTGGGGTTAGGTTTAGATTTTAGGTTTAGATTTTAGGTTTAGATTTTTGGTTTAGATTTGGGGTTAGGTTTAGATTTTTGGTTTAGATTTGGGGTTAGGTTTAGATTTTAGGTTTAGATTTGAGGCTAGGTTTAGATTTGGGGTTAGGTTTAGATTTTAGGTTTAGATTTGGGGTTAGGTTTAGATTTAGGGTTAGATTTGGGGTTAGGTTTAGATTTTAGGTTTAGATTTGGGGTTAGGTTTAGATTTGGGGTTAGGTTTAGATTTTAGGTTTAGATTTGGGGTTAGGTTTAGATTTGGTGTTAGGTTTAGATTTTAGGTTTAGATTTGGGATTAGGTTTATATTTGGGGTTAGGTTTAGATTTTAGGTTTAGATTTGGGGTTAGGTTGAGATTTTAGGTTCAGATTTGGGGTTAGGTTTAGATTTTAGGTTTAGATTTGGGGTTAGGTTTAGATTTGGGGTTAGGTTTAGATTTTAGGTTTAAATTTGGGGTTAGGTTTAGATTTTAGGTTTAGATTTGGGGTTAGGTTTAGATTTGGTGTTAGGTTTAGATTTTAGGTTTAGCTTTGGGGTTAGGTTTAGATTTTAGGTTTAGATTTGGGGTTAGGTTTAGATTTGGGGTTAGGTTTAGATTTTAGGTTTAGATTTGGGGTTAGGTTTAGATTTGGGGTTAGGTTTAGATTTTAGGTTTAGATTTGGGGCTAGGTTTAGATTAGGGGTTAGGTTTAGATTTTAGGTTTAGATTTGGGGTTAGGTTTAGATTTAGGGTTAGATTTGGAGTTAGGTTTATATTTGGGGTTAGGTTTAGATTTTTGGTTTAGATTTGGGGTTAGGTTTAGATTTTTGGTTTAGATTTGGGGTTAGGTTTAGATTTGGGGTTAGGTTTAGATTTTTGGTTTAGATTTGGGGTTAGGTTTAGATTTTAGGTTTAGATTTGGGGTTAGGTTCAGATTTGGGGTTAGGTTTAGATTTTAGGTTTAGATTTGGGGTTAGGTTTAGATTTTAGGTTTAGATTTGGGGTTAGGTTTGGATTTGGGGTTAGGTTTAGATTTGGGATTAGGTTTAGATTTTAGGTTTAGATTTGGGGTTATGTATAGAATTTAGGTTTAGATTTTAGGTTTAGATTTGGGGTTAGGTTTAGATTTTAGGTTTAGATTTGGGGTTAGGTTTAGATTTTAGGTTTAGATTTGGGGCTAGGTGTAGATTAGGGGTTAGGTTTAGATTTTAGGTTTAGACTTGGGGTTAGGTTTAGATTTTAGGTTTAGATTTGGGGTTAGGTTTAGATTGTAGGTTTAGATTTGGGGTTAGGTTTAGATTTAGGGTTAGGTTTAGATTTTAGGTTTAGATTTGGGGTTAGGTTTAGATTTTAGGTTTAGATTTGGGGTTAGATTTGGATTTGGGGTTAGGTTTAGATTTGGGGTTAGGTTTAGATTTTAGGTTTAGATTTGGGGTTAGGTTTAGATTTTAGGTTTAGATTTGGGGTTAGGTTTGGATTTGGGGTTAGGTTTAGATTTGGGATTAGGTTTAGATTTTAGGTTTAGATTTGGGGTTATGTTTAGAATTTAGGTTTAGATTTGGGGTTAGGTTTAGATTTTAGGTTTAGATTTGGGGTTAGGCTTAGATTTTAGGTTTAGATTTGGGGTTAGGTTTAGATTTTAGGTTTAGATTTGGGGTTAGGTTTAGATTGTAGGTTTAGATTTGGAGTTAGGTTTAGATTTGGGGTTAGGTTTAGATTTGGGGTTAGGTTTAGATTTGGGGTTAGGTTTAGATTTTTGGTTTAGATTTGGGGTTAGGTTTAGATTTTAGATTCAGATTTGGGGTTAGGTTTAGATTTTAGGTTTAGATTTGGGGTTAGGTTTAGATTTTAGGTTTAGATTTTAGGTTTAGATTTGGGGTTAGGTTTAGATTTGGTGTTAGGTTTAGATTTTAGGTTTAGATTTGGGGTTAGGTTTAGATTTTAGGTTTAGATTTGGTGTTAGGTTTAGATTTTAGGTTTAGATTTGGGGTTAGGTTTAGATTTTTGGTTTAGATTTGGGGTTAGGTTTAGATTTTAGGTTTAGATTTGGGGTTAGGTTTAGATTTGGGGTTAGGTTTAGATTTTAGGTTTAGATTTGGGGTTAGATTTAGATTTAGGGTTAGATTTGGGGTTAGGTTTAGATTTGGGGTTAGGTTTAGATTTTAGGTTTAGATTTGGGGTTAGGTTTAGATTTTTGGTTTAGATTTGGGGTTAGGTTTAGATTTTAGGTTTAGATTTGGGGTTAGGTTTAGGTTTTAGGTTTAGATTTGGGGTTAGGTTTAGATTTGGGGTTAGGTTTAGATTTTAGGTTTAGATTTGGGGTTAGGTTCAGATTTGGGGTTAGGTTTAGATTTTAGGTTTAGATTTGGGGTTAGGTTTAGATTTTAGGTTTAGATTTGGGGTTAGGTTTGGATTTGGGGTTAGGTTTAGATTTGGGATTAGGTTTAGATTTTAGGTTTAGATTTGGGGTTAGGTTTAGATTTTTGGTTTAGATTTGGGGTTAGGTTTAGATTTTAGGTTTATATTTGGGGTTAGGTTTAGATTTTAGGATAAGATTTGGGGTTAGGTTTAGATTTTAGGTTTAGATTTGGGGTTAGGTTTAGATTTGGGGTTAGGTTTAGATTTTAGGTTTAGATTTGGGGTTAGGTTTAGATTTTAGGTTTAGATTTGGGGTTAGGTTTTGATTTGGGGTTAGGTTTAGATTTTAGGTTTAGATTTGGGGTTAGGTTTAGATTTTAGGTTTAGATTTGGGGTTAAGTTTAGATTTTCGGTTTAGATTTGGGGTTAGGTTTAGATTTTAGGTTTAGATTTTAGGTTTAGATTTGGGGTTAGGTTTAGATTTTAGGTTTAGATTTGGGGTTAGGTTTAGATTTTAGGTTTAGATTTGGGGTTAGGTTTAGATTTGGGGTTAGGTTTAGATTTTAGGTTTAGATTTGGGGTTAGGTTTAGCTTTTAGGTTTAGATTTGGGGTTAGGTTTAGATTTGGGGTTAGGTTTAGATTTTAGGTTTAGATTTGGGGTTAGGTTTAGATTTGGGGTTAGGTTTAGATTTTAGGTTTAGATTTGGGGTTAGGTTTAGATTTTAGGTTTAGATTTGGGGTTAGATTTGGGGTTAGGTTTAGATTTTAGGTTTAGATTTGGGGTTAGGTTTAGATTTTAGGTTTAGATTTGGGGTTAGGTTTAGATTTTCGGTTTAGATTTGGGGTTAGGTTTAGATTTGGGGTTAGGTTTAGATTTTAGGTTTAGATTTGGGGTTAGGTTTAGATTTTAGGTTTAGATTTGGGGTTAGATTTGGGGTTAGGTTTAGATTTGGGGTTAGGTTTAGATTTTAGGTTTAGATTTGGGGTTAGGTTTAGATTTGGGGTTAGGTTTAGATTTTAGGTTTAGATTTGGGGTTAGATTTGGGGTTAGGTTTAGATTTGGGGTTAGGTTTAGATTTGGGGTTTGGTTTAGATTTTAGGTTTAGATTTGGGGTTAGGTTTAGATTTTCGGTTTAGATTTGGGGTTAGGTTTAGATTTTCGGTTTAGATTTGGGGTTAGGTTTAGATTTTAGGTTTAGATTTGGGGTTAGGTTTAGATTTTCGGTTTAGATTTGGGGTTAGGTTTAGATTTGGGGTTAGGTTTAGATTTTAGGTTTAGATTTGGGGTTAGGTTTAGATTTTAGGTTTAGATTTGGGGTTAGGTTTAGATTTTAGGTTTAGATTTGGGGTTAGGTTTAGATTTTCGGTTTAGATTTGGGGTTAGGTTTAGATTTGGGGTTAGGTTTAGATTTTAGGTTTAGATTTGGGGTTAGGTTTAGATTTTAGGTTTAGATTTGGGGTTAGGTTTAGATTTGGGGTTAGGTTTAGATTTTAGGTTTAGATTTGGTGTTAGGTTTAGATTTGAGGTTAGGTTTAGATTTGGGGTTAGGTTTAGATTTGGGGTTAGGTTTAGATTTTAGGTTTAGATTTGGGGTTAGGCTTAGATTTTAGGTTTAGATTTGGGGTTAGGTTTAGATTTGGGGTTAGGTTTAGATTTTAGGTTTAGATTTGGGGTTAGGTTTAGCTTTTAGGTTTAGATTTGGGGTTAGGTTTAGATTTGGGGTTAGGTTTAGATTTTAGGTTTAGATTTGGGGTTAGGTTTAGATTTTAGGTTAGGTTTAGATTTTAGGTTTAGATTTTAGGTTTAGATTTGCGGTTAGGTTTAGATTTTAGGTTTAGATTTGGGGTTAGGTTTAGATTTTAGGTTTAGATTTGGGGTTAGGTTTAGATTTTAGGTTTAGATTTGGGCTTAGGTTTAGATTTGGGGTTAGGTTTAGATTTTAGGTTTAGATTTGGGGTTAGGTTTAGATTTTAGGTTAGGTTTAGATTTTAGGTTTAGATTTGCGGTTAGGTTTAGATTTTAGGTTTAGATTTGGGGTTAGGTTTAGATTTTAGGTTTAGATTTGGGGTTAGGTTTAGATTTTAGGTTTAGATTTGGGGTTAGGTTTAGATTTGGGGTTAGGTTTAGATTTTAGGTTTAGATTTGGGGTTAGGCTTAGATTTTCGGTTTAGATTTGGGGTTAGGTTTAGATTTTCGGTTTAGATTTGGGGTTAGGTTTAGATTTGGGGTTAGGTTTAGATTTTAGGTTTAGATTTGGGGTTAGGTTTAGATTTTAGGTTTAGATTTGGGGTTAGATGTGGGGTTAGGTTTAGATTTGGGGTTAGGTTTAGATTTTAGGTTTAGATTTGGGGTTAGGTTTAGATTTGGGGTTAGGTTTAGATTTTAGGTTTAGATTTGGGGTTAGATTTGGGGTTAGGTTTAGATTTTAGGTTTAGATTTGGGGTTAGGTTTAGATTTTAGGTTTAGATTTGGGGTTAGGTTTAGATTTGGGGTTAGGTTTAGATTTTCGGTTTACATTTGGGGTTAGGTTTAGATTTTCGGTTTAGATTTGGGGTTAGGTTTAGATTTGGGGTTAGGTTTAGATTTTAGGTTTAGATTTGGGGTTAGGTTTAGATTTTAGGTTTAGATTTGGGGTTAGGTTTAGATTTGGGGTTAGGTTTAGATTTTAGGTTTAGATTTGGGGTTAGGTTTAGATTTGAGGTTAGGTTTAGATTTGGGGTTAGGTTTAGATTTGGGGTTAGGTTTAGATTTTAGGTTTAGATTTGGGGTTAGGTTTAGATTTTAGGTTTAGATTTGGGGTTAGGCTTAGATTTTAGGTTTAGATTTGGGGTTAGGTTTAGATTTTCGGTTTAGATTTGGGGTTAGGTTTAGATTTGGGGTTAGGTTTAGATTTTAGGTTTAGATTTGGGGTTAGGTTTAGATTTTAGGTTTAGATTTGGGGTTAGATGTGGGGTTAGGTTTAGATTTGGGGTTAGGTTTAGATTTTAGGTTTAGATTTGGGGTTAGGTTTAGATTTGGGGTTAGGTTTAGATTTGGGGTTAGATTTGGGGTTAGGTTTAGATTTGGGGTTAGGTTTAGATTTGGGGTTAGGTTTAGATTTTAGGTTTAGATTTGGGGTTAGGTTTAGATTTGGGGTTAGGTTTATATTTTCGGTTTACATTTGGGGTTAGGTTTAGATTTTCGGTTTAGATTTGGGGTTAGGTTTAGATTTGGGGTTAGGTTTAGATTTTAGGTTTAGATTTGGGGTTAGGTTTAGATTTTTGGTTTAGATTTGGGGTTAGGTTTAGATTTTAGGTTTAGATTTGAGGCTAGGTTTAGATTTGGGGTTAGGTTTAGATTTTAGGTTTAGATTTGGGGTTAGGTTTAGATTTAGGGTTAGATTTGGGGTTAGGTTTAGATTTTAGGTTTAGATTTGGGGTTAGGTTTAGATTTGGGGTTAGGTTTAGATTTTAGGTTTAGATTTGGGGTTAGGTTTAGATTTGGTGTTAGGTTTAGATTTTAGGTTTAGATTTGGGATTAGGTTTAGATTTTAGGTTTAGATTTGGGGTTAGGTTTAGATTTTAGGTTTAGATTTGGGCTTAGGTTTAGATTTTAGGTTTAGATTTGGGGTTAGGTTTAGATTTGGGGTTAGGTTTAGATTTTAGGTTTAGATTTGGGGTTAGGTTTAGATTTTAGGTTAGGTTTAGATTTTAGGTTTAGATTTTAGGTTTAGATTTGCGGTTAGGTTTAGATTTTAGGTTTAGATTTGGGGTTAGGTTTAGATTTTAGGTTTAGATTTGGGGTTAGGTTTAGATTTGGGGTTAGGTTTAGATTTTAGGTTTAGATTTGGGGTTAGATTTGGGGTTAGGTTTAGATTTGGGGTTAGGTTTAGATTTGGGGTTAGGTTTAGATTTTAGGTTTAGATTTGGGGTTAGGTTTAGATTTGGGGTTAGGTTTAGATTTTAGGTTTAGATTTGGGGTTAGGTTTAGATTTGGGGTTAGGTTTAGATTTTAGGTTTAGATTTGGGGTTAGGTTTAGATTTTAGGTTTAGATTTGGGGTTAGATTTGGGGTTAGGTTTAGATTTTAGGTTTAGATTTGGGGTTAGGTTTAGATTTTAGGTTTAGATTTGGGGTTAGGTTTAGATTTTCGGTTTAGATTTGGGGTTAGGTTTAGATTTGGGGTTAGGTTTAGATTTTAGGTTTAGATTTGGGGTTAGGTTTAGATTTTAGGTTTAGATTTCGGGTTAGATTTGGGGTTAGGTTTAGATTTGGGGTTAGGTTTAGATTTTAGGTTTAGATTTGGGGTTAGGTTTAGATTTGGGGTTAGGTTTAGATTTTAGGTTTAGATTTGGGGTTAGATTTGGGGTTAGGTTTAGATTTGGGGTTAGGTTTAGATTTGGGGTTTGGTTTAGATTTTAGGTTTAGATTTGGGGTTAGGTTTAGATTTTCGGTTTAGATTTGGGGTTAGGTTTAGATTTTCGGTTTAGATTTGGGGTTAGGTTTAGATTTTAGGTTTAGATTTGGGGTTAGGTTTAGATTTTCGGTTTAGATTTGGGGTTAGGTTTAGATTTGGGGTTAGGTTTAGATTTTAGGTTTAGATTTGGGGTTAGGTTTAGATTTTAGGTTTAGATTTGGGGTTAGGTTTAGATTTTAGGTTTAGATTTGGGGTTAGGTTTAGATTTTCGGTTTAGATTTGGGGTTAGGTTTAGATTTGGGGTTAGGTTTAGATTTTAGGTTTAGATTTGGGGTTAGGTTTAGATTTTAGGTTTAGATTTGGGGTTAGGTTTAGATTTGGGGTTAGGTTTAGATTTTAGGTTTAGATTTGGTGTTAGGTTTAGATTTGAGGTTAGGTTTAGATTTGGGGTTAGGTTTAGATTTGGGGTTAGGTTTAGATTTTAGGTTTAGATTTGGGGTTAGGCTTAGATTTTCGGTTTAGATTTGGGGTTAGGTTTAGATTTTCGGTTTAGATTTGGGGTTAGGTTTAGATTTGGGGTTAGGTTTAGATTTTAGGTTTAGATTTGGGGTTAGGTTTAGATTTTAGGTTTAGATTTGGGGTTAGATGTGGGGTTAGGTTTAGATTTGGGGTTAGGTTTAGATTTTAGGTTTAGATTTGGGGTTAGGTTTAGATTTGGGGTTAGGTTTAGATTTTAGGTTTAGATTTGGGGTTAGATTTGGGGTTAGGTTTAGATTTTAGGTTTAGATTTGGGGTTAGGTTTAGATTTTAGGTTTAGATTTGGGGTTAGGTTTAGATTTGGGGTTAGGTTTAGATTTTCGGTTTACATTTGGGGTTAGGTTTAGATTTTCGGTTTAGATTTGGGGTTAGGTTTAGATTTGGGGTTAGGTTTAGATTTTAGGTTTAGATTTGGGGTTAGGTTTAGATTTTAGGTTTAGATTTGGGGTTAGGTTTAGATTTGGGGTTAGGTTTAGATTTTAGGTTTAGATTTGGGGTTAGGTTTAGATTTGAGGTTAGGTTTAGATTTGGGGTTAGGTTTAGATTTGGGGTTAGGTTTAGATTTTAGGTTTAGATTTGGGGTTAGGCTTAGATTTTAGGTTTAGATTTGGGGTTAGGTTTAGATTTTCGGTTTAGATTTGGGGTTAGGTTTAGATTTGGGGTTAGGTTTAGATTTTAGGTTTAGATTTGGGGTTAGGTTTAGATTTTAGGTTTAGATTTGGGGTTAGATGTGGGGTTAGGTTTAGATTTGGGGTTAGGTTTAGATTTTAGGTTTAGATTTGGGGTTAGGTTTAGATTTGGGGTTAGGTTTAGATTTGGGGTTAGATTTGGGGTTAGGTTTAGATTTGGGGTTAGGTTTAGATTTGGGGTTAGGTTTAGATTTTAGGTTTAGATTTGGGGTTAGGTTTAGATTTGGGGTTAGGTTTATATTTTCGGTTTACATTTGGGGTTAGGTTTAGATTTTCGGTTTAGATTTGGGGTTAGGTTTAGATTTGGGGTTAGGTTTAGATTTTAGGTTTAGATTTGGGGTTAGGTTTAGATTTTTGGTTTAGATTTGGGGTTAGGTTTAGATTTTAGGTTTAGATTTGAGGCTAGGTTTAGATTTGGGGTTAGGTTTAGATTTTAGGTTTAGATTTGGGGTTAGGTTTAGATTTAGGGTTAGATTTGGGGTTAGGTTTAGATTTTAGGTTTAGATTTGGGGTTAGGTTTAGATTTGGGGTTAGGTTTAGATTTTAGGTTTAGATTTGGGGTTAGGTTTAGATTTGGTGTTAGGTTTAGATTTTAGGTTTAGATTTGGGATTAGGTTTAGATTTTAGGTTTAGATTTGGGGTTAGGTTTAGATTTTAGGTTTAGATTTGGGCTTAGGTTTAGATTTTAGGTTTAGATTTGGGGTTAGGTTTAGATTTGGGGTTAGGTTTAGATTTTAGGTTTAGATTTGGGGTTAGGTTTAGATTTTAGGTTAGGTTTAGATTTTAGGTTTAGATTTTAGGTTTAGATTTGCGGTTAGGTTTAGATTTTAGGTTTAGATTTGGGGTTAGGTTTAGATTTTAGGTTTAGATTTGGGGTTAGGTTTAGATTTGGGGTTAGGTTTAGATTTTAGGTTTAGATTTGGGGTTAGATTTGGGGTTAGGTTTAGATTTGGGGTTAGGTTTAGATTTGGGGTTAGGTTTAGATTTTAGGTTTAGATTTTAGGTTTAGATTTGGGGTTAGGTTTAGATTTTAGGTTTAGATTTTAGGTTTAGATTTGGGGTTAGGTTTAGATTTTAGGTTTAGATTTTAGGTTTAGATTTGGGGTTAGGTTTAGATTTGGTGTTAGGTTTAGATTTTAGGTTTAGATTTGGGGTTAGGTTTAGATTTTAGGTTTAGATCTGGGGTTAGGTTTAGATTTTAGGTTTAGATTTGGGGTTAGGTTTAGATTTTAGGTTTAGATTTGGGGTTAGGTTTAGATTTTTGGTTTAGATTTGGGGTTAGGTTTAGATTTTAGGTTTAGATTTGAGGCTAGGTTTAGATTTGGGGTTAGGTTTAGATTTTAGGTTTAGATTTGGGGTTAGGTTTAGATTTAGGGTTAGATTTGGGGTTAGGTTTAGATTTTAGGTTTAGATTTGGGGTTAGGTTTAGATTTTAGGTTTAGATTTGGGGTTAGGTTTAGATTTGGTGTTAGGTTTAGATTTTAGGTTTAGATTTGGGATTAGGATTAGATTTGGGGTTAGGTTTAGATTTTAGGTTTAGATTTGGGGTTAGGTTGAGATTTTAGGTTCAGATTTGGGGTTAGGTTTAGATTTTAGGTTTAGATTTGGGGTTAGGTTTAGATTTGGGGTTAGGTTTAGATTTTAGGTTTAGATTTGGGGTTAGGTTTAGATTTTTGGTTTAGATTTGGGGTTAGGTTTAGATTTTAGATTCAGATTTGGGGTTAGGTTTAGATTTTAGGTTCAGATTTGGGGTTAGATTTAGATTTTAGGTTTAGATTTCGGGTTAGGTTTAGATTTTAGGTTTAGATTTTAGGTTTAGATTTGGGGTTAGGTTTAGATTTGGTGTTAGGTTTAGATTTTAGGTTTAGATTTGGGGTTAGGTTTAGATTTTAGGTTTAGATTTGGGGTTAGGTTTAGATTTTAGGTTTAGATTTTAGGTTTAGATTTTTGGTTTAGATTTGGGGTTAGGTTTAGATTTTTGGTTTAGATTTGGGGTTAGGTTTAGATTTTAGGTTTAGATTTGAGGCTAGGTTTAGATTTGGGGTTAGGTTTAGATTTTAGGTTTAGATTTGGGGTTAGGTTTAGATTTAGGGTTAGATTTGGGGTTAGGTTTAGATTTTAGGTTTAGATTTGGGGTTAGGTTTAGATTTGGGGTTAGGTTTAGATTTTAGGTTTAGATTTGGGGTTAGGTTTAGATTTGGTGTTAGGTTTAGATTTTAGGTTTAGATTTGGGATTAGGTTTAGATTTGGGGTTAGGTTTAGATTTTAGGTTTAGATTTGGGGTTAGGTTGAGATTTTAGGTTCAGATTTGGGGTTAGGTTTAGATTTTAGGTTTAGATTTGGGGTTAGGTTTAGATTTGGGGTTAGGTTTAGATTTTAGGTTTAAATTTGGGGTTAGGTTTAGATTTTAGGTTTAGATTTGGGGTTAGGTTTAGATTTGGTGTTAGGTTTAGATTTTAGGTTTAGCTTTGGGGTTAGATTTAGATTTTAGGTTTAGATTTGGGGTTAGGTTTAGATTTGGGGTTAGGTTTAGATTTTAGGTTTAGATTTGGGGTTAGGTTTAGATTTGGGGTTAGGTTTAGATTTTAGGTTTAGATTTGGGGCTAGGTTTAGATTAGGGGTTAGGTTTAGATTTTAGGTTTAGATTTGGGGTTAGGTTTAGATTTAGGGTTAGATTTGGAGTTAGGTTTAGATTTGGGGTTAGGTTTAGATTTTTGGTTTAGATTTGGGGTTAGGTTTAGATTTGGAGTTAGGTTTAGATTTTTGGTTTAGATTTGGGGTTAGGTTTAGATTTTAGGTTTAGATTTGGGGTTAGGTTCAGATTTGGGGTTAGGTTTAGATTTTAGGTTTAGATTTGGGGTTAGGTTTAGATTTAGGGTTAGATTTGGAGTTAGGTTTAGATTTGGGGTTAGGTTTAGATTTTTGGTTTAGATTTGGGGTTAGGTTTAGATTTGGAGTTAGGTTTAGATTTTTGGTTTAGATTTGGGGTTAGGTTTAGATTTTAGGTTTAGATTTGGGGTTAGGTTTGGATTTGGGGTTAGGTTTAGATTTGGGATTAGGTTTAGATTTTAGGTTTAGATTTGGGGTTATGTTTAGAATTTAGGTTTAGATTTTAGGTTTAGATTTGGGGTTAGGTTTAGATTTTAGGTTTAGATTTGGGGTTAGGTTTAGATTTTAGGTTTAGATTTGGGGCTAGGTGTAGATTAGGGGTTAGGTTTAGATTTTAGGTTTAGATTTGGGGTTAGGTTTAGATTTTAGGTTTAGATTTGGGGTTAGGTTTAGATTGTAGGTTTAGATTTGGGGTTAGGTTTAGATTTGGGGTTAGGTTTAGATTTAGGGTTAGGTTTAGATTGTAGGTTTAGATTTGGGGTTAGGTTTAGATTTTAGGTTTAGATTTGGGGTTAGGTTTGGATTTGGGGTTAGGTTTAGATTTGGGGTTAGGTTTAGATTTTAGGTTTAGATTTGGGGTTAGGTTTAGATTTTAGGTTTAGATTTGGGGTTAGGTTTGGATTTGGGGTTAGGTTTAGATTTGGGATTAGGTTTAGATTTTAGGTTTAGATTTGGGGTTATGTTTAGAATTTAGGTTTAGATTTGGGGTTAGGTTTAGATTTTAGGTTTAGATTTGGGGTTAGGTGTAGATTAGGGGTTAGGTTTAGATTTTAGGTTTAGATTTGGGGTTAGGTTTAGATTTTAGGTTTAGATTTGGGGTTAGGTTTAGATTGTAGGTTTAGATTTGCAGTTAGGTTTAGATTTGGGGTTAGGTTTAGATTTGGGGTTAGGTTTAGATTTTTGGTTTAGATTTGGGGTTAGGTTTAGATTTTAGATTCAGATTTGGGGTTAGGTTTAGATTTTAGGCTCAGATTTGGGGTTAGGTTTAGATTTTAGGTTTAGATTTGGGGTTAGGTTTAGATTTTAGGTTTAGATTTTAGGTTTAGATTTGGGGTTAGGTTTAGATTTGGTGTTAGGTTTAGATTTTAGGTTTAGATTTGGGGTTAGGTTTAGATTTTAGGTTTAGATTTGGTGTTAGGTTTAGATTTTAGGTTTAGATTTGGGGTTAGGTTTAGATTTTTGGTTTAGATTTGGGGTTAGGTTTAGATTTTAGGTTTAGATTTGGGGTTAGGTTTAGATTTGGGGTTAGGTTTAGATTTTAGGTTTAGATTTGGGGTTAGGTTTAGATTTGGGGTTAGGTTTAGATTTTAGGTTTAGATTTGGGGCTAGGTTTAGATTAGGGGTTAGGTTTAGATTTTAGGTTTAGATTTGGGGTTAGGTTTAGATTTAGGGTTAGATTTGGAGTTAGGTTTAGATTTGGGGTTAGGTTTAGATTTTTGGTTTAGATTTTAGGTTAGGTTTAGATTTTTGGTTTAGATTTGGGGTTAGGTTTAGATTTGGTGTTAGGTTTAGATTTTTGGTTTAGATTTGGGGTTAGGTTTAGATTTTAGGTTTAGATTTGGGGTTAGGTTCAGATTTGGGGTTAGGTTTAGATTTTAGGTTTAGATTTGGGGTTAGGTTTAGATTTTAGGTTTAGATTTGGGGTTAGGTTTAGATTTTAGGTTTAGATTTGGGGCTAGGTGTAGATTAGGGGTTAGGTTTAGATTTTAGGTTTAGATTTGGGGTTAGGTTTAGATTTTAGGTTTAGATTTGGGGTTAGGTTTGGATTTGGGGTTAGGTTTAGATTTGGGATTAGGTTTAGATTTTAGGTTTAGATTTGGGGTTATGTTTAGAATTTAGGTTTAGATTTTAGGTTTAGATTTGGGGTTAGGTTTAGATTTTAGGTTTAGATTTGGGGTTAGGTTTAGATTTTAGGTTTAGATTTGGGGCTAGGTGTAGATTAGGGGTTAGGTTTAGATTTTAGGTTTAGATTTGGGGTTAGGTTTAGATTTTAGGTTTAGATTTGGGGTTAGGTTTAGATTGTAGGTTTAGATTTGGGGTTAGGTTTAGATTTGGGGTTAGGTTTAGATTTAGGGTTAGGTTTAGATTTTAGGTTTAGATTTGGGGTTAGGTTTAGATTTTAGGTTTAGATTTGGGGTTAGGTTTAGATTTTAGGTTTAGATTTGGGGTTAGATTTGGGGTTAGGTTTAGATTTTAGGTTTAGATTTGGGGTTAGGTTTAGATTTTCGGTTTAGATTTGGGGTTAGGTTTAGATTTTAGGTTTAGATTTGGGGTTAGGTTTAGATTTGGGGTTAGGTTTAGATTTGGGGTTAGATTTGGGGTTAGGTTTAGATTTGGGGTTAGGTTTAGATTTTAGGTTTAGATTTGGGGTTAGGTTTAGATTTAAGGTTAGGTTTAGATTTTAAGTTTAGATTTGGGGTTAGATTTGGGGTTAGGTTTAGATTTGGGGTTAGGTTTAGATTTGGGGTTAGGTTTAGATTTTAGGTTTAGATTTGGGGTTAGGTTTAGATTTTCGGTTTAGATTTGGGGTTAGGTTTAGATTTTCGGTTTAGATTTGGGGTTAGGTTTAGATTTTAGGTTTAGATTTGGGGTTAGGTTTAGATTTTCGGTTTAGATTTGGGGTTAGGTTTAGATTTGGGGTTAGGTTTAGATTTTAGGTTTAGATTTGGGGTTAGGTTTAGATTTTAGGTTTAGATTTGGGGTTAGATTTGGGGTTAGGTTTAGATTTTAGGTTTAGATTTGGGGTTAGGTTTAGATTTTAGGTTTAGATTTGGGGTTAGGTTTAGATTTTCGGTTTAGATTTAGGGTTAGGTTTAGATTTGGGGTTAGGTTTAGATTTTAGGTTTAGATTTGGGGTTAGGTTTAGATTTGGGGTTAGGTTTAGATTTTAGGTTTAGATTTGGTGTTAGGTTTAGATTTGAGGTTAGGTTTAGATTTGGGGTTAGGTTTAGATTTGGGGTTAGGTTTAGATTTTAGGTTTAGATTTGGGGTTAGGCTTAGATTTTAGGTTTAGATTTGGGGTTAGGTTTAGATTTGGGGTTAGGTTTAGATTTTAGGTTTAGATTTGGGGTTAGGTTTAGTTTTTAGGTTTAGATTTGGGGTTAGGTTTAGATTTGGGGTTAGGTTTAGATTTTAGGTTTAGATTTGGGGTTAGGTTTAGATTTTAGGTTAGGTTTAGATTTTAGGTTTAGATTTTAGGTTTAGATTTGCGGTTAGGTTTAGATTTTAGGTTTAGATTTGGGGTTAGGTTTAGATTTTAGGTTTAGATTTGGGGTTAGGTTTAGATTTTAGGTTTAGATTTGGGCTTAGGTTTAGATTTGGGGTTAGGTTTAGATTTTAGGTTTAGATTTGGGGTTAGGTTTAGATTTTAGGTTAGGTTTAGATTTTAGGTTTAGATTTTAGGTTTAGATTTGCGGTTAGGTTTAGATTTTAGGTTTAGATTTGGGGTTAGGTTTAGATTTTAGGTTTAGATTTGGGGTTAGGTTTAGATTTTAGGTTTAGATTTGAGGTTAGGTTTAGATTTGGGGTTAGGTTTAGATTTGGGGTTAGGTTTAGATTTTAGGTTTAGATTTGGGGTTAGGCTTAGATTTTAGGTTTAGATTTGGGGTTAGGTTTAGATTTTCGGTTTAGATTTGGGGTTAGGTTTAGATTTTCGGTTTAGATTTGGGGTTAGGTTTAGATTTTAGGTTAAGATTTGGGGTTAGATGTGGGGTTAGGTTTAGATTTGGGGTTAGGTTTAGATTTTAGGTTTAGATTTGGGGTTAGGTTTAGATTTTAGGTTTAGATTTGGTGTTAGATTTGGGGTTAGGTTTAGATTTTAGGTTTAGATTTGGGGTTAGGTTTAGATTTTAGGTTTAGATTTGGGGTTAGGTTTAGATTTGGGGTTAGGGTTAGATTTTCGGTTTACATTTGGGGTTAGGTTTAGATTTTCGGTTTAGATTTGGGGTTAGGTTTAGATTTGGGGTTAGGTTTAGATTTTAGGTTTAGATTTGGGGTTAGGTTTAGATTTGGGTTTAGGTTTAGATTTTAGGTTTAGATTTGGTGTTAGGTTTAGATTTGAGGTTAGGTTTAGATTTGGGGTTAGGTTTAGATTTTAGGTTTAGATTTTAGGTTTAGATTTTTGGTTTAGATTTGGGGTTAGGTTTAGATTTTTGGTTTAGATTTGGGGTTAGGTTTAGATTTTAGGTTTAGATTTGAGGCTAGGTTTAGATTTGGGGTTAGGTTTAGATTTTAGGTTTAGATTTGGGGTTAGGTTTAGATTTAGGGTTAGATTTGGGGTTAGGTTTAGATTTTAGGTTTAGATTTGGGGTTAGGTTTAGATTTGGGGTTAGGTTTAGATTTTAGGTTTAGATTTGGGGTTAGGTTTAGATTTGGTGTTAGGTTTAGATTTTAGGTTTAGATTTGGGATTAGGTTTAGATTTGGGGTTAGGTTTAGATTTTAGGTTTAGATTTGGGGTTAGGTTGAGATTTTAGGTTCAGATTTGGGGTTAGGTTTAGATTTTAGGTTTAGATTTGGAGTTAGGTTTAGATTTGGGGTTAGGTTTAGATTTTAGGTTTAAATTTGGGGTTAGGTTTAGATTTTAGGTTTAGATTTGGGGTTAGGTTTAGATTTGGTGTTAGGTTTAGATTTTAGGTTTAGCTTTGGGGTTAGATTTAGATTTTAGGTTTAGATTTGGGGTTAGGTTTAGATTTGGGGTTAGGTTTAGATTTTAGGTTTAGATTTGGGGTTAGGTTTAGATTTGGGGTTAGGTTTAGATTTTAGGTTTAGATTTGGGGCTAGGTTTAGATTAGGGGTTAGGTTTAGATTTTAGGTTTAGATTTGGGGTTAGGTTTAGATTTAGGGTTAGATTTGGAGTTAGGTTTAGATTTGGGGTTAGGTTTAGATTTTTGGTTTAGATTTGGGGTTAGGTTTAGATTTGGAGTTAGGTTTAGATTTTTGGTTTAGATTTGGGGTTAGGTTTAGATTTTAGGTTTAGATTTGGGGTTAGGTTCAGATTTGGGGTTAGGTTTAGATTTTAGGTTTAGATTTGGGGTTAGGTTTAGATTTAGGGTTAGATTTGGAGTTAGGTTTAGATTTGGGGTTAGGTTTAGATTTTTGGTTTAGATTTGGGGTTAGGTTTAGATTTGGAGTTAGGTTTAGATTTTTGGTTTAGATTTGGGGTTAGGTTTAGATTTTAGGTTTAGATTTGGGGTTAGGTTTGGATTTGGGGTTAGGTTTAGATTTGGGATTAGGTTTAGATTTTAGGTTTAGATTTGGGGTTATGTTTAGAATTTAGGTTTAGATTTTAGGTTTAGATTTGGGGTTAGGTTTAGATTTTAGGTTTAGATTTGGGGTTAGGTTTAGATTTTAGGTTTAGATTTGGGGTTAGGTTTAGATTTTAGGTTTAGATTTGGGGCTAGGTGTAGATTAGGGGTTAGGTTTAGATTTTAGGTTTAGATTTGGGGTTAGGTTTAGATTTTAGGTTTAGATTTGGGGTTAGGTTTAGATTGTAGGTTTAGATTTGGGGTTAGGTTTAGATTTGGGGTTAGGTTTAGATTTAGGGTTAGGTTTAGATTGTAGGTTTAGATTTGGGGTTAGGTTTAGATTTTAGGTTTAGATTTGGGGTTAGGTTTGGATTTGGGGTTAGGTTTAGATTTGGGGTTAGGTTTAGATTTTAGGTTTAGATTTGGGGTTAGGTTTAGATTTTAGGTTTAGATTTGGGGTTAGGTTTGGATTTGGGGTTAGGTTTAGATTTGGGATTAGGTTTAGATTTTAGGTTTAGATTTGGGGTTATGTTTAGAATTTAGGTTTAGATTTGGGGTTAGGTTTAGATTTTAGGTTTAGATTTGGGGTTAGGTGTAGATTAGGGGTTAGGTTTAGATTTTAGGTTTAGATTTGGGGTTAGGTTTAGATTTTAGGTTTAGATTTGGGGTTAGGTTTAGATTGTAGGTTTAGATTTGCAGTTAGGTTTAGATTTGGGGTTAGGTTTAGATTTGGGGTTAGGTTTAGATTTTTGGTTTAGATTTGGGGTTAGGTTTAGATTTTAGATTCAGATTTGGGGTTAGGTTTAGATTTTAGGCTCAGATTTGGGGTTAGGTTTAGATTTTAGGTTTAGATTTGGGGTTAGGTTTAGATTTTAGGTTTAGATTTTAGGTTTAGATTTGGGGTTAGGTTTAGATTTGGTGTTAGGTTTAGATTTTAGGTTTAGATTTGGGGTTAGGTTTAGATTTTAGGTTTAGATTTGGGGTTAGGTTTAGATTTTAGGTTTAGATTTGGGGTTAGGTTTAGATTTTTGGTTTAGATTTGGGGTTAGGTTTAGATTTTAGGTTTAGATTTGGGGTTAGGTTTAGATTTGGGGTTAGGTTTAGATTTTAGGTTTAGATTTGGGGTTAGGTTTAGATTTGGGGTTAGGTTTAGATTTTAGGTTTAGATTTGGGGCTAGGTTTAGATTAGGGGTTAGGTTTAGATTTTAGGTTTAGATTTGGGGTTAGGTTTAGATTTAGGGTTAGATTTGGAGTTAGGTTTAGATTTGGGGTTAGGTTTAGATTTTTGGTTTAGATTTTAGGTTAGGTTTAGATTTTTGGTTTAGATTTGGGGTTAGGTTTAGATTTGGTGTTAGGTTTAGATTTTTGGTTTAGATTTGGGGTTAGGTTTAGATTTTAGGTTTAGATTTGGGGTTAGGTTCAGATTTGGGGTTAGGTTTAGATTTTAGGTTTAGATTTGGGGTTAGGTTTAGATTTTAGGTTTAGATTTGGGGTTAGGTTTAGATTTTAGGTTTAGATTTGGGGCTAGGTGTAGATTAGGGGTTAGGTTTAGATTTTAGGTTTAGATTTGGGGTTAGGTTTAGATTTTAGGTTTAGATTTGGGGTTAGGTTTGGATTTGGGGTTAGGTTTAGATTTGGGATTAGGTTTAGATTTTAGGTTTAGATTTGGGGTTATGTTTAGAATTTAGGTTTAGATTTTAGGTTTAGATTTGGGGTTAGGTTTAGATTTTAGGTTTAGATTTGGGGTTAGGTTTAGATTTTAGGTTTAGATTTGGGGCTAGGTGTAGATTAGGGGTTAGGTTTAGATTTTAGGTTTAGATTTGGGGTTAGGTTTAGATTTTAGGTTTAGATTTGGGGTTAGGTTTAGATTGTAGGTTTAGATTTGGGGTTAGGTTTAGATTTGGGGTTAGGTTTAGATTTAGGGTTAGGTTTAGATTTTAGGTTTAGATTTGGGGTTAGGTTTAGATTTTAGGTTTAGATTTGGGGTTAGGTTTAGATTTTAGGTTTAGATTTGGGGTTAGATTTGGGGTTAGGTTTAGATTTTAGGTTTAGATTTGGGGTTAGGTTTAGATTTTCGGTTTAGATTTGGGGTTAGGTTTAGATTTTAGGTTTAGATTTGGGGTTAGGTTTAGATTTGGGGTTAGGTTTAGATTTGGGGTTAGATTTGGGGTTAGGTTTAGATTTGGGGTTAGGTTTAGATTTTAGGTTTAGATTTGGGGTTAGGTTTAGATTTAAGGTTAGGTTTAGATTTTAAGTTTAGATTTGGGGTTAGATTTGGGGTTAGGTTTAGATTTGGGGTTAGGTTTAGATTTGGGGTTAGGTTTAGATTTTAGGTTTAGATTTGGGGTTAGGTTTAGATTTTCGGTTTAGATTTGGGGTTAGGTTTAGATTTTCGGTTTAGATTTGGGGTTAGGTTTAGATTTTAGGTTTAGATTTGGGGTTAGGTTTAGATTTTCGGTTTAGATTTGGGGTTAGGTTTAGATTTGGGGTTAGGTTTAGATTTTAGGTTTAGATTTGGGGTTAGGTTTAGATTTTAGGTTTAGATTTGGGGTTAGATTTGGGGTTAGGTTTAGATTTTAGGTTTAGATTTGGGGTTAGGTTTAGATTTTAGGTTTAGATTTGGGGTTAGGTTTAGATTTTCGGTTTAGATTTAGGGTTAGGTTTAGATTTGGGGTTAGGTTTAGATTTTAGGTTTAGATTTGGGGTTAGGTTTAGATTTGGGGTTAGGTTTAGATTTTAGGTTTAGATTTGGTGTTAGGTTTAGATTTGAGGTTAGGTTTAGATTTGGGGTTAGGTTTAGATTTGGGGTTAGGTTTAGATTTTAGGTTTAGATTTGGGGTTAGGCTTAGATTTTAGGTTTAGATTTGGGGTTAGGTTTAGATTTGGGGTTAGGTTTAGATTTTAGGTTTAGATTTGGGGTTAGGTTTAGTTTTTAGGTTTAGATTTGGGGTTAGGTTTAGATTTGGGGTTAGGTTTAGATTTTAGGTTTAGATTTGGGGTTAGGTTTAGATTTTAGGTTAGGTTTAGATTTTAGGTTTAGATTTTAGGTTTAGATTTGCGGTTAGGTTTAGATTTTAGGTTTAGATTTGGGGTTAGGTTTAGATTTTAGGTTTAGATTTGGGGTTAGGTTTAGATTTTAGGTTTAGATTTGGGCTTAGGTTTAGATTTGGGGTTAGGTTTAGATTTTAGGTTTAGATTTGGGGTTAGGTTTAGATTTTAGGTTAGGTTTAGATTTTAGGTTTAGATTTTAGGTTTAGATTTGCGGTTAGGTTTAGATTTTAGGTTTAGATTTGGGGTTAGGTTTAGATTTTAGGTTTAGATTTGGGGTTAGGTTTAGATTTTAGGTTTAGATTTGAGGTTAGGTTTAGATTTGGGGTTAGGTTTAGATTTGGGGTTAGGTTTAGATTTTAGGTTTAGATTTGGGGTTAGGCTTAGATTTTAGGTTTAGATTTGGGGTTAGGTTTAGATTTTCGGTTTAGATTTGGGGTTAGGTTTAGATTTTCGGTTTAGATTTGGGGTTAGGTTTAGATTTTAGGTTAAGATTTGGGGTTAGATGTGGGGTTAGGTTTAGATTTGGGGTTAGGTTTAGATTTTAGGTTTAGATTTGGGGTTAGGTTTAGATTTTAGGTTTAGATTTGGTGTTAGATTTGGGGTTAGGTTTAGATTTTAGGTTTAGATTTGGGGTTAGGTTTAGATTTTAGGTTTAGATTTGGGGTTAGGTTTAGATTTGGGGTTAGGGTTAGATTTTCGGTTTACATTTGGGGTTAGGTTTAGATTTTCGGTTTAGATTTGGGGTTAGGTTTAGATTTGGGGTTAGGTTTAGATTTTAGGTTTAGATTTGGGGTTAGGTTTAGATTTGGGTTTAGGTTTAGATTTTAGGTTTAGATTTGGTGTTAGGTTTAGATTTGAGGTTAGGTTTAGATTTGGGGTTAGGTTTAGATTTTAGGTTTAGATTTGGGGTTAGGCTTAGATTTTAGGTTTAGATTTGGGGTTAGGTTTAGATTTTCGGTTTAGATTTGGGGTTAGGTTTAGATTTGGGGTTAGGTTTAGATTTTAGGTTTAGATTTGGGGTTAGGTTTAGATTTTAGGTTTAGATTTTAGGTTTAGATTTGCGGTTAGGTTTAGATTTTAGGTTTAGATTTGGGGTTAGGTTTAGATTTTAGGTTTAGATTTGGTGTTAGGTTTAGATTTTAGGTTAGGTTTAGATTTTAGGTTTAGATTTTAGGTTTAGATTTGCGGTTAGGTTTAGATTTTAGGTTTAGATTTGGGGTTAGGTTTAGATTTTAGGTTTAGATTTGGGGTTAGGTTTAGATTTGGGGTTAGGTTTAGATTTTAGGTTTAGATTTGGGGTTAGATTTGGGGTTAGGTTTAGATTTGGGGTTAGGTTTAGATTTGGGGTTAGGTTTAGATTTTCGGTTTAGATTTGTGGTTAGGTTTAGATTTTAGGTTTAGATTTTAGGTTTAGATTTGGGGTTAGGTTTAGATTTTAGGTTTAGATTTGGGGTTAGGTTTAGATTTTAGGTTTAGATTTTAGGTTTAGATTTGGGGTTAGGTTTAGATTTGGTGTTAGGTTTAGATTTTAGGTTTAGATTTGGGGTTAGGTTTAGATTTTAGGTTTAGATTTGGGATTAGGATTAGATTTGGGGTTAGGTTTAGATTTTAGGTTTAGATTTGGGGTTAGGTTGAGATTTTAGGTTTAGATTTGGGGTTAGGTTTAGATTTGGGGTTAGGTTTAGATTTTAGGTTTAGATTTGGTGTTAGGTTTAGATTTGAGGTTAGGTTTAGATTTGGGGTTAGGTTTAGATTTGGGGTTAGGTTTAGATTTTAGGTTTAGATTTGGGGTTAGGCTTAGATTTTAGGTTTAGATTTCGGGTTAGGTTTAGATTTTAGGTTTAGATTTGGGGTTAGGTTTAGATTTAGGGTTAGATTTGGGGTTAGGTTTAGATTTTAGGTTTAGATTTGGGGTTAGGTTTAGATTTGGGGTTAGGTTTAGATTTTAGGTTTAGATTTGGGGTTAGATTTGGGGTTAGGTTTAGATTTGGGGTTAGGTTTAGATTTGGGGTTAGGTTTAGATTTTCGGTTTAGATTTGGGGTTAGGTTTAGATTTTCGGTTTAGATTTTAGGTTAGGTTTAGATTTTCAGTTTAGATTTGGGCTTAGGTTTAGATTTGGGCTTAGGTTTAGATTTTAGGTTTAGATTTGGGGTTAGGCTTAAATTTTAGGATAGATTTGGGGTTAGGTTTAGATTTTAGGTTTAGATTTGGGGTTAGGTTTAGATTTTAGGTTTAGATTTGGGGTTAGGTTTAGATTTTAGGTTAGGTTTATATTTTAGGTTTAGATTTTAGGTTTAGATTTGGGGTTAGGTTTAGATTTTAGGTTTAGATTTTAGGTTTAGATTTGGGGTTAGGTTTAGATTTTAGGTTTAGATTTGGGGTTAGGTTTAGATTTTCAGTTTAGATTTGGGGTTAGGTTTAGATTTGGGTTTTAGATTTGGGGTTAGGTTTAGATTTTAGGTTTAGATTTGGGGTTTAGATTTGGGGTTAGGTTTAGATTTTAGGTTTAGATTTGGGGTTAGGTTTAGATTTGGGGTTAGGTTTAGATTTTAGGTTTAGATTTGGGGTTAGGTTTAGATTTTAGGTTAGGTTTAGATTTTAGGTTTAGATTTGGGGTTAGTTTTAGATTTTAGGTTTAGATTTGGGGTTAGGTTTAGATTTGGGGTTAGGTTTAGATTTTAGGTTTAGATTTGGGGTTAGGTTTAGATTTTAGGTTAGGTTTAGATTTTAGGTTTAGATTTGGGGTTAGGTTTAGATTTTCGGTTTAGATTTTAGGTTAGGTTTAGATTTTCAGTTTAGATTTGGGCTTAGGTTTAGATTTGGGCTTAGCTTTAGATTTTAGGTTTAGATTTGGGGTTAGGCTTAAATTTTAGGATAGATTTGGGGTTAGGTTTAGATTTTAGGTTTAGATTTGGGGTTAGGTTTAGATTTTAGTTTTAGATTTGGGGTTAGGTTTAGATTTTAGGTTTAGATTTGGGGTTAGGTTTAGATTTTAGGTTAGGTTTAGATTTTAGGTTTAGATTTTAGGTTTAGATTTGGGGTTAGGTTTAGATTTTAGGTTTAGATTTTAGGTTTATATTTGGGGTTAGGTTTAGATTTTAGGTTTAGATTTGGGGTTAGGTTTAGATTTTAGGTTTAGATTTGGGGTTAGGTTTAGATTTGGGTTTTAGATTTGGGGTTAGGTTTAGATTTTAGGTTTAGATTTGGGGTTAGGTTTAGATTTGGGGTTAGGTTTAGATTTTAGGTTAGGTTTAGATTTTAGGTTTAGATTTGGGGTTAGGTTTAGATTTTCGGTTTAGATTTTAGGTTAGGTTTAGATTTTCGGTTTAGATTTGGGGTTAGGTTTAGATTTGGGCTTAGGTTTAGATTTTAGGTTTAGATTTGGGGTTAGGTTTAGATTTTAGGTTTAGATTTGGGGTTAGGTTTAGATTTGGGGTTAGGTTTAGATTTTAGGTTTAGATTTGGGGTTAGGTTTAGATTTTAGGTTTAGATTTGAGGTTAGGTTTAGATTTGGGGTTAGGTTTAGATTTGGGGTTAGGTTTAGATTTTCGGTTTAGATTTGGGGTTAGGCTTAGATTTTAGGTTTAGATTTGGGGTTAGGTTTAGATTTTAGGTTTAGATTTGGGGTTAGGTTTAGATTTGGGGTTAGGTTTAGATTTTAGGTTTAGATTTGGGGTTAGGTTTGGATTTTAGGTTTAGATTTGGGGTTAGGTTTAGATTTTCGGTTTAGATTTGGGGTTAGGTTTAGATTTTCGGTTTAGATTTGGGGTTAGGTTTAGATTTGGGGTTAGGTTTAGATTTTAGGTTTAGATTTGGGGTTAGGTTTAGATTTTAGGTTTAGATGTGGGGTTAGGTTTAGATTTGGGGTTAGGTTTAGATTTTAGGTTTAGATTTGGGGTTAGATTTGGGGTTAGGTTTAGATTTGGGGTTAGGTTTAGATTTTAGGTTTAGATTTGGGGTTAGGTTTAGATTTTCGGTTTAGATTTGGGGTTAGGTTTAGATTTTCGGTTTAGATTTGGGGTTAGGTTTAGATTTGGGGTTAGGTTTAGATTTTAGGTTTAGATTTGGGGTTAGGTTTAGATTTTCGGTTTAGATTTGGGGTTAGGTTTAGATTTGGGGTTAGGTTTAGATTTTAGGTTTAGATTTGGGGTTAGGTTTAGATTTTAGGTTTAGATTTGGGGTTAGATTTGGGGTTAGGTTTAGATTTTAGGTTTAGATTTGGGGTTAGGTTTAGATTTTCGGTTTAGATTTGGGGTTAGGTTTAGATTTGGGGTTAGGTTTAGATTTTAGGTTTAGATTTGGGGTTAGGTTTAGATTTTAGGTTTAGATTTGGGGTTAGGTTTAGATTTGGGGTTAGGTTTAGATTTTAGGTTTAGATTTGGGGTTAGATTTGGGGTTAGGTTTAGATTTGGGGTTAGGTTTAGATTTGGGGTTAGGTTTAGATTTTCGGTTTAGATTTGGGGTTAGGTTTAGATTTTAGGTTTAGATTTTAGGTTTAGATTTGGGGTTAGGTTTAGATTTTAGGTTTAGATCTGGGGTTAGGTTTAGATTTTAGGTTTAGATTTGGGGTTAGGTTTAGATTTTAGGTTTAGATTTGTGATTAGGTTTAGATTTGGGGTTAGGTTTAGATTTTAGGTTTAGATTTGGGGTTAGGTTTAGATTTGCGGTTAGGTTTAGATTTTAGGTTTAGATTTGGGGTTAGGTTTAGATTTTAGGTTTAGATTTGGGGTTAGGTTTAGATTTGGGGTTAGGTTTAGATTTTAGGTTTAGATTTGGGGTTAGATTTGGGGTTAGGTTTAGATTTGGGGTTAGGTTTAGATTTGGGGTTAGGTTTAGATTTTCGGTTTAGATTTGGGGTTAGGTTTAGATTTTAGGTTTAGATTTTAGGTTTAGATTTGGGGTTAGGTTTAGATTTTAGGTTTAGATTTGGGGTTAGGTTTAGATTTTAGGTTTAGATTTTAGGTTTAGATTTGGGGTTAGGTTTAGATTTGGGGTTAGGTTTAGATTTTAGGTTTAGATTTGGGGTTAGGTTTAGATTTTAGGTTTAGATTTGGGATTAGGATTAGATTTGGGGTTAGGTTTAGATTTTAGGTTTAGATTTGGGGTTAGGTTTAGATTTGGGGTTAGGTTTAGATTTTAGGTTAGGTTTAGATTTTAGGTTTAGATTTGGGGTTAGGTTTAGATTTTCGGTTTAGATTTTAGGTTAGGTTTAGATTTTCGGTTTAGATTTGGGGTTAGGTTTAGATTTGGGCTTAGGTTTAGGTTTTAGGTTTAGATTTGGGTTTAGGCTTAAATTTTAGGATAGATTTGGGGTTAGGTTTAGATTTTAGGTTTAGATTTGGGGTTAGGTTTAGATTTTAGGTTTAGATTTGGGGTTAGGTTTAGATTTTAGGTTTAGATTTGGGGTTAGGTTTCGATTTTAGGTTTAGATTTGAGGTTAGGTTTAGATTTGGGGTTAGGTTTAGATTTGGGGTTAGGTTTAGATTTTAGGTTTAGATTTGGGGTTAGGCTTAGATTTTAGGTTTAGATTTGGGGTTTGGTTTAGATTTTAGGTTTAGATTTGGGGTTAGGTTTAGATTTGGGGTTAGGTTTAGATTTTAGGTTTAGATTTGGGGTTAGGTTTGGATTTTAGGTTTAGATTTGGGGTTAGGTTTAGATTTTCGGTTTAGATTTGGGGTTAGGTTTAGATTTTCGGTTTAGATTTGGGGTTAGGTTTAGATTTGGGGTTAGGTTTAGATTTTAGGTTTAGATTTGGGGTTAGGTTTAGATTTTAGGTTTAGATTTGGGGTTAGATTTGGGGTTAGGTTTAGATTTGGGGTTAGGTTTAGATTTTAGGTTTAGATTTGGGGTTAGGTTTAGATTTTCGGTTTAGATTTTAGGTTAGGTTTAGATTTTCAGTTTAGATTTGGGCTTAGGTTTAGATTTGGGTTTTAGATTTGGGGTTAGGTTTAGATTTTAGGTTTAGATTTGGGGTTTAGATTTGGGGTTAGGTTTAGATTTTAGGTTTAGATTTGGGGTTAGGTTTAGATTTGGGGTTAGGTTTAGATTTTAGGTTTAGATTTGGGGTTAGGTTTAGATTTTAGGTTAGGTTTAGATTTTAGGTTTAGATTTGGGGTTAGGTTTAGATTTTCGGTTTAGATTTTAGGTTAGGTTTAGATTTTCAGTTTAGATTTGGGCTTAGGTTTAGATTTGGGCTTAGGTTTAGATTTTAGGTTTAGATTTGGGGTTAGGCTTAAATTTTAGGATAGATTTGGGGTTAGGTTTAGATTTTAGGTTTAGATTTGGGGTTAGGTTTAGATTTTAGTTTTAGATTTGGGGTTAGGTTTAGATTTTAGGTTTAGATTTGGGGTTAGGTTTAGATTTTAGGTTAGGTTTAGATTTTAGGTTTAGATTTTAGGTTTAGATTTGGGGTTAGGTTTAGATTTTAGGTTTAGATTTTAGGTTTATATTTGGGGTTAGGTTTAGATTTTAGGTTTAGATTTGGGGTTAGGTTTAGATTTTAGGTTTAGATTTGGGGTTAGGTTTAGATTTGGGTTTTAGATTTGGGGTTAGGTTTAGATTTTAGGTTTAGATTTGGGGTTAGGTTTAGATTTGGGGTTAGGTTTAGATTTTAGGTTAGGTTTAGATTTTAGGTTTAGATTTGGGGTTAGGTTTAGATTTTCGGTTTAGATTTTAGGTTAGGTTTAGATTTTCGGTTTAGATTTGGGGTTAGGTTTAGATTTGGGCTTAGGTTTAGATTTTAGGTTTAGATTTGGGTTTAGGCTTAAATTTTTGGATAGATTTGGGGTTAGGTTTAGATTTTAGGTTTAGATTTGGGGTTAGGTTTAGATTTTAGGTTTAGATTTGGGGTTAGGTTTAGATTTGGGGTTAGGTTTAGATTTTAGGTTTAGATTTGGGGTTAGGTTTAGATTTGGGGTTTAGATTTGAGGTTAGGTTTAGATTTGGGGTTAGGTTTAGATTTGGGGTTAGGTTTAGATTTTAGGTTTAGATTTGGGGTTAGGCTTAGATTTTAGGTTTAGATTTGGGGTTAGGTTTAGATTTTAGGTTTAGATTTGGGGTTAGGTTTAGATTTGGGGTTAGGTTTAGATTTTAGGTTTAGATTTGGGGTTAGGTTTGGATTTTAGGTTTAGATTTGGGGTTAGGTTTAGATTTTCCGTTTAGATTTGGGGTTAGGTTTAGATTTTCGGTTTAGATTTGGGGTTAGGTTTAGATTTGGGGTTAGGTTTAGATTTTAGGTTTAGATTTGGGGTTAGGTTTAGATTTTAGGTTTAGATTTGGGGTTAGATTTGGGGTTAGGTTTAGATTTGGGGTTAGGTTTAGATTTTAGGTTTAGATTTGGGGTTAGGTTTAGATTTGGGGTTAGGTTTAGATTTTAGGTTTAGATTTGGGGTTAGATTTGGGGTTAGGTTTAGATTTGGGGTTAGGTTTAGATTTTCGGTTTAGATTTGGGGTTAGGTTTAGATTTTCGGTTTAGATTTGGGGTTAGGTTTAGATTTGGGGTTAGGTTTAGATTTTAGGTTTAGATTTGGGGTTAGGTTTAGATTTGGGGTTAGGTTTAGATTTTAGGTTTAGATTTGGGGTTAGGTTTAGATTTTAGGTTTAGATTTGAGGTTAGATTTGGGGTTAGGTTTAGATTTTAGGTTTAGATTTGGGGTTAGGTTTAGATTTTAGGTTTAGATTTGGGGTTAGGTTTAGATTTTCGGTTTAGATTTGGGGTTAGGTTTAGATTTTAGGTTTAGATTTGGGGTTAGGTTTAGATTTTAGGTTTAGATTTGGGGTTAGGTTTAGATTTGGGGTTAGGTTTAGATTTTAGGTTTAGATTTGGGGTTAGATTTGGGGTTAGGTTTAGATTTGGGGTTAGGTTTAGATTTGGGGTTAGGTTTAGATTTTAGGTTTAGATTTGGGGTTAGGTTTAGATTTTAGGTTTAGATTTTAGGTTTAGATTTGGGATTAGGTTTAGATTTTAGGTTTAGATTTGGGGTTAGGTTTAGATTTTAGGTTTAGATTTTAGGTTTAGATTTGGGGTTAGGTTTAGATTTGGTGTTAGGTTTAGATTTTAGGTTTAGATTTGGGGTTAGGTTTAGATTTTAGGTTTAGATTTGGGGTTAGGTTTAGATTTTTGGTTTAGATTTGGGGTTAGGTTTAGATTTTAGGTTTAGATTTGAGGCTAGGTTTAGATTTGGGGTTAGGTTTAGATTTTAGGTTTAGATTTGGGGTTAGGTTTAGATTTAGGGTTAGATTTGGGGTTAGGTTTAGATTTTAGGTTTAGATTTGGGGTTAGGTTTAGATTTTAGGTTTAGATTTGGGGTTAGGTTTAGATTTGGTGTTAGGTTTAGATTTTAGGTTTAGATTTGGGATTAGGATTAGATTTGGGGTTAGGTTTAGATTTTAGGTTTAGATTTGGGGTTAGGTTGAGATTTTAGGTTCAGATTTGGGGTTAGGTTTAGATTTTAGGTTTAGATTTGGGGTTAGGTTTAGATTTGGGGTTAGGTTTAGATTTTAGGTTTAGATTTGGGGTTAGGTTTAGATTTTTGGTTTAGATTTGGGGTTAGGTTTAGATTTTAGATTCAGATTTGGGGTTAGGTTTAGATTTTAGGTTCAGATTTGGGGTTAGGTTTAGATTTTAGGTTTAGATTTGGGGTTAGGTTTAGATTTTAGGTTTAGATTTTAGGTTTAGATTTGGGGTTAGGTTTAGATTTGGTGTTAGGTTTAGATTTTAGGTTTAGATTTGGGGTTAGGTTTAGATTTTAGGTTTAGATTTGGGGTTAGGTTTAGATTTTAGGTTTAGATTTTAGGTTTAGATTTTTGGTTTAGATTTGGGGTTAGGTTTAGATTTTTGGTTTAGATTTGGGGTTAGGTTTAGATTTTAGGTTTAGATTTGAGGCTAGGTTTAGATTTGGGGTTAGGTTTAGATTTTAGGTTTAGATTTGGGGTTAGGTTTAGATTTAGGGTTAGATTTGGGGTTAGGTTTAGATTTTAGGTTTAGATTTGCGGTTAGGTTTAGATTTGGGGTTAGGTTTAGATTTTAGGTTTAGATTTGGGGTTAGGTTTAGATTTGGTGTTAGGTTTAGATTTTAGGTTTAGATTTGGGATTAGGTTTATATTTGGGGTTAGGTTTAGATTTTAGGTTTAGATTTGGGGTTAGGTTGAGATTTTAGGTTCAGATTTGGGGTTAGGTTTAGATTTTAGGTTTAGATTTGGGGTTAGGTTTAGATTTGGGGTTAGGTTTAGATTTTAGGTTTAAATTTGGGGTTAGGTTTAGATTTTAGGTTTAGATTTGGGGTTAGGTTTAGATTTGGTGTTAGGTTTAGATTTTAGGTTTAGCTTTGGGGTTAGGTTTAGATTTTAGGTTTAGATTTGGGGTTAGGTTTAGATTTGGGGTTAGGTTTAGATTTTAGGTTTAGATTTGGGGTTAGGTTTAGATTTGGGGTTAGGTTTAGATTTTAGGTTTAGATTTGGGGCTAGGTTTAGATTAGGGGTTAGGTTTAGATTTTAGGTTTAGATTTGGGGTTAGGTTTAGATTTAGGGTTAGATTTGGAGTTAGGTTTATATTTGGGGTTAGGTTTAGATTTTTGGTTTAGATTTGGGGTTAGGTTTAGATTTTTGGTTTAGATTTGGGGTTAGGTTTAGATTTGGGGTTAGGTTTAGATTTTTGGTTTAGATTTGGGGTTAGGTTTAGATTTTAGGTTTAGATTTGGGGTTAGGTTCAGATTTGGGGTTAGGTTTAGATTTTAGGTTTAGATTTGGGGTTAGGTTTAGATTTTAGGTTTAGATTTGGGGTTAGGTTTGGATTTGGGGTTAGGTTTAGATTTGGGATTAGGTTTAGATTTTAGGTTTAGATTTGGGGTTATGTATAGAATTTAGGTTTAGATTTTAGGTTTAGATTTGGGGTTAGGTTTAGATTTTAGGTTTAGATTTGGGGTTAGGTTTAGATTTTAGGTTTAGATTTGGGGCTAGGTGTAGATTAGGGGTTAGGTTTAGATTTTAGGTTTAGACTTGGGGTTAGGTTTAGATTTTAGGTTTAGATTTGGGGTTAGGTTTAGATTGTAGGTTTAGATTTGGGGTTAGGTTTAGATTTAGGGTTAGGTTTAGATTTTAGGTTTAGATTTGGGGTTAGGTTTAGATTTTAGGTTTAGATTTGGGGTTAGATTTGGATTTGGGGTTAGGTTTAGATTTGGGGTTAGGTTTAGATTTTAGGTTTAGATTTGGGGTTAGGTTTAGATTTTAGGTTTAGATTTGGGGTTAGGTTTGGATTTGGGGTTAGGTTTAGATTTGGGATTAGGTTTAGATTTTAGGTTTAGATTTGGGGTTATGTTTAGAATTTAGGTTTAGATTTGGGGTTAGGTTTAGATTTTAGGTTTAGATTTGGGGTTAGGCTTAGATTTTAGGTTTAGATTTGGGGTTAGGTTTAGATTTTAGGTTTAGATTTGGGGTTAGGTTTAGATTGTAGGTTTAGATTTGGAGTTAGGTTTAGATTTGGGGTTAGGTTTAGATTTGGGGTTAGGTTTAGATTTGGGGTTAGGTTTAGATTTTTGGTTTAGATTTGGGGTTAGGTTTAGATTTTAGATTCAGATTTGGGGTTAGGTTTAGATTTTAGGTTTAGATTTGGGGTTAGGTTTAGATTTTAGGTTTAGATTTTAGGTTTAGATTTGGGGTTAGGTTTAGATTTGGTGTTAGGTTTAGATTTTAGGTTTAGATTTGGGGTTAGGTTTAGATTTTAGGTTTAGATTTGGTGTTAGGTTTAGATTTTAGGTTTAGATTTGGGGTTAGGTTTAGATTTTTGGTTTAGATTTGGGGTTAGGTTTAGATTTTAGGTTTAGATTTGGGGTTAGGTTTAGATTTGGGGTTAGGTTTAGATTTTAGGTTTAGATTTGGGGTTAGATTTAGATTTAGGGTTAGATTTGGGGTTAGGTTTAGATTTGGGGTTAGGTTTAGATTTTAGGTTTAGATTTGGGGTTAGGTTTAGATTTTTGGTTTAGATTTGGGGTTAGGTTTAGATTTTAGGTTTAGATTTGGGGTTAGGTTTAGGTTTTAGGTTTAGATTTGGGGTTAGGTTTAGATTTGGGGTTAGGTTTAGATTTTAGGTTTAGATTTGGGGTTAGGTTCAGATTTGGGGTTAGGTTTAGATTTTAGGTTTAGATTTGGGGTTAGGTTTAGATTTTAGGTTTAGATTTGGGGTTAGGTTTGGATTTGGGGTTAGGTTTAGATTTGGGATTAGGTTTAGATTTTAGGTTTAGATTTGGGGTTAGGTTTAGATTTTTGGTTTAGATTTGGGGTTAGGTTTAGATTTTAGGTTTATATTTGGGGTTAGGTTTAGATTTTAGGATAAGATTTGGGGTTAGGTTTAGATTTTAGGTTTAGATTTGGGGTTAGGTTTAGATTTGGGGTTAGGTTTAGATTTTAGGTTTAGATTTGGGGTTAGGTTTAGATTTTAGGTTTAGATTTGGGGTTAGGTTTTGATTTGGGGTTAGGTTTAGATTTTAGGTTTAGATTTGGGGTTAGGTTTAGATTTTAGGTTTAGATTTGGGGTTAAGTTTAGATTTTCGGTTTAGATTTGGGGTTAGGTTTAGATTTTAGGTTTAGATTTTAGGTTTAGATTTGGGGTTAGGTTTAGATTTTAGGTTTAGATTTGGGGTTAGGTTTAGATTTTAGGTTTAGATTTGGGGTTAGGTTTAGATTTGGGGTTAGGTTTAGATTTTAGGTTTAGATTTGGGGTTAGGTTTAGCTTTTAGGTTTAGATTTGGGGTTAGGTTTAGATTTGGGGTTAGGTTTAGATTTTAGGTTTAGATTTGGGGTTAGGTTTAGATTTGGGGTTAGGTTTAGATTTTAGGTTTAGATTTGGGGTTAGGTTTAGATTTTAGGTTTAGATTTGGGGTTAGATTTGGGGTTAGGTTTAGATTTTAGGTTTAGATTTGGGGTTAGGTTTAGATTTTAGGTTTAGATTTGGGGTTAGGTTTAGATTTTCGGTTTAGATTTGGGGTTAGGTTTAGATTTGGGGTTAGGTTTAGATTTTAGGTTTAGATTTGGGGTTAGGTTTAGATTTTAGGTTTAGATTTGGGGTTAGATTTGGGGTTAGGTTTAGATTTGGGGTTAGGTTTAGATTTTAGGTTTAGATTTGGGGTTAGGTTTAGATTTGGGGTTAGGTTTAGATTTTAGGTTTAGATTTGGGGTTAGATTTGGGGTTAGGTTTAGATTTGGGGTTAGGTTTAGATTTGGGGTTTGGTTTAGATTTTAGGTTTAGATTTGGGGTTAGGTTTAGATTTTCGGTTTAGATTTGGGGTTAGGTTTAGATTTTCGGTTTAGATTTGGGGTTAGGTTTAGATTTTAGGTTTAGATTTGGGGTTAGGTTTAGATTTTCGGTTTAGATTTGGGGTTAGGTTTAGATTTGGGGTTAGGTTTAGATTTTCGGTTTAGATTTGGGGTTAGGTTTAGATTTTAGGTTTAGATTTGGGGTTAGGTTTAGATTTTAGGTTTAGATTTGGGGTTAGGTTTAGATTTTAGGTTTAGATTTGGGGTTAGGTTTAGATTTTCGGTTTAGATTTGGGGTTAGGTTTAGATTTGGGGTTAGGTTTAGATTTTAGGTTTAGATTTGGGGTTAGGTTTAGATTTTAGGTTTAGATTTGGGGTTAGGTTTAGATTTGGGGTTAGGTTTAGATTTTAGGTTTAGATTTGGTGTTAGGTTTAGATTTGAGGTTAGGTTTAGATTTGGGGTTAGGTTTAGATTTGGGGTTAGGTTTAGATTTTAGGTTTAGATTTGGGGTTAGGCTTAGATTTTAGGTTTAGATTTGGGGTTAGGTTTAGATTTGGGGTTAGGTTTAGATTTTAGGTTTAGATTTGGGGTTAGGTTTAGCTTTTAGGTTTAGATTTGGGGTTAGGTTTAGATTTGGGGTTAGGTTTAGATTTTAGGTTTAGATTTGGGGTTAGGTTTAGATTTTAGGTTAGGTTTAGATTTTAGGTTTAGATTTTAGGTTTAGATTTGCGGTTAGGTTTAGATTTTAGGTTTAGATTTGGGGTTAGGTTTAGATTTTAGGTTTAGATTTGGGGTTAGGTTTAGATTTTAGGTTTAGATTTGGGCTTAGGTTTAGATTTGGGGTTAGGTTTAGATTTTAGGTTTAGATTTGGGGTTAGGTTTAGATTTTAGGTTAGGTTTAGATTTTAGGTTTAGATTTGCGGTTAGGTTTAGATTTTAGGTTTAGATTTGGGGTTAGGTTTAGATTTTAGGTTTAGATTTGGGGTTAGGTTTAGATTTTAGGTTTAGATTTGGGGTTAGGTTTAGATTTGGGGTTAGGTTTAGATTTTAGGTTTAGATTTGGGGTTAGGCTTAGATTTTCGGTTTAGATTTGGGGTTAGGTTTAGATTTTCGGTTTAGATTTGGGGTTAGGTTTAGATTTGGGGTTAGGTTTAGATTTTAGGTTTAGATTTGGGGTTAGGTTTAGATTTTAGGTTTAGATTTGGGGTTAGATGTGGGGTTAGGTTTAGATTTGGGGTTAGGTTTAGATTTTAGGTTTAGATTTGGGGTTAGGTTTAGATTTGGGGTTAGGTTTAGATTTTAGGTTTAGATTTGGGGTTAGATTTGGGGTTAGGTTTAGATTTTAGGTTTAGATTTGGGGTTAGGTTTAGATTTTAGGTTTAGATTTGGGGTTAGGTTTAGATTTGGGGTTAGGTTTAGATTTTCGGTTTACATTTGGGGTTAGGTTTAGATTTTCGGTTTAGATTTGGGGTTAGGTTTAGATTTGGGGTTAGGTTTAGATTTTAGGTTTAGATTTGGGGTTAGGTTTAGATTTTAGGTTTAGATTTGGGGTTAGGTTTAGATTTGGGGTTAGGTTTAGATTTTAGGTTTAGATTTGGGGTTAGGTTTAGATTTGAGGTTAGGTTTAGATTTGGGGTTAGGTTTAGATTTGGGGTTAGGTTTAGATTTTAGGTTTAGATTTGGGGTTAGGTTTAGATTTTAGGTTTAGATTTGGGGTTAGGCTTAGATTTTAGGTTTAGATTTGGGGTTAGGTTTAGATTTTCGGTTTAGATTTGGGGTTAGGTTTAGATTTGGGGTTAGGTTTAGATTTTAGGTTTAGATTTGGGGTTAGGTTTAGATTTTAGGTTTAGATTTGGGGTTAGATGTGGGGTTAGGTTTAGATTTGGGGTTAGGTTTAGATTTTAGGTTTAGATTTGGGGTTAGGTTTAGATTTGGGGTTAGGTTTAGATTTGGGGTTAGATTTGGGGTTAGGTTTAGATTTGGGGTTAGGTTTAGATTTGGGGTTAGGTTTAGATTTTAGGTTTAGATTTGGGGTTAGGTTTAGATTTGGGGTTAGGTTTATATTTTCGGTTTACATTTGGGGTTAGGTTTAGATTTTCGGTTTAGATTTGGGGTTAGGTTTAGATTTGGGGTTAGGTTTAGATTTTAGGTTTAGATTTGGGGTTAGGTTTAGATTTTTGGTTTAGATTTGGGGTTAGGTTTAGATTTTAGGTTTAGATTTGAGGCTAGGTTTAGATTTGGGGTTAGGTTTAGATTTTAGGTTTAGATTTGGGGTTAGGTTTAGATTTAGGGTTAGATTTGGGGTTAGGTTTAGATTTTAGGTTTAGATTTGGGGTTAGGTTTAGATTTGGGGTTAGGTTTAGATTTTAGGTTTAGATTTGGGGTTAGGTTTAGATTTGGTGTTAGGTTTAGATTTTAGGTTTAGATTTGGGATTAGGTTTAGATTTTAGGTTTAGATTTGGGGTTAGGTTTAGATTTTAGGTTTAGATTTGGGCTTAGGTTTAGATTTTAGGTTTAGATTTGGGGTTAGGTTTAGATTTGGGGTTAGGTTTAGATTTTAGGTTTAGATTTGGGGTTAGGTTTAGATTTTAGGTTAGGTTTAGATTTTAGGTTTAGATTTTAGGTTTAGATTTGCGGTTAGGTTTAGATTTTAGGTTTAGATTTGGGGTTAGGTTTAGATTTTAGGTTTAGATTTGGGGTTAGGTTTAGATTTGGGGTTAGGTTTAGATTTTAGGTTTAGATTTGGGGTTAGATTTGGGGTTAGGTTTAGATTTGGGGTTAGGTTTAGATTTGGGGTTAGGTTTAGATTTTAGGTTTAGATTTGGGGTTAGGTTTAGATTTGGGGTTAGGTTTAGATTTTAGGTTTAGATTTGGGGTTAGGTTTAGATTTGGGGTTAGGTTTAGATTTTAGGTTTAGATTTGGGGTTAGGTTTAGATTTTAGGTTTAGATTTGGGGTTAGATTTGGGGTTAGGTTTAGATTTTAGGTTTAGATTTGGGGTTAGGTTTAGATTTTAGGTTTAGATTTGGGGTTAGGTTTAGATTTTCGGTTTAGATTTGGGGTTAGGTATAGATTTGGGGTTAGGTTTAGATTTTAGGTTTAGATTTGGGGTTAGGTTTAGATTTTAGGTTTAGATTTGGGGTTAGATTTGGGGTTAGGTTTAGATTTGGGGTTAGGTTTAGATTTTAGGTTTAGATTTGGGGTTAGGTTTAGATTTGGGGTTAGGTTTAGATTTTAGGTTTAGATTTGGGGTTAGATTTGGGGTTAGGTTTAGATTTGGGGTTAGGTTTAGATTTGGGGTTTGGTTTAGATTTTAGGTTTAGATTTGGGGTTAGGTTTAGATTTTCGGTTTAGATTTGGGGTTAGGTTTAGATTTTCGGTTTAGATTTGGGGTTAGGTTTAGATTTTAGGTTTAGATTTGGGGTTAGGTTTAGATTTTCGGTTTAGATTTGGGGTTAGGTTTAGATTTGGGGTTAGGTTTAGATTTTAGGTTTAGATTTGGGGTTAGGTTTAGATTTTAGGTTTAGATTTGGGGTTAGGTTTAGATTTTCGGTTTAGATTTGGGGTTAGGTTTAGATTTGGGGTTAGGTTTAGATTTTAGGTTTAGATTTGGGGTTAGGTTTAGATTTTAGGTTTAGATTTGGGGTTAGGTTTAGATTTGGGGTTAGGTTTAGATTTTAGGTTTAGATTTGGTGTTAGGTTTAGATTTGAGGTTAGGTTTAGATTTGGGGTTAGGTTTAGATTTGGGGTTAGGTTTAGATTTTAGGTTTAGATTTGGGGTTAGGCTTAGATTTTCGGTTTAGATTTGGGGTTAGGTTTAGATTTTCGGTTTAGATTTGGGGTTAGGTTTAGATTTGGGGTTAGGTTTAGATTTTAGGTTTAGATTTGGGGTTAGGTTTAGATTTTAGGTTTAGATTTGGGGTTAGATGTGGGGTTAGGTTTAGATTTGGGGTTAGGTTTAGATTTTAGGTTTAGATTTGGGGTTAGGTTTAGATTTGGGGTTAGGTTTAGATTTTAGGTTTAGATTTGGGGTTAGATTTGGGGTTAGGTTTAGATTTTAGGTTTAGATTTGGGGTTAGGTTTAGATTTTAGGTTTAGATTTGGGGTTAGGTTTAGATTTGGGGTTAGGTTTAGATTTTCGGTTTACATTTGGGGTTAGGTTTAGATTTTCGGTTTAGATTTGGGGTTAGGTTTAGATTTGGGGTTAGGTTTAGATTTTAGGTTTAGATTTGGGGTTAGGTTTAGATTTTAGGTTTAGATTTGGGGTTAGGTTTAGATTTGGGGTTAGGTTTAGATTTTAGGTTTAGATTTGGGGTTAGGTTTAGATTTGAGGTTAGGTTTAGATTTGGGGTTAGGTTTAGATTTGGGGTTAGGTTTAGATTTTAGGTTTAGATTTGGGGTTAGGTTTAGATTTTAGGTTTAGATTTGGGGTTAGGCTTAGATTTTAGGTTTAGATTTGGGGTTAGGTTTAGATTTTCGGTTTAGATTTGGGGTTAGGTTTAGATTTGGGGTTAGGTTTAGATTTTAGGTTTAGATTTGGGGTTAGGTTTAGATTTTAGGTTTAGATTTGGGGTTAGATGTGGGGTTAGGTTTAGATTTGGGGTTAGGTTTAGATTTTAGGTTTAGATTTGGGGTTAGGTTTAGATTTGGGGTTAGGTTTAGATTTGGGGTTAGATTTGGGGTTAGGTTTAGATTTGGGGTTAGGTTTAGATTTGGGGTTAGGTTTAGATTTTAGGTTTAGATTTGGGGTTAGGTTTAGATTTGGGGTTAGGTTTATATTTTCGGTTTACATTTGGGGTTAGGTTTAGATTTTCGGTTTAGATTTGGGGTTAGGTTTAGATTTGGGGTTAGGTTTAGATTTTAGGTTTAGATTTGGGGTTAGGTTTAGATTTTTGGTTTAGATTTGGGGTTAGGTTTAGATTTTAGGTTTAGATTTGAGGCTAGGTTTAGATTTGGGGTTAGGTTTAGATTTTAGGTTTAGATTTGGGGTTAGGTTTAGATTTAGGGTTAGATTTGGGGTTAGGTTTAGATTTTAGGTTTAGATTTGGGGTTAGGTTTAGATTTGGGGTTAGGTTTAGATTTTAGGTTTAGATTTGGGGTTAGGTTTAGATTTGGTGTTAGGTTTAGATTTTAGGTTTAGATTTGGGATTAGGTTTAGATTTTAGGTTTAGATTTGGGGTTAGGTTTAGATTTTAGGTTTAGATTTGGGCTTAGGTTTAGATTTTAGGTTTAGATTTGGGGTTAGGTTTAGATTTGGGGTTAGGTTTAGATTTTAGGTTTAGATTTGGGGTTAGGTTTAGATTTTAGGTTAGGTTTAGATTTTAGGTTTAGATTTTAGGTTTAGATTTGCGGTTAGGTTTAGATTTTAGGTTTAGATTTGGGGTTAGGTTTAGATTTTAGGTTTAGATTTGGGGTTAGGTTTAGATTTGGGGTTAGGTTTAGATTTTAGGTTTAGATTTGGGGTTAGATTTGGGGTTAGGTTTAGATTTGGGGTTAGGTTTAGATTTGGGGTTAGGTTTAGATTTTAGGTTTAGATTTTAGGTTTAGATTTGGGGTTAGGTTTAGATTTTAGGTTTAGATTTTAGGTTTAGATTTGGGGTTAGGTTTAGATTTTAGGTTTAGATTTTAGGTTTAGATTTGGGGTTAGGTTTAGATTTGGTGTTAGGTTTAGATTTTAGGTTTAGATTTGGGGTTAGGTTTAGATTTTAGGTTTAGATCTGGGGTTAGGTTTAGATTTTAGGTTTAGATTTGGGGTTAGGTTTAGATTTTAGGTTTAGATTTGGGGTTAGGTTTAGATTTTTGGTTTAGATTTGGGGTTAGGTTTAGATTTTAGGTTTAGATTTGAGGCTAGGTTTAGATTTGGGGTTAGGTTTAGATTTTAGGTTTAGATTTGGGGTTAGGTTTAGATTTAGGGTTAGATTTGGGGTTAGGTTTAGATTTTAGGTTTAGATTTGGGGTTAGGTTTAGATTTTAGGTTTAGATTTGGGGTTAGGTTTAGATTTGGTGTTAGGTTTAGATTTTAGGTTTAGATTTGGGATTAGGATTAGATTTGGGGTTAGGTTTAGATTTTAGGTTTAGATTTGGGGTTAGGTTGAGATTTTAGGTTCAGATTTGGGGTTAGGTTTAGATTTTAGGTTTAGATTTGGGGTTAGGTTTAGATTTGGGGTTAGGTTTAGATTTTAGGTTTAGATTTGGGGTTAGGTTTAGATTTTTGGTTTAGATTTGGGGTTAGGTTTAGATTTTAGATTCAGATTTGGGGTTAGGTTTAGATTTTAGGTTCAGATTTGGGGTTAGATTTAGATTTTAGGTTTAGATTTCGGGTTAGGTTTAGATTTTAGGTTTAGATTTTAGGTTTAGATTTGGGGTTAGGTTTAGATTTGGTGTTAGGTTTAGATTTTAGGTTTAGATTTGGGGTTAGGTTTAGATTTTAGGTTTAGATTTGGGGTTAGGTTTAGATTTTAGGTTTAGATTTTAGGTTTAGATTTTTGGTTTAGATTTGGGGTTAGGTTTAGATTTTTGGTTTAGATTTGGGGTTAGGTTTAGATTTTAGGTTTAGATTTGAGGCTAGGTTTAGATTTGGGGTTAGGTTTAGATTTTAGGTTTAGATTTGGGGTTAGGTTTAGATTTAGGGTTAGATTTGGGGTTAGGTTTAGATTTTAGGTTTAGATTTGGGGTTAGGTTTAGATTTGGGGTTAGGTTTAGATTTTAGGTTTAGATTTGGGGTTAGGTTTAGATTTGGTGTTAGGTTTAGATTTTAGGTTTAGATTTGGGATTAGGTTTAGATTTGGGGTTAGGTTTAGATTTTAGGTTTAGATTTGGGGTTAGGTTGAGATTTTAGGTTCAGATTTGGGGTTAGGTTTAGATTTTAGGTTTAGATTTGGGGTTAGGTTTAGATTTGGGGTTAGGTTTAGATTTTAGGTTTAAATTTGGGGTTAGGTTTAGATTTTAGGTTTAGATTTGGGGTTAGGTTTAGATTTGGTGTTAGGTTTAGATTTTAGGTTTAGCTTTGGGGTTAGATTTAGATTTTAGGTTTAGATTTGGGGTTAGGTTTAGATTTGGGGTTAGGTTTAGATTTTAGGTTTAGATTTGGGGTTAGGTTTAGATTTGGGGTTAGGTTTAGATTTTAGGTTTAGATTTGGGGCTAGGTTTAGATTAGGGGTTAGGTTTAGATTTTAGGTTTAGATTTGGGGTTAGGTTTAGATTTAGGGTTAGATTTGGAGTTAGGTTTAGATTTGGGGTTAGGTTTAGATTTTTGGTTTAGATTTGGGGTTAGGTTTAGATTTGGAGTTAGGTTTAGATTTTTGGTTTAGATTTGGGGTTAGGTTTAGATTTTAGGTTTAGATTTGGGGTTAGGTTCAGATTTGGGGTTAGGTTTAGATTTTAGGTTTAGATTTGGGGTTAGGTTTAGATTTAGGGTTAGATTTGGAGTTAGGTTTAGATTTGGGGTTAGGTTTAGATTTTTGGTTTAGATTTGGGGTTAGGTTTAGATTTGGAGTTAGGTTTAGATTTTTGGTTTAGATTTGGGGTTAGGTTTAGATTTTAGGTTTAGATTTGGGGTTAGGTTTGGATTTGGGGTTAGGTTTAGATTTGGGATTAGGTTTAGATTTTAGGTTTAGATTTGGGGTTATGTTTAGAATTTAGGTTTAGATTTTAGGTTTAGATTTGGGGTTAGGTTTAGATTTTAGGTTTAGATTTGGGGTTAGGTTTAGATTTTAGGTTTAGATTTGGGGTTAGGTTTAGATTTTAGGTTTAGATTTGGGGCTAGGTGTAGATTAGGGGTTAGGTTTAGATTTTAGGTTTAGATTTGGGGTTAGGTTTAGATTTTAGGTTTAGATTTGGGGTTAGGTTTAGATTGTAGGTTTAGATTTGGGGTTAGGTTTAGATTTGGGGTTAGGTTTAGATTTAGGGTTAGGTTTAGATTGTAGGTTTAGATTTGGGGTTAGGTTTAGATTTTAGGTTTAGATTTGGGGTTAGGTTTGGATTTGGGGTTAGGTTTAGATTTGGGGTTAGGTTTAGATTTTAGGTTTAGATTTGGGGTTAGGTTTAGATTTTAGGTTTAGATTTGGGGTTAGGTTTGGATTTGGGGTTAGGTTTAGATTTGGGATTAGGTTTAGATTTTAGGTTTAGATTTGGGGTTATGTTTAGAATTTAGGTTTAGATTTGGGGTTAGGTTTAGATTTTAGGTTTAGATTTGGGGTTAGGTGTAGATTAGGGGTTAGGTTTAGATTTTAGGTTTAGATTTGGGGTTAGGTTTAGATTTTAGGTTTAGATTTGGGGTTAGGTTTAGATTGTAGGTTTAGATTTGCAGTTAGGTTTAGATTTGGGGTTAGGTTTAGATTTGGGGTTAGGTTTAGATTTTTGGTTTAGATTTGGGGTTAGGTTTAGATTTTAGATTCAGATTTGGGGTTAGGTTTAGATTTTAGGCTCAGATTTGGGGTTAGGTTTAGATTTTAGGTTTAGATTTGGGGTTAGGTTTAGATTTTAGGTTTAGATTTTAGGTTTAGATTTGGGGTTAGGTTTAGATTTGGTGTTAGGTTTAGATTTTAGGTTTAGATTTGGGGTTAGGTTTAGATTTTAGGTTTAGATTTGGTGTTAGGTTTAGATTTTAGGTTTAGATTTGGGGTTAGGTTTAGATTTTTGGTTTAGATTTGGGGTTAGGTTTAGATTTTAGGTTTAGATTTGGGGTTAGGTTTAGATTTGGGGTTAGGTTTAGATTTTAGGTTTAGATTTGGGGTTAGGTTTAGATTTTAGGTTTAGATTTGGGGCTAGGTTTAGATTAGGGGTTAGGTTTAGATTTTAGGTTTAGATTTGGGGTTAGGTTTAGATTTAGGGTTAGATTTGGAGTTAGGTTTAGATTTGGGGTTAGGTTTAGATTTTTGGTTTAGATTTTAGGTTAGGTTTAGATTTTTGGTTTAGATTTGGGGTTAGGTTTAGATTTGGTGTTAGGTTTAGATTTTTGGTTTAGATTTGGGGTTAGGTTTAGATTTTAGGTTTAGATTTGGGGTTAGGTTCAGATTTGGGGTTAGGTTTAGATTTTAGGTTTAGATTTGGGGTTAGGTTTAGATTTTAGGTTTAGATTTGGGGTTAGGTTTAGATTTTAGGTTTAGATTTGGGGCTAGGTGTAGATTAGGGGTTAGGTTTAGATTTTAGGTTTAGATTTGGGGTTAGGTTTAGATTTTAGGTTTAGATTTGGGGTTAGGTTTGGATTTGGGGTTAGGTTTAGATTTGGGATTAGGTTTAGATTTTAGGTTTAGATTTGGGGTTATGTTTAGAATTTAGGTTTAGATTTTAGGTTTAGATTTGGGGTTAGGTTTAGATTTTAGGTTTAGATTTGGGGTTAGGTTTAGATTTTAGGTTTAGATTTGGGGCTAGGTGTAGATTAGGGGTTAGGTTTAGATTTTAGGTTTAGATTTGGGGTTAGGTTTAGATTTTAGGTTTAGATTTGGGGTTAGGTTTAGATTGTAGGTTTAGATTTGGGGTTAGGTTTAGATTTGGGGTTAGGTTTAGATTTAGGGTTAGGTTTAGATTTTAGGTTTAGATTTGGGGTTAGGTTTAGATTTTAGGTTTAGATTTGGGGTTAGGTTTAGATTTTAGGTTTAGATTTGGGGTTAGATTTGGGGTTAGGTTTAGATTTTAGGTTTAGATTTGGGGTTAGGTTTAGATTTTCGGTTTAGATTTGGGGTTAGGTTTAGATTTTAGGTTTAGATTTGGGGTTAGGTTTAGATTTGGGGTTAGGTTTAGATTTGGGGTTAGATTTGGGGTTAGGTTTAGATTTGGGGTTAGGTTTAGATTTTAGGTTTAGATTTGGGGTTAGGTTTAGATTTAAGGTTAGGTTTAGATTTTAAGTTTAGATTTGGGGTTAGATTTGGGGTTAGGTTTAGATTTGGGGTTAGGTTTAGATTTGGGGTTAGGTTTAGATTTTCGGTTTAGATTTGGGGTTAGGTTTAGATTTTCGGTTTAGATTTGGGGTTAGGTTTAGATTTTAGGTTTAGATTTGGGGTTAGGTTTAGATTTTCGGTTTAGATTTGGGGTTAGGTTTAGATTTGGGGTTAGGTTTAGATTTTAGGTTTAGATTTGGGGTTAGGTTTAGATTTTAGGTTTAGATTTGGGGTTAGATTTGGGGTTAGGTTTAGATTTTAGGTTTAGATTTGGGGTTAGGTTTAGATTTTAGGTTTAGATTTGGGGTTAGGTTTAGATTTTCGGTTTAGATTTAGGGTTAGGTTTAGATTTGGGGTTAGGTTTAGATTTTAGGTTTAGATTTGGGGTTAGGTTTAGATTTGGGGTTAGGTTTAGATTTTAGGTTTAGATTTGGTGTTAGGTTTAGATTTGAGGTTAGGTTTAGATTTGGGGTTAGGTTTAGATTTGGGGTTAGGTTTAGATTTTAGGTTTAGATTTGGGGTTAGGCTTAGATTTTAGGTTTAGATTTGGGGTTAGGTTTAGATTTGGGGTTAGGTTTAGATTTTAGGTTTAGATTTGGGGTTAGGTTTAGTTTTTAGGTTTAGATTTGGGGTTAGGTTTAGATTTGGGGTTAGGTTTAGATTTTAGGTTTAGATTTGGGGTTAGGTTTAGATTTTAGGTTAGGTTTAGATTTTAGGTTTAGATTTTAGGTTTAGATTTGCGGTTAGGTTTAGATTTTAGGTTTAGATTTGGGGTTAGGTTTAGATTTTAGGTTTAGATTTGGGGTTAGGTTTAGATTTTAGGTTTAGATTTGGGCTTAGGTTTAGATTTGGGGTTAGGTTTAGATTTTAGGTTTAGATTTGGGGTTAGGTTTAGATTTTAGGTTAGGTTTAGATTTTAGGTTTAGATTTTAGGTTTAGATTTGCGGTTAGGTTTAGATTTTAGGTTTAGATTTGGGGTTAGGTTTAGATTTTAGGTTTAGATTTGGGGTTAGGTTTAGATTTTAGGTTTAGATTTGAGGTTAGGTTTAGATTTGGGGTTAGGTTTAGATTTGGGGTTAGGTTTAGATTTTAGGTTTAGATTTGGGGTTAGGCTTAGATTTTAGGTTTAGATTTGGGGTTAGGTTTAGATTTTCGGTTTAGATTTGGGGTTAGGTTTAGATTTTCGGTTTAGATTTGGGGTTAGGTTTAGATTTTAGGTTAAGATTTGGGGTTAGATGTGGGGTTAGGTTTAGATTTGGGGTTAGGTTTAGATTTTAGGTTTAGATTTGGGGTTAGGTTTAGATTTTAGGTTTAGATTTGGTGTTAGATTTGGGGTTAGGTTTAGATTTTAGGTTTAGATTTGGGGTTAGGTTTAGATTTTAGGTTTAGATTTGGGGTTAGGTTTAGATTTGGGGTTAGGGTTAGATTTTCGGTTTACATTTGGGGTTAGGTTTAGATTTTCGGTTTAGATTTGGGGTTAGGTTTAGATTTGGGGTTAGGTTTAGATTTTAGGTTTAGATTTGGGGTTAGGTTTAGATTTGGGTTTAGGTTTAGATTTTAGGTTTAGATTTGGTGTTAGGTTTAGATTTGAGGTTAGGTTTAGATTTGGGGTTAGGTTTAGATTTTAGGTTTAGATTTGGGGTTAGGCTTAGATTTTAGGTTTAGATTTGGGGTTAGGTTTAGATTTTCGGTTTAGATTTGGGGTTAGGTTTAGATTTGGGGTTAGGTTTAGATTTTAGGTTTAGATTTGGGGTTAGGTTTAGATTTTAGGTTTAGATTTTAGGTTTAGATTTGCGGTTAGGTTTAGATTTTAGGTTTAGATTTGGGGTTAGGTTTAGATTTTAGGTTTAGATTTGGTGTTAGGTTTAGATTTTAGGTTAGGTTTAGATTTTAGGTTTAGATTTTAGGTTTAGATTTGCGGTTAGGTTTAGATTTTAGGTTTAGATTTGGGGTTAGGTTTAGATTTTAGGTTTAGATTTGGGGTTAGGTTTAGATTTGGGGTTAGGTTTAGATTTTAGGTTTAGATTTGGGGTTAGATTTGGGGTTAGGTTTAGATTTGGGGTTAGGTTTAGATTTGGGGTTAGGTTTAGATTTTCGGTTTAGATTTGTGGTTAGGTTTAGATTTTAGGTTTAGATTTTAGGTTTAGATTTGGGGTTAGGTTTAGATTTTAGGTTTAGATTTGGGGTTAGGTTTAGATTTTAGGTTTAGATTTTAGGTTTAGATTTGGGGTTAGGTTTAGATTTGGTGTTAGGTTTAGATTTTAGGTTTAGATTTGGGGTTAGGTTTAGATTTTAGGTTTAGATTTGGGATTAGGATTAGATTTGGGGTTAGGTTTAGATTTTAGGTTTAGATTTGGGGTTAGGTTGAGATTTTAGGTTTAGATTTGGGGTTAGGTTTAGATTTGGGGTTAGGTTTAGATTTTAGGTTTAGATTTGGTGTTAGGTTTAGATTTGAGGTTAGGTTTAGATTTGGGGTTAGGTTTAGATTTGGGGTTAGGTTTAGATTTTAGGTTTAGATTTGGGGTTAGGCTTAGATTTTAGGTTTAGATTTCGGGTTAGGTTTAGATTTTAGGTTTAGATTTGGGGTTAGGTTTAGATTTAGGGTTAGATTTGGGGTTAGGTTTAGATTTTAGGTTTAGATTTGGGGTTAGGTTTAGATTTGGGGTTAGGTTTAGATTTTAGGTTTAGATTTGGGGTTAGATTTGGGGTTAGGTTTAGATTTGGGGTTAGGTTTAGATTTGGGGTTAGGTTTAGATTTTCGGTTTAGATTTGGGGTTAGGTTTAGATTTTCGGTTTAGATTTTAGGTTAGGTTTAGATTTTCAGTTTAGATTTGGGCTTAGGTTTAGATTTGGGCTTAGGTTTAGATTTTAGGTTTAGATTTGGGGTTAGGCTTAAATTTTAGGATAGATTTGGGGTTAGGTTTAGATTTTAGGTTTAGATTTGGGGTTAGGTTTAGATTTTAGGTTTAGATTTGGGGTTAGGTTTAGATTTTAGGTTAGGTTTATATTTTAGGTTTAGATTTTAGGTTTAGATTTGGGGTTAGGTTTAGATTTTAGGTTTAGATTTTAGGTTTAGATTTGGGGTTAGGTTTAGATTTTAGGTTTAGATTTGGGGTTAGGTTTAGATTTTCAGTTTAGATTTGGGGTTAGGTTTAGATTTGGGTTTTAGATTTGGGGTTAGGTTTAGATTTTAGGTTTAGATTTGGGGTTTAGATTTGGGGTTAGGTTTAGATTTTAGGTTTAGATTTGGGGTTAGGTTTAGATTTGGGGTTAGGTTTAGATTTTAGGTTTAGATTTGGGGTTAGGTTTAGATTTTAGGTTAGGTTTAGATTTTAGGTTTAGATTTGGGGTTAGTTTTAGATTTTAGGTTTAGATTTGGGGTTAGGTTTAGATTTGGGGTTAGGTTTAGATTTTAGGTTTAGATTTGGGGTTAGGTTTAGATTTTAGGTTAGGTTTAGATTTTAGGTTTAGATTTGGGGTTAGGTTTAGATTTTCGGTTTAGATTTTAGGTTAGGTTTAGATTTTCAGTTTAGATTTGGGCTTAGGTTTAGATTTGGGCTTAGCTTTAGATTTTAGGTTTAGATTTGGGGTTAGGCTTAAATTTTAGGATAGATTTGGGGTTAGGTTTAGATTTTAGGTTTAGATTTGGGGTTAGGTTTAGATTTTAGTTTTAGATTTGGGGTTAGGTTTAGATTTTAGGTTTAGATTTGGGGTTAGGTTTAGATTTTAGGTTAGGTTTAGATTTTAGGTTTAGATTTTAGGTTTAGATTTGGGGTTAGGTTTAGATTTTAGGTTTAGATTTTAGGTTTATATTTGGGGTTAGGTTTAGATTTTAGGTTTAGATTTGGGGTTAGGTTTAGATTTTAGGTTTAGATTTGGGGTTAGGTTTAGATTTGGGTTTTAGATTTGGGGTTAGGTTTAGATTTTAGGTTTAGATTTGGGGTTAGGTTTAGATTTGGGGTTAGGTTTAGATTTTAGGTTAGGTTTAGATTTTAGGTTTAGATTTGGGGTTAGGTTTAGATTTTCGGTTTAGATTTTAGGTTAGGTTTAGATTTTCGGTTTAGATTTGGGGTTAGGTTTAGATTTGGGCTTAGGTTTAGATTTTAGGTTTAGATTTGGGGTTAGGTTTAGATTTTAGGTTTAGATTTGGGGTTAGGTTTAGATTTGGGGTTAGGTTTAGATTTTAGGTTTAGATTTGGGGTTAGGTTTAGATTTTAGGTTTAGATTTGAGGTTAGGTTTAGATTTGGGGTTAGGTTTAGATTTGGGGTTAGGTTTAGATTTTCGGTTTAGATTTGGGGTTAGGCTTAGATTTTAGGTTTAGATTTGGGGTTAGGTTTAGATTTTAGGTTTAGATTTGGGGTTAGGTTTAGATTTGGGGTTAGGTTTAGATTTTAGGTTTAGATTTGGGGTTAGGTTTGGATTTTAGGTTTAGATTTGGGGTTAGGTTTAGATTTTCGGTTTAGATTTGGGGTTAGGTTTAGATTTTCGGTTTAGATTTGGGGTTAGGTTTAGATTTGGGGTTAGGTTTAGATTTTAGGTTTAGATTTGGGGTTAGGTTTAGATTTTAGGTTTAGATGTGGGGTTAGGTTTAGATTTGGGGTTAGGTTTAGATTTTAGGTTTAGATTTGGGGTTAGATTTGGGGTTAGGTTTAGATTTGGGGTTAGGTTTAGATTTTAGGTTTAGATTTGGGGTTAGGTTTAGATTTTCGGTTTAGATTTGGGGTTAGGTTTAGATTTGGGGTTAGGTTTAGATTTTAGGTTTAGATTTGGGGTTAGGTTTAGATTTTCGGTTTAGATTTGGGGTTAGGTTTAGATTTGGGGTTAGGTTTAGATTTTAGGTTTAGATTTGGGGTTAGGTTTAGATTTTAGGTTTAGATTTGGGGTTAGATTTGGGGTTAGGTTTAGATTTTAGGTTTAGATTTGGGGTTAGGTTTAGATTTTCGGTTTAGATTTGGGGTTAGGTTTAGATTTGGGGTTAGGTTTAGATTTTAGGTTTAGATTTGGGGTTAGGTTTAGATTTTAGGTTTAGATTTGGGGTTAGGTTTAGATTTGGGGTTAGGTTTAGATTTTAGGTTTAGATTTGGGGTTAGATTTGGGGTTAGGTTTAGATTTGGGGTTAGGTTTAGATTTGGGGTTAGGTTTAGATTTTCGGTTTAGATTTGGGGTTAGGTTTAGATTTTAGGTTTAGATTTTAGGTTTAGATTTGGGGTTAGGTTTAGATTTTAGGTTTAGATCTGGGGTTAGGTTTAGATTTTAGGTTTAGATTTGGGGTTAGGTTTAGATTTTAGGTTTAGATTTGTGATTAGGTTTAGATTTGGGGTTAGGTTTAGATTTTAGGTTTAGATTTGGGGTTAGGTTTAGATTTGCGGTTAGGTTTAGATTTTAGGTTTAGATTTGGGGTTAGGTTTAGATTTTAGGTTTAGATTTGGGGTTAGGTTTAGATTTGGGGTTAGGTTTAGATTTTAGGTTTAGATTTGGGGTTAGATTTGGGGTTAGGTTTAGATTTGGGGTTAGGTTTAGATTTGGGGTTAGGTTTAGATTTTCGGTTTAGATTTGGGGTTAGGTTTAGATTTTAGGTTTAGATTTTAGGTTTAGATTTGGGGTTAGGTTTAGATTTTAGGTTTAGATTTGGGGTTAGGTTTAGATTTTAGGTTTAGATTTTAGGTTTAGATTTGGGGTTAGGTTTAGATTTGGGGTTAGGTTTAGATTTTAGGTTTAGATTTGGGGTTAGGTTTAGATTTTAGGTTTAGATTTGGGATTAGGATTAGATTTGGGGTTAGGTTTAGATTTTAGGTTTAGATTTGGGGTTAGGTTTAGATTTGGGGTTAGGTTTAGATTTTAGGTTAGGTTTAGATTTTAGGTTTAGATTTGGGGTTAGGTTTAGATTTTCGGTTTAGATTTTAGGTTAGGTTTAGATTTTCGGTTTAGATTTGGGGTTAGGTTTAGATTTGGGCTTAGGTTTAGGTTTTAGGTTTAGATTTGGGTTTAGGCTTAAATTTTAGGATAGATTTGGGGTTAGGTTTAGATTTTAGGTTTAGATTTGGGGTTAGGTTTAGATTTTAGGTTTAGATTTGGGGTTAGGTTTAGATTTTAGGTTTAGATTTGGGGTTAGGTTTCGATTTTAGGTTTAGATTTGAGGTTAGGTTTAGATTTGGGGTTAGGTTTAGATTTGGGGTTAGGTTTAGATTTTAGGTTTAGATTTGGGGTTAGGCTTAGATTTTAGGTTTAGATTTGGGGTTTGGTTTAGATTTTAGGTTTAGATTTGGGGTTAGGTTTAGATTTGGGGTTAGGTTTAGATTTTAGGTTTAGATTTGGGGTTAGGTTTGGATTTTAGGTTTAGATTTGGGGTTAGGTTTAGATTTTCGGTTTAGATTTGGGGTTAGGTTTAGATTTTCGGTTTAGATTTGGGGTTAGGTTTAGATTTGGGGTTAGGTTTAGATTTTAGGTTTAGATTTGGGGTTAGGTTTAGATTTTAGGTTTAGATTTGGGGTTAGATTTGGGGTTAGGTTTAGATTTGGGGTTAGGTTTAGATTTTAGGTTTAGATTTGGGGTTAGGTTTAGATTGGGGGTTAGGTTTAGATTTTAGGTTTAGATTTGGGGTTAGATTTGGGGTTAGGTTTAGATTTGGGGTTAGGTTTAGATTTTAGGTTTAGATTTGGGGTTAGGTTTAAATTTTCGGTTTAGATTTGGGGTTAGGTTTAGATTTGGGGTTAGGTTTAGATTTTAGGTTTAGATTTGGGGTTAGGTTTAGATTTTCGGTTTAGATTTGGGGTTAGGTTTAGATTTGGGGTTAGGTTTAGATTTTAGGTTTAGATTTGGGGTTAGGTTTAGATTTTAGGTTTAGATTTGGGGTTAGATTTGGGGTTAGATTTGGGGTTAGGTTTAGATTTTAGGTTTAGATTTGGGGTTAGGTTTAGATTTTCGGTTTAGATTTGGGGTTAGGTTTAGATTTGGGGTTAGGTTTAGATTTTAGGTTTAGATTTGGGGTTAGGTTTAGATTTTAGGTTTAGATTTGGGGTTAGGTTTAGATTTGGGGTTAGGTTTAGATTTTAGGTTTAGATTTGGGGTTAGATTTGGGGTTAGGTTTAGATTTGGGGTTAGGTTTAGATTTGGGGTTAGGTTTAGATTTTCGGTTTAGATTTGGGGTTAGGTTTAGATTTTAGGTTTAGATTTTAGGTTTAGATTTGGGGTTAGGTTTAGATTTTAGGTTTAGATTTGGGGTTAGGTTTAGATTTTAGGTTTAGATTTGGGGTTAGGTTTAGATTTTAGGTTTAGATTTGTGATTAGGTTTAGATTTGGGGTTAGGCTTAGATTTTAGGTTTAGATTTGGGGTTAGGTTTAGATTTTAGGTTAGGTTTAGATTTTAGGTTTAGATTTTAGGTTTAGATTTGCGGTTAGGTTTAGATTTTAGGTTTAGATTTGGGGTTAGGTTTAGATTTTAGGTTTAGATTTGGGGTTAGGTTTAGATTTGGGGTTAGGTTTAGATTTTAGGTTTAGATTTGGGGTTAGATTTGGGGTTAGGTTTAGATTTGGGGTTAGGTTTAGATTTGGGGTTAGGTTTAGATTTTCGGTTTAGATTTGGGGTTAGGTTTAGATTTTAGGTTTAGATTTTAGGTTTAGATTTGGGGTTAGGTTTAGATTTTAGGTTTAGATTTGGGGTTAGGTTTAGATTTTAGGTTTAGATTTTAGGTTTAGATTTGGGGTTAGGTTTAGATTTCGGGTTAGGTTTAGATTTTAGGTTTAGATTTGGGGTTAGGTTTAGATTTTAGGTTTAGATTTGGGATTAGGATTAGATTTGGGGTTAGGTTTAGATTTGGGGTTAGGTTTAGATTTTAGGTTTAGATTTGGTGTTAGGTTTAGATTTGAGGTTAGGTTTAGATTTGGGGTTAGGTTTAGATTTGGGGTTAGGTTTAGATTTTAGGTTTAGATTTGGGGTTAGGCTTAGATTTTAGGTTTAGATTTGGGGTTAGGTTTAGATTTTAGGTTTAGATTTGGGGTTAGGTTTAGATTTAGGGTTAGATTTGGGGTTAGGTTTAGATTTTAGGTTTAGATTTGGGGTTAGGTTTAGATTTGGGGTTAGGTTTAGATTTTAGGTTTAGATTTGGGGTTAGATTTGGAGTTAGGTTTAGATTTGGGGTTAGGTTTAGATTTGGGGTTAGGTTTAGATTTTCGGTTTAGATTTGGGGTTAGGTTTAGATTTTCGGTTTAGATTTTAGGTTAGGTTTAGATTTTCAGTTTAGATTTGGGCTTAGGTTTAGATTTGGGCTTAGGTTTAGATTTTAGGTTTAGATTTGGGGTTAGGCTTAAATTTTAGGATAGATTTGGGGTTAGGTTTAGATTTTAGGTTTAGATTTGGGGTTAGGTTTAGATTTTAGGTTTAGATTTGGGGTTAGGTTTAGATTTTAGGTTAGGTTTGATTTTAGGTTTAGATTTTAGGTTTAGATTTGGGGTTAGGTTTAGATTTTAGGTTTAGATTTTAGGTTTAGATTTGGGGTTAGGTTTAGATTTTAGGTTTAGATTTGGGGTTAGGTTTAGATTTTCAGTTTAGATTTGGGGTTAGGTTTAGATTTGGGTTTTAGATTTGGGGTTAGGTTTAGATTTTAGGTTTAGATTTGGGGTTTAGATTTGGGGTTAGGTTTAGATTTTAGGTTTAGATTTGGGGTTAGGTTTAGATTTGGGGTTAGGTTTAGATTTTAGGTTTAGATTTGGGGTTAGGTTTAGATTTTAGGTTAGGTTTAGATTTTAGGTTTAGATTTGGGGTTAGGTTTAGATTTTCGGTTTAGATTTTAGGTTAGGTTTAGATTTTCAGTTTAGATTTGGGCTTAGGTTTAGATTTGGGCTTAGGTTTAGATTTTAGGTTTAGATTTTAGGTTAGGTTTAGATTTTCAGTTTAGATTTGGGCTTAGGTTTAGATTTGGGCTTAGCTTTAGATTTTAGGTTTAGATTTGGGGTTAGGCTTAAATTTTAGGATAGATTTGGGGTTAGGTTTAGATTTTAGGTTTAGATTTGGGGTTAGGTTTAGATTTTAGTTTTAGATTTGGGGTTAGGTTTAGATTTTAGGTTTAGATTTGGGGTTAGGTTTAGATTTTAGGTTAGGTTTAGATTTTAGGTTTAGATTTTAGGTTTAGATTTGGGGTTAGGTTTAGATTTTAGGTTTAGATTTTAGGTTTATATTTGGGGTTAGGTTTAGATTTTAGGTTTAGATTTGGGGTTAGGTTTAGATTTTAGGTTTAGATTTGGGGTTAGGTTTAGATTTGGGTTTTAGATTTGGGGTTAGGTTTAGATTTTAGGTTTAGATTTGGGGTTAGGTTTAGATTTGGGGTTAGGTTTAGATTTTAGGTTAGGTTTAGATTTTAGGTTTAGATTTGGGGTTAGGTTTAGATTTTCGGTTTAGATTTTAGGTTAGGTTTAGATTTTCGGTTTAGATTTGGGGTTAGGTTTAGATTTGGGCTTAGGTTTAGATTTTAGGTTTAGATTTGGGTTTAGGCTTAAATTTTAGGATAGATTTGGGGTTAGGTTTAGATTTTAGGTTTAGATTTGGGGTTAGGTTTAGATTTTAGGTTTAGATTTGGGGTTAGGTTTAGATTTGGGGTTAGGTTTAGATTTTAGGTTTAGATTTGGGGTTAGGTTTAGATTTTAGGTTTAGATTTGAGGTTAGGTTTAGATTTGGGGTTAGGTTTAGATTTGGGGTTAGGTTTAGATTTTAGGTTTAGATTTGGGGTTAGGCTTAGATTTTAGGTTTAGATTTGGGGTTAGGTTTAGATTTTAGGTTTAGATTTGGGGTTAGGTTTAGATTTGGGGTTAGGTTTAGATTTTAGGTTTAGATTTGGGGTTAGGTTTGGATTTTAGGTTTAGATTTGGGGTTAGGTTTAGATTTTCGGTTTAGATTTGGGGTTAGGTTTAGATTTTCGGTTTAGATTTGGGGTTAGGTTTAGATTTGGGGTTAGGTTTAGATTTTAGGTTTAGATTTGGGGTTAGGTTTAGATTTTAGGTTTAGATTTGGGGTTAGGTTTAGATTTGGGGTTAGGTTTAGATTTTAGGTTTAGATTTGGGGTTAGATTTGGGGTTAGGTTTAGATTTGGGGTTAGGTTTAGATTTTAGGTTTAGATTTGGGGTTAGGTTTAGATTTTCGGTTTAGATTTGGGGTTAGGTTTAGATTTTCGGTTTAGATTTGGGGTTAGGTTTAGATTTGGGGTTAGGTTTAGATTTTAGGTTTAGATTTGGGGTTAGGTTTAGATTTTCGGTTTAGATTTGGGGTTAGGTTTAGATTTGGGGTTAGGTTTAGATTTTAGGTTTAGATTTGGGGTTAGGTTTAGATTTTAGGTTTAGATTTGGGGTTAGATTTGGGGTTAGGTTTAGATTTTAGGTTTAGATTTGGGGTTAGGTTTAGATTTTCGGTTTAGATTTGGGGTTAGGTTTAGATTTGGGGTTAGGTTTAGATTTTAGGTTTAGATTTGGGGTTAGGTTTAGATTTGGGGTTAGGTTTAGATTTTAGGTTTAGATTTGGGGTTAGATTTGGGGTTAGGTTTAGATTTGGGGTTAGGTTTAGATTTGGGGTTAGGTTTAGATTTTCGGTTTAGATTTGGGGTTAGGTTTAGATTTTAGGTTTAGATTTTAGGTTTAGATTTGGGGTTAGGTTTAGATTTTAGGTTTAGATCTGGGGTTAGGTTTAGATTTTAGGTTTAGATTTGGGGTTAGGTTTAGATTTTAGGTTTAGATTTGTGATTAGGTTTAGATTTGGGGTTAGGTTTAGATTTTAGGTTTAGATTTGGGGTTAGGTTTAGATTTGCGGTTAGGTTTAGATTTTAGGTTTAGATTTGGGGTTAGGTTTAGATTTTAGGTTTAGATTTGGGGTTAGGTTTAGATTTGGGGTTAGGTTTAGATTTTAGGTTTAGATTTGGGGTTAGATTTGGGGTTAGGTTTAGATTTGGGGTTAGGTTTAGATTTGGGGTTAGGTTTAGATTTTCGGTTTAGATTTGGGGTTAGGTTTAGATTTTAGGTTTAGATTTTAGGTTTAGATTTGGGGTTAGGTTTAGATTTTAGGTTTAGATTTGGGGTTAGGTTTAGATTTTAGGTTTAGATTTTAGGTTTAGATTTGGGGTTAGGTTTAGATTTGGGGTTAGGTTTAGATTTTAGGTTTAGATTTGGGGTTAGGTTTAGATTTTAGGTTTAGATTTGGGATTAGGATTAGATTTGGGGTTAGGTTTAGATTTTAGGTTTAGATTTGGGGTTAGGTTTAGATTTGGGGTTAGGTTTAGATTTTAGGTTAGGTTTAGATTTTAGGTTTAGATTTGGGGTTAGGTTTAGATTTTCGGTTTAGATTTTAGGTTAGGTTTAGATTTTCGGTTTAGATTTGGGGTTAGGTTTAGATTTGGGCTTAGGTTTAGGTTTTAGGTTTAGATTTGGGTTTAGGCTTAAATTTTAGGATAGATTTGGGGTTAGGTTTAGATTTTAGGTTTAGATTTGGGGTTAGGTTTAGATTTTAGGTTTAGATTTGGGGTTAGGTTTAGATTTTAGGTTTAGATTTGGGGTTAGGTTTAGATTTTAGGTTTAGATTTGAGGTTAGGTTTAGATTTGGGGTTAGGTTTAGATTTGGGGTTAGGTTTAGATTTTAGGTTTAGATTTGGGGTTAGGTTTAGATTTTAGGTTTAGATTTGGGGTTTGGTTTAGATTTTAGGTTTAGATTTGGGGTTAGGTTTAGATTTGGGGTTAGGTTTAGATTTTAGGTTTAGATTTGGGGTTAGGTTTGGATTTTAGGTTTAGATTTGGGGTTAGGTTTAGATTTTCGGTTTAGATTTGGGGTTAGGTTTAGATTTTCGGTTTAGATTTGGGGTTAGGTTTAGATTTGGGGTTAGGTTTAGATTTTAGGTTTAGATTTGGGGTTAGATTTGGGGTTAGGTTTAGATTTTAGGTTTAGATTTGGGGTTAGGTTTAGATTTTCGGTTTAGATTTGGGGTTAGGTTTAGATTTGGGGTTAGGTTTAGATTTTAGGTTTAGATTTGGGGTTAGGTTTAGATTTTAGGTTTAGATTTGGGGTTAGGTTTAGATTTGGGGTTAGGTTTAGATTTTAGGTTTAGATTTGGGGTTAGATTTGGGGTTAGGTTTAGATTTGGGGTTAGGTTTAGATTTGGGGTTAGGTTTAGATTTTCGGTTTAGATTTGGGGTTAGGTTTAGATTTTAGGTTTAGATTTTAGGTTTAGATTTGGGGTTAGGTTTAGATTTTAGGTTTAGATTTGGGGTTAGGTTTAGATTTTAGGTTTAGATTTGGGGTTAGGTTTAGATTTTAGGTTTAGATTTGTGATTAGGTTTAGATTTGTGGTTAGGTTTAGATTTTAGGTTTAGATTTGGGGTTAGGTTTAGATATTAGGTTAGGTTTAGATTTTAGGTTTAGATTTTAGGTTTAGATTTGCGGTTAGGTTTAGATTTTAGGTTTAGATTTGGGGTTAGGTTTAGATTTTAGGTTTAGATTTGGGGTTAGGTTTAGATTTGGGGTTAGGTTTAGATTTTAGGTTTAGATTTGGGGTTAGATTTGGGGTTAGGTTTAGATTTGGGGTTAGGTTTAGATTTGGGGTTAGGTTTAGATTTTCGGTTTAGATTTGGGGTTAGGTTTAGATTTTAGGTTTAGATTTTAGGTTTAGATTTGGGGTTAGGTTTATATTTTAGGTTTAGATTTGGGGTTAGGTTTAGATTTTAGGTTTAGATTTTAGGTTTAGATTTGGGGTTAGGTTTAGATTTCGGGTTAGGTTTAGATTTTAGGTTTAGATTTGGGGTTAGGTTTAGATTTTAGGTTTAGATTTGGGATTAGGATTAGATTTGGGGTTAGGTTTAGATTTGGGGTTAGGTTTAGATTTTAGGTTTAGATTTGGTGTTAGGTTTAGATTTGAGGTTAGGTTTAGATTTGGGGTTAGGTTTAGATTTGGGGTTAGGTTTAGATTTTAGGTTTAGATTTGGGGTTAGGCTTAGATTTTAGGTTTAGATTTGGGGTTAGGTTTAGATTTTAGGTTTAGATTTGGGGTTAGGTTTAGATTTAGGGTTAGATTTGGGGTTAGGTTTAGATTTTAGGTTTAGATTTGGGGTTAGGTTTAGATTTGGGGTTAGGTTTAGATTTTAGGTTTAGATTTGGGGTTAGATTTGGAGTTAGGTTTAGATTTGGGGTTAGGTTTAGATTTGGGGTTAGGTTTAGATTTTCGGTTTAGATTTGGGGTTAGGTTTAGATTTTCGGTTTAGATTTTAGGTTAGGTTTAGATTTTCAGTTTAGATTTGGGCTTAGGTTTAGATTTGGGCTTAGGTTTAGATTTTAGGTTTAGATTTGGGGTTAGGCTTAAATTTTAGGATAGATTTGGGGTTAGGTTTAGATTTTAGGTTTAGATTTGGGGTTAGGTTTAGATTTTAGGTTTAGATTTGGGGTTAGGTTTAGATTTTAGGTTAGGTTTAGATTTTAGGTTTAGATTTTAGGTTTAGATTTGGGGTTAGGTTTAGATTTTAGGTTTAGATTTTAGGTTTAGATTTGGGGTTAGGTTTAGATTTTAGGTTTAGATTTGGGGTTAGGTTTAGATTTTCAGTTTAGATTTGGGGTTAGGTTTAGATTTGGGTTTTAGATTTGGGGTTAGGTTTAGATTTTAGGTTTAGATTTGGGGTTTAGATTTGGGGTTAGGTTTAGATTTTAGGTTTAGATTTGGGGTTAGGTTTAGATTTGGGGTTAGGTTTAGATTTTAGGTTTAGATTTGGGGTTAGGTTTAGATTTTAGGTTAGGTTTAGATTTTAGGTTTAGATTTGGGGTTAGGTTTAGATTTTCGGTTTAGATTTTAGGTTAGGTTTAGATTTTCAGTTTAGATTTGGGCTTAGGTTTAGATTTGGGCTTAGGTTTAGATTTTAGGTTTAGATTTGGGGTTAGGCTTAAATTTTAGGATAGATTTGGGGTTAGGTTTAGATTTTAGGTTTAGATTTGGGGTTAGGTTTAGATTTTAGTTTTAGATTTGGGGTTAGGTTTAGATTTTAGGTTTAGATTTGGGGTTAGGTTTAGATTTTAGGTTAGGTTTAGATTTTAGGTTTAGATTTTAGGTTTAGATTTGGGGTTAGGTTTAGATTTTAGGTTTAGATTTTAGGTTTATATTTGGGGTTAGGTTTAGATTTTAGGTTTAGATTTGGGGTTAGGTTTAGATTTTAGGTTTAGATTTGGGGTTAGGTTTAGATTTGGGGTTTAGATTTGGGGTTAGGTTTAGATTTTAGGTTTAGATTTGGGGTTAGGTTTAGATTTGGGGTTAGGTTTAGATTTTAGGTTAGGTTTAGATTTTAGGTTTAGATTTGGGGTTAGGTTTAGATTTTCGGTTTAGATTTTAGGTTAGGTTTAGATTTTCGGTTTAGATTTGGGGTTAGGTTTAGATTTGGGCTTAGGTTTAGATTTTAGGTTTAGATTTGGGTTTAGGTTTAGATTTTAGGTTTAGATTTGGGGTTAGGTTTAGATTTGGGGTTAGGTTTAGATTTTAGGTTTAGATTTGGGGTTAGGTTTAGATTTTAGGTTTAGATTTGAGGTTAGGTTTAGATTTGGGGTTAGGTTTAGATTTGGGGTTAGGTTTAGATTTTAGGTTTAGATTTGGGGTTAGGCTTAGATTTTAGGTTTAGATTTGGGGTTAGGTTTAGATTTGGGGTTAGGTTTAGATTTTAGGTTTAGATTTGGGGTTAGGTTTGGATTTTAGGTTTAGATTTGGGGTTAGGTTTAGATTTTCGGTTTAGATTTGGGGTTAGGTTTAGATTTTCGGTTTAGATTGGGGTTAGGTTTAGATTTGGGGTTAGGTTTAGATTTTAGGTTTAGATTTGGGGTTAGGTTTAGATTTTAGGTTTAGATTTGGGGTTAGGTTTAGATTTGGGGTTAGGTTTAGATTTGGGGTTAGGTTTAGATTTTAGGTTTAGATTTGGGGTTAGGTTTAGATTTTAGGTTTAGATTTGGGGTTAGGTTTAGATTTGGGGTTAGGTTTAGATTTTAGGTTTAGATTTGGGGTTAGGTTTAGATTTTAGGTTTAGATTTGAGGTTAGGTTTAGATTTGGGGTTAGGTTTAGATTTGGGGTTAGGTTTAGATTTTAGGTTTAGATTTGGGGTTAGGCTTAGATTTTAGGTTTAGATTTGGGGTTAGGTTTAGATTTTAGGTTTAGATTTGGGGTTAGGTTTAGATTTTAGGTTTAGATTTGGGGTTAGGTTTGGATTTTAGGTTTAGATTTGGGGTTAGGTTTAGATTTTCGGTTTAGATTTGGGGTTAAGTTTAGATTTTCGGTTTAGATTTGGGGTTAGGTTTAGATTTGGGGTTAGGTTTAGATTTTCGGTTTAGATTTGGGGTTAGGTTTAGATTTTCGGTTTAGATTTGGGGTTAGGTTTAGATTTGGGGTTAGGTTTAGATTTTAGGTTTAGATTTGGGGTTAGGTTTAGATTTTAGGTTTAGATTTGGGGTTAGATTTGGGGTTAGGTTTAGATTTGGGGTTAGGTTTAGATTTTAGGTTTAGATTTGGGGTTAGGTTTAGATTGGGGGTTAGGTTTAGATTTTAGGTTTAGATTTGGGGTTAGATTTGGGGTTAGGTTTAGATTTGGGGTTAGGTTTAGATTTTAGGTTTAGATTTGGGGTTAGGTTTAGATTTTCGGTTTAGATTTGGGGTTAGGTTTAGATTTGGGGTTAGGTTTAGATTTTAGGTTTAGATTTGGGGTTAGGTTTAGATTTTCGGTTTAGATTTGGGGTTAGGTTTAGATTTGGGGTTAGGTTTAGATTTTAGGTTTAGATTTGGGGTTAGGTTTAGATTTTAGGTTTAGATTTGGGGTTAGATTTGGGGTTAGGTTTAGATTTTAGGTTTAGATTTGGGGTTAGGTTTAGATTTTCGGTTTAGATTTGGGGTTAGGTTTAGATTTGGGGTTAGGTTTAGATTTTAGGTTTAGATTTGGGGTTAGGTTTAGATTTTAGGTTTAGATTTGGGGTTAGGTTTAGATTTGGGGTTAGGTTTAGATTTTAGGTTTAGATTTGGGGTTAGATTTGGGGTTAGGTTTAGATTTGGGGTTAGGTTTAGATTTGGGGTTAGGTTTAGATTTTCGGTTTAGATTTGGGGTTAGGTTTAGATTTTAGGTTTAGATTTTAGGTTTAGATTTGGGGTTAGGTTTAGATTTTAGGTTTAGATTTGGGGTTAGGTTTAGATTTTAGGTTTAGATTTGGGGTTAGGTTTAGATTTTAGGTTTAGATTTGTGATTAGGTTTAGATTTGGGGTTAGGTTTAGATTTTAGGTTTAGATTTGGGGTTAGGTTTAGATATTAGGTTAGGTTTAGATTTTAGGTTTAGATTTTAGGTTTAGATTTGCGGTTAGGTTTAGATTTTAGGTTTAGATTTGGGGTTAGGTTTAGATTTTAGGTTTAGATTTGGGGTTAGGTTTAGATTTGGGGTTAGGTTTAGATTTTAGGTTTAGATTTGGGGTTAGATTTGGGGTTAGGTTTAGATTTGGGGTTAGGTTTAGATTTGGGGTTAGGTTTAGATTTTCGGTTTAGATTTGGGGTTAGGTTTAGATTTTAGGTTTAGATTTTAGGTTTAGATTTGGGGTTAGGTTTATATTTTAGGTTTAGATTTGGGGTTAGGTTTAGATTTTAGGTTTAGATTTTAGGTTTAGATTTGGGGTTAGGTTTAGATTTCGGGTTAGGTTTAGATTTTAGGTTTAGATTTGGGGTTAGGTTTAGATTTTAGGTTTAGATTTGGGATTAGGATTAGATTTGGGGTTAGGTTTAGATTTGGGGTTAGGTTTAGATTTTAGGTTTAGATTTGGTGTTAGGTTTAGATTTGAGGTTAGGTTTAGATTTGGGGTTAGGTTTAGATTTGGGGTTAGGTTTAGATTTTAGGTTTAGATTTGGGGTTAGGCTTAGATTTTAGGTTTAGATTTGGGGTTAGGTTTAGATTTTAGGTTTAGATTTGGGGTTAGGTTTAGATTTAGGGTTAGATTTGGGGTTAGGTTTAGATTTTAGGTTTAGATTTGGGGTTAGGTTTAGATTTGGGGTTAGGTTTAGATTTTAGGTTTAGATTTGGGGTTAGATTTGGAGTTAGGTTTAGATTTGGGGTTAGGTTTAGATTTGGGGTTAGGTTTAGATTTTCGGTTTAGATTTGGGGTTAGGTTTAGATTTTCGGTTTAGATTTTAGGTTAGGTTTAGATTTTCAGTTTAGATTTGGGCTTAGGTTTAGATTTGGGCTTAGGTTTAGATTTTAGGTTTAGATTTGGGGTTAGGCTTAAATTTTAGGATAGATTTGGGGTTAGGTTTAGATTTTAGGTTTAGATTTGGGGTTAGGTTTAGATTTTAGGTTTAGATTTGGGGTTAGGTTTAGATTTTAGGTTAGGTTTAGATTTTAGGTTTAGATTTTAGGTTTAGATTTGGGGTTAGGTTTAGATTTTAGGTTTAGATTTTAGGTTTAGATTTGGGGTTAGGTTTAGATTTTAGGTTTAGATTTGGGGTTAGGTTTAGATTTTCAGTTTAGATTTAAGGTTAGGTTTAGATTTGGGTTTTAGATTTGGGGTTAGGTTTAGATTTTAGGTTTAGATTTGGGGTTTAGATTTGGGGTTAGGTTTAGATTTTAGGTTTAGATTTGGGGTTAGGTTTAGATTTGGGGTTAGGTTTAGATTTTAGGTTTAGATTTGGGGTTAGGTTTAGATTTTAGGTTAGGTTTAGATTTTAGGTTTAGATTTGGGGTTAGGTTTAGATTTTCGGTTTAGATTTTAGGTTAGGTTTAGATTTTCAGTTTAGATTTGGGCTTAGGTTTAGATTTGGGCTTAGGTTTAGATTTTAGGTTTAGATTTGGGGTTAGGCTTAAATTTTAGGATAGATTTGGGGTTAGGTTTAGATTTTAGGTTTAGATTTGGGGTTAGGTTTAGATTTTAGTTTTAGATTTGGGGTTAGGTTTAGATTTTAGGTTTAGATTTGGGGTTAGGTTTAGATTTTAGGTTAGGTTTAGGTTTTAGGTTTAGATTTTAGGTTTAGATTTGGGGTTAGGTTTAGATTTTAGGTTTAGATTTTAGGTTTATATTTGGGGTTAGGTTTAGATTTTAGGTTTAGATTTGGGGTTAGGTTTAGATTTTAGGTTTAGATTAGGGGTTAGGTTTAGATTTGGGGTTTAGATTTGGGGTTAGGTTTAGATTTTAGGTTTAGATTTGGGGTTAGGTTTAGATTTGGGGTTAGGTTTAGATTTTAGGTTAGGTTTAGATTTTAGGTTTAGATTTGGGGTTAGGTTTAGATTTTCGGTTTAGATTTTAGGTTAGGTTTAGATTTTCGGTTTAGATTTGGGGTTAGGTTTAGATTTGGGGTTAGGTTTAGATTTTAGGTTTAGATTTGGGGTTAGATTTGGGGTTAGGTTTAGATTTGGGGTTAGGTTTAGATTTGGGGTTAGGTTTAGATTTTCGGTTTAGATTTGGGGTTAGGTTTAGATTTTAGGTTTAGATTTTAGGTTTAGATTTGGGGTTAGGTTTAGATTTTAGGTTTAGATTTGGGGTTAGGTTTAGATTTTAGGTTTAGATTTGGGGTTAGGTTTAGATTTTAGGTTTAGATTTGTGATTAGGTTTAGATTTGGGGTTAGGTTTAGATTTTAGGTTTAGATTTGGGGTTAGGTTTAGATATTAGGTTAGGTTTAGATTTTAGGTTTAGATTTTAGGTTTAGATTTGCGGTTAGGTTTAGATTTTAGGTTTAGATTTGGGGTTAGGTTTAGATTTTAGGTTTAGATTTGGGGTTAGGTTTAGATTTGGGGTTAGGTTTAGATTTTAGGTTTAGATTTGGGGTTAGATTTGGGGTTAGGTTTAGATTTGGGGTTAGGTTTAGATTTGGGGTTAGGTTTAGATTTTCGGTTTAGATTTGGGGTTAGGTTTAGATTTTAGGTTTAGATTTTAGGTTTAGATTTGGGGTTAGGTTTATATTTTAGGTTTAGATTTGGGGTTAGGTTTAGATTTTAGGTTTAGATTTTAGGTTTAGATTTGGGGTTAGGTTTAGATTTCGGGTTAGGTTTAGATTTTAGGTTTAGATTTGGGGTTAGGTTTAGATTTTAGGTTTAGATTTGGGATTAGGATTAGATTTGGGGTTAGGTTTAGATTTGGGGTTAGGTTTAGATTTTAGGTTTAGATTTGGTGTTAGGTTTAGATTTGAGGTTAGGTTTAGATTTGGGGTTAGGTTTAGATTTGGGGTTAGGTTTAGATTTTAGGTTTAGATTTGGGGTTAGGCTTAGATTTTAGGTTTAGATTTGGGGTTAGGTTTAGATTTTAGGTTTAGATTTGGGGTTAGGTTTAGATTTAGGGTTAGATTTGGGGTTAGGTTTAGATTTTAGGTTTAGATTTGGGGTTAGGTTTAGATTTGGGGTTAGGTTTAGATTTTAGGTTTAGATTTGGGGTTAGATTTGGAGTTAGGTTTAGATTTGGGGTTAGGTTTAGATTTGGGGTTAGGTTTAGATTTTCGGTTTAGATTTGGGGTTAGGTTTAGATTTTCGGTTTAGATTTTAGGTTAGGTTTAGATTTTCAGTTTAGATTTGGGCTTAGGTTTAGATTTGGGCTTAGGTTTAGATTTTAGGTTTAGATTTGGGGTTAGGCTTAAATTTTAGGATAGATTTGGGGTTAGGTTTAGATTTTAGGTTTAGATTTGGGGTTAGGTTTAGATTTTAGGTTTAGATTTGGGGTTAGGTTTAGATTTTAGGTTAGGTTTAGATTTTAGGTTTAGATTTTAGGTTTAGATTTGGGGTTAGGTTTAGATTTTAGGTTTAGATTTTAGGTTTAGATTTGGGGTTAGGTTTAGATTTTAGGTTTAGATTTGGGGTTAGGTTTAGATTTTCAGTTTAGATTTAAGGTTAGGTTTAGATTTGGGTTTTAGATTTGGGGTTAGGTTTAGATTTTAGGTTTAGATTTGGGGTTTAGATTTGGGGTTAGGTTTAGATTTTAGGTTTAGATTTGGGGTTAGGTTTAGATTTGGGGTTAGGTTTAGATTTTAGGTTTAGATTTGGGGTTAGGTTTAGATTTTAGGTTAGGTTTAGATTTTAGGTTTAGATTTGGGGTTAGGTTTAGATTTTCGGTTTAGATTTTAGGTTAGGTTTAGATTTTCAGTTTAGATTTGGGCTTAGGTTTAGATTTGGGCTTAGGTTTAGATTTTAGGTTTAGATTTGGGGTTAGGCTTAAATTTTAGGATAGATTTGGGGTTAGGTTTAGATTTTAGGTTTAGATTTGGGGTTAGGTTTAGATTTTAGTTTTAGATTTGGGGTTAGGTTTAGATTTTAGGTTTAGATTTGGGGTTAGGTTTAGATTTTAGGTTAGGTTTAGGTTTTAGGTTTAGATTTTAGGTTTAGATTTGGGGTTAGGTTTAGATTTTAGGTTTAGATTTTAGGTTTATATTTGGGGTTAGGTTTAGATTTTAGGTTTAGATTTGGGGTTAGGTTTAGATTTTAGGTTTAGATTAGGGGTTAGGTTTAGATTTGGGGTTTAGATTTGGGGTTAGGTTTAGATTTTAGGTTTAGATTTGGGGTTAGGTTTAGATTTGGGGTTAGGTTTAGATTTTAGGTTAGGTTTAGATTTTAGGTTTAGATTTGGGGTTAGGTTTAGATTTTCGGTTTAGATTTTAGGTTAGGTTTAGATTTTCGGTTTAGATTTGGGGTTAGGTTTAGATTTGGGCTTAGGTTTAGATTTTAGGTTTAGATTTGGGTTTAGGTTTAGATTTTAGGTTTAGATTTGGGGTTAGGTTTAGATTTGGGGTTAGGTTTAGATTTTAGGTTTAGATTTGGGGTTAGGTTTAGATTTTAGGTTTAGATTTGAGGTTAGGTTTAGATTTGGGGTTAGGTTTAGATTTGGGGTTAGGTTTAGATTTTAGGTTTAGATTTGGGGTTAGGCTTAGATTTTAGGTTTAGATTTGGGGTTAGGTTTAGATTTGGGGTTAGGTTTAGATTTTAGGTTTAGATTTGGGGTTAGGTTTGGATTTTAGGTTTAGATTTGGGGTTAGGTTTAGATTTTCGGTTTAGATTTGGGGTTAGGTTTAGATTTTCGGTTTAGATTGGGGTTAGGTTTAGATTTGGGGTTAGGTTTAGATTTTAGGTTTAGATTTGCGGTTAGGTTTAGATTTTAGGTTTAGATTTGGGGTTAGGTTTAGATTTGGGGTTAGGTTTAGATTTGGGGTTAGGTTTAGATTTTAGGTTTAGATTTGGGGTTAGGTTTAGATTTTAGGTTTAGATTTGGGGTTAGGTTTAGATTTTAGGTTTAGATTTGGGGTTAGGTTTAGATTTTAGGTTTAGATTTGAGGTTAGGTTTAGATTTGGGGTTAGGTTTAGATTTGGGGTTAGGTTTAGATTTTAGGTTTAGATTTGGGGTTAGGCTTAGATTTTAGGTTTAGATTTGGGGTTAGGTTTAGATTTTAGGTTTAGATTTGGGGTTAGGTTTAGATTTGGGGTTAGGTTTAGATTTTAGGTTTAGATTTGGGGTTAGGTTTGGATTTTAGGTTTAGATTTGGGGTTAGGTTTAGATTTTCGGTTTAGATTTGGGGTTAAGTTTAGATTTTCGGTTTAGATTTGGGGTTAGGTTTAGATTTGGGGTTAGGTTTAGATTTTAGGTTTAGATTTGGGGTTAGGTTTAGATTTTAGGTTTAGATTTGGGGTTAGATTTGGGGTTAGGTTTAGATTTGGGGTTAGGTTTAGATTTTAGGTTTAGATTTGGGGTTAGGTTTAGATTTTAGGTTTAGATTTGGGGTTAGATTTGGGGTTAGGTTTAGATTTGGGGTTAGGTTTAGATTTTAGGTTTAGATTTGGGGTTAGGTTTAGATTTTCGGTTTAGATTTGGGGTTAGGTTTAGATTTTCGGTTTAGATTTGGGGTTAGGTTTAGATTTGGGGTTAGGTTTAGATTTTAGGTTTAGATTTGGGGTTAGGTTTAGATTTTCGGTTTAGATTTGGGGTTAGGTTTAGATTTGGGGTTAGGTTTAGATTTTAGGTTTAGATTTGGGGTTAGGTTTAGATTTTAGGTTTAGATTTGGGGTTAGATTTGGGGTTAGGTTTAGATTTTAGGTTTAGATTTGGGGTTAGGTTTAGATTTTAGGTTTAGATTTGGGGTTAGGTTTAGATTTGGGGTTAGGTTTAGATTTTAGGTTTAGATTTGGGGTTAGGTTTAGATTTTAGGTTTAGATTTGGGGTTAGGTTTAGATTTGGGGTTAGGTTTAGATTTTAGGTTTAGATTTGGGGTTAGATTTGGGGTTAGGTTTAGATTTGGGGTTAGGTTTAGATTTGGGGTTAGGTTTAGATTTTCGGTTTAGATTTGGGGTTAGGTTTAGATTTTAGGTTTAGATTTTAGGTTTAGATTTGGGATTAGGTTTAGATTTTAGGTTTAGATTTGGGGTTAGGTTTAGATTTTAGGTTTAGATTTGGGCTTAGGTTTAGATTTAAGTTTAGATTTGGGGTTAGGTTTAGATTTTAGGTTTAGATTTGGGGTTAGGTTTAGATTTGGGCTTAGGTTTAGATTTTAGGTTTAGATTTGGGGTTAGGTTTAGATTTTAGGTTTAGATTTGTGATTAGGTTTAGATTTGGGGTTAGGTTTAGATTTTAGGTTTAGATTTGGGGTTAGGTTTAGATTTTACGTTTAGATTTGGGGTTAGGTTTAGATTTGGGGTTAGGTTTAGATTTGGGGTTAGGTTTAGATTTTAGGTTTAGATTTGGGGTTAGGTTTAGATTTTCGGTTTAGATTTGGAGTTAGGTTTAGATTTTAGGTTAGGTTCAGATTTTAGGTTTAGATTTTAGGTTTAGATTTGGGGTTAGGTTTAGATTTTAGGTTTAGATTTGGGGTTAGGTTTAGATTTGGGGTTAGGTTTAGATTTGGGGTTAGGTTTAGATTTTAGGTTTAGATTTGGGGTTAGGTTTAGATTTGGGGTTAGGTTTAGATTTTAGGTTTAGATTTGGGGTTAGATTTGGGGTTAGGTTTAGATTTGGGGTTAGGTTTAGATTTGGGGTTAGGTTTAGATTTTAGGTTTAGATTTGGGGTTAGGTTTAGATTTGGGGTTAGGTTTAGATTTTCGGTTTAGATTTGGGGTTAGGTTTAGATTTGGGGTTAGGTTTAGATTTTAGGTTTAGATTTGGGGTTAGGTTTAGATTTGGGGTTAGGTTTAGATTTTAGGTTTAGATTTGGGGTTAGGTTTAGATTTTAGGTTTAGATTTGGGGTTAGGTTTAGATTTTAGGTTTAGATTTGGGGTTAGGTTTAGATTTGGGGTTAGGTTTAGATTTTAGGTTTAGATTTGGGGTTAGGTTTAGATTTTAGCTTAGGTTTAGATTTTAGGTTTAGATTTTAGGTTTAGATTTGGGGTTAGGTTTAGATTTTAGGTTTAGATTTGGGGTTAGGTTTAGATTTTAGGTTTAGATTTGGAGTTAGGTTTAGATTTTAGGTTAGGTTCAGATTTTAGGTTTAGATTTTAGGTTTAGATTTGGGGTTAGGTTTAGATTTTAGGTTTAGATTTGGGGTTAGGTTTAGATTTGGGGTTAGGTTTAGATTTTAGGTTTAGATTTGGGATTAGGTTTAGATTTGGGGTTAGGTTTAGATTTTAGGTTTAGATTTGGGGTTAGGTTTAGATTTGGGGTTAGGTTTAGATTTTAGGTTTAGATTTGGGGTTAGGTTTAGATTTTAGGTTTAGATTTGGGGTTAGGTTTAGATTTGGGGTTAGGTTTAGATTTTAGGTTTAGATTTGGGGTTAGGTTTAGATTTTAGGTTTAGATTTTAGGTTTAGATTTTCGGTTAGGTTTAGATTTTAGGTTTAGATTTGGGGTTAGGTTTAGATTTTAGGTTTAGATTTGGGCTTAGGTTTAGATTTTAGGTTTAGATTTGGGGTTAGGTTTAGATTTGGGGTTAGGTTAAGATTTTAGGTTTAGATTTGGGGTTAGGTTTAGATTTTAGGTTAGGTTTAGATTTTAGGTTTAGATTTTAGGTTTAGATGTGCGGTTAGGTTTAGATTTTAGGTTTAGATTTGGGGTTAGGTTTAGATTTTAGGTTTAGATTTTAGGTTTAGATTTGGGGTTAGGTTTAGATTTCGGGTTAGGTTTAGATTTTAGATTTAGATTTGGGGTTAGGTTTAGATTTTAGGTTTAGATTTGGGGTTAGGTTTAGATTTGGGGTTAGGTTTAGATTTTAGGTTTAGATTTGGGGTTAGGTTTAGATTTTAGGTTTAGATTTTGGGTTAGGTTTAGATCTTAGGTTTAGATTTGGGGTTAGGTTTAGATTTTAGGTTTAGATTTGGGGTTAGGTTTAGATTTTAGGTTTAGATTTGGGGTTAGGTTTAGATTTAGGTTTAGATTTGGAGTTAGGTTTAGATTTTAGGTTTAGATTTGGGGTTAGGTTTAGATTTGGGGTTAGATTTGGGGTTAGGTTTAGATTTGGGGTTAGGTTTAGATTTGGGGTTAGGTTTAGATTTTAGGTTTAGATTTGGGGTTAGGTTTAGATTTGGGGTTAGGTTTAGATTTTAGGTTTAGATTTGGGGTTAGGTTTAGATTTTAGGTTTAGATTTGGGGTTAGGTTTAGATTTGGTGTTAGGTTTAGATTTTAGGTTTAGATTTGGGGTTAGGTTTAGATTTTAGGTTTAGATTTGGGGTTAGGTTTAGATTTGGGGTTAGGTTTAGATTTTAGGTTTAGATTTGGGGTTAGGTTTAGATTTTAGGTTTAGATTTGGGGTTAGGTTTAGATTTAGGTTTAGATTTGGGGTTAGGTTTAGATTTTAGGTTTAGATTTGGGGTTAGGTTTAGATTTGGGGTTAGATTTGGGGTTAGGTTTAGATTTGGGGTTAGGTTTAGATTTGGGGTTAGGTTTAGATTTTAGGTTTAGATTTGGGGTTAGGTTTAGATTTGGGGTTAGGTTTAGATTTTAGGTTTAGATTTGGGGTTAGGTTTAGATTTTAGGTTTAGATTTGGGGTTAGGTTTAGATTTGGTGTTAGGTTTAGATTTTAGGTTTAGATTTGGGGTTAGGTTTAGATTTTAGGTTTAGATTTGGGGTTAGGTTTAGATTTGGGGTTAGGTTTAGATTTTAGGTTTAGATTTGGGGTTAGGTTTAGATTTTAGGTTTAGATTTGGGGTTAGGTTTAGATTTGGGGTTAGGTTTAGATTTTAGGTTTAGATTTGGGGTTAGGTTTAGATTTTAGGTTTAGATTTTAGGTTTAGATTTTCGGTTAGGTTTAGATTTTAGGTTTAGATTTGGGGTTAGGTTTAGATTTTAGGTTTAGATTTGGGCTTAGGTTTAGATTTTAGGTTTAGATTTGGGGTTAGGTTTAGATTTGGGGTTAGGTTTAGATTTTAGGTTTAGATTTGGGGTTAGGTTTAGATTTTAGGTTAGGTTTAGATTTTAGGTTTAGATTTTAGGTTTAGATGTGCGGTTAGGTTTAGATTTTAGGTTTCGATTTGGGGTTAGGTTTAGATTTTAGGTTTAGATTTTAGGTTTAGATTTGGGGTTAGGTTTAGATTTCGGGTTAGGTTTAGATTTTAGGTTTAGATTTGGGGTTAGGTTTAGATTTTAGGTTTAGATTTGGGGTTAGGTTTAGATTTGGGGTTAGGTTTAGATTTTAGGTTTAGATTTGGGGTTAGGTTTAGATTTTAGGTTTAGATTTGGGGTTAGGTTTAGATCTTAGGTTTAGATTTGGGGTTAGGTTTAGAATTTAGGTTTAGATTTGGGGTTAGGTTTAGATTTTAGGTTTAGATTTGGGGTTAGGTTTAGATTTAGGTTTAGATTTGGGGTTAGGTTTAGATTTTAGGTTTAGATTTGGGGTTAGGTTTAGATTTGGGGTTAGATTGGGGGTTAGGTTTAGATTTGGGGTTAGGTTTAGATTTGGGGTTAGGTTTAGATTTTAGGTTTAGATTTGGGGTTAGGTTTAGATTTGGGGTTAGGTTTAGATTTTAGGTTTAGATTTGGGGTTAGGTTTAGATTTTAGGTTTAGATTTGGGGTTAGGTTTAGATTTGGTGTTAGGTTTAGATTTTAGGTTTAGATTTGGGGTTAGGTTTAGATTTTAGGTTTAGATTTGGGGTTAGGTTTAGATTTTAGGTTTAGATTTTAGGTTTAGATTTGGGGTTAGGTTTAGATTTTAGGTTTAGATTTGGGGTTAGGTTTAGATTTTAGGTTTAGATTTGGGGTTAGGTTTAGATTTGGGCTTAGGTTTAGATTTTAGGTTTAGATTTGGGGTTAGGTTTAGATTTTAGGTTTAGATTTGTGATTAGGTTTAGATTTGGGGTTAGGTTTAGATTTTAGGTTTAGATTTGGGGTTAGGTTTAGATTTTACGTTTAGATTTGGGGTTAGGTTTAGATTTGGGGTTAGGTTTAGATTTTAGGTTTAGATTTGGGGTTAGGTTTAGAGTTTCGGTTTAGATTTGGGGTTAGGTTTAGATTTTAGGTTTAGATTTGGGGTTAGATTTGGGGTTAGGTTTAGATTTGGGGTTAGGTTTAGATTTTAGGTTTAGATTTGGGGTTAGGTTTGGGGTTAGGTTTAGATTTGGGGTTAGGTTTAGATTTGGCGTTAGGTTTAGATTTTAGGTTTAGATTTGGGGTTAGGTTTAGATTTGGGGTTAGGTTTAGATTTTAGGTTTAGATTTGGGGTTAGGTTTAGATTTTCGGTTTAGATTTGGGGTTAGGTTTAGATTTTAGGTTTAGATTTGGGGTTAGGTTTAGATTTTAGGTTTAGATTTGGGGTTAGGTTTAGATTTTAGGTTTAGATTTGGGGTTAGGTTTAGATTTTAGATTAGGTTTAGATTTTAGGTTTAGATTTTAGGTTTAGATTTGCGGTTAGTTTTAGATTTTAGGTTTAGATTTGGGGTTAGGTTTAGATTTTAGGTTTAGATTTGGGGTTAGGTTTAGATTTTAGGTTAGTTTTAGATTTTAGGTTTAGATTTTAGGTTTAGATTTGCGGTTAGGTTCAGATTTTAGGTTTAGATTTGGGGTTAGGTTTAGATTTTAGGTTTACATTTGGGGTTAGGTTTAGATTTGGGGTTAGGTTTAGATTTTAGGTTTAGATTTGGGGTTAGGTTTGGATTTTAGGTTTAGATTTGGAGTTAGGTTTAGATTTTAGGTTAGGTTTAGATTTTAGGTTTAGATTTTAGGTTTAGATTTGGGGTTAGGTTTAGATTTTAGGTTTAGATTTGGGGTTAGGTTTAGATTTGGGGTTAGGTTTAGATTTTAGGTTTAGATTTGGGGTTAGGTTTAGATTTTAGGTTTAGATTTGGGGTTAGGTTTAGATTTGGGGTTAGGTTTAGATTTTAGGTTTAGATTTGGGGTTAGGTTTAGATTTGGGGTTAGGTTTAGATTTTAGGTTTAGATTTGGGGTTAGGTTTAGATTTTAGGTTTAGATTTGGGGTTAGGTTTAGATTTTAGGTTAGGTTTAGATTTTAGGTTTAGATTTTAGGTTTAGATTTGGGGTTAGGTTTAGATTTTAGGTTTAGATTTTAGGTTTAGATTTGGGGTTAGGTTTAGATTTTAGGTTTAGATTTGGGGTTAGGTTTAGATTTGTGGTTAGGTTTAGATTTGGGGTTTAGATTTGGGGTTAGGTTTAGATTTTAGGTTTAGATTTGGGGTTAGGTTTAGATTTGGGGTTTAGATTTGGGGTTAGGTTTAGATTTTAGGTTTAGATTTGGGGTTAGGTTTAGATTTTAGGTTTAGATTTGGGGTTAGGTTTAGATCTTAGGTTTAGATTTGGGGTTAGGTTTAGAATTTAGGTTTAGATTTGGGGTTAGGTTTAGATTTTAGGTTTAGATTTGGGGTTAGGTTTAGATTTAGGTTTAGATTTGGGGTTAGGTTTAGATTTTAGGTTTAGATTTGGGCTTAGGTTTAGATTTGGGGTTAGATTTGGGGTTAGGTTTAGATTTGGGGTTAGGTTTAGATTTGGGGTTAGGTTTAGATTTTAGGTTTAGATTTGGGGTTAGGTTTAGATTTGGGGTTAGGTTTAGATTTTAGGTTTAGATTTGGGGTTAGGTTTAGATTTTAGGTTTAGATTTGGGGTTAGGTTTAGATTTGGTGTTAGGTTTAGATTTTAGGTTTAGATTTGGGGTTAGGTTTAGATTTTAGGTTTAGATTTGGGGTTAGGTTTAGATTTTAGGTTTAGATTTTAGGTTTAGATTTGGGGTTAGGTTTAGATTTTAGGTTTAGATTTGGGGTTAGGTTTAGATTTTAGGTTTAGATTTGGGGTTAGGTTTAGATTTGGGCTTAGGTTTAGATTTTAGGTTTAGATTTGTGATTAGGTTTAGATTTGGGGTTAGGTTTAGATTTTAGGTTTAGATTTGGGGTTAGGTTTAGATTTTACGTTTAGATTTGGGGTTAGGTTTAGATTTGGGGTTAGGTTTAGATTTTAGGTTTAGATTTGGGGTTAGGTTTAGAGTTTCGGTTTAGATTTGGGGTTAGGTTTAGATTTTAGGTTTAGATTTGGGGTTAGATTTGGGGTTAGGTTTAGATTTGGGGTTAGGTTTAGATTTTAGGTTTAGATTTGGGGTTAGGTTTGGGGTTAGGTTTAGATTTGGGGTTAGGTTTAGATTTGGGGTTAGGTTTAGATTTTAGGTTTAGATTTGGGGTTAGGTTTAGATTTGGGGTTAGGTTTAGATTTTAGGTTTAGATTTGGGGTTAGGTTTAGATTTTCGGTTTAGATTTGTGGTTAGGTTTAGATTTTAGGTTTAGATTCGGGGTTAGGTTTAGATTTTAGGTTTAGATTTGGGGTTAGGTTTAGATTTTAGGTTTAGATTTGGGGTTAGGTTTAGATTTTAGGTTAGGTTTAGATTTTAGGTTTAGATTTTAGGTTTAGATTTGCGGTTAGTTTTAGATTTTAGGTTTAGATTTGGGGTTAGGTTTAGATTTTAGGTTTAGATTTGGGGTTAGGTTTAGATTTTAGGTTAGGTTTAGATTTTAGGTTTAGATTTTAGGTTTAGATTTTAGGTTTAGATTTTAGGTTTAGATTTTAGGTTTAGATTTTCGGTTAGGTTTAGATTTTAGGTTTAGATTTGGGGTTAGGTTTAGATTTTAGGTTTAGATTTGGGCTTAGGTTTAGATTTTAGGTTTAGATTTGGGGTTAGGTTTAGATTTGGGGTTAGGTTTAGATTTTAGGTTTAGATTTGGGGTTAGGTTTAGATTTTAGGTTAGGTTTAGATTTTAGGTTTAGATTTTAGGTTTAGATGTGCGGTTAGGTTTAGATTTTAGGTTTCGATTTGGGGTTAGGTTTAGATTTTAGGTTTAGATTTTAGGTTTAGATTTGGGGTTAGGTTTAGATTTCGGGTTAGGTTTAGATTTTAGGTTTAGATTTGGGGTTAGGTTTAGATTTTAGGTTTAGATTTGGGGTTAGGTTTAGATTTGGGGTTAGGTTTAGATTTTAGGTTTAGATTTGGGGTTAGGTTTAGATTTTCGGTTTAGATTTGTGGTTAGGTTTAGATTTTAGGTTTAGATTCGGGGTTAGGTTTAGATTTTAGGTTTAGATTTGGGGTTAGGTTTAGATTTTAGGTTTAGATTTGGGGTTAGGTTTAGATTTTAGGTTAGGTTTAGATTTTAGGTTTAGATTTTAGGTTTAGATTTGCGGTTAGTTTTAGATTTTAGGTTTAGATTTGGGGTTAGGTTTAGATTTTAGGTTTAGATTTGGGGTTAGGTTTAGATTTTAGGTTAGGTTTAGATTTTAGGTTTAGATTTTAGGTTTAGATTTTAGGTTTAGATTTTAGGTTTAGATTTTAGGTTTAGATTTTCGGTTAGGTTTAGATTTTAGGTTTAGATTTGGGGTTAGGTTTAGATTTTAGGTTTAGATTTGGGCTTAGGTTTAGATTTTAGGTTTAGATTTGGGGTTAGGTTTAGATTTGGGGTTAGGTTTAGATTTTAGGTTTAGATTTGGGGTTAGGTTTAGATTTTAGGTTAGGTTTAGATTTTAGGTTTAGATTTTAGGTTTAGATGTGCGGTTAGGTTTAGATTTTAGGTTTCGATTTGGGGTTAGGTTTAGATTTTAGGTTTAGATTTTAGGTTTAGATTTGGGGTTAGGTTTAGATTTCGGGTTAGGTTTAGATTTTAGGTTTAGATTTGGGGTTAGGTTTAGATTTTAGGTTTAGATTTGGGGTTAGGTTTAGATTTGGGGTTAGGTTTAGATTTTAGGTTTAGATTTGGGGTTAGGTTTAGATTTTAGGTTTAGATTTGGGGTTAGGTTTAGATCTTAGGTTTAGATTTGGGGTTAGGTTTAGAATTTAGGTTTAGATTTGGGGTTAGGTTTAGATTTTAGGTTTAGATTTGGGGTTAGGTTTAGATTTAGGTTTAGATTTGGGGTTAGGTTTAGATTTTAGGTTTAGATTTGGGGTTAGGTTTAGATTTGGGGTTAGATTTGGGGTTAGGTTTAGATTTGGGGTTAGGTTTAGATTTGGGGTTAGGTTTAGATTTTAGGTTTAGATTTGGGGTTAGGTTTAGATTTGGGGTTAGGTTTAGATTTTAGGTTTAGATTTGGGGTTAGGTTTAGATTTTAGGTTTAGATTTGGGGTTAGGTTTAGATTTGGTGTTAGGTTTAGATTTTAGGTTTAGATTTGGGGTTAGGTTTAGATTTTAGGTTTAGATTTGGGGTTAGGTTTAGATTTTAGGTTTAGATTTTAGGTTTAGATTTGGGGTTAGGTTTAGATTTTAGGTTTAGATTTGGGGTTAGGTTTAGATTTTAGGTTTAGATTTGGGGTTAGGTTTAGATTTGGGCTTAGGTTTAGATTTTAGGTTTAGATTTGGGGTTAGGTTTAGATTTTAGGTTTAGATTTGTGATTAGGTTTAGATTTGGGGTTAGGTTTAGATTTTAGGTTTAGATTTGGGGTTAGGTTTAGATTTTACGTTTAGATTTGGGGTTAGGTTTAGATTTGGGGTTAGGTTTAGATTTTAGGTTTAGATTTGGGGTTAGGTTTAGAGTTTCGGTTTAGATTTGGGGTTAGGTTTAGATTTTAGGTTTAGATTTGGGGTTAGATTTGGGGTTAGGTTTAGATTTGGGGTTAGGTTTAGATTTTAGGTTTAGATTTGGGGTTAGGTTTGGGGTTAGGTTTAGATTTGGGGTTAGGTTTAGATTTGGCGTTAGGTTTAGATTTTAGGTTTAGATTTGGGGTTAGGTTTAGATTTGGGGTTAGGTTTAGATTTTAGGTTTAGATTTGGGGTTAGGTTTAGATTTTAGGTTTAGATTTGGGGTTAGGTTTAGATTTTAGGTTTAGATTTGGGGTTAGGTTTAGATTTTAGATTAGGTTTAGATTTTAGGTTTAGATTTTAGGTTTAGATTTGCGGTTAGTTTTAGATTTTAGGTTTAGATTTGGGGTTAGGTTTAGATTTTAGGTTTAGATTTGGGGTTAGGTTTAGATTTTAGGTTAGGTTTAGATTTTAGGTTTAGATTTTAGGTTTAGATTTGCGGTTAGGTTCAGATTTTAGGTTTAGATTTGGGGTTAGGTTTAGATTTTAGGTTTAGATTTGGGGTTAGGTTTAGATTTGGGGTTAGGTTTAGATTTTAGGTTTAGATTTGGGGTTAGGTTTGGATTTTAGGTTTAGATTTGGAGTTAGGTTTAGATTTTAGGTTAGGTTTAGATTTTAGGTTTAGATTTTAGGTTTAGATTTGGGGTTAGGTTTAGATTTTAGGTTTAGATTTGGGGTTAGGTTTAGATTTGGGGTTAGGTTTAGATTTTAGGTTTAGATTTGGGGTTAGGTTTAGATTTTAGGTTTAGATTTGGGGTTAGGTTTAGATTTGGGGTTACGTTTAGATTTTAGGTTTAGATTTGGGGTTAGGTTTAGATTTGGGGTTAGGTTTAGATTTTAGGTTTAGATTTGGGGTTAGGTTTAGATTTTAGGTTTAGATTTGGGGTTAGGTTTAGATTTTAGGTTAGGTTTAGATTTTAGGTTTAGATTTTAGGTTTAGATTTGGGGTTAGGTTTAGATTTTAGGTTTAGATTTTAGGTTTAGATTTGGGGTTAGGTTTAGATTTTAGGTTTAGATTTGGGGTTAGGTTTAGATTTGTGGTTAGGTTTAGATTTGGGGTTTAGATTTGGGGTTAGGTTTAGATTTTAGGTTTAGATTTGGGGTTAGATTTGGGGTTAGGTTTAGATTTGGGGTTAGGTTTAGATTTTAGGTTTAGATTTGGGGTTAGATTTGGGGTTAGGTTTAGATTTGGGGTTAGGTTTAGATTTTAGGTTTAGATTTGGGGTTAGGTTTGGGGTTAGGTTTAGATTTGGGGTTAGGTTTAGATTTGGGGTTAGGTTTAGATTTTAGGTTTAGATTTGGGGTTAGGTTTAGATTTGGGGTTAGGTTTAGATTTTAGGTTTAGATTTGGGGTTAGGTTTAGATTTTCGGTTTAGATTTGTGGTTAGGTTTAGATTTTAGGTTTAGATTCGGGGTTAGGTTTAGATTTTAGGTTTAGATTTGGGGTTAGGTTTAGATTTTAGGTTTAGATTTGGGGTTAGGTTTAGATTTTAGGTTAGGTTTAGATTTTAGGTTTAGATTTTAGGTTTAGATTTGCGGTTAGTTTTAGATTTTAGGTTTAGATTTGGGGTTAGGTTTAGATTTTAGGTTTAGATTTGGGGTTAGGTTTAGATTTTAGGTTAGGTTTAGATTTTAGGTTTAGATTTTAGGTTTAGATTTGCGGTTAGGTTCAGATTTTAGGTTTAGATTTGGGGTTAGGTTTAGATTTTAGGTTTAGATTTGGGGTTAGGTTTAGATTTGGGGTTAGGTTTAGATTTTAGGTTTAGATTTGGGGTTAGGTTTGGATTTTAGGTTTAGATTTGGAGTTAGGTTTAGATTTTAGGTTAGGTTTAGATTTTAGGTTTAGATTTTAGGTTTAGATTTGGGGTTAGGTTTAGATTTTAGGTTTAGATTTGGGGTTAGGTTTAGATTTGGGGTTAGGTTTAGATTTTAGGTTTAGATTTGGGGTTAGGTTTAGATTTTAGGTTTAGATTTGGGGTTAGGTTTAGATTTGGGGTTAGGTTTAGATTTTAGGTTTAGATTTGGGGTTAGGTTTAGATTTGGGGTTAGGTTTAGATTTTAGGTTTAGATTTGGGGTTAGGTTTAGATTTTAGGTTTAGATTTGGGGTTAGGTTTAGATTTTAGGTTAGGTTTAGATTTTAGGTTTAGATTTTAGGTTTAGATTTGGGGTTAGGTTTAGATTTTAGGTTTAGATTTTAGGTTTAGATTTGGGGTTAGGTTTAGATTTTAGGTTTAGATTTGGGGTTAGGTTTAGATTTGTGGTTAGGTTTAGATTTGGGGTTTACATTTGGGGTTAGGTTTAGATTTTAGGTTTAGATTTGGGGTTAGGTTTAGATTTGGGGTTAGGTTTAGATTTTAGGTTTAGATTTGGGGTTAGGTTTAGATTTTCGGTTTAGATTTGGGGTTAGGTTTAGATTTGGGGTTAGGTTTAGATTTTAGGTTAGGTTTAGATTTTAGGTTTAAATTTGGGGTTAGGTTTAGATTTTAGGTTTAGATTTGGGGTTAGGTTTAGATTTTAGGTTTAGATTTGGGGTTAGGTTTAGATTTGGGGTTAGGTTTAGATTTTAGGTTTAGATTTGGGGTTAGGTTTAGATTTTAGGTTTAGATTTGAGGTTAGGTTTAGATTTGGGGTTAGGTTTAGATTTGGGGTTAGGTTTAGATTTTAGGTTTAGATTTGGGGTTAGGTTTAGATCTTAGGTTTAGATTTGGGGTTAGGTTTAGATTTTAGGTTTAGATTTGGGGTTCGGTTTAGATTTGAGGTTTAGATTTGGGGTTAGGTTTAGATTTTCGGTTTAGATTTGGGGTTAGGTTTAGATTTTAGGTTTAGATTTGGGGTTAGATTTGGGGTTAGGTTTAGATTTGGGGTTAGGTTTAGATTTTAGGTTTAGATTTGGGGTTAGGTTTAGATTTGGGGTTAGGTTTAGATTTTAGGTTTAGATTTGGGGTTAGATTTGGGGTTAGGTTTAGATTTGGGGTTAGGTTTAGATTTTAGGTTTAGATTTGGGGTTAGGTTTAGATTTGGGGTTAGGTTTCGATTTTCGGTTTAGATTTGGGGTTAGGTTTAGATATGGGGTTAGGTTTAGATTTTAGGTTTAGATTTGGGGTTAGGTTTAGATTTTAGGTTTAGATTTGGGGTTCGGTTTAGATTTGAGGTTTAGATTTGGGGTTAGGTTTAGATTTTCGGTTTAGATTTGGGGTTAGGTTTAGATTTGGGGTTAGGTTTAGATTTTAGGTTTAGATTTGGGGCTAGATTTGGGGTTAGGTTTAGATTTGGGGTTAGGTTTAGATTTTAGGTTTAGATTTTAGGTTTAGATTTGGGGTTAGGTTTAGATTTTAGGTTTAGATTTGGGTTTAGGTTTAGATTTTAGGTTTAGATTTGGGGTTAGGTTTAGATTTGGGGTTAGGTTTAGATTTTAGGTTTAGATTTTAGGTTTAGATTTGCGGTTAGGTTTAGATTTTAGGTTTAGATTTGGGGTTAGGTTTAGATTTTAGGTTTAGATTTGGGGTTAGGTTTAGATTTTAGGTTTAGATTTGGGGTTAGGTTTAGATTTTAGGTTTAGATTTGGGGTTAGGTTTAGATTTGGGGTTAGGTTTAGATTTTAGGTTTAGATTTGGGGTTAGGTTTAGATTTTAGGTTAGGTTTAGATTTTAGGTTTAGATTTGGGGTTAGGTTTAGATTTTAGGTTTAGATTTGGGGTTAGGTTTAGATTTGGGGTTAGGTTTAGATTTTAGGTTTAGATTTGGGGTTAGGTTTAGATTTTAGGTTTAGATTTGGGGTTAGGTTTAGATTTGCGGTTAGGTTTAGATTTTAGGTTTAGATTTGGGGTTAGGTTTAGATTTTAGGTTTAGATTTGGGGTTAGGTTTAGATTTTAGGTTTAGATTTGGGGTTAGGTTTAGATTTGGGGTTAGATTTGGGGTTAGGTTTAGATTTTAGGTTTAGATTTGGGGTTAGGTTTAGATTTCAGGTTTAGATTTGGGGTTAGGTTTAGATTTGGGGTTAGGTTTAGATTTTAGGTTTAGATTTGGGGTTAGGTTTAGATTTTAGGTTTAGATTTGGGGTTAGATTTGGGGTTAGGTTTAGATTTGGGGTTAGGTTTAGATTTTAGGTTTAGATTTGGGGTTAGGTTTAGATTTGGGGTTAGGTTTAGATTTTAGGTTTAGATTTGGGGTTAGATTTGGGGTTAGGTTTAGATTTGGGGTTAGGTTTAGATTTGGGGTTAGGTTCAGATTTTAGGTTTAGATTTGGGGTTAGGTTTAGATTTTAGGTTTAGATTTCGGGTTAGGTTTAGATTTTAGGTTTAGATTTGGGGTTAGGTTTAGATTTGGGGTTAGGTTTAGATTTTAGGTTTAGATTTGGGGTTAGGTTTAGATTTGGGGTTAGGTTTAGATTTTAGGTTTAGATTTGGGGTTAGGTTTAGATTTGGGGTTAGGTTTAGATTTTAGGTTTAGATTTGGGGTTAGGTTTAGATTTTAGGTTAGGTTTAGATTTTAGGTTTAGATTTTAGGTTTAGATTTGCGGTTAGGTTTAGATTTTAGGTTTAGATTTGGGGTTAGGTTTAGATTTTAGGTTTAGATTTGGGGTTAGGTTTAGATTTTAGGTTTAGATTTGGGGTTAGGTTTAGATTTTAGGTTTAGATTTTAGGTTTAGATTTGGGGTTAGGTTTAGATTTTAGGTTTAGATTTGGGGTTAGGTTTAGATTTTAGGTTTAGATTTGGGGTTAGATTTAGATTTTCGGTTTAGATTTGGGGTTAGGTTTAGATTTTCGGTTTAGATTTGGGGTTAGGTTTAGATTTGGGGTTAGGTTTAGATTTTAGGTTTATATTTGGGGTTAGGTTTAGATTTTAGGTTTAGATTTGGGGTTAGATTTGGGGTTAGGTTTAGATTTGGGGTTAGGTTTAGATTTTAGGTTTAGATTTGGGGTTAGGTTTAGATTTGGGGTTAGGTTTAGATTTTAGGTTTAGATTTGGGGTTAGATTTGGGGTTAGGTTTAGATTTGGGGTTAGGTTTAGATTTGGGGTTAGGTTTAGATTTTAGGTTTAGATTTGGGGTTAGGTTTAGATTTGGGGTTAGGTTTAGATTTTAGGTTTAGATTTGGGGTTAGGTTTAGATTTGGGCTTAGGTTTAGATTTTAGGTTTAGATTTGGGGTTAGGTTTAGATTTTAGGTTAGGTTTAGATTTTAAGTTTAGATTTGGGGTTAGGTTTAGATTTTAGGTTTAGATTTGGGGTTAGATTTAGATTTTAGGTTTAGATTTGGGCTTAGGTTTAGATTTTAGGTTTAGATTTGGGGTTAGGTTTAGATTTTAGGTTTAGATTTCGGGTTAGGTTTAGATTTTAGGTTTAGATTTGGTGTTAGGTTTAGATTTTAGGTTTAGATTTGGGGTTAGGTTTAGATTTTAGGTTAGGTTTAGATTTTAGGTTTAGATTTTAGGTTTAAATTTGCGGTTAGGTTTAGATTTTAGGTTTAGATTTGGGGTTAGGTTTAGATTTTAGGTTTAGATTTGGGGTTAGGTTTAGATTTCGGGTTAGGTTTAGATTTTAGGTTTAGATTTGGGGTTAGGTTTAGATTTTAGGTTTAGATTTGGGGTTAGGTTTAGATTTGGGGTTAGGTTTAGATTTTAGGTTTAGATTTGGGGTTAGGTTTAGATTTTAGGTTTAGATTTGTGATTAGGTTTAGATTTGGGGTTAGGTTTAGATTTTAGGTTTAGATTTGGGGTTAGGTTTAGATTTTACGTTTAGATTTGGGGTTAGATTTGGGGTTAGGTTTAGATTTGGGGTTAGGTTTAGATTTGGTGTTAGGTTTAGATTTTAGGTTTAGATTTGGGGTTAGGTTTAGATTTCAGGTTTAGATTTGGGGTTAGGTTTAGATTTTAGGTTTAGATTTGGGGTTAGATTTGGGGTTAGGTTTAGATTTGGGGTTAGGTTTAGATTTGGTGTTAGGTTTAGATTTTAGGTTTAGATTTGGGGTTAGGTTTAGATTTTAGGTTTAGATTTGGGGTTAGATTTGGGGTTAGGTTTAGATTTGGTGTTAGGTTTAGATTTTAGGTTTAGATTTGGGGTTAGGTTTAGATTTTAGGTTTAGATTTGGGGTTAGGTTTAGATTTTAGGTTTAGATTTGGGGTTAGGTTTAGATTTTAGGTTTAGATTTTAGGTTAGGTTTAGATTTTAGGTTTAGATTTTAGGTTTAGATTTCGGGTTAGGTTTAGATTTTAGGTTTAGATTTGGGGTTAGGTTTAGATTTTAGGTTTAGATTTGGGGTTAGGTTTAGATTTGGGGTTAGGTTTAGATTTTAGGTTTAGATTTGGGGTTCGGTTTAGATTTGAGGTTTAGATTTGGGGTTAGGTTTAGATTTTCGGTTTAGATTTGGGGTTAGGTTTAGATTTGGGATTAGGTTTAGATTTTAGGTTTAGATTTGGGGTTCGGTTTAGATTTGAGGTTTAGATTTGGGGTTAGGTTTAGATTTTCGGTTTAGATTTGGGGTTAGGTTTAGATTTTAGGTTTAGATTTGGGGTTAGATTTGGGGTTAGGTTTAGATTTGGGGTTAGGTTTAGATTTTAGGTTTAGATTTGGGGTTAGGTTAAGATTTGGGGTTAGGTTTAGATTTTAGGTTTAGATTTGGGGTTAGGTTTAGATTTTAGGTTTAGATTTGGGGTTAGGTTTAGAGTTGGGGTTAGGTTTAGATTTTAGGTTTAGATTTGGGGTTAGATTTGGGGTTAGGTTTAGATTTTCGGTTTAGATTTGGGGTTAGGTTTAGATATGGGGTTAGGTTTAGATTTTAGGTTTAGATTTGGGGTTAGGTTTAGATTTTAGGTTTAGATTTTAGGTTTAGATTTGCGGTTAGGTTTAGATTTTAGGTTTAGATTTGGGGTTAGGTTTAGATTTTAGGTTTAGATTTGGGGTTAGGTTTAGATTTGGGGTTAGGTTTAGATTTTAGGTTTAGATTTGGGGTTAGGTTTAGATTTTAGGTTAGGTTTAGATTTTAGGTTTAGATTTTAGGTTTAGATTTGCGGTTAGGTTTAGATTTTAGGTTTAGATTTGGGGTTAGGTTTAGATTTTAGGTTTAGATTTGGGGTTAGGTTTAGATTTTAGGTTTAGATTTGGGGTTAGGTTTAGATTTCGGGTTAGGTTTAGATTTTAGGTTTAGATTTGGGGTTAGGTTTAGATTTGGGGTTAGGTTTAGATTTTAGGTTTAGATTTGGGGTTAGGTTTAGATTTTAGGTTTAGATTTGTGATTAGGTTTAGATTTGGGGTTAGGTTTAGATTTTAGGTTTAGATTTGGGGTTAGGTTTAGATTTTACGTTTAGATTTGGGGTTAGATTTGGGGTTAGGTTTAGATTTGGGGTTAGGTTTAGATTTGGTGTTAGGTTTAGATTTTAGGTTTAGATTTGGGGTTAGGTTTAGATTTCAGGTTTAGATTTGGGGTTAGGTTTAGATTTTAGGTTTAGATTTGGGGTTAGATTTGGGGTTAGGTTTAGATTTGGGGTTAGGTTTAGATTTGGGGTTAGGTTTAGATTTGGTGTTAGGTTTAGATTTTAGGTTTAGATTTGGGGTTAGGTTTAGATTTTAGGTTTAGATTTGGGGTTAGGTTTAGATTTTAGGTTTAGATTTGGGGTTAGATTTGGGGTTAGGTTTAGATTTGGTGTTAGGTTTAGATTTTAGGTTTAGATTTGGGGTTAGGTTTAGATTTTAGGTTTAGATTTGGGCTTAGGTTTAGATTTTAGGTTTAGATTTTAGGTTAGGTTTAGATTTTAGGTTTAGATTTTAGGTTTAGATTTCGGGTTAGGTTTAGATTTTAGGTTTAGATTTGGGGTTAGGTTTAGATTTTAGGTTTAGATTTGGGGTTAAGTTTAGATTTTAGGTTTAGATTTCGGGTTAGGTTTAGATTTTAGGTTTAGATTTGGGGTTAGGTTTAGATTTGGGGTTAGGTTTAGATTTTAGGTTTAGATTTGGGGTTAGGTTTAGATTTGGGGTTAGGTTTAGATTTTAGGTTTAGATTTGGGGTTAGGTTTAGATTTGGGGTTAGGTTTAGATTTTAGGTTTAGATTTGGGCTTAGGTTTAGATTTTAGGTTTAGATTTTAGGTTTAGATTTGGGGTTAGGTTTAGATTTTAGGTTTAGATTTGGGGTTAGGTTTAGATTTTAGGTTTAGATTTGGGGTTAGATTTAGATTTTCGGTTTAGATTTGGGGTTAGGTTTAGATTTTCGGTTTAGATTTGGGGTTAGGTTTAGATTTGGGGTTAGGTTTAGATTTTAGGTTTATATTTGGGGTTAGGTTTAGATTTTAGGTTTAGATTTGGGGTTAGATTTGGGGTTAGGTTTAGATTTGGGGTTAGGTTTAGATTTTAGGTTTAGATTTGGGGTTAGGTTTAGATTTGGGGTTAGGTTTAGATTTTAGGTTTAGATTTGGGGTTAGATTTGGGGTTAGGTTTAGATTTGGGGTTAGGTTTAGATTTTCGGTTTAGATTTGGGGTTAGGTTTAGATTTGGGGTTAGGTTTAGATTTTAGGTTTAGATTTGGGGTTAGGTTTAGATTTGGGGTTAGGTTTAGATTTTAGGTTTAGATTTGGGGTTAGGTTTAGATTTTAGGTTTAGATTTGGGGTTAGGTTTAGATTTGGGGTTAGGTTTAGATTTTAGGTTTAGATTTGGGGTTAGGTTTAGATTTTAGGTTAGGTTTAGATTTTAGGTTTAGATTTGCGGTTAGGTTTAGATTTTAGGTTTAGATTTGGGGTTAGATTTAGATTTTAGGTTTAGATTTGGGGTTAGGTTTAGATTTCGGGTTAGGTTTAGATTTTAGGTTTAGATTTGGGGTTAGGTTTAGATTTTAGGTTTAGATTTGGGGTTAGGTTTAGATTTGGGGTTAGGTTTAGATTTTAGGTTTAGATTTGGGGTTAGGTTTAGATTTTAGGTTTAGATTTGTGATTAGGTTTAGATTTGGGGTTAGGTTTAGATTTTAGGTTTAGATTTGGGATTAGGTTTAGATTTTACGTTTAGATTTGGGGTTAGATTTGGGGTTAGGTTTAGATTTGGGGTTAGGTTTAGATTTGGTGTTAGGTTTAGATTTTAGGTTTAGATTTGGGGTTAGGTTTAGATTTCAGGTTTAGATTTGGGGTTAGGTTTAGATTTTAGGTTTAGATTTGGGGTTAGATTTGGGGTTAGGTTTAGATTTGGGGTTAGGTTTAGATTTGGTGTTAGGTTTAGATTTTAGGTTTAGATTTGGGGTTAGGTTTAGATTTTAGGTTTAGATTTGGGGTTAGATTTGGGGTTAGGTTTAGATTTGGTGTTAGGTTTAGATTTTAGGTTTAGATTTGGGGTTAGGTTTAGATTTTAGGTTTACATTTGGGGTTAGGTTTAGATTTTAGGTTTAGATTTGGGCTTAGGTTTAGATTTTAGGTTTAGATTTTAGGTTAGGTTTAGATTTTAGGTTTAGATTTTAGGTTTAGATTTCGGGTTAGGTTTAGATTTTAGGTTTAGATTTGGGGTTAGGTTTAGATTTTAGGTTTAGATTTGGGGTTAGGTTTAGATTTGGGGTTAGGTTTAAATTTTAGGTTTAGATTTGGGGTTCGGTTTAGATTTGAGGTTTAGATTTGGGGTTAGGTTTAGATTTTCGGTTTAGATTTGGGGTTAGGTTTAGATTTGGGGTTAGGTTTAGATTTTAGGTTTAGATTTGGGGTTCGGTTTAGATTTGAGGTTTAGATTTGGGGTTAGGTTTATATTTTCGGTTTAGATTTGGGGTTAGGTTTAGATTTTAGGTTTAGATTTGGGGTTAGATTTGGGGTTAGGTTTAGATTTGGGGTTAGGTTTAGATTTTAGGTTTAGATTTGGGGTTAGGTTAAGATTTGGGGTTAGGTTTAGATTTTAGGTTTAGATTTGTGGTTAGGTTTAGATTTTAGGTTTAGATTTGGGGTTAGGTTTAGAGTTGGGGTTAGGTTTAGATTTTAGGTTTAGATTTGGGGTTAGATTTGGGGTTAGGTTTAGATTTTCGGTTCAGATTTGGGGTTAGGTTTAGATATGGGTTTAGGTTTAGATTTTAGGTTTAGATTTGGGGTTAGGTTTAGATTTTAGGTTTAGATTTGGGGTTCGGTGTAGATTTGGGGTTAGGTTTAGATTTTAGGTTTAGATTTGGGGTTAGGTTTAGATTTTAGGTTTAGATTTGGGGTTAGGTTTAGATTTGGGGTTAGGTTTAAATTTTAGGTTTAGATTTGGGGTTAGGTTTAGATTTTAGGTTAGGTTTAGATTTTAGGTTTAGATTTTAGGTTTAGATTTGCGGTTAGGTTTAGATTTTAGGTTTAGATTTGGGGTTAGGTTTAGATTTTAGGTTTAGATTTGGGGTTAGGTTTAGATTTTAGGTTTAGATTTGGGGTTAGGTTTAGATTTCGGGTTAGGTTTAGATTTTAGGTTTAGATTTGGGGTTAGGTTTAGATTTTAGGTTTAGATTTGGGGTTAGGTTTAGATTTGGGGTTAGGTTTAGATTTTAGGTTTAGATTTGGGGTTAGGTTTAGATTTTAGGTTTAGATTTGTGATTAGGTTTAGATTTGGGGTTAGGTTTAGATTTTAGGTTTAGATTTGGGGTTAGGTTTAGATTTTACGTTTAGATTTGGGGTTAGATTTGGGGTTAGGTTTAGATTTGGGGTTAGGTTTAGATTTGGTGTTAGGTTTAGATTTTAGGTTTAGATTTGGGGTTAGGTTTAGATTTCAGGTTTAGATTTGGGGTTAGGTTTAGATTTTAGGTTTAGATTTGGGGTTAGATTTGGGGTTAGGTTTAGATTTGGGGTTAGGTTTAGATTTGGTGTTAGGTTTAGATTTTAGGTTTAGATTTGGGGTTAGGTTTAGATTTTAGGTTTAGATTTGGGGTTAGGTTTAGATTTTAGGTTTAGATTTGGGGTTAGATTTGGGGTTAGGTTTAGATTTGGTGTTAGGTTTAGATTTTACGTTTAGATTTGGGGTTAGGTTTAGATTTTAGGTTTAGATTTGGGCTTAGGTTTAGATTTTAGGTTTAGATTTTAGGTTAGGTTTAGATTTTAGGTTTAGATTTTAGGTTTAGATTTCGGGTTAGGTTTAGATTTTAGGTTTAGATTTGGGGTTAGGTTTAGATTTTAGGTTTAGATTTGGGGTTAAGTTTAGATTTGGGGTTAGGTTTAGATTTTAGGTTTAGATTTGGGGTTAGGTTTAGATTTTAGGTTTAGATTTGGGGTTAGGTTTAGATTTGGGGTTAGGTTTAGATTTGGGGTTAGGTTTAGATTTTAGGTTTAGATTTGGGGTTAGGTTTAGATTTTAGGTTTAGATTTGGGGTTAGGTTTAGATTTTAGGTTAGGTTTAGATTTTAGGTTTAGATTTTAGGTTTAGATTTGGGGTTAGGTTTAGATTTTAGGTTTAGATTTGGGGTTAGGTTTAGATTTTAGGTTAGGTTTAGATTTTAGGTTTAGATTTGGGGTTAGGTTTAGATTTTAGGTTTAGATTTGGGGTTAGGTTTAGATTTGGGGTTAGGTTTAGATTTTAGGTTTAGATTTTAGGTTTAGATTTGGGGTTAGGTTTAGATTTTAGGTTTAGATTTGGGGTTAGGTTTAGATTTTAGGTTTAGATTTGGGGTTAGGTTTAGATTTGGGGTTTAGATTTGGGGTTAGGTTTAGATTTTAGGTTTAGATTTGGGGTTAGGTTTAGATTTGGGGTTAGGTTTAGATTTTAGATTTAGATTTGGGGTTAGGTTTAGATTTTAGGTTAGGTTTAGATTTTAGGTTTAGATTTGGGGTTAGGTTTAGATTTTCGGTTTAGATTTGGGGTTAGGTTTAGATTTTCGGTTTAGATTTGGGGTTAGGTTTAGATTTTAGGTTTAGATTTGGGGTTAGGCTTAAATTTTAGGATAGATTTGGGGTTAGGTTTAGATTTTAGGTTTAGATTTGAGGTTAGGTTTAGATTTGGGGTTAGGTTTAGATTTGGGGTTAGGTTTAGATTTTAGGTTTAGATTTGGGGTTAGGTTTAGATCTTAGGTTTAGATTTGGGGTTAGGTTTAGATTTTAGGTTTAGATTTGGGGTTCGGTTTAGATTTGGGGTTAGGTTTAGATTTTAGGTTTAGATTTGGGGTTAGGTTTAGATTTTAGGGTTAGATTTGTGATTAGGTTTAGATTTGGGGTTAGGTTTAGATTTTAGGTTTAGATTTGGGGTTAGGTTTAGATTTTACGTTTAGATTTGGGGTTAGATTTGGGGTTAGGTTTAGATTTGGGGTTAGGTTTAGATTTGGTGTTAGGTTTAGATTTTAGGTTTAGATTTGGGGTTAGATTTGGGGTTAGGTTTAGATTTGGGGTTAGGTTTAGATTTGGTGTTAGGTTTAGATTTTAGGTTTAGATTTGGGGTTAGGTTTAGATTTTAGGTTTAGATTTGGGGTTAGGTTTAGATTTTAGGTTTAGATTTGGGGTTAGATTTGGGGTTAGGTTTAGATTTGGTGTTAGGTTTAGATTTTAGGTTTAGATTTGGGGTTAGGTTTAGATTTTAGGTTTAGATTTGGGCTTAGGTTTAGATTTTAGGTTTAGATTTTAGGTTAGGTTTAGATTTTAGGTTTAGATTTTAGGTTTAGATTTCGGGTTAGGTTTAGATTTTAGGTTTAGATTTGGGGTTAGGTTTAGATTTTAGGTTTAGATTTGGGGTTAAGTTTAGATTTGGGGTTAGGTTTAGATTTTAGGTTTAGATTTGGGGTTAGGTTTAGATTTTAGGTTTAGATTTGGGGTTAGGTTTAGATTTGGGGTTAGGTTTAGATTTGGGGTTAGGTTTAGATTTTAGGTTTAGATTTGGGGTTAGGTTTAGATTTTAGGTTTAGATTTGGGGTTAGGTTTAGATTTTAGGTTAGGTTTAGATTTTAGGTTTAGATTTTAGGTTTAGATTTGGGGTTAGGTTTAGATTTTAGGTTTAGATTTGGGGTTAGGTTTAGATTTTAGGTTAGGTTTAGATTGTAGGTTTAGATTTGGGGTTAGGTTTAGATTTTAGGTTTAGATTTGGGGTTAGGTTTAGATTTGGGGTTAGGTTTAGATTTTAGGTTTAGATTTTAGGTTTAGATTTGGGGTTAGGTTTAGATTTTAGGTTTAGATTTGGGGTTAGGTTTAGATTTTAGGTTTAGATTTGGGGTTAGGTTTAGATTTGGGGTTTAGATTTGGGGTTAGGTTTAGATTTTAGGTTTAGATTTGGGGTTAGGTTTAGATTTGGGGTTAGGTTTAGATTTTAGGTTTAGATTTGGGGTTAGGTTTAGATTTTAGGTTAGGTTTAGATTTTAGGTTTAGATTTGGGGTTAGGTTTAGATTTTCGGTTTAGATTTGGGGTTAGGTTTAGATTTTCGGTTTAGATTTGGGGTTAGGTTTAGATTTTAGGTTTAGATTTGGGGTTAGGCTTAAATTTTAGGATAGATTTGGGGTTAGGTTTAGATTTTAGGTTTAGATTTGAGGTTAGGTTTAGATTTGGGGTTAGGTTTAGATTTGGGGTTAGGTTTAGATTTTAGGTTTAGATTTGGGGTTAGGTTTAGATCTTAGGTTTAGATTTGGGGTTAGGTTTAGATTTTAGGTTTAGATTTGGGTTTCGGTTTAGATTTGGGGTTAGGTTTAGATTTTAGGTTTAGATTTGGGGTTAGGTTTAGATTTTAGGGTTAGATTTGGGGTTAGATTTGGGGTTAGGTTTAGATTTGGGGTTAGGTTTAGATTTTAGGTTTAGATTTGGGGTTAGGTTTAGATTTGGGGTTAGGTTTAGATTTTAGGTTTAGATTTGGGGTTAGATTTGGGGATAGGTTTAGATTTGGGGTTAGGTTTAGATTTGGGGTTAGGTTTAGATTTTAGGTTTAGATTTGGGGTTAGGTTTAGATTTTACGTTTAGATTTGGGGTTAGATTTGGGGTTAGGTTTAGATTTGGGGTTAGGTTTAGATTTTACGTTTAGATTTGGGGTTAGATTTGGGGTTAGGTTTAGATTTGGGGTTAGGTTTAGATTTGGTGTTAGGTTTAGATTTTAGGTTTAGATTTGGGGTTAGGTTTAGATTTCAGGTTTAGATTTGGGGTTAGGTTTAGATTTTAGGTTTAGATTTGGGGTTAGATTTGGGGTTAGGTTTAGATTTGGGGTTAGGTTTATGTTTGGGGTTAGGTTTAGATTTTAGGTTTAGATTTGGGGTTAGGTTTAGATTTTAGGTTTAGATTTGGGGTTAGATTTGGGGTTAGGTTTAGATTTGGTGTTAGGTTTAGATTTTAGGTTTAGATTTGGGGTTAGGTTTAGATTTTAGGTTTAGATTTGGGGTTAGGTTTAGATTTTAGGTTTAGATTTTAGGTTAGGTTTAGATTTTAGGTTTAGATTTTAGGTTTAGATTTCGGGTTAGGTTTAGATTTTAGGTTTAGATTTGGGGTTAGGTTTAGATTTTGGGTTTAGATTTGGGGTTAGGTTTAGATTTGGTGTTAGGTTTAGATTTTAGGTTTAGATTTGGGGTTCGGTTTAGATTTGAGGTTTAGATTTGGGGTTAGGTTTAGATTTTCGGTTTAGATTTGGGGTTAGGTTTAGATTTGGGGTTAGGTTTAGATTTTAGGTTTAGATTTGGGGTTCGGTTTAGATTTGAGGTTTAGATTTGGGGTTAGGTTTAGATTTTCGGTTTAGATTTGGGGTTAGGTTTAGATTTTAGGTTTAGATTTGGGGTTAGATTTGGGGTTAGGTTTAGATTTGGGGTTAGGTTTAGATTTTAGGTTTAGATTTGGGGTTAGGTTAAGATTTGGGGTTAGGTTTAGATTTTAGGTTTAGATTTGGGGTTAGGTTTAGATTTTAGGTTTAGATTTGGGGTTAGGTTTAGATTTGGGGTTAGGTTTAGATTTTAGGTTTAGATTTGGGGTTAGATTTGGGGTTAGGTTTAGATTTTCGGTTTAGATTTGGGGTTACGTTTAGATATGGGGTTAGGTTTAGATTTTAGGTTTAGATTTGGGGTTAGGTTTAGATTTTAGGTTTAGATTTGGGGTTAGGTTTAGATTTGGGGTTAGGTTTAGATTTTAGGTTTAGATTTGGGGTTAGGTTTAGATTTGGGGTTAGGTTTAGATTTTAGGTTTAGATTTGGGGTTAGGTTTAGATTTTAGGTTAGGTTTAGATTTTAGGTTTAGATTTTAGGTTTAGATTTGCGGTTAGGTTTAGATTTTAGGTTTAGATTTGGGGTTAGGTTTAGATTTTAGGTTTAGATTTGGGGTTAGGTTTAGATTTTACGTTTAGATTTGGGGTTAGGTTTAGATTTCGGGTTAGGTTTAGATTTTAGGTTTAGATTTGGGGTTAGGTTTAGATTTTAGGTTTAGATTTGGGGTTAGGTTTAGATTTGGGGTTAGGTTTAGATTTTAGGTTTAGATTTGGGGTTAGGTTTAGATTTTTTGTTTAGATTTGTGATTAGGTTTAGATTTGGGGTTAGGTTTAGATTTTAGGTTTAGATTTGGGGTTAGGTTTAGATTTTACGTTTAGATTTGGGGTTAGATTTGGGGTTAGGTTTAGATTTGGGGTTAGGTTTAGATTTGGTGTTAGGTTTAGATTTTAGGTTTAGATTTGGGGTTAGGTTTAGATTTCAGGTTTAGATTTGGGGTTAGGTTTAGATTTTCGGTTTAGACTTGGGGTTAGATTTGGGGTTAGGTTTAGATTTGGGGTTAGGTTTAGATTTGGAGTTAGGTTTAGATTTGGTGTTAGGTTTAGATTTTAGGTTTAGATTTGGGGTTAGGTTTAGATTTTAGGTTTAGATTTGGGGTTAGATTTGGGGTTAGGTTTAGATTTGGTGTTAGGTTTAGATTTTAGGTTTAGATTTGGGGTTAGGTTTAGATTTTAGGTTTAGATTTGGGGTTAGATTTGGGGTTAGGTTTAGATTTGGGGTTAGGTTTAGATTTGGGGTTAGGTTTAGATTTTAGGTTTAGATTTGGGGTTAGGTTTAGATTTTAGGTTTAGATTTGGGGTTAGGTTTAGATTTTAGGTTAGGTTTAGATTTTAGGTTTAGATTTTAGGTTTAGATTTGCGGTTAGGTTTAGATTTTAGGTTTAGATTTGGGGTTAGGTTTAGATTTTAGGTTTAGATTTGGGGTTAGGTTTAGATTTTAGGTTTAGATTTGGGCTTAGGTTTAGATTTGGGGTTAGGTTTAGATTTTAGGTTTAGATTTGGGGTTAGGTTTAGATTTTAGGTTAGGTTTAGATTTTAGGTTTAGATTTTAGGTTTAGATTTGCGGTTAGGTTTAGATTTTAGGTTTAGATTTGGGGTTAGGTTTAGATTTTAGGTTTAGATTTGGGGTTAGGTTTAGATTTTAGGTTTAGATTTGGGGTTAGGTTTAGATTTTAGGTTTAGATTTGGGGTTAGGTTTAGATTTTAGGTTTAGATTTGAGGTTAGGTTTAGATTTGGGGTTAGGTTTAGATTTTAGGTTTAGATTTGGGGTTAGGCTTAGATTTTAGGTTTAGATTTGGGGTTAGGTTTAGATTTTAGGTTTAGATTTGGGGTTAGGCTTAGATTTTAGGTTTAGATTTGGGGTTAGGTTTAGATTTTCGGTTTAGATTTGGGGTTAGGTTTAGATTTTCGGTTTAGATTTGGGGTTAGGTTTAGATTTGGGGTTAGGTTTAGATTTTAGGTTTAGATTTGGGGTTAGGCTTAGATTTTAGGTTTAGATTTGGGGTTAGGTTTAGATTTTCGGTTTAGATTTGGGGTTAGGTTTAGATTTTCGGTTTAGATTTCGGGTTAGGTTTAGATTTGGGGTTAGGTTTAGATTTTAGGTTTAGATTTGGGGTTAGGTTTAGATTTTAGGTTTAGATTTGGGGTTAGGTTTAGATTTGGGGTTAGGTTTAGGTTTTAGGTTTAGATTTGGGGTTAGATTTGGGGTTAGGTTTAGATTTTAGGTTTAGATTTGGGGTTAGGTTTAGATTTTAGGTTTAGATTTGGGGTTAGGTTTAGATTTGGGGTTAGGTTTAGATTTTCGGTTTACATTTGGGGTTAGGTTTAGATTTTCGGTTTAGATTTGGGGTTAGGTTTAGATTTGGGGTTAGGTTTAGATTTTAGGTTTAGATTTGGGGTTAGGTTTAGATTTGGGGTTAGGTTTAGATTTTAGGTTTAGATTTGGGGTTAGGTTTAGATTTGAGGTTAGGTTTAGATTTGGGGTTAGGTTTAGATTTGGGGTTAGGTTTAGATTTTAGGTTTAGATTTGGGGTTAGGCTTAGATTTTAGGTTTAGATTTGGGGTTAGGTTTAGATTTTAGGTTTAGATTTGGGGTTAGGTTTAGATTTTCGGTTTAGATTTGGGGTTAGGTTTAGATTTGGGGTTAGGTTTAGATTTTAGGTTTAGATTTGGGGTTAGGTTTAGATTTTAGGTTTAGATTTGGGGTTAGATGTGGGGTTAGGTTTAGATTTGGGGTTAGGTTTAGATTTTAGGTTTAGATTTGGGGTTAGGTTTAGATTTGGGGTTAGGTTTAGATTTTAGGTTTAGATTTGGGGTTAGATTTGGGGTTAGGTTTAGATTTGGGGTTAGGTTTAGATTTGGGGTTAGGTTTAGATTTTAGGTTTAGATTTGGGGTTAGGTTTAGATTTGGGGTTAGGTTTAGATTTTCGGTTTACATTTGGGGTTAGGTTTAGATTTTCGGTTTAGATTTGGGGTTAGGTTTAGATTTGGGGTTAGGTTTAGATTTTAGGTTTAGATTTGGGGTTAGGTTTAGATTTTAGGTTTAGATTTGGGGTTAGGTTTAGATTTGGGGTTAGGTTTAGATTTTAGGTTTAGATTTGGGGTTAGATTTGGGGTTAGGTTTAGATTTTCGGTTTAGATTTGGGGTTAGGTTTAGATATGGGGTTAGGTTTAGATTTTAGGTTTAGATTTGGGGTTAGGTTTAGATTTTAGGTTTAGATTTGGGGTTAGGTTTAGATTTGGGGTTAGGTTTAGATTTTAGGTTTAGATTTGGGGTTAGGTTTAGATTTTAGGTTTAGATTTGGGGTTAGGTTTAGATTTGGGGTTAGGTTTAGATTTTAGGTTTAGATTTGGGGTTAGGTTTAGATTTTAGGTTAGGTTTAGATTTTAGGTTTAGATTTTAGGTTTAGATTTGCGGTTAGGTTTAGATTTTAGGTTTAGATTTGGGGTTAGGTTTAGATTTTAGGTTTAGATTTGGGGTTAGGTTTAGATTTTACGTTTAGATTTGGGGTTAGGTTTAGATTTCGGGTTAGGTTTAGATTTTAGGTTTAGATTTGGGGTTAGGTTTAGATTTTAGGTTTAGATTTGGGGTTAGGTTTAGATTTGGGGTTAGGTTTAGATTTTAGGTTTAGATTTGGGGTTAGGTTTAGATTTTTTGTTTAGATTTGTGATTAGGTTTAGATTTGGGGTTAGGTTTAGATTTTAGGTTTAGATTTGGGGTTAGGTTTAGATTTTACGTTTAGATTTGGGGTTAGATTTGGGGTTAGGTTTAGATTTGGGGTTAGGTTTAGATTTGGTGTTAGGTTTAGATTTTAGGTTTAGATTTGGGGTTAGGTTTAGATTTCAGGTTTAGATTTGGGGTTAGGTTTAGATTTTCGGTTTAGACTTGGGGTTAGATTTGGGGTTAGGTTTAGATTTGGGGTTAGGTTTAGATTTGGAGTTAGGTTTAGATTTGGTGTTAGGTTTAGATTTTAGGTTTAGATTTGGGGTTAGGTTTAGATTTTAGGTTTAGATTTGGGGTTAGATTTGGGGTTAGGTTTAGATTTGGTGTTAGGTTTAGATTTTAGGTTTAGATTTGGGGTTAGGTTTAGATTTTAGGTTTAGATTTGGGGTTAGATTTGGGGTTAGGTTTAGATTTGGGGTTAGGTTTAGATTTGGGGTTAGGTTTAGATTTTAGGTTTAGATTTGGGGTTAGGTTTAGATTTTAGGTTTAGATTTGGGGTTAGGTTTAGATTTTAGGTTAGGTTTAGATTTTAGGTTTAGATTTTAGGTTTAGATTTGCGGTTAGGTTTAGATTTTAGGTTTAGATTTGGGGTTAGGTTTAGATTTTAGGTTTAGATTTGGGGTTAGGTTTAGATTTTAGGTTTAGATTTGGGCTTAGGTTTAGATTTGGGGTTAGGTTTAGATTTTAGGTTTAGATTTGGGGTTAGGTTTAGATTTTAGGTTAGGTTTAGATTTTAGGTTTAGATTTTAGGTTTAGATTTGCGGTTAGGTTTAGATTTTAGGTTTAGATTTGGGGTTAGGTTTAGATTTTAGGTTTAGATTTGGGGTTAGGTTTAGATTTTAGGTTTAGATTTGGGGTTAGGTTTAGATTTTAGGTTTAGATTTGGGGTTAGGTTTAGATTTTAGGTTTAGATTTGAGGTTAGGTTTAGATTTGGGGTTAGGTTTAGATTTTAGGTTTAGATTTGGGGTTAGGCTTAGATTTTAGGTTTAGATTTGGGGTTAGGTTTAGATTTTAGGTTTAGATTTGGGGTTAGGTTTAGATTTTCGGTTTAGATTTGGGGTTAGGTTTAGATTTTCGGTTTAGATTTGGGGTTAGGTTTAGATTTGGGGTTAGGTTTAGATTTTAGGTTTAGATTTGGGGTTAGGCTTAGATTTTAGGTTTAGATTTGGGGTTAGGTTTAGATTTTCGGTTTAGATTTGGGGTTAGGTTTAGATTTTCGGTTTAGATTTCGGGTTAGGTTTAGATTTGGGGTTAGGTTTAGATTTTAGGTTTAGATTTGGGGTTAGGTTTAGATTTTAGGTTTAGATTTGGGGTTAGATGTGGGGTTAGGTTTAGATTTGGGGTTAGGTTTAGATTTTAGGTTTAGATTTGGGGTTAGGTTTAGATTTGGGGTTAGGTTTAGGTTTTAGGTTTAGATTTGGGGTTAGATTTGGGGTTAGGTTTAGATTTTAGGTTTAGATTTGGGGTTAGGTTTAGATTTTAGGTTTAGATTTGGGGTTAGGTTTAGATTTGGGGTTAGGTTTAGATTTTCGGTTTACATTTGGGGTTAGGTTTAGATTTTCGGTTTAGATTTGGGGTTAGGTTTAGATTTGGGGTTAGGTTTAGATTTTAGGTTTAGATTTGGGGTTAGGTTTAGATTTGGGGTTAGGTTTAGATTTTAGGTTTAGATTTGGGGTTAGGTTTAGATTTGAGGTTAGGTTTAGATTTGGGGTTAGGTTTAGATTTGGGGTTAGGTTTAGATTTTAGGTTTAGATTTGGGGTTAGGCTTAGATTTTAGGTTTAGATTTGGGGTTAGGTTTAGATTTTAGGTTTAGATTTGGGGTTAGGTTTAGATTTTCGGTTTAGATTTGGGGTTAGGTTTAGATTTGGGGTTAGGTTTAGATTTTAGGTTTAGATTTGGGGTTAGGTTTAGATTTTAGGTTTAGATTTGGGGTTAGATGTGGGGTTAGGTTTAGATTTGGGGTTAGGTTTAGATTTTAGGTTTAGATTTGGGGTTAGGTTTAGATTTGGGGTTAGGTTTAGATTTTAGGTTTAGATTTGGGGTTAGATTTGGGGTTAGGTTTAGATTTGGGGTTAGGTTTAGATTTGGGGTTAGGTTTAGATTTTAGGTTTAGATTTGGGGTTAGGTTTAGATTTGGGGTTAGGTTTAGATTTTCGGTTTACATTTGGGGTTAGGTTTAGATTTTCGGTTTAGATTTGGGGTTAGGTTTAGATTTGGGGTTAGGTTTAGATTTTAGGTTTAGATTTGGGGTTAGGTTTAGATTTTAGGTTTAGATTTGGGGTTAGGTTTAGATTTTAGGTTTAGATTTTAGGTTTAGATTTGCGGTTAGGTTTAGATTTTAGGTTTAGATTTGGGGTTAGGTTTAGATTTTAGGTTTAGATTTGGGGTTAGGTTTAGATTTTAGGTTTAGATTTGGGGTTAGGTTTAGATTTGGGGTTAGGTTTAGATTTTAGGTTTAGATTTGGGGTTAGGTTTAGATTTTAGGTTAGGTTTAGATTTTAGGTTTAGATTTTAGGTTTAGATTTGCGGTTAGGTTTAGATTTTAGGTTTAAATTTGGGGTTAGGTTTAGATTTTAGGTTTAGATTTGGGGTTAGGTTTAGATTTTAGGTTTAGATTTTGGGTTAGGTTTAGATTTTAGGTTTAGATTTGGGGTTAGGTTTAGATTTTAGGTTTAGATTTGAGGTTAGGTTTAGATTTGGGGTTAGGTTTAGATTTGGGGTTAGGTTTAGATTTTAGGTTTAGATTTGGGGTTAGGCTTAGATTTTAGGTTTAGATTTGGGGTTAGGTTTAGATTTTAGGTTTAAATTTGGGGTTAGGTTTAGATTTTCGGTTTAGATTTGGGGTTAGGTTTAGATTTTCGGTTTAGATTTGGGGTTAGGTTTAGATTTGGGGTTAGGTTAGATTTTAGGTTTAGATTTGGGGTTAGGTTTAGATTTTAGGTTTAGATTTGGGGTTAGATGTGGGGTTAGGTTTAGATTTGGGGTTAGGTTTAGATTTTAGGTTTAGATTTGGGGTTAGGTTTAGATTTTAGGTTTAGATTTGGGGTTAGGTTTAGATTTGGGGTTAGGTTTAGATTTTCGGTTTACATTTGGGGTTAGGTTTAGATTTTCGGTTTAGATTTGGGGTTAGGTTTAGATTTGGGTTTAGGTTTAGATTTTAGGTTTAGATTTGGGGTTAGATGTGGGGTTAGGTTTAGATTTGGGGTTAGGTTTAGATTTTAGGTTTAGATTTGGGGTTAGGTTTAGATTTTAGGTTTAGATTTGGGGTTAGATTTGGGGTTAGGTTTAGATTTGGGGTTAGGTTTAGATTTTAGGTTTAGATTTGGGGTTAGGCTTAGATTTTAGGTTTAGATTTGGGGTTAGGTTTAGATTTTAGGTTTAAATTTGGGGTTAGGTTTAGATTTTCGGTTTAGATTTGGGGTTAGGTTTAGATTTTCGGTTTAGATTTGGGGTTAGGTTTAGATTTGGGGTTAGGTTTAGATTTTAGGTTTAGATTTGGGGTTAGGTTTAGATTTTAGGTTTAGATTTGGGGTTAGATGTGGGGTTAGGTTTAGATTTGGGGTTAGGTTTAGATTTTAGGTTTAGATTTGGGGTTAGGTTTAGATTTTAGGTTTAGATTTGGGGTTAGGTTTAGATTTGGGGTTAGGTTTAGATTTTCGGTTTACATTTGGGGTTAGGTTTAGATTTTCGGTTTAGATTTGGGGTTAGGTTTAGATTTGGGGTTAGGTTTAGATTTTAGGTTTAGATTTGGGGTTAGATGTGGGGTTAGGTTTAGATTTGGGGTTAGGTTTAGATTTTAGGTTTAGATTTGGGGTTAGGTTTAGATTTTAGGTTTAGATTTGGGGTTAGATTTGGGGTTAGGTTTAGATTTGGGGTTAGGTTTAGATTTGGGGTTAGGTTTAGATTTGGGGTTAGGTTTAGATTTTAGGTTTAGATTTGGGGTTAGGTTTAGATTTGGGTTTAGGTTTAGATTTTCGGTTTACATTTGGGGTTAGGTTTAGATTTTCGGTTTAGATTTGGGGTTAGGTTTAGATTTGGGGTTAGGTTTAGATTTTAGGTTTAGATTTGGGGTTAGGTTTAGATTTTAGGTTTAGATTTGGGGTTAGGTTTATATTTGGGGTTAGGTTTAGATTTTAGGTTTAGATTTGGGGTTAGGTTTAGATTTTAGGTTTAGATTTTAGGTTTAGATTTGCGGTTAGGTTTAGATTTTAGGTTTAGATTTGGGGTTAGGTTTAGATTTTAGGTTTAGATTTGGGATTAGTTTTAGATTTTAGGTTTAGATTTGGGGTTAGGTTTAGATTTGGGGTTAGGTTTAGATTTTAGGTTTAGATTTGGGCTTAGGTTTAGATTTTAGGTTAGGTTTAGATTTTAGGTTTAGATTTTAGGTTTAGATTTGCGGTTAGGTTTAGATTTTAGGTTTAGATTTGGGGTTAGGTTTAGATTTTAGGTTTAGATTTGGGGTTAGGTTTAGATTTTAGGTTTAGATTTGGGGTTAGGTTTAGATTTCGGGTTAGGTTTAGATTTTAGGTTAAGATTTGGGGTTAGGTATAGATTTTAGGTTTAGATTTGGGGTTAGGTTTAGATTTGGGGTTAGGTTTAGATTTTCGGTTTAGATTTTAGGTTAGGTTTAGATTTTCAGTTTAGATTTGGGCTTAGGTTTAGATTTTAGGTTTAGATTTGGGGTTAGGTTTAGATTTTAGGTTAGGTTTAGATTTTAGTTTTAGATTTTAGGTTTAGATTTGGGGTTAGGTTTAGATTTTAGGTTTAGATTTTAGGTTTAGATTTGGGGTTAGGTTTAGATTTTAGGTTTAGATTTGGGGTTAGGCTTAAATTTTAGGATAGATTTGGGGTTAGGTTTAGATTTTAGGTTTAGATTTGGGGTTAGGTTTAGATTTTAGGTTAGGTTTAGATTTTAGTTTTAGATTTTAGGTTTAGATTTGGGGTTAGGTTTAGATTTTAGGTTTAGATTTTAGGTTTAGATTTGGGGTTAGGTTTAGATTTTAGGTTTAGATTTGGGGTTAGGTTTAGATTTTCAGTTTAGATTTGGGGTTAGGTTTAGATTTGGGTTTTAGATTTGGGGTTAGGTTTAGATTTTAGGTTTAGATTTGGGGTTTAGATTTGGGGTTAGGTTTAGATTTTAGGTTTAGATTTGGGGTTAGGTTTATATTTGGGGTTAGGTTTAGATTTTAGGTTTAGATTTGGGGTTAGGTTTAGATTTTAGGTTTAGATTTGGGGTTAGGTTTAGATTTGGGGTTAGGTTTAGATTTTCGGTTTAGATTTTAGGTTAGGTTTAGATTTTCAGTTTAGATTTGGGCTTAGGTTTAGATTTGGGCTTAGGTTTAGATTTTAGGTTTAGATTTGGGGTTAGGCTTAAATTTTAGGATAGATTTGGGGTTAGGTTTAGATTTTAGGTTTAGATTTGGGGTTAGGTTTAGATTTTAGGTTTAGATTTGGGGTTAGGTTTAGATTTTAGGTTTAGATTTGGGGTTAGGTTTAGATTTTAGGTTTAGATTTTAGGTTTATATTTGGGGTTAGGTTTAGATTTTAGGTTTAGATTTGGGGTTAGGTTTAGATTTTAGGTTTAGATTTGGGGTTAGGTTTAGATTTGGGTTTTAGATTTGGGGTTAGGTTTAGATTTTAGGTTTAGATTTGGGGTTAGGTTTAGATTTGGGGTTAGGTTTAGATTTTAGGTTAGGTTTAGATTTTAGGTTTAGATTTGGGGTTAGGTTTAGATTTTCGGTTTAGATTTTAGGTTAGGTTTAGATTTTCGGTTTAGATTTGGGGTTAGGTTTAGATTTGGGCTTAGGTTTAGATTTTAGGTTTAGATTTGGGGTTAGGCTTAAATTTTAGGATAGATTTGGGGTTAGGTTTAGATTTTAGGTTTAGATTTGGGGTTAGGTTTAGATTTTAGGTTTAGATTTGGGGTTAGGTTTAGATTTGGGGTTAGGTTTAGATTTTAGGTTTAGATTTGGGGTTAGATTAGGGGTTAGGTTTAGATTTGGGGTTAGGTTTAGATTTGGGGTTAGGTTTAGATTTGGGGTTAGGTTTAGATTTTCGGTTTACATTTGGGGTTAGGTTTAGATTTTCGGTTTAGATTTGAGGTTAGGTTTAGATTTGGGGTTAGGTTTAGATTTTAGGTTTAGATTTGGGGTTAGGTTTATATTTGGGGTTAGGTTTAGATTTTCGGTTTACATTTGGGGTTAGGTTTAGATTTTCGGTTTAGATTTGGGGTTAGGTTTAGATTTTAGGTTTAGATTTGGGGTTAGGTTTAGCTTTTAGGTTTAGATTTGGGGTTAGGTTTAGATTTGGGGTTAGGTTTAGATTTTAGGTTTAGATTTGGGGTTAGGTTTAGATTTTAGGTTAGGTTTAGATTTTAGGTTTAGATTTTAGGTTTAGATTTGCGGTTAGGTTTAGATTTTAGGTTTAGATTTGGGGTTAGGTTTAGATTTTAGGTTTAGATTTGGGGTTAGGTTTAGATTTTAGGTTTAGATTTGGGGTTAGGTTTAGATTTTAGGTTTAGATTTGAGGTTAGGTTTAGATTTGGGGTTAGGTTTAGATTTGGGGTTAGGTTTAGATTTTAGGTATAGATTTGGGGTTAGGCTTAGATTTTAGGTTTAGATTTGGGGTTAGGTTTAGATTTTAGGTTTAGATTTGGGGTTAGGTTTAGATTTTCGGTTTAGATTTGGGGTTAGGTTTAGATTTTCGGTTTAGATTTGGGGTTAGGTTTAGATTTGGGGTTAGGTTTAGATTTTAGGTTTAGATTTGGGGTTAGATGTGGGGTTAGGTTTAGATTTGGGGTTAGGTTTAGATTTTAGGTTTAGATTTGGGGTTAGGTTTAGATTTGGGGTTAGGTTTAGATTTTAGGTTTAGATTTGGGGTTTGATTTGGGGTTAGGTTTAGATTTTAGGTTTAGATTTGGGGTTAGGTTTAGATTTTAGGTTTAGATTTGGGGTTAGGTTTAGATTTGGGGTTAGGTTTAGATTTTCGGTTTACATTTGGGGTTAGGTTTAGATTTTCAGTTTAGATTTGGGTTAGGTTTAGATTTGGGGTTAGGTTTAGATTTTAGGTTTAGATTTGGGGTTAGGTTTAGATTTTAGGTTTAGATTTGGTGTTAGGTTTAGATTTGAGGTTAGGATAGATTTGGGGTTAGGTTTAGATTTGGGGTTAGGTTTAGATTTTAGGTTTAGATTTGGGGTTAGGCTTAGATTTTAGGTTTAGATTTGGGGTTAGGTTTAGATTTTAGGTTTAGATTTGGGGTTAGGTTTAGATTTTCGGTTTAGATTTGGGGTTAGGTTTAGATTTGGGGTTAGGTTTAGATTTTAGGTTTAGATTTGGGGTTAGGTTTAGATTTTAGGTTTAGATTTGGGGTTAGATGTGGGGTTAGGTTTAGATTTGGGGTTAGGTTTAGATTTTAGGTTTAGATTTGGGGTTAGGTTTAGATTTGGGGTTAGGTTTAGATTTTAGGTTTAGATTTGGGGTTAGATTTGGGGTTAGGTTTAGATTTGGGGTTAGGTTTAGATTTGGGGTTAGGTTTAGATTTTAGGTTTAGATTTGGGGTTAGGTTTAGATTTGGGGTTAGGTTTAGATTTTCGGTTTACATTTGGGGTTAGGTTTAGATTTTCGGTTTAGATTTGGGGTTAGGTTTAGATTTGGGGTTAGGTTTAGATTTTAGGATTAGATTTGGGGTTAGGTTTAGATTTTAGGTTTAGATTTGGGGTTAGGTTTAGATTTTAGGTTTAGATTTGGGGTTAGGTTTAGATTTTAGGTTTAGATTTGGGGTTAGGTTTAGATTTGGGGTTAGGTTTAGATTTTAGGTTTAGATTTGGGGTTAGGTTTAGATTTTAGGTTAGGTTTAGATTTTAGGTTTAGATTTTAGGTTTAGATTTGCGGTTAGGTTTAGATTTTAGGTTTAGATTTGGGGTTAGGTTTAGATTTTAGGTTTAGATTTGGGGTTAGGTTTAGATTTTAGGTTTAGATTTGGGGTTAGGTTTAGATTTGGGGTTAGGTTTAGATTTTAGGTTTAGATTTGGGGTTAGGTTTAGATTTTCGGTTTAGATTTTAGGTTAGGTTTAGATTTTCAGTTTAGATTTGGGCTTAGGTTTAGATTTGGGCTTAGGTTTAGATTTTAGGTTTAGATTTGGGGTTAGGCTTAAATTTTAGGATAGATTTGGGGTTAGGTTTAGATTTTAGGTTTAGATTTGGGGTTAGGTTTAGATTTTAGGTTTAGATTTGGGGTTAGGTTTAGATTTTAGGTTAGGTTTAGATTTTAGGTTTAGATTTTAGGTTTAGATTTGGGGTTAGGTTTAGATTTTAGGTTTAGATTTTAGGTTTAGATTTGGGGTTAGGTTTAGATTTTAGGTTTAGATTTGGGGTTAGGTTTAGATTTTCAGTTTAGATTTGGGTTTAGGTTTAGATTTGGGTTTTAGATTTGGGGTTAGGTTTAGATTTTAGGTTTAGATTTGGGGTTTAGATTTGGGGTTAGGTTTAGATTTTAGGTTTAGATTTGGGGTTAGGTTTAGATTTTAGGTTTAGATTTGGGGTTAGGTTTAGGTTTGGGGTTAGGTTTAGATTTTAGGTTAGGTTTAGATTTTAGGTTTAGATTTGGGGTTAGGTTTAGATTTTCGGTTTAGATTTTAGGTTAGGTTTAGATTTTCAGTTTAGATTTGGGCTTAGGTTTAGATTTGGGCTTAGGTTTAGATTTTAGGTTTAGATTTGGGGTTAGGCTTAAATTTTAGGATAGATTTGGGGTTAGGTTTAGATTTTAGGTTTAGATTTGGGGTTAGGTTTAGATTTTAGTTTTAGATTTGGGGTTAGGTTTAGATTTTAAGTTTAGATTTGGGGTTAGGTTTAGATTTTAGGTTAGGTTTAGATTTTAGGTTTAGATTTGGGGTTAGGTTTAGATTTTAGGTTTAGATTTTAGGTTTATATTTGGGGTTAGGTTTAGATTTTAGGTTTAGATTTGGGGTTAGGTTTAGATTTTAGGTTTAGATTTGGGGTTAGGTTTAGATTTGGGTTTTAGATTTGGGGTTAGGTTTAGATTTTAGGTTTAGATTTGGGGTTAGGTTTAGATTTGGGGTTAGGTTTAGATTTTAGGTTAGGTTTAGATTTTAGGTTTAGATTTGGGGTTAGGTTTAGATTTTAGGTTTAGATTTGGGGTTAGGTTTAGATTTGGGTTTTAGATTTGGGGTTAGGTTTAGATTTTAGGTTTAGATTTGGGGTTAGGTTTAGATTTTCGGTTTAGATTTTAGGTTAGGTTTAGATTTTCGGTTTAGATTTGGGGTTAGGTTTAGATTTGGGCTTAGGTTTAGATTTTAGGTTTAGATTTGGGGTTAGGCTTAAATTTTAGGATAGATTTGGGGTTAGGTTTAGATTTTAGGTTTAGATTTGGGGTTAGGTTTAGATTTTAGGTTTAGATTTGGGGTTAGGTTTAGATTTGGGGTTAGGTTTAGATTTTAGGTTTAGATTTGGGGTTAGGTTTAGATTTTAGGTTTAGATTTGAGGTTAGGTTTAGATTTGGGGTTAGGTTTAGATTTGGGGTTAGGTTTAGATTTTAGGTTTAGATTTGGGGTTAGGCTTAGATTTTAGGTTTAGATTTGGGGTTAGGTTTAGATTTTCGGTTTAGATTTTAGGTTAGGTTTAGATTTTCAGTTTAGATTTGGGCTTAGGTTTAGATTTGGGCTTAGGTTTAGATTTTAGGTTTAGATTTGGGGTTAGGCTTAAATTTTAGGATAGATTTGGGGTTAGGTTTAGATTTTAGGTTTAGATTTGGGGTTAGGTTTAGATTTTAGTTTTAGATTTGGGGTTAGGTTTAGATTTTAGGTTTAGATTTGGGGTTAGGTTTAGATTTTAGGTTAGGTTTAGATTTTAGGTTTAGATTTTAGGTTTAGATTTGGGGTTAGGTTTAGATTTTAGGTTTAGATTTTAGGTTTATATTTGGGGTTAGGTTTAGATTTTAGGTTTAGATTTGGGGTTAGGTTTAGATTTTAGGTTTAGATTTGGGGTTAGGTTTAGATTTGGGTTTTAGATTTGGGGTTAGGTTTAGATTTTAGGTTTAGATTTGGGGTTAGGTTTAGATTTGGGGTTAGGTTTAGATTTTAGGTTAGGTTTAGATTTTAGGTTTAGATTTGGGGTTAGGTTTAGATTTTCGGTTTAGATTTTAGGTTAGGTTTAGATTTTCGGTTTAGATTTGGGGTTAGGTTTAGATTTGGGCTTAGGTTTAGATTTTAGGTTTAGATTTGGGGTTAGGCTTAAATTTTAGGATAGATTTGGGGTTAGGTTTAGATTTTAGGTTTAGATTTGGGGTTAGGTTTAGATTTTAGGTTTAGATTTGGGGTTAGGTTTAGATTTGGGGTTAGGTTTAGATTTTAGGTTTAGATTTGGGGTTAGGTTTAGATTTTAGGTTTAGATTTGAGGTTAGGTTTAGATTTGGGGTTAGGTTTAGATTTGGGGTTAGGTTTAGATTTTAGGTTTAGATTTGGGGTTAGGCTTAGATTTTAGGTTTAGATTTGGGGTTAGGTTTAGATTTTAGGTTTAGATTTGGGGTTAGGTTTGGATTTTAGGTTTAGATTTGGGGTTAGGTTTAGATTTTCGGTTTAGATTTGGGGTTAGGTTTAGATTTGGGGTTAGGTTTAGATTTTAGGTTTAGATTTGGGGTTAGGTTTAGATTTTAGGTTTAGATTTGGGGTTAGATTTGGGGTTAGGTTTAGATTTGGGGTTAGGTTTAGATTTTAGGTTTAGATTTGGGGTTAGGTTTAGATTTGGGGTTAGGTTTAGATTTTAGGTTTAGATTTGGGGTTAGATTTGGGGTTAGGTTTAGATTTGGGGTTAGGTTTAGATTTTAGGTTTAGATTTGGGGTTAGGTTTAGATTTTCGGTTTAGATTTGGGGTTAGGTTTAGATTTTCGGTTTAGATTTGGGGTTAGGTTTAGATTTGGGGTTAGGTTTAGATTTGGGGTTAGGTTTAGATTTTCGGTTTAGATTTGGGGTTAGGTTTAGATTTTCGGTTTAGATTTGGGGTTAGGTTTAGATTTGGGGTTAGGTTTAGATTTGGGGTTAGGTTTAGATTTTAGGTTTAGATTTGGGGTTAGGTTTAGATTTTCGGTTTAGATTTGGGGTTAGGTTTAGATTTGGGGTTAGGTTTAGATTTTAGGTTTAGATTTGGGGTTAGGTTTAGATTTTAGGTTTAGATTTGGGGTTAGATTTGGGGTTAGGTTTAGATTTTAGGTTTAGATTTGGGGTTAGGTTTAGATTTTAGGTTTAGATTTGGGGTTAGGTTTAGATTTTCGGTTTAGATTTGGGGTTAGGTTTAGATTTGGGGTTAGGTTTAGATTTTAGGTTTAGATTTGGGGTTAGGTTTAGATTTTAGGTTTAGATTTGGGGTTAGGTTTAGATTTTAGGTTTAGATTTGGTGTTAGGTTTAGATTTGAGGTTAGGTTTAGATTTGGGGTTAGGTTTAGATTTGGGGTTAGGTTTAGATTTTAGGTTTAGATTTGGGGTTAGGCTTAGATTTTAGGTTTAGATTTGGGGTTAGGTTTAGATTTGGGGTTAGGTTTAGATTTTAGGTTTAGATTTGGGGTTAGATTAGGGGTTAGGTTTAGATTTGGGGTTAGGTTTAGATTTGGGGTTAGGTTTAGATTTTAGGTTTAGATTTGGGGTTAGGTTTAGATTTGGGGTTAGGTTTAGATTTTCGGTTTACATTTGGGGTTAGGTTTAGATTTTCGGTTTAGATTTGGGGTTAGGTTTAGATTTGGTGTTAGGTTTAGATTTTAGGTTTAGATTTGGGGTTAGGTTTAGTTTTGGGGTTAGGTTTAGATTTTCGGTTTACATTTCGGTTAGGTTTAGATTTTCGGTTTAGATTTGGGGTTAGGTTTAGATTTGGGGTTAGGTTTAGATTTTAGGTTTAGATTTGGGGTTAGGTTTAGCTTTTAGGTTTAGATTTGGGGTTAGGTTTAGATTTTAGGTTTAGATTTGGGGTTAGGTTTAGATTTTAGGTTAGGTTTAGATTTTAGGTTTAGATTTTAGGTTTAGATTTGCGGTTAGGTTTAGATTTTAGGTTTAGATTTGGGGTTAGGTTTAGATTTTAGGTTTAGATTTGGGGTTAGGTTTAGATTTTAGGTTTAGATTTGGGCTTAGGTTTAGATTTGGGGTTAGGTTTAGATTTTAGGTTTAGATTTGGGGTTAGGTTTAGATTTTAGGTTAGGTTTAGATTTTAGGTTTAGATTTTAGGTTTAGATTTGCGGTTAGGTTTAGATTTTACGTTTAGATTTGGGGTTAGGTTTAGATTTTAGGTTTAGATTTGGGGTTAGGTTTAGATTTTAGGTTTAGATTTTGGGTTAGGTTTAGATTTTAGGTTTAGATTTGGGGTTAGGTTTAGATTTTAGGTTTAGATTTGAGGTTAGGTTTAGATTTGGGGTTAGGTTTAGATTTGGGGTTAGGTTTAGATTTTAGGTTTAGATTTGGGGTTAGGCTTAGATTTTAGGTTTAGGTTTGGGGTTAGGTTTAGATTTTAGGTTTAGATTTGGGGTTAGGTTTAGATTTTAGGTTTAGATTTGGGGTTAGATGTGGGGTTAGGTTTAGATTTGGGGTTAGGTTTAGATTTTAGGTTTAGATTTGGGGTTAGGTTTAGGTTTTAGGTTTAGATTTGGGGTTAGATTTGGGGTTAGGTTTAGATTTTAGGTTTAGATTTGGGGTTAGGTTTAGATTTTAGGTTTAGATTTGGGGTTAGGTTTAGATTTGGGGTTAGGTTTAGATTTTAGGTTTAGATTTGGGGTTAGATTAGGGGTTAGGTTTAGATTTGGGGTTAGGTTTAGATTTGGGGTTAGGTTTAGATTTTAGGTTTAGATTTGGGGTTAGGTTTAGATTTGGGGTTAGGTTTAGATTTTCGGTTTACATTTGGGGTTAGGTTTAGATTTTCGGTTTAGATTTGGGGTTAGGTTTAGATTTGGGGTTAGGTTTAGATTTTAGGTTTAGATTTGGGGTTAGGCTTAGTTTTGGGGTTAGGTTTAGATTTTCGGTTTACATTTCGGGTTAGGTTTAGATTTTCGGTTTAGATTTGGGGTTAGGTTTAGATTTGGGGTTAGGTTTAGCTTTTAGGTTTAGATTTGGGTTTAGGTTTAGATTTTAGGTTTAGATTTGGGGTTAGGTTTAGATTTTAGGTTAGGTTTAGATTTTAGGTTTAGATTTTAGGTTTAGATTTGCGGTTAGGTTTAGATTTTAGGTTTAGATTTGGGGTTAGGTTTAGATTTTAGGTTTAGATTTGGGGTTAGGTTTAGATTTTAGGTTTAGATTTGGGCTTAGGTTTAGATTTGGGGTTAGGTTTAGATTTTAGGTTTAGATTTGGGGTTAGGTTTAGATTTTAGGTTAGGTTTAGATTTTAGGTTTAGATTTTAGGTTTAGATTTGCGGTTAGGTTTAGATTTTAGGTTTAGATTTGGGGTTAGGTTTAGATTTTAGGTTTAGATTTGGGGTTAGGTTTAGATTTTAGGTTTAGATTTTGGGTTAGGTTTAGATTTTAGGTTTAGATTTGGGGTTAGGTTTAGATTTTAGGTTTAGATTTGAGGTTAGGTTTAGATTTGGGGTTAGGTTTAGATTTTAGGTTTAGATTTGGGGTTAGGTTTAGATTTTAGGTTTAGATTTTGGGTTAGGTTTAGATTTTAGGTTTAGATTTGGGGTTAGGTTTAGATTTTAGGTTTAGATTTGAGGTTAGGTTTAGATTTGGGGTTAGGTTTAGATTTGGGGTTAGGTTTAGATTTTAGGTTTAGATTTGGGGTTAGGCTTAGATTTTAGGTTTAGGTTTGGGGTTAGGTTTAGATTTTAGGTTTAGATTTGGGGTTAGGTTTAGATTTTCGGTTTAGATTTGGGGTTAGGTTTAGATTTGGGGTTAGGTTTAGATTTTAGGTTTAGATTTGGGGTTAGGTTTAGATTTTAGGTTTAGATTTGGGGTTAGATGTGGGGTTAGGTTTAGATTTGGGGTTAGGTTTAGATTTTAGGTTTAGATTTGGGGTTAGGTTTAGATTTGGGGTTAGGTTTAGGTTTTAGGTTTAGATTTGGGGTTAGATTTGGGGTTAGGTTTAGATTTTAGGTTTAGATTTGGGGTTAGGTTTAGATTTGGGGTTAGGTTTAGATTTTAGGTTTAGATTTGGGGTTAGGTTTAGCTTTTAGGTTTAGATTTGGGGTTAGGTTTAGATTTTAGGTTTAGATTTGAGGTTAGGTTTAGATTTGGGGTTAGGTTTAGATTTGGGGTTAGGTTTAGATTTTAGGTTTAGATTTGGGGTTAGGCTTAGATTTTAGGTTTAGATTTGGGGTTAGGTTTAGATTTGAGGTTAGGTTTAGATTTGGGGTTAGGTTTAGATTTGGGGTTAGGCTTAGATTTTAGGTTTAGATTTGGGGTTAGGTTTAGATTTTAGGTTTAGATTTGGGGTTAGGTTTAGATTTTAGGTTTAGATTTGGGGTTAGGTTTAGATTTGGGGTTAGGTTTAGATTTTAGGTTTAGATTTGGGGTTAGGTTTAGATTTGAGGTTAGGTTTAGATTTGGGGTTAGGTTTAGATTTGGGGTTAGGCTTAGATTTTAGGTTTAGATTTGGGGTTAGGTTTAGATTTTAGGTTTAGATTTGGGGTTAGGTTTAGATTTTCGGTTTAGATTTGGGGTTAGGTTTAGATTTGGGGTTAGGTTTAGATTTTAGGTTTAGATTTGGGGTTAGGTTTAGATTTTAGGTTTAGATTTGGGGTTAGATGTGGGGTTAGGTTTAGATTTGGGGTTAGGTTTAGATTTTAGGTTTAGATTTGGGGTTAGGTTTAGATTTTAGGTTAGGTTTAGATTTTAGGTTTAGATTTTAGGTTTAGATTTGCGGTTAGGTTTAGATTTTAGGTTTAGATTTGGGGTTAGGTTTAGATTTTAGGTTTAGATTTGGGGTTAGGTTTAGATTTTAGGTTTAGATTTTGGGTTAGGTTTAGATTTTAGGTTTAGATTTGGGGTTAGGTTTAGATTTTAGGTTTAGATTTGAGGTTAGGTTTAGATTTGGGGTTAGGTTTAGATTTGGGGTTAGGTTTAGATTTTAGGTTTAGATTTGGGGTTAGGCTTAGATTTTAGGTTTAGGTTTGGGGTTAGGTTTAGATTTTAGGTTTAGATTTGGGGTTAGGTTTAGATTTTAGGTTTAGATTTGGGGTTAGATGTGGGGTTAGGTTTAGATTTGGGGTTAGGTTTAGATTTTAGGTTTAGATTTGGGGTTAGGTTTAGGTTTTAGGTTTAGATTTGGGGTTAGATTTGGGGTTAGGTTTAGATTTTAGGTTTAGATTTGGGGTTAGGTTTAGATTTTAGGTTTAGATTTGGGGTTAGGTTTAGATTTGGGGTTAGGTTTAGATTTTAGGTTTAGATTTGGGGTTAGATTAGGGGTTAGGTTTAGATTTGGGGTTAGGTTTAGATTTGGGGTTAGGTTTAGATTTTAGGTTTAGATTTGGGGTTAGGTTTAGATTTGGGGTTAGGTTTAGATTTTCGGTTTACATTTTGGGTTAGGTTTAGATTTTAGGTTTAGATTTGGGGTTAGGTTTAGATTTTAGGTTTAGATTTGAGGTTAGGTTTAGATTTGGGGTTAGGTTTAGATTTGGGGTTAGGTTTAGATTTTAGGTTTAGATTTGGGGTTAGGCTTAGATTTTAGGTTTAGGTTTAGGGTTAGGTTTAGATTTTAGGTTTAGATTTGGGGTTAGGTTTAGATTTTAGGTTTAGATTTGGGGTTAGATGTGGGGTTAGGTTTAGATTTGGGGTTAGGTTTAGATTTTAGGTTTAGATTTGGGGTTAGGTTTAGGTTTTAGGTTTAGATTTGGGGTTAGATTTGGGGTTAGGTTTAGATTTTAGGTTTAGATTTGGGGTTAGGTTTAGATTTTAGGTTTAGATTTGGGGTTAGGTTTAGATTTGGGGTTAGGTTTAGATTTTAGGTTTAGATTTGGGGTTAGATTAGGGGTTAGGTTTAGATTTGGGGTTAGGTTTAGATTTGGGGTTAGGTTTAGATTTTAGGTTTAGATTTGGGGTTAGGTTTAGATTTTAGGTTTAGATTTGGGGTTAGATGTGGGGTTAGGTTTAGATTTGGGGTTAGGTTTAGATTTTAAGTTTAGATTTGGGGTTAGGTTTAGATTTGGGGTTAGGTTTAGATTTTAGGTTTAGATTTGGGGTTAGATTTGGGGTTAGGTTTAGATTTGGGGTTAGGTTTAGATTTGGGGTTAGGTTTAGATTTTAGGTTTAGATTTGGGGTTAGGTTTAGATTTGGGGTTAGGTTTAGATTTTCGGTTTACATTTGGGGTTAGGTTTAGATTTTCGGTTTAGATTTGGGGTTCGGTTTAGATTTGGGGTTAGGTTTAGATTTTAGGTTTAGGTTTGGGGTTAGGTTTAGATTTTAGGTTTAGATTTGGGGTTAGGTTTATATTTGGGGTTAGGTTTAGATTTTAGGTTTAGATTTGGGGTTAGGTTTAGATTTGAGGTTAGGTTTAGATTTGGGGTTAGGTTTAGATTTGGGGTTAGGCTTAGATTTTAGGTTTAGATTTGGGGTTAGGTTTAGATTTTAGGTTTAGATTTGGGGTTAGGTTTAGATTTTCGGTTTAGATTTGGGGTTAGGTTTAGATTTGGGTTTAGGTTTAGATTTTAGGTTTAGATTTGGGGTTAGGTTTAGATTTGAGGTTTAGATTTGGGGTTAGATGTGGGGTTAGGTTTAGATTTGGGGTTAGGTTTAGATTTTAGGTTTAGATTTGGGGTTAGGTTTAGATTTGGGGTTAGGTTTAGATTTTAGGTTTAGATTTGGGGTTAGATTTGGGGTTAGGTTTAGATTTTAGGTTTAGATTTGGGGTTAGGTTTAGATTTTAGGTTTAGATTTGGGGTTAGGTTTAGATTTGGGGTTAGGTTTAGATTTTCGGTTTACATTTGGGGTTAGGTTTAGATTTTCGGTTTAGATTTGGGGTTAGGTTTAGATTTGGGGTTAGGTTTAGATTTTAGGTTTAGATTTGGGGTTAGGTTTAGATTTTAGGTTTAGATTTGGGGTTAGGTTTATATTTGGGGTTAGGTTTAGATTTTAGGTTTAGATTTGGGGTTAGGTTTAGATTTTAGGTTTAGATTTTAGGTTTAGATTTGCGGTTAGGTTTAGATTTTAGGTTTAGATTTGGGGTTAGGTTTAGATTTTAGGTTTAGATTTGGGGTTAGGTTTAGATTTTAGGTTTAGATTTGGGCTTAGGTTTAGATTTTAGGTTTAGATTTGGGGTTAGGTTTAGATTTGGGGTTAGGTTTAGATTTTAGGTTTAGATTTGGGGTTAGGTTTAGATTTTAGGTTAGGTTTAGATTTTAGGTTTAGATTTTAGGTTTAGATTTGCGGTTAGGTTTAGATTTTAGGTTTAGATTTGGGGTTAGGTTTAGATTTTAGGTTTAGATTTGGGGTTAGGTTTAGATTTTAGGTTTAGATTTGGGGTTAGGTTTAGATTTCGGGTTAGGTTTAGATTTTAGGTTAAGATTTGGGGTTAGGTTTAGATTTTAGGTTTAGATTTGGGGTTAGGTTTAGATTTGGGGTTAGGTTTAGATTTTAGGTTTAGATTTGGGGTTAGGTTTAGATTTTCGGTTTAGATTTTAGGTTAGGTTTAGATTTTCAGTTTAGATTTGGGCTTAGGTTTAGATTTGGGCTTTGGTTTAGATTTTAGATTTAGATTTGGGGTTAGGCTTAAATTTTAGGATAGATTTGGGGTTAGGTTTAGATTTTAGGTTTAGATTTGGGGTTAGGTTTAGATTTTAGGTTTAGATTTGGGGTTAGGTTTAGATTTTAGGTTAGGTTTAGATTTTAGGTTTAGATTTTAGGTTTAGATTTGGGGTTAGGTTTAGATTTTAGGTTTAGATTTTAGGTTTAGATTTTAGGTTTAGATTTTAGGTTTAGATTTGGGGTTAGGTTTAGATTTTAGGTTTAGATTTTAGGTTTAGATTTGGGGTTAGGTTTAGATTTTAGGTTTAGATTTGGGGTTAGGTTTAGATTTTCAGTTTAGATTTGGGGTTAGGTTTAGATTTGGGTTTTAGATTTGGGGTTAGGTTTAGATTTTAGGTTTAGATTTGCGGTTAGGTTTAGATTTTAGGTTTAGATTTTAGGTTTAGATTTGGGGTTAGGTTTAGATTTTAGGTTTAGATTTGGGGTTAGGTTTAGATTTTCGGTTTAGATTTGGGGTTAGGTTTAGATTTGGGGTTAGGTTTAGATTTTAGGTTTAGATTTTAGGTTTAGATTTGGGGTTAGGTTTAGATTTTAGGTTTAGATTTGGGGTTAGGTTTAGATTTGGGGTTAGGTTTAGATTTTAGGTTTAGATTTGGGGTTAGGTTTAGATTTTCGGTTTAGATTTTAGGTTAGGTTTAGATTTTCGGTTTAGATTTGGGGTTAGGTTTAGATTTGGGGTTAGGTTTAGATTTTAGGTTTAGATTTGGGGTTAGGCTTAAATTTTAGGATATATTTGGGGTTAGGTTTAGATTTTAGGTTTAGATTTTAGGTTTAGATTTGGGGTTAGGTTTAGATTTTAGGTTTAGATTTGGGGTTAGGTTTAGATTTGGGGTTTAGATTTGGGGTTAGGTTTAGATTTTAGGTTTAGATTTGGGGTTAGGTTTAGATTTGGGGTTAGGTTTAGATTTTAGGTTTAGATTTGGGGTTAGGTTTAGATTTTAGGTTAGGTTTAGATTTTAGGTTTAGATTTGGGGTTAGGTTTAGATTTTCGGTTTAGATTTTAGGTTAGGTTTAGATTTTCTGTTTAGATTTGGGGTTAGGTTTAGATTTGGGCTTAGGTTTAGATTTTAGGTTTAGATTTGGGGTTAGGCTTAAATTTTAGGATAGATTTGGGGTTAGGTTTAGATTTTAGGTTTAGATTTGGGGTTAGGTTTAGATTTTAGGTTTAGATTTGGGGTTAGGTTTAGATTTTAGGTTTAGATTTGGGGTTAGGTTTAGATTTGGGGTTAGGTTTAGATTTTAGGTTTAGATTTGGGGTTAGGTTTAGATTTTACGTTTAGATTTGAGGTTAGGTTTAGATTTGGGGTTAGGTTTCGATTTGGGGTTAGGTTTAGATTTTAGGTTTAGATTTGGGGTTAGGCTTAGATTTTAGGTTTAGATTTGGGGTTAGGTTTAGATTTTAGTTTTAGATTTGGGGTTAGGTTTAGATTTGGGGTTAGGTTTAGATTTTAGGTTTAGATTTGGGGTTAGATTAGGGGTTAGGTTTAGATTTGGGGTTAGGTTTAGATTTGGGGTTAGGTTTAGATTTTAGGTTTAGATTTGGGGTTAGGTTTAGATTTGGGGTTAGGTTTAGATTTTCGGTTTACATTTGGGGTTAGGTTTAGATTTTCGGTTTAGATTTGGGGTTAGGTTTAGATTTGGGGTTAGGTTTAGATTTTAGGTTTAGATTTGGGGTTAGGTTTAGTTTTGGGGTTAGGTTTAGATTTTCGGTTTACATTTGGGGTTAGGTTTAGATTTTCGGTTTAGATTTGGGGTTAGGTTTAGATTTGGGGTTAGGTTTAGATTTTAGGTTTAGATTTGGGGTTAGGTTTAGCTTTTAGGTTTAGATTTGAGGTTAGGTTTAGATTTGGGGTTAGGTTTAGATTTTAGGTTTAGATTTGGGGTTAGGTTTAGATTTTAGGTTAGGTTTAGATTTTAGGTTTAGATTTTAGGTTTAGATTTGCGGTAAGGTTTAGATTTTAGGTTTAGATTTGGGGTTAGGTTTAGATTTTAGGTTTAGATTTGGGGTTAGGTTTAGATTTTAGGTTTAGATTTGGGCTTAGGTTTAGATTTGGGGTTAGGTTTAGATTTTAGGTTTAGATTTGGGGTTAGGTTTAGATTTTAGGTTAGGTTTAGATTTTAGGTTTAGATTTTAGGTTTAGATTTGCGGTTAGGTTTAGATTTTAGGTTTAGATTTGGGGTTAGGTTTAGATTTTAGGTTTAGATTTTGGGTTAGGTTTAGATTTTAGGTTTAGATTTGGGGTTAGGTTTAGATTTTAGGTTTAGATTTGAGGTTAGGTTTAGATTTGGGGTTAGGTTTAGATTTGGGGTTAGGTTTAGATTTTAGGTTTAGATTTGGGGTTAGGCTTAGATTTTAGGTTTAGATTTGGGGTTAGGTTTAGATTTTAGGTTTAGATTTGGGGTTAGGTTTAGATTTTCGGTTTAGATTTGGGGTTAGGTTTAGATTTGGGGTTAGGTTTAGATTTTAGGTTTAGATTTGGGGTTAGGTTTAGATTTTAGGTTTAGATTTGGGGTTAGATGTGGGGTTAGGTTTAGATTTGGGGTTAGGTTTAGATTTTAGGTTTAGATTTGGGGTTAGGTTTAGATTTGGGGTTAGGTTTAGGTTTTAGGTTTAGATTTGGGGTTAGATTTGGGGTTAGGTTTAGATTCTAGGTTTAGATTTGCGGTTAGGTTTAGATTTTAGGTTTAGATTTGGGGTTAGGTTTAGATTTTCGGTTTAGATTTGAGGTTAGGTTTAGATTTGGGGTTAGGTTTAGATTTTAGGTTTAGATTTGGGGTTAGGTTTAGATTTGGGGTTAGGTTTAGATTTTAGGTTTAGATTTGGGGTTAGGCTTAGATTTTAGGTTTAGATTTGGGGTTAGGTTTAGATTTTAGGTTTAGATTTGGGGTTAGGTTTAGATTTTAGGTTTAGATTTGGGGTTAGGTTTAGATTTTAGGTTTAGATTTGAGGTTAGGTTTAGATTTGGGGTTAGGTTTAGATTTTAGGTTTAGATTTGGGGTTAGGTTTAGATTTGGGGTTAGGTTTAGATTTTAGGTTTAGATTTTAGGTTTAGATTTGCGGTTAGGTTTAGATTTTAGGTTTAGATTTGGGGTTAGGTTTAGATTTTCGGTTTAGATTTGAGGTTAGGTTTAGATTTGGGGTTAGGTTTAGATTTTAGGTTTAGATTTGGGGTTAGGTTTAGATTTGGGGTTAGGTTTAGATTTTAGGTTTAGATTTGGGGTTAGGCTTAGATTTTAGGTTTAGATTTGGGGTTAGGTTTAGATTTTAGGTTTAGATTTGGGGTTAGGTTTAGATTTTAGGTTTAGATTTGGGGTTAGGTTTAGATTTTAGGTTAGGTTTAGATTTTAGGTTTAGATTTTAGGTTTAGATTTGGGGTTAGGTTTAGATTTTAGGTTTAGATTTGGGGTTAGGTTTAGATTTGGGGTTAGGTTTAGATTTTAGGTTTAGATTTGGGGTTAGGTTTAGATTTTAGGTTTAGATTTGGGGTTAGGTTTAGATTTTAGGTTAGGTTTAGATTTTAGGTTTAGATTTTAGGTTTAGATTTGGGGTTAGGTTTAGATTTTAGGTTTAGATTTTAGGTTTAGATTTGGGGTTAGGTTTAGATTTTAGGTTTAGATTTGGGGTTAGGTTTAGATTTTAGGTTTAGATTTGGGGTTAGGTTTAGATTTTAGGTTAGGTTTAGATTTTAGGTTTAGATTTTAGTTTTAGATTTGGGGTTAGGTTTAGATTTTAGGTTTAGATTTTAGGTTTAGATTTGGGGTTAGGTTTAGATTTTAGGTTTAGATTTGGGGTTAGGTTTAGATTTTAGGTTTAGATTTGGGGTTAGGCTTAGATTTTAGGTTTAGATTTGGGGTTAGGTTTAGATTTTAGGTTTAGATTTGGGGTTAGGTTTAGATTTTAGGTTTAGATTTGGGGTTAGGTTTAGATTTTAGGTTAGGTTTAGATTTTAGGTTTAGATTTTAGGTTTAGATTTGGGGTTAGGTTTAGATTTTAGGTTTAGATTTGGGGTTAGGTTTAGATTTGGGGTTAGGTTTAGATTTTAGGTTTAGATTTGGGGTTAGGTTTAGATTTTAGGTTAGGTTTAGATTTTAGGTTTAGATTTTAGGTTTAGATTTGGGGTTAGGTTTAGATTTTAGGCTAGATTTTAGGTTTAGATTTGGGGTTAGGTTTAGATTTTAGGTTTAGATTTGGGGTTAGGTTTAGATTTTAGGTTTAGATTTGGGGTTAGGTTTAGATTTTAGGTTTAGATTTGGGGTTTAGATTTGGGGTTAGGTTTAGATTTTAGGTTTAGATTTGGGGTTAGGTTTAGATTTGGGGTTAGGTTTAGATTTTAGGTTTAGATTTGGGGTTAGGTTTAGATTTTAGGTTAGGTTTAGATTTTAGGTTTAGATTTGGGGTTAGGTTTAGATTTTCGGTTTAGATTTTAGGTTAGGTTTAGATTTTCAGTTTAGATTTGGGCTTAGGTTTAGATTTGGGCTTAGGTTTAGATTTTAGGTTTAGATTTGGGGTTAGGCTTAAATTTTAGGATAGATTTGGGGTTAGGTTTAGATTTTAGGTTTAGATTTGGGGTTAGGTTTAGATTTTAGGTTTAGATTTGTGGTTAGGTTTAGATTTTAGGTTTAGATTTGGGGTTAGGTTTAGATTTTAGGTTAGGTTTAGATTTTAGGTTTAGATTTTAGGTTTAGATTTGGGGTTAGGTTTAGATTTTAGGTTTAGATTTTAGGTTTAGATTTGGGGTTAGGTTTAGATTTTAGGTTTAGATTTGGGGTTAGGTTTAGATTTTCAGTTTAGATTTGGGGTTAGGTTTAGATTTGGGTTTTAGATTTGGGGTTAGGTTTAGATTTTAGGTTTAGATTTGGGGTTTAGATTTGGGGTTAGGTTTAGATTTTAGGTTTAGATTTGGGGTTAGGTTTAGATTTGGGGTTAGGTTTAGATTTAAGTTTAGATTTGGGGTTAGGTTTAGATTTTAGGTTAGGTTTAGATTTTAGGTTTAGATTTGGGGTTAGGTTTAGATTTTCGGTTTAGATTTTAGGTTAGGTTTAGATTTTCAGTTTAGATTTGGGCTTAGGTTTAGATTTGGGCTTAGGTTTAGATTTTAGGTTTAGATTTGGGGTTAGGCTTAAATTTTAGGATAGATTTGGGGTTAGGTTTAGATTTTAGGTTTAGATTTGGGGTTAGGTTTAGATTTTAGGTTTAGATTTGGGGTTAGGTTTAGATTTTAGGTTTAGATTTGGGGTTAGGATTAGATTTGGGGTTAGGTTTAGATTTTAGGTTTAGATTTGGGGTTAGGTTTAGATTTTAGGTTAGGTTTAGATTTTAGGTTTAGATTTTAGGTTTAGACTTGTGGTTAGGTTTAGATTTTAGGTTTAGATTTGGGGTTAGGTTTAGATTTTAGGTTTAGATTTGGGGTTAGGTTTAGATTTTCGGTTTAGATTTGGGCTTAGGTTTAGATTTGGGGTTAGGTTTAGATTTTAGGTTTAGATTTGGGGTTAGGTTTAGATTTTAGGTTTAGATTTGGGGTTAGGTTTAGATTTTCGGTTTAGATTTGGGGTTAGGTTTAGATTTGGGGTTAGGTTTAGATTTTAGGTTTAGATTTGGGGTTAGGTTTAGATTTTAGGTTTAGATTTGGGGTTAGATGTGGGGTTAGGTTTAGATTTGGGGTTAGGTTTAGATTTTAGGTTTAGATTTGGGGTTAGGTTTAGATTTGGGGTTAGGTTTAGGTTTTAGGTTTAGATTTGGGGTTAGATTTGGGGTTAGGTTTAGATTTTAGGTTTAGATTTGGGGTTAGGTTTAGATTTTAGGTTTAGATTTGGGGTTAGGTTTAGATTTTAGGTTTAGATTTGAGGTTAGGTTTAGATTTGGGGTTAGGTTTAGATTTTAGGTTTAGATTTGGGGTTAGGTTTAGATTTGGGGTTAGGTTTAGATTTTAGGTTTAGATTTTAGGTTTAGATTTGCGGTTAGGTTTAGATTTTAGGTTTAGATTTGGGGTTAGGTTTAGATTTTCGGTTTAGATTTGAGGTTAGGTTTAGATTTGGGGTTAGGTTTAGATTTTAGGTTTAGATTTGGGGTTAGGTTTAGATTTGGGGTTAGGTTTTGATTTTAGGTTTAGATTTGGGGTTAGGCTTAGATTTTAGGTTTAGATTTGGGGTTAGGTTTAGATTTTAGGTTTAGATTTGGGGTTAGGTTTAGATTTTAGGTTTAGATTTGGGGTTAGGTTTAGATTTTAGGTTAGGTTTAGATTTTAGGTTTAGATTTTAGGTTTAGATTTGGGGTTAGGTTTAGATTTTAGGTTTAGATTTGGGGTTAGGTTTAGATTTGGGGTTAGGTTTAGATTTTAGGTTTAGATTTGGGGTTAGGTTTAGATTTTAGGTTTAGATTTGGGGTTAGGTTTAGATTTTAGGTTAGGTTTAGATTTTAGGTTTAGATTTTAGGTTTAGATTTGGGGTTAGGTTTAGATTTTAGGTTTAGATTTTCGGTTTAGATTTGGGGTTAGGTTTAGATTTTAGGTTTAGATTTGGGGTTAGGTTTAGATTTTAGGTTTAGATTTGGAGTTAGGTTTAGATTTTAGGTTAGGTTTAGATTTTAGGTTTAGATTTTAGGTTTAGATTTGGGGTTAGGTTTAGATTTTAGGTTTAGATTTGGGGTTAGGTTTAGATTTTAGGTTTAGATTTTAGGTTTAGATTTGGGGTTAGGTTTAGATTTTAGGTTTAGATTTTAGGTTTAGATTTGGGGTTAGGTTTAGATTTTAGGTTTAGATTTGGGGTTAGGTTTAGATTTGGGGTTAGGTTTAGATTTTAGGTTTAGATTTGGGGTTAGGTTTAGATTTTAGTTTTAGATTTTAGGTTTAGATTTGGGGTTAGGTTTAGATTTTAGGTTTAGATTTGGGGTTAGGTTTAGATTTTAGGTTTAGATTTTAGGTTTAGATTTGGGCTTAGGTTTAGATTTTAGGTTTAGTTTTTAGGTTTTGATTTGGGGTTAGGTTTAGATTTTAGGTTTAGATTTGGGGTTAGGTTTAGATTTTAGGTTTAGATTTGGGGTTAGGTTTAGATTTGGGGTTAGGTTTAGATTTTAGGTTTAGATTTGGGGTTAGGCTTAGATTTTAGGTTTAGATTTGGGGTTAGGTTTAGATTTTAGGTTTAGATTTGGGGTTAGGTTTAGATTTTAGGTTTAGATTTGGGGTTAGGTTTAGATTTTAGGTTTAGATTTGGGGTTAGGTTTAGATTGTAGGTTTAGATTTGGGGTTAGGTTTAGATTTTAGGTTTAGATTTGGGGTTAGGTTTAGATTTGGGGTTAGGTTTAGATTTTAGGTTTAGATTTGGGGTTAGGTTTAGATTTTAGGTTAGGTTTAGATTTTAGGTTTAGATTTTAGGTTTAGATTTGGGGTTAGGTTTAGATTTTAGGCTAGATTTTAGGTTTAGATTTGGGGTTAGGTTTAGATTTTAGGTTTAGATTTGGGGTTAGGTTTAGATTTTAGGTTTAGATTTGGGGTTAGGTTTAGATTTTAGGTTTAGATTTGGGGTTTAGATTTGGGGTTAGGTTTAGATTTGGGGTTTAGATTTGGGGTTAGATTTAGATTTTAGGTTTAGATTTGGGTTTAGGTTTAGATTTTCGGTTTAGATTTGGGGTTAGGTTTAGATTTGGGGTTAGGTTTAGATTTTAGGTTTAGATTTGGGGTTAGGTTTAGATTTGGGTTTTAGATTTGGGGTTAGGTTTAGATTTTAGGTTTAGATTTGGGGTTTAGATTTGGGGTTAGGTTTAGATTTTAGGTTTAGATTTGGGGTTAGGTTTAGATTTGGGGTTAGGTTTAGATTTAAGTTTAGATTTGGGGTTAGGTTTAGATTTTAGGTTAGGTTTAGATTTTAGGTTTAGATTTGGGGTTAGGTTTAGATTTTCGGTTTAGATTTTAGGTTAGGTTTAGATTTTCAGTTTAGATTTGGGCTTAGGTTTAGATTTGGGCTTAGGTTTAGATTTTAGGTTTAGATTTGGGGTTAGGCTTAAATTTTAGGATAGATTTGGGGTTAGGTTTAGATTTTAGGTTTAGATTTGGGGTTAGGTTTAGATTTTAGGTTTAGATTTGGGGTTAGGATTAGATTTTAGGTTTAGATTTGGGCTTAGGTTTAGATTTTAGGTTTAGATTTGGGGTTAGGCTTAAATTTTAGGATAGATTTGGGGTTAGGTTTAGATTTTAGGTTTAGATTTGCGGTTAGGTTTAGATTTTAGGTTTAGATTTGGGGTTAGGTTTAGATTTTAGGTTTAGATTTGGGCTTAGGTTTAGATTTGGGGTTAGGTTTAGATTTTAGGTTTAGATTTGGGGTTAGGTTTAGATTTTAGGTTAGGTTTAGATTTTAGGTTTAGATTTTAGGTTTAGATTTGCGGTTAGGTTTAGATTTTAGGTTTAGATTTGGGGTTAGGTTTAGATTTTAGGTTTAGATTTGAGGTTAGGTTTAGATTTGGGGTTAGGTTTAGATTTGGGGTTAGGTTTAGATTTTAGGTTTAGATTTGGGGTTAGGCTTAGATTTTAGGTTTAGATTTGGGGTTAGGTTTAGATTTTAGGTTTAGATTTGGGGTTAGGTTTAGATTTTCGGTTTAGATTTGGGGTTAGGTTTAGATTTGGGGTTAGGTTTAGATTTTAGGTTTAGATTTGGGGTTAGGTTTAGATTTTAGGTTTAGATTTGGGGTTAGATGTGGGGTTAGGTTTAGATTTGGGGTTAGGTTTAGATTTTAGGTTTAGATTTGGGGTTAGGTTTAGATTTGGGGTTAGGTTTAGGTTTTAGGTTTAGATTTGGGGTTAGATTTGGGGTTAGGTTTAGATTTTAGGTTTAGATTTGGGGTTAGGTTTAGATTTTAGGTTTAGATTTGAGGTTAGGTTTAGATTTGGGGTTAGGTTTAGATTTTAGGTTTAGATTTGGGGTTAGGTTTAGATTTGGGGTTAGGTTTAGATTTTAGGTTTAGATTTTAGGTTTAGATTTGCGGTTAGGTTTAGATTTTAGGTTTAGATTTGGGGTTAGGTTTAGATTTTCGGTTTAGATTTGAGGTTAGGTTTAGATTTGGGGTTAGGTTTAGATTTTAGGTTTAGATTTGGGGTTAGGTGTAGATTTGGGGTTAGGTTTAGATTTTAGGTTTAGATTTGGGGTTAGGCTTAGATTTTAGGTTTAGATTTGGGGTTAGGTTTAGATTTTAGGTTTAGATTTGGGGTTAGGTTTAGATTTTAGGTTTAGATTTGGGGTTAGGTTTAGATTTTAGGTTAGGTTTAGATTTTAGGTTTAGATTTTAGGTTTAGATTTGGGGTTAGGTTTAGATTTTAGGTTTAGATTTGGGGTTAGGTTTAGATTTGGGGTTAGGTTTAGATTTTAGGTTTAGATTTGGGGTTAGGTTTAGATTTTAGGTTAGGTTTAGATTTTAGGTTTAGATTTTAGGTTTAGATTTGGGGTTAGGTTTAGATTTTAGGTTTAGATTTTAGGTTTAGATTTGGGGTTAGGTTTAGATTTTAGGTTTAGATTTGGGGTTAGGTTTAGATTTTAGGTTTAGATTTGGGGTTAGGTTTAGATTTTAGGTTAGGTTTAGATTTTAGGTTTAGATTTTAGGTTTAGATTTGGGGTTAGGTTTAGATTTTAGGTTTAGATTTGGGGTTAGGTTTAGATTTTAGGTTAGGTTTAGATTTTAGGTTTAGATTTTAGGTTTAGATTTGGGGTTAGGTTTAGATTTTAGGTTTAGATTTTAGGTTTAGATTTGGGGTTAGGTTTAGATTTTAGGTTTAGATTTGGGGTTAGGTTTAGATTTTAGGTTTAGATTTGGGGTTAGGTTTAGATTTGGGGTTAGGTTTAGATTTTAGGTTTAGATTTGGGGTTAGGCTTAGATTTTAGGTTTAGATTTGGGGTTAGGTTTAGATTTTAGGTTTAGATTTGGGGTTAGGTTTAGATTTTAGGTTTAGATTTGGGGTTAGGTTTAGATTTTAGGTTAGGTTTAGATTTTAGGTTTAGATTTTAGGTTTAGATTTGGGGTTAGGTTTAGATTTTAGGTTTAGATTTGGGGTTAGGTTTAGATTTGGGGTTAGGTTTAGATTTTAGGTTTAGATTTGGGGTTAGGTTTAGATTTTAGGTTAGGTTTAGATTTTAGGTTTAGATTTTAGGTTAAGATTTGGGGTTAGGTTTAGATTTTAGGTTTAGATTTGGGGTTAGGTTTAGATTTGGGGTTAGGTTTAGATTTTAGGTTTAGATTTGGGGTTAGGTTTAGATTTTAGGTTAGGTTTAGATTTTAGGTTTAGATTTTAGGTTTAGATTTGGGGTTAGGTTTAGATTTTAGGCTAGATTTTAGGTTTAGATTTGGGGTTAGGTTTAGATTTTAGGTTTAGATTTGGGGTTAGGTTTAGATTTTAGGTTTAGATTTGGGGTTAGGTTTAGATTTTAGGTTTAGATTTGGGGTTTAGATTTGGGGTTAGGTTTAGATTTGGGGTTTAGATTTGGGGTTAGATTTAGATTTTAGGTTTAGATTTGGGTTTAGGTTTAGATTTTCGGTTTAGATTTGGGGTTAGGTTTAGATTTGGGGTTAGGTTTAGATTTTAGGTTTAGATTTGGGGTTAGGTTTAGATTTGGGGTTAGGTTTAGATTTTAGGTTTAGATTTGGGGTTAGGTTTAGATTTTAGGTTAGGTTTAGATTTTAGGTTTAGATTTGGGGTTAGGTTTAGATTTTCGGTTTAGATTTTAGGTTAGGTTTAGATTTTCAGTTTAGATTTGGGCTTAGGTTTAGATTTGGGCTTAGGTTTAGATTTTAGGTTTAGATTTGGGGTTAGGCTTAAATTTTAGGATAGATTTGGGGTTAGGTTTAGATTTTAGGTTTAGATTTGGGGTTAGGCTTAGATTTTAGGTTTAGATTTGGGGTTAGTTTTAGATTTTAGGTTTAGATTTGGGGTTAGGTTTAGATTTTAGGTTTAGATTTGGGGTTAGGTTTAGATTTTAGGTTTAGATTTGGGGTTAGGTTTAGATTGTAGGTTTAGATTTGGGGTTAGGTTTAGATTTTAGGTTTAGATTTGGGGTTAGGTTTAGATTTGGGGTTAGGTTTAGATTTTAGGTTTAGATTTGGGGTTAGGTTTAGATTTTAGGTTAGGTTTAGATTTTAGGTTTAGATTTTAGGTTTAGATTTGGGGTTAGGTTTAGATTTTAGGCTAGATTTTAGGTTTAGATTTGGGGTTAGGTTTAGATTTTAGGTTTAGATTTGGGGTTAGGTTTAGATTTTAGGTTTAGATTTGGGGTTAGGTTTAGATTTTAGGTTTAGATTTGGGGTTTAGATTTGGGGTTAGGTTTAGATTTGGGGTTTAGATTTGGGGTTAGATTTAGATTTTAGGTTTAGATTTGGGTTTAGGTTTAGATTTTCGGTTTAGATTTGGGGTTAGGTTTAGATTTGGGGTTAGGTTTAGATTTTAGGTTTAGATTTGGGGTTAGGTTTAGATTTGGGTTTTAGATTTGGGGTTAGGTTTAGATTTTAGGTTTAGATTTGGGGTTTAGATTTGGGGTTAGGTTTAGATTTTAGGTTTAGATTTGGGGTTAGGTTTAGATTTGGGGTTAGGTTTAGATTTAAGTTTAGATTTGGGGTTAGGTTTAGATTTTAGGTTAGGTTTAGATTTTAGGTTTAGATTTGGGGTTAGGTTTAGATTTTCGGTTTAGATTTTAGGTTAGGTTTAGATTTTCAGTTTAGATTTGGGCTTAGGTTTAGATTTGGGCTTAGGTTTAGATTTTAGGTTTAGATTTGGGGTTAGGCTTAAATTTTAGGATAGATTTGGGGTTAGGTTTAGATTTTAGGTTTAGATTTGGGGTTAGGTTTAGATTTTAGGTTTAGATTTGGGGTTAGGATTAGATTTTAGGTTTAGATTTGGGGTTAGGCTTAAATTTTAGGATAGATTTGGGGTTAGGTTTAGATTTTAGGTTTAGATTTGCGGTTAGGTTTAGATTTTAGGTTTAGATTTGGGGTTAGGTTTAGATTTTAGGTTTAGATTTGGGGTTAGGTTTAGATTTTAGGTTTAGATTTGGGCTTAGGTTTAGATTTGGGGTTAGGTTTAGATTTTAGGTTTAGATTTGGGGTTAGGTTTAGATTTTAGGTTAGGTTTAGATTTTAGGTTTAGATTTTAGGTTTAGATTTGCGGTTAGGTTTAGATTTTAGGTTTAGATTTGGGGTTAGGTTTAGATTTTAGGTTTAGATTTGAGGTTAGGTTTAGATTTGGGGTTAGGTTTAGATTTGGGGTTAGGTTTAGATTTTAGGTTTAGATTTGGGGTTAGGCTTAGATTTTAGGTTTAGATTTGGGGTTAGGTTTAGATTTTAGGTTTAGATTTGGGGTTAGGTTTAGATTTTCGGTTTAGATTTGGGGTTAGGTTTAGATTTGGGGTTAGGTTTAGATTTTAGGTTTAGATTTGGGGTTAGGTTTAGATTTTAGGTTTAGATTTGGGGTTAGATGTGGGGTTAGGTTTAGATTTGGGGTTAGGTTTAGATTTTAGGTTTAGATTTGGGGTTAGGTTTAGATTTGGGGTTAGGTTTAGGTTTTAGGTTTAGATTTGGGGTTAGATTTGGGGTTAGGTTTAGATTTTAGGTTTAGATTTGGGGTTAGGTTTAGATTTTAGGTTTAGATTTGAGGTTAGGTTTAGATTTGGGGTTAGGTTTAGATTTTAGGTTTAGATTTGGGGTTAGGTTTAGATTTGGGGTTAGGTTTAGATTTTAGGTTTAGATTTTAGGTTTAGATTTGCGGTTAGGTTTAGATTTTAGGTTTAGATTTGGGGTTAGGTTTAGATTTTCGGTTTAGATTTGAGGTTAGGTTTAGATTTGGGGTTAGGTTTAGATTTTAGGTTTAGATTTGGGGTTAGGTGTAGATTTGGGGTTAGGTTTAGATTTTAGGTTTAGATTTGGGGTTAGGCTTAGATTTTAGGTTTAGATTTGGGGTTAGGTTTAGATTTTAGGTTTAGATTTGGGGTTAGGTTTAGATTTTAGGTTTAGATTTGGGGTTAGGTTTAGATTTTAGGTTAGGTTTAGATTTTAGGTTTAGATTTTAGGTTTAGATTTGGGGTTAGGTTTAGATTTTAGGTTTAGATTTGGGGTTAGGTTTAGATTTGGGGTTAGGTTTAGATTTTAGGTTTAGATTTGGGGTTAGGTTTAGATTTTAGGTTAGGTTTAGATTTTAGGTTTAGATTTTAGGTTTAGATTTGGGGTTAGGTTTAGATTTTAGGTTTAGATTTTAGGTTTAGATTTGGGGTTAGGTTTAGATTTTAGGTTTAGATTTGGGGTTAGGTTTAGATTTTAGGTTTAGATTTGGGGTTAGGTTTAGATTTTAGGTTAGGTTTAGATTTTAGGTTTAGATTTTAGGTTTAGATTTGGGGTTAGGTTTAGATTTTAGGTTTAGATTTGGGGTTAGGTTTAGATTTTAGGTTAGGTTTAGATTTTAGGTTTAGATTTTAGGTTTAGATTTGGGGTTAGGTTTAGATTTTAGGTTTAGATTTTAGGTTTAGATTTGGGGTTAGGTTTAGATTTTAGGTTTAGATTTGGGGTTAGGTTTAGATTTTAGGTTTAGATTTGGGGTTAGGTTTAGATTTGGGGTTAGGTTTAGATTTTAGGTTTAGATTTGGGGTTAGGCTTAGATTTTAGGTTTAGATTTGGGGTTAGGTTTAGATTTTAGGTTTAGATTTGGGGTTAGGTTTAGATTTTAGGTTTAGATTTGGGGTTAGGTTTAGATTTTAGGTTAGGTTTAGATTTTAGGTTTAGATTTTAGGTTTAGATTTGGGGTTAGGTTTAGATTTTAGGTTTAGATTTGGGGTTAGGTTTAGATTTGGGGTTAGGTTTAGATTTTAGGTTTAGATTTGGGGTTAGGTTTAGATTTTAGGTTAGGTTTAGATTTTAGGTTTAGATTTTAGGTTAAGATTTGGGGTTAGGTTTAGATTTTAGGTTTAGATTTGGGGTTAGGTTTAGATTTGGGGTTAGGTTTAGATTTTAGGTTTAGATTTGGGGTTAGGTTTAGATTTTAGGTTAGGTTTAGATTTTAGGTTTAGATTTTAGGTTTAGATTTGGGGTTAGGTTTAGATTTTAGGCTAGATTTTAGGTTTAGATTTGGGGTTAGGTTTAGATTTTAGGTTTAGATTTGGGGTTAGGTTTAGATTTTAGGTTTAGATTTGGGGTTAGGTTTAGATTTTAGGTTTAGATTTGGGGTTTAGATTTGGGGTTAGGTTTAGATTTGGGGTTTAGATTTGGGGTTAGATTTAGATTTTAGGTTTAGATTTGGGTTTAGGTTTAGATTTTCGGTTTAGATTTGGGGTTAGGTTTAGATTTGGGGTTAGGTTTAGATTTTAGGTTTAGATTTGGGGTTAGGTTTAGATTTGGGGTTAGGTTTAGATTTTAGGTTTAGATTTGGGGTTAGGTTTAGATTTTAGGTTAGGTTTAGATTTTAGGTTTAGATTTGGGGTTAGGTTTAGATTTTCGGTTTAGATTTTAGGTTAGGTTTAGATTTTCAGTTTAGATTTGGGCTTAGGTTTAGATTTGGGCTTAGGTTTAGATTTTAGGTTTAGATTTGGGGTTAGGCTTAAATTTTAGGATAGATTTGGGGTTAGGTTTAGATTTTAGGTTTAGATTTGGGCTTAGGTTTAGATTTTAGGTTTAGATTTGTGGTTAGGTTTAGATTTTAGGTTTAGATATGGGGTTAGGTTTAGATTTTAGGTTAGGTTTAGATTTTAGGTTTAGATTTTAGGTTTAGATTTGGGGTTAGGTTTAGATTTTAGGTTTAGATTTTAGGTTTAGATTTGGGGTTAGGTTTAGATTTTAGGTTTAGATTTGGGGTTAGGTTTAGATTTTCAGTTTAGATTTGGGGTTAGGTTTAGATTTGGGTTTTAGATTTGGGGTTAGGTTTAGATTTTAGGTTTAGATTTGGGGTTTAGATTTGGGGTTAGGTTTAGATTTTAGGTTTAGATTTGGGGTTAGGTTTAGATTTGGGGTTAGGTTTAGATTTAAGTTTAGATTTGGGGTTAGGTTTAGATTTTAGGTTAGGTTTAGATTTTAGGTTTAGATTTGGGGTTAGGTTTAGATTTTCGGTTTAGATATTAGGTTAGGTTTAGATTTTCAGTTTAGATTTGGGCTTAGGTTTAGATTTGGGCTTAGGTTTAGATTTTAGGTTTAGATTTGGGGTTAGGCTTAAATTTTAGGATAGATTTGGGGTTAGGTTTAGATTTTAGGTTTAGATTTGGGGTTAGGTTTAGATTTTAGTTTTAGATTTGGGGTTAGGTTTAGATTTTAGGTTAGGTTTAGATTTTAGGTTTAGATTTTAGGTTTAGATTTGGGGTTAGGTTTAGATTTTAGGTTTAGATTTTAGGTTTATATTTGGGGTTAGGTTTAGATTTTAGGTTTAGATTTGGGGTTAGGTTTAGATTTTAGGTTTAGATTTGGGGTTAGGTTTAGATTTGGGTTTTAGATTTGGGGTTAGGTTTAGATTTTAGGTTTAGATTTGGGGTTAGGTTTAGATTTGGGGTTAGGTTTAGATTTTAGGTTAGGTTTAGATTTCAGGTTTAGATTTGGGGTTAGGTTTAGATTTTCGGTTTAGATTTTAGGTTAGGTTTAGATTTTCGGTTTAGATTTGGGGTTAGGTTTAGATTTGGGCTTAGGTTTAGATTTTAGGTTTAGATTTGGGGTTAGGCTTAGATTTTAGGTTTAGATTTGGGGTTAGGTTTAGATTTTAGGTTTAGATTTGGGGTTAGGTTTGGATTTTAGGTTTAGATTTGGGGTTAGGTTTAGATTTTCGGTTTAGATTTGGGGTTAGGTTTAGATTTTCGGTTTAGATTTGGGGTTAGGTTTAGATTTGGGGTTAGGTTTAGATTTTAGGTTTAGATTTGGGGTTAGGTTTAGATTTTAGGTTTAGATTTGTGGTTAGGTTTAGATTTTAGGTTAGGTTTAGATTTTAGGTTTAGATTTTAGGTTTAGATTTGGGGTTAGGTTTAGATTTTAGGTTTAGATTTTAGGTTTAGATTTGGGGTTAGGTTTAGATTTTAGGTTTAGATTTGGGGTTAGGTTTAGATTTTCAGTTTAGATTTGGGGTTAGGTTTAGATTTGGGTTTTAGATTTGGGGTTAGGTTTAGATTTTAGGTTTAGATTTGGGGTTTAGATTTGGGGTTAGGTTTAGATTTTAGGTTTAGATTTGGGGTTAGGTTTAGATTTGGGGTTAGGTTTAGATTTGGGGTTAGGTTTAGATTTAAGTTTAGATTTGGGGTTAGGTTTAGATTTTAGGTTAGGTTTAGATTTTAGGTTTAGATTTGGGGTTAGGTTTAGATTTTCGGTTTAGATTTTAGGTTAGGTTTAGATTTTCAGTTTAGATTTGGGCTTAGGTTTAGATTTGGGCTTAGGTTTAGATTTTAGGTTTAGATTTGGGGTTAGGCTTAAATTTTAGGATAGATTTGGGGTTAGGTTTAGATTTTAGGTTTAGATTTGGGGTTAGGTTTAGATTTTAGGTTTAGATTTGGGGTTAGGTTTAGATTTTAGGTTAGGTTTAGATTTTAGGTTTAGATTTTAGGTTTAGATTTGGGGTTAGGTTTAGATTTTAGGTTTAGATTTTAGGTTTATATTTCGGGTTAGGTTTAGATTTTAGGTTTAGATTTGGGGTTAGGTTTAGATTTTAGGTTTAGATTTGGGGTTAGGTTTAGATTTGGGTTTTAGATTTGGGGTTAGGTTTAGATTTTAGGTTTAGATTTGGGGTTAGGTTTAGATTTGGGGTTAGGTTTAGATTTTAGGTTAGGTTTAGATTTCAGGTTTAGATTTGGTGTTAGGTTTAGATTTTCGGTTTAGATTTTAGGTTAGGTTTAGATTTTCGGTTTAGATTTGGGGTTAGGTTTAGATTTGGGCTTAGGTTTAGATTTTAGGTTTAGATTTGGGGTTAGGCTTAGATTTTAGGTTTAGATTTGGGGTTAGGTTTAGATTTTAGGTTTAGATTTGGGGTTAGGTTTGGATTTTAGGTTTAGATTTGGGGTTAGGTTTAGATTTTCGGTTTAGATTTGGGGTTAGGTTTAGATTTTCGGTTTAGATTTGGGGTTAGGTTTAGATTTGGGGTTAGGTTTAGATTTTAGGTTTAGATTTGGGGTTAGGTTTAGATTTTAGGTTTAGATTTGGGGTTAGATTTGGGGTTAGGTTTAGATTTGGGGTTAGGTTTAGATTTTAGGTTTAGATTTGGGGTTAGGTTTAGATTTGGGGTTAGGTTTAGATTTTAGGTTTAGATTTGGGGTTAGATTTGGGGTTAGGTTTAGATTTGGGGTTAGGTTTAGATTTGGGGTTAGGTTTAGATTTTCGGTTTAGATTTGGGGTTAGGTTTAGATTTTCGGTTTAGATTTGGGGTTAGGTTTAGATTTGGGGTTAGGTTTAGATTTTAGGTTTAGATTTGGGGTTAGGTTTAGATTTTCGGTTTAGATTTGGGGTTAGGTTTAGATTTGGGGTTAGGTTTAGATTTTAGGTTTAGATTTGGGGTTAGATTTGGGGTTAGGTTTAGATTTTAGGTTTAGATTTGGGGTTAGGTTTAGATTTTAGGTTTAGATTTGGGGTTAGGTTTAGATTTTTGGTTTAGATTTGGGGTTAGGTTTAGATTTGGGGTTAGGTTTAGATTTTAGGTTTAGATTTGGGGTTAGGTTTAGATTTGGGGTTAGGTTTAGATTTTAGGTTTAGATTTGGGGTTAGATTTGGGGTTAGGTTTAGATTTGGGGTTAGGTTTAGATTTTCGGTTTAGATTTGGGGTTAGGTTTAGATTTTCGGTTTAGATTTGGGGTTAGGTTTAGATTTGGGTTTAGGTTTAGATTTTAGGTTTAGATTTGGGGTTAGGTTTCGATTTTAGGTTTAGATTTGGGGTTAGGTTTAGATTTGGGGTTAGGGTTAGATTTTAGGTTTAGATTTGGGGTTAGGTTTAGATTTTAGGTTAGTTTTAGATTTTAGGTTTAGATTTTAGGTTTAGATTTGGGGTTAGGTTTAGATTTTAGGTTTAGATTTGGGGTTAGGTTTAGATTTTAGGTTTAGATTTTAGGTTTAGATTTGGGGTTAGGTTTAGATTTTAGGTTTAGATTTGGGGTTAGGTTTAGATTTTAGGCTGGGTTTAGATTTTAGGTTTAGATTTTAGGTTTAGATTTGCGGTTACGTTTAGATTTTAGGTTTAGATTTGGGGTTAGGTTTAGATTTTAGGTTTAGATTTGGGGTTAGGTTTAGATTTCGGGTTAGGTTTAGATTTTAGGTTTAGATTTGGGGTTAGGTTTAGATTTTAGGTTTAGATTTGGGGTTAGGTTTAGATTTGGGGTTAGGTTTAGATTTTAGGTTTAGATTTGGGGTTAGGTTTAGATTTTAGGTTTAGATTTGGAGTTAGGTTTAGATTTTAGGTTAGGTTTAGATTTTAGGTTTAGATTTTAGGTTTAGATTTGGGGTTAGGTTTAGATTTTAGGTTTAGATTTGGGGTTAGGTTTAGATTTTAGGTTTAGATTTGGGGTTAGGTTTAGATTTGAGGTTAGGTTTAGATTTTAGGTTTAGATTTTAGGTTTAGATTTGGGGTTAGGTTTAGATTTTAGGTTTAGATTTGGGGTTAGGTTTAGATTTGGGGTTAGGTTTAGATTTTAGGTTTAGATTTGGGGTTAGGTTTAGATTTTCGGTTTAGATTTTAGGTTAGGTTTAGATTTTCGGTTTAGATTTGGGGTTAGGTTTAGATTTGGGGTTAGGTTTAGATTTTAGGTTTAGATTTGGGGTTAGGCTTAAATTTTAGGATATATTTGGGGTTAGGTTTAGATTTTAGGTTTAGATTTGGGGTTAGGTTTAGATTTTAGGTTTAGATTTGGGGTTAGGTTTAGATTTTAGGTTAGGTTTAGATTTTAGGTTTAGATTTTAGGTTTAGATTTGGGGTTAGGTTTAGATTTTAGGTTTAGATTTTAGGTTTAGATTTGGGGTTAGGTTTAGATTTTAGGTTTAGATTTGGGGTTAGGTTTAGATTTGGGGTTTAGATTTGGGGTTAGGTTTAGATTTTAGGTTTAGATTTGGGGTTAGGTTTAGATTTGGGGTTAGGTTTAGATTTTAGGTTTAGATTTGCGGTTAGGTTTAGATTTTAGGTTAGGTTTAGATTTTAGGTTTAGATTTGGGGTTAGGTTTAGATTTTCGGTTTAGATTTTAGGTTAGGTTTAGATTTTCTGTTTAGATTTGGGGTTAGGTTTAGATTTGGGCTTAGGTTTAGATTTTAGGTTTAGATTTGGGGTTAGGCTTAAATTTTAGGATAGATTTGGGGTTAGGTTTAGATTTTAGGTTTAGATTTGGGGTTAGGTTTAGATTTTAGGTTTAGATTTGGGGTTAGGTTTAGATTTGGGGTTAGGTTTAGATTTTAGGTTTAGATTTGGGGTTAGGTTTAGATTTTAGGTTTAGATTTGAGGTTAGGTTTAGATTTGGGGTTAGGTTTAGATTTTAGTTTTAGATTTGGGGTTAGGCTTAGATTTTAGGTTTAGATTTGGGGTTAGGTTTAGATTTTAGGTTTAGATTTGGGGTTAGGTTTAGATTTGGGGTTAGGTTTAGATTTTAGGTTTAGATTTGGGGTTAGATTAGGGGTTAGGTTTAGATTTGGGGTTAGGTTTAGATTTGGGGTTAGGTTTAGATTTTAGGTTTAGATTTGGGGTTAGGTTTAGATTTGGGGTTAGGTTTAGATTTTCGGTTTACATTTGGGGTTAGGTTTAGATTTTCGGTTTAGATTTGGGGTTAGGTTTAGATTTGGGGTTAGGTTTAGATTTTAGGTTTAGATTTGGGGTTAGGTTTAGTTTTGGGGTTAGGTTTAGATTTTCGGTTTACATTTGGGGTTAGGTTTAGATTTTCGGTTTAGATTTGGGGTTAGGTTTAGATTTGGGGTTAGGTTTAGATTTTAGGTTTAGATTTGGGGTTAGGTTTAGCTTTTAGGTTTAGATTTGGGGTTAGGTTTAGATTTGGGGTTAGGTTTAGATTTTAGGTTTAGATTTGGGGTTAGGTTTAGATTTTAGGTTAGGTTTAGATTTTAGGTTTAGATTTTAGGTTTAGATTTGGGGTTAGGTTTAGATTTTAGGTTTAGATTTGGGGTTAGGTTTAGATTTTAGGTTTAGATTTGGGCTTAGGTTTAGATTTGGGGTTAGGTTTAGATTTTAGGTTTAGATTTGGGGTTAGGTTTAGATTTTAGTTTAGGTTTAGATTTTAGGTTTAGATTTTAGATTTAGATTTGCGGTTAGGTTTAGATTTTAGGTTTAGATTTGGGGTTAGGTTTAGATTTTAGGTTTAGATTTGGGGTTAGGTTTAGATTTTAGGTTTAGATTTTGGGTTAGGTTTAGATTTTAGGTTTAGATTTGGGGTTAGGTTTAGATTTTAGGTTTAGATTTGAGGTTAGGTTTAGATTTGGGGTTAGGTTTAGATTTGGGGTTAGGTTTAGATTTTAGGTTTAGATTTGGGGTTAGGCTTAGATTTTAGGTTTAGATTTGGGGTTAGGTTTAGATTTTAGGTTTAGATTTGGGGTTAGGTTTAGATTTTCGGTTTAGATTTGGGGTTAGGTTTAGATTTTCGGTTTAGATTTGGGGTTAGGTTTAGATTTTCGGTTTAGATTTGGGGTTAGGTTTAGATTTGGGGTTAGGTTTAGATTTTAGGTTTAGATTTGGGGTTAGGTTTAGATTTTAGGTTTAGATTTGGGGTTAGATGTGGGGTTAGGTTTAGATTTGGGGTTAGGTTTAGATTTTAGGTTTAGATTTGGGGTTAGGTTTAGATTTTAGGTTTAGATTTTGGGTTAGGTTTAGATTTTAGGTTTAGATTTGGGGTTAGGTTTAGATTTTAGGTTTAGATTTGAGGTTAGGTTTAGATTTGGGGTTAGGTTTAGATTTGGGGTTAGGTTTAGATTTTAGGTTTAGATTTGGGGTTAGGCTTAGATTTTAGGTTTAGATTTGGGGTTAGGTTTAGATTTTAGGTTTAGATTTGGGGTTAGGTTTAGATTTTCGGTTTAGATTTGGGGTTAGGTTTAGATTTTCGGTTTAGATTTGGGGTTAGGTTTAGATTTGGGGTTAGGTTTAGATTTTAGGTTTAGATTTGGGCTTAGGTTTAGATTTGGGGTTAGGTTTAGATTTTAGGTTTAGATTTGGGGTTAGGTTTAGATTTTAGTTTAGGTTTAGATTTTAGGTTTAGATTTTAGATTTAGATTTGCGGTTAGGTTTAGATTTTAGGTTTAGATTTGGGGTTAGGTTTAGATTTTAGGTTTAGATTTGGGGTTAGGTTTAGATTTTAGGTTTAGATTTTGGGTTAGGTTTAGATTTTAGGTTTAGATTTGGGGTTAGGTTTAGATTTTAGGTTTAGATTTGAGGTTAGGTTTAGATTTGGGGTTAGGTTTAGATTTGGGGTTAGGTTTAGATTTTAGGTTTAGATTTGGGGTTAGGCTTAGATTTTAGGTTTAGATTTGGGGTTAGGTTTAGATTTTAGGTTTAGATTTGGGGTTAGGTTTAGATTTTCGGTTTAGATTTGGGGTTAGGTTTAGATTTTCGGTTTAGATTTCGGGTTAGGTTTAGATTTGGGGTTAGGTTTAGATTTTAGGTTTAGATTTTAGGTTTAGATTTGGGGTTAGGTTTAGATTTTAGGTTTAGATTTGGGGTTAGGTTTAGATTTGGGGTTAGGTTTAGATTTTAGGTTTAGATTTGGGGTTAGGTTTAGATTTTCGGTTTAGATTTGGGGTTAGGTTTAGATTTTCGGTTTAGATTTGGGGTTAGGTTTAGATTTGGGGTTAGGTTTAGATTTTAGGTTTAGATTTGGGGTTAGGCTTAAATTTTAGGATATATTTGGGGTTAGGTTTAGATTTTAGGTTTAGATTTGGGGTTAGGTTTAGATTTTAGGTTTAGATTTGGGGTTAGGTTTAGATTTTAGGTTAGGTTTAGATTTTAGGTTTAGATTTTAGGTTTAGATTTGGGGTTAGGTTTAGATTTTAGGTTTAGATTTTAGGTTTAGATTTGGGGTTAGGTTTAGATTTTAGGTTTAGATTTGGGGTTAGGTTTAGATTTGGGGTTTAGATTTGGGGTTAGGTTTAGATTTTAGGTTTAGATTTGGGGTTAGGTTTAGATTTGGGGTTAGGTTTAGATTTTAGGTTTAGATTTGCGGTTAGGTTTAGATTTTAGGTTAGGTTTAGATTTTAGGTTTAGATTTGGGGTTAGGTTTAGATTTTCGGTTTAGATTTTAGGTTAGGTTTAGATTTTCTGTTTAGATTTGGGGTTAGGTTTAGATTTGGGCTTAGGTTTAGATTTTAGGTTTAGATTTGGGGTTAGGCTTAAATTTTAGGATAGATTTGGGGTTAGGTTTAGATTTTAGGTTTAGATTTGGGGTTAGGTTTAGATTTTAGGTTTAGATTTGGGGTTAGGTTTAGATTTGGGGTTAGGTTTAGATTTTAGGTTTAGATTTGGGGTTAGGTTTAGATTTTAGGTTTAGATTTGAGGTTAGGTTTAGATTTGGGGTTAGGTTTAGATTTTAGTTTTAGATTTGGGGTTAGGCTTAGATTTTAGGTTTAGATTTGGGGTTAGGTTTAGATTTTAGGTTTAGATTTGGGGTTAGGTTTAGATTTGGGGTTAGGTTTAGATTTTAGGTTTAGATTTGGGGTTAGATTAGGGGTTAGGTTTAGATTTGGGGTTAGGTTTAGATTTGGGGTTAGGTTTAGATTTTAGGTTTAGATTTGGGGTTAGGTTTAGATTTGGGGTTAGGTTTAGATTTTCGGTTTACATTTGGGGTTAGGTTTAGATTTTCGGTTTAGATTTGGGGTTAGGTTTAGATTTGGGGTTAGGTTTAGATTTTAGGTTTAGATTTGGGGTTAGGTTTAGTTTTGGGGTTAGGTTTAGATTTTCGGTTTACATTTGGGGTTAGGTTTAGATTTTCGGTTTATATTTGGGGTTAGGTTTAGATTTGGGGTTAGGTTTAGATTTTAGGTTTAGATTTGGGGTTAGGTTTAGCTTTTAGGTTTAGATTTGGGGTTAGGTTTAGATTTGGGGTTAGGTTTAGATTTTAGGTTTAGATTTGGGGTTAGGTTTAGATTTTAGGTTAGGTTTAGATTTTAGGTTTAGATTTTAGGTTTAGATTTGGGGTTAGGTTTAGATTTTAGGTTTAGATTTGGGGTTAGGTTTAGATTTTAGGTTTAGATTTGGGCTTAGGTTTAGATTTGGGGTTAGGTTTAGATTTTAGGTTTAGATTTGGGGTTAGGTTTAGATTTTAGTTTAGGTTTAGATTTTAGGTTTAGATTTTAGATTTAGATTTGCGGTTAGGTTTAGATTTTAGGTTTAGATTTGGGGTTACGTTTAGATTTTAGGTTTAGATTTGGGGTTAGGTTTAGATTTTAGGTTTAGATTTTGGGTTAGGTTTAGATTTTAGGTTTAGATTTGGGGTTAGGTTTAGATTTTAGGTTTAGATTTGAGGTTAGGTTTAGATTTGGGGTTAGGTTTAGATTTGGGGTTAGGTTTAGATTTTAGGTTTAGATTTGGGGTTAGGCTTAGATTTTAGGTTTAGATTTGGGGTTAGGTTTAGATTTTAGGTTTAGATTTGGGGTTAGGTTTAGATTTTCGGTTTAGATTTGGGGTTAGGTTTAGATTTTCGGTTTAGATTTGGGGTTAGGTTTAGATTTGGGGTTAGGTTTAGATTTTAGGTTTAGATTTGGGGTTAGGTTTAGATTTTAGGTTTAGATTTGGGGTTAGATGTGGGGTTAGGTTTAGATTTGGGGCTAGGTTTAGATTTTAGGTGTAGATTTGGGGTTAGATTTGGGGTTAGGTTTAGATTTTAGGTTTAGATTTGGGGTTAGGTTTAGATTTTAGGTTTAGATTTGGGGTTAGGTTTAGATTTGGGGTTAGGTTTAGATTTTCGGTTTACATTTGGGGTTAGGTTTAGATTTTCGGTTTAGATTTGGGGTTAGGTTTAGATTTGGGGTTAGGTTTAGATTTTAGGTTTAGATTTGGGGTTAGGTTTAGATTTTAGGTTTAGATTTGGGGTTAGGTTTAGATTTGGGGTTAGGTTTAGATTTTAGGTTTAGATTTGGGGTTAGGTTTAGATTTGGGGTTAGGTTTAGATTTGGGGTTAGGCTTAGATTTTAGGTTTAGATTTGGGGTTAGGTTTAGATTTTAGGTTTAGATTTGGGGTTAGGTTTAGATTTTCGGTTTAGATTTGGGGTTAGGTTTAGATTTGGGGTTAGGTTTAGATTTTAGGTTTAGATTTGGGGTTAGGTTTAGATTTTAGGTTTAGATTTGGGGTTAGATGTGGGGTTAGGTTTAGATTTGGGGTTAGGTTTAGATTTTAGGTTTAGATTTAGAGTTAGGTTTAGATTTGGGGTTAGGTTTAGATTTTAGGTTTAGATTTGGGGTTAGATTTGGGGTTAGGTTTAGATTTGGGGTTAGGTTTAGATTTGGGGTTAGGTTTAGATTTTAGGTTTAGATTTGGGGTTAGGTTTAGATTTGGGGTTAGGTTTAGATTTTCGGTTTACATTTGGGGTTAGGTTTAGATTTTCGGTTTAGATTTGGGGTTAGGTTTAGATTTGGGGTTAGGTTTAGATTTTAGGTTTAGATTTGGGGTTAGGTTTAGATTTTAGGTTTAGATTTGGGGTTAGGTTTATATTTGGGGTTAGGTTTAGATTTTAGGTTTAGATTTGGGGTTAGGTTTAGATTTTAGGTTTAGATTTTAGGTTTAGATTTGCGGTTAGGTTTAGATTTTAGGTTTAGATTTGGGGTTAGGTTTAGATTTTAGGTTTAGATTTGGGCTTAGGTTTAGATTTTAGGTTTAGATTTGGGGTTAGGTTTAGATTTGGGGTTAGGTTTAGATTTTAGGTTTAGATTTGGGGATAGGTTTAGATTTTAGGTTAGGTTTAGATTTTAGGTTTAGATTTTAGGTTTAGATTTGCGGTTAGGTTTAGATTTTAGGTTTAGATTTGGGGTTAGGTTTAGATTTTAGGTTTAGATTTGGGGTTAGGTTTAGATTTTAGGTTTAGATTTGGGGTTAGGTTTAGATTTCGGGTTAGGTTTAGATTTTAGGTTAAGATTTGGGGTTAGGTTTAGATTTTAGGTTTAGATTTGGGGTTAGGTTTAGATTTTAGGTTTAGATTTGGGGTTAGGTTTAGATTTTCGGTTTAGATTTTAGGTTAGGTTTAGATTTTCAGTTTAGATTTGGGCTTAGGTTTAGATTTGGGCTTAGGTTTAGATTTTAGGTTTAGATTTGGGGTTAGGCTTAAATTTTAGGATAGATTTGGGGTTAGGTTTAGATTTTAGGTTTAGATTTGGGGTTAGGTTTAGATTTTAGGTTTAGATTTGGGGTTAGGTTTAGATTTTAGGTTTAGATTTAGGGTTAGGTTTAGATTTTAGGTTAGGTTTAGATTTTAGGTTTAGATTTTAGGTTTAGATTTGGGGTTAGGTTTAGATTTTAGGTTTAGATTTGGGGTTAGGTTTAGATTTTAGGTTTAGATTTTAGGTTTAGATTTTAGGTTTAGATTTGGGGTTAGGTTTAGATTTTAGGTTTAGATTTGGGGTTAGGTTTAGATTTTAGGTTTAGATTTGGGGTTAGGTTTAGATTTGGGGTTAGGTTTAGATTTTAGGTTTAGATTTTAGGTTTAGATTTGGGGTTAGGTTTAGATTTTAGGTTTAGATTTGGGGTTAGGTTTAGATTTGGGGTTAGGTTTAGATTTTAGGTTTAGATTTGGGGTTAGGTTTAGATTTTAGGTTAGGTTTAGATTTTAGGTTTAGATTTGGGGTTAGGTTTAGATTTTCGGTTTAGATTTTAGGTTAGGTTTAGATTTTCGGTTTAGATTTGGGGTTAGGTTTAGATTTGGGGTTAGGTTTAGATTTTAGGTTTAGATTTGGGGTTAGGCTTAAATTTTAGGATATATTTGGGGTTAGGTTTAGATTTTAGGTTTAGATTTGGGGTTAGGTTTAGATTTTAGGTTTAGATTTGGGGTTAGGTTTAGATTTTAGGTTAGGTTTAGATTTTAGGTTTAGATTTTAGGTTTAGATTTGGGGTTAGGTTTAGATTTTAGGTTTAGATTTTAGGTTTAGATTTGGGGTTAGGTTTAGATTTTAGGTTTAGATTTGGGGTTAGGTTTAGATTTGGGGTTTAGATTTGGGGTTAGGTTTAGATTTTAGGTTTAGATTTGGGGTTAGGTTTAGATTTGGGGTTAGGTTTAGATTTTAGGTTTAGATTTGGGGTTAGGTTTAGATTTTAGGTTAGGTTTAGATTTTAGGTTTAGATTTGGGGTTAGGTTTAGATTTTCGGTTTAGATTTTAGGTTAGGTTTAGATTTTCTGTTTAGATTTGGGGTTAGGTTTAGATTTGGGCTTAGGTTTAGATTTTAGGTTTAGATTTGGGGTTAGGCTTAAATTTTAGGATAGATTTGGGGTTAGGTTTAGATTTTAGGTTTAGATTTGGGGTTAGGTTTAGATTTTAGGTTTAGATTTGGGGTTAGGTTTAGATTTGGGGTTAGGTTTAGATTTTAGGTTTAGATTTGGGGTTAGGTTTAGGTTTTAGGTTTAGATTTGAGGTTAGGTTTAGATTTGGGTTTAGGTTTAGATTTGGGGTTAGGTTTAGATTTTAGGTTTAGATTTGGGGTTAGGCTTAGATTTTAGGTTTAGATTTGGGGTTAGGTTTAGATTTGGGGTTAGGTTTAGATTTTCGGTTTACATTTGGGGTTAGGTTTAGATTTTTGGTTTAGATTTGGGGTTAGGTTTAGATTTGGGGTTAGGTTTAGATTTTAGGTTTAGATTTGGGGTTAGGTTTAGATTTTAGGTTTAGATTTGGGGTTAGGTTTATATTTGGGGTTAGGTTTAGATTTTAGGTTTAGATTTGGGGTTAGGTTTAGATTTTAGGTTTAGATTTTAGGTTTAGATTTGCGGTTAGGTTTAGATTTTAGGTTTAGATTTGGGGTTAGGTTTAGATTTTAGGTTAGGTTTAGATTTTAGGTTTAGATTTTAGGTTTAGATTTGGGCTTAGGTTTAGATTTTAGGTTTAGTTTTGGGGTTAGGTTTAGATTTGGGGTTAGGTTTAGATTTTAGGTTTAGATTTGGGGTTAGGTTTAGATTTTAGGTTAGGTTTAGATTTTAGGTTTAGATTTTAGGTTTAGATTTGCGGTTAGGTTTAGATTTTAGGTTTAGATTTGGGGTTAGGTTTAGATTTTAGGTTTAGATTTGGGGTTAGGTTTAGATTTTAGGTTTAGATTTGGGGTTAGGTTTAGATTTCGGGTTAGGTTTAGATTTTAGGTTAAGATTTGGGGTTAGGTTTAGATTTTAGGTTTAGATTTGGGGTTAGGTTTAGATTTGGGGTTAGGTTTAGATTTTAGGTTTAGATTTGGGGTTAGGTTTAGATTTTCGGTTTAGATTTTAGGTTAGGTTTAGATTTTCAGTTTAGATTTGGGCTTAGGTTTAGATTTGGGCTTAGGTTTAGATTTTAGGTTTAGATTTGGGGTTAGGCTTAAATTTTAGGATAGATTTGGGGTTAGGTTTAGATTTTAGGTTTAGCTTTGGGGTTAGGTTTAGATTTTAGGTTTAGATTTGGGGTTAGGTTTAGATTTTAGGTTTAGATTTGGGGTTAGGTTTAGATTTTAGGTTAGGTTTAGATTTTAGGTTTAGATTTTAGGTTTAGATTTGGGGTTAGGTTTAGATTTTAGGTTTAGATTTTAGGTTTAGATTTGGGGTTAGGTTTAGATTTTAGGTTTAGATTTGGGGTTAGGTTTAGATTTTCAGTTTAGATTTGGGGTTATGTTTAGATTTGGGTTTTAGATTTGGGGTTAGGTTTAGATTTTAGGTTTAGATTTGCGGTTACGTTTAGATTTTAGGTTTAGATTTGGGGTTAGGTTTAGATTTTAGGTTTAGATTTGGGGTTAGGTTTAGATTTTAGGTTTAGATTTGGGGTTATGTTTAGATTTCGGGTTAGGTTTAGATTTTAGGTTTAGATTTGGTGTTAGGTTTAGATTTTAGGTTTAGATTTGGGGTTAGGTTTAGATTTGGGGTTAGGTTTAGATTTTAGGTTTAGATTTGGGGTTAGGTTTAGATTTTAGGTTTAGATTTGGAGTTAGGTTTAGATTTTAGGTTTAGATTTGGGGTTAGGCTTAGATTTTAGGTTTAGATTTGGGGTTAGGTTTAGATTTGGGGTTAGGTTTAGATTTTCGGTTTACATTTGGGGTTAGGTTTAGATTTTTGGTTTAGATTTGGGGTTAGGTTTAGATTTGGGGTTAGGTTTAGATTTTAGGTTTAGATTTGGGGTTAGGTTTAGATTTTAGGTTTAGATTTGGGGTTAGGTTTATATTTGGGGTTAGGTTTAGATTTTAGGTTTAGATTTGGGGTTAGGTTTAGATTTTAGGTTTAGATTTTAGGTTTAGATTTGCGGTTAGGTTTAGATTTTAGGTTTAGATTTGGGGTTAGGTTTAGATTTTAGGTTAGGTTTAGATTTTAGGTTTAGATTTTAGGTTTAGATTTGGGCTTAGGTTTAGATTTTAGGTTTAGTTTTGGGGTTAGGTTTAGATTTGGGGTTAGGTTTAGATTTTAGGTTTAGATTTGGGGTTAGGTTTAGATTTTAGGTTTAGATTTTAGGTTTAGATTTTAGGTTTAGATTTTAGGTTTAGATTTGCGGTTAGGTTTAGATTTTAGGTTTAGATTTGGGGTTAGGTTTAGATTTTAGGTTTAGATTTGGGGTTAGGTTTAGATTTTAGGTTTAGATTTGGGGTTAGGTTTAGATTTCGGGTTAGGTTTAGATTTTAGGTTAAGATTTGGGGTTAGGTTTAGATTTTAGGTTTAGATTTGGGGTTAGGTTTAGATTTGGGGTTAGGTTTAGATTTTAGGTTTAGATTTGGGGTTAGGTTTAGATTTTCGGTTTAGATTTTAGGTTAGGTTTAGATTTTCAGTTTAGATTTGGGCTTAGGTTTAGATTTGGGCTTAGGTTTAGATTTTAGGTTTAGATTTGGGGTTAGGCTTAAATTTTAGGATAGATTTGGGGTTAGGTTTAGATTTTAGGTTTAGATTTGGGGTTAGGTTTAGATTTTAGGTTTAGATTTGGGGTTAGGTTTAGATTTTAGGTTAGGTTTAGATTTTAGGTTTAGATTTTAGGTTTAGATTTGGGGTTAGGTTTAGATTTTAGGTTTAGATTTTAGGTTTAGATTTGGGGTTAGGTTTAGATTTTAGGTTTAGATTTGGGGTTAGGTTTAGATTTTCAGTTTAGATTTGGGGTTATGTTTAGATTTGGGTTTTAGATTTGGGGTTAGGTTTAGATTTTAGGTTTAGATTTGCGGTTACGTTTAGATTTTAGGTTTAGATTTGGGGTTAGGTTTAGATTTTAGGTTTAGATTTGGGGTTAGGTTTAGATTTTAGGTTTAGATTTGGGGTTATGTTTAGATTTCGGGTTAGGTTTAGATTTTAGGTTTAGATTTGGTGTTAGGTTTAGATTTTAGGTTTAGATTTGGGGTTAGGTTTAGATTTGGGGTTAGGTTTAGATTTTAGGTTTAGATTTGGGGTTAGGTTTAGATTTTAGGTTTAGATTTGGAGTTAGGTTTAGATTTTAGGTTAGGTTTAGATTTTAGGTTTAGATTTTAGGTTTAGATTTGGGGTTAGGTTTAGATTTTAGGTTTAGATTTGGGGTTAGGTTTAGATTTTAGGTTTAGATTTGGGGTTAGGTTTAGATTTGGGTTTAGGTTTAGATTTTAGGTTTAGATTTGGGGTTAGGTTTAGATTTTAGGTTAGGTTTAGATTTTAGGTTTAGATTTGGGGTTAGGTTTAGATTTTCGGTTTAGATTTTAGGTTAGGTTTAGATTTTCGGTTTAGATTTGGGGTTAGGTTTAGATTTGGGGTTAGGTTTAGATTTTAGGTTTAGATTTGGGGTTAGGCTTAAATTTTAGGATATATTTGGGGTTAGGTTTAGATTTTAGGTTTAGATTTGGGGTTAGGTTTAGATTTTAGGTTTAGATTTGGGGTTAGGTTTAGATTTTAGGTTAGGTTTAGATTTTAGGTTTAGATTTTAGGTTTAGATTTGGGGTTAGGTTTAGATTTTAGGTTTAGATTTTAGGTTTAGATTTGGGGTTAGGTTTAGATTTTAGGTTTAGATTTGGGGTTAGGTTTAGATTTGGGGTTTAGATTTGGGGTTAGGTTTAGATTTTAGGTTTTGATTTGGGGTTAGGTTTAGATTTGGGGTTAGGTTTAGATTTTAGGTTTAGATTTGGGGTTAGGTTTAGATTTTAGGTTAGGTTTAGATTTTAGGTTTAGATTTGGGGTTAGGTTTAGATTTTCGGTTTAGATTTTAGGTTAGGTTTAGATTTTCTGTTTAGATTTGGGGTTAGGTTTAGATTTGGGCTTAGGTTTAGATTTTAGGTTTAGATTTGGGGTTAGGCTTAAATTTTAGGATAGATTTGGGGTTAGGTTTAGATTTTAGGTTTAGATTTGGGGTTAGGTTTAGATTTTAGGTTTAGATTTGGGGTTAGGTTTAGATTTGGGGTTAGGTTTAGATTTTAGGTTTAGATTTGGGGTTAGGTTTAGATTTTAGGTTTAGATTTGAGGTTAGGTTTAGATTTGGGTTTAGGTTTAGATTTGGGGTTAGGTTTAGATTTTAGGTTTAGATTTGGGGTTAGGCTTAGATTTTAGGTTTAGATTTGGGGTTAGGTTTAGATTTGGGGTTAGGTTTAGATTTTCGGTTTAGATTTGGGGTTAGGTTTAGATTTTCGGTTTAGATTTGGGGTTAGGTTTAGATTTGGGGTTAGGTTTAGATTTTAGGTTTAGATTTGGGGTTAGGTTTAGATTTTAGGTTTAGATTTGGGGTTAGATTTGGGGTTAGGTTTAGATTTGGGGTTAGGTTTAGATTTTAGGTTTAGATTTGGGGTTAGGTTTAGATTTGGGGTTAGGTTTAGATTTTAGGTTTAGATTTGGGGTTAGATTTAGATTTTAGGTTAGGTTTAGATTTTAGGTTTAGATTTTAGGTTTAGATTTGGGCTTAGGTTTAGATTTTAGGTTTAGTTTTGGGGTTAGGTTTAGATTTGGGGTTAGGTTTAGATTTTAGGTTTAGATTTGGGGTTAGGTTTAGATTTTAGGTTAGGTTTAGATTTTAGGTTTAGATTTTAGGTTTAGATTTGCGGTTAGGTTTAGATTTTAGGTTTAGATTTGGGGTTAGGTTTAGATTTTAGGTTTAGATTTGGGGTTAGGTTTAGATTTTAGGTTTAGATTTGGGGTTAGGTTTAGATTTCGGGTTAGGTTTAGATTTTAGGTTAAGATTTGGGGTTAGGTTTAGATTTTAGGTTTAGATTTGGGGTTAGGTTTAGATTTGGGGTTAGGTTTAGATTTTAGGTTTAGATTTGGGGTTAGGTTTAGATTTTCGGTTTAGATTTTAGGTTAGGTTTAGATTTTCAGTTTAGATTTGGGCTTAGGTTTAGATTTGGGCTTAGGTTTAGATTTTAGGTTTAGATTTGGGGTTAGGCTTAAATTTTAGGATAGATTTGGGGTTAGGTTTAGATTTTAGGTTTAGATTTGGGGTTAGGTTTAGATTTTAGGTTTAGATTTGGGGTTAGGTTTAGATTTTAGGTTAGGTTTAGATTTTAGGTTTAGATTTTAGGTTTAGATTTGGGGTTAGGTTTAGATTTTAGGTTTAGATTTTAGGTTTAGATTTGGGGTTAGGTTTAGATTTTAGGTTTAGATTTGGGGTTAGGTTTAGATTTTCAGTTTAGATTTGGGGTTATGTTTAGATTTGGGTTTTAGATTTGGGGTTAGGTTTAGATTTTAGGTTTAGATTTGCGGTTACGTTTAGATTTTAGGTTTAGATTTGGGGTTAGGTTTAGATTTTAGGTTTAGATTTGGGGTTAGGTTTAGATTTTAGGTTTAGATTTGGGGTTATGTTTAGATTTCGGGTTAGGTTTAGATTTTAGGTTTAGATTTGGTGTTAGGTTTAGATTTTAGGTTTAGATTTGGGGTTAGGTTTAGATTTGGGGTTAGGTTTAGATTTTAGGTTTAGATTTGGGGTTAGGTTTAGATTTTAGGTTTAGATTTGGAGTTAGGTTTAGATTTTAGGTTTAGATTTGGGGTTAGGCTTAGATTTTAGGTTTAGATTTGGGGTTAGGTTTAGATTTGGGGTTAGGTTTAGATTTTCGGTTTACATTTGGGGTTAGGTTTAGATTTTTGGTTTAGATTTGGGGTTAGGTTTAGATTTGGGGTTAGGTTTAGATTTTAGGTTTAGATTTGGGGTTAGGTTTAGATTTTAGGTTTAGATTTGGGGTTAGGTTTATATTTGGGGTTAGGTTTAGATTTTAGGTTTAGATTTGGGGTTAGGTTTAGATTTTAGGTTTAGATTTTAGGTTTAGATTTGCGGTTAGGTTTAGATTTTAGGTTTAGATTTGGGGTTAGGTTTAGATTTTAGGTTAGGTTTAGATTTTAGGTTTAGATTTTAGGTTTAGATTTGGGCTTAGGTTTAGATTTTAGGTTTAGTTTTGGGGTTAGGTTTAGATTTGGGGTTAGGTTTAGATTTTAGGTTTAGATTTGGGGTTAGGTTTAGATTTTAGGTTAGGTTTAGATTTTAGGTTTAGATTTTAGGTTTAGATTTGCGGTTAGGTTTAGATTTTAGGTTTAGATTTGGGGTTAGGTTTAGATTTTAGGTTTAGATTTGGGGTTAGGTTTAGATTTTAGGTTTAGATTTGGGGTTAGGTTTAGATTTCGGGTTAGGTTTAGATTTTAGGTTAAGATTTGGGGTTAGGTTTAGATTTTAGGTTTAGATTTGGGGTTAGGTTTAGATTTGGGGTTAGGTTTAGATTTTAGGTTTAGATTTGGGGTTAGGTTTAGATTTTCGGTTTAGATTTTAGGTTAGGTTTAGATTTTCAGTTTAGATTTGGGCTTAGGTTTAGATTTGGGCTTAGGTTTAGATTTTAGGTTTAGATTTGGGGTTAGGCTTAAATTTTAGGATAGATTTGGGGTTAGGTTTAGATTTTAGGTTTAGATTTGGGGTTAGGTTTAGATTTTAGGTTTAGATTTGGGGTTAGGTTTAGATTTTAGGTTAGGTTTAGATTTTAGGTTTAGATTTTAGGTTTAGATTTGGGGTTAGGTTTAGATTTTAGGTTTAGATTTTAGGTTTAGATTTGGGGTTAGGTTTAGATTTTAGGTTTAGATTTGGGGTTAGGTTTAGATTTTCAGTTTAGATTTGGGGTTATGTTTAGATTTGGGTTTTAGATTTGGGGTTAGGTTTAGATTTTAGGTTTAGATTTGCGGTTACGTTTAGATTTTAGGTTTAGATTTGGGGTTAGGTTTAGATTTTAGGTTTAGATTTGGGGTTAGGTTTAGATTTTAGGTTTAGATTTGGGGTTATGTTTAGATTTCGGGTTAGGTTTAGATTTTAGGTTTAGATTTGGTGTTAGGTTTAGATTTTAGGTTTAGATTTGGGGTTAGGTTTAGATTTGGGGTTAGGTTTAGATTTTAGGTTTAGATTTGGGGTTAGGTTTAGATTTTAGGTTTAGATTTGGAGTTAGGTTTAGATTTTAGGTTAGGTTTAGATTTTAGGTTTAGATTTTAGGTTTAGATTTGGGGTTAGGTTTAGATTTTAGGTTTAGATTTGGGGTTAGGTTTAGATTTTAGGTTTAGATTTGGGGTTAGGTTTAGATTTGGGTTTAGGTTTAGATTTTAGGTTTAGATTTGGGGTTAGGTTTAGATTTTAGGTTAGGTTTAGATTTTAGGTTTAGATTTGGGGTTAGGTTTAGATTTTCGGTTTAGATTTTAGGTTAGGTTTAGATTTTCGGTTTAGATTTGGGGTTAGGTTTAGATTTGGGGTTAGGTTTAGATTTTAGGTTTAGATTTGGGGTTAGGCTTAAATTTTAGGATATATTTGGGGTTAGGTTTAGATTTTAGGTTTAGATTTGGGGTTAGGTTTAGATTTTAGGTTTAGATTTGGGGTTAGGTTTAGATTTTAGGTTAGGTTTAGATTTTAGGTTTAGATTTTAGGTTTAGATTTGGGGTTAGGTTTAGATTTTAGGTTTAGATTTTAGGTTTAGATTTGGGGTTAGGTTTAGATTTTAGGTTTAGATTTGGGGTTAGGTTTAGATTTGGGGTTTAGATTTGGGGTTAGGTTTAGATTTTAGGTTTTGATTTGGGGTTAGGTTTAGATTTGGGGTTAGGTTTAGATTTTAGGTTTAGATTTGGGGTTAGGTTTAGATTTTAGGTTAGGTTTAGATTTTAGGTTTAGATTTGGGGTTAGGTTTAGATTTTCGGTTTAGATTTTAGGTTAGGTTTAGATTTTCTGTTTAGATTTGGGGTTAGGTTTAGATTTGGGCTTAGGTTTAGATTTTAGGTTTAGATTTGGGGTTAGGCTTAAATTTTAGGATAGATTTGGGGTTAGGTTTAGATTTTAGGTTTAGATTTGGGGTTAGGTTTAGATTTTAGGTTTAGAATTGGGGTTAGGTTTAGATTTGGGGTTAGGTTTAGATTTTAGGTTTAGATTTGGGGTTAGGTTTAGATTTTAGGTTTAGATTTGAGGTTAGGTTTAGATTTGGGGTTAGGTTTAGATTTGGGGTTAGGTTTAGATTTTAGGTTTAGATTCGGGGTTAGGCTTAGATTTTAGGTTTAGATTTGGGGTTAGGTTTAGATTTGGGGTTAGGTTTAGATTTTAGGTTTAGATTTGGGGTTAGATTAGGGGTTAGGTTTAGATTTGGGGTTAGGTTTAGATTTGGGGTTAGGTTTAGATTTTAGGTTTAGATTTGGGGTTAGGTTTAGATTTGGGGTTAGGTTTAGATTTTCGGTTTACATTTGGGGTTAGGTTTAGTTTTGGGGTTAGGTTTAGATTTTCGGTTTACATTTGGGGTTAGGTTTAGATTTTCGGTTTAGATTTGGGGTTAGGTTTAGATTTGGGGTTAGGCTTAGATTTTAGGTTTAGATTTGGGGTTAGGTTTAGATTTTAGGTTTAGATTTGGGGTTAGGTTTAGATTTTCGGTTTAGATTTGGGGTTAGGTTTAGATTTGGGGTTAGGTTTAGATTTTAGGTTTAGATTTGGGGTTAGGTTTAGATTTTAGGTTTAGATTTGGGGTTAGATGTGGGGTTAGGTTTAGATTTGGGGTTAGGTTTAGATTTTAGGTTTAGATTTGGGGTTAGGTTTAGATTTGGGGTTAGGTTTAGGTTTTAGGTTTAGATTTGGGGTTAGATTAGGGGTTAGGTTTAGATTTTAGGTTTAGATTTGGGGTTAGGTTTAGATTTTAGGTTTAGATTTGGGGTGAGGTTTAGATTTTAGGTTTAGATTTGAGGTTAGGTTTAGATTTGGGGTTAGGTTTAGATATTAGGTTTAGATTTGGGGTTAGGTTTAGATTTGGGGTTAGGTTTAGATTTTAGGTTTAGATTTTAGGTTTAGATTTGCGGTTAGGTTTAGATTTTAGGTTTAGATTTGGGGTTAGGTTTAGATTTTCGGTTTAGATTTGAGGTTAGGTTTAGATTTGGGGTTAGGTTTAGATTTTAGGTTTAGATTTGGGGTTAGGTTTAGATTTGGGGTTAGGTTTAGATTTTAGGTTTAGATTTGGGGTTAGGCTTAGATTTTAGGTTTAGATTTGGGGTTAGGTTTAGATTTTAGGTTTAGATTTGGGGTTAGGTTTAGATTTTAGGTTAGGTTTAGATTTTAGGTTTAGATTTTAGGTTTAGATTTGGGGTTAGGTTTAGATTTTAGGTTTAGATTTGGGGTTAGGTTTAGATTTGGGGTTAGGTTTAGATTTTAGGTTTAGATTTGGGGTTAGGTTTAGATTTTAGGTTTAGATTTGGGGTTAGGTTTAGATTTTAGGTTAGGTTTAGATTTTAGGTTTAGATTTTAGGTTTAGATTTGGGGTTAGGTTTAGATTTTAGGTTTAGATTTTAGGTTTAGATTTGGGGTTAGGTTTAGATTTTAGGTTTAGATTTGGGGTTAGGTTTAGATTTTAGGTTAGGTTTAGATTTTAGGTTTAGATTTTAGGTTTAGATTTGGGGTTAGGTTTAGATTTTAGGTTTAGATTTTAGGTTTAGATTTGGGGTTAGGTTTAGATTTTAGGTTTAGATTTGGGGTTAGGCTTAGATTTTAGGTTTAGATTTGGGGTTAGGTTTAGATTTTAGGTTTAGATTTGGGGTTAGGTTTAGATTTTAGGTTAGGTTTAGATTTTAGGTTTAGATTTTAGGTTTAGATTTGGGGTTAGGTTTAGATTTTAGGTTTAGATTTGGGGTTAGGTTTAGATTTGGGGTTAGGTTTAGATTTTAGGTTTAGATTTGGGGTTAGGTTTAGATTTTAGGTTAGGTTTAGATTTTAGGTTTAGATTTGGGGTTAGGTTTAGATTTTAGGTTTAGATTTTAGGTTTAGATTTGGGGTTAGGTTTAGATTTTAGGTTTAGATTTGGGGTTAGGTTTAGATTTGGGGTTTAGATTTGGGGTTAGGTTTAGATTTTAGGTTTAGATTTGGGGTTAGGTTTAGATTTGGGGTTAGGTTTAGATTTTAGGTTTAGATTTGCGGTTAGGTTTAGATTTTAGGTTAGGTTTAGATTTTAGGTTTAGATTTGGGGTTAGGTTTAGATTTTCGGTTTAGATTTTAGGTTAGGTTTAGATTTTCTGTTTAGATTTGGGGTTAGGTTTAGATTTGGGCTTAGGTTTAGATTTTAGGTTTAGATTTGGGGTTAGGCTTAAATTTTAGGATAGATTTGGGGTTAGGTTTAGATTTTAGGTTTAGATTTGGGGTTAGGTTTAGATTTTAGGTTTAGATTTGGGGTTAGGTTTAGATTTGGGGTTAGGTTTAGATTTTAGGTTTAGATTTGGGGTTAGGTTTAGATTTTAGGTTTAGATTTGAGGTTAGGTTTAGATTTGGGGTTAGGTTTAGATTTTAGGTTTAGATTTGGGGTTAGGCTTAGATTTTAGGTTTAGATTTGGGGTTAGGTTTAGATTTTAGGTTTAGATTTGGGGTTAGGTTTAGATTTGGGGTTAGGTTTAGATTTTAGGTTTAGATTTGGGGTTACATTAGGGGTTAGGTTTAGATTTGGGGTTAGGTTTAGATTTGGGGTTAGGTTTAGATTTTAGGTTTAGATTTGGGGTTAGGTTTAGATTTGGGGTTAGGTTTAGATTTTCGGTTTACATTTGGGGTTAGGTTTAGATTTTCGGTTTAGATTTGGGGTTAGTTTTAGATTTGGGGTTAGGTTTAGATTTTAGGTTTAGATTTGGGGTTAGGTTTAGTTTTGGGGTTAGGTTTAGATTTTCGGTTTACATTTGGGGTTAGGTTTAGATTTTCGGTTTAGATTTGGGGTTAGGTTTAGATTTGGGGTTAGGTTTAGATTTTAGGTTTAGATTTGGGGTTAGGTTTAGCTTTTAGGTTTAGATTTGGGGTTAGGTTTAGATTTGGGGTTAGGTTTAGATTTTAGGTTTAGATTTGGGGTTAGGTTTAGATTTTAGGTTAGGTTTAGATTTTAGGTTTAGATTTTAGGTTTAGATTTGGGGTTAGGTTTAGATTTTAGGTTTAGATTTGGGGTTAGGTTTAGATTTTCGGTTTAGATTTGGGGTTAGGTTTAGATTTTCGGTTTAGATTTGGGGTTAGGTTTAGATTTGGGGTTAGGTTTAGATTTTAGGTTTAGATTTGGGGTTAGGTTTAGATTTTAGGTTTAGATTTGGGGTTAGATGTGGGGTTAGGTTTAGATTTGGGGTTAGGTTTAGATTTTAGGTTTAGATTTGGGGTTAGATTTGGGGTTAGGTTTAGATTTTAGGTTTAGATTTGGGGTTAGGTTTAGATTTGGGGTTAGGTTTAGATTTTCGGTTTACATTTGGGGTTAGGTTTAGATTTTCGGTTTAGATTTGGGGTTAGGTTTAGATTTGGGGTTAGGTTTAGATTTTAGGTTTAGATTTGGGGTTAGGTTTAGATTTTAGGTTTAGATTTGGGGTTAGGTTTAGATTTGGGGTTAGGTTTAGATTTTAGGTTTAGATTTGGGGTTAGGTTTAGATTTGGGGTTAGGTTTAGATTTGGGGTTAGGCTTAGATTTTAGGTTTAGATTTGGGGTTAGGTTTAGATTTTAGGTTTAGATTTGGGCTTAGGTTTAGATTTTCGGTTTAGATTTGGGGTTAGGTTTAGATTTGGGGTTAGGTTTATATTTTAGGTTTAGATTTGGGGTTAGGTTTAGATTTTAGGTTTATATTTGGGGTTAGATGTGGGGTTAGGTTTAGATTTGGGGTTAGGTTTAGATTTTAGGTTTAGATTTGGGGTTAGGTTTAGATTTGGGGTTAGGTTTAGATTTTAGGTTTAGATTTGGGGTTAGATTTGGGGTTAGGTTTAGATTTGGGGTTAGGTTTAGATTTGGGGTTAGGTTTAGATTTTAGGTTTAGATTTGGGGTTAGGTTTAGATTTGGGGTTAGGTTTAGATTTTCGGTTTACATTTGGGGTTAGGTTTAGATTTTCGGTTTAGATTTGGGGTTAGGTTTAGATTTGGGGTTAGGTTTAGATTTTAGGTTTAGATTTGGGGTTAGGTTTAGATTTTAGGTTTAGATTTGGGGTTAGGTTTATATTTGGGGTTAGGTTTAGATTTTAGGTTTAGATTTGGGGTTAGGTTTAGATTTTAGGTTTAGATTTTAGGTTTAGATTTGCGGTTAGGTTTAGATTTTAGGTTTAGATTTGGGGTTAGGTTTAGATTTTAGGTTTAGATTTGGGGTTAGGTTTAGATTTTAGGTTTAGATTTGGGCTTAGGTTTAGATTTTAGGTTTAGATTTGGGGTTAGGTTTAGATTTGGGGTTAGGTTTAGATTTTAGGTTTAGATTTGGGGTTAGGTTTAGATTTGGGGTTAGGTTTAGATTTTAGGTTTAGATTTTAGGTTTAGATTTGGGGTTAGGTTTAGATTTTAGGTTTAGATTTGGGGTTAGGTTTAGATTTGGGGTTTAGATTTGGGGTTAGGTTTAGATTTTAGGTTTAGATTTGGGGTTAGGTTTAGATTTGGGGTTAGGTTTAGATTTTAGGTTTAGATTTGTGGTTAGGTTTAGATTTTCGGTTTAGATTTTAGGTTAGGTTTAGATTTTCTGTTTAGATTTGGGGTTAGGTTTAGATTTGGGCTTAGGTTTAGATTTTAGGTTTAGATTTGGGGTTAGGCTTAAATTTTAGGATAGATTTGGGGTTAGGTTTAGATTTTAGGTTTAGATTTGGGGTTAGGTTTAGATTTTAGGTTTAGATTTGGGGTTAGGTTTAGATTTGGGGTTAGGTTTAGATTTTAGGTTTAGATTTGGGGTTAGGTTTAGATTTTAGGTTTAGATTTGAGGTTAGGTTTAGATTTGGGTTTAGGTTTAGATTTGGGGTTAGGTTTAGATTTTAGGTTTAGATTTGGGGTTAGGCTTAGATTTTAGGTTTAGATTTGGGGTTAGGTTTAGATTTGGGGTTAGGTTTAGATTTTCGGTTTACATTTGGGGTTAGGTTTAGATTTTTGGTTTAGATTTGGGGTTAGGTTTAGATTTGGGGTTAGGTTTAGATTTTAGGTTTAGATTTGGGGTTAGGTTTAGATTTTAGGTTTAGATTTGGGGTTAGGTTTAGATTTTAGGTTTAGATTTTAGGTTTAGATTTGCGGTTAGGTTTAGATTTTAGGTTTAGATTTGGGGTTAGGTTTAGATTTTAGGTTTAGATTTGGGGTTAGGTTTAGATTTTAGGTTTAGATTTGGGGTTAGGTTTAGATTTGGGGTTAGGTTTAGATTTTAGGTTTAGATTTGGGGTTAGGTTTAGATTTTAGGTTAGGTTTAGATTTTAGGTTTAGATTTTAGGTTTAGATTTGCGGTTAGGTTTAGATTTTAGGTTTAGATTTGGGGTTAGGTTTAGATTTTCGGTTTAGATTTTAGGTTAGGTTTAGATTTTCAGTTTAGATTTGGGCTTAGGTTTAGATTTGGGCTTAGGTTTAGATTTTAGGTTTAGATTTGGTGTTAGGCTTAAATTTTAGGATAGATTTGGGGTTAGGTTTAGATTTTAGGTTTAGATTTGGGGTTAGGTTTAGATTTTAGGTTTAGATTTGGGGTTAGGTTTAGATTTTAGGTTAGGTTTAGATTTTAGGTTTAGATTTTAGGTTTAGATTTGGGGTTAGGTTTAGATTTTAGGTTTAGATTTTAGGTTTAGATTTGGGGTTAGGTTTAGATTTTCAGTTTAGATTTGGGGTTATGTTTAGATTTGGGTTTTAGATTTGGGGTTAGGTTTAGATTTTAGGTTTAGATTTGCGGTTACGTTTAGATTTTAGGTTTAGATTTGGGGTTAGGTTTAGATTTTAGGTTTAGATTTGGGGTTAGGTTTAGATTTTAGGTTTAGATTTGGGGTTATGTTTAGATTTCGGGTTAGGTTTAGATTTTAGGTTTAGATTTGGTGTTAGGTTTAGATTTTAGGTTTAGATTTGGGGTTAGGTTTAGATTTGGGGTTAGGTTTAGATTTTAGGTTTAGATTTGGGGTTAGGTTTAGATTTTAGGTTTAGATTTGGAGTTAGGTTTAGATTTTAGGTTAGGTTTAGATTTTAGGTTTAGATTTTAGGTTTAGATTTGGGGTTAGGTTTAGATTTTAGGTTTAGATTTGGGGTTAGGTTTAGATTTTAGGTTTAGATTTGGGGTTAGGTTTAGATTTGGGGTTAGGTTTAGATTTTAGGTTTAGATTTGGGGTTAGGTTTAGATTTTAGGTTAGGTTTAGATTTTAGGTTTAGATTTGGGGTTAGGTTTAGATTTTCGGTTTAGATTTTAGGTTAGGTTTAGATTTTCGGTTTAGATTTGGGGTTAGGTTTAGATTTGGGGTTAGGTTTAGATTTTAGGTTTAGATTTGGGGTTAGGCTTAAATTTTAGGATATATTTGGGGTTAGGTTTAGATTTTAGGTTTAGATTTGGGGTTAGGTTTAGGTTTTAGGTTTAGATTTGGGGTTAGGTTTAGATTTTAGGTTAGGTTTAGATTTTAGGTTTAGATTTTAGGTTTAGATTTGGGGTTAGGTTTAGATTTTAGGTTTAGATTTTAGGTTTAGATTTGGGGTTAGGTTTAGATTTTAGGTTTAGATTTGTGGTTAGGTTTAGATTTGGGGTTTAGATTTGGGGTTAGGTTTAGATTTTAGGTTTTGATTTGGGGTTAGGTTTAGATTTGGGGTTAGGTTTAGATTTTAGGTTTAGATTTGGGGTTAGGTTTAGATTTTAGGTTAGGTTTAGATTTTAGGTTTAGATTTGGGGTTAGGTTTAGATTTTCGGTTTAGATTTTAGGTTAGGTTTAGATTTTCTGTTTAGATTTGGGGTTAGGTTTAGATTTGGGCTTAGGTTTAGATTTTAGGTTTAGATTTGGGGTTAGGCTTAAATTTTAGGATAGATTTGGGGTTAGGTTTAGATTTTAGGTTTAGATTTGGGGTTAGGTTTAGATTTTAGGTTTAGAATTGGGGTTAGGTTTAGATTTGGGGTTAGGTTTAGATTTTAGGTTTAGATTTGGGGTTAGGTTTAGATTTTAGGTTTAGATTTGAGGTTAGGTTTAGATTTGGGGTTAGGTTTAGATTTGGGGTTAGGTTTAGATTTTAGGTTTAGATTTGGGGTTAGGCTTAGATTTTAGGTTTAGATTTGGGGTTAGGTTTAGATTTGGGGTTAGGTTTAGATTTTAGGTTTAGATTTGGGGTTAGATTAGGGGTTAGGTTTAGATTTGGGGTTAGGTTTAGATTTGGGGTTAGGTTTAGATTTTAGGTTTAGATTTGGGGTTAGGTTTAGATTTGGGGTTAGGTTTAGATTTTCGGTTTACATTTGGGGTTAGGTTTAGTTTTGGGGTTAGGTTTAGATTTTCGGTTTACATTTGGGGTTAGGTTTAGATTTTCGGTTTAGATTTGGGGTTAGGTTTAGATTTGGGGTTAGGCTTAGATTTTAGGTTTAGATTTGGGGTTAGGTTTAGATTTTAGGTTTAGATTTGGGGTTAGGTTTAGATTTTCGGTTTAGATTTGGGATTAGGTTTAGATTTGGGGTTAGGTTTAGATTTTAGGTTTAGATTTGGGGTTAGGTTTAGATTTTAGGTTTAGATTTGGGGTTAGATGTGGGGTTAGGTTTAGATTTGGGGTTAGGTTTAGATTTTAGGTTTAGATTTGGGGTTAGGTTTAGATTTGGGGTTAGGTTTAGGTTTTAGGTTTAGATTTGGGGTTAGATTTGGGGTTAGGTTTAGATTTTAGGTTTAGATTTGGGGTTAGGTTTAGATTTTAGGTTTAGATTTGGGGTTAGGTTTAGATTTTAGGTTTAGATTTGAGGTTAGGTTTAGATTTGGGGTTAGGTTTAGATTTTAGGTTTAGATTTGGGGTTAGGTTTAGATTTGGGGTTAGGTTTAGATTTTAGGTTTAGATTTTAGGTTTAGATTTGCGGTTAGGTTTAGATTTTAGGTTTAGATTTGGGGTTAGGTTTAGATTTTCGGTTTAGATTTGAGGTTAGTTTTAGATTTGGGGTTAGGTTTAGATTTTAGGTTTAGATTTGGGGTTAGGTTTAGATTTGGGGTTAGGTTTAGATTTTAGGTTTAGATTTGGGGTTAGGCTTAGATTTTAGGTTTAGATTTGGGGTTAGGTTTAGATTTTAGGTTTAGATTTGGGGTTAGGTTTAGATTTTAGGTTTAGATTTGGGGTTAGGTTTAGATTTTAGGTTAGGTTTAGATTTTAGGTTTAGATTTTAGGTTTAGATTTGGGGTTAGGTTTAGATTTTAGGTTTAGATTTGGGGTTAGGTTTAGATTTGGGGTTAGGTTTAGATTTTAGGTTTAGATTTGGGGTTAGGTTTAGATTTTAGGTTTAGATTTGGGGTTAGGTTTAGATTTTAGGTTAGGTTTAGATTTTAGGTTTAGATTTTAGGTTTAGATTTGGGGTTAGGTTTAGATTTTAGGTTTAGATTTTAGGTTTAGATTTGGGGTTAGGTTTAGATTTTAGGTTTAGATTTGGGGTTAGGTTTAGATTTTAGGTTTAGATTTGGGGTTAGGTTTAGATTTTAGGTTAGGTTTAGATTTTAGGTTTAGATTTTAGGTTTAGATTTGGGGTTAGGTTTAGATTTTAGGTTTAGATTTTAGGTTTAGATTTGGGGTTAGGTTTAGATTTTAGGTTTAGATTTGGGGTTAGGTTTAGATTTTAGGTTTAGATTTGGGGTTAGGTTTAGATTTTAGGTTTAGATTTGGGGTTAGGCTTAGATTTTAGGTTTAGATTTGGGGTAAGGTTTAGATTTTAGGTTAGGTTTAGATTTTAGGTTTAGATTTGGGGTTAGGTTTAGATTTTAGGTTTAGATTTGGGGTTAGGTTTAGATTTTAGGTTTAGATTTGGGGTTAGGCTTAGATTTTAGGTTTAGATTTGGGGTTAGGTTTAGATTTTAGGTTTAGATTTGGGGTTAGGTTTAGATTTTAGGTTAGGTTTAGATTTTAGGTTTAGATTTTAGGTTTAGATTTGGGGTTAGGTTTAGATTTTAGGTTTAGATTTGGGGTTAGGTTTAGATTTGGGGTTAGGTTTAGATTTTAGGTTTAGATTTGGGGTTAGGTTTAGATTTTAGGTTAGGTTTAGATTTTAGGTTTAGATTTTAGGTTTAGATTTGGGGTTAGGTTTAGATTTTAGGCTAGATTTTAGGTTTAGATTTGGGGTTAGGTTTAGATTTTAGGTTTAGATTTGGGGTTAGGTTTAGATTTTAGGTTTAGATTTGGGGTTAGGTTTAGATTTTAGGTTTAGATTTGGGGTTTAGATTTGGGGTTAGGTTTAGATTTTAGGTTTAGATTTGGGGTTAGGTTTAGATTTGGTGTTAGGTTTAGATTTTAGGTTTAGATTTGGGGTTAGGTTTAGATTTTAGGTTAGGTTTAGATTTTAGGTTTAGATTTGGGGTTAGGTTTAGATTTTCGGTTTAGATTTTAGGTTAGGTTTAGATTTTCAGTTTAGATTTGGGCTTAGGTTTAGATTTGGGCTTAGCTTTAGATTTTAGGTTTAGATTTGGGGTTAGGCTTAAATTTTAGGATAGATTTGGGGTTAGGTTTAGATTTTAGGTTTAGATTTGGGGTTAGGTTTAGATTTTAGGTTTAGATTTGTGGTTAGGTTTAGATTTTAGGTTTAGATTTGGGGTTAGGTTTAGATTTTAGGTTAGGTTTAGATTTTAGGTTTAGATTTGGGGTTAGGTTTAGATTTTAGGTTTAGATTTTAGGTTTAGATTTGGGGTTAGGTTTAGATTTTAGGTTTAGATTTGGGGTTAGGTTTAGATTTTCAGTTTAGATTTGGGGTTAGGTTTAGATTTGGGTTTTAGATTTGGGGTTAGGTTTAGATTTTAGGTTTAGATTTGGGGTTTAGATTTGGGGTTAGGTTTAGATTTTAGGTTTAGATTTGGGGTTAGGTTTAGATTTGGGGTTAGGTTTAGATTTAAGTTTAGATTTGGGGTTAGGTTTAGATTTTAGGTTAGGTTTAGATTTTAGGTTTAGATTTGGGGTTAGGTTTAGATTTTAGGTTTAGATTTTAGGTTAGGTTTAGATTTTCAGTTTAGATTTGGGCTTAGGTTTAGATTTGGGCTTAGGTTTAGATTTTAGGTTTAGATTTGGGGTTAGGCTTAAATTTTAGGATAGATTTGGGGTTAGGTTTAGATTTTAGGTTTAGATTTGGGGTTAGGTTTAGATTTTAGGTTTAGATTTGGGGTTAGGTTTAGATTTTAGGTTTAGATTTGGGGTTAGGATTAGATTTGGGGTTAGGTTTAGATTTTAGGTTTAGATTTGGGGTTAGGTTTAGATTTTAGGTTAGGTTTAGATTTTAGGTTTAGATTTTAGGTTTAGATTTGCGGTTAGGTTTAGATTTTAGGTTTAGATTTGGGGTTAGGTTTAGATTTTAGGTTTAGATTTGAGGTTAGGTTTAGATTTGGGGTTAGGTTTAGATTTGGGGTTAGGTTTAGATTTTAGGTTTAGATTTGGGGTTAGGCTTAGATTTTAGGTTTAGATTTGGGGTTAGGTTTAGATTTTAGGTTTAGATTTGGGGTTAGGTTTAGATTTTCGGTTTAGATTTGGGGTTAGGTTTAGATTTGGGGTTAGGTTTAGATTTTAGGTTTAGATTTGGGGTTAGGTTTAGATTTTAGGTTTAGATTTGGGGTTAGATGTGGGGTTAGGTTTAGATTTGGGGTTAGGTTTAGATTTTAGGTTTAGATTTGGGGTTAGGTTTAGGTTTTAGGTTTAGATTTGGGGTTAGATTTGGGGTTAGGTTTAGATTTTAGGTTTAGATTTGGGGTTAGGTTTAGATTTTCGGTTTAGATTTGGGGTTAGGTTTAGATTTTAGGTTTAGATTTGAGGTTAGGTTTAGATTTGGGGTTAGGTTTAGATTTTAGGTTTAGATTTGGGGTTAGGTTTAGATTTGGGGTTAGGTTTAGATTTTAGGTTTAGATTTTAGGTTTAGATTTGCGGTTAGGTTTAGATTTTAGGTTTAGATTTTCGGTTTAGATTTGAGGTTAGGTTTAGATTTGGGGTTAGGTTTAGATTTTAGGTTTAGATTTGGGGTTAGGTTTAGATTTTAGGTTTAGATTTGGGGTTAGGCTTAGATTTTAGGTTTAGATTTGGGGTTAGGTTTAGATTTTAGGTTTAGATTTGGGCTTAGGTTTAGATTTTAGGTTTAGATTTGGGGTTAGGTTTAGATTTTAGGTTAGGTTTAGATTTTAGGTTTAGATTTTAGGTTTAGATTTGGGGTTAGGTTTAGATTTTAGGTTTAGATTTGGGGTTAGGTTTAGATTTTAGGTTTAGATTTGGGGTTAGGTTTAGATTTTAGGTTAGGTTTAGATTTTAGGTTTAGATTTTAGGTTTAGATTTGGGGTTAGGTTTAGATTTTAGGTTTAGATTTGGGGTTAGGTTTAGATTTTAGGTTAGGTTTAGATTTTAGGTTTAGATTTTAGGTTTAGATTTGGGGTTAGGTTTAGATTTTAGGTTTAGATTTTAGGTTTAGATTTGGGGTTAGGTTTAGATTTTAGGTTTAGATTTGGGGTTAGGTTTAGATTTTAGGTTTAGATTTGGGGTTAGGTTTAGATTTGGGGTTAGGTTTAGATTTTAGGTTTAGATTTGGGGTTAGGCTTAGATTTTAGGTTTAGATTTGGGGTTAGGTTTAGATTTTAGGTTTAGATTTGGGGTTAGGTTTAGATTTTAGGTTTAGATTTGGGGTTAGGTTTAGATTTTAGGTTAGGTTTAGATTTTAGGTTTAGATTTTAGGTTTAGATTTGGGGTTAGGTTTAGATTTTAGGTTTAGATTTGGGGTTAGGTTTAGATTTGGGGTTAGGTTTAGATTTTAGGTTTAGATTTGGGGTTAGGTTTAGATTTTAGGTTAGGTTTAGATTTTAGGTTTAGATTTTAGGTTTAGATTTGGGGTTAGGTTTAGATTTTAGGCTAGATTTTAGGTTTAGATTTGGGGTTAGGTTTAGATTTTAGGTTTAGATTTGGGGTTAGGTTTAGATTTTAGGTTTAGATTTGGGGTTTAGATTTGGGGTTAGGTTTAGATTTGGGGTTTAGATTTGGGGTTAGATTTAGATTTTAGGTTTAGATTTGGGTTTAGGTTTAGATTTTCGGTTTAGATTTGGGGTTAGGTTTAGATTTGGGGTTAGGTTTAGATTTTAGGTTTAGATTTGGGGTTAGGTTTAGATTTGGGGTTAGGTTTAGATTTTAGGTTTAGATTTGGGGTTAGGTTTAGATTTTAGGTTAGGTTTAGATTTTAGGTTTAGATTTGGGGTTAGGTTTAGATTTTCGGTTTAGATTTTAGGTTAGGTTTAGATTTTCAGTTTAGATTTGGGCTTAGGTTTAGATTTGGGCTTAGGTTTAGATTTTAGGTTTAGATTTGGGGTTAGGTTTAGATTTTAGGTTTAGATTTGGGGTTAGGTTTAGATTTTAGGTTAGGTTTAGATTTTAGGTTTAGATTTTAGGTTTAGATTTGGGGTTAGGTTTAGATTTTAGGTTTAGATTTTCGGTTTAGATTTGAGGTTAGGTTTAGATTTGGGGTTAGGTTTAGATTTGGGGTTAGGTTTAGATTTTAGGTTTAGATTTGGGGTTAGGCTTAGATTTTAGGTTTAGATTTGGGGTTAGGTTTAGATTTTAGGTTTAGATATGGGGTTAGGTTTAGATTTTAGGTTTAGATTTGGGGTTAGGTTTAGATTTTAGGTTAGGTTTAGATTTTAGGTTTAGATTTTAGGTTTAGATTTGGGGTTAGGTTTAGATTTTAGGTTTAGATTTGGGGTTAGGTTTAGATTTTAGGTTTAGATTTGGGGTTAGGTTTAGATTTTAGGTTTAGATTTGGGGTTAGGTTTAGATTTTAGGTTAGGTTTAGATTTTAGGTTTAGACTTTAGGTTTAGATTTGGGGTTAGGTTTAGATTTTAGGTTTAGATTTTAGGTTTAGATTTGGGGTTAGGTTTAGATTTTAGGTTTAGATTTGGGGTTAGGTTTAGATTTTAGGTTTAGATTTGGGGTTAGGTTTAGATTTTAGGTTAGGTTTAGATTTTAGGTTTAGATTTTAGGTTTAGATTTGGGGTTAGGTTTAGATTTTAGGTTTAGATTTGGGGTTAGGTTTAGATTTTAGGTTAGGTTTACATTTTAGGTTTAGATTTTAGGTTTAGATTTGGGGTTAGGTTTAGATTTTAGGTTTAGATTTTAGGTTTAGATTTGGGGTTAGGTTTAGATTTTAGGTTTAGATTTGGGGTTAGGTTTAGATTTTAGGTTTATATTTGGGGTTAGGTTTAGATTTGGGGTTAGGTTTAGATTTTAGGTTTAGATTTGGGGTTAGGCTTAGATTTTAGGTTTAGATTTGGGGTTAGGTTTAGATTTTAGGTTTAGATTTGGGGTTAGGTTTAGATTTTAGGTTTAGATTTGGGGTTAGGTTTAGATTTTAGGTTAGGTTTAGATTTTAGGTTTAGATTTTAGGTTTAGATTTGGGGTTAGGTTTAGATTTTAGGTTTAGATTTGGGGTTAGGTTTAGATTTGGGGTTAGGTTTAGATTTTAGGTTTAGATTTGGGGTTAGGTTTAGATTTTAGGTTAGGTTTAGATTTTAGGTTTAGATTTTAGGTTTAGATTTGGGGTTAGGTTTAGATTTTAGGCTAGATTTTAGGTTTAGATTTGGGGTTAGGTTTAGATTTTAGGTTTAGATTTGGGGTTAGGTTTAGATTTTAGGTTTAGATTTGGGGTTTAGATTTGGGGTTAGGTTTAGATTTGGGGTTTAGATTTGGGGTTAGATTTAGATTTTAGGTTTAGATTTGGGTTTAGGTTTAGATTTTCGGTTTAGATTTGGGGTTAGGTTTAGATTTGGGGTTAGGTTTAGATTTTAGGTTTAGATTTGGGGTTAGGTTTAGATTTGGGGTTAGGTTTAGATTTTAGGTTTAGATTTGGGGTTAGGTTTAGATTTTAGGTTAGGTTTAGATTTTAGGTTTAGATTTGGGGTTAGGTTTAGATTTTCGGTTTAGATTTTAGGTTAGGTTTAGATTTTCAGTTTAGATTTGGGCTTAGGTTTAGATTTGGGCTTAGGTTTAGATTTTAGGTTTAGATTTGGGGTTAGGCTTAAATTTTAGGATAGATTTGGGGTTAGGTTTAGATTTTAGGTTTAGATTTGGGGTTAGGTTTAGATTTTAGGTTTAGATTTGTGGTTAGGTTTAGATTTTAGGTTTAGATTTGGGGTTAGGTTTAGATTTTAGGTTAGGTTTAGATTTTAGGTTTAGATTTTAGGTTTAGATTTGGGGTTAGGTTTAGATTTTCAGTTTAGATTTGGGGTTAGGTTTAGATTTGGGTTTTAGATTTGGGGTTAGGTTTAGATTTTAGGTTTAGATTTGGGGTTTAGATTTGGGGTTAGGTTTAGATTTTAGGTTTAGATTTAGGGTTAGGTTTAGATTTGGGGTTAGGTTTAGATTTAAGTTTAGATTTGGGGTTAGGTTTAGATTTTAGGTTAGGTTTAGATTTTAGGTTTAGATTTGGGGTTAGGTTTAGATTTTCGGTTTAGATTTTAGGTTAGGTTTAGATTTTCAGTTTAGATTTGGGCTTAGGTTTAGATTTGGGCTTAGGTTTAGATTTTAGGTTTAGATTTGGGGTTAGGCTTAAATTTTAGGATAGATTTGGGGTTAGGTTTAGATTTTAGGTTTAGATTTGGGGTTAGGTTTAGATTTTAGGTTTAGATTTGGGGTTAGGTTTAGATTTTAGGTTAGGTTTAGATTTTAGGTTTAGATTTTAGGTTTAGATTTGGGGTTAGGTTTAGATTTTAGGTTTAGATTTTAGGTTTATATTTGGGGTTAGGTTTAGATTTTAGGTTTAGATTTGGGGTTAGGTTTAGATTTGGGGTTAGGTTTAGATTTTAGGTTAGGTTTAGATTTCAGGTTTAGATTTGGGGTTAGGTTTAGATTTTCGGTTTAGATTTTAGGTTAGGTTTAGATTTTCGGTTTAGATTTGGGGTTAGGTTTAGATTTGGGCTTAGGTTTAGATTTTAGGTTTAGATTTGGGGTTAGGCTTAGATTTTAGGTTTAGATTTGGGGTTAGGTTTAGATTTTAGGTTTAGATTTGGGGTTAGGTTTGGATTTTAGGTTTAGATTTGGGGTTAGGTTTAGATTTTCGGTTTAGATTTGGGGTTAGGTTTAGATTTTCGGTTTAGATTTGGGGTTAGGTTTAGATTTGGGGTTAGGTTTAGATTTTAGGTTTAGATTTGGGGTTAGGTTTAGATTTTAGGTTTAGATTTGGGGTTAGATTTGGGGTTAGGTTTAGATTTGGGGTTAGGTTTAGATTTTAGGTTTAGATTTGGGGTTAGGTTTAGATTTGGGGTTAGGTTTAGATTTTAGGTTTAGATTTGGGGTTAGATTTGGGGTTAGGTTTAGATTTGGGGTTAGGTTTAGATTTGGGGTTAGGTTTAGATTTTCGGTTTAGATTTGGGGTTAGGTTTAGATTTTCGGTTTAGATTTGGGGTTAGGTTTAGATTTGGGGTTAGGTTTAGATTTTAGGTTTAGATTTGGGGTTAGGTTTAGATTTTCGGTTTAGATTTGGGGTTAGGTTTAGATTTGGGGTTAGGTTTAGATTTTAGGTTTAGATTTGGGGTTAGATTTGGGGTTAGGTTAAGATTTTAGGTTTAGATTTGGGGTTAGGTTTAGATTTTAGGTTTAGATTTGGGGTTAGGTTTAGATTTTCGGTTTAGATTTGGGGTTAGGTTTAGATTTGGGGTTAGGTTTAGATTTTAGGTTTAGATTTGGGGTTAGGTTTAGATTTGGGGTTAGGTTTAGATTTTAGGTTTAGATTTGGGGTTAGATTTGGGGTTAGGTTTAGATTTGGGGTTAGGTTTAGATTTTCGGTTTAGATTTGGGGTTAGGTTTAGATTTTCGGTTTAGATTTGGGGTTAGGTTTAGATTTGGGTTTAGGTTTAGATTTTAGGTTTAGATTTGGGGTTAGGTTTCGATTTTAGGTTTAGATTTGGGGTTAGGTTTAGATTTGGGGTTAGGGTTAGATTTTAGGTTTAGATTTGGGGTTAGGTTTAGATTTTAGGTTAGGTTTAGATTTTAGGTTTAGATTTTAGGTTTAGATTTGGGGTTAGGTTTAGATTTTAGGTTTAGATTTGGGGTTAGGTTTAGATTTTAGGTTTAGATTTTAGGTTTAGATTTGGGGTTAGGTTTAGATTTTAGGTTTAGATTTGGGGTTAGGTTTAGATTTTAGGCTGGGTTTAGATTTTAGGTTTAGATTTTAGGTTTAGATTTGCGGTTACGTTTAGATTTTAGGTTTAGATTTGGGGTTAGGTTTAGATTTTAGGTTTAGATTTGGGGTTAGGTTTAGATTTTAGGTTTAGATTTGGGGTTAGGTTTAGATTTCGGGTTAGGTTTAGATTTTAGGTTTAGATTTGGGGTTAGGTTTAGATTTTAGGTTTAGATTTGGGGTTAGGTTTAGATTTGGGGTTAGGTTTAGATTTTAGGTTTAGATTTGGGGTTAGGTTTAGATTTTAGGTTTAGATTTGGAGTTAGGTTTAGATTTTAGGTTAGGTTTAGATTTTAGGTTTAGATTTTAGGTTTAGATTTGGGGTTAGGTTTAGATTTTAGGTTTAGATTTGGGGTTAGGTTTAGATTTTAGGTTTAGATTTGGGGTTAGGTTTAGATTTGAGGTTAGGTTTAGATTTTAGGTTTAGATTTTAGGTTTAGATTTGGGGTTAGGTTTAGATTTTAGGTTTAGATTTGGGGTTAGGTTTAGATTTGGGGTTAGGTTTAGATTTTAGGTTTAGATTTGGGGTTAGGTTTAGATTTTCGGTTTAGATTTTAGGTTAGGTTTAGATTTTCGGTTTAGATTTGGGGTTAGGTTTAGATTTGGGGTTAGGTTTAGATTTTAGGTTTAGATTTGGGGTTAGGCTTAAATTTTAGGATATATTTGGGGTTAGGTTTAGATTTTAGGTTTAGATTTGGGGTTAGGTTTAGATTTTAGGTTAGGTTTAGATTTTAGGTTTAGATTTTAGGTTTAGATTTGGGGTTAGGTTTAGATTTTAGGTTTAGATTTTAGGTTTAGATTTGGGGTTAGGTTTAGATTTTAGGTTTAGATTTGGGGTTAGGTTTAGATTTGGGGTTTAGATTTGGGGTTAGGTTTAGATTTTAGGTTTAGATTTGGGGTTAGGTTTAGATTTGGGGTTAGGTTTAGATTTTAGGTTTAGATTTGCGGTTAGGTTTAGATTTTAGGTTAGGTTTAGATTTTAGGTTTAGATTTGGGGTTAGGTTTAGATTTTCGGTTTAGATTTTAGGTTAGGTTTAGATTTTCTGTTTAGATTTGGGGTTAGGTTTAGATTTGGGCTTAGGTTTAGATTTTAGGTTTAGATTTGGGGTTAGGCTTAAATTTTAGGATAGATTTGGGGTTAGGTTTAGATTTTAGGTTTAGATTTGGGGTTAGGTTTAGATTTTAGGTTTAGATTTGGGGTTAGGTTTAGATTTGGGGTTAGGTTTAGATTTTAGGTTTAGATTTGGGGTTAGGTTTAGATTTTAGGTTTAGATTTGAGGTTAGGTTTAGATTTGGGGTTAGGTTTAGATTTTAGGTTTAGATTTGGGGTTAGGCTTAGATTTTAGGTTTAGATTTGGGGTTAGGTTTAGATTTTAGGTTTAGATTTGGGGTTAGGTTTAGATTTGGGGTTAGGTTTAGATTTTAGGTTTAGATTTGGGGTTAGATTAGGGGTTAGGTTTAGATTTGGGGTTAGGTTTAGATTTGGGGTTAGGTTTAGATTTTAGGTTTAGATTTGGGGTTAGGTTTAGATTTGGGGTTAGGTTTAGATTTTCGGTTTACATTTGGGGTTAGGTTTAGATTTTCGGTTTAGATTTTAGGTTAGGTTTAGATTTGGGGTTAGGTTTAGATTTTAGGTTTAGATTTGGGGTTAGGTTTAGTTTTGGGGTTAGGTTTAGATTTTCGGTTTACATTTGGGGTTAGGTTTAGATTTTCGGTTTAGATTTGGGGTTAGGTTTAGATTTGGGGTTAGGTTTAGATTTTAGGTTTAGATTTGGGGTTAGGTTTAGCTTTTAGGTTTAGATTTGGGGTTAGGTTTAGATTTGGGGTTAGGTTTAGATTTTAGGTTTAGATTTGGGGTTAGGTTTAGATTTTAGGTTAGGTTTAGATTTTAGGTTTAGATTTTAGGTTTAGATTTGGGGTTAGGTTTAGATTTTAGGTTTAGATTTGGGCTTAGGTTTAGATTTGGGGTTAGGTTTAGATTTTAGGTTTAGATTTGGGGTTAGGTTTAGATTTTAGTTTAGGTTTAGATTTTAGGTTTAGATTTTAGGTTTAGATTTGCGGTTAGGTTTAGATTTTAGGTTTAGATTTGGGGTTAGGTTTAGATTTTAGGTTTAGATTTGGGGTTAGGTTTAGATTTTAGGTTTAGATTTTGGGTTAGGTTTAGATTTTAGGTTTAGATTTGGGGTTAGGTTTAGATTTTAGGTTTAGATTTGAGGTTAGGTTTAGATTTGGGGTTAGGTTTAGATTTGGGGTTAGGTTTAGATTTTAGGTTTAGATTTGGGGTTAGGCTTAGATTTTAGGTTTAGATTTGGGGTTAGGTTTAGATTTTAGGTTTAGATTTGGGGTTAGGTTTAGATTTTCGGTTTAGATTTGGGGTTAGGTTTAGATTTTCGGTTTAGATTTGGGGTTAGGTTTAGATTTGGGGTTAGGTTTAGATTTTAGGTTTAGATTTGGGGTTAGGTTTAGATTTTAGGTTTAGATTTGGGGTTAGATGTGGGGTTAGGTTTAGATTTGGGGTTAGGTTTAGATTTTAGGTTTAGATTTGGGGTTAGATTTGGGGTTAGGTTTAGATTTTAGGTTTAGATTTGGGGTTAGGTTTAGATTTTAGGTTTAGATTTGGGGTTAGGTTTAGATTTGGGGTTAGGTTTAGATTTTCGGTTTACATTTGGGGTTAGGTTTAGATTTTCGGTTTAGATTTGGGGTTAGGTTTAGATTTGGGGTTAGGTTTAGATTTTAGGTTTAGATTTGGGGTTAGGTTTAGATTTTAGGTTTAGATTTGGGGTTAGGTTTAGATTTGGGGTTAGGTTTAGATTTGGGGTTAGGCTTAGATTTTAGGTTTAGATTTGGGGTTAGGTTTAGATTTTCGGTTTAGATTTGGGGTTAGGTTTAGATTTGGGGTTAGGTTTAGATTTTAGGTTTAGATTTGGGGTTAGGTTTAGATTTTAGGTTTAGATTTGGGGTTAGATGTGGGGTTAGGTTTAGATTTGGGGTTAGGTTTAGATTTTAGGTTTAGATTTGGGGTTAGGTTTAGATTTGGGGTTAGGTTTAGATTTTAGGTTTAGATTTGGGGTTAGATTTGGGGTTAGGTTTAGATTTGGGGTTAGGTTTAGATTTGGGGTTAGGTTTAGATTTTAGGTTTAGATTTGGGGTTAGGTTTAGATTTGGGGTTAGGTTTAGATTTTCGGTTTACATTTGGGGTTAGGTTTAGATTTTCGGTTTAGATTTGGGGTTAGGTTTAGATTTGGGGTTAGGTTTAGATTTTAGGTTTAGATTTGGGGTTAGGTTTAGATTTTAGGTTTAGATTTGGGGTTAGGTTTATATTTGGGGTTAGGTTTAGATTTTAGGTTTAGATTTGGGGTTAGGTTTAGATTTTAGGTTTAGATTTTAGGTTTAGATTTGCGGTTAGGTTTAGATTTTAGGTTTAGATTTGGGGTTAGGTTTAGATTTTAGGTTTAGATTTGGGGTTAGGTTTAGATTTTAGGTTTAGATTTGGGCTTAGGTTTAGATTTTAGGTTTAGATTTGGGGTTAGGTTTAGATTTGGGGTTAGGTTTAGATTTTAGGTTTAGATTTGGGGTTAGGTTTAGATTTTAGGTTAGGTTTAGATTTTAGGTTTAGATTTTAGGTTTAGATTTGCGGTTAGGTTTAGATTTTAGGTTTAGATTTGGGGTTAGGTTTAGATTTTAGGTTTAGATTTGGGGTTAGGTTTAGATTTTAGGTTTAGATTTGGGTTTAGGTTTAGATTTCGGGTTAGGTTTAGATTTTAGGTTAAGATTTGGGGTTAGGTTTAGATTTTAGGTTTAGATTTGGGGTTAGGTTTAGATTTGGGGTTAGGTTTAGATTTTAGGTTTAGATTTGGGGTTAGGTTTAGATTTTCGGTTTAGATTTTAGGTTAGGTTTAGATTTTCAGTTTAGATTTGGGCTTAGGTTTAGATTTGGGCTTAGGTTTAGATTTTAGGTTTAGATTTGGGGTTAGGCTTAAATTTTAGGATAGATTTGGGGTTAGGTTTAGATTTTAGGTTTAGATTTGGGGTTAGGTTTAGATTTTAGGTTTAGATTTGGGGTTAGGTTTAGATTTTAGGTTTAGATTTAGGGTTAGGTTTAGATTTTAGGTTAGGTTTAGATTTTAGGTTTAGATTTTAGGTTTAGATTTGGGGTTAGGTTTAGATTTTAGGTTTAGATTTGGGGTTAGGTTTAGATTTTAGGTTTAGATTTGGGGTTAGGTTTAGATTTTAGGTTTAGATTTGGGGTTAGGTTTAGATTTTAGGTTTAGATTTGGGGTTAGGTTTAGATTTGGGGTTAGGTTTAGATTTTAGGTTTAGATTTTAGGTTTAGATTTGGGGTTAGGTTTAGATTTTAGGTTTAGATTTGGGGTTAGGTTTAGATTTGGGGTTAGGTTTAGATTTTAGGTTTAGATTTGGGGTTAGGTTTAGATTTTAGGTTAGGTTTAGATTTTAGGTTTAGATTTGGGGTTAGGTTTAGATTTTCGGTTTAGATTTTAGGTTAGGTTTAGATTTTCGGTTTAGATTTGGGGTTAGGTTTAGATTTTAGGTTAGGTTTAGATTTTAGGTTTAGATTTGGGGTTAGGCTTAAATTTTAGGATATATTTGGGGTTAGGTTTAGATTTTAGGTTTAGATTTGGGGTTAGGTTTAGATTTTAGGTTTAGATTTGGGGTTAGGTTTAGATTTTAGGTTAGGTTTAGATTTTAGGTTTAGATTTTAGGTTTAGATTTGGGGTTAGGTTTAGATTTTAGGTTTAGATTTATGTTTAGATTTGGGGTTAGGTTTAGATTTTAGGTTTAGATTTGGGGTTAGGTTTAGATTTGGGGTTTAGATTTGGGGTTAGGTTTAGATTTTAGGTTTAGATTTGGGGTTAGGTTTAGATTTGGGGTTAGGTTTAGATTTTAGGTTTAGATTTGGGGTTAGGTTTAGATTTTAGGTTAGGTTTAGATTTTAGGTTTAGATTTGGGGTTAGGTTTAGATTTTCGGTTTAGATTTTAGGTTAGGTTTAGATTTTCTGTTTAGATTTGGGGTTAGGTTTAGATTTGGGCTTAGGTTTAGATTTTAGGTTTAGATTTGGGGTTAGGCTTAAATTTTAGGATAGATTTGGGGTTAGGTTTAGATTTTAGGTTTAGATTTGGGGTTAGGTTTAGATTTTAGGTTTAGATTTGGGGTTAGGTTTAGATTTGGGGTTAGGTTTAGATTTTAGGTTTAGATTTGGGGTTAGGTTTAGATTTTAGGTTTAGATTTGAGGTTAGGTTTAGATTTGGGGTTAGGTTTAGATTTTAGGTTTAGATTTGGGGTTAGGCTTAGATTTTAGGTTTAGATTTGGGGTTAGGTTTAGATTTGGGGTTAGGTTTAGATTTTCGGTTTACATTTGGGGTTAGGTTTAGATTTTTGGTTTAGATTTGGGGTTAGGTTTAGATTTGGGGTTAGGTTTAGATTTTAGGTTTAGATTTGGGGTTAGGTTTAGATTTTAGGTTTAGATTTGGGGTTAGGTTTATATTTGGGGTTAGGTTTAGATTTTAGGTTTAGATTTGGGGTTAGGTTTAGATTTTAGGTTTAGATTTGCGGTTAGGTTTAGATTTTAGGTTTAGATTTGGGGTTAGGTTTAGATTTTAGGTTTAGATTTGGGGTTAGGTTTAGATTTTAGGTTTAGATTTGGGCTTAGGTTTAGATTTTAGGTTTAGTTTTGGGGTTAGGTTTAGATTTGGGGTTAGGTTTAGATTTTAGGTTTAGATTTGGGGTTAGGTTTAGATTTTAGGTTTAGATTTTAGGTTTAGATTTGCGGTTAGGTTTAGATTTTAGGTTTAGATTTGGGGTTAGGTTTAGATTTTAGGTTTAGATTTGGGGTTAGGTTTAGATTTTAGGTTTAGATTTGGGGTTAGGTTTAGATTTCGGGTTAGGTTTAGATTTTAGGTTAAGATTTGGGGTTAGGTTTAGATTTTAGGTTTAGATTTGGGTTTAGGTTTAGATTTGGGGTTAGGTTTAGATTTTAGGTTTAGATTTGGGGTTAGGTTTAGATTTTCGGTTTAGATTTTAGGTTAGGTTTAGATTTTCAGTTTAGATTTGGGCTTAGGTTTAGATTTGGGCTTAGGTTTAGATTTTAGGTTTAGATTTGGGGTTAGGCTTAAATTTTAGGATAGATTTGGGGTTAGGTTTAGATTTTAGGTTTAGATTTGGGGTTAGGTTTAGATTTTAGGTTTAGATTTGGGGTTAGGTTTAGATTTTAGGTTTAGATTTGGGGTTAGGTTTAGATTTTAGGTTAGGTTTAGATTTTAGGTATAGATTTTAGGTTTAGATTTGGGGTTAGGTTTAGATTTTAGGTTTAGATTTTAGGTTTAGATTTGGGGTTAGGTTTAGATTTTAGGTTTAGATTTGGGGTTAGGTTTAGATTTGGGGTTAGGTTTAGGTTTTAGGTTTAGATTTGGGGTTAGATTTGGGGTTAGGTTTAGATTTTAGGTTTAGATTTGCGGTTACGTTTAGATTTTAGGTTTAGATTTGGGGTTAGGTTTAGATTTTAGGTTTAGATTTGGGGTTATGTTTAGATTTCGGGTTAGGTTTAGATTTTAGGTTTAGATTTGGTGTTAGGTTTAGATTTTAGGTTTAGATTTGGGGTTAGGTTTAGATTTGGGGTTAGGTTTAGATTTTAGGTTTAGATTTGGGGTTAGGTTTAGATTTTAGGTTTAGATTTGGAGTTAGGTTTAGATTTTAGGTTTAGATTTGGGGTTAGGTTTAGATTTTAGGTTTAGATTTGGGGTTAGGTTTAGATTTTAGGTTTAGATTTGGGGTTAGGTTTAGATTTGGGGTTAGGTTTAGATTTTAGGTTTAGATTTGGGGTTAGGTTTAGATTTTAGGTTAGGTTTAGATTTTAGGTTTAGATTTGGGGTTAGGTTTAGATTTTCGGTTTAGATTTTAGGTTAGGTTTAGATTTTCGGTTTAGATTTGGGGTTAGGTTTAGATTTGGGGTTAGGTTTAGATTTTAGGTTTAGATTTGGGGTTAGGCTTAAATTTTAGGATATATTTGGGGTTAGGTTTAGATTTTAGGTTTAGATTTGGGGTTAGGTTTAGATTTTAGGTTTAGATTTGGGGTTAGGTTTAGATTTTAGGTTAGGTTTAGATTTTAGGTTTAGATTTTAGGTTTAGATTTGGGGTTAGGTTTAGATTTTAGGTTTAGATTTTAGGTTTAGATTTGGGGTTAGGTTTAGATTTGGGCTTAGGTTTAGATTTTAGGTTTAGATTTGGGGTTAGGCTTAAATTTTAGGATAGATTTGGGGTTAGGTTTAGATTTTAGGTTTAGATTTGGGGTTAGGTTTAGATTTTAGGTTTAGAATTGGGGTTAGGTTTAGATTTGGGGTTAGGTTTAGATTTTAGGTTTAGATTTGGGGTTAGGTTTAGATTTTAGGTTTAGATTTGAGGTTAGGTTTAGATTTGGGGTTAGGTTTAGATTTGGGGTTAGGTTTAGATTTTAGGTTTAGATTTGGGGTTAGGCTTAGATTTTAGGTTTAGATTTGGGGTTAGGTTTAGATTTGGGGTTAGGTTTAGATTTTAGGTTTAGATTTGGAGTTAGATTAGGGGTTAGGTTTAGATTTGGGGTTAGGTTTAGATTTGGGGTTAGGTTTAGATTTTAGGTTTAGATTTGGGGTTAGGTTTAGATTTGGGGTTAGGTTTAGATTTTCGGTTTACATTTGGGGTTAGGTTTAGATTTGGGGTTAGGTTTAGATTTTCGGTTTACATTTGGGGTTAGGTTTAGATTTTCGGTTTAGATTTGGGGTTAGGTTTAGATTTGGGGTTAGGTTTAGATTTTAGGTTTAGATTTGGGGTTAGGTTTAGCTTTTAGGTTAGGTTTAGATTTTCGGTTTAGATTTTAGGTTTAGATTTGCGGTTAGGTTTAGATTTTAGGTTTAGATTTGGGGTTAGGTTTAGATTTTAGGTTAGGTTTAGATTTTAGGTTTAGATTTTAGGTTTAGATTTGCGGTTAGGTTTAGATTTTAGGTTTAGATTTGGGGTTAGGTTTAGATTTTAGGTTTAGATTTGGGGTTAGGTTTAGATTTTAGGTTTAGATTTTGGGTTAGGTTTAGATTTTAGGTTTAGATTTGGGGTTAGGTTTAGATTTTAGGTTAGGTTTAGATTTTAGGTTTAGATTTTAGGTTTAGATTTGGGGTTAGGTTTAGATTTTAGGTTAGGTTTAGATTTTAGGTTTAGATTTGGGGTTAGGTTTAGATTTTCGGTTTAGATTTTAGGTTAGGTTTAGATTTTCGGTTTAGATTTGGGGTTAGGTTTAGATTTGGGGTTAGGTTTAGATTTTAGGTTTAGATTTGGGGTTAGGCTTAAATTTTAGGATATATTTGGGGTTAGGTTTAGATTTTAGGTTTAGATTTGGGGTTAGGTTTAGATTTTAGGTTTAGATTTGGGGTTAGGTTTAGATTTTAGGTTAGGTTTAGATTTTAGGTTTAGATTTTAGGTTTAGATTTGGGGTTAGGTTTAGATTTTAGGTTTAGATTTTAGGTTTAGATTTGGGGTTAGGTTTAGATTTGGGCTTAGGTTTAGATTTTAGGTTTAGATTTGGGGTTAGGCTTAAATTTTAGGATAGATTTGGGGTTAGGTTTAGATTTTAGGTTTAGATTTGGGGTTAGGTTTAGATTTTAGGTTTAGAATTGGGGTTAGGTTTAGATTTGGGGTTAGGTTTAGATTTTAGGTTTAGATTTGGGGTTAGGTTTAGATTTTAGGTTTAGATTTGAGGTTAGGTTTAGATTTGGGGTTAGGTTTAGATTTGGGGTTAGGTTTAGATTTTAGGTTTAGATTTGGGGTTAGGCTTAGATTTTAGGTTTAGATTTGGGGTTAGGTTTAGATTTGGGGTTAGGTTTAGATTTTAGGTTTAGATTTGGGGTTAGATTAGGGGTTAGGTTTAGATTTGGGGTTAGGTTTAGATTTTAGGTTTAGATTTGGGGTTAGGTTTAGATTTGGGGTTAGGTTTAGATTTTCGGTTTACATTTGGGGTTAGGTTTAGTTTTGGGGTTAGGTTTAGATTTTCGGTTTACATTTGGGGTTAGGTTTAGATTTTCGGTTTAGATTTGGGGTTAGGTTTAGATTTGGGGTTAGGTTTAGATTTTAGGTTTAGATTTGCGGTTAGGTTTAGCTTTTAGGTTAGGTTTAGATTTTCGGTTTAGATTTTAGGTTTAGATTTGCGGTTAGGTTTAGATTTTAGGTTTAGATTTGGGGTTAGGTTTAGATTTTAGGTTAGGTTTAGATTTTAGGTTTAGATTTTAGGTTTAGATTTGCGGTTAGGTTTAGATTTTAGGTTTAGATTTGGGGTTAGGTTTAGATTTTAGGTTTAGATTTGGGGTTAGGTTTAGATTTTAGGTTTAGATTTTGGGTTAGGTTTAGATTTTAGGTTTAGATTTGGGGTTAGGTTTAGATTTTAGGTTTAGATTTGAGGTTAGGTTTAGATTTGGGGTTAGGTTTAGATTTGGGGTTAGGTTTAGATTTTAGGTTTAGATTTGGGGTTAGGCTTAGATTTTAGGTTTAGATTTGGGGTTAGGTTTAGATTTTCGGTTTAGATTTGGGGTTAGGTTTAGATTTTCGGTTTAGATTTGGGGTTAGGCTTAGATTTGGGGTTAGGTTTAGATTTTAGGTTTAGATTTGGGGTTAGGTTTAGATTTTAGGTTTAGATTTGGGGTTAGATGTGGGGTTAGGTTTAGATTTGGGGTTAGGTTTAGATTTTAGGTTTAGATTTGGGGTTAGGTTTAGATTTGGGGTTAGGTTTAGGTTTTAGGTTTAGATTTGGGGTTAGATTTGGGGTTAGGTTTAGATTTTAGGTTTAGATTTGGGGTTAGGTTTAGATTTTAGGTTTAGATTTGGGGTTAGGTTTAGATTTGGGGTTAGGTTTAGATTTTCGGTTTACATTTGGGGTTAGGTTTAGATTTTCGGTTTAGATTTGGGGTTAGGTTTAGATTTGGGGTTAGGTTTAGATTTTAGGTTTAGATTTGGGGTTAGGTTTAGATTTGGGGTTAGGTTTAGATTTTAGGTTTAGATTTGGGGTTAGGTTTAGATTTGAGGTTAGGTTTAGATTTGGGGTTAGGTTTAGATTTGGGGTTAGGTTTAGATTTTAGGTTTAGATTTGGGGTTAGGCTTAGATTTTAGGTTTAGATTTGGGGTTAGGTTTAGATTTTAGGTTTAGATTTTGGGTTAGGTTTAGATTTTCGGTTTAGATTTGGGGTTAGGTTTAGATTTGGGGTTAGGTTTAGATTTTAGGTTTAGATTTGGGGTTAGGTTTAGATTTTAGGTTTAGATTTGGGGTTAGATGTGGGGTTAGGTTTAGATTTGGGGTTAGGTTTCGATTTTAGGTTTAGATTTGGGGTTAGGTTTAGATTTGGGGTTAGGTTTAGATTTTAGGTTTAGATTTGGGGTTAGATTTGGGGTTAGGTTTAGATTTGGGGTTAGGTTTAGATTTTAGGTTTAGATTTGGGGTTAGGTTTAGATTTGGGGTTAGGTTTAGATTTTCGGTTTACATTTGGGGTTAGGTTTAGATTTTCGGTTTAGATTTGGGGTTAGGTTTAGATTTGGGGTTAGGTTTAGATTTTAGGTTTAGATTTGGGGTTAGGTTTAGATTTTAGGTTTAGATTTGGGGTTAGGTTTATATTTGGGGTTAGGTTTAGATTTTAGGTTTAGATTTGGGGTTAGGTTTAGATTTTAGGTTTAGATTTTAGGTTTAGATTTGCGGTTAGGTTTAGATTTTAGGTTTAGATTTGGGGTTAGGTTTAGATTTTAGGTTTAGATTTGGGGTTAGGTTTAGATTTTAGGTTTAGATTTGGGCTTAGGTTTAGATTTTAGGTTTAGATTTGGGGTTAGGTTTAGATTTGGGGTTAGGTTTAGATTTTAGGTTTAGATTTGGGGTTAGGTTTAGATTTTAGGTTAGGTTTAGATTTTAGGTTTAGATTTTAGGTTTAGATTTGCGGTTAGGTTTAGATTTTAGGTTTAGATTTGGGGTTAGGTTTAGATTTCGGGTTAGGTTTAGATTTTAGGTTAAGATTTGGGGTTAGGTTTAGATTTTAGGTTTAGATTTGGGGTTAGGTTTAGATTTGGGGTTAGGTTTAGATTTTAGGTTTAGATTTGGGGTTAGGTTTAGATTTTCGGTTTAGATTTTAGGTTAGGTTTAGATTTTCAGTTTAGATTTGGGCTTAGGTTTAGATTTTAGGTTTAGATTTGGGGTTAGGCTTAAATTTTAGGATAGATTTGGGGTTAGGTTTAGATTTTAGGTTTAGATTTGGGGTTAGGTTTAGATTTTAGGTTAGGTTTAGATTTTAGGTTTAGATTTGGGGTTAGGTTTAGATTTTAGGTTTAGATTTTAGGTTTAGATTTGGGGTTAGGTTTAGATTTTAGGTTTAGATTTGGGGTTAGGTTTAGATTTTCAGTTTAGATTTGGGGTTAGGTTTAGATTTGGGTTTTAGATTTGGGGTTAGGTTTAGATTTTAGGTTTAGATTTGGGGTTTAGATTTGGGGTTAGGTTTAGATTTTAGGTTTAGATTTGGGGTTAGGTTTAGATTTTAGGTTAGGTTTAGATTTTAGGTTTAGATTTGGGGTTAGGTTTAGATTTTCGGTTTAGATTTTAGGTTAGGTTTAGATTTTCAGTTTAGATTTGGGCTTAGGTTTAGATTTGGGCTTAGGTTTAGATTTTAGGTTTAGATTTGGGGTTAGGCTTAAATTTTAGGATAGATTTGGGGTTAGGTTTAGATTTTAGGTTTAGATTTGGGGTTAGGTTTAGATTTTAGGTTTAGATTTGGGGTTAGGTTTAGATTTTAGGTTTAGATTTGGGGTTAGGTTTAGATTTTAGGTTAGGTTTAGATTTTAGGTTTAGATTTTAGGTTTAGATTTGGGGTTAGGTTTAGATTTTAGGTTTAGATTTGGGGTTAGGTTTAGATTTGGGTTTTAGATTTGGGGTTAGGTTTAGATTTTAGGTTTAGATTTGGGGTTAGGTTTAGATTTGGGGTTAGGTTTAGATTTTAGGTTAGGTTTAGATTTTAGGTTTAGATTTGGGGTTAGGTTTAGATTTTCGGTTTAGATTTTAGGTTAGGTTTAGATTTTCGGTTTAGATTTGGGCTTAGGTTTAGATTTTAGGTTTAGATTTGGGGTTAGGTTTAGATTTTAGGTTAGGTTTAGATTTTAGGTTTAGATTTTAGGTTTAGATTTGGGGTTAGGTTTAGATTTTAGGTTTAGATTTGGGGTTAGGTTTAGATTTTAGGTTTAGATTTGGGCTTAGGTTTAGATTTGGGGTTAGGTTTAGATTTTAGGTTTAGATTTGGGGTTAGGTTTAGATTTTAGGTTAGGTTTAGATTTTAGGTTTAGATTTGGGGTTAGGTTTAGATTTTCGGTTTAGATTTTAGGTTAGGTTTAGATTTTCTGTTTAGATTAGGGGTTAGGTTTAGATTTTCGGTTTAGATTTTAGGTTAGGTTTAGATTTTCTGTTTAGATTTGGGGTTAGGTTTAGATTTGGGCTTAGGTTTAGATTTTAGGTTTAGATTTGGGGTTAGGCTTAAATTTTAGGATAGATTTGGGGTTAGGTTTAGATTTTAGGTTTAGATTTGGGGTTAGGTTTAGATTTTAGGTTTAGAATTGGGGTTAGGTTTAGATTTGGGGTTAGGTTTAGATTTTAGGTTTAGATTTGGGGTTAGGTTTAGATTTTAGGTTTAGATTTGAGGTTAGGTTTAGATTTGGGGTTAGGTTTAGATTTGGGGTTAGGTTTAGATTTTAGGTTTAGATTTGGGGTTAGGCTTAGATTTTAGGTTTAGATTTGGGGTTAGGTTTAGATTTGGGGTTAGGTTTAGATTTTAGGTTTAGATTTGGGGTTAGATTAGGGGTTAGGTTTAGATTTGGGGTTAGGTTTAGATTTGGGGTTAGGTTTAGATTTTAGGTTTAGATTTGGGGTTAGGTTTAGATTTGGGGTTAGGTTTAGATTTTCGGTTTACATTTGGGGTTAGATTTAGATTTTCGGTTTAGATTTGGGGTTAGGTTTAGATTTGGGGTTAGGTTTAGATTTTAGGTTTAGATTTGGGGTTAGGTTTAGTTTTGGGGTTAGGTTTAGATTTTCGGTTTACATTTGGGGTTAGGTTTAGATTTTCGGTTTAGATTTGGGGTTAGGTTTAGATTTGGGGTTAGGTTTAGATTTTAGGTTTAGATTTGGGGTTAGGTTTAGCTTTTAGGTTTAGATTTGGGGTTAGCTTTAGATTTGGGGTTAGGTTTAGATTTTAGGTTTAGATTTGGGGTTAGGTTTAGATTTTAGGTTAGGTTTAGATGTTAGGTTTAGATTTTAGGTTTAGATTTGCGGTTAGGTTTAGATTTTAGGTTTAGATTTGGGGTTAGGTTTAGATTTTAGGTTTAGATTTGGGGTTAGGTTTAGATTTTAGGTTTAGATTTGGGCTTAGGTTTAGATTTGGGGTTAGGTTTAGATTTTAGGTTTAGATTTGGGGTTAGGTTTAGATTTTAGGTTAGGTTTAGATTTTAGGTTTAGATTTTAGGTTTAGATTTGCGGTTAGGTTTAGATTTTAGGTTTAGATTTGGGGTTAGGTTTAGATTTTAGGTTTAGATTTGGGGTTAGGTTTAGATTTTAGGTTTAGATTTTGGGTTAGGTTTAGATTTTAGGTTTAGATTTGGGGTTAGGTTTAGATTTTAGGTTTAGATTTGAGGTTAGGTTTAGATTTGGGGTTAGGTTTAGATTTGGGGTTAGGTTTAGATTTTAGGTTTAGATTTGGGGTTAGGCTTAGATTTTAGGTTTAGATTTGGGGTTAGGTTTAGATTTTAGGTTTAGATTTGGGGTTAGGTTTAGATTTTCGGTTTAGATTTGGGGTTAGGTTTAGATTTGGGGTTAGGTTTAGATTTTAGGTTTAGATTTGGGGTTAGGTTTAGATTTTAGGTTTAGATTTGGGGTTAGATGTGGGGTTAGGTTTAGATTTGGGGTTAGGTTTAGATTTTAGGTTTAGATTTGGGGTTAGGTTTAGATTTGGGGTTAGGTTTAGGTTTTAGGTTTAGATTTGGGGTTAGATTTGGGGTTAGGTTTAGATTTTAGGTTTAGATTTGGGGTTAGGTTTAGATTTTAGGTTTAGATTTGGGGTTAGGTTTAGATTTGGGGTTAGGTTTAGATTTTCGGTTTACATTTGGGGTTAGGTTTAGATTTTCGGTTTAGATTTGGGGTTAGGTTTAGATTTGGGGTTAGGTTTAGATTTTAGGTTTAGATTTGGGGTTAGGTTTAGATTTGGGGTTAGGTTTAGATTTTAGGTTTACATTTGGGGTTAGGTTTAGATTTGAGGTTAGGTTTAGATTTGGGGTTAGGTTTAGATTTGGGGTTAGGTTTAGATTTTAGGTTTAGATTTGGGGTTAGGCTTAGATTTTAGGTTTAGATTTGGGGTTAGGTTTAGATTTTAGGTTTAGATTTGGGGTTAGGTTTAGATTTTCGGTTTAGATTTGGGGTTAGGTTTAGATTTGGGGTTAGGTTTAGATTTTAGGTTTAGATTTGGGGTTAGGTTTAGATTTTAGGTTTAGATTTGGGGTTAGATGTGGGGTTAGGTTTAGATTTGGGGTTAGGTTTAGATTTTAGGTTTAGATTTGGGGTTAGGTTTAGATTTGGGGTTAGGTTTAGATTTTAGGTTTAGATTTGGGGTTAGATTTGGGGTTAGGTTTAGATTTTAGGTTTAGATTTGGGGTTAGGTTTAGATTTGGGGTTAGGTTTAGATTTTCGGTTTACATTTGGGGTTAGGTTTAGATTTTCGGTTTAGATTTGGGGTTAGGTTTAGATTTGGGGTTAGGTTTAGATTTTAGGTTTAGATTTGGGGTTAGGTTTAGATTTTAGGTTTAGATTTTAGGTTTAGATTTGCGGTTAGGTTTAGATTTTAGGTTTAGATTTGAGGTTAGGTTTAGATTTTAGGTTTAGATTTGGGCTTAGGTTTAGATTTTAGGTTTAGATTTGGGGTTAGGTTTAGATTTGGGGTTAGGTTTAGATTTTAGGTTTAGATTTGGGGTTAGGTTTAGATTTTAGGTTTAGATTTGGGGTTAGGTTTAGATTTGGGGTTAGGTTTAGATTTTAGGTTTAGATTTGGGGTTAGGTTTAGATTTTCGGTTTAGATTTTAGGTTAGGTTTAGATTTTCAGTTTAGATTTGGGCTTAGGTTTAGATTTGGGCTTAGGTTTAGATTTTAGGTTTAGATTTGGGGTTAGGCTTAAATTTTAGGATAGATTTGGGGTTAGGTTTAGATTTTAGGTTTAGATTTGGGGTTAGGTTTAGATTTTAGGTTTAGATTTGGGGTTAGGTTTAGATTTTAGGTTAGGTTTAGATTTTAGGTTTAGATTTGGGGTTAGGTTTAGATTTTAGGTTTAGATTTTAGGTTTAGATTTGGGGTTAGGTTTAGATTTTAGGTTTAGATTTGGGGTTAGGTTTAGATTTTCAGTTTAGATTTGGGGTTAGGTTTAGATTTGGGTTTTAGATTTGGGGTTAGGTTTAGATTTTAGGTTTAGATTTGGGGTTTAGATTTGGGGTTAGGTTTAGATTTTAGGTTTAGATTTGGGGTTAGGTTTAGATTTTAGGTTTAGATTTGGGGTTAGGTTTAGATTTTAGGTTAGGTTTAGATTTTAGGTTTAGATTTGGGGTTAGGTTTAGATTTTCGGTTTAGATTTTAGGTTAGGTTTAGATTTTCAGTTTAGATTTGGGCTTAGGTTTAGATTTGGGCTTAGGTTTAGATTTTAGGTTTAGATTTGGGGTTAGGCTTAAATTTTAGGATAGATTTGGGGTTAGGTTTAGATTTTAGGTTTAGATTTGGGGTTAGGTTTAGATTTTAGGTTTAGATTTGGGGTTAGGTTTAGATTTTAGGTTAGGTTTAGATTTTAGGTTTAGATTTTAGGTTTAGATTTGGGGTTAGGTTTAGATTTTAGGTTTAGATTTTAGGTTTATATTTGGGGTTAGGTTTAGATTTTAGGTTTAGATTTGGGGTTAGGTTTAGATTTTAGGTTTAGATTTGGGGTTAGGTTTAGATTTTAGGTTTAGATTTGGGGTTAGGTTTAGATTTGGGGTTAGGTTTAGATTTTAGGTTTAGATTTGGGGTTAGGTTTAGATTTTAGGTTAGGTTTAGATTTTAGGTTTAGATTTTAGGTTTAGATTTGCGGTTAGGTTTAGATTTTAGGTTTAGATTTGGGGTTAGGTTTAGATTTTAGGTTTAGATTTGGGGTTAGGTTTAGATTTTAGGTTTAGATTTGGGGTTAGGTTTAGATTTTAGGTTTAGATTTGGGGTTAGGTTTAGATTTGGGGTTAGGTTTAGATTTTAGGTTTAGATTTGGGGTTAGGTTTAGATTTTCGGTTTAGATTTTAGGTTAGGTTTAGATTTTCAGTTTAGATTTGGGCTTAGGTTTAGATTTGGGCTTAGGTTTAGATTTTAGGTTTAGATTTGGGGTTAGGCTTAAATTTTAGGATAGATTTGGGGTTAGGTTTAGATTTTAGGTTTAGATTTGGGGTTAGGTTTAGATTTTAGGTTTAGATTTGGGGTTAGGTTTAGATTTTAGGTTAGGTTTAGATTTTAGGTTTAGATTTGGGGTTAGGTTTAGATTTTAGGTTTAGATTTTAGGTTTAGATTTGGGGTTAGGTTTAGATTTTAGGTTTAGATTTGGGGTTAGGTTTAGATTTTCAGTTTAGATTTGGGGTTAGGTTTAGATTTGGGTTTTAGATTTTGGGTTAGGTTTAGATTTTAGGTTTAGATTTGGGGTTTAGATTTGGGGTTAGGTTTAGATTTTAGGTTTAGATTTGGGGTTAGGTTTAGATTTTAGGTTTAGATTTGGGGTTAGGTTTAGATTTTAGGTTAGGTTTAGATTTTAGGTTTAGATTTGGGGTTAGGTTTAGATTTTCGGTTTAGATTTTAGGTTAGGTTTAGATTTTCAGTTTAGATTTGGGCTTAGGTTTAGATTTGGGCTTAGGTTTAGATTTTAGGTTTAGATTTGGGGTTAGGCTTAAATTTTAGGATAGATTTGGGGTTAGGTTTAGATTTTAGGTTTAGATTTGGGGTTAGGTTTAGATTTTAGGTTTAGATTTGGGGTTAGGTTTAGATTTTAAGTTAGGTTTAGATTTTAGGTTTAGATTTGGGGTTAGGTTTAGATTTTAGGTTTAGATTTTAGGTTTAGATTTGGGGTTAGGTTTAGATTTTAGGTTTAGATTTTCAGTTTAGATTTGGGGTTAGGTTTAGATTTGGGTTTTAGATTTGGGGTTACGTTTAGATTTTAGGTTTAGATTTGGGGTTTAGATTTGGGGTTAGGTTTAGATTTTAGGTTTAGATTTGGGGTTAGGTTTAGATTTTAGGTTTAGATTTGGGGTTAGGTTTAGATTTTAGGTTAGGTTTAGATTTTAGGTTTAGATTTGGGGTTAGGTTTAGATTTTCGGTTTAGATTTTAGGTTAGGTTTAGATTTTCAGTTTAGATTTGGGCTTAGGTTTAGATTTTAGGTTAGGTTTAGATTTTAGGTTTAGATTTGGGGTTAGGTTTAGATTTTAGGTTTAGATTTGGGGTTAGGTTTAGATTTTAGGTTTAGATTTGGGGTTAGGTTTAGATTTTAGGTTTAGATTTGGGGTTAGGTTTAGATTTGGGGTTAGGTTTAGATTTTAGGTTTAGATTTGGGGTTAGGTTTAGATTTTAGGTTTAGATTTGGGGTTAGGTTTAGATTTGGTGTTAGGTTTAGATTTTAGGTTTAGATTTGGGGTTAGGTTTAGATTTTAGGTTTAGATTTGGGGTTAGGTTTAGATTTGGGGTTAGGTTTAGATTTTAGGTTTAGATTTGGGGTTAGGTTTAGATTTTAGGTTAGGTTTAGATTTTAGGTTTAGATTTTAGGTTTAGATTTGCGGTTAGGTTTAGATTTTAGGTTTAGATTTGGGGTTAGGTTTAGATTTTAGGTTTAGATTTGGGGTTAGGTTTAGATTTTAGGTTTAGATTTGGGCTTAGGTTTAGATTTTAGGTTTAGATTTTGGGTTAGGTTTAGATTTTAGGTTTAGATTTGGGGTTAGGTTTAGATTTTAGGTTTAGATTTTAGGTTTAGATTTGCGGTTAGGTTTAGATTTTAGGTTTAGATTTGGGGTTAGGTTTAGATTTTAGGTTTAGATTTGGGGTTAGGTTTAGATTTTAGGTTTAGATTTTGGGTTAGGTTTAGATTTTAGGTTTAGATTTGGGGTTAGGTTTAGATTTTAGGTTTAGATTTGAGGTTAGGTTTAGATTTGGGGTTAGGTTTAGATTTGGGGTTAGGTTTAGATTTTAGGTTTAGATTTGGGGTTAGGCTTAGATTTTAGGTTTAGATTTGGGGTTAGGTTTAGATTTTAGGTTTAGATTTGGGGTTAGGTTTAGATTTTCGGTTTAGATTTGGGGTTAGGTTTAGATTTGGGGTTAGGTTTAGATTTGGGGTTAGGTTTAGATTTTAGGTTTAGATTTGGGGTTAGGTTTAGATTTTAGGTTTAGATTTGGGGTTAGATGTGGGGTTAGGTTTAGATTTGGGGTTAGGTTTAGATTTTAGGTTTAGATTTGGGGTTATGTTTAGATTTGGGGTTAGGTTTAGGTTTTAGGTTTAGATTTGGGGTTAGATTTGGGGTTAGGTTTAGATTTTAGGTTTAGATTTGGGGTTAGGTTTAGATTTTAGGTTTAGATTTGGGGTTAGGTTTAGATTTGGGGTTAGGTTTAGATTTTCGGTTTACATTTGGGGTTAGGTTTAGATTTTCGGTTTAGATTTGGGGTTAGGTTTAGATTTGGGGTTAGGTTTAGATTTTAGGTTTAGATTTGGGGTTAGGTTTAGATTTTAGGTTTAGATTTGGGGTTAGGTTTAGATTTGGGGTTAGGTTTAGATTTTAGGTTTAGATTTGGGGTTAGGTTTAGATTTGAGGTTAGGTTTAGATTTGGGGTTAGGTTTAGATTTGGGGTTAGGTTTAGATTTTAGGTTTAGATTTGGGGTTAGGCTTAGATTTTAGGTTTAGATTTGGGGTTAGGTTTAGATTTTCGGTTTAGATTTGGGGTTAGGTTTAGATTTGGGGTTAGGTTTAGATTTTAGGTTTAGATTTGGGGTTAGGTTTAGATTTTAGGTTTAGATTTGGGGTTAGATGTGGGGTTAGGTTTAGATTTGGGGTTAGGTTTAGATTTTAGGTTTAGATTTGGGGTTAGGTTTAGATTTGGGGTTAGGTTTAGATTTTAGGTTTAGATTTGGGGTTAGATTTGAGGTTAGGTTTAGATTTGGGGTTAGGTTTAGATTTGGGGTTAGGTTTAGATTTTAGGTTTAGATTTGGGGTTAGGTTTAGATTTGGGGTTAGGTTTAGATTTTCGGTTTACATTTGGGGTTAGGTTTAGATTTTCGGTTTAGATTTGGGGTTAGGTTTAGATTTGGGGTTAGGTTTAGATTTTAGGTTTAGATTTGGGGTTAGGTTTAGATTTTAGGTTTAGATTTGGGGTTAGGTTTAGATTTTAGGTTTAGATTTTGGGTTAGGTTTAGATTTTAGGTTTAGATTTGGGGTTAGGTTTAGATTTTAGGTTTAGATTTGAGGTTAGGTTTAGATTTGGGGTTAGGTTTAGATTTGGGGTTAGGTTTAGATTTTAGGTTTAGATTTGGGGTTAGGCTTAGATTTTAGGTTTAGATTTGGGGTTAGGTTTAGATTTTCGGTTTAGATTTGGGGTTAGGTTTAGATTTTCGGTTTAGATTTGGGGTTAGGTTTAGATTTGGGGTTAGGTTTAGATTTTAGGTTTAGATTTGGGGTTAGGTTTAGATTTTAGGTTTAGATTTGGGGTTAGATGTGGGGTTAGGTTTAGATTTGGGGTTAGGTTTAGATTTTAGGTTTAGATTTGGGGTTAGGTTTAGATTTGGGGTTAGGTTTAGGTTTTAGGTTTAGATTTGGGGTTAGATTTGGGGTTAGGTTTAGATTTTAGGTTTAGATTTGGGGTTAGGTTTAGATTTGGGTTTTAGATTTGGGGTTAGGTTTAGATTTTAGGTTTAGATTTGGGGTTAGGTTTAGATTTGGGGTTAGGTTTAGATTTTAGGTTAGGTTTAGATTTTAGGTTTAGATTTGGGGTTAGGTTTAGATTTTCGGTTTAGATTTTAGGTTAGGTTTAGATTTTCGGTTTAGATTTGGGGTTAGGTTTAGATTTGGGCTTAGGTTTAGATTTTAGGTTTAGATTTGGGGTTAGGCTTAAATTTTAGGATAGATTTGGGGTTAGGTTTAGATTTTAGGTTTAGATTTGGGGTTAGGTTTAGATTTTAGGTTTAGATTTGGGGTTAGGTTTAGATTTGGGGTTAGGTTTAGATTTTAGGTTTAGATTTGGGGTTAGATTAGGGGTTAGGTTTAGATTTGGGGTTAGGTTTAGATTTGGGGTTAGGTTTAGATTTTAGGTTTAGATTTGGGGTTAGGTTTAGATTTGGGGTTACGTTTAGATTTTCGGTTTAGATTTGGGGTTAGGTTTAGATTTGGGGTTAGGTTTAGATTTTAGGTTTAGATTTGGGGTTAGGTTTAGATTTTAGGTTTAGATTTGGGGTTAGGTTTAGATTTTAGGTTTAGATTTGGGGTTAGGTTTAGATTTGGGGTTAGGTTTAGATTTTAGGTTTAGATTTGGGGTTAGGTTCAGCTTTTAGGTTTAGATTTGGGGTTAGGTTTAGATTTGGGGTTAGGTTTAGATTTTAGGTTTAGATTTGGGGTTAGGTTTAGATTTTAGGTTACGTTTAGATTTTAGGTTTATATTTTAGGTTTAGATTTGCGGTTAGGTTTAGATTTTAGGTTTAGATTTGGTGTTAGGTTTAGATTTTAGGTTTAGATTTGGGGTTAGGTTTAGATTTTAGGTTTAGATTTGGGCTTAGGTTTAGATTTGGGGTTAGGTTTAGATTTTAGGTTTAGATTTGGGGTTAGGTTTAGATTTTAGGTTAGGTTTAGATTTTAGGTTTAGATTTTAGGTTTAGATTTGCGGTTAGGTTTAGATTTTAGGTTTAGATTTGGGGTTAGGTTTAGATTTTAGGTTTAGATTTGGGGTTAGGTTTAGATTTTAGGTTTAGATTTGAGGTTAGGTTTAGATTTGGGGTTAGGTTTAGATTTGGGGTTAGGTTTAGATTTTAGGTTTAGATTTGGGGTTAGGCTTAGATTTTAGGTTTAGATTTGGGGTTAGGTTTAGATTTTCGGTTTAGATTTGGGGTTAGGTTTAGATTTTCGGTTTAGATTTGGGGTTAGGTTTAGATTTGGGGTTAGGTTTAGATTTTAGGTTTAGATTTGGGGTTAGGTTTAGATTTTAGGTTTAGATTTGGGCTTAGATGTGGGGTTAGGTTTAGATTTGGGGTTAGGTTTAGATTTTAGGTTTAGATTTGGGGTTAGGTTTAGATTTTAGGTTTAGATTTGGGGTTAGATTTGGGGTTAGGTTTAGATTTGGGGTTAGGTTTAGATTTTAGGTTTAGATTTGGGGTTAGGTTTAGATTTTCGGTTTAGATTTGGGGTTAGGTTTAGATTTGGGGTTAGGTTTAGATTTTAGGTTTAGATTTGGGGTTAGGTTTAGATTTTAGGTTTAGATTTGGGGTTAGGTTTAGATTTTAGGTTAGGTTTAGATTTTAGGTTTAGATTTGGGGTTAGGTTTAGATTTGGGGTTAGGTTTAGATTTGGGGTTAGGTTTAGATTTTAGGTTTAGATTTGGGGTTAGGTTTAGATTTTCGGTTTAGATTTGGGGTTAGGTTTAGATTTGGGGTTAGGTTTAGATTTTAGGTTTAGATTTGGGGTTAGGTTTAGATTTGGGGTTAGGTTTAGATTTTAGGTTTAGATTTGGGGTTAGATTTGGGGTTAGGTTTAGATTTGGGGTTAGGTTTAGATTTGGGGTTAGGTTTAGATTTTCGGTTTACATTTGGGGTTAGGTTTAGATTTTCGGTTTAGATTTGGGGTTAGGTTTACATTTGGGGTTAGGTTTAGATTTTAGGTTTAGATTTGGGGTTAGGTTTAGATTTTAGGTTTAGATTTGGGGTTAGGTTTAGATTTTAGGTTAGGTTTAGATTTTAGGTTTAGATTTTAGGTTTAGATTTGCGGTTAGGTTTAGATTTTAGGTTTAGATTTGGGGTTAGGTTTAGATTTTAGGTTTAGATTTGGGGTTAGGTTTAGATTTTAGGTTTAGATTTGGGGTTAGGTTTAGATTTGGGGTTAGGTTTAGATTTTAGGTTTAGATTTGGGGTTAGGTTTAGATTTTAGGTTAGGTTTAGATTTTAGGTTTAGATTTTAGGTTTAGATTTGCGGTTAGGTTTAGATTTTAGGTTTAGATTTGGGGTTAGGTTTAGATTTTAGGTTTAGATTTGGGGTTAGGTTTAGATTTTAGGTTTAGATTTTGGGTTAGGTTTAGATTTTAGGTTTAGATTTGGGGTTAGGTTTAGATTTTAGGTTTAGATTTGAGGTTAGGTTTAGATTTGGGGTTAGGTTTAGATTTTAGGTTTAGATTTGGGGTTAGGTTTAGATTTTCGGTTTAGATTTGGGGTTAGGTTTAGATTTTCGGTTTAGATTTGGGGTTAGGTTTAGATTTGGGGTTAGGTTTAGATTTTAGGTTTAGATTTGGGGTTAGGTTTAGATTTTAGGTTTAGATTTGGGGTTAGATGTGGGGTTAGGTTTAGATTTGGGGTTAGGTTTAGATTTTAGGTTTAGATTTGGGGTTAGGTTTAGATTTGGGGTTAGGTTTAGGTTTTAGGTTTAGATTTGGGGTTAGATTTGGGGTTAGGTTTAGATTTTAGGTTTAGATTTGGGGTTAGGTTTAGATTTTAGGTTTAGATTTGGGGTTAGGTTTAGATTTGGGGTTAGGTTTAGATTTTCGGTTTACATTTGGGGTTAGGTTTAGATTTTCGGTTTAGATTTGGGGTTAGGTTTAGATTTGGGTTTAGGTTTAGATTTTAGGTTTAGATTTGGGGTTAGGTTTAGATTTTAGGTTTAGATTTGGGGTTAGGTTTAGATTTGGGGTTAGGTTTAGATTTTAGGTTTAGATTTGGGGTTAGGTTTAGATTTGAGGTTAGGTTTAGATTTGGGGTTAGGTTTAGATTTGGGGTTAGGTTTAGATTTTAGGTTTAGATTTGGGGTTAGGCTTAGATTTTAGGTTTAGATTTGGGGTTAGGTTTAGATTTTAGGTTTAGATTTGGGGTTAGGTTTAGATTTTCGGTTTAGATTTGGGGTTAGGTTTAGATTTGGGGTTAGGTTTAGATTTTAGGTTTAGATTTGGGGTTAGGTTTAGATTTTAGGTTTAGATTTGGGGTTAGATGTGGGGTTAGGTTTAGATTTGGGGTTAGGTTTAGATTTTAGGTTTAGATTTGGGGTTAGATTTGGGGTTAGGTTTAGATTTGGGGTTAGGTTTAGATTTGGGGTTAGGTTTAGATTTTAGGTTTAGATTTGGGGTTAGGTTTAGATTTGGGGTTAGGTTTAGATTTTCGGTTTACATTTGGGGTTAGGTTTAGATTTTCGGTTTAGATTTGGGGTTAGGTTTAGATTTGGGGTTAGGTTTAGATTTTAGGTTTAGATTTGGGGTTAGGTTTAGATTTTCGGTTTAGATTTGGGGTTAGGTTTAGATTTGGGGTTAGGTTTAGATTTTAAGTTTAGATTTTAGGTTTAGATTTGGGGTTAGGTTTAGATTTTAGGTTTAGATTTGGGGTTAGGTTTAGATTTGGGTTTTAGATTTGGGGTTAGGTTTAGATTTTAGGTTTAGATTTGGGGTTTAGATTTGGGGTTAGGTTTAGATTTTAGGTTTAGATTTGGGGTTAGGTTTAGATTTTAGGTTTAGATTTGGGGTTAGGTTTAGATTTTAGGTTAGGTTTAGATTTTAGGTTTAGATTTGGGGTTAGGTTTAGATTTTCGGTTTAGATTTTAGGTTAGGTTTAGATTTTCAGTTTAGATTTGGGCTTAGGTTTAGATTTGGGCTTAGGTTTAGATTTTAGGTTTAGATTTGGGGTTAGGCTTAAATTTTAGGATAGATTTGGGGTTAGGTTTAGATTTTAGGTTTAGATTTGGGGTTAGGTTTAGATTTTAGGTTTAGATTTGGGGTTAGGTTTAGATTTTAGGTTAGGTTTAGATTTTAGGTTTAGATTTTAGGTTTAGATTTGGGGTTAGGTTTAGATTTTAGGTTTAGATTTTAGGTTTATATTTGGGGTTAGGTTTAGATTTTAGGTTTAGATTTGGGGTTAGGTTTAGATTTTAGGTTTAGATTTGGGCTTAGGTTTAGATTTTAGGTTTAGATTTGGGGTTAGGTTTAGATTTGGGGTTAGGTTTAGATTTTAGGTTTAGATTTGGGGTTAGGTTTAGATTTTAGGTTAGGTTTAGATTTTAGGTTTAGATTTTAGGTTTAGATTTGCGGTTAGGTTTAGATTTTAGGTTTAGATTTGGGGTTAGGTTTAGATTTTAGGTTTAGATTTGGGGTTAGGTTTAGATTTTAGGTTTAGATTTGGGGTTAGGTTTAGATTTTAGGTTTAGATTTGGGGTTAGGTTTAGATTTGGGGTTAGGTTTAGATTTTAGGTTTAGATTTGGGGTTAGGTTTAGATTTTCGGTTTAGATTTTAGGTTAGGTTTAGATTTTCAGTTTAGATTTGGGCTTAGGTTTAGATTTGGGCTTAGGTTTAGATTTTAGGTTTAGATTTGGGGTTAGGCTTAAATTTTAGGATAGATTTGGGGTTAGGTTTAGATTTTAGGTTTAGATTTGGGGTTAGGTTTAGATTTTAGGTTTAGATTTGGGGTTAGGTTTAGATTTTAGGTTAGGTTTAGATTTTAGGTTTAGATTTGGGGTTAGGTTTAGATTTTAGGTTTAGATTTTAGGTTTAGATTTGGGGTTAGGTTTAGATTTTAGGTTTAGATTTGGGGTTAGGTTTAGATTTTCAGTTTAGATTTGGGGTTAGGTTTAGATTTGGGTTTTAGATTTTGGGTTAGGTTTAGATTTTAGGTTTAGATTTGGGGTTTAGATTTGGGGTTAGGTTTAGATTTTAGGTTTAGATTTGGGGTTAGGTTTAGATTTTAGGTTTAGATTTGGGGTTAGGTTTAGATTTTAGGTTAGGTTTAGATTTTAGGTTTAGATTTGGGGTTAGGTTTAGATTTTCGGTTTAGATTTTAGGTTAGGTTTAGATTTTCAGTTTAGATTTGGGCTTAGGTTTAGATTTGGGCTTAGGTTTAGATTTTAGGTTTAGATTTGGGGTTAGGCTTAAATTTTAGGATAGATTTGGGGTTAGGTTTAGATTTTAGGTTTAGATTTGGGGTTAGGTTTAGATTTTAGGTTTAGATTTGGGGTTAGGTTTAGATTTTAGGTTTAGATTTGGGGTTAGGTTTAGATTTTAAGTTAGGTTTAGATTTTAGGTTTAGATTTGGGGTTAGGTTTAGATTTTAGGTTTAGATTTTAGGTTTAGATTTGGGGTTAGGTTTAGATTTTAGGTTTAGATTTTCAGTTTAGATTTGGGGTTAGGTTTAGATTTGGGTTTTAGATTTGGGGTTAGGTTTAGATTTTAGGTTTAGATTTGGGGTTTAGATTTGGGGTTAGGTTTAGATTTTAGGTTTAGATTTGGGGTTAGGTTTAGATTTTAGGTTTAGATTTGGGGTTAGGTTTAGATTTTAGGTTTAGATTTTAGGTTTAGATTTGGGGTTAGGTTTAGATTTTCGGTTTAGATTTTAGGTTAGGTTTAGATTTTCAGTTTAGATTTGGGCTTAGGTTTAGATTTTAGGTTAGGTTTAGATTTTAGGTTTAGATTTGGGGTTAGGTTTAGATTTTAGGTTTAGATTTGGGGTTAGGTTTAGATTTTAGGTTTAGATTTGGGGTTAGGTTTAGATTTTAGGTTTAGATTTGGGGTTAGGTTTAGATTTGGGGTTAGGTTTAGATTTTAGGTTTAGATTTGGGGTTAGGTTTAGATTTTAGGTTTAGATTTGGGGTTAGGTTTAGATTTGGTGTTAGGTTTAGATTTTAGGTTTAGATTTGGGGTTAGGTTTAGATTTTAGGTTTAGATTTGGGGTTAGGTTTAGATTTGGGGTTAGGTTTAGATTTTAGGTTTAGATTTGGGGTTAGGTTTAGATTTTAGGTTAGGTTTAGATTTTAGGTTTAGATTTTAGGTTTAGATTTGCGGTTAGGTTTAGATTTTAGGTTTAGATTTGGGGTTAGGTTTAGATTTTAGGTTTAGATTTGGGGTTAGGTTTAGATTTTAGGTTTAGATTTGGGCTTAGGTTTAGATTTTAGGTTTAGATTTTGGGTTAGGTTTAGATTTTAGGTTTAGATTTGGGGTTAGGTTTAGATTTTAGGTTTAGATTTTAGGTTTAGATTTGCGGTTAGGTTTAGATTTTAGGTTTAGATTTGGGGTTAGGTTTAGATTTTAGGTTTAGATTTGGGGTTAGGTTTAGATTTTAGGTTTAGATTTTGGGTTAGGTTTAGATTTTAGGTTTAGATTTGGGGTTAGGTTTAGATTTTAGGTTTAGATTTGAGGTTAGGTTTAGATTTGGGGTTAGGTTTAGATTTGGGGTTAGGTTTAGATTTTAGGTTTAGATTTGGGGTTAGGCTTAGATTTTAGGTTTAGATTTGGGGTTAGGTTTAGATTTTAGGTTTAGATTTGGGGTTAGGTTTAGATTTTCGGTTTAGATTTGGGGTTAGGTTTAGATTTTCGGTTTAGATTTGGGGTTAGGTTTAGATTTGGGGTTAGGTTTAGATTTTAGGTTTAGATTTGGGGTTAGGTTTAGATTTTAGGTTTAGATTTGGGGTTAGATGTGGGGTTAGGTTTAGATTTGGGGTTAGGTTTAGATTTTAGGTTTAGATTTGGGGTTATGTTTAGATTTGGGGTTAGGTTTAGGTTTTAGGTTTAGATTTGGGGTTAGATTTGGGGTTAGGTTTAGATTTTAGGTTTAGATTTGGGGTTAGGTTTAGATTTTAGGTTTAGATTTGGGGTTAGGTTTAGATTTGGGGTTAGGTTTAGATTTTCGGTTTACATTTGGGGTTAGGTTTAGATTTTCGGTTTAGATTTGGGGTTAGGTTTAGATTTGGGGTTAGGTTTAGATTTTAGGTTTAGATTTGGGGTTAGGTTTAGATTTTAGGTTTAGATTTGGGGTTAGGTTTAGATTTGGGGTTAGGTTTAGATTTTAGGTTTAGATTTGGGGTTAGGTTTAGATTTGAGGTTAGGTTTAGATTTGGGGTTAGGTTTAGATTTGGGGTTAGGTTTAGATTTTAGGTTTAGATTTGGGGTTAGGCTTAGATTTTAGGTTTAGATTTGGGGTTAGGTTTAGATTTTCGGTTTAGATTTGGGGTTAGGTTTAGATTTGGGGTTAGGTTTAGATTTTAGGTTTAGATTTGGGGTTAGGTTTAGATTTTAGGTTTAGATTTGGGGTTAGATGTGGGGTTAGGTTTAGATTTGGGGTTAGGTTTAGATTTTAGGTTTAGATTTGGGGTTAGGTTTAGATTTGGGGTTAGGTTTAGATTTTAGGTTTAGATTTGGGGTTAGATTTGAGGTTAGGTTTAGATTTGGGGTTAGGTTTAGATTTGGGGTTAGGTTTAGATTTTAGGTTTAGATTTGGGGTTAGGTTTAGATTTGGGGTTAGGTTTAGATTTTCGGTTTACATTTGGGGTTAGGTTTAGATTTTCGGTTTAGATTTGGGGTTAGGTTTAGATTTTAGGTTTAGATTTGGGGTTAGGTTTAGATTTTAGGTTTAGATTTGGGGTTAGGTTTAGATTTTAGGTTTAGATTTTGGGTTAGGTTTAGATTTTAGGTTTAGATTTGGGGTTAGGTTTAGATTTTAGGTTTAGATTTGAGGTTAGGTTTAGATTTGGGGTTAGGTTTAGATTTGGGGTTAGGTTTAGATTTTAGGTTTAGATTTGGGGTTAGGCTTAGATTTTAGGTTTAGATTTGGGGTTAGGTTTAGATTTTCGGTTTAGATTTGGGGTTAGGTTTAGATTTTCGGTTTAGATTTGGGGTTAGGTTTAGATTTGGGGTTAGGTTTAGATTTTAGGTTTAGATTTGGGGTTAGGTTTAGATTTTAGGTTTAGATTTGGGGTTAGATGTGGGGTTAGGTTTAGATTTGGGGTTAGGTTTAGATTTTAGGTTTAGATTTGGGGTTAGGTTTAGATTTGGGGTTAGGTTTAGGTTTTAGGTTTAGATTTGGGGTTAGATTTGGGGTTAGGTTTAGATTTTAGGTTTAGATTTGGGGTTAGGTTTAGATTTGGGTTTTAGATTTGGGGTTAGGTTTAGATTTTAGGTTTAGATTTGGGGTTAGGTTTAGATTTGGGGTTAGGTTTAGATTTTAGGTTAGGTTTAGATTTTAGGTTTAGATTTGGGGTTAGGTTTAGATTTTCGGTTTAGATTTTAGGTTAGGTTTAGATTTTCGGTTTAGATTTGGGGTTAGGTTTAGATTTGGGCTTAGGTTTAGATTTTAGGTTTAGATTTGGGGTTAGGCTTAAATTTTAGGATAGATTTGGGGTTAGGTTTAGATTTTAGGTTTAGATTTGGGGTTAGGTTTAGATTTTAGGTTTAGATTTGGGGTTAGGTTTAGATTTGGGGTTAGGTTTAGATTTTAGGTTTAGATTTGGGGTTAGATTAGGGGTTAGGTTTAGATTTGGGGTTAGGTTTAGATTTGGGGTTAGGTTTAGATTTTAGGTTTAGATTTGGGGTTAGGTTTAGATTTGGGGTTACGTTTAGATTTTCGGTTTAGATTTGGGGTTAGGTTTAGATTTGGGGTTAGGTTTAGATTTTAGGTTTAGATTTGGGGTTAGGTTTAGATTTTAGGTTTAGATTTGGGGTTAGGTTTAGATTTTAGGTTTAGATTTGGGGTTAGGTTTAGATTTGGGGTTAGGTTTAGATTTTAGGTTTAGATTTGGGGTTAGGTTCAGCTTTTAGGTTTAGATTTGGGGTTAGGTTTAGATTTGGGGTTAGGTTTAGATTTTAGGTTTAGATTTGGGGTTAGGTTTAGATTTTAGGTTACGTTTAGATTTTAGGTTTATATTTTAGGTTTAGATTTGCGGTTAGGTTTAGATTTTAGGTTTAGATTTGGTGTTAGGTTTAGATTTTAGGTTTAGATTTGGGGTTAGGTTTAGATTTTAGGTTTAGATTTGGGCTTAGGTTTAGATTTGGGGTTAGGTTTAGATTTTAGGTTTAGATTTGGGGTCAGGTTTAGATTTTAGGTTTAGATTTGGGGTTAGGTTTAGATTTTAGGTTTAGATTTGCGGTTAGGTTTAGATTTTAGGTTTAGATTTGGGGTTAGGTTTAGATTTTAGGTTTAGATTTGGGGTTAGGTTTAGATTTTAGGTTTAGATTTGGGGTTAGGTTTAGATTTTAGGTTTAGATTTGAGGTTAGGTTTAGATTTGGGGTTAGGTTTAGATTTGGGGTTAGGTTTAGATTTTAGGTTTAGATTTGGGGTTAGGCTTAGATTTTAGGTTTAGATTTGGGGTTAGGTTTAGATTTTCGGTTTAGATTTGGGGTTAGGTTTAGATTTTCGGTTTAGATTTGGGGTTAGGTTTAGATTTGGGGTTAGGTTTAGATTTTAGGTTTAGATTTGGGGTTAGGTTTAGATTTTAGGTTTAGATTTGGGCTTAGATGTGGGGTTAGGTTTAGATTTGGGGTTAGGTTTAGATTTTAGGTTTAGATTTGGGGTTAGGTTTAGATTTGGGGTTAGGTTTAGATTTTAGGTTTAGATTTGGGGTTAGATTTGGGGTTAGGTTTAGATTTGGGGTTAGGTTTAGATTTTAGGTTTAGATTTGGGGTTAGGTTTAGATTTTCGGTTTAGATTTGGGGTTAGGTTTAGATTTGGGGTTAGGTTTAGATTTTAGGTTTAGATTTGGGGTTAGGTTTAGATTTTAGGTTTAGATTTGGGGTTAGGTTTAGATTTTAGGTTAGGTTTAGATTTTAGGTTTAGATTTGGGGTTAGGTTTAGATTTGGGGTTAGGTTTAGATTTGGGGTTAGGTTTAGATTTTAGGTTTAGATTTGGGGTTAGGTTTAGATTTTCGGTTTAGATTTGGGGTTAGGTTTAGATTTGGGGTTAGGTTTAGATTTTAGGTTTAGATTTGGGGTTAGGTTTAGATTTGGGGTTAGGTTTAGATTTTAGGTTTAGATTTGGGGTTAGATTTGGGGTTAGGTTTAGATTTGGGGTTAGGTTTAGATTTGGGGTTAGGTTTAGATTTTCGGTTTACATTTGGGGTTAGGTTTAGATTTTCGGTTTAGATTTGGGGTTAGGTTTACATTTGGGGTTAGGTTTAGATTTTAGGTTTAGATTTGGGGTTAGGTTTAGATTTTAGGTTTAGATTTGGGGTTAGGTTTAGATTTTAGGTTAGGTTTAGATTTTAGGTTTAGATTTTAGGTTTAGATTTGCGGTTAGGTTTAGATTTTAGGTTTAGATTTGGGGTTAGGTTTAGATTTTAGGTTTAGATTTGGGGTTAGGTTTAGATTTTAGGTTTAGATTTGGGGTTAGGTTTAGATTTGGGGTTAGGTTTAGATTTTAGGTTTAGATTTGGGGTTAGGTTTAGATTTTAGGTTAGGTTTAGATTTTAGGTTTAGATTTTAGGTTTAGATTTGCGGTTAGGTTTAGATTTTAGGTTTAGATTTGGGGTTAGGTTTAGATTTTAGGTTTAGATTTGGGGTTAGGTTTAGATTTTAGGTTTAGATTTTGGGTTAGGTTTAGATTTTAGGTTTAGATTTGGGGTTAGGTTTAGATTTTAGGTTTAGATTTGAGGTTAGGTTTAGATTTGGGGTTAGGTTTAGATTTTCGGTTTAGATTTGGGGTTAGGTTTAGATTTTCGGTTTAGATTTGGGGTTAGGTTTAGATTTGGGGTTAGGTTTAGATTTTAGGTTTAGATTTGGGGTTAGGTTTAGATTTTAGGTTTAGATTTGGGGTTAGATGTGGGGTTAGGTTTAGATTTGGGGTTAGGTTTAGATTTTAGGTTTAGATTTGGGGTTAGGTTTAGATTTGGGGTTAGGTTTAGGTTTTAGGTTTAGATTTGGGGTTAGATTTGGGGTTAGGTTTAGATTTTAGGTTTAGATTTGGGGTTAGGTTTAGATTTTAGGTTTAGATTTGGGGTTAGGTTTAGATTTGGGGTTAGGTTTAGATTTTCGGTTTACATTTGGGGTTAGGTTTAGATTTTCGGTTTAGATTTGGGGTTAGGTTTAGATTTGGGTTTAGGTTTAGATTTTAGGTTTAGATTTGGGGTTAGGTTTAGATTTTAGGTTTAGATTTGGGGTTAGGTTTAGATTTGGGGTTAGGTTTAGATTTTAGGTTTAGATTTGGGGTTAGGTTTAGATTTGAGGTTAGGTTTAGATTTGGGGTTAGGTTTAGATTTGGGGTTAGGTTTAGATTTTAGGTTTAGATTTGGGGTTAGGCTTAGATTTTAGGTTTAGATTTGGGGTTAGGTTTAGATTTTAGGTTTAGATTTGGGGTTAGGTTTAGATTTTCGGTTTAGATTTGGGGTTAGGTTTAGATTTGGGGTTAGGTTTAGATTTTAGGTTTAGATTTGGGGTTAGGTTTAGATTTTAGGTTTAGATTTGGGGTTAGATGTGGGGTTAGGTTTAGATTTGGGGTTAGGTTTAGATTTTAGGTTTAGATTTGGGGTTAGATTTGGGGTTAGGTTTAGATTTGGGGTTAGGTTTAGATTTGGGGTTAGGTTTAGATTTTAGGTTTAGATTTGGGGTTAGGTTTAGATTTGGGGTTAGGTTTAGATTTTCGGTTTACATTTGGGGTTAGGTTTAGATTTTCGGTTTAGATTTGGGGTTAGGTTTAGATTTGGGGTTAGGTTTAGATTTTAGGTTTAGATTTGGGGTTAGGTTTAGATTTTCGGTTTAGATTTGGGGTTAGGTTTAGATTTGGGGTTAGGTTTAGATTTTAGGTTTAGATTTTAGGTTTAGATTTGGGGTTAGGTTTAGATTTTAGGTTTAGATTTGGGGTTAGATGTGGGGTTAGGTTTAGATTTGGGGTTAGGTTTAGATTTTAGGTTTAGATTTGGGGTTAGATTTGGGGTTAGGTTTAGATTTGGGGTTAGGTTTAGATTTGGGGTTAGGTTTAGATTTTAGGTTTAGATTTGGGGTTAGGTTTAGATTTGGGGTTAGGTTTAGATTTTCGGTTTACATTTGGGGTTAGGTTTAGATTTTCGGTTTAGATTTGGGGTTAGGTTTAGATTTGGGGTTAGGTTTAGATTTTAGGTTTAGATTTGGGGTTAGGTTTAGATTTTAGGTTTAGATTTGGGGTTAGATGTGGGGTTAGGTTTAGATTTGGGGTTAGGTTTAGATTTTAGGTTTAGATTTGGGGTTAGATTTGGGGTTAGGTTTAGATTTGGGGTTAGGTTTAGATTTTAGGTTTAGATTTGGGGTTAGGTTTAGATTTGGGGTTAGGTTTAGATTTTAGGTTTAGATTTGGGGTTAGATTTGAGGTTAGGTTTAGATTTGGGGTTAGGTTTAGATTTGGGGTTAGGTTTAGATTTTAGGTTTAGATTTGGGGTTAGGTTTAGATTTGGGGTTAGGTTTAGATTTTCGGTTTATATTTGGGGTTAGGTTTAGATTTTCGGTTTAGATTTGGGGTTAGGTTTAGATTTGGGGTTAGGTTTAGATTTGGGGTTAGGTTTAGATTTTAGGTTTAGATTTGGGGTTAGGTTTAGATTTGGGGTTAGGTTTAGATTTTCGGTTTATATTTGGGGTTAGGTTTAGATTTTCGGTTTAGATTTGGGGTTAGGTTTAGATTTGGGGTTAGGTTTAGATTTTAGGTTTAGATTTGGGGTTAGGTTTAGATTTTAGGTTTAGATTTGGGGTTAGGTTTAGATTTTAGGTTTAGATTTTGGGTTAGGTTTAGATTTTAGGTTTAGATTTGGGGTTAGGTTTAGATTTTAGGTTTAGATTTGAGGTTAGGTTTAGATTTGGGGTTAGGTTTAGATTTGGGGTTAGGTTTAGATTTTAGGTTTAGATTTGGGGTTAGGCTTAGATTTTAGGTTTAGATTTGGGGTTAGGTTTAGATTTTCGGTTTAGATTTGGGGTTAGGTTTAGATTTGGGGTTAGGTTTAGATTTTAGGTTTAGATTTGGGGTTAGGTTTAGATTTTAGGTTTAGATTTGGGGTTAGATGTGGGGTTAGGTTTAGATTTGGGGTTAGGTTTAGATTTTAGGTTTAGATTTGGGGTTAGGTTTAGATTTGGGGTTAGGTTTAGGTTTTAGGTTTAGATTTGGGGTTAGGTTTGGGGTTAGGTTTAGATTTTAGGTTTAGATTTGGGGTTAGGTTTAGATTTGGGTTTTAGATTTGGGGTTAGGTTTAGATTTTAGGTTTAGATTTGGGGTTAGGTTTAGATTTGGGGTTAGGTTTAGATTTTAGGTTAGGTTTAGATTTTAGGTTTAGATTTGGGGTTAGGTTTAGATTTTCGGTTTAGATTTTAGGTTAGGTTTAGATTTTCGGTTTAGATTTGGGGTTAGGTTTAGATTTGGGCTTAGGTTTAGATTTTAGGTTTAGATTTGGGGTTAGGCTTAAATTTTAGGATAGATTTGGGGTTAGGTTTAGATTTTAGGTTTAGATTTGGGGTTAGGTTTAGATTTTAGGTTTAGATTTGGGGTTAGGTTTAGATTTGGGGTTAGGTTTAGATTTTAGGTTTAGATTTGGGGTTAGATTAGGGGTTAGGTTTAGATTTGGGGTTAGGTTTAGATTTGGGGTTAGGTGTAGATTTTAGGTTTAGATTTGGGGTAAGGTTTAGATTTGGGGTTACGTTTAGATTTTCGGTTTAGATTTGGGGTTAGGTTTAGATTTGGGGTTAGGTTTAGATTTTAGGTTTAGATTTGGGGTTAGGTTTAGATTTGGGGTTAGGTTTAGATTTTAGGTTTAGATTTGGGGTTAGGCTTAGATTTTAGGTTTAGATTTGGGGTTAGGTTTAGATTTTCGGTTTAGATTTGGGGTTAGGTTTAGATTTGGGGTTAGGTTTAGATTTTAGGTTTAGATTTGGGGTTAGGTTTAGATTTTAGGTTTAGATTTGGGGTTAGATGTGGGGTTAGGTTTAGATTTGGGGTTAGGTTTAGATTTTAGGTTTAGATTTGGGGTTAGGTTTAGATTTGGGGTTAGGTTTAGGTTTTAGGTTTAGATTTGGGGTTAGGTTTGGGGTTAGGTTTAGATTTTAGGTTTAGATTTGGGGTTAGGTTTAGATTTGGGGTTAGGTTTAGATTTTAGGTTTAGATTTGGGGTTAGGTTTAGATTTTAGGTTAGGTTTAGATTTTAGGTTTAGATTTTAGGTTTAGATTTGCGGTTAGGTTTAGATTTTAGGTTTAGATTTGGGGTTAGGTTTAGATTTTAGGTTTAGATTTGGGGTTAGGTTTAGATTTTAGGTTTAGATTTGGGGTTAGGTTTAGATTTTAGGTTTAGATTTGAGGTTAGGTTTAGATTTGGGGTTAGGTTTAGATTTGGGGTTAGGTTTAGATTTTAGGTTTAGATTTGGGGTTAGGCTTAGATTTTAGGTTTAGATTTGGGGTTAGGTTTAGATTTTAGGTTTAGATTTGGGGTTAGGTTTAGATTTTCGGTTTAGATTTGGGGTTAGGTTTAGATTTTCGGTTTAGATTTGGGGTTAGGTTTAGATTTGGGGTTAGGTTTAGATTTTAGGTTTAGATTTGGGGTTAGGTTTAGATTTTAGGTTTAGATTTGGGGTTAGGTTTAGATTTGGGGTTAGGTTTAGATTTTAGGTTTAGATTTGGGGTTAGATTTGGGGTTAGGTTTAGATTTTCGGTTTAGATTTGGGGTTAGGTTTAGATTTGGGGTTAGGTTTAGATTTTAGGTTTAGATTTGGGGTTAGGTTTAGATTTTAGGTTTAGATTTGGGGTTAGGTTTAGATTTTAGGTTAGGTTTAGATTTTAGGTTTAGATTTGGGGTTAGGTTTAGATTTGGGGTTAGGTTTAGATTTGGGGTTAGGTTTAGATTTTAGGTTTAGATTTGGGGTTAGGTTTAGATTTTCGGTTTAGATTTGGGGTTAGGTTTAGATTTGGGTTTAGGTTTAGATTTTAGGTTTAGATTTGGGGTTAGGTTTAGATTTGGGGTTAGGTTTAGATTTTAGGTTTAGATTTGGGGTTAGATTTGGGGTTAGGTTTAGATTTGGGGTTAGGTTTAGATTTGGGGTTAGGTTTAGATTTTCGGTTTACATTTGGGGTTAGGTTTAGATTTTCGGTATAGATTTGGGGTTAGGTTTAGATTTTCGGTTTACATTTGGGGTTAGGTTTAGATTTTCGGTTTAGATTTGGGGTTAGGTTTACATTTGGGGTTAGGTTTAGATTTTAGGTTTAGATTTGGGGTTAGGTTTAGATTTTAGGTTTAGATTTGGGGTTAGGTTTAGATTTGGGGTTAGGTTTAGATTTTAGGTTTAGATTTTAGGTTTAGATTTGCGGTTAGGTTTAGATTTTAGGTTTAGATTTGGGGTTAGGTTTAGATTTTAGGTTTAGATTTGGGGTTAGGTTTAGATTTTAGGTTTAGATTTGGGCTTAGGTTTAGATTTGGGGTTAGGTTTAGATTTTAGGTTTAGATTTGGGGTTAGGTTTAGATTTTAGGTTAGGTTTAGATTTTAGGTTTAGATTTTAGGTTTAGATTTGCGGTTAGGTTTAGATTTTAGGTTTAGATTTGGGGTTAGGTTTAGATTTTAGGTTTAGATTTGGGGTTAGGTTTAGATTTTAGGTTTAGATTTTGGGTTAGGTTTAGATTTTAGGTTTAGATTTGGGGTTAGGTTTAGATTTTAGGTTTAGATTTGAGGTTAGGTTTAGATTTGGGGTTAGGTTTAGATTTGGGGTTAGGTTTAGATTTTAGGTTTAGATTTGGGGTTAGGCTTAGATTTTAGGTTTAGATTTGGGGTTAGGTTTAGATTTTAGGTTTAGATTTGGGGTTAGGTTTAGATTTTCGGTTTAGATTTGGGGTTAGGTTTAGGTTTTAGGTTTAGATTTGGGGTTAGATTTGGGGTTAGGTTTAGATTTTAGGTTTAGATTTGGGGTTATGTTTAGATTTTAGGTTTAGATTTGGGGTTAGGTTTAGATTTGGGGTTAGGTTTAGATTTTCGGTTTACATTTGGGGTTAGGTTTAGATTTTCGGTTTAGATTTGGGGTTAGGTTTAGATTTGGGGTTAGGTTTAGATTTTAGGTTTAGATTTGGGGTTAGGTTTAGATTTTAGGTTTAGATTTGGGGTTAGGTTTAGATTTGGGGTTAGGTTTAGATTTTAGGTTTAGATTTGGGGTTAGGTTTAGATTTGAGGTTAGGTTTAGATTTGGGGTTAGGTTTAGATTTGGGGTTAGGTTTAGATTTTAGGTTTAGATTTGGGGTTAGGCTTAGATTTTAGGTTTAGATTTGGGGTTAGGTTTAGATTTTAGGTTTAGATTTGGGGTTAGGTTTAGATTTTCGGTTTAGATTTGGGGTTAGGTTTAGATTTGGGGTTAGGTTTAGATTTTAGGTTTAGATTTGGGGTTAGGTTTAGATTTTAGGTTTAGATTTGGGGTTAGATGTGGGGTTAGGTTTAGATTTGGGGTTAGGTTTAGATTTTAGGTTTAGATTTGGGGTTAGATTTGGGGTTAGGTTTAGATTTGGGGTTAGGTTTAGATTTGGGGTTAGGTTTAGATTTTAGGTTTAGATTTGGGGTTAGGTTTAGATTTGGGGTTAGGTTTAGATTTTCGGTTTACATTTGGGGTTAGGTTTAGATTTTCGGTTTAGATTTGGGGTTAGGTTTAGATTTGGGGTTAGGTTTAGATTTTAGGTTTAGATTTGGGGTTAGGTTTAGATTTTCGGTTTAGATTTGGGGTTAGGTTTAGATTTGGGGTTAGGTTTAGATTTTAGGTTTAGATTTTAGGTTTAGATTTGGGGTTAGGTTTAGATTTGGGGTTAGGTTTAGATTTTAGGTTTAGATTTGGGGTTAGATTAGGGGTTAGGTTTAGATTTGGGGTTAGGTTTAGATTTGGGGTTAGGTGTAGATTTTAGGTTTAGATTTGGGGTAAGGTTTAGATTTGGGGTTACGTTTAGATTTTCGGTTTAGATTTGGGGTTAGGTTTAGATTTGGGGTTAGGTTTAGATTTTAGGTTTAGATTTGGGGTTAGGTTTAGATTTGGGGTTAGGTTTAGATTTTAGGTTTAGATTTGGGGTTAGGTTTAGATTTTAGGTTTAGATTTGGGGTTAGGTTTAGATTTTAGGTTTAGATTTGGGGTTAGGTTCAGCTTTTAGGTTTAGATTTGGGGTTAGGTTTAGATTTGGGGTTAGGTTTAGATTTTAGGTTTAGATTTGGGGTTAGGTTTAGATTTTAGGTTACGTTTAGATTTTAGGTTTAGATTTTAGGTTTAGATTTGCGGTTAGGTTTAGATTTTAGGTTTAGATTTGGTGTTAGGTTTAGATTTTAGGTTTAGATTTGGGGTTAGGTTTAGATTTTAGGTTTAGATTTGGGGTTAGGTTTAGATTTGGGGTTAGGTTTAGATTTTAGGTTTAGATTTGGGGTTAGGTTTAGATTTTAGGTTAGGTTTAGATTTTAGGTTTAGATTTTAGGTTTAGATTTGCGGTTAGGTTTAGATTTTAGGTTTAGATTTGGGGTTAGGTTTAGATTTTAGGTTTAGATTTGGGGTTAGGTTTAGATTTTAGGTTTAGATTTGGGGTTAGGTTTAGATTTTAGGTTTAGATTTGAGGTTAGGTTTAGATTTGGGGTTAGGTTTAGATTTGGGGTTAGGTTTAGATTTTAGGTTTAGATTTGGGGTTAGGCTTAGATTTTAGGTTTAGATTTGGGGTTAGGTTTAGATTTTAGGTTTAGATTTGGGGTTAGGTTTAGATTTTCGGTTTAGATTTGGGGTTAGGTTTAGATTTTCGGTTTAGATTTGGGGTTAGGTTTAGATTTGGGGTTAGGTTTAGATTTTAGGTTTAGATTTGGGGTTAGGTTTAGATTTTAGGTTTAGATTTGGGCTTCGATGTGGGGTTAGGTTTAGATTTGGGGTTAGGTTTAGATTTTAGGTTTAGATTTGGGGTTAGGTTTAGATTTGGGGTTAGGTTTAGATTTTAGGTTTAGATTTGGGGTTAGATTTGGGGTTAGGTTTAGATTTGGGGTTAGGTTTAGATTGGGGTTAGGTTTAGATTTTAGGTTTAGATTTGGGGTTAGGTTTAGATTTTCGGTTTAGATTTGGGGTTAGGTTTAGATTTGGGGTTAGGTTTAGATTTTAGGTTTAGATTTGGGGTTAGGTTTAGATTTTAGGTTTAGATTTGGGGTTAGGTTTAGATTTTAGGTTAGGTTTAGATTTTAGGTTTAGATTTGGGGTTAGGTTTAGATTTGGGGTTAGGTTTAGATTTGGGGTTAGGTTTAGATTTTAGGTTTAGATTTGGGGTTAGGTTTAGATTTTCGGTTTAGATTTGGGGTTAGGTTTAGATTTGGGGTTAGGTTTAGATTTTAGGTTTAGATTTGGGGTTAGGTTTAGATTTGGGGTTAGGTTTAGATTTTAGGTTTAGATTTGGGGTTAGATTTGGGGTTAGGTTTAGATTTGGGGTTAGGTTTAGATTTGGGGTTAGGTTTAGATTTTCGGTTTACATTTGGGGTTAGGTTTAGATTTTCGGTATAGATTTGGGGTTAGGTTTAGATTTTCGGTTTACATTTGGGGTTAGGTTTAGATTTTCGGTTTAGATTTGGGGTTAGGTTTACATTTGGGGTTAGGTTTAGATTTTAGGTTTAGATTTGGGGTTAGGTTTAGATTTTAGGTTTAGATTTGGGGTTAGGTTTAGATTTGGGGTTAGGTTTAGATTTTAGGTTTAGATTTTAGGTTTAGATTTGCGGTTAGGTTTAGATTTTAGGTTTAGATTTGGGGTTAGGTTTAGATTTTAGGTTTAGATTTGGGGTTAGGTTTAGATTTTAGGTTTAGATTTGGGCTTAGGTTTAGATTTGGGGTTAGGTTTAGATTTTAGGTTTAGATTTGGGGTTAGGTTTAGATTTTAGGTTAGGTTTAGATTTTAGGTTTAGATTTTAGGTTTAGATTTGCGGTTAGGTTTAGATTTTAGGTTTAGATTTGGGGTTAGGTTTAGATTTTAGGTTTAGATTTGGGGTTAGGTTTAGATTTTAGGTTTAGATTTTGGGTTAGGTTTAGATTTTAGGTTTAGATTTGGGGTTAGGTTTAGATTTTAGGTTTAGATTTGAGGTTAGGTTTAGATTTGGGGTTAGGTTTAGATTTGGGGTTAGGTTTAGATTTTAGGTTTAGATTTGGGGTTAGGCTTAGATTTTAGGTTTAGATTTGGGGTTAGGTTTAGATTTTAGGTTTAGATTTGGGGTTAGGTTTAGATTTTCGGTTTAGATTTGGGGTTAGGTTTAGGTTTTAGGTTTAGATTTGGGGTTAGATTTGGGGTTAGGTTTAGATTTTAGGTTTAGATTTGGGGTTATGTTTAGATTTTAGGTTTAGATTTGGGGTTAGGTTTAGATTTGGGGTTAGGTTTAGATTTTCGGTTTACATTTGGGGTTAGGTTTAGATTTTCGGTTTAGATTTGGGGTTAGGTTTAGATTTGGGGTTAGGTTTAGATTTTAGGTTTAGATTTGGGGTTAGGTTTAGATTTTAGGTTTAGATTTGGGGTTAGGTTTAGATTTGGGGTTAGGTTTAGATTTTAGGTTTAGATTTGGGGTTAGGTTTAGATTTGAGGTTAGGTTTAGATTTGGGGTTAGGTTTAGATTTGGGGTTAGGTTTAGATTTTAGGTTTAGATTTGGGGTTAGGCTTAGATTTTAGGTTTAGATTTGGGGTTAGGTTTAGATTTTAGGTTTAGATTTGGGGTTAGGTTTAGATTTTCGGTTTAGATTTGGGGTTAGGTTTAGATTTGGGGTTAGGTTTAGATTTTAGGTTTAGATTTGGGGTTAGGTTTAGATTTTAGGTTTAGATTTGGGGTTAGATGTGGGGTTAGGTTTAGATTTGGGGTTAGGTTTAGATTTTAGGTTTAGATTTGGGGTTAGATTTGGGGTTAGGTTTAGATTTGGGGTTAGGTTTAGATTTGGGGTTAGGTTTAGATTTTAGGTTTAGATTTGGGGTTAGGTTTAGATTTGGGGTTAGGTTTAGATTTTCGGTTTACATTTGGGGTTAGGTTTAGATTTTCGGTTTAGATTTGGGGTTAGGTTTAGATTTGGGGTTAGGTTTAGATTTTAGGTTTAGATTTGGGGTTAGGTTTAGATTTTCGGTTTAGATTTGGGGTTAGGTTTAGATTTGGGGTTAGGTTTAGATTTTAGGTTTAGATTTTAGGTTTAGATTTGCGGTTAGGTTTAGATTTTAGGTTTAGATTTGGGGTTAGGTTTAGATTTTAGGTTTAGATTTGGGGTTAGGTTTAGATTTTAGGTTTAGATTTGGGGTTAGGTTTAGGTTTGGGGTTAGGTTTAGATTTTAGGTTTAGATTTGGGGTTAGGTTTAGATTTTAGGTTAGGTTTAGATTTTAGGTTTAGATTTTAGGTTTAGATTTGCGGTTAGGTTTAGATTTTAGGTTTAGATTTGGGGTTAGGTTTAGATTTTAGGTTTAGATTTGGGGTTAGGTTTAGATTTTAGGTTTAGATTTTGGGTTAGGTTTAGATTTTAGGTTTAGATTTGGGGTTAGGTTTAGATTTTAGGTTTAGATTTGAGGTTAGGTTTAGATTTGGGGTTAGGTTTAGATTTGGGGTTAGGTTTAGATTTTAGGTTTAGATTTGGGGTTAGGCTTAGATTTTAGGTTTAGATTTGGGGTTAGGTTTAGATTTTAGGTTTAGATTTGGGGTTAGATTTGGGGTTAGGTTTAGATTTGGGGTTAGGTTTAGATTTGGGGTTAGGTTTAGATTTTAGGTTTAGATTTGGGGTTAGGTTTAGATTTGGGGTTAGGTTTAGATTTTCGGTTTACATTTGGGGTTAGGTTTAGATTTTCGGTTTAGATTTGGGGTTAGGTTTAGATTTGGGGTTAGGCTTAGATTTTAGGTTTAGATTTGGGGTTAGGTTTAGATTTTAGGTTTAGATTTGGGATAGATTTGGGGTTAGGTTTAGATTTGGGGTTAGGTTTAGATTTGGGGTTAGGTTTAGATTTTAGGTTTAGATTTGGGGTTAGGTTTAGATTTGGGGTTAGGTTTAGATTTTCGGTTTACATTTGGGGTTAGGTTTAGATTTTCGGTTTAGATTTGGGGTTAGGTTTAGATTTGGGGTTAGGTTTAGATTTTAGGTTTAGATTTGGGGTTAGGTTTAGATTTTAGGTTTAGATTTGGGGTTAGGTTTAGATTTTAGGTTAGGTTTAGATTTTAGGTTTAGATTTTAGGTTTAGATTTGCGGTTAGGTTTAGATTTTAGGTTTAGATTTGGGGTTAGGTTTATATTTTAGGTTTAGATTTGGGGTTAGGTTTAGATTTTAGGTTTAGATTTGGGCTTAGGTTTAGATTTGGGGTTAGGTTTAGATTTTAGGTTTAGATTTGGGGTTAGGTTTAGATTTTAGGTTAGGTTTAGATTTTAGGTTTAGATTTTAGGTTTAGATTTGCGGTTAGGTTTAGATTTTAGGTTTAGATTTGGGGTTAGGTTTAGATTTTAGGTTTAGATTTGGGGTTAGGTTTAGATTTTAGGTTTAGATTTTGGGTTAGGTTTAGATTTTAGGTTTAGATTTGGGGTTAGGTTTAGATTTTAGGTTTAGATTTGAGGTTAGGTTTAGATTTGGGGTTAGGTTTAGATTTGGGGTTAGGTTTAGATTTTAGGTTTAGATTTGGGGTTAGGCTTAGATTTTAGGTTTAGATTTGGGGTTAGGTTTAGATTTTAGGTTTAGATTTGGGGTTAGGTTTAGATTTTCGGTTTAGATTTGGGGTTAGGTTTAGATTTTCGGTTTAGATTTGGGGTTAGGTTTAGATTTGGGGTTAGGTTTAGATTTTAGGTTTAGATTTGGGGTTAGGTTTAGATTTTAGGTTTAGATTTGGGGTTAGATGTGGGGTTAGGTTTAGATTTGGGGTTAGGTTTAGATTTTAGGTTTAGATTTGGGGTTAGGTTTAGATTTGGGGTTAGGTTTAGGTTTTAGGTTTAGATTTGGGGTTAGATTTGGGGTTAGGTTTAGATTTTAGGTTTAGATTTGGGGTTAGGTTTAGATTTTAGGTTTAGATTTGGGGTTAGGTTTAGATTTGGGGTTAGGTTTAGATTTTCGGTTTACATTTGGGGTTAGGTTTAGATTTTCGGTTTAGATTTGGGGTTAGGTTTAGATTTTAGGTTTAGATTTGGGGTTAGGTTTAGATTTGGGGTTAGGTTTAGATTTTAGGTTTAGATTTGGGGTTAGGTTTAGATTTGAGGTTAGGTTTAGATTTGGGGTTAGGTTTAGATTTGGGGTTAGGTTTAGATTTTAGGTTTAGATTTGGGGTTAGGCTTAGATTTTAGGTTTAGATTTGGGGTTAGGTTTAGATTTTAGGTTTAGATTTGGGGTTAGATGTGGGGTTAGGTTTAGATTTGGGGTTAGGTTTAGATTTTAGGTTTAGATTTGGGGTTAGGTTTAGATTTTAGGTTTAGATTTGGGGTTAGATTTGGGGTTAGGTTTAGATTTGGGGTTAGGTTTAGATTTGGGGTTAGGTTTAGATTTTAGGTTTAGATTTGGGGTTAGGTTTAGATTTGGGGTTAGGTTTAGATTTTCGGTTTACATTTGGGGTTAGGTTTAGATTTTCGGTTTAGATTTGGGGTTAGGTTTAGATTTGGGGTTAGGTTTAGATTTTAGGTTTAGATTTGGGGTTAGGTTTAGATTTTAGGTTTAGATTTGGGGTTAGGTTTATATTTGGGGTTAGGTTTAGATTTTAGGTTTAGATTTGGGGTTAGGTTTAGATTTTAGGTCTAGATTTTAGGTTTAGATTTGGGGTTAGGTTTAGATTTTAGGTTTAGATTTGGGGTTAGGTTTAGATTTTAGGTTTAGATTTGGGGTTAGGTTTAGATTTTAGGTTTAGATTTGGGGTTAGGTTTAGATTTTAGGTTTAGATTTGGGGTTAGGTTTAGATTTGGGGTTAGGTTTAGATTTTAGGTTTAGATTTGGGGTTAGGTTTAGATTTTAGGTTAGGTTTAGATTTTAGGTTTAGATTTTAGGTTTAGATTTGCGGTTAGGTTTAGATTTTAGGTTTAGATTTGGGGTTAGGTTTAGATTTTAGGTTTAGATTTGGGGTTAGGTTTAGATTTTAGGTTTAGATTTTGGGTTAGGTTTAGATTTTAGGTTTAGATTTGGGGTTAGGTTTAGATTTTAGGTTTAGATTTGAGGTTAGGTTTAGATTTGGGGTTAGGTTTAGATTTGGGGTTAGGTTTAGATTTTAGGTTTAGATTTGGGGTTAGGCTTAGATTTTAGGTTTAGATTTGGGGTTAGGTTTAGATTTTCGGTTTAGATTTGGGGTTAGGTTTAGATTTTCGGTTTAGATTTGGGGTTAGGTTTAGATTTTCGGTTTAGATTTGGGGTTAGGTTTAGATTTTAGGTTTAGATTTGGGGTTAGGTTTAGATTTTAGGTTTAGATTTGGGGTTAGATGTGGGGTTAGGTTTAGATTTGGGGTTAGGTTTAGATTTTAGGTTTAGATTTGGGGTTAGGTTTAGATTTGGGGTTAGGTTTAGGTTTTAGGTTTAGATTTGGGGTTAGATTTGGGGTTAGGTTTAGATTTTAGGTTTAGATTTGGGGTTAGGTTTAGATTTTAGGTTTAGATTTGGGGTTAGGTTTAGATTTGGGGTTAGGTTTAGATTTTCGGTTTACATTTGGGGTTAGGTTTAGATTTTCGGTTTAGATTTGGGGTTAGGTTTAGATTTGGGGTTAGGTTTAGATTTTAGGTTTAGATTTGGGGTTAGGTTTAGATTTTAGGTTTAGATTTGGGGTTAGGTTTAGATTTGGGGTTAGGTTTAGATTTTAGGTTTAGATTTGGGGTTAGGTTTAGATTTTAGGTTAGGTTTAGATTTGGGGTTAGGTTTAGATTTGGGGTTAGGTTTAGATTTTAGGTTTAGATTTGGGGTTAGGCTTAGATTTTAGGTTTAGATTTGGGGTTAGGTTTAGATTTTAGGTTTAGATTTGGGGTTAGGTTTAGATTTTCGGTTTAGATTTGGGGTTAGGTTTAGATTTGGGGTTAGGTTTAGATTTTAGGTTTAGATTTGGGGTTAGGTTTAGATTTTAGGTTTAGATTTGGGGTTAGATGTGGGGTTAGGTTTAGATTTTAGGTTTAGATTTGGGGTTAGGTTTAGATTTTAGGTTTAGATTTGGGGTTAGATTTGGGGTTAGGTTTAGATTTGGGGTTAGGTTTAGATTTGGGGTTAGGTTTAGATTTTAGGTTTAGATTTGGGGTTAGGTTTAGATTTGGGTTTAGGTTTAGATTTTCGGTTTACATTTGGGGTTAGGTTTAGATTTTCGGTTTAGATTTGGGGTTAGGTTTAGATTTTAGGTTTAGATTTGGGGTTAGGTTTAGATTTTAGGTTTAGATTTGGGGTTAGGTTTAGATTTGGGGTTAGGTTTAGATTTTAGGTTTAGATTTGGGGTTAGGTTTAGATTTTAGGTTTAGATTTTAGGTTTAGATTTGCGGTTAGGTTTAGATTTTAGGTTTAGATTTGGGGTTAGGTTTAGATTTTAGGTTTAGATTTGGGGTTAGGTTTAGATTTTAGGTTTAGATTTGGGATTAGGTTTAGATTTTAGGTTTAGATTTGGGGTTAGGTTTAGATTTGGGGTTAGGTTTAGATTTTAGGTTTAGATTTGGGGTTAGGTTTAGATTTTAGGTTAGGTTTAGATTTTAGGTTTAGATTTTAGGTTTAGATTTGCGGTTAGGTTTAGATTTTAGGTTTAGATTTGGGGTTAGGTTTAGATTTTAGGTTTAGATTTGGGGTTAGGTTTAGATTTTAGGTTTAGATTTGGGGTTAGGTTTAGATTTCGGGTTAGGTTTAGATTTTAGGTTAAGATTTGGGGTTAGGTTTAGATTTTAGGTTTAGATTTGGGGTTAGGTTTAGATTTGGGGTTAGGTTTAGATTTTAGGTTTAGATTTGGGGTTAGGTTTAGATTTTCGGTTTAGATTTTAGGTTAGGTTTAGATTTTCAGTTTAGATTTGGGCTTAGGTTTAGATTTGGGCTTAGGTTTAGATTTTAGGTTTAGATTTGGGGTTAGGTTTAGATTTTAGGTTTAGATTTGGGGTTAGGTTTAGATTTTAGGTTAGGTTTAGATTTTGGGTTTAGATTTTAGGTTTAGATTTGGGGTTAGGTTTAGATTTTAGGTTTAGATTTTAGGTTTAGATTTGGGGTTAGGTTTAGATTTTAGGTTTAGATTTGGGGTTAGGTTTAGATTTTCAGTTTAGATTTGGGGTTAGGTTTAGATTTGGGTTTTAGATTTGGGGTTAGGTTTAGATTTTAGGTTTAGATTTGGGGTTTAGATTTGGGGTTAGGTTTAGATTTTAGGTTTAGATTTGGGGTTAGGTTTAGATTTGGGGTTAGGTTTAGATTTTAGGTTTAGATTTGGGGTTAGGTTTAGATTTTAGGTTAGGTTTAGATTTTCGGTTTAGATTTTAGGTTAGGTTTAGATTTTCAGTTTAGATTTGGGCTTAGGTTTAGATTTGGGCTTAGGTTTAGATTTTAGGTTTAGATTTGGGGTTAGGCTTAAATTTTAGGATAGATTTGGGGTTAGGTTTAGATTTTAGGTTTAGATTTGGGGTTAGGTTTAGATTTTAGGTTTAGATTTGGGGTTAGGTTTAGATTTTAGGTTTAGATTTGGGGTTAGGTTTAGATTTGAGGTTAGGTTTAGATTTTAGGTTTAGATTTTACGTTTAGATTTGGGGTTAGGTTTAGATTTTAGGTTTAGATTTTAGGTTTATATTTGGGGTTAGGTTTAGATTTTAGGTTTAGATTTGGGGTTAGGTTTAGATTTTAGGTTTAGATTTTAGGTTTATATTTGGGGTTAGGTTTAGATTTTAGGTTTAGATTTGGGGTTAGGTTTAGGTTTTAGGTTTAGATTTGGGGTTAGATTTGGGGTTAGGTTTAGATTTTAGGTTTAGATTTGGGGTTAGGTTTAGATTTTAGGTTTAGAATTGGGGTTAGGTTTAGATTTGGGGTTAGGTTTAGATTTTCGGTTTACATTTGGGGTTAGGTTTAGATTTTCGGTTTAGATTTGGGGTTAGGTTTAGATTTGGGGTTAGGTTTAGATTTTAGGTTTAGATTTGGGGTTAGGTTTAGATTTTAGGTTTAGATTTGGGGTTAGGTTTAGATTTGGGGTTAGGTTTAGATTTTAGGTTTAGATTTGGGGTTAGGTTTAGATTTTAGGTTAGGTTTAGATTTGGGGTTAGGTTTAGATTTGGGGTTAGGTTTAGATTTTAGGTTTAGATTTGGGGTTAGGCTTAGATTTTAGGTTTAGATTTGGGGTTAGGTTTAGATTTTAGGTTTAGATTTGGGGTTAGGTTTAGATTTTCGGTTTAGATTTGGGGTTAGGTTTAGATTTGGGGTTAGGTTTAGATTTTAGGTTTAGATTTGGGGTTAGGTTTAGATTTTAGGTTTAGATTTGGGGTTAGATGTGGGGTTAGGTTTAGATTTTAGGTTTAGATTTGGGGTTAGGTTTAGATTTTAGGTTTAGATTTGGGGTTAGATTTGGGGTTAGGTTTAGATTTGGGGTTAGGTTTAGATTTGGGGTTAGGTTTAGATTTTAGGTTTAGATTTGGGGTTAGGTTTAGATTTGGGTTTAGGTTTAGATTTTCGGTTTACATTTGGGGTTAGGTTTAGATTTTCGGTTTAGATTTGGGGTTAGGTTTAGATTTTAGGTTTAGATTTGGGGTTAGGTTTAGATTTTAGGTTTAGATTTGGGGTTAGGTTTATATTTGGGGTTAGGTTTAGATTTTAGGTTTAGATTTGGGGTTAGGTTTAGATTTTAGGTTTAGATTTTAGGTTTAGATTTGCGGTTAGGTTTAGATTTTAGGTTTAGATTTGGGGTTAGGTTTAGATTTTAGGTTTAGATTTGGGGTTAGGTTTAGATTTTAGGTTTAGATTTGGGATTAGGTTTAGATTTTAGGTTTAGATTTGGGGTTAGGTTTAGATTTGGGGTTAGGTTTAGATTTTAGGTTTAGATTTGGGGTTAGGTTTAGATTTTAGGTTAGGTTTAGATTTTAGGTTTAGATTTTAGGTTTAGATTTGCGGTTAGGTTTAGATTTTAGGTTTAGATTTGGGGTTAGGTTTAGATTTTAGGTTTAGATTTGGGGTTAGGTTTAGATTTCGGGTTAGGTTTAGATTTTAGGTTAAGATTTGGGGTTAGGTTTAGATTTTAGGTTTAGATTTGGGGTTAGGTTTAGATTTGGGGTTAGGTTTAGATTTTAGGTTTAGATTTGGGGTTAGGTTTAGATTTTCGGTTTAGATTTTAGGTTAGGTTTAGATTTTCAGTTTAGATTTGGGCTTAGGTTTAGATTTGGGCTTAGGTTTAGATTTTAGGTTTAGATTTGGGGTTAGGTTTAGATTTTAGGTTTAGATTTGGGGTTAGGTTTAGATTTTAGGTTAGGTTTAGATTTTGGGTTTAGATTTTAGGTTTAGATTTGGGGTTAGGTTTAGATTTTAGGTTTAGATTTTAGGTTTAGATTTGGGGTTAGGTTTAGATTTTAGGTTTAGATTTGGGGTTAGGTTTAGATTTTCAGTTTAGATTTGGGGTTAGGTTTAGATTTGGGTTTTAGATTTGGGGTTAGGTTTAGATTTTAGGTTTAGATTTGGGGTTTAGATTTGGGGTTAGGTTTAGATTTTAGGTTTAGATTTGGGGTTAGGTTTAGATTTGGGGTTAGGTTTAGATTTTAGGTTTAGATTTGGGGTTAGGTTTAGATTTTAGGTTAGGTTTAGATTTTCGGTTTAGATTTTAGGTTAGGTTTAGATTTTCAGTTTAGATTTGGGCTTAGGTTTAGATTTGGGCTTAGGTTTAGATTTTAGGTTTAGATTTGGGGTTAGGCTTAAATTTTAGGATAGATTTGGGGTTAGGTTTAGATTTTAGGTTTAGATTTGGGGTTAGGTTTAGATTTTAGGTTTAGATTTGGGGTTAGGTTTAGATTTGGGGTTAGGCTTAGATTTTAGGTTTAGATTTGGGGTTAGGTTTAGATTTTAGGTTTAGATTTGGGGTTAGATTTGGGGTTAGGTTTAGATTTGGGGTTAGGTTTAGATTTGGGGTTAGGTTTAGATTTTAGGTTTAGATTTGGGGTTAGGTTTAGATTTGGGGTTAGGTTTAGATTTTCGGTTTACATTTGGGGTTAGGTTTAGATTTTCGGTTTAGATTTGGGGTTAGGTTTAGATTTGGGGTTAGGTTTAGATTTTAGGTTTAGATTTGGGGTTAGGTTTAGATTTTAGGTTTAGATTTGGGGTTAGGTTTAGATTTTAGGTTAGGTTTAGATTTTAGGTTTAGATTTTAGGTTTAGATTTGCGGTTAGGTTTAGATTTTAGGTTTAGATTTGGGGTTAGGTTTATATTTTAGGTTTAGATTTGGGGTTAGGTTTAGATTTTAGGTTTAGATTTGGGCTTAGGTTTAGATTTGGGGTTAGGTTTAGATTTTAGGTTTAGATTTGGGGTTAGGTTTAGATTTTAGGTTAGGTTTAGATTTTAGGTTTAGATTTTAGGTTTAGATTTGCGGTTAGGTTTAGATTTTAGGTTTAGATTTGGGGTTAGGTTTAGATTTTAGGTTTAGATTTGGGGTTAGGTTTAGATTTTAGGTTTAGATTTTGGGTTAGGTTTAGATTTTAGGTTTAGATTTGGGGTTAGGTTTAGATTTTAGGTTTAGATTTGAGGTTAGGTTTAGATTTGGGGTTAGGTTTAGATTTGGGGTTAGGTTTAGATTTTAGGTTTAGATTTGGGGTTAGGCTTAGATTTTAGGTTTAGATTTGGGGTTAGGTTTAGATTTTAGGTTTAGATTTGGGGTTAGGTTTAGATTTTCGGTTTAGATTTGGGGTTAGGTTTAGATTTTCGGTTTAGATTTGGGGTTAGGTTTAGATTTGGGGTTAGGTTTAGATTTTAGGTTTAGATTTGGGGTTAGGTTTAGATTTTAGGTTTAGATTTGGGGTTAGATGTGGGGTTAGGTTTAGATTTGGGGTTAGGTTTAGATTTTAGGTTTAGATTTGGGGTTAGGTTTAGATTTGGGGTTAGGTTTAGGTTTTAGGTTTAGATTTGGGGTTAGATTTGGGGTTAGGTTTAGATTTTAGGTTTAGATTTGGGGTTAGGTTTAGATTTTAGGTTTAGATTTGGGGTTAGGTTTAGATTTGGGGTTAGGTTTAGATTTTCGGTTTACATTTGGGGTTAGGTTTAGATTTTCGGTTTAGATTTGGGGTTAGGTTTAGATTTTAGGTTTAGATTTGGGGTTAGGTTTAGATTTGGGGTTAGGTTTAGATTTTAGGTTTAGATTTGGGGTTAGGTTTAGATTTGAGGTTAGGTTTAGATTTGGGGTTAGGTTTAGATTTGGGGTTAGGTTTAGATTTTAGGTTTAGATTTGGGGTTAGGCTTAGATTTTAGGTTTAGATTTGGGGTTAGGTTTAGATTTTAGGTTTAGATTTGGGGTTAGATGTGGGGTTAGGTTTAGATTTGGGGTTAGGTTTAGATTTTAGGTTTAGATTTGGGGTTAGGTTTAGATTTTAGGTTTAGATTTGGGGTTAGATTTGGGGTTAGGTTTAGATTTGGGGTTAGGTTTAGATTTGGGGTTAGGTTTAGATTTGGGGTTAGGTTTAGATTTTAGGTTTAGATTTGGGGTTAGGTTTAGATTTGGGGTTAGGTTTAGATTTTCGGTTTACATTTGGGGTTAGGTTTAGATTTTCGGTTTAGATTTGGGGTTAGGTTTAGATTTGGGGTTAGGTTTAGATTTTAGGTTTAGATTTGGGGTTAGGTTTAGATTTTAGGTTTAGATTTGGGGTTAGGTTTATATTTGGGGTTAGGTTTAGATTTTAGGTTTAGATTTGGGGTTAGGTTTAGATTTTAGGTCTAGATTTTAGGTTTAGATTTGGGGTTAGGTTTAGATTTTAGGTTTAGATTTGGGGTTAGGTTTAGATTTTAGGTTTAGATTTGGGGTTAGGTTTAGATTTTAGGTTTAGATTTGGGGTTAGGTTTAGATTTTAGGTTTAGATTTGGGGTTAGGTTTAGATTTGGGGTTAGGTTTAGATTTTAGGTTTAGATTTGGGGTTAGGTTTAGATTTTAGGTTAGGTTTAGATTTTAGGTTTAGATTTTAGGTTTAGATTTGCGGTTAGGTTTAGATTTTAGGTTTAGATTTGGGGTTAGGTTTAGATTTTAGGTTTAGATTTGGGGTTAGGTTTAGATTTTAGGTTTAGATTTTGGGTTAGGTTTAGATTTTAGGTTTAGATTTGGGGTTAGGTTTAGATTTTAGGTTTAGATTTGAGGTTAGGTTTAGATTTGGGGTTAGGTTTAGATTTGGGGTTAGGTTTAGATTTTAGGTTTAGATTTGGGGTTAGGCTTAGATTTTAGGTTTAGATTTGGGGTTAGGTTTAGATTTTCGGTTTAGATTTGGGGTTAGGTTTAGATTTTCGGTTTAGATTTGGGGTTAGGTTTAGATTTGGGGTTAGGTTTAGATTTTAGGTTTAGATTTGGGGTTAGGTTTAGATTTTAGGTTTAGATTTGGGGTTAGATGTGGGGTTAGGTTTAGATTTGGGGTTAGGTTTAGATTTTAGGTTTAGATTTGGGGTTAGGTTTAGATTTGGGGTTAGGTTTAGGTTTTAGGTTTAGATTTGGGGTTAGATTTGGGGTTAGGTTTAGATTTTAGGTTTAGATTTGGGGTTAGGTTTAGATTTTAGGTTTAGATTTGGGGTTAGGTTTAGATTTGGGGTTAGGTTTAGATTTTCGGTTTACATTTGGGGTTAGGTTTAGATTTTCGGTTTAGATTTGGGGTTAGGTTTAGATTTGGGGTTAGGTTTAGATTTTAGGTTTAGATTTGGGGTTAGGTTTAGATTTTAGGTTTAGATTTGGGGTTAGGTTTAGATTTGGGGTTAGGTTTAGATTTTAGGTTTAGATTTGGGGTTAGGTTTAGATTTTAGGTTAGGTTTAGATTTGGGGTTAGGTTTAGATTTGGGGTTAGGTTTAGATTTTAGGTTTAGATTTGGGGTTAGGCTTAGATTTTAGGTTTAGATTTGGGGTTAGGTTTAGATTTTAGGTTTAGATTTGGGGTTAGGTTTAGATTTTCGGTTTAGATTTGGGGTTAGGTTTAGATTTGGGGTTAGGTTTAGATTTTAGGTTTAGATTTGGGGTTAGGTTTAGATTTTAGGTTTAGATTTGGGGTTAGATGTGGGGTTAGGTTTAGATTTTAGGTTTAGATTTGGGGTTAGGTTTAGATTTTAGGTTTAGATTTGGGGTTAGATTTGGGGTTAGGTTTAGATTTGGGGTTAGGTTTAGATTTGGGGTTAGGTTTAGATTTTAGGTTTAGATTTGGGGTTAGGTTTAGATTTGGGTTTAGGTTTAGATTTTCGGTTTACATTTGGGGTTAGGTTTAGATTTTCGGTTTAGATTTGGGGTTAGGTTTAGATTTTAGGTTTAGATTTGGGGTTAGGTTTAGATTTTAGGTTTAGATTTGGGGTTAGGTTTATATTTGGGGTTAGGTTTAGATTTTAGGTTTAGATTTGGGGTTAGGTTTAGATTTTAGGTTTAGATTTTAGGTTTAGATTTGCGGTTAGGTTTAGATTTTAGGTTTAGATTTGGGGTTAGGTTTAGATTTTAGGTTTAGATTTGGGGTTAGGTTTAGATTTTAGGTTTAGATTTGGGATTAGGTTTAGATTTTAGGTTTAGATTTGGGGTTAGGTTTAGATTTGGGGTTAGGTTTAGATTTTAGGTTTAGATTTGGGGTTAGGTTTAGATTTTAGGTTAGGTTTAGATTTTAGGTTTAGATTTTAGGTTTAGATTTGCGGTTAGGTTTAGATTTTAGGTTTAGATTTGGGGTTAGGTTTAGATTTTAGGTTTAGATTTGGGGTTAGGTTTAGATTTTAGGTTTAGATTTGGGGTTAGGTTTAGATTTCGGGTTAGGTTTAGATTTTAGGTTAAGATTTGGGGTTAGGTTTAGATTTTAGGTTTAGATTTGGGGTTAGGTTTAGATTTGGGGTTAGGTTTAGATTTTAGGTTTAGATTTGGGGTTAGGTTTAGATTTTCGGTTTAGATTTTAGGTTAGGTTTAGATTTTCAGTTTAGATTTGGGCTTAGGTTTAGATTTGGGCTTAGGTTTAGATTTTAGGTTTAGATTTGGGGTTAGGTTTAGATTTTAGGTTTAGATTTGGGGTTAGGTTTAGATTTTAGGTTAGGTTTAGATTTTGGGTTTAGATTTTAGGTTTAGATTTGGGGTTAGGTTTAGATTTTAGGTTTAGATTTTAGGTTTAGATTTGGGGTTAGGTTTAGATTTTAGGTTTAGATTTGGGGTTAGGTTTAGATTTTCAGTTTAGATTTGGGGTTAGGTTTAGATTTGGGTTTTAGATTTGGGGTTAGGTTTAGATTTTAGGTTTAGATTTGGGGTTTAGATTTGGGGTTAGGTTTAGATTTTAGGTTTAGATTTGGGGTTAGGTTTAGATTTGGGGTTAGGTTTAGATTTTAGGTTTAGATTTGGGGTTAGGTTTAGATTTTAGGTTAGGTTTAGATTTTCGGTTTAGATTTTAGGTTAGGTTTAGATTTTCAGTTTAGATTTGGGCTTAGGTTTAGATTTGGGCTTAGGTTTAGATTTTAGGTTTAGATTTGGGGTTAGGCTTAAATTTTAGGATAGATTTGGGGTTAGGTTTAGATTTTAGGTTTAGATTTGGGGTTAGGTTTAGATTTTAGGTTTAGATTTGGGGTTAGGTTTAGATTTTAGGTTTAGATTTGGGGTTAGGTTTAGATTTTAGGTTAGGTTTAGATTTTAGGTTTAGATTTTAGGTTTAGATTTGGGGTTAGGTTTAGATTTTAGGTTTAGATTTTAGGTTTATATTTGGGGTTAGGTTTAGATTTTAGGTTTAGATTTGGGGTTAGGTTTAGATTTTAGGTTTAGATTTGGGGTTAGGTTTAGATTTGGGTTTTAGATTTGGGGTTAGGTTTAGATTTTAGGTTTAGATTTGGGGTTAGGTTTAGATTTGGGGTTAGGTTTAGATTTTAGGTTAGGTTTAGATTTTAGGTTTAGATTTGGGGTTAGGTTTAGATTTTCGGTTTAGATTTTAGGTTAGGTTTAGATTTTCGGTTTAGATTTGGGGTTAGGTTTAGATTTGGGCTTAGGTTTAGATTTTAGGTTTAGATTTGGGGTTAGGCTTAAATTTTAGGATAGATTTGGGGTTAGGTTTAGATTTTAGGTTTAGATTTGGGGTTAGGTTTAGATTTTAGGTTTAGATTTGGGGTTAGGTTTAGATTTGGGGTTAGGTTTAGATTTTAGGTTTAGATTTGGGGTTAGATTAGGGGTTAGGTTTAGATTTGGGGTTAGGTTTAGATTTGGGGTTAGGTTTAGATTTTAGGTTTAGATTTGGGGTTAGGTTTAGATTTGGGGTTAGGTTTAGATTTTCGGTTTACATTTGGGGTTAGGTTTAGATTTTCGGTTTAGATTCGAGGTTAGGTTTAGATTTGGGGTTAGGTTTAGATTTTAGGTTTAGATTTGGGGTTAGGTTTAGATTTGGGGTTAGGTTTAGATTTTCGGTTTACATTTGGGGTTAGGTTTAGATTTTCGGTTTAGATTTGGGGTTAGGTTTAGCTTTTAGGTTTAGATTTGGGGTTAGGTTTAGATTTTAGGTTTAGATTTGGGGTTAGGTTTAGATTTTAGGTTAGGTTTAGATTTTAGGTTTAGATTTTAGGTTTAGATTTGCGGTTAGGTTTAGATTTTAGGTTTAGATTTGGGGTTAGGTTTAGATTTTAGGTTTAGATTTGGGGTTAGGTTTAGATTTTAGGTTTAGATTTGGGGTTAGGTTTAGATTTTAGGTTTAGATTTGGGGTTAGGTTTAGATTTGGGGTTAGGTTTAGATTTTAGGTTTAGATTTGGGGTTAGGTTTAGATTTTAGGTTAGGTTTAGATTTTAGGTTTAGATTTTAGGTTTAGATTTGGGGTTAGGTTTAGATTTTAGGTTTAGATTTGAGGTTAGGTTTAGATTTGGGGTTAGGTTTAGATTTTAGGTTTAGATTTGGGGTTAGGCTTAGATTTTAGGTTTAGATTTGGGGTTAGGTTTAGATTTTAGGTTTAGATTTGGGGTTAGGTTTAGATTTTCGGTTTAGATTTGGGGTTAGGTTTAGATTTTCGGTTTAGATTTGGGGTTAGGTTTAGATTTGGGGTTAGGTTTAGATTTTAGGTTTAGATTTGGGGTTAGGTTTAGATTTTAGGTTTAGATTTGGGGTTAGATGTGGGGTTAGGTTTAGATTTGGGGTTAGGTTTAGATTTTAGGTTTAGATTTGGGGTTAGGTTTAGGTTTTAGGTTTAGATTTGGGGTTAGGTTTAGATTTGGGGTTAGGTTTAGATTTTCGGTTTACATTTGGGGTTAGGTTTAGATTTTCGGTTTAGATTTGGGGTTAGGTTTAGATTTGGGGTTAGGTTTAGATTTTAGGTTTAGATTTGGGGTTAGGTTTAGATTTTAGGTTTAGATTTGGGGTTAGGTTTAGATTTTAGGTTTAGATTTGGTGTTAGGTTTAGATTTGAGGTTAGGTTTAGATTTGGGGTTAGGTTTAGATTTGGGGTTAGGTTTAGATTTTAGGTTTAGATTTGGGGTTAGGCTTAGATTTTAGGTTTAGATTTGGGGTTAGGTTTAGATTTTAGGTTTAGATTTGGGGTTAGGTTTAGATTTTCGGTTTAGATTTGGGGTTAGGTTTAGATTTGCGGTTAGGTTTAGATTTTAGGTTTAGATTTGGGGTTAGGTTTAGATTTTAGGTTTAGATTTGGGGTTAGATGTGGGGTTAGGTTTAGATTTGGGGTTAGGTTTAGATTTTAGGTTTAGATTTGGGGTTAGGTTTAGATTTGGGGTTAGGTTTAGATTTTAGGTTTAGATTTGGGGTTAGATTTGGGGTTAGGTTTAGATTTGGGGTTAGGTTTAGATTTGGGGTTAGGTTTAGATTTTAGGTTTAGATTTGGGGTTAGGTTTAGATTTGGGGTTAGGTTTAGATTTTCGGTTTACATTTGGGGTTAGGTTTAGATTTTCGGTTTAGATTTGGGGTTAGGTTTAGATTTGGGGTTAGGTTTAGATTTTAGGTTTAGATTTGGGGTTAGGTTTAGATTTTAGGTTTAGATTTGGGGTTAGGTTTAGATTTTAGGTTTAGATTTGGGGTTAGGTTTAGATTTGGGGTTAGGTTTAGATTTTAGGTTTAGATTTGGGGTTAGGTTTAGATTTTAGGTTAGGTTTAGATTTTAGGTTTAGATTTTAGGTTTAGATTTGCGGTTAGGTTTAGATTTTAGGTTTAGATTTGGGGTTAGGTTTAGATTTTAGGTTTAGATTTGGGGTTAGGTTTAGATTTTAGGTTTAGATTTGGGGTTAGGTTTAGATTTCGGGTTAGGTTTAGATTTTAGGTTAAGATTTGGGGTTAGGTTTAGATTTTAGGTTTAGATTTGGGGTTAGGTTTAGATTTTAGGTTTAGATTTGGGGTTAGGTTTAGATTTTCGGTTTAGATTTTAGGTTAGGTTTAGATTTTCAGTTTAGATTTGGGCTTAGGTTTAGATTTGGGCTTAGGTTTAGATTTAAGGTTTAGATTTGGGGTTATGTTTAGATTTGGGCTTAGGTTTAGATTTTAGGTTTAGATTTGGGGTTAGGCTTAAATTTTAGGATAGATTTGGGGTTAGGTTTAGATTTTAGGTTTAGATTTGGGGTTAGGTTTAGATTTTAGGTTTAGATTTGGGGTTAGGTTTAGATTTTAGGTTAGGTTTAGATTTTAGGTTTAGATTTTAGGTTTAGATTTGGGGTTAGGTTTAGATTTTAGGTTTAGATTTTAGGTTTAGATTTGGGGTTAGGTTTAGATTTTAGGTTTAGATTTGGGGTTAGGTTTAGATTTTCAGTTTAGATTTGGGTTTAGGTTTAGATTTGGGTTTTAGATTTGGGGTTAGGTTTAGATTTTAGGTTTAGATTTGGGGTTTAGATTTGGGGTTAGGTTTAGATTTTAGGTTTAGATTTGGGGTTAGGTTTAGATTTTAGGTTTAGATTTGGGGTTAGGTTTAGGTTTGGGGTTAGGTTTAGATTTGGGGTTAGGTTTAGATTTTAGGTTTAGATTTGGGGTTAGGTTTAGATTTTCGGTTTAGATTTTAGGTTAGGTTTAGATTTTCAGTTTAGATTTGGGCTTAGGTTTAGATTTGGGCTTAGGTTTAGATTTTAGGTTTAGATTTGGGGTTAGGCTTAAATTTTAGGATAGATTTGGGGTTAGGTTTAGATTTTAGGTTTAGATTTGGGGTTAGGTTTAGATTTTAGTTTTAGATTTGGGGTTAGGTTTAGATTTTAGGTTTAGATTTGGGGTTAGGTTTAGATTTTAGGTTAGGTTTAGATTTTAGGTTTAGATTTTAGGTTTAGATTTGGGGTTAGGTTTAGATTTTAGGTTTAGATTTTAGGTTTATATTTGGGGTTAGGTTTAGATTTTAGGTTTAGATTTGGGGTTAGGTTTAGATTTTAGGTTTAGATTTGGGGTTAGGTTTATATTTGGGTTTTAGATTTGGGGTTAGGTTTAGATTTTAGGTTTAGATTTGGGGTTAGGTTTAGATTTGGGGTTAGGTTTAGATTTTAGGTTAGGTTTAGATTTTAGGTTTAGATTTGGGGTTAGGTTTAGATTTTCGGTTTAGATTTTAGGTTAGGTTTAGATTTTCGGTTTAGATTTGGGGTTAGGTTTAGATTTGGGCTTAGGTTTAGATTTTAGGTTTAGATTTGGGGTTAGGCTTAAATTTTAGGATAGATTTGGGGTTAGGTTTAGATTTTAGGTTTAGATTTGGGGTTAGGTTTAGATTTGGGGTTAGGTTTAGATTTTAGGTTTAGATTTGGGGTTAGGTTTAGATTTTAGGTTTAGATTTGAGGTTAGGTTTAGATTTGGGGTTAGGTTTAGATTTGGGGTTAGGTTTAGATTTTAGGTTTAGATTTGGGGTTAGGCTTAGATTTTAGGTTTAGATTTGGGGTTAGGTTTAGATTTTCGGTTTAGATTTTAGGTTAGGTTTAGATTTTCAGTTTAGATTTGGGCTTAGGTTTAGATTTGGGCTTAGGTTTAGATTTTAGGTTTAGATTTGGGGTTAGGCTTAAATTTTAGGATAGATTTGGGGTTAGGTTTAGATTTTAGGTTTAGATTTGGGCTTAGGTTTAGATTTTAGGTTTAGATTTGGGGTTAGGCTTAAATTTTAGGATAGATTTGGGGTTAGGTTTAGATTTTAGGTTTAGATTTGGGGTTAGGTTTAGATTTTAGTTTTAGATTTGGGGTTAGGTTTAGATTTTAGGTTTAGATTTGGGGTTAGGTTTAGATTTTAGGTTAGGTTTAGATTTTAGGTTTAGATTTTAGGTTTAGATTTGGGGTTAGGTTTAGATTTTAGGTTTAGATTTTAGGTTTATATTTGGGGTTAGGTTTAGATTTTAGGTTTAGATTTGGGGTTAGGTTTAGATTTTAGGTTTAGATTTGGGGTTAGGTTTATATTTGGGTTTTAGATTTGGGGTTAGGTTTAGATTTTAGGTTTAGATTTGGGGTTAGGTTTAGATTTGCGTTTTAGATTTGGGGTTAGGTTTAGATTTTAGGTTTAGATTTGGGGTTAGGTTTAGATTTGGGGTTAGGTTTAGATTTTAGGTTAGGTTTAGATTTTAGGTTTAGATTTGGGGTTAGGTTTAGATTTTCGGTTTAGATTTTAGGTTAGGTTTAGATTTTCGGTTTAGATTTGGGGTTAGGTTTAGATTTGGGCTTAGGTTTAGATTTTAGGTTTAGATTTGGGGTTAGGCTTAAATTTTAGGATAGATTTGCGGTTAGGTTTAGATTTTAGGTTTAGATTTGGGGTTAGGTTTAGATTTTAGGTTTAGATTTGGGGTTAGGTTTAGATTTGGGGTTAGGTTTAGATTTTAGGTTTAGATTTGGGGTTAGGTTTAGATTTTAGGTTTAGATTTGAGGTTAGGTTTAGATTTGGGGTTAGGTTTAGATTTGGGGTTAGGTTTAGATTTTAGGTTTAGATTTGGGGTTAGGCTTAGATTTTAGGTTTAGATTTGGGGTTAGGTTTAGATTTTAGGTTTAGATTTGGGGTTAGGTTTGGATTTTAGGTTTAGATTTGGGGTTAGGTTTAGATTTTCGGTTTAGATTTGGGGTTAGGTTTAGATTTTCGGTTTAGATTTGGGGTTAGGTTTAGATTTGGGGTTAGGTTTAGATTTTAGGTTTAGATTTGGGGTTAGGTTTAGATTTTAGGTTTAGATTTGGGGTTAGGTTTAGATTTGGGGTTAGGTTTAGATTTGGGGTTAGGTTTAGATTTTAGGTTTAGATTTGGGGTTAGGTTTAGATTTGGGGTTAGGTTTAGATTTTAGGTTTAGATTTGGGGTTAGATTTGGGGTTAGGTTTAGATTTGGGGTTAGGTTTAGATTTGGGGTTAGGTTTAGATTTTCGGTTTAGATTTGGGGTTAGGTTTAGATTTTCGGTTTAGATTTGGGGTTAGGTTTAGATTTGGGGTTAGGTTTAGATTTTAGGTTTAGATTTGGGGTTAGGTTTAGATTTTCGGTTTAGATTTGGGATTAGGTTTAGATTTGGGGTTAGGTTTAGATTTTAGGTTTAGATTTGGGGTTAGGTTTAGATTTTAGGTTTAGATTTGGGGTTAGATTTGGGGTTAGGTTTAGATTTTAGGTTTAGATTTGGGGTTAGGTTTAGATTTTAGGTTTAGATTTGGGGTTAGGTTTAGATTTTCGGTTTAGATTTGGGGTTAGGTTTAGATTTGGGGTTAGGTTTAGATTTTAGGTTTAGATTTGGGGTTAGGTTTAGATTTTAGGTTTAGATTTGGGGTTAGGTTTAGATTTGGGGTTAGGTTTAGATTTTAGGTTTAGATTTGGTGTTAGGTTTAGATTTGAGGTTAGGTTTAGATTTGGGGTTAGGTTTAGATTTGGGGTTAGGTTTAGATTTTAGGTTTAGATTTGGGGTTAGGCTTAGATTTTAGGTTTAGATTTGGGGTTAGGTTTAGATTTGGGGTTAGGTTTAGATTTTAGGTTTAGATTTGGGGTTAGGTTTAGCTTTTAGGTTTAGATTTGGGGTTAGGTTTAGATTTGGGGTTAGGTTTAGATTTTAGGTTTAGATTTGGGGTTAGGTTTAGATTTTAGGTTAGGTTTAGATTTTAGGTTTAGATTTTAGGTTTAGATTTGCGGTTAGGTTTAGATTTTAGGTTTAGATTTGGGGTTAGGTTTAGATTTTAGGTTTAGATTTGGGGTTAGGTTTAGATTTTAGGTTTAGATTTGGGCTTAGGTTTAGATTTGGGGTTAGGTTTAGATTTTAGGTTTAGATTTGGGGTTAGGTTTAGATTTTAGGTTAGGTTTAGATTTTAGGTTTAGATTTTAGGTTTAGATTTGCGGTTAGGTTTAGATTTTAGGTTTAGATTTGGGGTTAGGTTTAGATTTTAGGTTTAGATTTTTGGTTAGGTTTAGATTTTAGGTTTAAATTTGGGGTTAGGTTTAGATTTTAGGTTTAGATTTGGGGTTAGGTTTAGATTTGGGGTTAGGTTTAGATTTGGGGTTAGGTTTAGATTTTAGGTTTAGATTTGGGGTTAGGCTTAGATTTTAGGTTTAGATTTGGGGTTAGGTTTAGATTTTCGGTTTAGATTTGGGGTTAGGTTTAGATTTTCGGTTTAGATTTGGGGTTAGGTTTAGATTTGGGGTTAGGTTTAGATTTTAGGTTTAGATTTGGGGTTAGGTTTAGATTTTAGGTTTAGATTTGGGGTTAGATGTGGGGTTAGGTTTAGATTTGGGGTTAGGTTTAGATTTTAGGTTTAGATTTGGGGTTAGGTTTAGATTTTAGGTTTAGATTTGGGGTTAGATTTAGGGTTAGGTTTAGATTTTAGGTTTAGATTTGGGGTTAGGTTTAGATTTTAGGTTTAGATTTGGGGTTAGGTTTAGATTTGGGGTTAGGTTTAGATTTTCGGTTTACGTTTGGGGTTAGGTTTAGATTTTCGGTTTAGATTTGGGGTTAGGTTTAGATTTGGGGTTAGGTTTAGATTTTAGGTTTAGATTTGGGGTTAGGTTTAGATTTTAGGTTTAGATTTGGGGTTAGGTTTAGATTTGGGGTTAGGTTTAGATTTTAGGTTTAGATTTGGTGTTAGGTTTAGATTTGAGGTTAGGTTTAGATTTGGGGTTAGGTTTAGATTTGGGGTTAGGTTTAGATTTTAGGTTTAGATTTGGGGTTAGGCTTAGATTTTAGGTTTAGATTTGGGGTTAGGTTTAGATTTTAGGTTTAGATTTGGGGTTAGGTTTAGATTTTCGGTTTAGATTTGGGGTTAGGTTTAGATTTGGGGTTAGGTTTAGATTTTAGGTTTAGATTTGGGGTTAGGTTTAGATTTTAGGTTTAGATTTGGGGTTAGATGTGGGGTTAGGTTTAGATTTGGGGTTAGGTTTAGATTTTAGGTTTAGATTTGGGGTTAGGTTTAGATTTGGGGTTAGGTTTAGATTTGGGGTTAGATTTGGGGTTAGGTTTAGATTTGGGGTTAGGTTTAGATTTGGGGTTAGGTTTAGATTTTAGGTTTAGATTTGGGGTTAGGTTTAGATTTGGGGTTAGGTTTAGATTTTCGGTTTACATTTGGGGTTAGGTTTAGATTTTCGGTTTAGATTTGGGGTTAGGTTTAGATTTGGGGTTAGGTTTAGATTTTAGGTTTAGATTTGGGGTTAGGTTTAGATTTTAGGTTTAGATTTGGGGTTAGGTTTATATTTGGGGTTAGGTTTAGATTTTAGGTTTAGATTTGGGGTTAGGTTTAGATTTTAGGTTTAGATTTTAGGTTTAGATTTGCGGTTAGGTTTAGATTTTAGGTTTAGATTTGGGGTTAGGTTTAGATTTTAGGTTTAGATTTGGGGTTAGGTTTAGATTTTAGGTTTAGATTTGGGCTTAGGTTTAGATTTTAGGTTTAGATTTGGGGTTAGGTTTAGATTTGGGGTTAGGTTTAGATTTTAGGTTTAGATTTGGGGTTAGGTTTAGATTTTAGGTTAGGTTTAGATTTTAGGTTTAGATTTTAGGTTTAGATTTGCGGTTAGTTTTAGATTTTAGGTTTAGATTTGGGGTTAGGTTTAGATTTTAGGTTTAGATTTGGGGTTAGGTTTAGATTTGGGGTTAGGTTTAGATTTTAGGTTTAGATTTGGGGTTAGGTTTAGATTTTCGGTTTAGATTTTAGGTTAGGTTTAGATTTTCAGTTTAGATTTGGGCTTAGGTTTAGATTTGGGCTTAGGTTTAGATTTTAGGTTTAGATTTGGGGTTAGGCTTAAATTTTAGGATAGATTTGGGGTTAGGTTTAGATTTTAGGTTTAGATTTGGGGTTAGGTTTAGATTTTAGGTTTAGATTTGGGGTTAGGTTTAGATTTTAGGTTAGGTTTAGATTTTAGGTTTAGATTTTAGGTTTAGATTTGGGGTTAGGTTTAGATTTTAGGTTTAGATTTTAGGTTTATATTTGGGGTTAGGTTTCGATTTTAGGTTTAGATTTGGGGTTAGGTTTAGATTTTAGGTTTAGATTTGGGGTTAGGTTTAGATTTGGGTTTTAGATTTGGGGTTAGGTTTAGATTTTAGGTTTAGATTTGGGGTTAGGTTTAGATTTGGGGTTAGGTTTAGATTTTAGGTTAGGTTTAGATTTTAGGTTTAGATTTGGGGTTAGGTTTAGATTTTCGGTTTAGATTTTAGGTTAGGTTTAGATTTTCGGTTTAGATTTGGGGTTAGGTTTAGATTTGGGCTTAGGTTTAGATTTTAGGTTTAGATTTGGGGTTAGGCTTAAATTTTAGGATAGATTTGGGGTTAGGTTTAGATTTTAGGTTTAGATTTGGGGTTAGGTTTAGATTTGGGGTTAGGTTTAGATTTTAGGTTTAGATTTGGGGTTAGGTTTAGATTTTAGGTTTAGATTTGAGGTTAGGTTTAGATTTGGGGTTAGGTTTAGATTTGGGGTTAGGTTTAGATTTTAGGTTTAGATTTGGGGTTAGGCTTAGATTTTAGGTTTAGATTTGGGGTTAGGTTTAGATTTTCGGTTTAGATTTTAGGTTAGGTTTAGATTTTCAGTTTAGATTTGGGCTTAGGTTTAGATTTGGGCTTAGGTTTAGATTTTAGGTTTAGATTTGGGGTTAGGCTTAAATTTTAGGATAGATTTGGGGTTAGGTTTAGATTTTAGGTTTAGATTTGGGGTTAGGTTTAGATTTTAGTTTTAGATTTGGGGTTAGGTTTAGATTTTAGGTTTAGATTTGGGGTTAGGTTTAGATTTTAGGTTAGGTTTAGATTTTAGGTTTAGATTTTAGGTTTAGATTTGGGGTTAGGTTTAGATTTTAGGTTTAGATTTTAGGTTTATATTTGGGGTTAGGTTTAGATTTTAGGTTTAGATTTGGGGTTAGGTTTAGATTTTAGGTTTAGATTTGGGGTTAGGTTTAGATTTGCGTTTTAGATTTGGGGTTAGGTTTAGATTTTAGGTTTAGATTTGGGGTTAGGTTTAGATTTGGGGTTAGGTTTAGATTTTAGGTTAGGTTTAGATTTTAGGTTTAGATTTGGGGTTAGGTTTAGATTTTCGGTTTAGATTTTAGGTTAGGTTTAGATTTTCGGTTTAGATTTGGGGTTAGGTTTAGATTTGGGCTTAGGTTTAGATTTTAGGTTTAGATTTGGGGTTAGGCTTAAATTTTAGGATAGATTTGGGGTTAGGTTTAGATTTTAGGTTTAGATTTGGGGTTAGGTTTAGATTTTAGGTTTAGATTTGGGGTTAGGTTTAGATTTGGGGTTAGGTTTAGATTTTAGGTTTAGATTTGGGGTTAGGTTTAGATTTTAGGTTTAGATTTGAGGTTAGGTTTAGATTTGGGGTTAGGTTTAGATTTGGGGTTAGGTTTAGATTTTAGGTTTAGATTTGTGGTTAGGCTTAGATTTTAGGTTTAGATTTGGGGTTAGGTTTAGATTTTAGGTTTAGATTTGGGGTTAGGTTTGGATTTTAGGTTTAGATTTGGGGTTAGGTTTAGATTTTCGGTTTAGATTTGGGGTTAGGTTTAGATTTTTGGTTTAGATTTGGGGTTAGGTTTAGATTTGGGGTTAGGTTTAGATTTTAGGTTTAGATTTGGGGTTAGGTTTAGATTTTAGGTTTAGATTTGGGGTTAGGTTTAGATTTGGGGTTAGGTTTAGATTTGGGGTTAGGTTTAGATTTTAGGTTTAGATTTGGGGTTAGGTTTAGATTTGGGGTTAGGTTTAGATTTTAGGTTTAGATTTGGGGTTAGGTTTAGATTTTCGGTTTAGATTTGGGGTTAGGTTTAGATTTGGGGTTAGGTTTAGATTTGGGGTTAGGTTTAGATTTTAGGTTTAGATTTGGGGTTAGGTTTAGATTTTCGGTTTAGATTTGGGGTTAGGTTTAGATTTGGGGTTAGGTTTAGATTTTAGGTTTAGATTTGGGGTTAGGTTTAGATTTTAGGTTTAGATTTGGGGTTAGATTTGGGGTTAGGTTTAGATTTTAGGTTTAGATTTGGGGTTAGGTTTAGATTTTAGGTTTAGATTTGGGGTTAGGTTTAGATTTTCGGTTTAGATTTGGGGTTAGGTTTAGATTTGGGGTTAGGTTTAGATTTTAGGTTTAGATTTGGGGTTAGGTTTAGATTTGGGGTTAGGTTTAGATTTTAGGTTTAGATTTGGTGTTAGGTTTAGATTTGAGGTTAGGTTTAGATTTGGGGTCAGGTTTAGATTTGGGGTTAGGTTTAGATTTTAGGTTTAGATTTGGGGTTAGGCTTAGATTTTAGGTTTAGATTTGGGGTTAGGTTTAGATTTGGGGTTAGGTTTAGATTTTAGGTTTAGATTTGGGGTTAGGTTTAGCTTTTAGGTTTAGATTTGGGGTTAGGTTTAGATTTGGGGTTAGGTTTAGATTTTAGGTTTAGATTTGGGGTTAGGTTTAGATTTTAGGTTAGGTTTAGATTTTAGGTTTAGATTTTAGGTTTAGATTTGCAGTTAGGTTTAGATTTTAGGTTTAGATTTGGGGTTAGGTTTAGATTTTAGGTTTAGATTTGGGGTTAGGTTTAGATTTTAGGTTTAGATTTGGGCTTAGGTTTAGATTTGGGGTTAGGTTTAGATTTTAGGTTTAGATTTGGGGTTAGGTTTAGATTTTAGGTTAGGTTTAGATTTTAGGTTTAGATTTTAGGTTTAGATTTGCGGTTAGGTTTAGATTTTAGGTTTAGATTTGGGGTTAGGTTTAGATTTTAGGTTTAGATTTTTGGTTAGGTTTAGATTTTAGGTTTAGATTTGGGGTTAGGTTTAGATTTTAGGTTTAGATTTGGGGTTAGGTTTAGATTTGGGGTTAGGTTTAGATTTGGGGTTAGGTTTAGATTTTAGGTTTAGATTTGGGGTTAGGCTTAGATTTTAGGTTTAGATTTGGGGTTAGGTTTAGATTTTCGGTTTAGATTTGGGGTTAGGTTTAGATTTGGGGTTAGGTTTAGATTTTAGGTTTAGATTTGGGGTTAGGTTTAGATTTTAGGTTTAGATTTGGGGTTAGATGTGGGGTTAGGTTTAGATTTGGGGTTAGGTTTAGATTTTAGGTTTAGATTTGGGGTTAGGTTTAGGTTTTAGGTTTAGATTTGGGGTTAGGTTTAGATTTGGGGTTAGGTTTAGATTTTAGGTTTAGATTTGGGGTTAGGTTTAGATTTTAGGTTTAGATTTGGGGTTAGATTTGGGGTTAGGTTTAGATTTTAGGTTTAGATTTGGGGTTAGGTTTAGATTTTAGGTTTAGATTTGGGGTTAGGTTTAGATTTTCGGTTTAGATTTGGGGTTAGGTTTAGATTTGGGGTTAGGTTTAGATTTTAGGTTTAGATTTGGGGTTAGGTTTAGATTTTAGGTTTAGATTTGGGGTTAGGTTTAGATTTGGGGTTAGGTTTAGATTTTAGGTTTAGATTTGGTGTTAGGTTTAGATTTGAGGTTAGGTTTAGATTTGGGGTTAGGTTTAGATTTGGGGTTAGGTTTAGATTTTAGGTTTATATTTGGGGTTAGGCTTAGATTTTAGGTTTAGATTTGGGGTTAGGTTTAGATTTGGGGTTAGGTTTAGATTTTAGGTTTAGATTTGGGGTTAGGTTTAGCTTTTAGGTTTAGATTTGGGGTTAGGTTTAGATTTGGGGTTAGGTTTAGATTTTAGGTTTAGATTTGGGGTTAGGTTTAGATTTTAGGTTAGGTTTAGATTTTAGGTTTAGATTTTAGGTTTAGATTTGCGGTTAGGTTTAGATTTTAGGTTTAGATTTGGGGTTAGGTTTAGATTTTAGGTTTAGATTTGGGGTTAGGTTTAGATTTTAGGTTTAGATTTGGGCTTAGGTTTAGATTTGGGGTTAGGTTTAGATTTTAGGTTTAGATTTGGGGTTAGGTTTAGATTTTAGGTTAGGTTTAGATTTTAGGTTTAGATTTTAGGTTTAGATTTGCGGTTAGGTTTAGATTTTAGGTTTAGATTTGGGGTTAGGTTTAGATTTTAGGTTTAGATTTTTGGTTAGGTTTAGATTTTAGGTTTAGATTTGGGGTTAGGTTTAGATTTTAGGTTTAGATTTGGGGTTAGGTTTAGATTTGGGGTTAGGTTTAGATTTGGGGTTAGGTTTAGATTTTAGGTTTAGATTTGGGGTTAGGCTTAGATTTTAGGTTTAGATTTGGGGTTAGGTTTAGATTTTCGGTTTAGATTTGGGGTTAGGTTTAGATTTTCGGTTTAGATTTGGGGTTAGGTTTAGATTTGGGGTTAGGTTTAGATTTTAGGTTTAGATTTGGGGTTAGGTTTAGATTTTAGGTTTAGATTTGGGGTTAGATGTGGGGTTAGGTTTAGATTTGGGGTTAGGTTTAGATTTTAGGTTTAGATTTGGGGTTAGGTTTAGATTTGGGGTTAGGTTTAGATTTTAGGTTTAGATTTGGGGTTAGATTTAGGGTTAGGTTTAGATTTTAGGTTTAGATTTGGGGTTAGGTTTAGATTTTAGGTTTAGATTTGGGGTTAGGTTTAGATTTGGGGTTAGGTTTAGATTTTCGGTTTACATTTGGGGTTAGGTTTAGATTTTCGGTTTAGATTTGGGGTTAGGTTTAGATTTGGGGTTAGGTTTAGATTTTAGGTTTAGATTTGGGGTTAGGTTTAGATTTTAGGTTTAGATTTGGGGTTAGGTTTAGATTTTAGGTTTAGATTTGGGGTTAGGCTTAGATTTTAGGTTTAGATTTGGGGTTAGGTTTAGATTTTAGGTTTAGATTTGGGGTTAGGTTTAGATTTGGGGTTAGGTTTAGATTTTAGGTTTAGATTTGGGGTTAGATTTGGGGTTAGGTTTAGATTTGGGGTTAGGTTTAGATTTGGGGTTAGGTTTAGATTTTCGGTTTAGATTTGGGGTTAGGTTTAGATTTGGGGTTAGGTTTAGATTTGGGGTTAGGTTTAGATTTTAGGTTTAGATTTGGGGTTAGGTTTAGATTTTCGGTTTAGATTTGGGGTTAGGTTTAGATTTGGGGTTAGGTTTAGATTTTAGGTTTAGATTTGGGGTTAGGTTTAGATTTTAGGTTTAGATTTGGGGTTAGATTTGGGGTTAGGTTTAGATTTTAGGTTTAGATTTGGGGTTAGGTTTAGATTTTAGGTTTAGATTTGGGGTTAGGTTTAGATTTTCGGTTTAGATTTGGGGTTAGGTTTAGATTTGGGGTTAGGTTTAGATTTTAGGTTTAGATTTGGGGTTAGGTTTAGATTTTAGGTTTAGATTTGGGGTTAGGTTTAGATTTGGGGTTAGGTTTAGATTTTAGGTTTAGATTTGGTGTTAGGTTTAGATTTGAGGTTAGGTTTAGATTTGGGGTTAGGTTTAGATTTGGGGTTAGGTTTAGATTTTAGGTTTAGATTTGGGGTTAGGCTTAGATTTTAGGTTTAGATTTGGGGTTAGGTTTAGATTTGGGGTTAGGTTTAGATTTTAGGTTTAGATTTGGGGTTAGGTTTAGCTTTTAGGTTTAGATTTGGGGTTAGGTTTAGATTTGGGGTTAGGTTTAGATTTTAGGTTTAGATTTGGGGTTAGGTTTAGATTTTAGGTTAGGTTTAGATTTTAGGTTTAGATTTTAGGTTTAGATTTGGTGTTAGGTTTAGATTTTAGGTTTAGATTTGGGGTTAGGTTTAGATTTTAGGTTTAGATTTGGGGTTAGGTTTAGATTTTAGGTTTAGATTTGGGCTTAGGTTTAGATTTGGGGTTAGGTTTAGATTTTAGGTTTAGATTTGGGGTTAGGTTTAGATTTTAGGTTAGGTTTAGATTTTAGGTTTAGATTTTAGGTTTAGATTTGCGGTTAGGTTTAGATTTTAGGTTTAGATTTGGGGTTAGGTTTAGATTTTAGGTTTAGATTTTTGGTTAGGTTTAGATTTTAGGTTTAGATTTGGGGTTAGGTTTAGATTTTAGGTTTAGATTTGGGGTTAGGTTTAGATTTGGGGTTAGGTTTAGATTTGGGGTTAGGTTTAGATTTTAGGTTTAGATTTGGGGTTAGGCTTAGATTTTAGGTTTAGATTTGGGGTTAGGTTTAGATTTTCGGTTTAGATTTGGGGTTAGGTTTAGATTTTCGGTTTAGATTTGGGGTTAGGTTTAGATTTGGGGTTAGGTTTAGATTTTAGGTTTAGATTTGGGGTTAGGTTTAGATTTTAGGTTTAGATTTGGGGTTAGGTTTAGGTTTTAGGTTTAGGTTTGGGGTTAGGTTTAGATTTGGGGTTAGGTTTAGATTTTAGGTTTAGATTTGGGGTTAGGTTTAGATTTTAGGTTTAGATTTGGGGTTAGATTTGGGGTTAGGTTTAGATTTTAGGTTTAGATTTGGGGTTAGGTTTAGATTTTCGGTTTAGATTTGGGGTTAGGTTTAGATTTGGGGTTAGGTTTAGATTTTAGGTTTAGATTTGGGGTTAGGTTTAGATTTTAGGTTTAGATTTGGGGTTAGGTTTAGATTTGGGGTTAGGTTTAGATTTTAGGTTTAGATTTGGTGTTAGGTTTAGATTTGAGGTTAGGTTTAGATTTGGGGTTAAGTTTAGATTTGGGGTTAGGTTTAGATTTTAGGTTTAGATTTGGGGTTAGGCTTAGATTTTAGGTTTAGATTTGGGGTTAGGTTTAGATTTGGGGTTAGGTTTAGATTTTAGGTTTAGATTTGGGGTTAGGTTTAGCTTTTAGGTTTAGATTTGGGGTTAGGTTTAGATTTTAGGTTTAGATTTGGGGTTAGGTTTAGATTTTAGGTTAGGTTTAGATTTTAGGTTTAGATTTTAGGTTTAGATTTGCGGTTAGGTTTAGATTTTAGGTTTAGATTTGGGGTTAGGTTTAGATTTTAGGTTTAGATTTGGGGTTAGGTTTAGATTTTAGGTTTAGATTTGGGCTTAGGTTTAGATTTGGGGTTAGGTTTAGATTTTAGGTTTAGATTTGGGGTTAGGTTTAGATTTTAGGTTTAGATTTTAGGTTTAGATTTGCGGTTAGGTTTAGATTTTAGGTTTAGATTTGGGGTTAGGTTTAGATTTTAGGTTTAGATTTTTGGTTAGGTTTAGATTTTAGGTTTAGATTTGGGGTTAGGTTTAGATTTTAGGTTTAGATTTGGGGTTAGGTTTAGATTTGGGGTTAGGTTTAGATTTTAGGTTTAGATTTGGGGTTAGGCTTAGATTTTAGGTTTAGATTTGGGGTTAGGTTTAGATTTTCGGTTTAGATTTGGGGTTAGGTTTAGATTTTCGGTTTAGATTTGGGGTTAGGTTTAGATTTGGGGTTAGGTTTAGATTTTAGGTTTAGATTTGGGGTTAGGTTTAGATTTTAGGTTTAGATTTGGGGTTAGATGTGGGGTTAGGTTTAGATTTGGGGTTAGGTTTAGATTTTAGGTTTAGATTTGGGGTTAGGTTTAGATTTGGGGTTAGGTTTAGATTTTAGGTTTAGATTTGGGGTTAGATTTAGGGTTAGGTTTAGATTTTAGGTTTAGATTTGGGGTTAGGTTTAGATTTTAGGTTTAGATTTGGGGTTAGGTTTAGATTTGGGGTTAGGTTTAGATTTTCGGTTTACATTTGGGGTTAGGTTTAGATTTTCGGTTTAGATTTGGGGTTAGGTTTAGATTTGGGGTTAGGTTTAGATTTTAGGTTTAGATTTGGGGTTAGGTTTAGATTTTACGTTTAGATTTGGGGTTAGGTTTAGATTTGGGGTTAGGTTTAGATTTTAGGTTTAGATTTGGTGTTAGGTTTAGATTTGAGGTTAGGTTTAGATTTGGGGTTAGGTTTAGATTTGGGGTTAGGTTTAGATTTTAGGTTTAGATTTGGGGTTAGGCTTAGATTTTAGGTTTAGATTTGGGGTTAGGTTTAGATTTTAGGTTTAGATTTGGGGTTAGGTTTAGATTTTCGGTTTAGATTTGGGGTTAGGTTTAGATTTGGGGTTAGGTTTAGATTTTAGGTTTAGATTTGTGGTTAGGTTTAGATTTTAGGTTTAGATTTGGGGTTAGATGTGGGGTTAGGTTTAGATTTGGGGTTAGGTTTAGATTTTAGGTTTAGATTTGGGGTTAGGTTTAGATTTGGGGTTAGGTTTAGATTTGGGGTTAGATTTGGGGTTAGGTTTAGATTTGGGGTTAGGTTTAGATTTGGGGTTAGGTTTAGATTTTAGGTTTAGATTTGGGGTTAGGTTTAGATTTGGGGTTAGGTTTAGATTTTCGGTTTACATTTGGGGTTAGGTTTAGATTTTCGGTTTAGATTTGGGGTTAGGTTTAGATTTGGGGTTAGGTTTAGATTTTAGGTTTAGATTTTAGGTTTAGATTTGCGGTTAGGTTTAGATTTTAGGTTTAGATTTGGGGTTAGGTTTAGATTTTAGGTTTAGATTTGGGGTTAGGTTTAGATTTTAGGTTTAGATTTGGGCTTAGGTTTAGATTTTAGGTTTAGATTTGGGGTTAGGTTTAGATTTGGGGTTAGGTTTAGATTTTAGGTTTAGATTTGGGGTTAGGTTTAGATTTTAGGTTAGGTTTAGATTTTAGGTTTAGATTTTAGGTTTAGATTTGCGGTTAGTTTTAGATTTTAGGTTTAGATTTGGGGTTAGGTTTAGATTTTAGGTTTAGATTTTTGGTTAGGTTTAGATTTCGGGTTAGGTTTAGATTTTAGGTTAAGATTTGGGGTTAGGTTTAGATTTTAGGTTTAGATTTGGGGTTAGGTTTAGATTTGGGGTTAGGTTTAGATTTTAGGTTTAGATTTGGGGTTAGGTTTAGATTTTCGGTTTAGATTTTAGGTTAGGTTTAGATTTTCAGTTTAGATTTGGGCTTAGGTTTAGATTTGGGCTTAGGTTTAGATTTTAGGTTTAGATTTGGGGTTAGGCTTAAATTTTAGGATAGATTTGGGGTTAGGTTTAGATTTTAGGTTTAGATTTGGGGTTAGGTTTAGATTTTAGGTTTAGATTTGGGGTTAGGTTTAGATTTTAGGTTAGGTTTAGATTTTAGGTTTAGATTTTAGGTTTAGATTTGGGGTTAGGTTTAGATTTTAGGTTTAGATTTTAGGTTTAGATTTGGGGTTAGGTTTAGATTTTAGGTTTAGATTTGGGGTTAGATTTAGATTTTCAGTATAGATTTGGGGTTAGGTTTAGATTTGGGTTTTAGATTTGGGGTTAGGTTTAGATTTTAGGTTTAGATTTGGGGTTTAGATTTGGGGTTAGGTTTAGATTTTAGGTTTAGATTTGGGGTTAGGTTTAGATTTGGGGTTAGGTTTAGATTTTAGGTTTAGATTTGGGGTTAGGTTTAGATTTTAGGTTAGGTTTAGATTTTAGGTTTAGATTTGGGGTTAGGTTTAGATTTTCGGTTTAGATTTTAGGTTAGGTTTAGATTTTCAGTTTAGATTTGGGCTTAGGTTTAGATTTGGGCTTAGGTTTAGATTTTAGGTTTAGATTTGGGGTTAGGCTTAAATTTTAGGATAGATTTGGGGTTAGGTTTAGATTTTAGGTTTAGATTTGGGGTTAGGTTTAGATTTTAGTTTTAGATTTGGGGTTAGGTTTAGATTTTAGGTTTAGATTTGGGGTTAGGTTTAGATTTTAGGTTAGGTTTAGATTTTAGGTTTAGATTTTAGGTTTAGATTTGGGGTTAGGTTTAGATTTTAGGTTTAGATTTTAGGTTTATATTTGGGGTTAGGTTTAGATTTTAGGTTTAGATTTGGGGTTAGGTTTAGATTTTAGGTTTAGATTTGGGGTTAGGTTTAGATTTGGGTTTTAGATTTGGGGTTAGGTTTAGATTTTAGGTTTAGATTTGGGGTTAGGTTTAGATTTGGGGTTAGGTTTAGATTTTAGGTTAGGTTTAGATTTTAGGTTTAGATTTGGGGTTAGGTTTAGATTTTCGGTTTAGATTTTAGGTTAGGTTTAGATTTTCGGTTTAGATTTGGGGTTAGGTTTAGATTTGGGCTTAGGTTTAGATTTTAGGTTTAGATTTGGGTTTAGGCTTAAATTTTAGGATAGATTTGGGGTTAGGTTTAGATTTTAGGTTTAGATTTGGGGTTAGGTTTAGATTTGGGGTTAGGTTTAGATTTTAGGTTTAGATTTGGGGTTAGGTTTAGATTTTAGGTTTAGATTTGAGGTTAGGTTTAGATTTGGGGTTAGGTTTAGATTTGGGGTTAGGTTTAGATTTTAGGTTTAGATTTGGGGTTAGGCTTAGATTTTAGGTTTAGATTTGGGGTTAGGTTTAGATTTTAGGTTTAGATTTGGGGTTAGGTTTATATTTGGGGTTAGGTTTAGATTTTAGGTTTAGATTTGGGGTTAGGTTTGGATTTTAGGTTTAGATTTGGGGTTAGGTTTAGATTTTCGGTTTAGATTTGGGGTTAGGTTTAGATTTTCGGTTTAGATTTGGGGTTAGGTTTAGATTTGGGGTTAGGTTTAGATTTTAGGTTTAGATTTGGGGTTAGGTTTAGATTTTAGGTTTAGATTTGGGGTTAGATTTGGGGTTAGGTTTAGATTTGGGGTTAGGTTTAGATTTTAGGTTTAGATTTGGGGTTAGGTTTAGATTTGGGGTTAGGTTTAGATTTTAGGTTTAGATTTGGGGTTAGATTTGGGGTTAGGTTTAGATTTGGGGTTAGGTTTAGATTTTAGGTTTAGATTTGGGGTTAGGTTTAGATTTTCGGTTTAGATTTGGGGTTAGGTTTAGATTTTCGGTTTAGATTTGGGGTTAGGTTTAGATTTGGGGTTAGGTTTAGATTTTAGGTTTAGATTTGGGGTTAGGTTTAGATTTTCGGTTTAGATTTGGGGTTAGGTTTAGATTTGGGGTTAGGTTTAGATTTTAGGTTTAGATTTGGGGTTAGGTTTAGATTTTAGGTTTAGATTTGGGGTTAGATTTGGGGTTAGGTTTAGATTTTAGGTTTAGATTTGGGGTTAGGTTTAGATTTTCGGTTTAGATTTGGGGTTAGGTTTAGATTTGGGGTTAGGTTTAGATTTTAGGTTTAGATTTGGGGTTAGGTTTAGATTTTAGGTTTAGATTTGGGGTTAGGTTTAGATTTGGGGTTAGGTTTAGATTTTAGGTTTAGATTTGGGGTTAGATTTGGGGTTAGGTTTAGATTTGGGGTTAGGTTTAGATTTGGGGTTAGGTTTAGATTTTCGCTTTAGATTTGGGGTTAGGTTTAGATTTTAGGTTTAGATTTTAGGTTTAGATTTGGGGTTAGGTTTAGATTTTAGGTTTAGTTTTGGGGTTAGGTTTAGATTTTAGGTTTAGATTTTAGGTTTAGATTTGGGGTTAGGTTTAGATTTGGTGTTAGGTTTAGATTTTAGGTTTAGATTTGGGGTTAGGTTTAGATTTTAGGTTTAGATTTGGGGTTAGGTTTAGATTTTAGGTTTAGATTTGGGGTTAGGTTTAGATTTTAGGTTTAGATTTGGGGTTAGGTTTAGATTTTTGGTTTAGATTTGGGGTTAGGTTTAGATTTTAGGTTTAGATTTGAGGCTAGGTTTAGATTTGGGGTTAGGTTTAGATTTTAGGTTTAGATTTGGGGTTAGGTTTAGATTTAGGGTTAGATTTGGGGTTAGGTTTAGATTTTAGGTTTAGATTTGGGGTTAGGTTTAGATTTTAGTTTTAGATTTGGGGTTAGGTTTAGATTTGCTGTTAGGTTTAGATTTTAGGTTTAGATTTGGGATTAGCATTAGATTTGGGGTTAGGTTTAGATTTTAGGTTTAGATTTGGGGTTAGGTTGAGATTTTAGGTTTAGATTTGGGGTTAGGTTTAGATTTTAGGTTTAGATTTGGGGTTAGGTTTAGATTTGGGGTTAGGTTTAGATTTTAGGTTTAGATTTGGGGTTAGGTTTAGATTTTTGGTTTAGATTTGGGGTTAGGTTTAGATTTTAGATTCAGATTTGGGGTTAGGTTTAGATTTTAGGTTCAGATTTGGGGTTAGGTTTAGATTTTAGGTTTAGATTTGGGGTTAGGTTTAGATTTTAGGTTTAGATTTTAGGTTTAGATTTGGGGTTAGGTTTAGATTTGGTGTTAGGTTTAGATTTTAGGTTTAGATTTGGGGTTAGGTTTAGATTTTAGGTTTAGATTTGGGGTTAGGTTTAGATTTTAGGTTTAGATTTTAGGTTTAGATTTTTGGTTTAGATTTGGGGTTAGGTTTAGATTTTTGGTTTAGATTTGGGGTTAGGTTTAGATTTTAGGTTTAGATTTGAGGCTAGGTTTAGATTTGGGGTTAGGTTTAGATTTTAGGTTTAGATTTGGGGTTAGGTTTAGATTTAGGGTTAGATTTAGGGTTAGGTTTAGATTTTAGGTTTAGATTTGGGGTTAGGTTTAGATTTGGGGTTAGGTTTTGATTTTAGGTTTAGATTTGGGGTTAGGTTTAGATTTGGTGTTAGGTTTAGATTTTAGGTTTAGATTTGGGATTAGGTTTAGATTTGGGGTTAGGTTTAGATTTTAGGTTTAGATTTGGGGTTAGGTTGAGATTTTAGGTTCAGATTTGGGGTTAGGTTTAGATTTTAGGTTTAGATTTGGGGTTAGGTTTAGATTTGGGGTTAGGTTTAGATTTTAGGTTTAAATTTGGGGTTAGGTTTAGATTTTAGGTTTAGATTTGGGGTTAGGTTTAGATTTGGTGTTAGGTTTAGATTTTAGGTTTAGCTTTGGGGTTAGGTTTAGATTTTAGGTTTAGATTTGGGGTTAGGTTTAGATTTGGGGTTAGGTTTAGATTTTAGGTTTAGATTTGGGGTTAGGTTTAGATTTGGGGTTAGGTTTAGATTTTAGGTTTAGATTTGGGGCTAGGTTTAGATTAGGGGTTAGGTTTAGATTTTAGGTTTAGATTTGGGGTTAGGTTTAGATTTAGGGTTAGATTTGGAGTTAGGTTTAGATTTGGGGTTAGGTTTAGATTTTTGGTTTAGATTTGGGGTTAGGTTTAGATTTTTGGTTTAGATTTGGGGTTAGGTTTAGATTTGGGGTTAGGTTTAGATTTTTGGTTTAGATTTGGGGTTAGGTTTAGATTTTAGGTTTAGATTTGGGGTTAGGTTCAGATTTGGGGTTAGGTTTAGATTTTAGGTTTAGATTTGGGGTTAGGTTTAGATTTTAGGTTTAGATTTGGGGTTATGTTTAGAATTTAGGTTTAGATTTTAGGTTTAGATTTGGGGTTAGGTTTAGATTTTAGGTTTAGATTTGGGGTTAGGTTTAGATTTTAGGTTTAGATTTGGGGTTAGGTTTAGATTTTAGGTTTAGATTTGGGGCTAGGTGTAGATTAGGGGTTAGGTTTAGATTTTAGGTTTAGATTTGGGGTTAGGTTTAGATTTTAGGTTTAGATTTGGGGTTAGGTTTAGATTGTAGGTTTAGATTTGGGGTTAGGTTTAGATTTGGGGTTAGGTTTAGATTTAGGGTTAGGTTTAGATTTTAGGTTTAGATTTGGGGTTAGGTTTAGATTTTAGGTTTAGATTTGGGGTTAGGTTTGGATTTGGGGTTAGGTTTAGATTTGGGGTTAGGTTTAGATTTTAGGTTTAGATTTGGGGTTAGGTTTAGATTTTAGGTTTAGATTTGGGGTTAGGTTTGGATTTGGGGTTAGGTTTAGATTTGGGATTAGGTTTAGATTTTAGGTTTAGATTTGGGGTTATGTTTAGAATTTAGGTTTAGATTTGGGGTTAGGTTTAGATTTTAGGTTTAGATTTGGGGTTAGGTGTAGATTAGGGGTTAGGCTTAGATTTTAGGTTTAGATTTGGGGTTAGGTTTAGATTTTAGGTTTAGATTTGGGGTTAGGTTTAGATTTGGGGTTAGGTTTAGATTGTAGGTTTAGATTTGGAGTTAGGTTTAGATTTGGGGTTAGGTTTAGATTTGGGGTTAGGTTTAGATTTGGGGTTAGGTTTAGATTTTTGGTTTAGATTTGGGGTTAGGTTTAGATTTTAGATTCAGATTTGGGGTTAGGTTTAGATTTTAGGTTCAGATTTGGGGTTAGGTTTAGATTTTAGGTTTAGATTTGGGGTTAGGTTTAGATTTTAGGTTTAGATTTTAGGTTTAGATTTGGGGTTAGGTTTAGATTTGGTGTTAGGTTTAGATTTTAGGTTTAGATTTGGGGTTAGGTTTAGATTTTAGGTTTAGATTTGGGGTTAGGTTTAGATTTTTGGTTTAGATTTGGGGTTAGGTTTAGATTTTAGGTTTAGATTTGGGGTTAGGTTTAGATTTGGGGTTAGGTTTAGATTTTAGGTTTAGATTTGGGGTTAGATTTAGATTTAGGGTTAGATTTGGGGTTAGGTTTAGATTTGGGCTTAGGTTTAGATTTTAGGTTTAGATTTGGGGTTAGGTTTAGATTTTTGGTTTAGATTTGGGCTTAGGTTTAGATTTTAGGTTTAGATTTGGGGTTAGGTTTAGGTTTTAGGTTTAGATTTGGGGTTAGGTTTAGATTTGGGGTTAGGTTTAGATTTTAGGTTTAGATTTGGGGTTAGGTTCAGATTTGGGGTTAGGTTTAGATTTTAGGTTTAGATTTGGGGTTAGGTTTAGATTTTAGGTTTAGATTTGGGGTTAGGTTTGGATTTGGGGTTAGGTTTAGATTTGGGATTAGGTTTAGATTTTAGGTTTAGATTTGGGGTTAGGTTTAGATTTTTGGTTTAGATTTGGGGTTAGGTTTAGATTTTAGGTTTATATTTGGGGTTAGGTTTAGATTTTAGGATAAGATTTGGGGTTAGGTTTAGATTTTAGGTTTAGATTTGGGGTTAGGTTTAGATTTGGGGTTAGGTTTAGATTTTAGGTTTAGATTTGGGGTTAGGTTTAGATTTTAGGTTTAGATTTGGGGTTAGGTTTTGATTTGGGGTTAGGTTTAGATTTTAGGTTTAGATTTGGGGTTAGGTTTAGATTTTAGGTTTAGATTTGGAGTTAGGATTAGATTTGGGGTTATGTTTAGATTTGGGTTTAGGTTTAGATTTTAGGTTTAGAATTGGGGTTAGGTTTAGATTTTAGGTTTAGATTTGGGGTTAAGTTTAGATTTTCGGTTTAGATTTGGGGTTAGGTTTAGATTTTAGGTTTAGATTTTAGGTTTAGATTTGGGGTTAGGTTTAGATTTTAGGTTTAGATTTGGGGTTAGGTTTAGATTTTAGGTTTAGATTTGCGGTTAGGTTTAGATTTGGGGTTAGGTTTAGATTTTAGGTTTAGATTTGGTGTTAGGTTTAGATTTGAGGTTAGGTTTAGATTTGGGGTTAGGTTTAGATTTGGGGTTAGGTTTATATTTTAGGTTTAGATTTGGGGTTAGGCTTAGATTTTAGGTTTAGATTTGGGGTTAGGTTTAGATTTGGGGTTAGGTTTAGATTTTAGGTTTAGATTTGGGGTTAGGTTTAGCTTTTAGGTTTAGATTTGGGGTTAGGTTTAGATTTGGGGTTAGGTTTAGATTTTAGGTTTAGATTTGGGGTTAGGTTTAGATTTGGGGTTAGGTTTAGATTTTAGGTTTAGATTTGGGGTTAGGTTTGGGGTTAGGTTTAGATTTTAGGTTTAGATTTGGGGTTAGGTTTAGATTTTAGGTTTAGATTTGGGGTTAGGTTTAGATTTGGGGTTAGGTTTAGATTTTAGGTTTAGATTTGGGGTTAGGTTTAGATTTTAGGTTTAGATTTGGGGTTAGATTTGGGGTTAGGTTTAGATTTGGGGTTAGGTTTAGATTTTAGGTTTAGATTTGGGGTTAGGTTTAGATTTGGGGTTAGGTTTAGATTCTAGGTTTAGATTTGGGGTTAGGTTTAGATTTTCGGTTTAGATTTGGGGTTAGGTTTAGATTTTCGGTTTAGATTTGGGGTTAGGTTTAGATTTTAGGTTTAGATTTGGGGTTAGGTTTAGATTTTCGGTTTAGATTTGGGGTTAGGTTTAGATTTGGGGTTAGGTTTAGATTTTAGGTTTAGATTTGGGGTTAGGTTTAGATTTTAGGTTTAGATTTGGGGTTAGATTTGGGGTTAGGTTTAGATTTTAGGTTTAGATTTGGGGTTAGGTTTAGATTTTAGGTTTAGATTTGGGGTTAGGTTTAGATTTTCGGTTTAGATTTGGGGTTAGGTTTAGATTTGGGGTTAGGTTTAGATTTTAGGTTTAGATTTGGGGTTAGGTTTAGATTTTAGGTTTAGATTTGGGGTTAGGTTTAGATTTGGGGTTAGGTTTAGATTTTAGGTTTAGATTTGGTGTTAGGTTTAGATTTGAGGTTAGGTTTAGATTTGGGGTTAGGTTTAGATTTGGGGTTAGGTTTAGATTTTAGGTTTAGATTTGGGGTTAGGCTTAGATTTTAGGTTTAGATTTGGGGTTAGGTTTAGATTTGGGGTTAGGTTTAGATTTTAGGTTTAGATTTGGGGTTAGGTTTAGCTTTTAGGTTTAGATTTGGGGTTAGGTTTAGATTTGGGGTTAGGTTTAGATTTTAGGTTTAGATTTGGGGTTAGGTTTAGATTTTAGGTTAGGTTTAGATTTTAGGTTTAGATTTTAGGTTTAGATTTGCGGTTAGGTTTAGATTTTAGGTTTAGATTTGGGGTTAGGTTTAGATTTTAGGTTTAGATTTGGGGTTAGGTTTAGATTTTAGGTTTAGATTTGGGCTTAGGTTTAGATTTGGGGTTAGGTTTAGATTTTAGGTTTAGATTTGGGGTTAGGTTTAGATTTTAGGTTAGGTTTAGATTTTAGGTTTAGATTTTAGGTTTAGATTTGCGGTTAGGTTTAGATTTTAGGTTTAGATTTGGGGTTAGGTTTAGATTTTAGGTTTAGATTTGGGGTTAGGTTTAGATTTTAGGTTTAGATTTGGGGTTAGGTTTAGATTTTAGGTTTAGATTTGAGGTTAGGTTTAGATTTGGGGTTAGGTTTAGATTTGGGGTTAGGTTTAGATTTTAGGTTTAGATTTGGGGTTAGGCTTAGATTTTAGGTTTAGATTTGGGGTTAGGTTTAGATTTTCGGTTTAGATTTGGGGTTAGGTTTAGATTTTCGGTTTAGATTTGGGGTTAGGTTTAGATTTGGGGTTAGGTTTAGATTTTAGGTTTAGATTTGGGGTTAGGTTTAGATTTTAGGTTTAGATTTGGGGTTAGATGTGGGGTTAGGTTTAGATTTGGGGTTAGGTTTAGATTTTAGGTTTAGATTTGGGGTTAGGTTTAGATTTGGGGTTAGGTTTAGATTTTAGGTTTAGATTTGGGGTTAGATTTGGGGTTAGGTTTAGATTTTAGGTTTAGATTTGGGGTTAGGTTTAGATTTTAGGTTTAGATTTGGGGTTAGGTTTAGATTTGGGGTTAGGTTTAGATTTTCGGTTTACATTTGGGGTTAGGTTTAGATTTTCGGTTTAGATTTGGGGTTAGGTTTAGATTTGGGGTTAGGTTTAGATTTTAGGTTTAGATTTGGGGTTAGGTTTAGATTTTAGGTTTAGATTTGGGGTTAGGTTTATATTTGGGGTTAGGTTTAGATTTTAGGTTTAGATTTGGGATTAGGTTTAGATTTTAGGTTTAGATTTTAGGTTTAGATTTGCGGTTAGGTTTAGATTTTAGGTTTAGATTTGGGGTTAGGTTTAGATTTTAGGTTTAGATTTGGGCTTAGGTTTAGATTTTAGGTTTAGATTTGGGGTTAGGTTTAGATTTGGGGTTAGGTTTAGATTTTAGGTTTAGATTTGGGGTTAGGTTTAGATTTTAGGTTAGGTTTAGATTTTAGGTTTAGATTTTAGGTTTAGATTTGCGGTTAGGTTTAGATTTTAGGTTTAGATTTGGGGTTAGGCTTAAATTTTAGGATAGATTTGGGGTTAGGTTTAGATTTGGGGTTAGGTTTAGATTTTAGGTTTAGATTTGGGGTTAGATTTGGGGTTAGGTTTAGATTTGGGGTTAGGTTTAGATTTGGGGTTAGGTTTAGATTTTCGGTTTAGATTTGGGGTTAGGTTTAGATTTTAGGTTTAGATTTTAGGTTTAGATTTGGGGTTAGGTTTAGATTTTAGGTTTAGATTTGGGGTTAGGTTTAGATTTTAGGTTTAGATTTTAGGTTTAGATTTGGGGTTAGGTTTAGATTTGGTGTTAGGTTTAGATTTTAGGTTTAGATTTGGGGTTAGGTTTAGATTTTAGGTTTAGATTTGGGGTTAGGTTTAGATTTTCGGTTTAGATTTGGGGTTAGGTTTAGATTTTTGGTTTAGATTTGGGGTTAGGTTTAGATTTTAGGTTTAGATTTGAGGCTAGGTTTAGATTTGGGGTTAGGTTTAGATTTTAGGTTTAGATTTGGGGTTAGGTTTAGATTTAGGGTTAGATTTGGGGTTAGGTTTAGATTTTAGGTTTAGATTTGGGGTTAGGTTTAGATTTTAGGTTTAGATTTGGGGTTAGGTTTAGATTTGGTGTTAGGTTTAGATTTTAGGTTTAGATTTGGGATTAGGATTAGATTTGGGGTTAGGTTTAGATTTTAGGTTTAGATTTGGGGTTAGGTTTAGATTTGGGGTTAGGTTTAGATTTTAGATTCAGATTTGGGGTTAGGTTTAGATTTTAGGTTCAGATTTGGGGTTAGATTTAGATTTTAGGTTTAGATTTGGGGTTAGGTTTAGATTTTAGGTTTAGATTTTAGGTTTAGATTTGGGGTTAGGTTTAGATTTGGTGTTAGGTTTAGATTTTAGGTTTAGATTTGGGGTTAGGTTTAGATTTTAGGTTTAGATTTGGGGTTAGGTTTAGATTTTAGGTTTAGATTTTAGGTTTAGATTTTTGGTTTAGATTTGGGGTTAGGTTTAGATTTTTGGTTTAGATTTGGGGTTAGGTTTAGATTTTAGGTTTAGATTTGAGGCTAGGTTTAGATTTGGGGTTAGGTTTAGATTTTAGGTTTAGATTTGGGGTTAGGTTTAGATTTAGGTTTAGATTTGGGGTTAGGTTTAGATTTTAGGTTTAGATTTGGGGTTAGGTTTAGATTTGGGGTTAGGTTTAGATTTTAGGTTTAGATTTGGGGTTAGGTTTAGATTTGGTGTTAGGTTTAGATTTTAGGTTTAGATTTGGGATTAGGTTTAGATTTGGGGTTAGGTTTAGATTTTAGGTTTAGATTTGGGGTTAGGTTGAGATTTTAGGTTCAGATTTGGGGTTAGGTTTAGATTTTAGGTTTAGATTTGGGGTTAGGTTTAGATTTTAGGTTTAAATTTGGGGTTAGGTTTAGATTTTCGGTTTAGATTTGGGGTTAGGTTTAGATTTGGTGTTAGGTTTAGATTTTAGGTTTAGCTTTGGGGTTAGGTTTAGATTTTAGGTTTAGATTTGGGGTTAGGTTTAGATTTGGGGTTAGGTTTAGATTTTAGGTTTAGATTTGGGGCTAGGTTTAGATTAGGGGTTAGGTTTAGATTTTAGGTTTAGATTTGGGGTTAGGTTTAGATTTAGGGTTAGATTTGGAGTTAGGTTTAGATTTGGGGTTAGGTTTAGATTTTTGGTTTAGATTTGGGGTTAGGTTTAGATTTTTGGTTTAGATTTGGGGTTAGGTTTAGATTTGGAGTTAGGTTTAGATTTTTGGTTTAGATTTGGGGTTAGGTTTAGATTTTAGGTTTAGATTTGGGGTTAGGTTCAGATTTGGGGTTAGGTTTAGATTTTAGGTTTAGATTTGGGGTTAGGTTTAGATTTTAGGTTTAGATTTGGGGTTAGGTTTGAATTTGGGGTTAGGTTTAGATTTGGGATTAGGTTTAGATTTTAGGGTTAGATTTGGGGTTTTGTTTAGAATTTAGGTTTAGATTTTAGGTTTATATTTGGGGTTAGGTTTAGATTTTAGGTTTATATTTGGGGTTAGGTTTAGATTTTAGGTTTATGTTGGAACGATAAAGGACTCAGCACTCCGATTCAATGTGAATCACGCCAAAGCCATTTATTACAGAAGCATGTCTCCTTATATATGCAACTATTCTCTAATCACGAATCCACGCTCCAAGCATGGATTCGCTAAATGAGTATCATGGGCAGTCCACACGCTGGAGCCCCACTGATGATAGGTCCGACGACTCACGCCATGCTGAGGCCCTGTTAATGAAGAAACGCCCCTCTTTCTCACAGCAGATTCTGTTCTCAGCTTCTCGAAGTGGCCTTGAGATTCCTTTGGGCCTGACTAATTCAACAACATATCTCCTTCTAACGAAACCCCTTCACAATTCCCCCTTTTTGTTCTTGAACTAGTCAGGCCCCTTAAACAGCATGCTGAATCGTCTTTGAAATACACTGCAACATAGGACACGTGATTAACAACATAATTACAATTACATATAATGTAGCTAAACCTTACTTAATAAGATTAAACAACTATCTGCTTATACTCAAACCTTCATATCATATATAAAACCTTAATTCTACTTATGACAACCTTACCAACGCACTATTTTAGAATAGTCAGACAACTTAATACAATATATTCTCTTAAATTCTTAAAAGATCTATAACTGCGCAGTTTATAGAGTAACGTACTTAATACCATCAGCATATGCTAATTATTGACTTAATATCTTAAAACTTATATTAACCTATTCATATACTAATTATTGAATTAATATCTTAAAACTTATATTAACCTATTTAAAAGATCTATAGCTTAATCTTAATATCTCTTTTAAAACCTTACCAGTTGCTAAATTAGGTTACCATGGTAGAAATATCTTATACTTTTACCTTATCTATGCATAGATTATCTAATTGTAATATCACCCTTTTGGAACTCTTACTATCTGTTCAAATTAGCATTCTCTATGGAAGGTACCTTATCTGTTTACTAATAAGCTTTTAGACCACTGGGTCTAAGAGCATCTATAACACTGAATAAGAATTCATGGTTTACATTTGAGACAATTCTCACAACTTATCTCCCTCCTGTCCTTCTGCATCTGTCGAATCTTTGTTGTCTTTATTCAGCCATGGCTTGATCCATTTCGCAGGAATCCATTTTGATCCTTGGTCTGTAATGACACAAGCATAACCCTTTCCCCAAGTTATTAATTGGAAAGGACCCTCCCATTCACCAGTAACTCCATTGCGTATTTTGACCTGACACTGATTTTCTCTAAGGTCTGTCAAGTGTCCTTTTAAGCTTGTTCCATGACGAATCATAGGTGGAATGTCGAACCCTTGCGGAAGGCGTAAAAAGTTCAAGACATATAATGCTTTGCTTAGTCTGTCATGTGGAGTAGTACAGTCAGTTCCCCCTTTTTGTTTGTCAAGCTGATGCTTGAGAGTTCGATTCATCCTTTCTACCAAGGCCTGACCAGTAGGAGAATTTGGTATCCCTGTAATGTGCTTAACACCCCACAACTGAAAAAAGGTGGCAGTAGCTTTGGCGATATAACCAGGTGCGTTGTCTGTCTTGACCTGTGCAGGAACTCCCAAAGCTGCAAAAGCAGAACGTAAATGTCGTTGCACATGTGAACTAGTTTCACCAGTCTGAGCAGTGGCCCATATGGCGAAAGAATATGTATCAATAGACATATGCACATACTTCAGCCTGCCAAATTCAGGGACATGTGTGACGTCCATTTGCCACAATTCCAAGGCTCCTAATCCTCTTGGATTGACTCCTGCACCCAGCCCTACTGAGATGCGCTGACAATCTGCACAACTTTTAACAGTACCTCGGGCTTCACTTTCGGACAATGAAAATTGCCGCTGTAAGACCTGAGCAGACTGATGGAGGAAACTATGAGAGTGTACTGCTTGCCCAAACCTATCTATTGGAGGTGGAACCGAGGCAGGAGATACAAGAAAATCAGCTCGGCGGTTTCCTTCAGCTAAATCGCCTTGAATTGTCAGATGACTACGGATATGTGTTATGAAGTATCGGTGTTGTCTCTCTTTGACCAACAACCATAGTTACTTGAACAAAGATATCAGTTGTGCATCCTGAACCTCTTTGAGCAATGATCTTTCAATGCGAGCTACCACACCTACCACATACAAAGAATCACAAACAATATTCACTGGGCTATGAGCAAATCTGATAAACACTTCTATTACAGCCCTGAGTTCCAAATGCTGAGTTGATCCTTTCAGGTCAGTTAGTATCACATCGTGCCATTTTCCATCTGTTTTCCATGTAATTGCTGCTTTCTGCATTTTACCCCCTGCGTCAGTGAACACTGTGGGTCCTTTAACAGGAAATTCTGAGAGAAGAGGGGGACCCTCCTCCATTGATCCCATATTCAAAACTGACATTAACTTGTGTGGAGGGGAAAATGTCTTAATTAAAGCTTGAGAATCTAATAACGCAATCTGAAAAGGTAAGGAGTTCTGCAAAGCCCACTGTAAATATTCTGAAACGAGGGGAACAATGATATATGCAGGCTCAGCCCCTGAAATTTCGACTATTCTCTGCCTACCTGTCATTATAAGCTGAGCAAAGACCTCAACCCTGGTTGTAATGGTTCGTTTGAGTCGAAAATGCAAAAACACCCACTCTAAGATCTTTAACGGCTCCTTACCAGTTGTCCATTGCATTATGAGAGCAAAAGGATAGTTAGTATTGTTTACAATTAGTAGTCCGATTACATAATCTGGGTTCCACCTATGGCTGAAAGCTTTTACAAGTTTGGACATAATCTTTTTCAGAGCAGCATCCGCCTCAGCAGTAAGCGTTCTAGGAGAGCTAGTGTCACTATCCCCTTTTAGCAGTTTTACAATTGGAGCTAAATCCTCATTAGTGATCCCACAAATGCTCCGGACCCAATTCAGTTCACCCACTAGTTTCTGCACATCATTTAAGGATTGAATGACAGGCCGACATACTATTTTCTGAGGTTTCACTGTGGACTGAGAAATTTCCCAACCAAGATATTTCCACGCTGGTTGAATTTGTACCTTTTCTGGAGCAATTAGCAATCCTCTATGCTGCAATGTATCAGATACTTCATTTATCAACAAATCAGTCGAAAAAGTTTCCCCAGCTATTAATATGTCATCCATGTAGTGGTAAATCACTAACTCAGGATGAGATTTTCTGATTGATTGCAAGGCCCAAGCTACATAAATTTGACACATAGTTGGGGGATTTTTCATTCCCTGTGGCAAAACTACCCATTGATACCTTTTCGCAGGTTCAGCCTTATTTACAGAATTTATGGAAAATGCAAAACGTTTACAGTCATCAGGATGCAAAGCAATGGTGAAAAAACAATCTTTCAAGTCAATTATTAAGATCTGCCAATTTTCTGGAATCATGACAGGGGATGGTAATCCCGGCTGTAATGCTCCCATGTCTTCCTTGGTATCATTAATTTTTCGAAGATCATGTAACAACCTCCATTTCTTTGATTTTTTCTGAATAGTAAACACAGGAGTATTCCAGGGACTTGTAGACGGCTCTAAATGCCCTTTTTCAAGCTGTTCCTGTACTAGCTCTTCAACATGGGCGAGTTTTTCTTTACTGAGCGGCCACTGATTTACCCATACTGGATCATCATTTTTCCACTGTAATTTCAGTACTGGTCGCCCATCATCAATGGCCACTTCTAGAAATTTTGTTGTTTTGTCACCAGAGTTGCTCCTAGTTGTCCTAATACATCCCGTCCTAATAGAGAAACAGGGATAGACATCACATTCATGCAGTAAAGAACTAAACTATTCATGTTCTTCTGTATTATCACAAAATGCACATTTTGAGTCAACGGAATCTCATGATTTAACAGACTGTGAACTTATCGTACCACGTAACAAAGACCTATCAAAATTGCAACACGCTTAAACAGATACCCACAAAGAAAACAGGTTAATAAGGAAAGCATCTTGCAGACTTTAACAAGTTTTCTGACCTGTGTGTTATCAGTTAAGTCTCTCTCAGCTTGTTGAAGTTCAAATCGCCCCGCCTGTAAAACTGTCTGAAAAGATTTAATAATTTCTTGTCCGAGTGCTTTCCTATGTTTTAAAACACCTCCCAATACCGATTTTTCAGGAACACAACTGAAAACAATCATTCCTGACCCCATCTTGCAAGTAAAAACCTTGGGGGGGGGGGGGGGAAGAGGCAAGGGGGAAGCACAGGGCTGCTTGCAGCCTGAGTGGGAAGAGCAGGCAGAAGGTTTTATGGCGCACTTAAAAACAACTAGTGAAACAATTAACTCACATTCCTGACAAACTGCTTGATTTTCAGAGAGACGGTACACAGGAACACCTAATATGTACTGTAAAACTCGCAAATAACATGCTGATAGCAAACATTAGCATTTTCTACTGCTAATTTCAACACCAGTGCTTCCTTAACTTCTAAGTTTTCAATCTGCTTATTGATGGTCTCTTGAAGGTGGTCAATAAATTGCATGTAATTCTCATTGGGACCCTGATTAACAGTTGCAAATGATTTGGCTGCTTTGTTGGTTTCAGGCACCTCTCTCATAGCTTGATATTGCTGACTGTTGGATTCACTCGCTAATAGCTGATCTGATCTTTCACACAGTTCTTTTGCCCAGTTCTTATCCGGCGGCTCCTTCTGTTCTCTTGTAGGAATTAGAAGGATAGAAAGCGGTGAAGGCGGACACAAATCAGTAAAAGAATTGATATTACACTTATTTACGACCTTAGCATTCTCAACTTTCACCAGTCCTTTTGACAAATTATCTGACTCCAGTTCTTTGGACTTCTTGGTCTCTCCAGGGTCGTGTGATGGTACAGGAGGCCATCCACTCGGTAATTTTCCTCCCTCCGCCCCAGACTGTTGTATCATCGGGGGTGCCGAAGGCACAACAGGGGATGGAGTAAGGAGGGTATCGAAAACACGAACTGGGTAAGCTTCACAGTTATTTTTAGAGTTCTTATCAGGCTGTAACGCTGCAAAAATTCCAGTAACCGCAGCCCGCTCAGCCTTAAATTCTTTTAAGGTGGAAATTATAAGCTTCCATGTAGTCGCTAATGATTTAGCTTCTTTATCTCCGTCGCTAACCTTATCCCATAATTTCTGCCCTATATCGTCCCAAAGTTCAATTTTAAAAGCTTTCTCAGCTTCTGTCGGGTAGCCGTTAGTTCTACAACAAACCAACAGTCTACGTATGTTACTTTCTTCATATTTAAGTCCTCTCATAGAGAGAATATGCAGGAGGATCTTAACTATAGCTTCTTCCTCTGAGGATATATTCTGCCCCATAACTTCACTCTTCCCTCCTCCTGCTCCCAGCCGCTCACCTTTCCCGGGGCCTTCTTCAACAAAATTTATCCGCGGAACGTCCGTACGTCTCCGCCCGGCTCTCAGTCCAGCTGAGCCGCCTCCGGCTGGGCCGCTCCAGGCTTTTCCCCGACCTTAGTGAGACGCCGTTCGGAATATCACGTCGGGGTCACCATTTGTTGGAACGATAAAGGACTCAGCACTCCGATTCAATGTGAATCACGCCAAAGCCATTTATTACAGAAGCATGTCTCCTTATATATGCAACTATTCTCTAATCACGAATCCACGCTCCAAGCATGGATTCGCTAAATGAGTATCATGGGCAGTCCACACGCTGGAGCCCCACTGATGATAGGTCCGACGACTCACGCCATGCTGAGGCCCTGTTAATGAAGAAACGCCCCTCTTTCTCACAGCAGATTCTGTTCTCAGCTTCTCGAAGTGGCCTTGAGATTCCTTTGGGCCTGACTAATTCAACAACATATCTCCTTCTAACGAAACCCCTTCACAGGTTTAGATTTGGGGTTAGGTTTAGATTTTAGGTTTAGATTTGGGGCTAGGTGTAGATTAGGGGTTAGGTTTAGATTTTAGGTTTAGATTTGGGGTTAGGTTTAGATTTTAGGTTTAGATTTGGGGTTAGGTTTAGATTGTAGGTTTAGATTTGGGGTTAGGTTTAGATTTGGGGTTAGGTTTAGATTTAGGGTTAGGTTTAGATTTTCGGTTTAGATTTGGGGTTAGGTTTAGATTTTAGGTTTAGATTTGGGGTTAGGTTTGGATTTGGGGTTAGGTTTAGATTTGGGGTTAGGTTTAGATTTTAGGTTTAGATTTGGGGTTAGGTTTAGATTTTAGGTTTAGATTTGGGGTTAGGTTTGGATTTGGGGTTAGGTTTAGATTTGGGATTAGGTTTAGATTTTAGGTTTAGATTTGGGGTTATGTTTAGAATTTAGGTTTAGATTTGGGGTTAGGTTTAGATTTTAGGTTTAGATTTGGGGTTAGGTGTAGATTAGCGGTTAGGTTTAGATTTTAGGTTTAGATTTGGGGTTAGGTTTAGATTTTAGGTTTAGATTTGGGGTTAGGTTTAGATTGTAGGTTTAGATTTGGAGTTAGGTTTAGATTTGGGGTTAGGTTTAGATTTGGGGTTAGGTTTAGATTTGGGGTTAGGTTTAGATTTTTGGTTTAGATTTGGGGTTAGGTTTAGATTTTAGATTCAGATTTGGGGTTAGGTTTAGATTTTAGGCTCAGATTTGGGGTTAGGTTTAGATTTTAGGTTTAGATTTGGGGTTAGGTTTAGATTTTAGGTTTAGATTTTAGGTTTAGATTTTGGGTTAGGTTTAGATTTGGTGTTAGGTTTAGATTTTAGGTTTAGATTTGGGGTTAGGTTTAGATTTTAGGTTTAGATTTGGGGTTAGGTTTAGATTTTTGGTTTAGATTTGGGGTTAGGTTTAGATTTTAGGTTTAGATTTGGGGTTAGGTTTAGATTTGGGGTTAGGTTTAGATTTTAGGTTTAGATTTGGGGTTAGGTTTAGATTTTCGGTTTAGATTTGGGGTTAGGTTTAGATTTGGGGTTAGGTTTAGATTTTAGGTTTAGATTTGGGGCTAGGTTTAGATTAGGGGTTAGGTTTAGATTTTAGGTTTAGATTTGGGGTTAGGTTTAGATTTAGGGTTAGATTTGGAGTTAGGTTTAGATTTGGGGTTAGGTTTAGATTTTTGGTTTAGATTTGGGGTTAGGTTTAGATTTTAGGTTTAGATTTGGGGTTAGGTTTAGATTTGGGGTTAGGTTTAGATTTTTGGTTTAGATTTGGGGTTAGGTTTAGATTTTAGGTTTAGATTTGGGGTTAGGTTTAGATTGTAGGTTTAGATTTGGGGTTAGGTTTAGATTTGGGGTTAGGTTTAGATTTAGGGTTAGGTTTAGATTTTAGGTTTAGATTTGGGGTTAGGTTTAGATTTTAGGTTTAGATTTGGGGTTAGGTTTGGATTTGGGGTTAGGTTTAGATTTGGGGTTAGGTTTAGATTTTAGGTTTAGATTTGGGGTTAGGTTTAGATTTTAGGTTTAGATTTGGGGTTAGATTTGGGGTTAGGTTTAGATTTTAGGTTTAGATTTGGGGTTAGGTTTAGATTTTCGGTTTAGATTTGGGGTTAGGTTTAGATTTGGGGTTAGGTTTAGATTTTAGGTTTAGATTTGGGGTTAGGTTTAGATTTTAGGTTTAGATTTGGGGTTAGATTTGGGGTTAGGTTTAGATTTGGGGTTAGGTTTAGATTTTAGGTTTAGATTTGGGGTTAGGTTTAGATTTAAGGTTAGGTTTAGATTTTAGGTTTAGATTTGGGGTTAGATTTGGGGTTAGGTTTAGATTTGGGGTTAGGTTTAGATTTGGGGTTAGGTTTAGATTTTAGGTTTAGATTTGGGGTTAGGTTTAGATTTTCGGTTTAGATTTGGGGTTAGGTTTAGATTTTCGGTTTAGATTTGGGGTTAGGTTTAGATTTTAGGTTTAGATTTGGGGTTAGGTTTAGATTTTCGGTTTAGATTTGGGGTTAGGTTTAGATTTGGGCTTAGGTTTAGATTTTAGGTTTAGATTTGGGGTTAGGTTTAGATTTTAAGTTTAGATTTGGGGTTAGATTTGGGGTTAGGTTTAGATTTTAGGTTTAGATTTGGGGTTAGGTTTAGATTTTCGGTTTAGATTTGGGGTTAGGTTTAGATTTGGGGTTAGGTTTAGATTTTAGGTTTAGATTTGGGGTTAGGTTTAGATTTTAGGTTTAGATTTGGGGTTAGGTTTAGATTTGGGGTTAGGTTTAGATTTTAGGTTTAGATTTGGTGTTAGGTTTAGATTTGAGGTTAGGTTTAGATTTGGTGTTAGGTTTAGATTTGGGGTTAGGTTTAGATTTTAGGTTTAGATTTGGGGTTAGGCTTAGATTTTAGGTTTAGATTTGGGGTTAGGTTTAGATTTTAGGTTTAGATTTGGGGTTAGGTTTAGCTTTTAGGTTTAGATTTGGGGTTAGGTTTAGATTTGGGGTTAGGTTTAGATTTTAGGTTTAGATTTGGGCTTAGGTTTAGATTTGGGGTTAGGTTTAGATTTTAGGTTTAGATTTGGGGTTAGGTTTAGATTTTAGGTTAGGTTTAGATTTTAGGTTTAGATTTTAGGTTTAGATTTGCGGTTAGGTTTAGATTTTAGGTTTAGATTTGGGGTTAGGTTTAGATTTTAGGTTTAGATTTGGGGTTAGGTTTAGATTTTAGGTTTAGATTTGAGGTTAGGTTTAGATTTGGGGTTAGGTTTAGATTTGGGGTTAGGTTTAGATTTTAGGTTTAGATTTGGGGTTAGGCTTAGATTTTAGGTTTAGATTTGGGGTTAGGTTTAGATTTTCGGTTTAGATTTGGGGTTAGGTTTAGATTTTCGGTTTAGATTTGGGGTTAGGTTTAGATTTGGGGTTAGGTTTAGATTTTAGGTTTAGATTTGGGGTTAGGTTTAGATTTTAGGTTTAGATTTGGGGTTAGATGTGGGGTTAGGTTTAGATTTGGGGTTAGGTTTAGATTTTAGGTTTAGATTTGGGGTTAGGTTTAGATTTCGGGTTAGGTTTAGATTTGGGGTTAGGTTTGGGGTTAGGTTTAGATTTGGGGTTAGGTTTAGATTTGGGGTTAGGTTTAGATTTTAGGTTTAGATTTGGGGTTAGGTTTAGATTTGGGGTTAGGTTTAGATTTTCGGTTTACATTTGGGGTTAGGTTTAGATTTTCGGTTTAGATTTGGGGTTAGGTTTAGATTTGGGGTTAGGTTTAGATTTTAGGTTTAGATTTGGGGTTAGGTTTAGATTTTAGGTTTAGATTTGGGGTTAGGTTTAGATTTTAGGTTTAGATTTGGGGTTAGGTTTAGATTTTAGGTTTAGATTTGGGGTTAGGTTTAGATTTTAGGTTTAGATTTGGGGTTAGGTTTAGATTTGGGGTTAGGTTTAGATTTTAGGTTTAGATTTGGGGTTAGGTTTAGATTTTAGGTTAGGTTTAGATTTTAGGTTTAAATTTTAGGTTTAGATTTGCGGTTAGGTTTAGATTTTAGGTTTAGATTTGGGGTTAGGCTTAAATTTTAGGATAGATTTGGGGTTAGGTTTAGATTTGGGGTTAGGTTTAGATTTTAGGTTTAGATTTGGGGTTAGATTTGGGGTTAGGTTTAGATTTGGGGTTAGGTTTAGATTTGGGGTTAGGTTTAGATTTTCGGTTTAGATTTGGGGTTAGGTTTAGATTTTAGGTTTAGATTTTAGGTTTAGATTTGGGGTTAGGTTTAGATTTTAGGTTTAGATTTGGGGTTAGGTTTAGATTTTAGGTTTAGATTTTAGGTTTAGATTTGGGGTTAGGTTTAGATTTGGTGTTAGGTTTAGATTTTAGGTTTAGATTTGGGGTTAGGTTTAGATTTTAGGTTTAGATTTGGGGTTAGGTTTAGATTTTAGGTTTAGATTTGGGGTTAGGTTTAGATTTTTGGTTTAGATTTGGGGTTAGGTTTAGATTTTAGGTTTAGATTTGAGGCTAGGTTTAGATTTGGGGTTAGGTTTAGATTTTAGGTTTAGATTTGGGGTTAGGTTTAGATTTAGGGTTAGATTTGGGGTTAGGTTTAGATTTTAGGTTTAGATTTGGGGTTAGGTTTAGATTTTAGGTTTAGATTTGGGGTTAGGTTTAGATTTGGTGTTAGGTTTAGATTTTAGGTTTAGATTTGGGATTAGGATTAGATTTGGGGTTAGGTTTAGATTTTAGGTTTAGATTTGGGGTTAGGTTCAGATTTTAGGTTCAGATTTGGGGTTAGGTTTAGATTTTAGGTTTAGATTTGGGGTTAGGTTTAGATTTGGGGTTAGGTTTAGATTTTAGGTTTAGATTTGGGGTTAGGTTTAGATTTTTGGTTTAGATTTGGGGTTAGGTTTAGATTTTAGATTCAGATTTGGGGTTAGGTTTAGATTTTAGGTTCAGATTTGGGGTTAGATTTAGATTTTAGGTTTAGATTTGGGGTTAGGTTTAGATTTTAGGTTTAGATTTTAGGTTTAGATTTGGGGTTAGGTTTAGATTTGGTGTTAGGTTTAGATTTTAGGTTTAGATTTGGGGTTAGGTTTAGATTTTAGGTTTAGATTTGGGGTTAGGTTTAGATTTTAGGTTTAGATTTTAGGTTTAGATTTTTGGTTTAGATTTGGGGTTAGGTTTAGATTTTTGGTTTAGATTTGGGGTTAGGTTTAGATTTTAGGTTTAGATTTGAGGCTAGGTTTAGATTTGGGGTTAGGTTTAGATTTTAGGTTTAGATTTGGGGTTAGGTTTAGATTTAGGTTTAGATTTGGGGTTAGGTTTAGATTTTAGGTTTAGATTTGGGGTTAGGTTTAGATTTGGGGTTAGGTTTAGATTTTAGGTTTAGATTTGGGGTTAGGTTTAGATTTGGTGTTAGGTTTAGATTTTAGGTTTAGATTTGGGATTAGGTTTAGATTTGGGGTTAGGTTTAGATTTTAGGTTTAGATTTGGGATTAGGTTTAGATTTGGGGTTAGGTTGAGATTTTAGGTTCAGATTTGGGGTTAGGTTTAGATTTTAGGTTTAGATTTGGGGTTAGGTTTAGATTTGGGGTTAGGTTTAGATTTTAGGTTTAAATTTGGGGTTAGGTTTAGATTTTCGGTTTAGATTTGGGGTTAGGTTTAGATTTGGTGTTAGGTTTAGATTTTAGGTTTAGCTTTGGGGTTAGGTTTAGATTTTAGGTTTAGATTTGGGGTTAGGTTTAGATTTGGGGTTAGGTTTAGATTTTAGGTTTAGATTTGGGGCTAGGTTTAGATTAGGGGTTAGGTTTAGATTTTAGGTTTAGATTTGGGGTTAGGTTTAGATTTAGGGTTAGATTTGGAGTTAGGTTTAGATTTGGGGTTAGGTTTAGATTTTTGGTTTAGATTTGGGGTTAGGTTTAGATTTTTGGTTTAGATTTGGGGTTAGGTTTAGATTTGGAGTTAGGTTTAGATTTTTGGTTTAGATTTGGGGTTAGGTTTAGATTTTAGGTTTAGATTTGGGGTTAGGTTCAGATTTGGGGTTAGGTTTAGATTTTAGGTTTAGATTTGGGGTTAGGTTTAGATTTTAGGTTTAGATTTGGGGTTAGGTTTGAATTTGGGGTTAGGTTTAGATTTGGGATTAGGTTTAGATTTTAGGGTTAGATTTGGGGTTTTGTTTAGAATTTAGGTTTAGATTTTAGGTTTAGATTTGGGGTTAGGTTTAGATTTTAGGTTTATATTTGGGGTTAGGTTTAGATTTTAGGTTTAGATTTGGGGTTAGGTTTAGATTTTAGGTTTAGATTTGGGGCTAGGTGTAGATTAGGGGTTAGGTTTAGATTTTAGGTTTAGATTTGGGGTTAGGTTTAGATTTTAGGTTTAGATTTGGGGTTAGGTTTAGATTGTAGGTTTAGATTTGGGGTTAGGTTTAGATTTGGGGTTAGGTTTAGATTTAGGGTTAGGTTTAGATTTTCAGTTTAGATTTGGGGTTAGGTTTAGATTTTAGGTTTAGATTTGGGGTTAGGTTTGGATTTGGGGTTAGGTTTAGATTTGGGGTTAGGTTTAGATTTTAGGTTTAGATTTGGGGTTAGGTTTAGATTTTAGGTTTAGATTTGGGGTTAGGTTTGGATTTGGGGTTAGGTTTAGATTTGGGATTAGGTTTAGATTTTAGGTTTAGATTTGGGGTTATGTTTAGAATTTAGGTTTAGATTTGGGGTTAGGTTTAGATTTTAGGTTTAGATTTGGGGTTAGGTGTAGATTAGGGGTTAGGTTTAGATTTTAGGTTTAGATTTGGGGTTAGGTTTAGATTTTAGGTTTAGATTTGGGGTTAGGTTTAGATTGTAGGTTTAGATTTGGAGTTAGGTTTAGATTTGGGGTTAGGTTTAGATTTGGGGTTAGGTTTAGATTTGGGGTTAGGTTTAGATTTTTGGTTTAGATTTGGGGTTAGGTTTAGATTTTAGATTCAGATTTGGGGTTAGGTTTAGATTTTAGGCTCAGATTTGGGGTTAGGTTTAGATTTTAGGTTTAGATTTGGGGTTAGGTTTAGATTTTAGGTTTAGATTTTAGGTTTAGATTTTGGGTTAGGTTTAGATTTGGTGTTAGGTTTAGATTTTAGGTTTAGATTTGGGGTTAGGTTTAGATTTTAGGTTTAGATTTGGGGTTAGGTTTAGATTTTTGGTTTAGATTTGGGGTTAGGTTTAGATTTTAGGTTTAGATTTGGGGTTAGGTTTAGATTTGGGGTTAGGTTTAGATTTTAGGTTTAGATTTGGGGTTAGGTTTAGATTTTCGGTTTAGATTTGGGGTTAGGTTTAGATTTGGGGTTAGGTTTAGATTTTAGGTTTAGATTTGGGGCTAGGTTTAGATTAGGGGTTAGGTTTAGATTTTAGGTTTAGATTTGGGGTTAGGTTTAGATTTAGGGTTAGATTTGGAGTTAGGTTTAGATTTGGGGTTAGGTTTAGATTTTTGGTTTAGATTTGGGGTTAGGTTTAGATTTTAGGTTTAGATTTGGGGTTAGGTTTAGATTTGGGGTTAGGTTTAGATTTTTGGTTTAGATTTGGGGTTAGGTTTAGATTTTAGGTTTAGATTTGGGGTTAGGTTTAGATTGTAGGTTTAGATTTGGGGTTAGGTTTAGATTTGGGGTTAGGTTTAGATTTAGGGTTAGGTTTAGATTTTAGGTTTAGATTTGGGGTTAGGTTTAGATTTTAGGTTTAGATTTGGGGTTAGGTTTGGATTTGGGGTTAGGTTTAGATTTGGGGTTAGGTTTAGATTTTAGGTTTAGATTTGGGGTTAGGTTTAGATTTTAGGTTTAGATTTGGGGTTAGATTTGGGGTTAGGTTTAGATTTTAGGTTTAGATTTGGGGTTAGGTTTAGATTTTCGGTTTAGATTTGGGGTTAGGTTTAGATTTGGGGTTAGGTTTAGATTTTAGGTTTAGATTTGGGGTTAGGTTTAGATTTTAGGTTTAGATTTGGGGTTAGATTTGGGGTTAGGTTTAGATTTGGGGTTAGGTTTAGATTTTAGGTTTAGATTTGGGGTTAGGTTTAGATTTAAGGTTAGGTTTAGATTTTAGGTTTAGATTTGGGGTTAGATTTGGGGTTAGGTTTAGATTTGGGGTTAGGTTTAGATTTGGGGTTAGGTTTAGATTTTAGGTTTAGATTTGGGGTTAGGTTTAGATTTTCGGTTTAGATTTGGGGTTAGGTTTAGATTTTCGGTTTAGATTTGGGGTTAGGTTTAGATTTTAGGTTTAGATTTGGGGTTAGGTTTAGATTTTCGGTTTAGATTTGGGGTTAGGTTTAGATTTGGGGTTAGGTTTAGATTTTAGGTTTAGATTTGGGGTTAGGTTTAGATTTTAAGTTTAGATTTGGGGTTAGATTTGGGGTTAGGTTTAGATTTTAGGTTTAGATTTGGGGTTAGGTTTAGATTTTCGGTTTAGATTTGGGGTTAGGTTTAGATTTGGGGTTAGGTTTAGATTTTAGGTTTAGATTTGGGGTTAGGTTTAGATTTTAGGTTTAGATTTGGGGTTAGGTTTAGATTTGGGGTTAGGTTTAGATTTTAGGTTTAGATTTGGTGTTAGGTTTAGATTTGAGGTTAGGTTTAGATTTGGTGTTAGGTTTAGATTTGGGGTTAGGTTTAGATTTTAGGTTTAGATTTGGGGTTAGGCTTAGATTTTAGGTTTAGATTTGGGGTTAGGTTTAGATTTGGGGTTAGGTTTAGATTTTAGGTTTAGATTTGGGGTTAGGTTTAGCTTTTAGGTTTAGATTTGGGGTTAGGTTTAGATTTGGGGTTAGGTTTAGATTTTAGGTTTAGATTTGGGGTTAGGTTTAGATTTTAGGTTTAGATTTGAGGTTAGGTTTAGATTTGGGGTTAGGTTTAGATTTGGGGTTAGGTTTAGATTTTAGGTTTAGATTTGGGGTTAGGCTTAGATTTTAGGTTTAGATTTGGGGTTAGGTTTAGATTTTCGGTTTAGATTTGGGGTTAGGTTTAGATTTTCGGTTTAGATTTGGGGTTAGGTTTAGATTTGGGGTTAGGTTTAGATTTTAGGTTTAGATTTGGGGTTAGGTTTAGATTTTAGGTTTAGATTTGGGGTTAGATGTGGGGTTAGGTTTAGATTTGGGGTTAGGTTTAGATTTTAGGTTTAGATTTGGGGTTAGGTTTAGATTTCGGGTTAGGTTTAGATTTGGGGTTAGGTTTGGGGTTAGGTTTAGATTTGGGGTTAGGTTTAGATTTGGGGTTAGGTTTAGATTTTAGGTTTAGATTTGGGGTTAGGTTTAGATTTGGGGTTAGGTTTAGATTTTCGGTTTACATTTGGGGTTAGGTTTAGATTTTCGGTTTAGATTTGGGGTTAGGTTTAGATTTGGGGTTAGGTTTAGATTTTAGGTTTAGATTTGGGGTTAGGTTTAGATTTTAGGTTTAGATTTGGGGTTAGGTTTATATTTGGGGTTAGGTTTAGATTTTAGGTTTAGATTTGGGGTTAGGTTTAGATTTTAGGTTTAGATTTTAGGTTTAGATTTGCGGTTAGGTTTAGATTTTAGGTTTAGATTTGGGGTTAGGTTTAGATTTTAGGTTTAGATTTGGGGTTAGGTTTAGATTTTAGGTTAGGTTTAGATTTTAGGTTTAGATTTTAGGTTTAGATTTGCGGTTAGGTTTAGATTTTAGGTTTAGATTTGGGGTTAGGTTTAGATTTTAGGTTTAGATTTGGGGTTAGGTTTAGATTTGGGGTTAGGTTTAGATTTTAGGTTTAGATTTGGGGTTAGATTTGGGGTTAGGTTTAGATTTGGGGTTAGGTTTAGATTTGGGGTTAGGTTTAGATTTTCGGTTTAGATTTGGCGTTAGGTTTAGATTTTAGGTTTAGATTTTAGGTTTAGATTTGGGGTTAGGTTTAGATTTTAGGTTTAGATTTGGGGTTAGGTTTAGATTTGGGGTTAGGTTTAGATTTGGGGTTAGGTTTAGATTTTCGGTTTAGATTTGGCGTTAGGTTTAGATTTTAGGTTTAGATTTTAGGTTTAGATTTGGGGTTAGGTTTAGATTTTAGGTTTAGATTTGGGGTTAGGTTTAGATTTTAGGTTTAGATTTTAGGTTTAGATTTGGGGTTAGGTTTAGATTTGGTGTTAGGTTTAGATTTTAGGTTTAGATTTGGGGTTAGGTTTAGATTTTAGGTTTAGATTTGGGATTAGGATTAGATTTGGGGTTAGGTTTAGATTTTAGGTTTAGATTTGGGGTTAGGTTGAGATTTTAGGTTTAGATTTGGGGTTAGGTTTAGATTTGGGGTTAGGTTTAGATTTTAGGTTTAGATTTGGTGTTAGGTTTAGATTTGAGGTTAGGTTTAGATTTGGGGTTAGGTTTAGATTTTCGGTTTAGATTTGGGGTTAGGTTTAGATTTGGGGTTAGGTTTAGATTTTAGGTTTAGATTTGGGGTTAGGTTTAGATTTTAAGTTTAGATTTGGGGTTAGATTTGGGGTTAGGTTTAGATTTTAGGTTTAGATTTGGGGTTAGGTTTAGATTTTCGGTTTAGATTTGGGGTTAGGTTTAGATTTGGGGTTAGGTTTAGATTTTAGGTTTAGATTTGGGGTTAGGTTTAGATTTTAGGTTTAGATTTGGGGTTAGGTTTAGATTTGGGGTTAGGTTTAGATTTTAGGTTTAGATTTGGTGTTAGGTTTAGATTTGAGGTTAGGTTTAGATTTGGTGTTAGGTTTAGATTTGGGGTTAGGTTTAGATTTTAGGTTTAGATTTGGGGTTAGGCTTAGATTTTAGGTTTAGATTTGGGGTTAGGTTTAGATTTGGGGTTAGGTTTAGATTTTAGGTTTAGATTTGGGGTTAGGTTTAGCTTTTAGGTTTAGATTTGGGGTTAGGTTTAGATTTGGGGTTAGGTTTAGATTTTAGGTTTAGATTTGGGGTTAGGTTTAGATTTTAGGTTTAGATTTGAGGTTAGGTTTAGATTTGGGGTTAGGTTTAGATTTGGGGTTAGGTTTAGATTTTAGGTTTAGATTTGGGGTTAGGCTTAGATTTTAGGTTTAGATTTGGGGTTAGGTTTAGATTTTCGGTTTAGATTTGGGGTTAGGTTTAGATTTTCGGTTTAGATTTGGGGTTAGGTTTAGATTTGGGGTTAGGTTTAGATTTTAGGTTTAGATTTGGGGTTAGGTTTAGATTTTAGGTTTAGATTTGGGGTTAGATGTGGGGTTAGGTTTAGATTTGGGGTTAGGTTTAGATTTTAGGTTTAGATTTGGGGTTAGGTTTAGATTTCGGGTTAGGTTTAGATTTGGGGTTAGGTTTGGGGTTAGGTTTAGATTTGGGGTTAGGTTTAGATTTGGGGTTAGGTTTAGATTTTAGGTTTAGATTTGGGGTTAGGTTTAGATTTGGGGTTAGGTTTAGATTTTCGGTTTACATTTGGGGTTAGGTTTAGATTTTCGGTTTAGATTTGGGGTTAGGTTTAGATTTGGGGTTAGGTTTAGATTTTAGGTTTAGATTTGGGGTTAGGTTTAGATTTTAGGTTTAGATTTGGGGTTAGGTTTATATTTGGGGTTAGGTTTAGATTTTAGGTTTAGATTTGGGGTTAGGTTTAGATTTTAGGTTTAGATTTTAGGTTTAGATTTGCGGTTAGGTTTAGATTTTAGGTTTAGATTTGGGGTTAGGTTTAGATTTTAGGTTTAGATTTGGGGTTAGGTTTAGATTTTAGGTTAGGTTTAGATTTTAGGTTTAGATTTTAGGTTTAGATTTGCGGTTAGGTTTAGATTTTAGGTTTAGATTTGGGGTTAGGTTTAGATTTTAGGTTTAGATTTGGGGTTAGGTTTAGATTTGGGGTTAGGTTTAGATTTTAGGTTTAGATTTGGGGTTAGATTTGGGGTTAGGTTTAGATTTGGGGTTAGGTTTAGATTTGGGGTTAGGTTTAGATTTTCGGTTTAGATTTGGCGTTAGGTTTAGATTTTAGGTTTAGATTTTAGGTTTAGATTTGGGGTTAGGTTTAGATTTTAGGTTTAGATTTGGGGTTAGGTTTAGATTTGGGGTTAGGTTTAGATTTGGGGTTAGGTTTAGATTTTCGGTTTAGATTTGGCGTTAGGTTTAGATTTTAGGTTTAGATTTTAGGTTTAGATTTGGGGTTAGGTTTAGATTTTAGGTTTAGATTTGGGGTTAGGTTTAGATTTTAGGTTTAGATTTTAGGTTTAGATTTGGGGTTAGGTTTAGATTTGGTGTTAGGTTTAGATTTTAGGTTTAGATTTGGGGTTAGGTTTAGATTTTAGGTTTAGATTTGGGATTAGGATTAGATTTGGGGTTAGGTTTAGATTTTAGGTTTAGATTTGGGGTTAGGTTGAGATTTTAGGTTTAGATTTGGGGTTAGGTTTAGATTTGGGGTTAGGTTTAGATTTTAGGTTTAGATTTGGTGTTAGGTTTAGATTTGAGGTTAGGTTTAGATTTGGGGTTAGGTTTAGATTTGGGGTTAGGTTTAGATTTTAGGTTTAGATTTGGGGTTAGGCTTAGATTTTAGGTTTAGATTTGGGGTTAGGTTTAGATTTTAGGTTTAGATTTGGTGTTAGGTTTAGATTTAGGGTTAGATTTGGGGTTAGGTTTAGATTTTAGGTTTAGATTTGGGGTTAGGTTTAGATTTGGGGTTAGGTTTAGATTTTAGGTTTAGATTTGGGGTTAGATTTGGGGTTAGGTTTAGATTTGGGGTTAGGTTTAGATTTGGGGTTAGGTTTAGATTTTCGGTTTAGATTTGGGGTTAGGTTTAGATATTCGGTTTAGATTTTAGGTTAGGTTTAGATTTTCAGTTTAGATTTGGGCTTAGGTTTAGATTTGGGCTTAGGTTTAGATTTTAGGTTTAGATTTGCGCTTAGGTTTAGATTTTAGGTTTAGATTTGGGGTTAGGTTTAGATTTTAGGTTTAGATTTGGGGTTAGGTTTAGATTTTAGGTTTAGATTTGAGGTTAGGTTTAGATTTGGGGTTAGGTTTAGATTTGGGGTTAGGTTTAGATTTTAGGTTTAGATTTGGGGTTAGGTTTAGATTTTAGGTTTAGATTTGGGGTTAGATTTGGGGTTAGGTTTAGATTTGGGGTTAGGTTTAGATTTTAGGTTTAGATTTGGGGTTAGGTTTAGATTTTAGGTTTAGATTTGGGGTTAGGTTTAGATTTTAGGTTTAGATTTGGGGTTAGGTTTAGATTTTCGGTTTAGATTTGGGGTTAGGTTTAGATTTTAGGTTTAGATTTGGGGTTAGGTTTAGATTTTAGGTTTAGATTTGGGGTTAGATTTGGGGTTAGGTTTAGATTTGGGGTTAGGTTTAGATTTTAGGTTTAGATTTGGGGTTAGGTTTAGATTTAAGGTTAGGTTTAGATTTTACGTTTAGATTTGGGGTTAGATTTGGGGTTAGGTTTAGATTTGGGGTTAGGTTTAGATTTGGGGTTAGGTTTAGATTTGGGGTTAGGTTTAGATTTTCGGTTTAGATTTGGGGTTAGGTTTAGATTTTCGGTTTAGATTTGGGGTTAGGTTTAGATTTTAGGTTTAGATTTGGGGTTAGGTTTAGATTTTCGGTTTAGATTTGGGGTTAGGTTTAGATTTGGGCTTAGGTTTAGATTTTAGGTTTAGATTTGGGGTTAGGTTTAGATTTTAAGTTTAGATTTGGGGTTAGATTTGGGGTTAGGTTTAGATTTTAGGTTTAGATTTGGGGTTAGGTTTAGATTTTAGGTTTAGATTTGGGGTTAGGTTTAGATTTTCGGTTTAGATTTGGGGTTAGGTTTAGATTTGGGGTTAGGTTTAGATTTTAGGTTTAGATTTGGGGTTAGGTTTAGATTTTAGGTTTAGATTTGGGGTTAGGTTTAGATTTGGGGTTAGGTTTAGATTTTAGGTTTAGATTTGGTGTTAGGTTTAGATTTGAGGTTAGGTTTAGATTTGGGGTTAGGTTTAGATTTGGGGTTAGGTTTAGATTTTAGGTTTAGATTTGGGGTTAGGCTTAGATTTTAGGTTTAGATTTGGGGTTAGGTTTAGATTTGGGGTTAGGTTTAGATTTTAGGTTTAGATTTGGGGTTAGGTTTAGCTTTTAGGTTTAGATTTGGGGTTAGGTTTAGATTTGGGGTTAGGTTTAGATTTTAGGTTTAGATTTGGGCTTAGGTTTAGATTTGGGGTTAGGTTTAGATTTTAGGTTTAGATTTGGTGTTAGGTTTAGATTTTAGGTTAGGTTTAGATTTTAGGTTTAGATTTTAGGTTTAGATTTGCGGTTAGGTTTAGATTTTAGGTTTAGATTTGGGGTTAGGTTTAGATTTTAGGTTTAGATTTAGGGTTAGGTTTAGATTTTAGGTTTAGATTTGAGGTTAGGTTTAGATTTGGGGTTAGGTTTAGATTTGGGGTTAGGTTTAGATTTTAGGTTTAGATTTGGGGTTAGGCTTAGATTTTAGGTTTAGATTTGGGGTTAGGTTTAGATTTTCGGTTTAGATTTGGGGTTAGGTTTAGATTTTCGGTTTAGATTTGGGGTTAGGTTTAGATTTGGGGTTAGGTTTAGATTTTAGGTTTAGATTTGGGGTTAGGTTTAGATTTTAGGTTTAGATTTGGGGTTAGATGTGGGGTTAGGTTTAGATTTGGGGTTAGGTTTAGATTTTAGGTTTAGATTTGGGGTTAGGTTTAGATTTGGGGTTAGGTTTAGATTTTAGGTTTAGATTTGGGGTTAGATTTGGGGTTAGGTTTAGATTTTAGGTTTAGATTTGGGGTTAGGTTTAGATTTTAGGTTTAGATTTGGGGTTAGGTTTAGATTTTCGGTTTACATTTGGGGTTAGGTTTAGATTTTCGGTTTAGATTTGGGGTTAGGTTTAGATTTGGGGTTAGGTTTAGATTTTAGGTTTAGATTTGGGGTTAGGTTTAGATTTGGGGTTAGGTTTAGATTTTAGGTTTAGATTTGGGGTTAGGTTTAGATTTGAGGTTTAGATTTGGGGTTAGGTTTAGATTTTAGGTTTAGATTTGGGGTTAGGTTTAGATTTGGGGTTAGGTTTAGATTTTAGGTTTAGATTTGGGGTTAGGTTTAGATTTCGGGTTAGGTTTAGATTTGGGGTTAGGTTTAGATTTTAGGTTTAGATTTTAGGTTTAGATTTGGGGTTAGGTTTAGATTTGGTGTTAGGTTTAGATTTTAGGTTTAGATTTGGGGTTAGGTTTAGATTTTAGGTTTAGATTTGGGATTAGGATTAGATTTGGGGTTAGGTTTAGATTTTAGGTTTAGATTTGGGGTTAGGTTGAGATTTTAGGTTTAGATTTGGGGTTAGGTTTAGATTTGGGGTTAGGTTTAGATTTTAGGTTTAGATTTGGTGTTAGGTTTAGATTTGAGGTTAGGTTTAGATTTGGGGTTAGGTTTAGATTTGGGGTTAGGTTTAGATTTTAGGTTTAGATTTGGGGTTAGGCTTAGATTTTAGGTTTAGATTTGGGGTTAGGTTTAGATTTTAGGTTTAGATTTGGTGTTAGGTTTAGATTTAGGGTTAGATTTGGGGTTAGGTTTAGATTTTAGGTTTAGATTTGGGGTTAGGTTTAGATTTGGGGTTAGGTTTAGATTTTAGGTTTAGATTTGGGGTTAGATTTGGGGTTAGGTTTAGATTTGGGGTTAGGTTTAGATTTGGGGTTAGGTTTAGATTTTCGGTTTAGATTTGGGGTTAGGTTTAGATTTTCGGTTTAGATTTTAGGTTAGGTTTAGATTTTCAGTTTAGATTTGGGCTTAGGTTTAGATTTGGGCTTAGGTTTAGATTTTAGGTTTAGATTTGCGGTTAGGTTTAGATTTTAGGTTTAGATTTGGGGTTAGGTTTAGATTTTAGGTTTAGATTTGGGGTTAGGTTTAGATTTTAGGTTTAGATTTGAGGTTAGGTTTAGATTTGGGGTTAGGTTTAGATTTGGGGTTAGGTTTAGATTTTAGGTTTAGATTTGGGGTTAGGCTTAGATTTTAGGTTTAGATTTGGGGTTAGGTTTAGATTTTCGGTTTAGATTTGGGGTTAGGTTTAGATTTTCGGTTTAGATTTGGGGTTAGGTTTAGATTTGGGGTTAGGTTTAGATTTTAGGTTTAGATTTGGGGTTAGGTTTAGATTTTAGGTTTAGATTTGGGGTTAGATGTGGGGTTAGGTTTAGATTTGGGGTTAGGTTTAGATTTTAGGTTTAGATTTGGGGTTAGGTTTAGATTTGGGGTTAGGTTTAGATTTTAGGTTTAGATTTGGGGTTAGATTTGGGGTTAGGTTTAGATTTTAGGTTTAGATTTGGGGTTAGGTTTAGATTTTAGGTTTAGATTTGGGGTTAGGTTTAGATTTGGGGTTAGGTTTAGATTTTCGGTTTACATTTGGGTTTAGGTTTAGATTTTCGGTTTAGATTTGGGGTTAGGTTTAGATTTTAGGTTTAGATTTGGGGTTAGGTTTAGATTTTAGGTTTAGATTTGGGGTTAGGTTTAGATTTTAGGTTAGGTTTAGATTTTAGGTTTAGATTTTAGGTTTAGATTTGCGGTTAGGTTTAGATTTTAGGTTTAGATTTGGGGTTAGGTTTAGATTTTAGGTTTAGATTTGGGGTTAGATGTGGGGTTAGGTTTAGATTTGGGGTTAGGTTTAGATTTTAGGTTTAGATTTGGGGTTAGGTTTAGATTTGGGGTTAGGTTTAGATTTTAGGTTTAGATTTGGGGTTAGATTTGGGGTTAGGTTTAGATTTTAGGTTTAGATTTGGGGTTAGGTTTAGATTTTAGGTTTAGATTTGGGGTTAGGTTTAGATTTTCGGTTTACATTTGGGGTTAGGTTTAGATTTTCGGTTTAGATTTGGGGTTAGGTTTAGATTTGGGGTTAGGTTTAGATTTTAGGTTTAGATTTGGGGTTAGGTTTAGATTTGGGGTTAGGTTTAGATTTTAGGTTTAGATTTGGGGTTAGGTTTAGATTTGAGGTTTAGATTTGGGGTTAGGTTTAGATTTTAGGTTTAGATTTGGGGTTAGGTTTAGATTTGGGGTTAGGTTTAGATTTTAGGTTTAGATTTGGGGTTAGGTTTAGATTTCGGGTTAGGTTTAGATTTGGGGTTAGGTTTAGATTTTAGGTTTAGATTTTAGGTTTAGATTTGGGGTTAGGTTTAGATTTGGTGTTAGGTTTAGATTTTAGGTTTAGATTTGGGGTTAGGTTTAGATTTTAGGTTTAGATTTGGGATTAGGATTAGATTTGGGGTTAGGTTTAGATTTTAGGTTTAGATTTGGGGTTAGGTTGAGATTTTAGGTTTAGATTTGGGGTTAGGTTTAGATTTGGGGTTAGGTTTAGATTTTAGGTTTAGATTTGGTGTTAGGTTTAGATTTGAGGTTAGGTTTAGATTTGGGGTTAGGTTTAGATTTGGGGTTAGGTTTAGATTTTAGGTTTAGATTTGGGGTTAGGCTTAGATTTTAGGTTTAGATTTGGGGTTAGGTTTAGATTTTAGGTTTAGATTTGGTGTTAGGTTTAGATTTAGGGTTAGATTTGGGGTTAGGTTTAGATTTTAGGTTTAGATTTGGGGTTAGGTTTAGATTTGGGGTTAGGTTTAGATTTTAGGTTTAGATTTGGGGTTAGATTTGGGGTTAGGTTTAGATTTGGGGTTAGGTTTAGATTTGGGGTTAGGTTTAGATTTTCGGTTTAGATTTGGGGTTAGGTTTAGATTTTCGGTTTAGATTTTAGGTTAGGTTTAGATTTTCAGTTTAGATTTGGGCTTAGGTTTAGATTTGGGCTTAGGTTTAGATTTTAGGTTTAGATTTGCGGTTAGGTTTAGATTTTAGGTTTAGATTTGGGGTTAGGTTTAGATTTTAGGTTTAGATTTGGGGTTAGGTTTAGATTTTAGGTTTAGATTTGAGGTTAGGTTTAGATTTGGGGTTAGGTTTAGATTTGGGGTTAGGTTTAGATTTTAGGTTTAGATTTGGGGTTAGGCTTAGATTTTAGGTTTAGATTTGGGGTTAGGTTTAGATTTTCGGTTTAGATTTGGGGTTAGGTTTAGATTTTCGGTTTAGATTTGGGGTTAGGTTTAGATTTGGGGTTAGGTTTAGATTTTAGGTTTAGATTTGGGGTTAGGTTTAGATTTTAGGTTTAGATTTGGGGTTAGATGTGGGGTTAGGTTTAGATTTGGGGTTAGGTTTAGATTTTAGGTTTAGATTTGGGGTTAGGTTTAGATTTGGGGTTAGGTTTAGATTTTAGGTTTAGATTTGGGGTTAGATTTGGGGTTAGGTTTAGATTTTAGGTTTAGATTTGGGGTTAGGTTTAGATTTTAGGTTTAGATTTGGGGTTAGGTTTAGATTTGGGGTTAGGTTTAGATTTTCGGTTTACATTTGGGGTTAGGTTTAGATTTTCGGTTTAGATTTGGGGTTAGGTTTAGATTTTAGGTTTAGATTTGGGGTTAGGTTTAGATTTTAGGTTTAGATTTGGGGTTAGGTTTAGATTTTAGGTTAGGTTTAGATTTTAGGTTTAGATTTTAGGTTTAGATTTGCGGTTAGGTTTAGATTTTAGGTTTAGATTTGGGGTTAGGTTTAGATTTTAGGTTTAGATTTGGGGTTAGGTTTAGATTTGGGGTTAGGTTTAGATTTTAGGTTTAGATTTGGGGTTAGATTTGGGGTTAGGTTTAGATTTGGGGTTAGGTTTAGATTTGGGGTTAGGTTTAGATTTTCGGTTTAGATTTGGCGTTAGGTTTAGATTTTAGGTTTAGATTTTAGGTTTAGATTTGGGGTTAGGTTTAGATTTTAGGTTTAGATTTGGGGTTAGGTTTAGATTTTAGGTTTAGATTTTAGGTTTAGATTTGGGGTTAGGTTTAGATTTGGTGTTAGGTTTAGATTTTAGGTTTAGATTTGGGGTTAGGTTGAGATTTTAGGTTTAGATTTGGGATTAGGATTAGATTTGGGGTTAGGTTTAGATTTTAGGTTTAGATTTGGGGTTAGGTTTAGATTTGAGGTTAGGTTTAGATTTGGGGTTAGGTTTAGATTTGGGGTTAGGTTTAGATTTTAGGTTTAGATTTGGGGTTAGGCTTAGATTTTAGGTTTAGATTTGGGGTTAGGTTTAGATTTTAGGTTTAGATTTGGTGTTAGGTTTAGATTTAGGGTTAGATTTGGGGTTAGGTTTAGATTTTAGGTTTAGATTTGGGGTTAGGTTTAGATTTGGGGTTAGGTTTAGATTTTAGGTTTAGATTTGGGGTTAGATTTGGGGTTAGGTTTAGATTTGGGGTTAGGTTTAGATTTGGGGTTAGGTTTAGATTTTCGGTTTAGATTTGGGGTTAGGTTTAGATTTTCGGTTTAGATTTTAGGTTAGGTTTAGATTTTCAGTTTAGATTTCGGCTTAGGTTTAGATTTGGGCTTAGGTTTAGATTTTAGGTTTAGATTTGGGGTTAGGCTTAAATTTTAGGATAGATTTGGGGTTAGGTTTAGATTTTAGGTTTAGATTTGGGGTTAGGTTTAGATTTTAGGTTTAGATTTGGGGTTAGGTTTAGATTTTCGGTTTAGATTTGGGGTTAGGTTTAGATTTTCGGTTTAGATTTTAGGTTAGGTTTAGATTTTCAGTTTAGATTTGGGCTTAGGTTTAGATTTGGGCTTAGGTTTAGATTTTAGGTTTAGATTTGGGGTTAGGCTTAAATTTTAGGATAGATTTGGGGTTAGGTTTAGATTTTAGGTTTATATTTGGGGTTAGGTTTAGATTTTAGGTTTAGATTTGGGGTTAGGTTTAGATTTTAGGTTTAGATTTGGGGTTAGGTTTAGATTTGGGTTTTAGATTTGGGGTTAGGTTTAGATTTTAGGTTTAGATTTGGGGTTAGGTTTAGATTTGGGGTTAGGTTTAGATTTTAGGTTAGGTTTAGATTTTAGGTTTAGATTTGGGGTTAGGTTTAGATTTTCGGTTTAGATTTTAGGTTAGGTTTAGATTTTCGTTTTAGATTTGGGGTTAGGTTTAGATTTGGGCTTAGGTTTAGATTTTAGGTTTAGATTTGGGTTTAGGCTTAAATTTTAGGATAGATTTGGGGTTAGGTTTAGATTTTAGGTTTAGATTTGGGGTTAGGTTTAGATTTTAGGTTTAGATTTGGGGTTAGGTTTAGATTTGGGGTTAGGTTTAGATTTTAGGTTTAGATTTGGGGTTAGGTTTAGATTTTAGGTTTAGATTTGAGGTTAGGTTTAGATTTGGGGTTAGGTTTAGATTTGGGGTTAGGTTTAGATTTTAGGTTTAGATTTGGGGTTAGGCCTAGATTTTAGGTTTAGATTTGGGGTTAGGTTTAGATTTTAGGTTTAGATTTGGGGTTAGGTTTAGATTTGGGGTTAGGTTTAGATTTTAGGTTTAGATTTGGGGTTAGGTTTGGATTTTAGGTTTAGATTTGGGGTTAGGTTTAGATTTTCGGTTTAGATTTGGGGTTAGGTTTAGATTTTCGGTTTAGATTTGGGGTTAGGTTTAGATTTGGGGTTAGGTTTAGATTTTAGGTTTAGATTTGGGGTTAGGTTTAGATTTTAGGTTAGGTTTAGATTTTAGGTTTAGATTTGGGGTTAGATTTGGGGTTAGGTTTAGATTTGGGGTTAGGTTTAGATTTTAGGTTTAGATTTGGGGTTAGGTTTAGATTTGGGGTTAGGTTTAGATTTTAGGTTTAGATTTGGGGTTAGGTTTAGATTTTAGGTTAGGTTTAGATTTTAGGTTTAGATTTGGGGTTAGGTTTAGATTTTCGGTTTAGATTTGGGGTTAGGTTTAGATTTTCGGTTTAGATTTGGGGTTAGGTTTAGATTTGGGGTTAGGTTTAGATTTTAGGTTTAGATTTGGGGTTAGGTTTAGATTTTCGGTTTAGATTTGGGGTTAGGTTTAGATTTGGGGTTAGGTTTAGATTTTAGGTTTAGATTTGGGGTTAGGTTTAGATTTTAGGTTTAGATTTGGGGTTAGATTTGGGGTTAGGTTTAGATTTTAGGTTTAGATTTGGGGTTAGGTTTAGATTTTCGGTTTAGATTTGGGGTTAGGTTTAGATTTGGGGTTAGGTTTAGATTTTAGGTTTAGATTTGGGGTTAGGTTTAGATTTTAGGTTTAGATTTGGGGTTAGGTTTAGATTTGAGGTTAGGTTTAGATTTTAGGTTTAGATTTGGGGTTAGATTTGGGGTTAGGTTTAGATTTGGGGTTAGGTTTAGATTTGGGGTTAGGTTTAGATTTTCGGTTTAGATTTGGGGTTAGGTTTAGATTTTAGGTTTAGATTTTAGGTTTAGATATGGGGTTAGGTTTAGATTTTAGGTTTAGATTTGGGGTTAGGTTTAGATTTTAGGTTTAGATTTGGGGTTAGGTTTAGATTTTAGGTTTAGATTTGGGGTTAGGTTTAGATTTGGGCTTAGGTTTAGATTTTAGGTTTAGATTTGGGGTTAGGTTTAGATTTTAGGTTTAGATTTGTGATTAGGTTTAGATTTGGGGTTAGGTTTAGATTTTAGGTTTAGATTTGGGGTTAGGTTTAGATTTTAGGTTAGGTTTAGATTTTAGGTTTAGATTTTAGGTTTAGATTTGCGGTTAGGTTTAGATTTTAGGTTTAGATTTGGGGTTAGGTTTAGATTTTAGGTTTAGATTTGGGGTTAGGTTTAGATTTGGGGTTAGGTTTAGATTTTAGGTTTAGATTTGGGGTTAGATTTGGGGTTAGGTTTAGATTTGGGGTTAGGTTTAGATTTGGGGTTAGGTTTAGATTTACGGTTTAGATTTGGGGTTAGGTTTAGATTTTAGGTTTAGATTTTAGGTTTAGATTTGGGATTAGGTTTAGATTTTAGGTTTAGATTTGGGGTTAGGTTTAGATTTTAGGTTTAGATTTTAGGTTTAGATTTGGGGTTAGGTTTAGATTTGGTGTTAGGTTTAGATTTTAGGTTTAGATTTGGGGTTAGGTTTAGATTTTAGGTTTAGATTTGGGATTAGGATTAGATTTGGGGTTAGGTTTAGATTTTAGGTTTAGATTTGGGGTTAGGTTGAGATTTTAGGTTTAGATTTGGGGTTAGGTTTAGATTTGGGGTTAGGTTTAGATTTTAGGTTTAGATTTGGTGTTAGGTTTAGATTTGAGGTTAGGTTTAGATTTGGGGTTAGGTTTAGATTTGGGGTTAGGTTTAGATTTTAGGTTTAGATTTGGGGTTAGGTTTAGATTTTAGGTTTAGATTTGGGGTTAGGTTTAGATTTAGGGTTAGATTTGGGGTTAGGTTTAGATTTTAGGTTTAGATTTGGGGTTAGGTTTAGATTTGGGGTTAGGTTTAGATTTTAGGTTTAGATTTGGGGTTAGATTTGGGGTTAGGTTTAGATTTGGGGTTAGGTTTAGATTTGGGGTTAGGTTTAGATTTTCGGTTTAGATTTGGGGTTAGGTTTAGATTTTCGGTTTAGATTTTAGGTTAGGTTTAGATTTTCAGTTTAGATTTGGGCTTAGGTTTAGATTTGGGCTTAGGTTTAGATTTTAGGTTTAGATTTGGGGTTAGGCTTAAATTTTAGGATAGATTTGGGGTTAGGTTTAGATTTTAGGTTTAGATTTGGGGTTAGGTTTAGATTTTAGGTTTAGATTTGGGGTTAGGTTTAGATTTTAGGTTTAGATTTTAGGTTTAGATTTGGGGTTAGGTTTAGATTTTAGGTTTAGATTTTAGGTTTAGATTTGGGGTTAGGTTTAGATTTTAGGTTTAGATTTGGGGTTAGGTTTAGATTTTCAGTTTAGATTTGGGGTTAGGTTTAGATTTGGGTTTTAGATTTGGGGTTAGGTTTAGATTTTAGGTTTAGATTTGGGGTTTAGATTTGGGGTTAGGTTTAGATTTTAGGTTTAGATTTGGGGTTAGGTTTAGATTTGGGGTTAGGTTTAGATTTTAGGTTTAGATTTGGGGTTAGGTTTAGATTTTAGGTTAGGTTTAGATTTTAGGTTTAGATTTGGGGTTAGGTTTAGATTTTCGGTTTAGATTTTAGGTTAGGTTTAGATTTTCAGTTTAGATTTGGGCTTAGGTTTAGATTTGGGCTTAGGTTTAGATTTTAGGTTTAGATTTGGGGTTAGGCTTAAATTTTAGGATAGATTTGGAGTTAGGTTTAGATTTTAGGTTTAGATTTGGGGTTAGGTTTAGATTTTAGTTTTAGATTTGGGGTTAGGTTTAGATTTTAGGTTTAGATTTGGGGTTAGGTTTAGATTTTAGGTTAGGTTTAGATTTTAGGTTTAGATTTTAGGTTTAGATTTGGGGTTAGGTTTAGATTTTAGGTTTAGATTTTAGGTTTATATTTGGGGTTAGGTTTAGATTTTAGGTTTAGATTTGGGGTTAGGTTTAGATTTTAGGTTTAGATTTGGGGTTAGGTTTAGATTTGGGTTTTAGATTTGGGGTTAGGTTTAGATTTTAGGTTTAGATTTGGGGTTAGGTTTAGATTTGGGGTTAGGTTTAGATTTTAGGTTAGGTTTAGATTTTAGGTTTAGATTTGGGGTTAGGTTTAGATTTTCGGTTTAGATTTTAGGTTAGGTTTAGATTTTCGGTTTAGATTTGGGGTTAGGTTTAGATTTGGGCTTAGGTTTAGATTTTAGGTTTAGATTTGGGTTTAGGCTTAAATTTTAGGATAGATTTGGGGTTAGGTTTAGATTTTAGGTTTAGATTTGGGGTTAGGTTTAGATTTTAGGTTTAGATTTGGGGTTAGGTTTAGATTTGGGGTTAGGTTTAGATTTTAGGTTTAGATTTGGGGTTAGGTTTAGATTTTAGGTTTAGATTTGAGGTTAGGTTTAGATTTGGGGTTAGGTTTAGATTTGGGGTTAGGTTTAGATTTTAGGTTTAGATTTGGGGTTAGGCTTAGATTTTAGGTTTAGATTTGGGGTTAGGTTTAGATTTTAGGTTTAGATTTGGGGTTAGGTTTAGATTTGGGGTTAGGTTTAGATTTTAGGTTTAGATTTGGGGTTAGGTTTGGATTTTAGGTTTAGATTTGGGGTTAGGTTTAGATTTTCGATTTAGATTTGGGGTTAGGTTTAGATTTTCGGTTTAGATTTGGGGTTAGGTTTAGATTTGGGGTTAGGTTTAGATTTTAGGTTTAGATTTGGGGTTAGGTTTAGATTTTAGGTTTAGATTTGGGGTTAGATTTGGGGTTAGGTTTAGATTTGGGGTTAGGTTTAGATTTTAGGTTTAGATTTGGGGTTAGGTTTAGATTTGGGGTTAGGTTTAGATTTTAGGTTTAGATTTGGGGTTAGATTTGGGGTTAGGTTTAGATTTGGGGTTAGGTTTAGATTTTAGGTTTAGATTTGGGGTTAGGTTTAGATTTTCGGTTTAGATTTGGGGTTAGGTTTAGATTTGGGGTTAGGTTTAGATTTTAGGTTTAGATTTGGGGTTAGGTTTAGATTTTAGGTTTAGATTTGGGGTTAGGTTTAGATTTGGGGTTAGGTTTAGATTTTAGGTTTAGATTTGGGGTTAGGTTTAGATTTTAGGTTTAGATTTGGGGTTAGATTTGGGGTTAGGTTTAGATTTTAGGTTTAGATTTGGGGTTAGGTTTAGATTTTAGGTTTAGATTTGGGGTTAGGTTTAGATTTTAGGTTTAGATTTGGGGTTAGGTTTAGATTTGGGGTTAGGTTTAGATTTTAGGTTTAGATTTGGGGTTAGGTTTAGATTTTAGGTTTAGATTTGGGGTTAGGTTTAGATTTGGGGTTAGGTTTAGATTTTAGGTTTAGATTTGGGGTTAGATTTGGGGTTAGGTATAGATTTGGGGTTAGGTTTAGATTTGGGGTTAGGTTTAGATTTTCGGTTTAGATTTGGGGTTAGGTTTAGATTTTAGGTTTAGATTTTAGGTTTAGATTTGGGGTTAGGTTTAGATTTTAGGTTTAGATTTGGGGTTAGGTTTAGATTTTAGGTTTAGATTTGGGCTTAGGTTTAGATTTTAGGTTTAGATTTGGGGTTAGGTTTAGATTTGGGCTTAGGTTTAGATTTTAGGTTTAGATTTGGGGTTAGGTTTAGATTTTAGGTTTAGATTTGGGGTTAGGTTTAGATTTTACGTTTAGATTTGGGGTTAGGTTTAGATTTTAGGTTTAGATTTGGGGTTAGGTTTAGATTTTAGGTTTAGATTTGGGGTTAGGTTTAGATTTTCGGTTTAGATTTGGGGTTAGGTTTAGATTTTAGGTTTAGATTTGGGGTTAGGTTTAGATTTGTGGTTAGGTTTAGATTTTAGGTTTAGATTTGGGGTTAGATTTGGGGTTAGGTTTAGATTTGGGGTTAGGTTTAGATTTGGGGTTAGGTTTAGATTTTAGGTTTAGATTTGGGGTTATGTTCAGATTTGGGGTTAGGTTTAGATTTTCGGTTTAGATTTGGGGTTAGGTTTAGATTTGGGGTTAGGTTTAGATTTTAGGTTTAGATTTGGGGTTAGGTTTAGATTTTAGGTTTAGATTTGGGGTTAGGTTTAGATTTGGGGTTAGGTTTAGATTTTAGGTTTAGATTTGGGGTTAGGTTTAGATTTTAGGTTAGGTTTAGATTTTAGGTTTAGATTTTAGGTTTAGATTTGCGGTTAGGTTTAGATTTTAGGTTTAGATTTGGGGTTAGGTTTAGATTTTAGGTTTAGATTTGGGGTTAGGTTTAGATTTTAGGTTTAGATTTGGGGTTAGGTTTAGATTTGGGGTTAGGTTTAGATTTTAGGTTTAGATTTGGGGTTAGGTTTAGATTTTAGGTTAGGTTTAGATTTTAGGTTTAGATTTTAGGTTTAGATTTGGGGTTAGGTTTAGATTTTAGGTTTAGATTTGGGGTTAGGTTTAGATTTTAGGTTTAGATTTGGAGTTAGGTTTAGATTTTAGGTTAGGTTCAGATTTTAGGTTTAGATTTTAGGTTTAGATTTGGGGTTAGGTTTAGATTTTAGGTTTAGATTTGGGGTTAGGTTTAGATTTTAGGTTTAGATTTGGGGTTAGGTTTAGATTTGGGGTTAGGTTTAGATTTTAGGTTTAGATTTGGGGTTAGGTTTAGATTTTAGGTTTAGATTTGGGGTTAGGTTTAGATTTGGGGTTAGGTTTAGATTTTAGGTTTAGATTTGGGGTTAGGTTTAGATTTTAGGTTTAGATTTGGGGTTAGGTTTAGATTTGGGGTTAGGTTTAGATTTTAGGTTTAGATTTGGGGTTAGGTTTAGATTTTAGGTTTAGATTTGGGGTTAGGTTTAGATTTTAGGTTAGGTTTAGATTTTAGGTTTAGATTTGGGGTTAGGTTTAGATTTTAGGTTTAGATTTTAGGTTTAGATTTTCGGTTAGGTTTAGATTTTAGGTTTAGATTTGGGGTTAGGTTTAGATTTTAGGTTTAGATTTGGGCTTAGGTTTAGATTTTAGGTTTAGATTTGGGGTTAGGTTTAGATTTGGGGTTAGGTTTAGATTTTAGGTTTAGATTTGGGGTTAGGTTTAGATTTTAGGTTAGGTTTAGATTTTAGGTTTAGATTTTAGGTTTAGATGTGCGGTTAGGTTTAGATTTTAGGTTTAGATTTGGGGTTAGGTTTAGATTTTAGGTTTAGATTTTAGGTTTAGATTTGGGGTTAGGTTTAGATTTCGGGTTAGGTTTAGATTTTAGGTTTAGATTTGGGGTTAGGTTTAGATTTTAGGTTTAGATTTGGGGTTAGGTTTAGATTTGGGGTTAGGTTTAGATTTTAGGTTTAGATTTGGGGTTAGGTTTAGATCTTAGGTTTAGATTTGGGGTTAGGTTTAGATTTTAGGTTTAGATTTGGGGTTAGGTTTAGATTTGGGGTTAGATTTGGGGTTAGGTTTAGATTTGGGGTTAGGTTTAGATTTGGGGTTAGATTTAGATTTTAGGTTTAGATTTGGGGTTAGGTTTAGATTTGGGGTTAGGTTTAGATTTTAGGTTTAGATTTGGGGTTAGGTTTAGATTTTAGGTTTAGATTTGGGGTTAGGTTTAGATTTGGTGTTAGGTTTAGATTTTAGGTTTAGATTTGGGGTTAGGTTTAGATTTTAGGTTTAGATTTGGGGTTAGGTTTAGATTTTAGGTTTAGATTTTAGGTTTAGATTTGGGGTTAGGTTTAGATTTTAGGTTTAGATTTGGGGTTAGGTTTAGATTTTAGGTTTAGATTTGGGGTTAGGTTTAGATTTGGGCTTAGGTTTAGATTTTAGGTTTAGATTTGGGGTTAGGTTTAGATTTTAGGTTTAGATTTGTGATTAGGTTTAGATTTGGGGTTAGGTTTAGATTTTAGGTTTAGATTTGGGGTTAGGTTTAGATTTTACGTTTAGATTTGGGGTTAGGTTTAGATTTGGGGTTAGGTTTAGATTTGGGGTTAGGTTTAGATTTTAGGTTTAGATTTGGGGTTAGGTTTAGAGTTTCGGTTTAGATTTGGGGTTAGGTTTAGATTTTAGGTTTAGATTTGGGGTTAGATTTGGGGTTAGGTTTAGATTTGGGGTTAGGTTTAGATTTTAGGTTTAGATTTGGGGTTAGGTTTAGATTTGGGGTTAGGTTTAGATTTTAGGTTTAGATTTGGGGTTAGGTTTAGATTTGGGGTTAGATTTGGGGTTAGGTTTAGATTTTAGGTTTAGATTTTAGGTTTAGATTTGGGGTTAGGTTTAGATTTTAGGTTTAGATTTGGGGTTAGGTTTAGATTTTAGGTTTAGATTTGGGGTTAGGTTTAGATTTTAGGTTTAGATTTTAGGTTTAGATTTGGGGTTAGGTTTAGATTTTAGGTTTAGATTTGGGGTTAGGTTTAGATTTTAGGTTTAGATTTGGGGTTAGGTTTAGATTTGGGCTTAGGTTTAGATTTTAGGTTTAGATTTGGGGTTAGGTTTAGATTTTAGGTTTAGATTTGTGATTAGGTTTAGATTTGGGGTTAGGTTTAGATTTTAGGTTTAGATTTGGGGTTAGGTTTAGATTTTACGTTTAGATTTGGGGTTAGGTTTAGATTTGGGGTTAGGTTTAGATTTGGGGTTAGGTTTAGATTTTAGGTTTAGATTTGGGGTTAGGTTTAGAGTTTCGGTTTAGATTTGGGGTTAGGTTTAGATTTTAGGTTTAGATTTGGGGTTAGATTTGGGGTTAGGTTTAGATTTGGGGTTAGGTTTAGATTTTAGGTTTAGATTTGGGGTTAGGTTTAGATTTGGGGTTAGGTTTAGATTTTAGGTTTAGATTTGGGGTTAGGTTTAGATTTGGGGTTAGGTTTAGATTTTAGGTTTAGATTTGGGGTTAGGTTTAGATTTGGGGTTAGGTTTAGATTTGGGGTTAGGTTTAGATTTTAGGTTTAGATTTGGGGTTAGGTTTAGATTTGGGGTTAGGTTTAGATTTTAGGTTTAGATTTGGGGTTAGGTTTAGATTTTCGGTTTAGATTTGGGGTTAGGTTTAGATTTGGGGTTAGGTTTAGATTTTAGGTTTAGATTCGGGGTTAGGTTTAGATTTTAGGTTTAGATTTGGGGTTAGGTTTAGATTTTAGGTTTAGATTTGGGGTTAGGTTTAGATTTTAGGTTAGGTTTAGATTTTAGGTTTAGATTTTAGGTTTAGATTTGCGGTTAGTTTTAGATTTTAGGTTTAGATTTGGGGTTAGGTTTAGATTTTAGGTTTAGATTTGGGGTTAGGTTTAGATTTTAGGTTAGGTTTAGATTTTAGGTTTAGATTTTAGGTTTAGATTTGCGGTTAGGTTTAGATTTTAGGTTTAGATTTGGGGTTAGGTTTAGATTTTAGGTTTAGATTTGGGGTTAGGTTTAGATTTGGGGTTAGGTTTAGATTTTAGGTTTAGATTTGGGGTTAGGTTTGGATTTTAGGTTTAGATTTGGAGTTAGGTTTCGATTTTAGGTTAGGTTTAGATTTTAGGTTTAGATTTTAGGTTTAGATTTGGGGTTAGGTTTAGATTTTAGGTTTAGATTTGGGGTTAGGTTTAGATTTTAGGTTTAGATTTGGGGTTAGGTTTAGATTTTAGGTTTAGATTTTAGGTTTAGATTTGGGGTTAGGTTTAGATTTTAGGTTTAGATTTGGGGTTAGGTTTAGATTTGGGGTTTAGATTTGGGGTTAGGTTTAGATTTTAGGTTTAGATTTGGGGTTAGGTTTAGATTTGTGGTTAGGTTTAGATTTGGGGTTTAGATTTGGGGTTAGGTTTAGATTTTAGGTTTAGATTTGGGGTTAGGTTTAGATTTGGGGTTAGGTTTAGATTTTAGGTTTAGATTTGGGGTTAGGTTTAGATTTTAGGTTAGGTTTAGATTTTAGGTTTAGATTTGGGGTTAGGTTTAGATTTTCGGTTTAGATTTGGGGTTAGGTTTAGATTTTCGGTTTAGATTTGGGGTTAGGTTTGGATTTGGGGTTAGGTTTAGATTTTAGGTTAGGTTTAGATTTTAGGTTTAAATTTGGGGTTAGGTTTAGATTTTAGGTTTAGATTTGGGGTTAGGTTTAGATTTTAGGTTTAGATTTGGGGTTAGGTTTAGATTTGGGGTTAGGTTTAGATTTTAGGTTTAGATTTTGGGTTAGGTTTAGATTTTAGGTTTAGATTTGAGGTTAGGTTTAGATTTGGGGTTAGGTTTAGATTTGGGGTTAGGTTTAGATTTTAGGTTTAGATTTGGGGTTAGGTTTAGATCTTAGGTTTAGATTTGGGGTTAGGTTTAGATTTTAGGTTTAGATTTGGGGTTCGGTTTAGATTTGAGGTTTAGATTTGGGGTTAGGTTTAGATTTTCGGTTTAGATTTGGGGTTAGGTTTAGATTTTAGGTTTAGATTTGGGGTTAGATTTGGGGTTAGGTTTAGATTTGGGGTTAGGTTTAGATTTTAGGTTTAGATTTGGGGTTAGGTTTAGATTTGGGGTTAGGTTTAGATTTTAGGTTTAGATTTGGGGTTAGATTTGGGGTTAGGTTTAGATTTGGGGTTAGGTTTAGATTTGGGGTTAGGTTTAGATTTTAGGTTTAGATTTGGGGTTAGGTTTAGATTTGGTGTTAGGTTTAGATTTTAGGTTTAGATTTGGGGTTAGGTTTAGATTTTAGGTTTAGATTTGGGGTTAGGTTTAGATTTTAGGTTTAGATTTTAGGTTTAGATTTGGGGTTAGGTTTAGATTTTAGGTTTAGATTTGGGGTTAGGTTTAGATTTTAGGTTTAGATTTGGGGTTAGGTTTAGATTTGGGCTTAGGTTTAGATTTTAGGTTTAGATTTGGGGTTAGGTTTAGATTTTAGGTTTAGATTTGTGATTAGGTTTAGATTTGGGGTTAGGTTTAGATTTTAGGTTTAGATTTGGGGTTAGGTTTAGATTTTACGTTTAGATTTGGGGTTAGGTTTAGATTTGGGGTTAGGTTTAGATTTGGGGTTAGGTTTAGATTTTAGGTTTAGATTTGGGGTTAGGTTTAGAGTTTCGGTTTAGATTTGGGGTTAGGTTTAGATTTTAGGTTTAGATTTGGGGTTAGATTTGGGGTTAGGTTTAGATTTGGGGTTAGGTTTAGATTTTAGGTTTAGATTTGGGGTTAGGTTTAGATTTGGGGTTAGGTTTAGATTTTAGGTTTAGATTTGGGGTTAGGTTTAGATTTGGGGTTAGGTTTAGATTTTAGGTTTAGATTTGGGGTTAGGTTTAGATTTGGGGTTAGGTTTAGATTTGGGGTTAGGTTTAGATTTTAGGTTTAGATTTGGGGTTAGGTTTAGATTTGGGGTTAGGTTTAGATTTTAGGTTTAGATTTGGGGTTAGGTTTAGATTTTCGGTTTAGATTTGGGGTTAGGTTTAGATTTGGGGTTAGGTTTAGATTTTAGGTTTAGATTCGGGGTTAGGTTTAGATTTTAGGTTTAGATTTGGGGTTAGGTTTAGATTTTAGGTTTAGATTTGGGGTTAGGTTTAGATTTTAGGTTAGGTTTAGATTTTAGGTTTAGATTTTAGGTTTAGATTTGCGGTTAGTTTTAGATTTTAGGTTTAGATTTGGGGTTAGGTTTAGATTTTAGGTTTAGATTTGGGGTTAGGTTTAGATTTTAGGTTAGGTTTAGATTTTAGGTTTAGATTTTAGGTTTAGATTTGCGGTTAGGTTTAGATTTTAGGTTTAGATTTGGGGTTAGGTTTAGATTTTAGGTTTAGATTTGGGGTTAGGTTTAGATTTGGGGTTAGGTTTAGATTTTAGGTTTAGATTTGGGGTTAGGTTTGGATTTTAGGTTTAGATTTGGAGTTAGGTTTAGATTTTAGGTTAGGTTTAGATTTTAGGTTTAGATTTTAGGTTTAGATTTGGGGTTAGGTTTAGATTTTAGGTTTAGATTTGGGGTTAGGTTTAGATTTTAGGTTTAGATTTGGGGTTAGGTTTAGATTTTAGGTTTAGATTTTAGGTTTAGATTTGGGGTTAGGTTTAGATTTTAGGTTTAGATTTTAGGTTTAGATTTGGGGTTAGGTTTAGATTTTAGGTTTAGATTTGGGGTTAGGTTTAGATTTTAGGTTTAGATTTGGGGTTAGGTTTAGATTTGGGGTTTAGATTTGGGGTTAGGTTTAGATTTTAGGTTTAGATTTGGGGTTAGGTTTAGATTTGTGGTTAGGTTTAGATTTGGGGTTTAGATTTGGGGTTAGGTTTAGATTTTAGGTTTAGATTTGGGGTTAGGTTTAGATTTGGGGTTAGGTTTAGATTTTAGGTTTAGATTTGGGGTTAGGTTTAGATTTTAGGTTAGGTTTAGATTTTAGGTTTAGATTTGGGGTTAGGTTTAGATTTTCGGTTTAGATTTGGGGTTAGGTTTAGATTTTCGGTTTAGATTTGGGGTTAGGTTTGGATTTGGGGTTAGGTTTAGATTTTAGGTTAGGTTTAGATTTTAGGTTTAAATTTGGGGTTAGGTTTAGATTTTAGGTTTAGATTTGGGGTTAGGTTTAGATTTTAGGTTTAGATTTGGGGTTAGGTTTAGATTTGGGGTTAGGTTTAGATTTTAGGTTTAGATTTTGGGTTAGGTTTAGATTTTAGGTTTAGATTTGAGGTTAGGTTTAGATTTGGGGTTAGGTTTAGATTTGGGGTTAGGTTTAGATTTTAGGTTTAGATTTGGGGTTAGGTTTAGATCTTAGGTTTAGATTTGGGGTTAGGTTTAGATTTTAGGTTTAGATTTGGGGTTCGGTTTAGATTTGAGGTTTAGATTTGGGGTTAGGTTTAGATTTTCGGTTTAGATTTGGGGTTAGGTTTAGATTTTAGGTTTAGATTTGGGGTTAGATTTGGGGTTAGGTTTAGATTTGGGGTTAGGTTTAGATTTTAGGTTTAGATTTGGGGTTAGGTTTAGATTTGGGGTTAGGTTTAGATTTTAGGTTTAGATTTGGGGTTAGATTTGGGGTTAGGTTTAGATTTGGGGTTAGGTTTAGATTTGGGGTTAGGTTTAGATTTTAGGTTTAGATTTGGGGTTAGGTTTAGATTTGGGGATAGGTTTAGATTTTCGGTTTAGATTTGGGGTTAGGTTTAGATATGGGGTTAGGTTTAGATTTTAGGTTTAGATTTGGGGTTAGGTTTAGATTTTAGGTTTAGATTTGGGGTTCGGTTTAGATTTGAGGTTTAGATTTGGGGTTAGGTTTAGATTTTCGGTTTAGATTTGGGGTTAGGTTTAGATTTGGGGTTAGGTTTAGATTTCAGGTTTAGATTTGGGGCTAGATTTGGGGTTAGGTTTAGATTTGGGGTTAGGTTTAGATTTTAGGTTTAGATTTTAGGTTTAGATTTGGGGTTAGGTTTAGATTTTAGGTTTAGATTTGGGGTTAGGTTTAGATTTTAGGTTTAGATTTGGGTTTAGGTTTAGATTTTAGGTTTAGATTTGGAGTTAGGTTTAGATTTGGGGTTAGGTTTAGATTTTAGGTTTAGATTTGGAGTTAGGTTTAGATTTTAGGTTAGGTTTAGATTTTAGGTTTAGATTTTAGGTTTAGATTTGCGGTTAGGTTTAGATTTTAGGTTTAGATTTGGGGTTAGGTTTAGATTTTAGGTTTAGATTTGGGGTTAGGTTTAGATTTTCGGTTTAGATTTGGGGTTAGGTTTAGATTTGGGGTTAGGTTTAGATTTTAGGTTTAGATTTGGGGTTAGGTTTAGATTTTAGGTTTAGATTTCGGGTTAGGTTTAGATTTTAGGTTTAGATTTGGGGTTAGGTTTAGATTTTAGGTTTAGATTTTAGGTTTAGATTTGGGGTTAGGTTTAGATTTGGGGTTAGATTTAGATTTTAGGTTTAGATTTGGGGTTAGGTTTAGATTTGGGGTTAGGTTTAGATTTTAGGTTTAGATTTGGGGTTAGGTTTAGATTTTAGGTTAGGTTTAGATTTTAGGTTTAGATTTTAGGTTTAGATTTGCGGTTAGGTTTAGATTTTAGGTTTAGATTTGGGGTTAGGTTTAGATTTTAGGTTTAGATTTGGGGTTAGGTTTAGATTTTAGGTTTAGATTTGGGGTTAGGTTTAGATTTTAGGTTTAGATTTTAGGTTTAGATTTGGGGTTAGGTTTAGATTTTAGGTTTAGATTTGGGGTTAGATTTAGGTTTTCGGTTTAGATTTGGGGTTAGGTTTAGATTTTCGGTTTAGATTTGGGGTTAGGTTTAGATTTGGGGTTAGGTTTAGATTTTAGGTTTAGATTTGGGGTTAGGTTTAGATTTTAGGTTTAGATTTGGGGTTAGATTTGGGGTTAGGTTTAGATTTGGGGTTAGGTTTAGATTTTAGGTTTAGATTTGGGGTTAGGTTTAGATTTGGGGTTAGGTTTAGATTTTAGGTTTAGATTTGGGGTTAGATTTGGGGTTAGGTTTAGATTTGGGGTTAGGTTTAGATTTGGGGTTAGGTTTAGATTTTAGGTTTAGATTTGGGGTTAGGTTTAGATTTTAGGTTTAGATTTTAGGTTTATATTTGGGGTTAGGTTTAGATTTTAGGTTTAGATTTGGGGTTAGGTTTAGATTTTAGGTTTAGATTTGGGTTTAGGTTTAGATTTGGGTTTTAGATTTGGGGTTAGGTTTAGATTTTAGGTTTAGATTTGGGGTTAGGTTTAGATTTGGGGTTAGGTTTAGATTTTAGGTTAGGTTTAGATTTTAGGTTTAGATTTGGGGTTAGGTTTAGATTTTCGGTTTAGATTTTAGGTTAGGTTTAGATTTTCGGTTTAGATTTGGGGTTAGGTTTAGATTTGGGCTTAGGTTTAGATTTTAGGTTTAGATTTGGGGTTAGGTTTAGATTTTAGGTTAGGTTTAGATTTTAGGTTTAGATTTTAGGTTTAGATTTGCGGTTAGGTTTAGATTTTAGGTTTAGATTTGGGGTTAGGTTTAGATTTTAGGTTTAGATTTGGGGTTAGGTTTAGATTTTAGGTTTAGATTTGGGCTTAGGTTTAGATTTGGGGTTAGGTTTAGATTTTAGGTTTAGATTTGGGGTTAGGTTTAGATTTTAGGTTAGGTTTAGATTTTAGGTTTAGATTTTAGGTTTAGATTTGCGGTTAGGTTTAGATTTTAGGTTTAGATTTGCGGTTAGGTTTAGATTTTAGGTTTAGATTTGGGGTTAGGTTTAGATTTTAGGTTTAGATTTGAGGTTAGGTTTAGATTTGGGGTTAGGTTTAGATTTGGGGTTAGGTTTAGATTTTAGGTTTAGATTTGGGGTTAGGTTTAGATTTTCGGTTTAGATTTGGGGTTAGGTTTAGATTTGGGGTTAGGTTTAGATTTTAGGTTTAGATTTGGGGTTAGGTTTAGATTTTAGGTTTAGATTTGGGGTTAGATGTGGGGTTAGGTTTAGATTTGGGGTTAGGTTTAGATTTTAGGTTTAGATTTGGGGTTAGGTTTAGATTTGGGGTTAGGTTTAGATTTTCGGTTTAGATCTGGGGTTAGATTTGGGGTTAGGTTTAGATTTGGGGTTAGGTTTAGATTTGGGGTTAGGTTTAGATTTTAGGTTTAGATTTGGGGTTAGGTTTAGATTTGGGGTTAGGTTTAGATTTTCAGTTTACATTTGGGGTTAGGTTTAGATTTTCGGTTTAGATTTGGGGTTAGGTTTAGATTTGGGGTTAGGTTTAGATTTTAGGTTTAGATTTGGGGTTAGGTTTAGATTTTAGGTTAGGTTTAGATTTTAGGTTTAGATTTTAGGTTTAGATTTGCGGTTAGGTTTAGATTTTAGGTTTAGATTTGGGGTTAGGTTTAGATTTTAGGTTTAGATTTGGGCTTAGGTTTAGATTTGGGGTTAGGTTTAGATTTTAGTTTTAGATTTGGGGTTAGGTTTAGATTTTAGGTTAGGTTTAGATTTTAGGTTTAGATTTTAGGTTTAGATTTGCGGTTAGGTTTAGATTTTAGGTTTAGATTTGAGGTTAGGTTTAGATTTGGGGTTAGGTTTAGATTTGGGGTTAGGTTTAGATTTTAGGTTTAGATTTGGGGTTAGGCTTAGATTTTAGGTTTAGATTTGGGGTTAGGTTTAGATTTTCGGTTTAGATTTGGGGTTAGGTTTAGATTTTCGGTTTAGATTTGGGGTTAGGTTTAGATTTGGGGTTAGGTTTAGATTTTAGGTTTAGATTTGGGGTTAGGTTTAGATTTTAGGTTTAGATTTGGGGTTAGATGTGGGGTTAGGTTTAGATTTGGGGTTAGGTTTAGGTTTTAGGTTTAGATTTGGGGTTAGATTTGGGGTTAGGTTTAGATTTTAGGTTTAGATTTGGGGTTAGGTTTAGATTTGGGTTTTAGATTTGGGGTTAGGTTTAGATTTTAGGTTTAGATTTGGGGTTAGGTATAGATTTGGGGTTAGGTTTAGATTTTAGGTTAGGTTTAGATTTTAGGTTTAGATTTGGGGTTAGGTTTAGATTTTCGGTTTAGATTTTAGGTTAGGTTTAGATTTTCGGTTTAGATTTGGGGTTAGGTTTAGATTTGGGCTTAGGTTTAGATTTTAGGTTTAGATTTGGGGTTAGGCTTAAATTTTAGGATAGATTTGGGGTTAGGTTTAGATTTTAGGTTTAGATTTGGGGTTAGGTTTAGATTTTAGGTTTAGATTTGGGGTTAGGTTTAGATTTGGGGTTAGGTTTAGATTTTAGGTTTAGATTTGGGGTTAGATTAGGGGTTAGGTTTAGATTTGGGGTTAGGTTTAGATTTTAGGTTTAGATTTGGGGTTAGGTTTAGATTTGGGGTTAGGTTTAGATTTTCGGTTTACATTTGGGGTTAGGTTTAGATTTTCGGTTTAGATTTGGGGTTAGGTTTAGATTTTAGGTTTAGATTTGGGGTTAGGTTTAGATTTTAGGTTTAGATTTTCGGTTTACATTTGGGGTTAGGTTTAGATTTTCGGTTTAGATTTGGGGTTAGGTTTAGATTTGGGGTTAGGTTTAGATTTTAGGTTTAGATTTGGGGTTAGGTTTAGATTTTAGGTTAGGTTTAGATTTTAGGTTTAGATTTTAGGTTTAGATTTGCGGTTAGGTTTAGATTTTAGGTTTAGATTTGGGGTTAGGTTTAGATTTTAGGTTTAGATTTGGGGTTAGGTTTAGATTTTAGGTTTAGATTTGGGGTTAGGTTTAGATTTTAGGTTTAGATTTGAGGTTAGGTTTAGATTTGGGGTTAGGTTTAGATTTGGGGTTAGGTTTAGATTTTAGGTTTAGATTTGGGGTTAGGCTTAGATTTTAGGTTTAGATTTGGGGTTAGGTTTAGATTTTAGGTTTAGATTTGGGGTTAGGTTTAGATTTTAGGTTTAGATTTGGGGTTAGGTTTAGATTTGGGGTTAGGTTTAGATTTTAGGTTTAGATTTGGGGTTAGGTTTAGATTTTAGGTTTAGATTTGGGGTTAGATGTGGGGTTAGGTTTAGATTTGGGGTTAGGTTTAGATTTTAGGTTTAGATTTGGGGTTAGGTTTAGATTTGGGGTTAGGTTTAGATTTTAGGTTTAGATTTGGGGTTAGGTTTAGATTTTCGGTTTAGATTTGGGGTTAGGTTTAGATTTGGGGTTAGGTTTAGATTTTAGGTTTAGATTTGGGGTTAGGTTTAGATTTGGGGTTAGGTTTAGATTTTCGGTTTACATTTGGGGTTAGGTTTAGATTTTCGGTTTAGATTTGGGGTTAGGTTTAGATTTGGGGTTAGGTTTACATTTTAGGTTTAGATTTGGGGTTAGGTTTAGATTTTAGGTTTAGATTTGGGGTTAGGTTTAGATTTTAGGTTAGTTTTAGATTTTAGGTTTAGATTTTAGGTTTAGATTTGCGGTTAGGTTTAGATTTTAGGTTTAGATTTGGGGTTAGGTTTAGATTTTAGGTTTAGATTTGGGGTTAGGTTTAGATTTTAGGTTAGGTTTAGATTTTAGGTTTAGATTTTAGGTTTAGATTTGCGGTTAGGTTTAGATTTTAGGTTTAGATTTGGGGTTAGGTTTAGATTTTAGGTTTAGATTTGGGGTTAGGTTTAGATTTTAGGTTTAGATTTTGGGTTAGGTTTAGATTTTAGGTTTAGATTTGGGGTTAGGTTTAGATTTTAGGTTTAGATTTGAGGTTAGGTTTAGATTTGGGGTTAGGTTTAGATTTGGGGTTAGGTTTAGATTTTAGGTTTAGATTTGGGGTTAGGCTTAGATTTTAGGTTTAGATTTGGGGTTAGGTTTAGATTTTAGGTTTAGATTTGGGGTTAGGTTTAGATTTTCGGTTTAGATTTGGGGTTAGGTTTAGATTTTAGGTTTAGATTTGGGCTTAGGTTTAGATTTGGGGTTAGGTTTAGATTTTAGGTTTAGATTTGGGGTTAGGTTTAGATTTTAGGTTTAGATTTGGGGTTAGATGTGGGGTTAGGTTTAGATTTGGGGTTTGGTTTAGGTTTTAGGTTTAGATTTGGGGTTAGATTTGGGGTTAGGTTTAGATTTTAGGTTTAGATTTGGGGTTAGGTTTAGATTTGGGTTTTAGATTTGGGGTTAGGTTTAGATTTTAGGTTTAGATTTGGGGTTAGGTTTAGATTTGGGGTTAGGTTTAGATTTTAGGTTAGGTTTAGATTTTAGGTTTAGATTTGGGGTTAGGTTTAGATTTTCGGTTTAGATTTTAGGTTAGGTTTAGATTTTCGGTTTAGATTTGCGGTTAGGTTTAGATTTGGGCTTAGGTTTAGATTTTAGGTTTAGATTTGGGGTTAGGCTTAAATTTTAGGATAGATTTGGGGTTAGGTTTAGATTTTAGGTTTAGATTTGGGGTTAGGTTTAGATTTTAGGTTTAGATTTGGGGTTAGGTTTAGATTTGGGGTTAGGTTTAGATTTTAGGTTTAGATTTGGGGTTAGATTAGGGGTTAGGTTTAGATTTGGGGTTAGGTTTAGATTTGGGGTTAGGTTTAGATTTTAGGTTTAGATTTGGGGTTAGGTTTAGATTTGGGGTTAGGTTTAGATTTTCGGTTTACATTTGGGGTTAGGTTTAGATTTTCGGTTTAGATTTGGGGTTAGGTTTAGATTTGGGGTTAGGTTTAGATTTTAGGTTTAGATTTGTGGTTAGGTTTAGATTTGGGGTTAGGTTTAGATTTTCGGTTTACATTTGGGGTTAGGTTTAGATTTTCGGTTTAGATTTGGGGTTAGGTTTAGATTTGGGGTTAGGTTTAGATTTTAGGTTTAGATTTGGGGTTAGGTTTAGCTTTTAGGTTTAGATTTGGGGTTAGGTTTAGATTTGGGGTCAGGTTTAGATTTTAGGTTTAGATTTGGGGTTAGGTTTAGATTTTAGGTTAGGTTTAGATTTTAGGTTTAGATTTTAGGTTTAGATTTGCGGTTAGGTTTAGATTTTAGGTTTAGATTTGGGGTTAGGTTTAGATTTTAGGTTTAGATTTGGGGTTAGGTTTAGATTTTAGGTTTAGATTTGGGCTTAGGTTTAGATTTGGGGTTAGGTTTAGATTTTAGGTTTAGATTTGGGGTTAGGTTTAGATTTTAGGTTAGGTTTAGATTTTAGGTTTAGATTTTAGGGTTAGATTTGCGGTTAGGTTTAGCTTTTAGGTTTAGATTTGGGGTTAGGTTTAGATTTTAGGTTTAGATTTGGGGTTAGGTTTAGATTTTAGGTTTAGATTTGAGGTTAGGTTTAGATTTGGGGTTAGGTTTAGATTTGGGGTTAGGTTTAGATTTTAGGTTTAGATTTGGGGTTAGGCTTAGATTTTAGGTTTAGATTTGGGGTTAGGTTTAGATTTTAGGTTTAGATTTGGGGTTAGGTTTAGATTTTCGGTTTAGATTTGGGGTTAGGTTTAGATTTGGGGTTAGGTTTAGATTTTAGGTTTAGATTTGGGGTTAGGTTTAGATTTTAGGTTTAGATTTGGGGTTAGATGTGGGGTTAGGTTTAGATTTGGGGTTAGGTTTAGATTTTAGGTTTAGATTTGGGGTTAGGTTTAGATTTGGGGTTAGGTTTAGATTTTAGGTTTAGATTTGGGGTTAGGTTTAGATTTTCGGTTTAGATTTGGGGTTAGGTTTAGATTTGGGGTTAGGTTTACATTTTAGGTTTAGATTTGGGGTTAGGTTTAGATTTGGGGTTAGGTTTAGATTTTCGGTTTACATTTGGGGTTAGGTTTAGATTTTCGGTTTAGATTTGGGGTTAGGTTTAGATTTGGGGTTAGGTTTACATTTTAGGTTTAGATTTGGGGTTAGGTTTAGATTTTAGGTTTAAATTTGGGGTTAGGTTTAGATTTTAGGTTAGGTTTAGATTTTAGGTTTAGATTTTAGGTTTAGATTTGCGGTTAGGTTTAGATTTTAGGTTTAGATTTGGGGTTAGGTTTAGATTTGGGGTTAGGTTTAGATTTTAGGTTTAGATTTGGGCTTAGGTTTAGATTTGGGGTTAGGTTTAGATTTTAGGTTTAGATTTGGGGTTAGGTTTAGATTTTAGGTTAGGTTTAGATTTTAGGTTTAGATTTGGGGTTAGGTTTAGATTTTAGGTTTAGATTTGGGGTTAGGTTTAGATTTTAGGTTTAGATTTTGGGTTAGGTTTAGATTTTAGGTTTAGATTTGGGGTTAGGTTTAGATTTTAGGTTTAGATTTGAGGTTAGGTTTAGATTTGGGGTTAGGTTTAGATTTGGGGTTAGGTTTAGATTTTAGGTTTAGATTTGGGGTTAGGCTTAGATTTTAGGTTTAGATTTGGGGTTAGGTTTAGATTTTAGGTTTAGATTTGGGGTTAGGTTTAGATTTTAGGTTTAGATTTGGGGTTAGGTTTAGATTTGGGGTTAGGTTTAGATTTTAGGTTTAGATTTGGGGTTAGGTTTAGATTTTAGGTTTAGATTTGGGGTTAGATGTGGGGTTAGGTTTAGATTTGGGGTTAGGTTTAGATTTTAGGTTTAGATTTGGGGTTAGGTTTAGATTTGGGGTTAGGTTTAGGTTTTAGGTTTAGATTTGGGGTTAGATTTGGGGTTAGGTTTAGATTTTAGGTTTAGATTTGGGGTTCGGTTTAGATTTTAGGTTTAGATTTGGGGTTAGGTTTAGATTTGGGGTTAGGTTTAGATTTTCGGTTTACATTTGGGGTTAGGTTTAGATTTTCGGTTTAGATTTGGGGTTAGGTTTAGATTTGGGGTTAGGTTTAGATTTTAGGTTTAGATTTGGGGTTAGGTTTAGATTTTAGGTTTAGATTTGGGGTTAGGTTTAGATTTGGGGTTAGGTTTAGATTTTAGGTTTAGATTTGGGGTTAGGTTTAGATTTGAGGTTAGGTTTAGATTTGGGGTTAGGTTTAGATTTGGGGTTAGGTTTAGATTTTAGGTTTAGATTTGGGGTTAGGCTTAGATTTTAGGTTTAGATTTGGGGTTAGGTTTAGATTTTCGGTTTAGATTTGGGGTTAGGTTTAGATTTGGGGTTAGGTTTAGATTTTAGGTTTAGATTTGGGGTTAGGTTTAGATTTTAGGTTTAGATTTGGGGTTAGATGTGGGGTTAGGTTTAGATTTGGGGTTAGGTTTAGATTTTAGGTTTAGATTTGGGGTTAGGTTTAGATTTGGGGTTAGGTTTAGATTTTAGGTTTAGATTTGGGGTTAGATTTGGGGTTAGGTTTAGATTTGGGGTTAGGTTTAGATTTGGGGTTAGGTTTAGATTTTAGGTTTAGATTTGGGGTTAGGTTTAGATTTGGGGTTAGGTTTAGATTTTAGGTTTAGATTTGGGGTTAGGTTTAGATTTTCGGTTTAGATTTGGGGTTAGGTTTAGATTTGGGGTTAGGTTTAGATTTTAGGTTTAGATTTGGGGTTAGGTTTAGATTTTAGGTTTAGATTTGGGGTTAGGTTTATATTTGGGGTTAGGTTTAGATTTTAGGTTTAGATTTGGGGTTAGGTTTAGATTTTAGGTTAGGTTTAGATTTTAGGTTTAGATTTTAGGTTTAGATTTGCGGTTAGGTTTAGATTTTAGGTTTAGATTTGGGGTTAGGTTTAGATTTTAGGTTTAGATTTGGGGTTAGGTTTAGATTTTAGGTTTAGATTTGGGGTTAGGTTTAGATTTTAGGTTTAGATTTGGGGTTAGGTTTAGATTTGGGGTTAGGTTTAGATTTTAGGTTTAGATTTGGGGTTAGGTTTAGATTTTAGGTTAGGTTTAGATTTTAGGTTTAGATTTTAGGTTTAGATTTGCGGTTAGGTTTAGATTTTAGGTTTAGATTTGGGGTTAGGTTTAGATTTTAGGTTTAGATTTGGGGTTAGGTTTAGATTTTAGGTTTAGATTTGGGGTTAGGTTTAGATTTCGGGTTAGGTTTAGATTTTAGGTTAAGATTTGGGGTTAGGTTTAGATTTTAGGTTTAGATTTGGGGTTAGGTTTAGATTTGGGGTTAGGTTTAGATTTTAGGTTTAGATTTGGGGTTAGGTTTAGATTTTCGGTTTAGATTTTAGGTTAGGTTTAGATTTTCAGTTTAGATTTGGGCTTAGGTTTAGATTTGGGCTTAGGTTTAGATTTTAGGTTTAGATTTGGGGTTAGGCTTAAATTTTAGGATAGATTTGGGGTTAGGTTTAGATTTTAGGTTTAGATTTGGGGTTAGGTTTAGATTTTAGGTTTAGATTTGAGGTTAGGTTTAGATTTGGGGTTAGGTTTAGATTTGGGGTTAGGTTTAGATTTTAAGTTTAGATTTGGGGTTAGGCTTAGATTTTAGGTTTAGATTTGGGGTTAGGTTTAGATTTTAGGTTTAGATTTGGGGTTAGGTTTAGATTTTCGGTTTAGATTTGGGGTTAGGTTTAGATTTTCGGTTTAGATTTGGGGTTAGGTTTAGATTTGGGGTTAGGTTTAGATTTTAGGTTTAGATTTGGGGTTAGGTTTAGATTTTAGGTTTAGATTTGGGGTTAGATGTGGGGTTAGGTTTAGATTTGGGGTTAGGTTTAGATTTTAGGTTTAGATTTGGGGTTAGGTTTAGATTTGGGGTTAGGTTTAGGTTTTAGGTTTAGATTTGGGGTTAGATTTGGGGTTAGGTTTAGATTTTAGGTTTAGATTTGGGGTTAGGTTTAGATTTTAGGTTTAGATTTGGGGTTAGGTTTAGATTTGGGGTTAGGTTTAGATTTTCGGTTTACATTTGGGGTTAGGTTTAGATTTTCGGTTTAGATTTGGGGTTAGGTTTAGATTTGGGGTTAGGTTTAGATTTTAGGTTTAGATTTGGGGTTAGGTTTAGATTTTAGGTTTAGATTTGGGGTTAGGTTTAGATTTGGGGTTAGGTTTAGATTTTAGGTTTAGATTTGGGGTTAGGTTTAGATTTGAGGTTAGGTTTAGATTTGGGGTTAGGTTTAGATTTGGGGTTAGGTTTAGATTTTAGGTTTAGATTTGGGGTTAGGCTTAGATTTTAGGTTTAGATTTGGGGTTAGGTTTAGATTTTCGGTTTAGATTTGGGGTTAGGTTTAGATTTGGGGTTAGGTTTAGATTTTAGGTTTAGATTTGGGGTTAGGTTTAGATTTTAGGTTTAGATTTGGGGTTAGATGTGGGGTTAGGTTTAGATTTGGGGTTAGGTTTAGATTTTAGGTTTAGATTTGGGGTTAGGTTTAGATTTGGGGTTAGGTTTAGATTTTAGGTTTAGATTTGGGGTTAGATTTGGGGTTAGGTTTAGATTTGGGGTTAGGTTTAGATTTGGGGTTAGGTTTAGATTTTAGGTTTAGATTTGGGGTTAGATTTGGGGTTAGGTTTAGATTTGGGGTTAGGTTTAGATTTTCGGTTTACATTTGGGGTTAGGTTTAGATTTTCGGTTTAGATTTGGGGTTAGGTTTAGATTTGGGGTTAGGTTTAGATTTTAGGTTTAGATTTGGGGTTAGGTTTAGATTTTAGGTTTAGATTTGGGGTTAGGTTTAGATTTGGGGTTAGGTTTAGATTTTCGGTTTACATTTGGGGTTAGGTTTAGATTTTCGGTTTAGATTTGGGGTTAGGTTTAGATTTGGGGTTAGGTTTAGATTTTAGGTTTAGATTTGGGGTTAGGTTTAGATTTTAGGTTTAGATTTGGGGTTAGGTTTATATTTGGGGTTAGGTTTAGATTTTAGGTTTAGATTTGGGGTTAGGTTTAGATTTTAGGTTTAGATTTGGGGTTAGGTTTAGATTTTAGGTTTAGATTTTAGGTTTAGATTTGCGGTTAGGTTTAGATTTTAGGTTTAGATTTGGGGTTAGGTTTAGATTTTAGGTTTAGATTTGGGGTTAGGTTTAGATTTTAGGTTTAGATTTGGGGTTAGGTTTAGATTTTAGGTTTAGATTTGGGGTTAGGTTTAGATTTGGGGTTAGGTTTAGATTTTAGGTTTAGATTTGGGGTTAGGTTTAGATTTTAGGTTAGGTTTAGATTTTAGTTTTAGATTTTAGGTTTAGATTTGCGGTTAGGTTTAGATTTTAGGTTTAGATTTGGGGTTAGGTTTAGATTTTAGGTTTAGATTTGGGGTTAGGTTTAGATTTTAGGTTTAGATTTGGGGTTAGGTTTAGATTTCGGGTTAGGTTTAGATTTTAGGTTAAGATTTGGGGTTAGGTTTAGATTTTAGGTTTAGATTTGGGGTTAGGTTTAGATTTGGGGTTAGGTTTAGATTTTAGGTTTAGATTTGGGGTTAGATTTGGGGTTAGGTTTAGATTTTCGGTTTAGATTTTAGGTTAGGTTTAGATTTTCAGTTTAGATTTGGGCTTAGGTTTAGATTTGGGCTTAGGCTTAAATTTTAGGATAGATTTGGGGTTAGGTTTAGATTTTAGGTTTAGATTTGGGGTTAGGTTTAGATTTTAGGTTTAGATTTGGGGTTAGGTTTAGATTTTAGGTTAGGTTTAGATTTTAGGTTTAGATTTTAGGTTTAGATTTGGGGTTAGGTTTAGATTTTAGGTTTAGATTTTAGGTTTAGATTTGGGGTTAGGTTTAGATTTTAGGTTTAGATTTGGGGTTAGGTTTAGATTTTCAGTTTAGATTTGGGGTTAGGTTTAGATTTGGGTTTTAGATTTGGGGTTAGGTTTAGATTTTAGGTTTAGATTTGGGGTTTAGATTTGGGGTTAGGTTTAGATTTTAGGTTTAGATTTGGGGTTAGGTTTAGATTTGGGGTTAGGTTTAGATTTTAGGTTTAGATTTGGGGTTAGGTTTAGATTTTAGGTTTAGATTTGGGGTTAGGTTTAGATTTTAGGTTAGGTTTAGATTTTCGGTTTAGATTTTAGGTTAGGTTTAGATTTTCAGTTTAGATTTGGGCTTAGGTTTAGATTTGGGCTTAGGTTTAGATTTTAGGTTTAGATTTGGGGTTAGGCTTAAATTTTAGGATAGATTTTAGGTTAGGTTTAGATTTTAGGTTTAGATTTGGGGTTAGGTTTAGATTTTAGGTTTAGATTTGGGGTTAGGTTTAGATTTTAGGTTTAGATTTGCGGTTAGGTTTAGATTTTAGGTTAGGTTTAGATTTTAGGTTTAGATTTTAGGTTTAGATTTGGGGTTAGGTTTAGATTTTAGGTTTAGATTTTAGGTTTATATTTGGGGTTAGGTTTAGATTTTAGGTTTAGATTTGGGGTTAGGTTTAGATTTTAGGTTTAGATTTGGGGTTAGGTTTAGATTTGGGTTTTAGATTTGGGGTTAGGTTTAGATTTTAGGTTTAGATTTGGGGTTAGGTTTAGATTTTAGGTTAGGTTTAGATTTTAGGTTTAGATTTGGGGTTAGGTTTAGATTTTCGGTTTAGATTTTAGGTTAGGTTTAGATTTTCGGTTTAGATTTGGGGTTAGGTTTAGATTTGGGCTTAGGTTTAGATTTTAGGTTTAGATTTGGGGTTAGGCTTAAATTTTAGGATAGATTTGGGGTTAGGTTTAGATTTTAGGTTTAGATTTGGGGTTAGGTTTAGATTTTAGGTTTAGATTTGGGGTTAGGTTTAGATTTGGGGTTAGGTTTAGATTTTAGGTTTAGATTTGGGGTTAGATTAGGGGTTAGGTTTAGATTTGGGGTTAGGTTTTGATTTGGGGTTAGGTTTAGATTTTAGGTTTAGATTTGGGGTTAGGTTTAGATTTGGGGTTAGGTTTAGATTTTCGGTTTACATTTGGGGTTAGGTTTAGATTTTCGGTTTAGATTTGGGGTTAGGTTTAGATTTGGGGTTAGGTTTAGATTTTAGGTTTAGATTTGGGGTTAGGTTTAGATTTGGGGTTAGGTTTAGATTTTCGGTTTACATTTGGGGTTAGGTTTAGATTTTCGGTTTAGATTTGGGGTTAGGTTTAGATTTGGGGTTAGGTTTAGATTTTAGGTTTAGATTTGGGGTTAGGTTTAGCTTTTAGGTTTAGATTTGGGGTTAGGTTTAGATTTGGGGTTAGGTTTAGATTTGGGGTTAGGTTTAGATTTTAGGTTTAGATTTGGGGTTAGGTTTAGATTTTAGGTTTAGATTTGGGGTTAGATGTGGGGTTAGGTTTAGATTTGGGGTTAGGTTTAGATTTTAGGTTTAGATTTGGGGTTAGGTTTAGATTTGGGGTTAGGTTTAGATTTTAGGTTTAGATTTGGGGTTAGATTTGGGGTTAGGTTTAGATTTGGGGTTAGGTTTAGATTTTAGGTTTAGATTTGGGGTTAGGTTTAGATTTGGGGTTAGGTTTAGATTTTCGGTTTACATTTGGGGTTAGGTTTAGATTTTCGGTTTAGATTTGGGGTTAGGTTTAGATTTGGGGTTAGGTTTAGATTTTAGGTTTAGATTTGGGGTTAGGTTTAGATTTTAGGTTTAGATTTGGGGTTAGGTTTAGATTTGGGGTTAGGTTTAGATTTTCGGTTTACATTTGGGGTTAGGTTTAGATTTTCGGTTTAGATTTGGGGTTAGGTTTAGATTTGGGGTTAGGTTTAGATTTTAGGTTTAGATTTGGGGTTAGGCTTAAATTTTAGGATAGATTTGGGGTTAGGTTTAGATTTTAGGTTTAGATTTGGGGTTAGGTTTAGATTTTAGGTTTAGATTTGGGGTTAGGTTTAGATTTGGGGTTAGGTTTAGATTTTAGGTTTAGATTTGGGGTTAGATTAGGGGTTAGGTTTAGATTTGGGGTTAGGTTTTGATTTGGGGTTAGGTTTAGATTTTAGGTTTAGATTTGGGGTTAGGTTTAGATTTGGGGTTAGGTTTAGATTTTCGGTTTACATTTGGGGTTAGGTTTAGATTTTCGGTTTAGATTTGGGGTTAGGTTTAGATTTGGGGTTAGGTTTAGATTTTAGGTTTAGATTTGGGGTTAGGTTTAGATTTGGGGTTAGGTTTAGATTTTCGGTTTACATTTGGGGTTAGGTTTAGATTTTCGGTTTAGATTTGGGGTTAGGTTTAGATTTGGGGTTAGGTTTAGATTTTAGGTTTAGATTTGGGGTTAGGTTTAGATTTGGGGTTAGGTTTAGATTTTCGGTTTACATTTGGGGTTAGGTTTAGATTTTCGGTTTAGATTTGGGGTTAGGTTTAGATTTGGGGTTAGGTTTAGATTTTAGGTTTAGATTTGGGGTTAGGTTTAGATTTTAGGTTTAGATTTGGGGTTAGGTTTAGATTTGGGGTTAGGTTTAGATTTTAGGTTTAGATTTGGGGTTAGGCTTAGATTTTAGGTTTAGATTTGGGGTTAGGTTTAGATTTTCGGTTTAGATTTGGGGTTAGGTTTAGATTTGGGGTTAGGTTTAGATTTTAGGTTTAGATTTGGGGTTAGGTTTAGATTTTAGGTTTAGATTTGGGGTTAGATGTGGGGTTAGGTTTAGATTTGGGGTTAGGTTTAGATTTTAGGTTTAGATTTGGGGTTAGGTTTAGATTTGGGGTTAGGTTTAGATTTTAGGTTTAGATTTGGGGTTAGATTTGGGGTTAGGTTTAGATTTGGGGTTAGGTTTAGATTTGGGGTTAGGTTTAGATTTTAGGTTTAGATTTGGGGTTAGGTTTAGATTTGGGGTTAGGTTTAGATTTTCGGTTTACATTTGGGGTTAGGTTTAGATTTTCGGTTTAGATTTGGGGTTAGGTTTAGATTTGGGGTTAGGTTTAGATTTTAGGTTTAGATTTGGGGTTAGGTTTAGATTTTAGGTTTAGATTTGGGGTTAGTTTTAGATTTTAGGTTTAGATTTGGGGTTAGGTTTAGATTTTAGGTTTAGATTTGGGGTTAGGTTTAGATTTGGGGTTAGGTTTAGATTTTCGGTTTACATTTGGGGTTAGGTTTAGATTTTCGGTTTAGATTTGGGGTTAGGTTTAGATTTGGGGTTAGGTTTAGATTTTAGGTTTAGATTTGGGGTTAGGTTTAGATTTTAGGTTTAGATTTGGGGTTAGGTTTATATTTGGGGTTAGGTTTAGATTTTAGGTTTAGATTTGGGGTTAGGTTTAGATTTTAGGTTTAGATTTTAGGTTTAGATTTGCGGTTAGGTTTAGATTTTAGGTTTAGATTTGGGGTTAGGTTTAGATTTTAGGTTTAGATTTGGGGTTAGGTTTAGATTTTAGGTTTAGATTTGGGGTTAGGTTTAGATTTGGGGTTAGGTTTAGATTTTAGGTTTAGATTTGGGGTTAGGTTTAGATTTTAGGTTAGGTTTAGATTTTAGGTTTAGATTTTAGGTTTAGATTTGCGGTTAGGTTTAGATTTTAGGTTTAGATTTGGGGTTAGGTTTAGATTTTAGGTTTAGATTTGGGGTTAGGTTTAGATTTTAGGTTTAGATTTGGGGTTAGGTTTAGATTTCGGGTTAGGTTTAGATTTTAGGTTAAGATTTGGGGTTAGGTTTAGATTTTAGGTTTAGATTTGGGGTTAGGTTTAGATTTGGGGTTAGGTTTAGATTTTAGGTTTAGATTTGGGGTTAGATTTGGGGTTAGGTTTAGATTTTCGGTTTAGATTTTAGGTTAGGTTTAGATTTTCAGTTTAGATTTGGGCTTAGGTTTAGATTTGGGCTTAGGTTTAGATTTTAGGTTTAGATTTGGGGTTAGGCTTTAATTTTAGGATAGATTTGGGGTTAGGTTTAGATTTTAGGTTTAGATTTGGGGTTAGGTTTAGATTTTAGGTTTAGATTTGGGGTTAGGTTTAGATTTTAGGTTAGGTTTAGATTTTAGGTTTAGATTTTAGGTTTAGATTTGGGGTTAGGTTTAGATTTTAGGTTTAGATTTTAGGTTTAGATTTGGGGTTAGGTTTAGATTTTAGGTTTAGATTTGGGGTTAGGTTTAGATTTTCAGTTTAGATTTGGGGTTAGGTTTAGATTTGGGTTTTAGATTTGGGGTTAGGTTTAGATTTTAGGTTTAGATTTGGGGTTTAGATTTGGGGTTAGGTTTAGATTTTAGGTTTAGATTTGGGGTTAGGTTTAGATTTGGGGTTAGGTTTAGATTTTAGGTTTAGATTTGGGGTTAGGTTTAGATTTTAGGTTTAGATTTGGGGTTAGGTTTAGATTTTAGGTTAGGTTTAGATTTTCGGTTTAGATTTTAGGTTAGGTTTAGATTTTCAGTTTAGATTTGGGCTTAGGTTTAGATTTGGGCTTAGGTTTAGATTTTAGGTTTAGATTTGGGGTTAGGCTTAAATTTTAGGATAGATTTGGGGTTAGGTTTAGATTTTAGGTTTAGATTTGGGGTTAGGTTTAGATTTTAGGTTTAGATTTGGGGTTAGGTTTAGATTTTAGGTTTAGATTTGCGGTTAGGTTTAGATTTTAGGTTAGGTTTAGATTTTAGGTTTAGATTTTAGGTTTAGATTTGGGGTTAGGTTTAGATTTTAGGTTTAGATTTTAGGTTTATATTTGGGGTTAGGTTTAGATTTTAGGTTTAGATTTGGGGTTAGGTTTAGATTTTAGGTTTAGATTTGGGGTTAGGTTTAGATTTGGGTTTTAGATTTGGGGTTAGGTTTAGATTTTAGGTTTAGATTTGGGGTTAGGTTTAGATTTTAGGTTAGGTTTAGATTTTAGGTTTAGATTTGGGGTTAGGTTTAGATTTTCGGTTTAGATTTTAGGTTAGGTTTAGATTTTCGGTTTAGATTTGGGGTTAGGTTTAGATTTGGGGTTAGGTTTAGATTTTAGGTTTAGATTTGGGGTTAGGCTTAAATTTTAGGATAGATTTGGGGTTAGGTTTAGATTTTAGGTTTAGATTTGGGGTTAGGTTTAGATTTTAGGTTTAGATTTGGGGTTAGGTTTAGATTTGGGGTTAGGTTTAGATTTTAGGTTTAGATTTGGGGTTAGATTAGGGGTTAGGTTTAGATTTGGGGTTAGGTTTTGATTTGGGGTTAGGTTTAGATTTTAGGTTTAGATTTGGGGTTAGGTTTAGATTTGGGGTTAGGTTTAGATTTTCGGTTTACATTTGGGGTTAGGTTTAGATTTTCGGTTTAGATTTGGGGTTAGGTTTAGATTTGGGGTTAGGTTTAGATTTTAGGTTTAGATTTGGGGTTAGGTTTAGATTTGGGGTTAGGTTTAGATTTTCGGTTTACATTTGGGGTTAGGTTTAGATTTTCGGTTTAGATTTGGGGTTAGGTTTAGATTTGGGGTTAGGTTTAGATTTTAGGTTTAGATTTGGGGTTAGGTTTAGCTTTTAGGTTTAGATTTGGGGTTAGGTTTAGATTTGGGGTTAGGTTTAGATTTGGGGTTAGGTTTAGATTTTAGGTTTAGATTTGGGGTTAGGTTTAGATTTTAGGTTTAGATTTGGGGTTAGGTTTAGATTTTAGGTTTAGATTTGGGGTTAGATGTGGGGTTAGGTTTAGATTTGGGGTTAGGTTTAGATTTTAGGTTTAGATTTGGGGTTAGGTTTAGATTTGGGGTTAGGTTTAGATTTTAGGTTTAGATTTGGGGTTAGATTTGGGGTTAGGTTTAGATTTGGGGTTAGGTTTAGATTTTAGGTTTAGATTTGGGGTTAGGTTTAGATTTGGGGTTAGGTTTAGATTTTCGGTTTACATTTGGGGTTAGGTTTAGATTTTCGGTTTAGATTTGGGGTTAGGTTTAGATTTGGGGTTAGGTTTAGATTTTAGGTTTAGATTTGGGGTTAGGTTTAGATTTTAGGTTTAGATTTGGGGTTAGGTTTAGATTTGGGGTTAGGTTTAGATTTTCGGTTTACATTTGGGGTTAGGTTTAGATTTTCGGTTTAGATTTGGGGTTAGGTTTAGATTTGGGGTTAGGTTTAGATTTTAGGTTTAGATTTGGGGTGAGGCTTAAATTTTAGGATAGATTTGGGGTTAGGTTTAGATTTTAGGTTTAGATTTGGGGTTAGGTTTAGATTTTAGGTTTAGATTTGGGGTTAGGTTTAGATTTGGGGTTAGGTTTAGATTTTAGGTTTAGATTTGGGGTTAGATTAGGGGTTAGGTTTAGATTTGGGGTTAGGTTTTGATTTGGGGTTAGGTTTAGATTTTAGGTTTAGATTTGGGGTTAGGTTTAGATTTGGGGTTAGGTTTAGATTTTCGGTTTACATTTGGGGTTAGGTTTAGATTTTCGGTTTAGATTTGGGGTTAGGTTTAGATTTGGGGTTAGGTTTAGATTTTAGGTTTAGATTTGGGGTTAGGTTTAGATTTGGGGTTAGGTTTAGATTTTCGGTTTACATTTGGGGTTAGGTTTAGATTTTCGGTTTAGATTTGGGGTTAGGTTTAGATTTGGGGTTAGGTTTAGATTTTAGGTTTAGATTTGGGGTTAGGTTTAGATTTGGGGTTAGGTTTAGATTTTCGGTTTACATTTGGGGTTAGGTTTAGATTTTCGGTTTAGATTTGGGGTTAGGTTTAGATTTGGGGTTAGGTTTAGATTTTAGGTTTAGATTTGGGGTTAGGTTTAGATTTTAGGTTTAGATTTGGGGTTAGGTTTAGATTTGGGGTTAGGTTTAGATTTTAGGTTTAGATTTGGGGTTAGGTTTAGATTTGAGGTTAGGTTTAGATTTGGGGTTAGGTTTAGATTTGGGGTTAGGTTTAGATTTTAGGTTTAGATTTGGGGTTAGGCTTAGATTTTAGGTTTAGATTTGGGGTTAGGTTTAGATTTTCGGTTTAGATTTGGGGTTAGGTTTAGATTTGGGGTTAGGTTTAGATTTTAGGTTTAGATTTGGGGTTAGGTTTAGATTTTAGGTTTAGATTTGGGGTTAGATGTGGGGTTAGGTTTAGATTTGGGGTTAGGTTTAGATTTTAGGTTTAGATTTGGGGTTAGGTTTAGATTTGGGGTTAGGTTTAGATTTTAGGTTTAGATTTGGGGTTAGATTTGGGGTTAGGTTTAGATTTGGGGTTAGGTTTAGATTTGGGGTTAGGTTTAGATTTTAGGTTTAGATTTGGGGTTAGGTTTAGATTTGGGGTTAGGTTTAGATTTTCGGTTTACATTTGGGGTTAGGTTTAGATTTTCGGTTTAGATTTGGGGTTAGGTTTAGATTTGGGGTTAGGTTTAGATTTTAGGTTTAGATTTGGGGTTAGGTTTAGATTTTAGGTTTAGATTTGGGGTTAGGTTTAGATTTGGGGTTAGGTTTAGATTTTCGGTTTACATTTGGGGTTAGGTTTAGATTTTCGGTTTAGATTTGGGGTTAGGTTTAGATTTGGGGTTAGGTTTAGATTTTAGGTTTAGATTTGGGGTTAGGTTTAGATTTTAGGTTTAGATTTGGGGTTAGGTTTATATTTGGGGTTAGGTTTAGATTTTAGGTTTAGATTTGGGGTTAGGTTTAGATTTTAGGTTTAGATTTTAGGTTTAGATTTGCGGTTAGGTTTAGATTTTAGGTTTAGATTTGGGGTTAGGTTTAGATTTTAGGTTTAGATTTGGGGTTAGGTTTAGATTTTAGGTTTAGATTTGGGGTTAGGTTTAGATTTGGGGTTAGGTTTAGATTTTAGGTTTAGATTTGGGGTTAGGTTTAGATTTTAGGTTAGGTTTAGATTTTAGGTTTAGATTTTAGGTTTAGATTTGCGGTTAGGTTTAGATTTTAGGTTTAGATTTGGGGTTAGGTTTAGATTTTAGGTTTAGATTTGGGGTTAGGTTTAGATTTTAGGTTTAGATTTGGGGTTAGGTTTAGATTTCGGGTTAGGTTTAGATTTTAGGTTAAGATTTGGGGTTAGGTTTAGATTTTAGGTTTAGATTTGGGGTTAGGTTTAGATTTGGGGTTAGGTTTAGATTTTAGGTTTAGATTTGGGGTTAGATTTGGGGTTAGGTTTAGATTTTCGGTTTAGATTTTAGGTTAGGTTTAGATTTTCAGTTTAGATTTGGGCTTAGGTTTAGATTTGGGCTTAGGTTTAGATTTTAGGTTTAGATTTGGGGTTAGGCTTTAATTTTAGGATAGATTTGGGGTTAGGTTTAGATTTTAGGTTTAGATTTGGGGTTAGGTTTAGATTTTAGGTTTAGATTTGGGGTTAGGTTTAGATTTTAGGTTAGGTTTAGATTTTAGGTTTAGATTTTAGGTTTAGATTTGGGGTTAGGTTTAGATTTTAGGTTTAGATTTTAGGTTTAGATTTGGGGTTAGGTTTAGATTTTAGGTTTAGATTTGGGGTTAGGTTTAGATTTTCAGTTTAGATTTGGGGTTAGGTTTAGATTTGGGTTTTAGATTTGGGGTTAGGTTCAGATTTTAGGTTTAGATTTGGGGTTTAGATTTGGGGTTAGGTTTAGATTTTAGGTTTAGATTTGGGGTTAGGTTTAGATTTGGGGTTAGGTTTAGATTTTAGGTTTAGATTTGGGGTTAGGTTTAGATTTTAGGTTTAGATTTGGGGTTAGGTTTAGATTTTAGGTTAGGTTTAGATTTTCGGTTTAGATTTTAGGTTAGGTTTAGATTTTCAGTTTAGATTTGGGCTTAGGTTTAGATTTGGGCTTAGGTTTAGATTTTAGGTTTAGATTTGGGGTTAGGCTTAAATTTTAGGATAGATTTGGGGTTAGGTTTAGATTTTAGGTTTAGATTTGGGGTTAGGTTTAGATTTTAGGTTTAGATTTGGGGTTAGGTTTAGATTTTAGGTTTAGATTTGCGGTTAGGTTTAGATTTTAGGTTAGGTTTAGATTTTAGGTTTAGATTTTAGGTTTAGATTTGGGGTTAGGTTTAGATTTTAGGTTTAGATTTTAGGTTTATATTTGGGGTTAGGTTTAGATTTTAGGTTTAGATTTGGGGTTAGGTTTAGATTTTAGGTTTAGATTTGGGGTTAGGTTTAGATTTGGGTTTTAGATTTGGGGTTAGGTTTAGATTTTAGGTTTAGATTTGGGGTTAGGTTTAGATTTTAGGTTAGGTTTAGATTTTAGGTTTAGATTTGGGGTTAGGTTTAGATTTTCGGTTTAGATTTTAGGTTAGGTTTAGATTTTCGGTTTAGATTTGGGGTTAGGTTTAGATTTGGGGTTAGGTTTAGATTTTAGGTTTAGATTTGGGGTTAGGCTTAAATTTTAGGATAGATTTGGGGTTAGGTTTAGATTTTAGGTTTAGATTTGGGGTTAGGTTTAGATTTTAGGTTTAGATTTGGGGTTAGGTTTAGATTTGGGGTTAGGTTTAGATTTTAGGTTTAGATTTGGGGTTAGATTAGGGGTTAGGTTTAGATTTGGGGTTAGGTTTTGATTTGGGGTTAGGTTTAGATTTTAGGTTTAGATTTGGGGTTAGGTTTAGATTTGGGGTTAGGTTTAGATTTTCGGTTTACATTTGGGGTTAGGTTTAGATTTTCGGTTTAGATTTGGGGTTAGGTTTAGATTTGGGGTTAGGTTTAGATTTTAGGTTTAGATTTGGGGTTAGGTTTAGATTTGGGGTTAGGTTTAGATTTTCGGTTTACATTTGGGGTTAGGTTTAGATTTTCGGTTTAGATTTGGGGTTAGGTTTAGATTTGGGGTTAGGTTTAGATTTTAGGTTTAGATTTGGGGTTAGGTTTAGCTTTTAGGTTTAGATTTGGGGTTAGGTTTAGATTTGGGGTTAGGTTTAGATTTGGGGTTAGGTTTAGATTTTAGGTTTAGATTTGGGGTTAGGTTTAGATTTTAGGTTTAGATTTGGGGTTAGATGTGGGGTTAGGTTTAGATTTGGGGTTAGGTTTAGATTTTAGGTTTAGATTTGGGGTTAGGTTTAGATTTGGGGTTAGGTTTAGATTTTAGGTTTAGATTTGGGGTTAGATTTGGGGTTAGGTTTAGATTTGGGGTTAGGTTTAGATTTTAAGTTTAGATTTGGGGTTAGGTTTAGATTTGGGGTTAGGTTTAGATTTTCGGTTTACATTTGGGGTTAGGTTTAGATTTTCGGTTTAGATTTGGGGTTAGGTTTAGATTTGGGGTTAGGTTTAGATTTTAGGTTTAGATTTGGGGTTAGGTTTAGATTTGGGGTTAGGTTTAGATTTTAGGTTTAGATTTGGGGTTAGATTTGGGGTTAGGTTTAGATTTGGGGTTAGGTTTAGATTTTAGGTTTAGATTTTAGGTTTAGATTTGGGGTTAGGTTTAGATTTGGGGTTAGGTTTAGATTTTAGGTTTAGATTTGGGGTTAGATTAGGGGTTAGGTTTAGATTTGGGGTTAGGTTTAGATTTGGGGTTAGGTTTAGATTTTAGGTTTAGATTTGGGGTTAGGTTTAGATTTGGGGTTAGGTTTAGATTTTCGGTTTACATTTGGGGTTAGGTTTAGATTTTCGGTTTAGATTTGGGGTTAGGTTTAGATTTGGGGTTAGGTTTAGATTTTAGGTTTAGATTTGGGGTTAGGTTTAGATTTGGGGTTAGGTTTAGATTTTCGGTTTACATTTGGGGTTAGGTTTAGATTTTCGGTTTAGATTTGGGGTTAGGTTTAGATTTTAGGTTTAGATTTGGGGTTAGGTTTAGATTTTAGGTTTAGATTTTAGGTTTAGATTTTCGGTTAGGTTTAGATTTTAGGTTTAGATTTGGGGTTAGGTTTAGATTTTAGGTTTAGATTTGGGGTTAGGTTTAGATTTTAGGTTTAGATTTGGGCTTAGGTTTAGATTTTAGGTTTAGATTTGGGGTTAGGTTTAGATTTGGGGTTAGGTTTAGATTTTAGGTTTAGATTTGGGGTTAGGTTTAGATTTTAGGTTAGGTTTAGATTTTAGGTTTAGATTTTAGGTTTAGATGTGCGGTTAGGTTTAGATTTTAGGTTTAGATTTGGGGTTAGGTTTAGATTTTAGGTTTAGATTTTAGGTGTAGATTTGGGGTTAGGTTTAGATTTCGGGTTAGGTTTAGATTTTAGGTTTAGATTTGGGGTTAGGTTTAGATTTTAGGTTTAGATTTGGGGTTAGGTTTAGATTTGGGGTTAGGTTTAGATTTTAGGTTTAGATTTGGGGTTAGGTTTAGATCTTAGGTTTAGATTTGGGGTTAGGTTTAGATTTTAGGTTTAGATTTGGGGTTAGGTTTAGATTTTAGGTTTAGATTTGGGGTTAGGTTTAGATTTAGGTTTAGATTTCGGGTTAGGTTTAGATTTGGGGTTAGGTTTAGATTTGGGGTTAGGTTTAGATTTTAGGTTTAGATTTGGGGTTAGGTTTAGATTTGGGGTTAGGTTTAGATTTTAGGTTTAGATTTGGGGTTAGGTTTAGATTTTAGGTTTAGATTTGGGGTTAGGTTTAGATTTGGTGTTAGGTTTAGATTTTAGGTTTAGATTTGGGGTTAGGTTTAGATTTTAGGTTTAGATTTGGGGTTAGGTTTAGATTTTAGGTTTAGATTTTAGGTTTAGATTTGGGGTTAGGTTTAGATTTTAGGTTTAGATTTGGGGTTAGGTTTAGATTTTAGGTTTAGATTTGGGGTTAGGTTTAGATTTTAGGTTTAGATTTGGGGTTAGGTTTAGATTTGGGCTTAGGTTTAGATTTTAGGTTTAGATTTGGGGTTAGGTTTAGATTTTAGGTTTAGATTTGTGATTAGGTTTAGATTTGGGGTTAGGTTTAGATTTTAGGTTTAGATTTGGGGTTAGGTTTAGATTTTACGTTTAGATTTGGGGTTAGGTTTAGATTTGGGGTTAGGTTTAGATTTGGGGTTAGGTTTTTGATTTTAGGTTTAGATTTGGGGTTAGGTTTAGAGTTTCGGTTTAGATTTGGGGTTAGGTTTAGATTTTAGGTTTAGATTTGGGGTTAGATTTGGGGTTAGGTTTAGATTTGGGGTTAGGTTTAGATTTTAGGTTTAGATTTGGGGTTAGGTTTAGATTTGGGGTTAGGTTTAGATTTTAGGTTTAGATTTGGGGTTAGATTTGGGGTTAGGTTTAGATTTGGGGTTAGGTTTAGATTTGGGGTTAGGTTTAGATTTTAGGTTTAGATTTGGGGTTAGGTTTAGATTTGGGGTTAGGTTTAGATTTTAGGTTTAGATTTGGGGTTAGGTTTAGATTTTAGGTTTAGATTCGGGGTTAGGTTTAGATTTTAGGTTTAGATTTGGGGTTAGGTTTAAATTTTAGGTTTAGATTTGGGGTTAGGTTTAGATTTTAGGTTAGGTTTAGATTTTAGGTTTAGATTTTAGGTTTAGATTTTAGGTTTAGATTTGCGGTTAGTTTTAGATTTTAGGTTTAGATTTGGGGTTAGGTTTAGATTTTAGGTTTAGATTTGGGGTTAGGTTTAGATTTTAGGTTAGGTTTAGATTTTAGGTTTAGATTTTAGGTTTAGATTTGCGGTTAGGTTTAGATTTTAGGTTTAGATTTGGGGTTAGGTTTAGATTTTAGGTTTAGATTTGGGGTTAGGTTTAGATTTGGGGTTAGGTTTAGATTTGGGGTTAGGTTTAGATTTTAGGTTTAGATTTGGGGTTAGGTTTAGATTTTAGGTTTAGATTTGGGGTTAGGTTTAGATTTTAGGTTTAGATTTGGGGTTAGGTTTAGATTTGGGGTTAGGTTTAGATTTTAGGTTTAGATTTGGGGTTAGGTTTAGATTTTAGGTTTAGATTTGGGGTTAGGTTTAGATTTTAGGTTAGGTTTAGATTTTAGGTTTAGATTTTAGGTTTAGATTTGGGGTTAGGTTTAGATTTTAGGTTTAGATTTTAGGTTTAGATTTGGGGTTAGGTTTAGATTTTAGGTTTAGATTTGGGGTTAGGTTTAGATTTGGGGTTTAGATTTGGGGTTAGGTTTAGATTTTAGGTTTAGATTTGGGGTTAGGTTTAGATTTGTGGTTAGGTTTAGATTTGGGGTTTAGATTTGGGGTTAGGTTTAGATTTTAGGTTTAGATTTGGGGTTAGGTTTAGATTTGGGGTTAGGTTTAGATTTTAGGTTTAGATTTGGGGTTAGGTTTAGATTTTAGGTTAGGTTTAGATTTTAGGTTTAGATTTGGGGTTAGGTTTAGATTTTCGGTTTAGATTTGGGGTTAGGTTTAGATTTTCGGTTTAGATTTGGGGTTAGGTTTAGATTTGGGGTTAGGTTTAGATTTTAGGTTAGGTTTAGATTTTAGGTTTAAATTTGGGGTTAGGTTTAGATTTTAGGTTTAGATTTGGGGTTAGGTTTAGATTTTAGGTTTAGATTTGGGGTTAGGTTTAGATTTGGGGTTAGGTTTAGATTTTAGGTTTAGATTTGGGGTTAGGTTTAGATTTTAGGTTTAGATTTGAGGTTAGGTTTAGATTTGGGGTTAGGTTTAGATTTGGGGTTAGGTTTAGATTTTAGGTTTAGATTTGGGGTTAGGTTTAGATCTTAGGTTTAGATTTGGGGTTAGGTTTAGATTTTAGGTTTAGATTTGGGGTTCGGTTTAGATTTGAGGTTTAGATTTGGGGTTAGGTTTAGATTTTCGGTTTAGATTTGGGGTTAGGTTTAGATTTTAGGTTTAGATTTGGGGTTAGATTTGGGGTTAGGTTTAGATTTGGGGTTAGGTTTAGATTTTAGGTTTAGATTTGGGGTTAGGTTTAGATTTGGGGTTAGGTTTAGATTTTAGGTTTAGATTTGGGGTTAGATTTGGGGTTAGGTTTAGATTTGGGGTTAGGTTTAGATTTGGGGTTAGGTTTAGATTTTAGGTTTAGATTTGGGGTTAGGTTTAGATTTGGGGTTAGGTTTAGATTTTCGGTTTAGATTTGGGGTTAGGTTTAGATATGGGGTTAGGTTTAGATTTTAGGTTTAGATTTGGGGTTAGGTTTAGATTTTAGGTTTAGATTTGGGGTTCGGTTTAGATTTGAGGTTTAGATTTGGGGTTAGGTTTAGATTTTCGGTTTAGATTTGGGGTTAGGTTTAGATTTTCGGTTTAGATTTGGGGTTAGGTTTACATTTGGGGTTAGGTTTAGATTTTAGGTTTAGATTTGGGGCTAGATTTGGGGTTAGGTTTAGATTTGGGGTTAGGTTTAGATTTTAGGTTTAGATTTTAGGTTTAGATTTGGGGTTAGGTTTAGATTTTAGGTTTAGATTTGGGGTTAGGTTTAGATTTTAGGTTTAGATTTGGGGTTAGGTTTAGATTTTAGGTTTAGATTTGGGTTTAGGTTTAGATTTTAGGTTTAGATTTGGGGTTAGGTTTAGATTTGGGGTTAGGTTTAGATTTTAGGTTTAGATTTGGAGTTAGGTTTAGATTTTAGGTTAGGTTTAGATTTTAGGTTTAGATTTTAGGTTTAGATTTGCGGTTAGGTTTAGATTTTAGGTTTAGATTTTGGGTTAGGTTTAGATTTTAGGTTTAGATTTGGGGTTAGGTTTAGATTTTCGGTTTAGATTTGGGGTTAGGTTTAGATTTGGGGTTAGGTTTAGATTTTAGGTTTAGATTTGGGGTTAGGTTTAGATTTTAGGTTTAGATTTCGGGTTAGGTTTAGATTTTAGGTTTAGATTTGGGGTTAGGTTTAGATTTGGGGTTAGGTTTAGATTTTAGGTTTAGATTTGGGGTTAGGTTTAGATTTGGGGTTAGATTTAGATTTTAGGTTTAGATTTGGGGTTAGGTTTAGATTTGGGGTTAGGTTTAGATTTTAGGTTTAGATTTGGGGTTAGGTTTAGATTTTAGGTTAGGTTTAGATTTTAGGTTTAGATTTTAGGTTTAGATTTGCGGTTAGGTTTAGATTTTAGGTTTAGATTTGGGGTTAGGTTTAGATTTTAGGTTTAGATTTGGGGTTAGGTTTAGATTTTAGGTTTAGATTTGGGGTTAGGTTTAGATTTTAGGTTTAGATTTTAGGTTTAGATTTGGGGTTAGGTTTAGATTTTAGGTTTAGATTTGGGGTTAGGTTTAGATTTTAGGTTTAGATTTGGGGTTAGATTTAGATTTTCGGTTTAGATTTGGGGTTAGGTTTAGATTTTCGGTTTAGATTTGGGGTTAGGTTTAGATTTGAGGTTAGGTTTAGATTTTAGGTTTAGATTTGGGGTTAGGTTTAGATTTTAGGTTTAGATTTGGGGTTAGATTTGGGGTTAGATTTGGGGTTAGGTTTAGATTTGGGGTTAGGTTTAGATTTTAGGTTTAGATTTGGGGTTAGGTTTAGATTTGGGGTTAGGTTTAGATTTTAGGTTTAGATTTGGGGTTAGATTTGGGGTTAGGTTTAGATTTGGGGTTAGGTTTAGATTTGGGGTTAGGTTTAGATTTTAGGTTTAGATTTGGGGTTAGGTTTAGATTTTAGGTTTAGATTTTAGGTTTATATTTGGGGTTAGGTTTAGATTTTAGGTTTAGATTTGGGGTTAGGTTTAGATTTTAGGTTTAGATTTGGGGTTAGGTTTAGATTTGGGTTTTAGATTTGGGGTTAGGTTTAGATTTTAGGTTTAGATTTGGGGTTAGGTTTAGATTTGGGGTTAGGTTTAGATTTTAGGTTAGGTTTAGATTTTAGGTTTAGATTTGGGGTTAGGTTTAGATTTTCGGTTTAGATTTTAGGTTAGGTTTAGATTTTCGGTTTAGATTTGGGGTTAGGTTTAGATTTGGGCTTAGGTTTAGATTTTAGGTTTAGATTTGGGGTTAGGTTTAGATTTTAGGTTAGGTTTAGATTTTAGGTTTAGATTTTAGGTTTAGATTTGCGGTTAGGTTTAGATTTTAGGTTTAGATTTGGGGTTAGGTTTAGATTTTAGGTTTAGATTTGGGGTTAGGTTTAGATTTTCGGTTTAGATTTTAGGTTAGGTTTAGATTTTCGGTTTAGATTTGGGGTTAGGTTTAGATTTGGGCTTAGGTTTAGATTTTAGGTTTAGATTTGGGGTTAGGTTTATATTTTAGGTTAGGTTTAGATTTTAGGTTTAGATTTTAGGTTTAGATTTGCGGTTAGGTTTAGATTTTAGGTTTAGATTTGGGGTTAGGTTTAGATTTTCGGTTTAGATTTGGGGTTAGGTTTAGATTTTCGGTTTAGATTTGGGGTTAGGTTTACATTTGGGGTTAGGTTTAGATTTTAGGTTTAGATTTGGGGCTAGATTTGGGGTTAGGTTTAGATTTGGGGTTAGGTTTAGATTTTAGGTTTAGATTTTAGGTTTAGATTTGGGGTTAGGTTTAGATTTTAGGTTTAGATTTGGGGTTAGGTTTAGATTTTAGGTTTAGATTTGGGTTTAGGTTTAGATTTTAGGTTTAGATTTGGGGTTAGGTTTAGATTTGGGGTTAGGTTTAGATTTTAGGTTTAGATTTGGAGTTAGGTTTAGATTTTAGGTTAGGTTTAGATTTTAGGTTTAGATTTTAGGTTTAGATTTGCGGTTAGGTTTAGATTTTAGGTTTAGATTTGGGGTTAGGTTTAGATTTTAGGTTTAGATTTGGGGTTAGGTTTAGATTTTCGGTTTAGATTTGGGGTTAGGTTTAGATTTGGGGTTAGGTTTAGATTTTAGGTTTAGATTTGGGGTTAGGTTTAGATTTTAGGTTTAGATTTCGGGTTAGGTTTAGATTTTAGGGTTAGATTTGGGGTTAGGTTTAGATTTGGGGTTAGGTTTAGATTTTAGGTTTAGATTTGGGGTTAGGTTTAGATTTGGGGTTAGATTTAGATTTTAGGTTTAGATTTGGGGTTAGGTTTAGATTTGGGGTTAGGTTTAGATTTTAGGTTTAGATTTGGGGTTAGGTTTAGATTTTAGGTTAGGTTTAGATTTTAGGTTTAGATTTTAGGTTTAGATTTGCGGTTAGGTTTAGATTTTAGGTTTAGATTTGGGGTTAGGTTTAGATTTTAGGTTTAGATTTGGGGTTAGGTTTAGATTTTAGGTTTAGATTTGGGGTTAGGTTTAGATTTTAGGTTTAGATTTTAGGTTTAGATTTGGGGTTAGGTTTAGATTTTAGGTTTAGATTTGGGGTTAGGTTTAGATTTTAGGTTTAGATTTGGGGTTAGATTTAGATTTTCGGTTTAGATTTGGGGTTAGGTTTAGATTTTCGGTTTAGATTTGGGGTTAGGTTTAGATTTGGGGTTAGGTTTAGATTTTAGGTTTAGATTTGGGGTTAGGTTTAGATTTTAGGTTTAGATTTGGGGTTAGATTTGGGGTTAGGTTTAGATTTGGGGTTAGGTTTAGATTTTAGGTTTAGATTTGGGGTTAGGTTTAGATTTGGGGTTAGGTTTAGATTTTAGGTTTAGATTTGGGGTTAGATTTGGGGTTAGGTTTAGATTTGGGGTTAGGTTTAGATTTGGGGTTAGGTTTAGATTTTAGGTTTAGATTTGGGGTTAGGTTTAGATTTTAGGTTTAGATTTTAGGTTTATATTTGGGGTTAGGTTTAGATTTTAGGTTTAGATTTGGGGTTAGGTTTAGATTTTAGGTTTAGATTTGGGGTTAGGTTTAGATTTGGGTTTTAGATTTGGGGTTAGGTTTAGATTTTAGGTTTAGATTTGGGGTTAGGTTTAGATTTGGGGTTAGGTTTAGATTTTAGGTTAGGTTTAGATTTTAGGTTTAGATTTGGGGTTAGGTTTAGATTTTCGGTTTAGATTTTAGGTTAGGTTTAGATTTTCGGTTTAGATTTGGGGTTAGGTTTAGATTTGGGCTTAGGTTTAGATTTTAGGTTTAGATTTGGGGTTAGGTTTAGATTTTAGGTTAGGTTTAGATTTTAGGTTTAGATTTTAGGTTTAGATTTGCGGTTAGGTTTAGATTTTAGGTTTAGATTTGGGGTTAGGTTTAGATTTTAGGTTTAGATTTGGGGTTAGGTTTAGATTTTCGGTTTAGATTTTAGGTTAGGTTTAGATTTTCGGTTTAGATTTGGGGTTAGGTTTAGATTTGGGCTTAGGTTTAGATTTTAGGTTTAGATTTGGGGTTAGGTTTAGATTTTAGGTTAGGTTTAGATTTTAGGTTTAGATTTTAGGTTTAGATTTGCGGTTAGGTTTAGATTTTAGGTTTAGATTTGGGGTTAGGTTTAGATTTTCGGTTTAGATTTGGGGTTAGGTTTAGATTTTCGGTTTAGATTTGGGGTTAGGTTTACATTTGGGGTTAGGTTTAGATTTTAGGTTTAGATTTGGGGCTAGATTTGGGGTTAGGTTTAGATTTGGGGTTAGGTTTAGATTTTAGGTTTAGATTTTAGGTTTAGATTTGGGGTTAGGTTTAGATTTTAGGTTTAGATTTGGGGTTAGGTTTAGATTTTAGGTTTAGATTTGGGGTTAGGTTTAGATTTTAGGTTTAGATTTGGGTTTAGGTTTAGATTTTAGGTTTAGATTTGGGGTTAGGTTTAGATTTGGGGTTAGGTTTAGATTTTAGGTTTAGATTTGGAGTTAGGTTTAGATTTTAGGTTAGGTTTAGATTTTAGGTTTAGATTTTAGGTTTAGATTTGCGGTTAGGTTTAGATTTTAGGTTTAGATTTGGGGTTAGGTTTAGATTTTAGGTTTAGATTTGGGGTTAGGTTTAGATTTTCGGTTTAGATTTGGGGTTAGGTTTAGATTTGGGGTTAGGTTTAGATTTTAGGTTTAGATTTGGGGTTAGGTTTAGATTTTAGGTTTAGATTTCGGGTTAGGTTTAGATTTTAGGGTTAGATTTGGGGTTAGGTTTAGATTTGGGGTTAGGTTTAGATTTTAGGTTTAGATTTGGGGTTAGGTTTAGATTTGGGGTTAGATTTAGATTTTAGGTTTAGATTTGGGGTTAGGTTTAGATTTGGGGTTAGGTTTAGATTTTAGGTTTAGATTTGGGGTTAGGTTTAGATTTTAGGTTAGGTTTAGATTTTAGGTTTAGATTTTAGGTTTAGATTTGCGGTTAGGTTTAGATTTTAGGTTTAGATTTGGGGTTAGGTTTAGATTTTAGGTTTAGATTTGGGGTTAGGTTTAGATTTTAGGTTTAGATTTGGGGTTAGGTTTAGATTTTAGGTTTAGATTTTAGGTTTAGATTTGGGGTTAGGTTTAGATTTTAGGTTTAGATTTAGGGTTAGGTTTAGATTTTAGGTTTAGATTTGGGGTTAGATTTAGATTTTCGGTTTAGATTTGGGGTTAGGTTTAGATTTTCGGTTTAGATTTGGGGTTAGGTTTAGATTTGGGGTTAGGTTTAGATTTTAGGTTTAGATTTGGGGTTAGGTTTAGATTTTAGGTTTAGATTTGGGGTTAGATTTGGGGTTAGGTTTAGATTTGGGGTTAGGTTTAGATTTTAGGTTTAGATTTGGGGTTAGGTTTAGATTTGGGGTTAGGTTTAGATTTTAGGTTTAGATTTGGGGTTAGATTTGGGGTTAGGTTTAGATTTGGGGTTAGGTTTAGATTTGGGGTTAGGTTTAGATTTTAGGTTTAGATTTGGGGTTAGGTTTAGATTTTAGGTTTAGATTTTAGGTTTATATTTGGGGTTAGGTTTAGATTTTAGGTTTAGATTTGGGGTTAGGTTTAGATTTTAGGTTTAGATTTGGGGTTAGGTTTAGATTTGGGTTTTAGATTTGGGGTTAGGTTTAGATTTTAGGTTTAGATTTGGGGTTAGGTTTAGATTTGGGGTTAGGTTTAGATTTTAGGTTAGGTTTAGATTTTAGGTTTAGATTTGGGGTTAGGTTTAGATTTTCGGTTTAGATTTTAGGTTAGGTTTAGATTTTCGGTTTAGATTTGGGGTTAGGTTTAGATTTGGGCTTAGGTTTAGATTTTAGGTTTAGATTTGGGGTTAGGTTTAGATTTTAGGTTAGGTTTAGATTTTAGGTTTAGATTTTAGGTTTAGATTTGCGGTTAGGTTTAGATTTTAGGTTTAGATTTGGGGTTAGGTTTAGATTTTAGGTTTAGATTTGGGGTTAGGTTTAGATTTTAGGTTTAGATTTGAGGTTAGGTTTAGATTTGGGGTTAGGTTTAGATTTGTGGTTAGGTTTAGATTTTAGGTTTAGATTTGGGGTTAGATGTGGGGTTAGGTTTAGATTTGGGGTTAGGTTTAGATTTTCGGTTTAGATTTGGGGTTAGGTTTAGATTTTCGGTTTAGATTTGGGGTTAGGTTTAGATTTGGGGTTAGGTTTAGATTTTAGGTTTAGATTTGGGGTTAGGTTTAGATTTTAGGTTTAGATTTGGGGTTAGATGTGGGGTTAGGTTTAGATTTGGGGTTAGGTTTAGATTTTAGGTTTAGATTTGGGGTTAGGTTTAGATTTGGGGTTAGGTTTAGATTTTCGGTTTAGATTTGGGGTTAGATTTGGGGTTAGGTTTAGATTTGGGGTTAGGTTTAGATTTGGGGTTAGGTTTAGATTTTAGGTTTAGATTTGGGGTTAGGTTTAGATTTGGGGTTAGGTTTAGATTTTCGGTTTACATTTGGGGTTAGGTTTAGATTTTCGGTTTAGATTTGGGGTTAGGTTTAGATTTGGGGTTAGGTTTAGATTTGGGGTTAGGTTTAGATTTTAGGTTTAGATTTGGGGTTAGGCTTAGATTTTAGGTTTAGATTTGGGGTTAGGTTTAGATTTTAGGTTTAGATTTGGGGTTAGGTTTAGATTTTCGGTTTAGATTTGGGGTTAGGTTTAGATTTGGGGTTAGGTTTAGATTTTAGGTTTAGATTTGGGGTTAGGTTTAGATTTTAGGTTTAGATTTGGGGTTAGATGTGGGGTTAGGTTTAGATTTGGGGTTAGGTTTAGATTTTAGGTTTAGATTTGGGGTTAGGTTTAGGTTTTAGGTTTAGATTTGGGGTTAGATTTGGGGTTAGGTTTAGATTTTAGGTTTAGATTTGGGGTTAGGTTTAGATTTGGGTTTTAGATTTGGGGTTAGGTTTAGATTTTAGGTTTAGATTTGGGGTTAGGTTTAGATTTGGGGTTAGGTTTAGATTTTAGGTTAGGTTTAGATTTTAGGTTTAGATTTGGGGTTAGGTTTAGATTTTCGGTTTAGATTTTAGGTTAGGTTTAGATTTTCGGTTTAGATTTGGGGTTAGGTTTAGATTTGGGCTTAGGTTTAGATTTTAGGTTTAGATTTGGGGTTAGGCTTAAATTTTAGGATAGATTTGGGGTTAGGTTTAGATTTTAGGTTTAGATTTGGGGTTAGGTTTAGATTTTAGGTTTAGATTTGGGGTTAGGTTTAGATTTGGGGTTAGGTTTAGATTTTAGGTTTAGATTTGGGGTTAGATTAGGGGTTAGGTTTAGATTTGGGGTTAGGTTTAGATTTTAGGTTTAGATTTGGGGTTAGGTTTAGATTTGGGGTTAGGTTTAGATTTTCGGTTTACATTTGGGGTTAGGTTTAGATTTTCGGTTTAGATTTGGGGTTAGGTTTAGATTTGGGGTTAGGTTTAGATTTTAGGTTTAGATTTGGGGTTAGGTTTAGATTTGGGGTTAGGTTTAGATTTTCGGTTTACATTTGGGGTTAGGTTTAGATTTTAGGTTTAGATTTGGGGTTAGGTTTAGCTTTTAGGTTTAGATTTGGGGTTAGGTTTAGATTTGGGGTTAGGTTTAGATTTTAGGTTTAGATTTGGGGTTAGGTTTAGATTTTAGGTTAGGTTTAGATTTTAGGTTTAGATTTTAGGTTTAGATTTGCGGTTAGGTTTAGATTTTAGGTTTAGATTTGGGGTTAGGTTTAGATTTTAGGTTTAGATTTGGGGTTAGGTTTAGATTTTAGGTTTAGATTTGGGCTTAGGTTTAGATTTGGGGTTAGGTTTAGATTTTAGGTTTAGATTTGGGGTTAGGTTTAGATTTTAGGTTAGGTTTAGATTTTAGGTTTAGATTTTAGGTTTAGATTTGCGGTTAGGTTTAGATTTTAGGTTTAGATTTGGGGTTAGGTTTAGATTTTAGGTTTAGATTTGGGGTTAGGTTTAGATTTTAGGTTTAGATTTGAGGTTAGGTTTAGATTTGGGGTTAGGTTTAGATTTGGGGTTAGGTTTAGATTTTAGGTTTAGATTTGGGGTTAGGCTTAGATTTTAGGTTTAGATTTGGGGTTAGGTTTAGCTTTTAGGTTTAGATTTGGGGTTAGGTTTAGATTTTCGGTTTAGATTTGGGGTTAGGTTTAGATTTGGGGTTAGGTTTAGATTTTAGGTTTAGATTTGGGGTTAGGTTTAGATTTTAGGTTTAGATTTGGGGTTAGATGTGGGGTTAGGTTTAGATTTGGGGTTAGGTTTAGATTTTAGGTTTAGATTTGGGGTTAGGTTTAGATTTGGGGTTAGGTTTAGATTTTAGGTTTAGATTTGGGGTTAGGTTTAGATTTTCGGTTTAGATTTGGGGTTAGGTTTAGATTTGGGGTTAGGTTTAGATTTTAGGTTTAGATTTGGGGTTAGGTTTAGATTTGGGGTTAGGTTTAGATTTTCGGTTTACATTTGGGGTTAGGTTTAGATTTTCGGTTTAGATTTGGGGTTAGGTTTACATTTTAGGTTTAGATTTGGGGTTAGGTTTAGATTTTAGGTTTAGATTTGGGGTTAGGTTTAGATTTTAGGTTAGGTTTAGATTTTAGGTTTAGATTTTAGGTTTAGATTTGCAGTTAGGTTTAGATTTTAGGTTTAGATTTGGGGTTAGGTTTAGATTTTAGGTTTAGATTTGGGGTTAGGTTTAGATTTTAGGTTTAGATTTGGGCTTAGGTTTAGATTTGGGGTTAGGTTTATATTTTAGGTTTAGATTTGGGGTTAGGTTTAGATTTTAGGTTAGGTTTAGATTTTAGGTTTAGATTTTAGGTTTAGATTTGGGGTTAGGTTTAGATTTTAGGTTTAGATTTGGGGTTAGGTTTAGATTTTAGGTTTAGATTTGGGGTTAGGTTTAGATTTTAGGTTTAGATTTTGGGTTAGGTTTAGATTTTAGGTTTAGATTTGGGCTTAGGTTTAGATTTTAGGTTTAGATTTGAGGTTAGGTTTAGATTTGGGGTTAGGTTTAGATTTGGGGTTAGGTTTAGATTTTAGGTTTAGATTTGGGGTTAGGCTTAGATTTTAGGTTTAGATTTGGGGTTAGGTTTAGATTTTAGGTTTAGATTTGGGGTTAGGTTTAGATTTTAGGTTTAGATTTGGGCTTAGGTTTAGATTTGGGGTTAGGTTTAGATTTTAGGTTTAGATTTGGGGTTAGGTTTAGATTTTACGTTAGGTTTAGATTTTAGGTTTAGATTTTAGGTTTAGATTTGCGGTTAGGTTTAGATTTTAGGTTTAGATTTGAGGTTAGGTTTAGATTTGGGGTTAGGTTTAGATTTGGGGTTAGGTTTAGATTTTAGGTTTAGATTTGGGGTTAGGCTTAGATTTTAGGTTTAGATTTGGGGTTAGGTTTAGATTTTCGGTTTAGATTTGGGGTTAGGTTTAGATTTTCGGTTTAGATTTGGGGTTAGGTTTAGATTTGGGGTTAGGTTTAGATTTTAGGTTTAGATTTGGGGTTAGGTTTAGATTTTAGGTTTAGATTTGGGGTTAGATGTGGGGTTAGGTTTAGATTTGGGGTTTGGTTTAGGTTTTAGGTTTAGATTTGGGGTTAGATTTGGGGTTAGGTTTAGATTTTAGGTTTAGATTTGGGGTTAGGTTTAGATTTGGGTTTTAGATTTGGGGTTAGGTTTAGATTTTAGGTTTAGATTTGGGGTTAGGTTTAGATTTGGGGTTAGGTTTAGATTTTAGGTTAGGTTTAGATTTTAGGTTTAGATTTGGGGTTAGGTTTAGATTTTCGGTTTAGATTTTAGGTTAGGTTTAGATTTTCGGTTTAGATTTGGGGTTAGGTTTAGATTTGGGCTTAGGTTTAGATTTTAGGTTTAGATTTGGGGTTAGGCTTAAATTTTAGGATAGATTTGGGGTTAGGTTTAGATTTTAGGTTTAGATTTGGGGTTAGGTTTAGATTTTAGGTTTAGATTTGGGGTTAGGTTTAGATTTGGGGTTAGGTTTAGATTTTAGGTTTAGATTTGGGGTTAGATTAGGGGTTAGGTTTAGATTTGGGGTTAGGTTTAGATTTGGGGTTAGGTTTAGATTTTAGGTTTAGATTTGGGGTTAGGTTTAGATTTGGGGTTAGGTTTAGATTTTCGGTTTACATTTGGGGTTAGGTTTAGATTTTCGGTTTAGATTTGGGGTTAGGTTTAGATTTGGGGTTAGGTTTAGATTTTAGGTTTAGATTTGGGGTTAGGTTTAGATTTGGGGTTAGGTTTAGATTTTCGGTTTACATTTGGGGTTAGGTTTAGATTTTCGGTTTAGATTTGGGGTTAGGTTTAGATTTGGGGTTAGGTTTAGATTTTAGGTTTAGATTTGGGGTTAGGTTTAGCTTTTAGGTTTAGATTTGGGGTTAGGTTTAGATTTGGGGTCAGGTTTAGATTTTAGGTTTAGATTTGGGGTTAGGTTTAGATTTTAGGTTAGGTTTAGATTTTAGGTTTAGATTTTAGGTTTAGATTTGCGGTTAGGTTTAGATTTTAGGTTTAGATTTGGGGTTAGGTTTAGATTTTAGGTTTAGATTTGGGGTTAGGTTTAGATTTTAGGTTTAGATTTGGGCTTAGGTTTAGATTTGGGTTTAGGTTTAGATTTTAGGTTTAGATTTGGGGTTAGGTTTAGATTTTAGGTTAGGTTTAGATTTTAGGTTTAGATTTTAGGTTTAGATTTGCGGTTAGGTTTAGATTTTAGGTTTAGATTTGGGGTTAGGTTTAGATTTTAGGTTTAGATTTGGGGTTAGGCTTAGATTTTAGGTTTAGATTTGGGGTTAGGTTTAGATTTTAGGTTTAGATTTGAGGTTAGGTTTAGATTTGGGGTTAGGTTTAGATTTGGGGTTAGGTTTAGATTTTAGGTTTAGATTTGGGGTTAGGCTTAGATTTTAGGTTTAGATTTGGGGTTAGGTTTAGATTTTAGGTTTAGATTTGGGGTTAGGTTTAGATTTTCGGTTTAGATTTGGGGTTAGGTTTAGATTTGGGGTTAGGTTTAGATTTTAGGTTTAGATTTGGGGTTAGGTTTAGATTTTAGGTTTAGATTTGGGGTTAGATGTGGGGTTAGGTTTAGATTTGGGGTTAGGTTTAGATTTTAGGTTTAGATTTGGGGTTAGGTTTAGATTTGGGGTTAGGTTTAGATTTTAGGTTTAGATTTGGGGTTAGGTTTAGATTTTCGGTTTAGATTTGGGGTTAGGTTTAGATTTGGGGTTAGGTTTAGATTTTAGGTTTAGATTTGGGGTTAGGTTTAGATTTGGGGTTAGGTTTACATTTTAGGTTTAGATTTGGGGTTAGGTTTAGATTTTAGGTTTAGATTTGGGGTTAGGTTTAGATTTTAGGTTAGGTTTAGATTTTAGGTTTAGATTTTAGGTTTAGATTTGCGGTTAGGTTTAGATTTTAGGTTTAGATTTGGGGTTAGGTTTAGATTTTAGGTTTAGATTTGGGGTTAGGTTTAGATTTTAGGTTTAGATTTGGGCTTAGGTTTAGATTTTAGGTTTAGATTTGGGGTTAGGTTTAGATTTTAGGTTTAGATTTTGGGTTAGGTTTAGATTTTAGGTTTAGATTTGGGGTTAGGTTTAGATTTTAGGTTTAGATTTGAGGTTAGGTTTAGATTTGGGGTTAGGTTTAGATTTGGGGTTAGGTTTAGATTTTAGGTTTAGATTTGGGGTTAGGCTTAGATTTTAGGTTTAGATTTGGGGTTAGGTTTAGATTTTAGGTTTAGATTTGGGGTTAGGTTTAGATTTTCGGTTTAGATTTGGGGTTAGGTTTAGATTTTAGGTTTAGATTTGGGGTTAGATGTGGGGTTAGGTTTAGATTTGGGGTTAGGTTTAGATTTTAGGTTTAGATTTGGGGTTAGGTTTAGATTTGGGGTTAGGTTTAGGTTTTAGGTTTAGATTTGGGGTTAGATTTGGGGTTAGGTTTAGATTTTAGGTTTAGATTTGGGGTTAGGTTTAGATTTTAGGTTTAGATTTGGGGTTAGGTTTAGATTTGGGGTTAGGTTTAGATTTTCGGTTTACATTTGGGGTTAGGTTTAGATTTTCGGTTTAGATTTGGGGTTAGGTTTAGATTTGGGGTTAGGTTTAGATTTTAGGTTTAGATTTGGGCTTAGGTTTAGATTTGGGGTTAGGTTTAGATTTTAGGTTTAGATTTGGGGTTAGATTTGGGGTTAGGTTTAGATTTGGGGTTAGGTTTAGATTTTAGGTTTAGATTTGGGGTTAGGTTTAGATTTGGGGTTAGGTTTAGATTTTCGGTTTACATTTGGGGTTAGGTTTAGATTTTCGGTTTAGATTTGGGGTTAGGTTTAGATTTGGGGTTAGGTTTAGATTTTAGGTTTAGATTTGGGGTTAGGTTTAGATTTTAGGTTTAGATTTGGGGTTAGGTTTATATTTGGGGTTAGGTTTAGATTTTAGGTTTAGATTTGGGGTTAGGTTTAGATTTTAGGTTTAGATTTTAGGTTTAGATTTGCGGTTAGGTTTAGATTTTAGGTTTAGATTTGGGGTTAGGTTTAGATTTTAGGTTTAGATTTGGGGTTAGGTTTAGATTTTAGGTTTAGATTTGGGGTTAGGTTTAGATTTGGGGTTAGGTTTAGATTTTAGGTTTAGATTTGGGGTTAGGTTTAGATTTTAGGTTAGGTTTAGATTTTAGGTTTAGATTTTAGGTTTAGATTTGCGGTTAGGTTTAGATTTTAGGTTTAGATTTGGGGTTAGGTTTAGATTTTAGGTTTAGATGTGGGGTTAGGTTTAGATTTTAGGTTAAGATTTGGGGTTAGGTTTAGATTTTAGGTTTAGATTTGGGGTTAGGTTTAGATTTGGGGTTAGGTTTAGATTTGGGGTTAGGTTTAGGTTTTAGGTTTAGATTTGGGGTTAGATTTGGGGTTAGGTTTAGATTTTAGGTTTAGATTTGGGGTTAGGTTTAGATTTTAGGTTTAGATTTGGGGTTAGGTTTAGATTTGGGGTTAGGTTTAGATTTTCGGTTTACATTTGGGGTTAGGTTTAGATTTTCGGTTTAGATTTGGGGTTAGGTTTAGATTTGGGGTTAGGTTTAGATTTTAGGTTTAGATTTGGGGTTAGGTTTAGATTTGGGGTTAGGTTTAGATTTTAGGTTTAGATTTGGGGTTAGGCTTAGATTTTAGGTTTAGATTTGGGGTTAGGTTTAGATTTTCGGTTTAGATTTGGGGTTAGGTTTAGATTTGGGGTTAGGTTTAGATTTTAGGTTTAGATTTGGGGTTAGGTTTAGATTTTAGGTTTAGATTTGGGGTTAGATGTGGGGTTAGGTTTAGATTTGGGGTTAGGTTTAGATTTTAGGTTTAGATTTGGGGTTAGGTTTAGATTTGGGGTTAGGTTTAGATTTAGGTTTAGATTTGGGGTTAGATTTGGGGTTAGGTTTAGATTTGGGGTTAGGTTTAGATTTTAGGTTTAGATTTGGGGTTAGGTTTAGATTTGGGGTTAGGTTTAGATTTTCGGTTTACATTTGGGGTTAGGTTTAGATTTTCGGTTTAGATTTGGGGTTAGGTTTAGATTTGGGGTTAGGTTTAGATTTTAGGTTTAGATTTGGGGTTAGGTTTAGATTTTCGGTTTAGATTTTAGGTTAGGTTTAGATTTTCAGTTTAGATTTGGGCTTAGGTTTAGATTTGGGCTTAGGTTTAGATTTTAGGTTTAGATTTGGGGTTAGGCTTAAATTTTAGGATAGATTTGGGGTTAGGTTTAGATTTTAGGTTTAGATTTGGGGTTAGGTTTAGATTTTAGGTTTAGATTTGGGGTTAGGTTTAGATTTGGGGTTAGGTTTAGATTTTCGGTTTACATTTGGGGTTAGGTTTAGATTTTCGGTTTAGATTTGGGGTTAGGTTTAGATTTGGGGTTAGGTTTAGATTTTAGGTTTAGATTTGGGCTTAGGTTTAGATTTGGGGTTAGGTTTAGATTTTAGGTTTAGATTTGGGGTTAGATTTGGGGTTAGGTTTAGATTTGGGGTTAGGTTTAGATTTTAGGTTTAGATTTGGGGTTAGGTTTAGATTTGGGGTTAGGTTTAGATTTTCGGTTTACATTTGGGGTTAGGTTTAGATTTTCGGTTTAGATTTGGGGTTAGGTTTAGATTTGGGGTTAGGTTTAGATTTTAGGTTTAGATTTGGGGTTAGGTTTAGATTTTAGGTTTAGATTTGGGGTTAGGTTTATATTTGGGGTTAGGTTTAGATTTTAGGTTTAGATTTGGGGTTAGGTTTAGATTTTAGGTTTAGATTTTAGGTTTAGATTTGCGGTTAGGTTTAGATTTTAGGTTTAGATTTGGGGTTAGGTTTAGATTTTAGGTTTAGATTTGGGGTTAGGTTTAGATTTGGGGTTAGGTTTAGATTTTCGGTTTACATTTGGGGTTAGGTTTAGATTTTAGGTTTAGATTTGGGGTTAGGTTTAGATTTTAGGTTAGGTTTAGATTTTAGGTTTAGATTTTAGGTTTAGATTTGCGGTTAGGTTTAGATTTTAGGTTTAGATTTGGGGTTAGGTTTAGATTTTAGGTTTAGATTTGGGGTTAGGTTTAGATTTTAGGTTTAGATGTGGGGTTAGGTTTAGATTTTAGGTTAAGATTTGGGGTTAGGTTTAGATTTTAGGTTTAGATTTGGGGTTAGGTTCAGATTTGGGGTTAGGTTTAGATTTGGGGTTAGGTTTAGGTTTTAGGTTTAGATTTGGGGTTAGATTTGGGGTTAGGTTTAGATTTTAGGTTTAGATTTGGGGTTAGGTTTAGATTTTAGGTTTAGATTTGGGGTTAGGTTTAGATTTGGGGTTAGGTTTAGATTTTCGGTTTACATTTGGGGTTAGGTTTAGATTTTCGGTTTAGATTTGGGGTTAGGTTTAGATTTGGGGTTAGGTTTAGATTTTAGGTTTAGATTTGGGGTTAGGTTTAGATTTGGGGTTAGGTTTAGATTTTAGGTTTAGATTTGGGGTTAGGCTTAGATTTTAGGTTTAGATTTGGGGTTAGGTTTAGATTTTCGGTTTAGATTTGGGGTTAGGTTTAGATTTGGGGTTAGGTTTAGATTTTAGGTTTAGATTTGGGGTTAGGTTTAGATTTTAGGTTTAGATTTGGGGTTAGATGTGGGGTTAGGTTTAGATTTGGGGTTAGGTTTAGATTTTAGGTTTAGATTTGGGGTTAGGTTTAGATTTGGGGTTAGGTTTAGATTTTAGGTTTAGATTTGGGGTTAGATTTGGGGTTAGGTTTAGATTTGGGGTTAGGTTTAGATTTTAGGTTTAGATTTGGGGTTAGGTTTAGATTTGGGGTTAGGTTTAGATTTTCGGTTTACATTTGGGGTTAGGTTTAGATTTTCGGTTTAGATTTGGGGTTAGGTTTAGATTTGGGGTTAGGTTTAGATTTTAGGTTTAGATTTGGGGTTAGGTTTAGATTTTCGGTTTAGATTTTAGGTTAGGTTTAGATTTTCAGTTTAGATTTGGGCTTAGGTTTAGATTTGGGCTTAGGTTTAGATTTTAGGTTTAGATTTGGGGTTAGGCTTAAATTTTAGGATAGATTTGGGGTTAGGTTTAGATTTTAGGTTTAGATTTGGGGTTAGGTTTAGATTTTAGGTTTAGATTTGAGGTTAGGTTTAGATTTGGGGTTAGGTTTAGATTTGGGGTTAGGTTTAGATTTTAGGTTTAGATTTGGGGTTAGGCTTAGATTTTAGGTTTAGATTTGGGGTTAGGTTTAGATTTTCGGTTTAGATTTGGGGTTAGGTTTAGATTTTCGGTTTAGATTTGGGGTTAGGTTTAGATTTTAGGTTTAGATTTGGGGTTAGGTTTAGATTTTAGGTTTAGATTTGGGGTTAGATGTGGGGTTAGGTTTAGATTTGGGGTTAGGTTTAGATTTTAGGTTTAGATTTGGGGTTAGGTTTAGATTTGGGGTTAGGTTTAGGTTTTAGGTTTAGATTTGGGGTTAGATTTGGGGTTAGGTTTAGATTTTAGGTTTAGATTTGGGGTTAGGTTTAGATTTTAGGTTTAGATTTGGGGTTAGGTTTAGATTTGGGGTTAGGTTTAGATTTTCGGTTTACATTTGGGGTTAGGTTTAGATTTTCGGTTTAGATTTGGGGTTAGGTTTAGATTTGGGGTTAGGTTTAGATTTTAGGTTTAGATTTGGGGTTAGGTTTAGATTTTAGGTTTAGATTTGGGGTTAGGTTTAGATTTGGGGTTAGGTTTAGATTTTAGGTTTAGATTTGGGGTTAGGTTTAGATTTGAGGTTAGGTTTAGATTTGGGGTTAGGTTTAGATTTGGGGTTAGGTTTAGATTTTAGGTTTAGATTTGGGGTTAGGCTTAGATTTTAGGTTTAGATTTGGGGTTAGGTTTAGATTTTCGGTTTAGATTTGGGGTTAGGTTTAGATTTGGGGTTAGGTTTAGATTTTAGGTTTAGATTTGGGGTTAGGTTTAGATTTTAGGTTTAGATTTGGGGTTAGATGTGGGGTTAGGTTTAGATTTGGGGTTAGGTTTAGATTTTAGGTTTAGATTTGGGGTTAGGTTTAGATTTGGGGTTAGGTTTAGATTTTAGTTTTAGATTTGGGGTTAGATTTGGGGTTAGGTTTAGATTTGGGGTTAGGTTTAGATTTGGGGTTAGGTTTAGATTTTAGGTTTAGATTTGGGGTTAGGTTTAGATTTGGGGTTAGGTTTAGATTTTCGGTTTACATTTGGGGTTAGGTTTAGATTTTCGGTTTAGATTTGGGGTTAGGTTTAGATTTGGGGTTAGGTTTAGATTTTAGGTTTAGATTTGGGGTTAGGTTTAGATTTTCGGTTTAGATTTGGGGTTAGGTTTAGATTTGGGGTTAGGTTTAGATTTTAGGTTTAGATTTGGGGTTAGGTTTAGATTTTAGGTTTAGATTTGGGGTTAGGTTTAGATTTGGGGTTAGGTTTAGATTTTCGGTTTACATTTGGGGTTAGGTTTAGATTTTCGGTTTAGATTTGGGGTTAGGTTTAGATTTGGGGTTAGGTTTAGATTTTAGGTTTAGATTTGGGGTTAGGTTTAGATTTTAGGTTTAGATTTGGGGTTAGGTTTAGATTTTAGGTTTAGATTTTAGGTTTAGATTTTAGGTTTAGATTTGGGGTTAGGTTTAGATTTTAGGTTTAGATTTGGGGTTAGGTTTAGATTTTAGGTTAGGTTTAGATTTTAGGTTTAGATTTTAGGTTTAGATTTGGGGTTAGGTTTAGATTTTAGGTTTAGATTTTAGGTTTAGATTTGGGGTTAGGTTTAGATTTTAGGTTTAGATTTGGGGTTAGGTTTAGATTTTCAGTTTAGATTTGGGGTTAGGTTTAGATTTGGGTTTTAGATTTGGGGTTAGGTTTAGATTTTAGGTTTAGATTTGGGGTTTAGATTTGGGGTTAGGTTTAGATTTTAGGTTTAGATTTGGGGTTAGGTTTAGATTTGGGGTTAGGTTTAGATTTTAGGTTTAGATTTGGGGTTAGGTTTAGATTTTAGGTTTAGATTTGGGGTTAGGTTTAGATTTTAGGTTAGGTTTAGATTTTCGGTTTAGATTTTAGGTTAGGTTTAGATTTTCAGTTTAGATTTGGGCTTAGGTTTAGATTTGGGCTTAGGTTTAGATTTTAGGTTTAGATTTGGGGTTAGGCTTAAATTTTAGGATAGATTTGGGGTTAGGTTTAGATTTTAGGTTTAGATTTGGGGTTAGGTTTAGATTTTAGGTTTAGATTTGGGGTTAGGTTTAGATTTTAGGTTTAGATTTGGGGTTAGGTTTAGATTTTAGGTTAGGTTTAGATTTTAGGTTTAGATTTTAGGTTTAGATTTGGGGTTAGGTTTAGATTTTAGGTTTAGATTTTAGGTTTATATTTGGGGTTAGGTTTAGATTTTAGGTTTAGATTTGGGGTTAGGTTTAGATTTTAGGTTTAGATTTGGGGTTAGGTTTAGATTTGGGTTTTAGATTTGGGGTTAGGTTTAGATTTTAGGTTTAGATTTGGGGTTAGGTTTAGATTTTAGGTTAGGTTTAGATTTTAGGTTTAGATTTCGGGTTAGGTTTAGATTTTCGGTTTAGATTTTAGGTTACGTTTAGATTTTCGGTTTAGATTTGGGGTTAGGTTTAGATTTGGGGTTAGGTTTAGATTTTAGGTTTAGATTTGGGGTTAGGCTTAAATTTTAGGATAGATTTGGGGTTAGGTTTAGATTTTAGGTTTAGATTTGGGGTTAGGTTTAGATTTTAGGTTTAGATTTGGGGTTAGGTTTAGATTTGGGGTTAGGTTTAGATTTTAGGTTTAGATTTGGGGTTAGATTAGGGGTTAGGTTTAGATTTGGGGTTAGGTTTTGATTTGGGGTTAGGTTTAGATTTTAGGTTTAGATTTGGGGTTAGGTTTAGATTTGGGGTTAGGTTTAGATTTTCGGTTTACATTTGGGGTTAGGTTTAGATTTTCGGTTTAGATTTGGGGTTAGGTTTAGATTTGGGGTTAGGTTTAGATTTTAGGTTTAGATTTGGGGTTGGGTTTAGATTTGGGGTTAGGTTTAGATTTTCGGTTTAGATTTGGGGTTAGGTTTAGATTTTCGGTTTAGATTTGGGGTTAGGTTTAGATTTGGGGTTAGGTTTAGATTTTAGGTTTAGATTTGGGGTTAGGTTTATCTTTTAGGTTTAGATTTGGGGTTAGGTTTAGATTTGGGGTTAGGTTTAGATTTTAGGTTTAGATTTGGGGTTAGGTTTAGATTTTAGGTTAGGTTTAGATTTTAGGTTTAGATTTTAGGTTTAGATTTGCGGTTAGGTTTAGATTTTAGGTTTAGATTTGGGGTTAGGTTTAGATTTTAGGTTTAGATTTGGGGTTAGGTTTAGATTTTAGGTTTAGATTTGGGGTTAGGTTTAGATTTTAGGTTTAGATTTGAGGTTAGGTTTAGATTTGGGGTTAGGTTTAGATTTGGGGTTAGGTTTAGGTTTTAGGTTTAGATTTGGGGTTAGGCTTAGATTTTAGGTTTAGATTTGGGGTTAGGTTTAGATTTTCGGTTTAGATTTGGGGTTAGGTTTAGATTTTCGGTTTAGATTTGGGGTTAGTTTTAGATTTGGGGTTAGGTTTAGATTTTAGGTTTAGATTTGGGGTTAGGTTTAGATTTTAGGTTTAGATTTGGGGTTAGATGTGGGGTTAGGTTTAGATTTGGGGTTAGGTTTAGATTTTAGGTTTAGATTTGGGGTTAGGTTTAGATTTGGGGTTAGGTTTAGATTTTAGGTTTAGATTTGGGGTTAGATTTGGGGTTAGGTTTAGATTTTAGGTTTAGATTTGGGGTTAGGTTTAGATTTTAGGTTTAGATTTGGGGTTAGGTTTAGATTTTCGGTTTAGATTTGGGGTTAGGTTTAGATTTTAGGTTTAGATTTGGGGTTAGGTTTAGATTTTAGGTTTAGATTTGGGGTTAGGTTTAGATTTTAGTTTTAGATTTGGGGTTAGATTTGGGGTTAGGTTTAGATTTGGGGTTAGGTTTAGATTTGGGGTTAGGTTTAGATTTTAGGTTTAGATTTGGGGTTAGGTTTAGATTTGGGGTTAGGTTTAGATTTTCGGTTTACATTTGGGGTTAGGTTTAGATTTTCGGTTTAGATTTGGGGTTAGGTTTAGATTTGGGGTTAGGTTTAGATTTTAGGTTTAGATTTGGGGTTAGGTTTAGATTTTCGGTTTAGATTTGGGGTTAGGTTTAGATTTGGGGTTAGGTTTAGATTTTAGGTTTAGATTTGGGGTTAGGTTTAGATTTTAGGTTTAGATTTGGGGTTAGGTTTAGATTTGGGGTTAGGTTTAGATTTTCGGTTTACATTTGGGGTTAGGTTTAGATTTTCGGTTTAGATTTGGGGTTAGGTTTAGATTTGGGGTTAGGTTTAGATTTTAGGTTTAGATTTGGGGTTAGGTTTAGATTTTAGGTTTAGATTTGGGGTTAGGTTTAGATTTTAGGTTTAGATTTTAGGTTTAGATTTGGGGTTAGGTTTAGATTTTAGGTTTAGATTTGGGGTTAGGTTTAGATTTTAGGTTAGGTTTAGATTTTAGGTTTAGATTTTAGGTTTAGATTTGGGGTTAGGTTTAGATTTTAGGTTTAGATTTTAGGTTTAGATTTGGGGTTAGGTTTAGATTTTAGGTTTAGATTTGGGGTTAGGTTTAGATTTTCAGTTTAGATTTGGGGTTAGGTTTAGATTTGGGTTTTAGATTTGGGGTTAGGTTTAGATTTTAGGTTTAGATTTGGGGTTTAGATTTGGGGTTAGGTTTAGATTTTAGGTTTAGATTTGGGGTTAGGTTTAGATTTGGGGTTAGGTTTAGATTTTAGGTTTAGATTTGGGGTTAGGTTTAGATTTTAGGTTTAGATTTGGGGTTAGGTTTAGATTTTAGGTTAGGTTTAGATTTTCGGTTTAGATTTTAGGTTAGGTTTAGATTTTCAGTTTAGATTTGGGCTTAGGTTTAGATTTGGGCTTAGGTTTAGATTTTAGGTTTAGATTTGGGGTTAGGCTTAAATTTTAGGATAGATTTGGGGTTAGGTTTAGATTTTAGGTTTAGATTTGGGGTTAGGTTTAGATTTTAGGTTTAGATTTGGGGTTAGGTTTAGATTTTAGGTTTAGATTTGGGGTTAGGTTTAGATTTTAGGTTAGGTTTAGATTTTAGGTTTAGATTTTAGGTTTAGATTTGGGGTTAGGTTTAGATTTTAGGTTTAGATTTTAGGTTTATATTTGGGGTTAGGTTTAGATTTTAGGTTTAGATTTGGGGTTAGGTTTAGATTTTAGGTTTAGATTTGGGGTTAGGTTTAGATTTGGGTTTTAGATTTGGGGTTAGGTTTAGATTTTAGGTTTAGATTTGGGGTTAGGTTTAGATTTTAGGTTAGGTTTAGATTTTAGGTTTAGATTTCGGGTTAGGTTTAGATTTTCGGTTTAGATTTTAGGTTAGGTTTAGATTTTCGGTTTAGATTTGGGGTTAGGTTTAGATTTGGGCTTAGGTTTAGATTTTAGGTTTAGATTTGGGGTTAGGCTTAAATTTTAGGATAGATTTGGGGTTAGGTTTAGATTTTAGGTTTAGATTTGGGGTTAGGTTTAGATTTTAGGTTTAGATTTGGGGTTAGGTTTAGATTTGGGGTTAGGTTTAGATTTTAGGTTTAGATTTGGGGTTAGATTAGGGGTTAGGTTTAGATTTGGGGTTAGGTTTTGATTTGGGGTTAGGTTTAGATTTTAGGTTTAGATTTGGGGTTAGGTTTAGATTTGGGGTTAGGTTTAGATTTTCGGTTTACATTTGGGGTTAGGTTTAGATTTGGGGTTAGGTTTAGATTTTCGGTTTAGATTTGGGGTTAGGTTTAGATTTTCGGTTTAGATTTGGGGTTAGGTTTAGATTTGGGGTTAGGTTTAGATTTTAGGTTTAGATTTGGGGTTAGGTTTATCTTTTAGGTTTAGATTTGGGGTTAGGTTTAGATTTGGGGTTAGGTTTAGATTTTAGGTTTAGATTTGGGGTTAGGTTTAGATTTTAGGTTAGGTTTAGATTTTAGGTTTAGATTTTAGGTTTAGATTTGCGGTTAGGTTTAGATTTTAGGTTTAGATTTGGGGTTAGGTTTAGATTTTAGGTTTAGATTTGGGGTTAGGTTTAGATTTTAGGTTTAGATTTGGGGTTAGGTTTAGATTTTAGGTTTAGATTTGAGGTTAGGTTTAGATTTGGGGTTAGGTTTAGATTTGGGGTTAGGTTTAGGTTTTAGGTTTAGATTTGGGGTTAGGCTTAGATTTTAGGTTTAGATTTGGGGTTAGGTTTAGATTTTCGGTTTAGATTTGGGGTTAGGTTTAGATTTTCGGTTTAGATTTGGGGTTAGTTTTAGATTTGGGGTTAGGTTTAGATTTTAGGTTTAGATTTGGGGTTAGGTTTAGATTTTAGGTTTAGATTTGGGGTTAGATGTGGGGTTAGGTTTAGATTTGGGGTTAGGTTTAGATTTTAGGTTTAGATTTGGGGTTAGGTTTAGATTTGGGGTTAGGTTTAGATTTTAGGTTTAGATTTGGGGTTAGATTTGGGGTTAGGTTTAGATTTTAGGTTTAGATTTGGGGTTAGGTTTAGATTTTAGGTTTAGATTTGGGGTTAGGTTTAGATTTTCGGTTTAGATTTGGGGTTAGGTTTAGATTTTAGGTTTAGATTTGGGGTTAGGTTTAGATTTTAGGTTTAGATTTGGGGTTAGATGTGGGGTTAGGTTTAGATTTGGGGTTAGGTTTAGATTTTAGGTTTAGATTTGGGGTTAGGTTTAGATTTGGGGTTAGGTTTAGATTTTAGGTTTAGATTTGGGGTTAGATTTGGGGTTAGGTTTAGATTTGGGGTTAGGTTTAGATTTGGGGTTAGGTTTAGATTTTAGGTTTAGATTTGGGGTTAGGTTTAGATTTGGGGTTAGGTTTAGATTTTCGGTTTACTTTTGGGGTTAGGTTTAGATTTTCGGTTTAGATTTGGGGTTAGGTTTAGATTTGGGGTTAGGTTTAGATTTTAGGTTTAGATTTGGGGTTAGGTTTAGATTTTAGGTTTAGATTTGGGGTTAGGTTTAGATTTGGGGTTAGGTTTAGATTTTAGGTTTAGATTTGGGGTTAGATTTGGGGTTAGGTTTAGATTTGGGGTTAGGTTTAGATTTTAGGTTTAGATTTTAGGTTTAGATTTGGGGTTAGGTTTAGATTTGGGGTTAGGTTTAGATTTTAGGTTTAGATTTGGGGTTAGATTAGGGGTTAGGTTTAGATTTGGGGTTAGGTTTAGATTTGGGGTTAGGTTTAGATTTTAGGTTTAGATTTGGGGTTAGGTTTAGATTTGGGGTTAGGTTTAGATTTTCAGTTTACATTTGGGGTTAGGTTTAGATTTTCGGTTTAGATTTGGGGTTAGGTTTAGATTTGGGGTTAGGTTTAGATTTTAGGTTTAGATTTGGGGTTAGGTTTAGATTTGGGGTTAGGTTTAGATTTTCGGTTTACATTTGGGGTTAGGTTTAGATTTTCGGTTTAGATTTGGGGTTAGGTTTAGATTTGGGGTTAGGTTTAGATTTTAGGTTTAGATTTGGGGTTAGGTTTAGCTTTTAGGTTTAGATTTGGGGTTAGGTTTAGATTTGGGGTTAGGTTTAGATTTTAGGTTTAGATTTGGGGTTAGGTTTAGATTTTAGGTTAGGTTTAGATTTTAGGTTTAGATTTTAGGTTTAGATTTGCGGTTAGGTTTAGATTTTAGGTTTAGATTTGGGGTTAGGTTTAGATTTTAGGTTTAGATTTGGGGTTAGGTTTAGATTTTAGGTTTAGATTTGAGGTTAGGTTTAGATTTGGGGTTAGGTTTAGATTTGGGGTTAGGTTTAGATTTTAGGTTTAGATTTGGGGTTAGGCTTAGATTTTAGGTTTAGATTTGGGTTTAGGTTTAGATTTTAGGTTTAGATTTGGGGTTAGGTTTAGATTTTCGGTTTAGCTTTGGGGTTAGGTTTAGATTTTCGGTTTAGATTTGGGGTTAGTTTTAGATTTGGGGTTAGGTTTAGATTTTAGGATTAGATTTGGGGTTAGGTTTAGATTTTAGGTTTAGATTTGGGGTTAGATGTGGGGTTAGGTTTAGATTTGGGGTTAGGTTTAGATTTTAGGTTTAGATTTGGGGTTAGGTTTAGATTTGGGGTTAGGTTTAGATTTTAGGTTTAGATTTGGGGTTAGATTTGGGGTTAGGTTTAGATTTTAGGTTTAGATTTGGGGTTAGGTTTAGATTTTCGGTTTAGATTTGGGGTTAGGTTTAGATTTTAGGTTTAGATTTGGGGTTAGATGTGGGGTTAGGTTTAGATTTGGGGTTAGGTTTAGATTTTAGGTTTAGATTTGGGGTTAGGTTTAGATTTGGGGTTAGGTTTAGATTTTAGGTTTAGATTTGGGGTTAGATTTGGGGTTAGGTTTAGATTTGGGGTTAGGTTTAGATTTGGGGTTAGGTTTAGATTTTAGGTTTAGATTTGGGGTTAGGTTTAGATTTGGGGTTAGGTTTAGATTTTCGGTTTACATTTGGGGTTAGGTTTAGATTTTAGGTTTAGATTTGGGGTTAGGTTTAGATTTGGGGTTAGGTTTAGATTTTAGGTTTAGATTTGGGGTTAGGTTTAGATTTTAGGTTTAGATTTGGGGTTAGGTTTAGATTTGGGGTTAGGTTTAGATTTTAGGTTTAGATTTGGGGTTAGGTTTAGATTTTAGGTTAGGTTTAGATTTTAGGTTTAGATTTTAGGTTTAGATTTGCGGTTAGGTTTAGATTTTAGGTTTAGATTTGGGGTTAGGTTTAGATTTTAGCTTTAGATTTGGGGTTAGGTTTAGATTTTAGGTTTAGATTTGGGGTTAGGTTTAGATTTTAGGTTAAGATTTGGGGTTAGGTTTAGATTTTAGGTTTAGATTTGGGGTTAGGTTTAGATTTGGGGTTAGGTTTAGATTTTAGGTTTAGATTTGGGGTTAGGTTTAGATTTTCGGTTTAGATTTTAGGTTAGGTTTAGATTTTCAGTTTAGATTTGGGCTTAGGTTTAGATTTGGGCTTAGGTTTAGCTTTTAGGTTTAGATTTGGGGTTAGGCTTAAATTTTAGGATAGATTTGGGGTTAGGTTTAGATTTTAGGTTTAGATTTGGGGTTAGGTTTAGATTTTAGGTTTAGATTTGGTGTTAGGTTTAGATTTTAGGTTTAGATTTGGGGTTAGGTTTAGATTTTAGGTTAGGTTTAGATTTTAGGTTTAGATTTTAGGTTTAGATTTGGGGTTAGGTTTAGATTTTAGGTTTAGATTTTAGGTTTAGATTTGGGGTTAGGTTGAGATTTTAGGTTTAGATTTGGGGTTAGGTTTAGATTTTCAGTTTAGATTTGGGTTTAGGTTTAGATTTGGGTTTTAGATTTGGGGTTAGGTTTAGATTTTAGGTTTAGATTTGGGGTTTACATTTGGGGTTAGGTTTAGATTTTAGGTTTAGATTTGGGGTTAGGTTTAGATTTGGGGTTAGGTTTAGATTTTAGGTTTAGATTTGGGGTTAGGTTTAGATTTTAGGTTAGGTTTAGATTTTAGGTTTAGATTTGGGGTTAGGTTTAGATTTTCGGTTTAGATTTTAGGTTAGGTTTAGATTTTCAGTTTAGATTTGGGCTTAGGTTTAGATTTGGGCTTAGGTTTAGATTTTAGGTTTAGATTTGGGGTTAGGCTTAAATTTTAGGATAGATTTGGGGTTAGGTTTAGATTTTAGGTTTAGATTTGGGGTTAGGTTTAGATTTTAGTTTTAGATTTGGGGTTAGGTTTAGATTTTAGGTTTAGATTTGGGGTTAGGTTTAGATTTTAGGTTAGGTTTAGATTTTAGGTTTAGATTTTAGGTTTAGATTTGGGGTTAGGTTTAGATTTTAGGTTTAGATTTTAGGTTTATATTTGGGGTTAGGTTTAGATTTTAGGTTTAGATTTGGGGTTAGGTTTAGATTTTAGGTTTAGATTTGGGGTTAGGTTTAGATTTGGGTTTTAGATTTGGGGTTAGGTTTAGATTTTAGGTTTAGATTTGGGGTTAGGTTTAGATTTGGGGTTAGGTTTAGATTTTAGGTTAGGTTTAGATTTTAGGTTTAGATTTGGGGTTAGGTTTAGATTTTCGGTTTAGATTTGGGGTTAGGTTTAGATTTGGGCTTAGGTTTAGATTTTAGGTTTAGATTTGGGGTTAGGCTTAAATTTTAGGATAGATTTGGGGTTAGGTTTAGATTTTAGGTTTAGATTTGGGGTTAGGTTTAGATTTTAGGTTTAGATTTGGGGTTAGGTTTAGATTTGGGGTTAGGTTTAGATTTTAGGTTTAGATTTGAGGTTAGGTTTAGATTTTAGGTTTAGATTTGAGGTTAGGTTTAGATTTGGGGTTAGGTTTAGATTTTAGGTTTAGATTTGGGGTTAGGCTTAGATTTTAGGTTAGGTTTAGATTTTAGGTTTAGATTTTAGGTTTAGATTTGCGGTTAGGTTTAGATTTTAGGTTTAGATTTGGGGTTAGGTTTAGATTTTAGGTTTAGATTTGGGGTTAGGTTTAGATTTTAGGTTTAGATTTGGGGTTAGGTTTAGATTTCGGGTTAGGTTTAGATTTTAGGTTTAGATTTGGGGTTAGGTTTAGATTTTCGGTTTAGATTTTAGGTTAGGTTTAGATTTTCAGTTTAGATTTGGGCTTAGGTTTAGATTTGGGCTTAGGTTTAGATTTTAGGTTTAGATTTGGGGTTAGGCTTAAATTTTAGGATAGATTTGGGGTTAGGTTTAGATTTTAGGTTTAGATTTGGGGTTAGGTTTAGATTTTAGGTTTAGATTTGGTATTAGGTTTAGATTTTAGGTTTAGATTTGGGGTTAGGTTTAGATTTTAGGTTAGGTTAGATTTTAGGTTTAGATTTTAGGTTTAGATTTGGGGTTAGGTTTAGATTTTAGGTTTAGATTTTAGGTTTAGATTTGGGGTTAGGTTTAGATTTTAGGTTTAGATTTGGGGTTAGGTTTAGATTTTCAGTTTAGATTTGGGTTTAGGTTTAGATTTGGGTTTTAGATTTGGGGTTAGGTTTAGATTTTAGGTTTAGATTTGGGGTTTAGATTTGGGGTTAGGTTTAGATTTTAGGTTTAGATTTGGGGTTAGGTTTAGATTTGGGGTTAGGTTTAGATTTTAGGTTTAGATTTGGGGTTAGGTTTAGATTTTAGGTTAGGTTTAGATTTTAGGTTTAGATTTGGGGTTAGGTTTAGATTTTCGGTTTAGATTTTAGGTTAGGTTTAGATTTTCAGTTTAGATTTGGGCTTAGGTTTAGATTTGGGCTTAGGTTTAGATTTTAGGTTTAGATTTGGGGTTAGGCTTAAATTTTAGGATAGATTTGGGGTTAGGTTTAGATTTTAGGTTTAGATTTGGGGTTAGGTTTAGATTTTAGGTTTAGATTTGGGGTTAGGTTTAGATTTTAGGTTTAGATTTGGGGTTAGGTTTAGATTTTAGGTTAGGTTTAGATTTTAGGTTTAGATTTTAGGTTTAGATTTGGGGTTAGGTTTAGATTTTAGGTTTAGATTTTAGGTTTATATTTGGGGTTAGGTTTAGATTTTAGGTTTAGATTTGGGGTTAGGTTTAGATTTTAGGTTTAGATTTGGGGTTAGGTTTAGATTTGGGTTTTAGATTTGGGGTTAGGTTTAGATTTTAGGTTTAGATTTGGGGTTAGGTTTAGATTTTAGGTTAGGTTTAGATTTTAGGTTTAGATTTGGGGTTAGGTTTAGATTTTCGGTTTAGATTTTAGGTTAGGTTTAGATTTTCGGTTTAGATTTGGGGTTAGGTTTAGATTTGGGCTTAGGTTTAGATTTTAGGTTTAGATTTGGGGTTAGGCTTAAATTTTAGGATAGATTTGGGGTTAGGTTTAGATTTTAGGTTTAGATTTGGGGTTAGGTTTAGATTTTAGGTTTAGATTTGGGGTTAGGTTTAGATTTGGGGTTAGGTTTAGATTTTAGGTTTAGATTTGGGGTTAGATTAGGGGTTAGGTTTAGATTTGGGGTTAGGTTTTGATTTGGGGTTAGGTTTAGATTTTAGGTTTAGATTTGGGGTTAGGTTTAGATTTGGGGTTAGGTTTAGATTTTCGGTTTACATTTGGGGTTAGGTTTAGATTTTCGGTTTAGATTTGGGGTTAGGTTTAGATTTGGGGTTAGGTTTAGATTTTAGGTTTAGATTTGGGGTTAGGTTTAGATTTGGGGTTAGGTTTAGATTTTCGGTTTACATTTGGGGTTAGGTTTAGATTTTCGGTTTAGATTTGGGGTTAGGTTTAGATTTGGGGTTAGGTTTAGATTTTAGGTTTAGATTTGGGGTTAGGTTTAGCTTTTAGGTTTAGATTTGGGGTTAGGTTTAGATTTGGGGTTAGGTTTAGATTTTAGGTTTAGATTTGGGGTTAGGTTTAGATTTTAGGTTAGGTTTAGATTTTAGGTTTAGATTTTAGGTTTAGATTTGCGGTTAGGTTTAGATTTTAGGTTTAGATTTGGGGTTAGGTTTAGATTTTAGGTTTAGATTTGGGGTTAGGTTTAGATTTTAGGTTTAGATTTGGGGTTAGGTTTAGATTTTAGGTTTAGATTTGAGGTTAGGTTTAGATTTGGGGTTAGGTTTAGATTTGGGGTTAGGTTTAGGTTTTAGGTTTAGATTTGGGGTTAGGCTTAGATTTTAGGTTTAGATTTGGGGTTAGGTTTAGGTTTTAGGTTTAGATTTGGGGTTAGGTTTAGATTTTCGGTTTAGATTTGGGGTTAGGTTTAGATTTTTGGTTTAGATTTGGGGTTAGTTTTAGATTTGGGGTTAGGTTTAGATTTTAGGTTTAGATTTGGGGTTAGGTTTAGATTTTAGGTTTAGATTTGGGGTTAGATGTGGGGTTAGGTTTAGATTTGGGGTTAGGTTTAGATTTTAGGTTTAGATTTGGGGTTAGATTTGGGGTTAGGTTTAGATTTTAGGTTTAGATTTGGGGTTAGGTTTAGATTTTAGGTTTAGATTTGGGGTTAGGTTTAGATTTTAGGTTTAGATTTGGGGTTAGATGTGGGGTTAGGTTTAGATTTGGGGTTAGGTTTAGATTTTAGGTTTAGATTTGGGGTTAGGTTTAGATTTGGGGTTAGGTTTAGATTTTAGGTTTAGATTTGGGGTTAGATTTGGGGTTAGGTTTAGATTTGGGGTTAGGTTTAGATTTGGGGTTAGGTTTAGATTTTAGGTTTAGATTTGGGGTTAGGTTTAGATTTGGGGTTAGGTTTAGATTTTCGGTTTACATTTGGGGTTAGGTTTAGATTTTCGGTTTAGATTTGGGGTTAGGTTTAGATTTGGGGTTAGGTTTAGATTTTAGGTTTAGATTTGGGGTTAGGTTTAGATTTTAGGTTTAGATTTGGGGTTAGGTTTAGATTTGGGGTTAGGTTTAGATTTTAGGTTTAGATTTGGGGTTAGATTTGGGGTTAGGTTTAGATTTGGGGTTAGGTTTAGATTTTAGGTTTAGATTTTAGGTTTAGATTTGGGGTTAGGTTTAGATTTGGGGTTAGGTTTAGATTTTAGGTTTAGATTTGGGGTTAGATTAGGGGTTAGGTTTAGATTTGGGGTTAGGTTTAGATTTGGGGTTAGGTTTAGATTTTCGGTTTAGATTTGGGGTTAGGTTTAGATTTGGGGTTAGGTTTAGATTTTCAGTTTACATTTGGGGTTAGGTTTAGATTTTCGGTTTAGATTTGGGGTTAGGTTTAGATTTGGGGTTAGGTTTAGATTTTAGGTTTAGATTTGGGGTTAGGTTTAGATTTGGGGTTAGGTTTAGATTTTCGGTTTACATTTGGGGTTAGGTTTAGATTTTCGGTTTAGATTTGGGGTTAGGTTTAGATTTGGGGTTAGGTTTAGATTTTAGGTTTAGATTTGGGGTTAGGTTTAGCTTTTAGGTTTAGATTTGGGGTTAGGTTTAGATTTGGGGTTAGGTTTAGATTTTAGGTTTAGATTTGGGGTTAGGTTTAGATTTTAGGTTAGGTTTAGATTTTAGGTTTAGATTTTAGGTTTAGATTTGCGGTTAGGTTTAGATTTTAGGTTTAGATTTGGGGTTAGGTTTAGATTTTAGGTTTAGATTTGGGGTTAGGTTTAGATTTTAGGTTTAGATTTGAGGTTAGGTTTAGATTTGGGGTTAGGTTTAGATTTGGGGTTAGGTTTAGATTTTAGGTTTAGATTTGGGGTTAGGCTTAGATTTTAGGTTTAGATTTGGGGTTAGGTTTAGATTTTAGGTTTAGATTTGGGGTTAGGTTTAGATTTTCGGTTTAGATTTGGGGTTAGTTTTAGATTTGGGGTTAGGTTTAGATTTTAGGATTAGATTTGGGGTTAGGTTTAGATTTTAGGTTTAGATTTGGGGTTAGATGTGGGGTTAGGTTTAGATTTGGGGTTAGGTTTAGATTTTAGGTTTAGATTTGGGGTTAGGTTTAGATTTGGGGTTAGGTTTAGATTTTAGGTTTAGATTTGGGGTTAGATTTGGGGTTAGGTTTAGATTTTAGGTTTAGATTTGGGGTTAGGTTTAGATTTTAGGTTTAGATTTGGGGTTAGGTTTAGATTTTCGGTTTAGATTTGGGGTTAGGTTTAGATTTTAGGTTTAGATTTGGGGTTAGATGTGGGGTTAGGTTTAGATTTGGGGTTAGGTTTAGATTTTAGGTTTAGATTTGGGGTTAGGTTTAGATTTGGGGTTAGGTTTAGATTTTAGGTTTAGATTTGGGGTTAGATTTGGGGTTAGGTTTAGATTTGGGGTTAGGTTTAGATTTGGGGTTAGGTTTAGATTTTAGGTTTAGATTTGGGGTTAGGTTTAGATTTGGGGTTAGGTTTAGATTTTCGGTTTACATTTGGGGTTAGGTTTAGATTTTCGGTTTAGATTTGGGGTTAGGTTTAGATTTGGGGTTAGGTTTAGATTTTAGGTTTAGATTTGGGGTTAGGTTTAGATTTTAGGTTTAGATTTGGGGTTAGGTTTAGATTTGGGGTTAGGTTTAGATTTTAGGTTTAGATTTGGGGTTAGGTTTAGATTTTAGGTAAGGTTTAGATTTTAGGTTTAGATTTTAGGTTTAGATTTGCGGTTAGGTTTAGATTTTAGGTTTAGATTTGGGGTTAGGTTTAGATTTTAGGTTTAGATTTGGGGTTAGGTTTAGATTTTAGGTTTAGATTTGGGGTTAGGTTTAGATTTCGGGTTAGGTTTAGATTTTAGGTTAAGATTTGGGGTTAGGTTTAGATTTTAGGTTTAGATTTGGGGTTAGGTTTATATTTGGGGTTAGGTTTAGATTTTAGGTTTAGATTTGGGGTTAGGTTTAGATTTTCGGTTTAGATTTTAGGTTAGGTTTAGATTTTCAGTTTAGATTTGGGCTTAGGTTTAGATTTGGGCTTAGGTTTAGATTTTAGGTTTAGATTTGGGGTTAGGCTTAAATTTTAGGATAGATTTGGGGTTAGGTTTAGATTTTAGGTTTAGATTTGGGGTTAGGTTTAGATTTTAGGTTAGGTTTAGATTTTAGGTTTAGATTTTAGGTTTAGATTTGGGGTTAGGTTTAGATTTTAGGTTTAGATTTTAGGTTTAGATTTGGGGTTAGGTTTAGATTTTAGGTTTAGATTTGGGGTTAGGTTTAGATTTTCAGTTTAGATTTGGGTTTAGGTTTAGATTTGGGTTTTAGATTTGGGGTTAGGTTTAGATTTTAGGTTTAGATTTGGGGTTTAGATTTGGGGTTAGGTTTAGATTTTAGGTTTAGATTTGGGGTTAGGTTTAGATTTGGGGTTAGGTTTAGATTTTAGGTTTAGATTTGGGGTTAGGTTTAGATTTTAGGTTAGGTTTAGATTTTAGGTTTAGATTTGGGGTTAGGTTTAGATTTTCGGTTTAGATTTTTGGTTAGGTTTAGATTTTCAGTTTAGATTTGGGCTTAGGTTTAGATTTGGGCTTAGGTTTAGATTTTAGGTTTAGATTTGGGGTTAGGCTTAAATTTTAGGATAGATTTGGGGTTAGGTTTAGATTTTAGGTTTAGATTTGGGGTTAGGTTTAGATTTTAGTTTTAGATTTGGGGTTAGGTTTAGATTTTAGGTTTAGATTTGGGGTTAGGTTTAGATTTTAGGTTAGGTTTAGATTTTAGGTTTAGATTTTAGGTTTAGATTTGGGGTTAGGTTTAGATTTTAGGTTTAGATTTTAGGTTTATATTTGGGGTTAGGTTTAGATTTTAGGTTTAGATTTGGGGTTAGGTTTAGATTTTAGGTTTAGATTTGGGGTTAGGTTTAGATTTGGGTTTTAGATTTGGGGTTAGGTTTAGATTTTAGGTTTAGATTTGGGGTTAGGTTTAGATTTGGGGTTAGGTTTAGATTTTAGGTTAGGTTTAGATTTTAGGTTTAGATTTGGGGTTAGGTTTAGATTTTCGGTTTAGATTTTAGGTTAGGTTTAGATTTTCGGTTTAGATTTGGGGTTAGGTTTAGATTTGGGCTTAGGTTTAGATTTTAGGTTTAGATTTGGGGTTAGGCTTAAATTTTAGGATAGATTTGGGGTTAGGTTTAGATTTTAGGTTTAGATTTGGGGTTAGGTTTAGATTTTAGGTTTAGATTTGGGGTTAGGTTTCGATTTGGGGTTAGGTTTAGATTTTAGGTTTAGATTTGGGGTTAGGTTTAGATTTTAGGTTTAGATTTGAGGTTAGGTTTAGATTTGGGGTTAGGTTTAGATTTTAGGTTTAGATTTGGGGTTAGGCTTAGATTTTAGGTTAGGTTTAGATTTTAGGTTTAGATTTTAGGTTTAGATTTGCGGTTAGGTTTAGATTTTAGGTTTAGATTTGGGGTTAGGTTTAGATTTTAGGTTTAGATTTGGGGTTAGGTTTAGATTTTAGGTTTAGATTTGGGGTTAGGTTTAGATTTCGGGTTAGGTTTAGATTTTAGGTTAAGATTTGGGGTTAGGTTTAGATTTTAGGTTTAGATTTGGGGTTAGGTTTAGATTTGGGGTTAGGTTTAGATTTTAGGTTTAGATTTGGGGTTAGGTTTAGATTTTCGGTTTAGATTTTAGGTTAGGTTTAGATTTTCAGTTTAGATTTGGGCTTAGGTTTAGATTTGGGCTTAGGTTTAGATTTTAGGTTTAGATTTGGGGTTAGGCTTAAATTTTAGGATAGATTTGGGGTTAGGTTTAGATTTTAGGTTTAGATTTGGGGTTAGGTTTAGATTTTAGGTTTAGATTTGGTGTTAGGTTTAGATTTTAGGTTTAGATTTGGGGTTAGGTTTAGATTTTACGTTAGGTTTAGATTTTAGGTTTAGATTTTAGGTTTAGATTTGGGGTTAGGTTTAGATTTTAGGTTTAGATTTGGGGTTAGGTTTAGATTTTCAGTTTAGATTTGGGTTTAGGTTTAGATTTGGGTTTTAGATTTGGGGTTAGGTTTAGATTTTAGGTTTAGATTTGGGGTTTAGATTTGGGGTTAGGTTTAGATTTTAGGTTTAGATTTGGGGTTAGGTTTAGATTTGGGGTTAGGTTTAGATTTTAGGTTTAGATTTGGGGTTAGGTTTAGATTTTAGGTTAGGTTTAGATTTTAGGTTTAGATTTGGGGTTAGGTTTAGATTTTCGGTTTAGATTTTAGGTTAGGTTTAGATTTTCAGTTTAGATTTGGGCTTAGGTTTAGATTTGGGCTTAGGTTTAGAGTTTAGGTTTAGATTTGGGGTTAGGCTTAAATTTTAGGATAGATTTGGGGTTAGGTTTAGATTTTAGGTTTAGATTTGGGGTTAGGTTTAGATTTTAGTTTTAGATTTGGGGTTAGGTTTAGATTTTAGGTTTAGATTTGGGGTTAGGTTTAGATTTTAGGTTAGGTTTAGATTTTAGGTTTAGATTTTCGGTTTAGATTTGGGGTTAGGTTTAGATTTGGGCTTAGGTTTAGATTTTAGGTTTAGATTTGGGGTTAGGCTTAAATTTTAGGATAGATTTGGGGTTAGGTTTAGATTTTAGGTTTAGATTTGAGGTTAGGTTTAGATTTGGGGTTAGGTTTAGATTTTAGGTTTAGATTTGGGGTTAGGCTTAGATTTTAGGTTAGGTTTAGATTTTAGGTTTAGATTTTAGGTTTAGATTTGCGGTTAGGTTTAGATTTTAGGTTTAGATTTGGGGTTAGGTTTAGATTTTAGGTTTAGATTTGGGGTTAGGTTTAGATTTTAGGTTTAGATTTGGGGTTAGGTTTAGATTTCGGGTTAGGTTTAGATTTTAGGTTAAGATTTGGGGTTAGGTTTAGATTTTAGGTTTAGATTTGGGGTTAGGTTTAGATTTGGGGTTAGGTTTAGATTTTAGGTTTAGATTTGGGGTTAGGTTTAGATTTTCGGTTTAGATTTTAGGTTAGGTTTAGATTTTCAGTTTAGATTTGGGCTTAGGTTTAGATTTGGGCTTAGGTTTAGATTTTAGGTTTAGATTTGGGGTTAGGCTTAAATTTTAGGATAGATTTGGGGTTAGGTTTAGATTTTAGGTTTAGATTTGGGGTTAGGTTTAGATTTTAGGTTTAGATTTGGTGTTAGGTTTAGATTTTAGGTTTAGATTTGGGGTTAGGTTTAGATTTTAGGTTAGGTTTAGATTTTAGGTTTAGATTTTAGGTTTAGATTTGGGGTTAGGTTTAGATTTTAGGTTTAGATTTTAGGTTTAGATTTGGGGTTAGGTTTAGATTTTAGGTTTAGATTTGGGGTTAGGTTTAGATTTTCAGTTTAGATTTGGGTTTAGGTTTAGATTTGGGTTTTAGATTTGGGGTTAGGTTTAGATTTTAGGTTTAGATTTGGGGTTTAGATTTGGGGTTAGGTTTAGATTTTAGGTTTAGATTTGGGGTTAGGTTTAGATTTGGGGTTAGGTTTAGATTTTAGGTTTAGATTTGGGGTTAGGTTTAGATTTTAGGTTAGGTTTAGATTTTAGGTTTAGATTTGGGGTTAGGTTTAGATTTTCGGTTTAGATTTTAGGTTAGGTTTAGATTTTCAGTTTAGATTTGGGCTTAGGTTTAGATTTGGGCTTAGGTTTAGATTTTAGGTTTAGATTTGGGGTTAGGCTTAAATTTTAGGATAGATTTGGGGTTAGGTTTAGATTTTAGGTTTAGATTTGGGGTTAGGTTTAGATTTTAGTTTTAGATTTGGGGTTAGGTTTAGATTTTAGGTTTAGATTTGGGGTTAGGTTTAGATTTTAGGTTAGGTTTAGATTTTAGGTTTAGATTTTAGGTTTAGATTTGGGGTTAGGTTTAGATTTTAGGTTTAGATTTTAGGTTTATATTTGGGGTTAGGTTTAGATTTTAGGTTTAGATTTGGGGTTAGGTTTAGATTTTAGGTTTAGATTTGGGGTTAGGTTTAGATTTGGGTTTTAGATTTGGGGTTAGGTTTAGATTTTAGGTTTAGATTTGGGGTTAGGTTTAGATTTGGGGTTAGGTTTAGATTTTAGGTTAGGTTTAGATTTTAGGTTTAGATTTGGGGTTAGGTTTAGATTTTCGGTTTAGATTTTAGGTTAGGTTTAGATTTTCGGTTTAGATTTGGGGTTAGGTTTAGATTTGGGCTTAGGTTTAGATTTTAGGTTTAGATTTGGGGTTAGGCTTAAATTTTAGGATAGATTTGGGGTTAGGTTTAGATTTTAGGTTTAGATTTGGGGTTAGGTTTAGATTTGGGGTTAGGTTTAGATTTTAGGTTTAGATTTGGGGTTAGGTTTAGATTTTAGGTTTAGATTTGAGGTTAGGTTTAGATTTGGGGTTAGGTTTAGATTTTAGGTTTAGATTTGGGGTTAGGCTTAGATTTTAGGTTTAGATTTGGGGTTAGGTTTAGATTTTAGGTTTAGATTTGGGGTTAGGTTTGGATTTTAGGTTTAGATTTGGGGTTAGGTTTAGATTTTCGGTTTAGATTTGGGGTTAGGTTTAGATTTTCGGTTTAGATTTGGGGTTAGGTTTAGATTTGGGGTTAGGTTTAGATTTTAGGTTTAGATTTGGGGTTAGGTTTAGATTTTAGGTTTAGATTTGGGGTTAGATTTGGGGTTAGGTTTAGATTTGGGGTTAGGTTTAGATTTTAGGTTTAGATTTGGGGTTAGGTTTAGATTTGGGGTTAGGTTTAGATTTTAGGTTTAGATTTGGGGTTAGATTTGGGGTTAGGTTTAGATTTGGGGTTAGGTTTAGATTTGGGGTTAGGTTTAGATTTTAGGTTTAGATTTGGGGTTAGGTTTAGATTTTAGGTTTAGATTTGGGGTTAGATTTGGGGTTAGGTTTAGATTTTAGGTTTAGATTTGGGGTTAGGTTTAGATTTTAGGTTTAGATTTGGGGTTAGGTTTAGATTTTCGGTTTAGATTTGGGGTTAGGTTTAGATTTGGGGTTAGGTTTAGATTTTAGGTTTAGATTTGGGGTTAGGTTTAGATTTTAGGTTTAGATTTGGGGTTAGGTTTAGATTTGGGGTTAGGTTTAGATTTTAGGTTTAGATTTGGTGTTAGGTTTAGATTTGAGGTTAGGTTTAGATTTGGGGTTAGGTTTAGATTTGGGGTTAGGTTTAGATTTTAGGTTTAGATTTGGGGTTAGGCTTAAATTTTAGGATAGATTTGGGGTTAGGTTTAGATTTTAGGTTTAGATTTGGGGTTAGGTTTAGATTTTAATTTTAGATTTGGGGTTAGGTTTAGATTTTAGGTTTAGATTTGGGGTTAGGTTTAGATTTTAGGTTAGGTTTAGATTTTAGGTTTAGATTTTAGGTTTAGATTTGGGGTTAGGTTTAGATTTTAGGTTTAGATTTGGGGTTAGGTTTAGATTTGGGGTTAGGTTTAGATTTTAGGTTTAGATTTGGGGTTAGGTTTAGATTTTAGGTTTAGATTTGGGGTTAGGTTTAGATTTGGGTTTTAGATTTGGGGTTAGGTTTAGATTTTAGGTTTAGATTTGGGGTTAGGTTTAGATTTGGGGTTAGGTTTAGATTTTAGGTTAGGTTTAGATTTTAGGTTTAGATTTGGGGTTAGGTTTAGATTTTCGGTTTAGATTTTAGGTTAGGTTTAGATTTTCGGTTTAGATTTGGGGTTAGGTTTAGATTTGGGCTTAGGTTTAGATTTTAGGTTTAGATTTGGGGTTAGGCTTAAATTTTAGGATAGATTTGGGGTTAGGTTTAGATTTGGGCTTAGGTTTAGATTTTAGGTTTAGATTTGGGGTTAGGCTTAGATTTTAGGTTTAGATTTGGGGTTAGGTTTAGATTTTAGGTTTAGATTTGGGGTTAGGTTTAGATTTTCGGTTTAGATTTGGGGTTAGGTTTAGATTTTCGGTTTAGATTTGGGGTTAGGTTTAGATTTGGGGTTAGGTTTAGATTTTAGGTTTAGATTTGGGGTTAGGTTTAGATTTTAGGTTTAGATTTGGGGTTAGATTTGGGGTTAGGTTTAGATTTGGGGTTAGGTTTAGATTTTAGGTTTAGATTTGGGGTTAGGTTTAGATTTGGGGTTAGGTTTAGATTTTAGGTTTAGATTTGGGGTTAGATTTGGGGTTAGGTTTAGATTTGGGGTTAGGTTTAGATTTGGGGTTAGGTTTAGATTTTAGGTTTAGATTTGGGATTAGGTTTAGATTTTCGGTTTAGATTTGGGGTTAGGTTTAGATTTTCGGTTTAGATTTGGGATTAGGTTTAGATTTTCGGTTTAGATTTGGGGTTAGGTTTAGATTTTCGGTTTAGATTTGGGGTTAGGTTTAGATTTGGGGTTAGGTTTAGATTTGGGGTTAGGTTTAGATTTTAGGTTTAGATTTGGGGTTAGGTTTAGATTTTCGGTTTAGATTTGGGGTTAGGTTTAGATTTGGGGTTAGGTTTAGATTTTAGGTTTAGATTTGGGGTTAGGTTTAGATTTTAGGTTTAGATTTGGGGTTAGATTTGGGGTTAGGTTTAGATTTTAGGTTTAGATTTGGGGTTAGGTTTAGATTTTAGGTTTAGATTTGGGGTTAGGTTTAGATTTTAGGTTTAGATTTGGGGTTAGGTTTAGATTTGGGGTTAGGTTTAGATTTTAGGTTTAGATTTGGTGTTAGGTTTAGATTTGAGGTTAGGTTTAGATTTGGGGTTAGGTTTAGATTTGGGGTTAGGTTTAGATTTTAGGTTTAGATTTGGGGTTAGGCTTAGATTTTAGGTTTAGATTTGGGGTTAGGTTTAGATTTGGGGTTAGGTTTAGATTTTAGGTTTAGATTTGGGGTTAGGTTTAGCTTTTAGGTTTAGATTTGGGGTTAGGTTTAGATTTGGGGTTCGGTTTAGATTTTAGGTTTAGATTTGGGGTTAGGTTTAGATTTTAGGTTAGGTTTAGATTTTAGGTTTAGATTTTAGGTTTAGATTTGCGGTTATGTTTAGATTTTAGGTTTAGATTTGGGGTTAGGTTTAGATTTTAGGTTTAGATTTGGGGTTAGGTTTAGATTTTAGGTTTAGATTTGGGCTTAGGTTTAGATTTGGGGTTAGGTTTAGATTTTAGGTTTAGATTTGGGGTTAGGTTTAGATTTTAGGTTAGGTTTAGATTTTAGGTTTAGATTTTAGGTTTAGATTTGCGGTTAGGTTTAGATTTTAGGTTTAGATTTGGGGTTAGGTTTAGATTTTAGGTTTAGATTTGGGGTTAGGTTTAGATTTTAGGTTTAGATTTGGGGTTAGGTTTAGATTTGGGGTTAGGTTTAGATTTGGGGTTAGGTTTAGATTTTAGGTTTAGATTTGGGGTTAGGCTTAGATTTTAGGTTTAGATTTGGGGTTAGGTTTAGATTTTAGGTTTAGATTTGGGGTTAGGTTTAGATTTTCGGTTTAGATTTGGGGTTAGGTTTAGATTTGGGGTTAGGTTTAGATTTTAGGTTTAGATTTGGGGTTAGATGTGGGGTTAGGTTTAGATTTGGGGTTAGGTTTAGATTTTAGGTTTAGATTTGGGGTTAGGTTTAGATTTGGGGTTAGGTTTAGATTTTAGGTTTAGATTTGGGGTTAGATTTGGGGTTAGGTTTAGATTTTAGGTTTAGATTTGGGGTTAGGTTTAGATTTTAGGTTTAGATTTGGGGTTAGGTTTAGATTTGGGGTTAGGTTTAGATTTTCGGTTTACATTTGGGGTTAGGTTTAGATTTTCGGTTTAGATTTGGGGTTAGGTTTAGATTTTAGGTTTAGATTTGGGGTTAGGTTTAGATTTTAGGTTTAGATTTGGGGTTAGGTTTAGATTTGGGGTTAGGTTTAGATTTTAGGTTTAGATTTGGTGTTAGGTTTAGATTTGAGGTTAGGTTTAGATTTGGGGTTAGGTTTAGATTTGGGGTTAGGTTTAGATTTTAGGTTTAGATTTGGGGTTAGGCTTAGATTTTAGGTTTAGATTTGGGGTTAGGTTTAGATTTTCGGTTTAGATTTGGGGTTAGGTTTAGATTTGGGGTTAGGTTTAGATTTTAGGTTTAGATTTGGGGTTAGGTTTAGATTTTAGGTTTAGATTTGGGGTTAGATGTGGGGTTAGGTTTAGATTTGGGGTTAGGTTTAGATTTTAGGTTTAGATTTGGGGTTAGGTTTAGATTTGGGGTTAGGTTTAGATTTGGGGTTAGATTTGGGGTTAGGTTTAGATTTGGGGTTAGGTTTAGATTTGGGGTTAGGTTTAGATTTTAGGTTTAGATTTGGGGTTAGGTTTAGATTTTCGGTTTACATTTGGGGTTAGGTTTAGATTTTCGGTTTAGATTTGGGGTTAGGTTTAGATTTGGGGTTAGGTTTAGATTTTAGGTTTAGATTTGGGGTTAGGTTTAGATTTTAGGTTTAGATTTGGGGTTAGGTTTATATTTGGGGTTAGGTTTAGATTTTAGGTTTAGATTTGGGGTTAGGTTTAGATTTTAGGTTTAGATTTTAGGTTTAGATTTGCGGTTAGGTTTAGATTTTAGGTTTAGATTTGGGGTTAGGTTTAGATTTTAGGTTTAGATTTGGGCTTAGGTTTAGATTTTAGGTTTAGATTTGGGGTTAGGTTTAGATTTGGGGTTAGGTTTATATTTTAGGTTTAGATTTGGGGTTAGGTTTAGATTTTAGGTTAGGTTTAGATTTTAGGTTTAGATTTTAGGTTTAGATTTGCGGTTAGGTTTAGATTTTAGGTTTAGATTTGGGGTTAGGTTTAGATTTTAGGTTTAGATTTGGGGTTAGGTTTAGATTTTAGGTTTAGATTTGGGGTTAGGTTTAGATTTCGGGTTAGGTTTAGATTTTAGGTTTAGATTTGGGGTTAGATGTGGGGTTAGGTTTAGATTTGGGGTTAGGTTTAGATTTTAGGTTTAGATTTGGGGTTAGGTTTAGATTTGGGGTTAGGTTTAGATTTTAGGTTTAGATTTGGGGTTAGATTTGGGGTTAGGTTTAGATTTTAGGTTTAGATTTGGGGTTAGGTTTAGATTTTAGGTTTAGATTTGGGGTTAGGTTTAGATTTGGGGTTAGGTTTAGATTTTCGGTTTACATTTGGGGTTAGGTTTAGATTTTCGGTTTAGATTTGGGGTTAGGTTTAGATTTTAGGTTTAGATTTGGGGTTAGGTTTAGATTTTAGGTTTAGATTTGGGGTTAGGTTTAGATTTTAGGTTTAGATTTGGTGTTAGGTTTAGATTTGAGGTTAGGTTTAGATTTGGGGTTAGGTTTAGATTTGGGGTTAGGTTTAGATTTTAGGTTTAGATTTGGGGTTAGGCTTAGATTTTAGGTTTAGATTTGGGGTTAGGTTTAGATTTTCGGTTTAGATTTGGGGTTAGGTTTAGATTTGGGGTTAGGTTTAGATTTTAGGTTTAGATTTGGGGTTAGGTTTAGATTTTAGGTTTAGATTTGGGGTTAGATGTGGGGTTAGGTTTAGATTTGGGGTTAGGTTTAGATTTTAGGTTTAGATTTGGGGTTAGGTTTAGATTTGGGGTTAGGTTTAGATTTGGGGTTAGATTTGGGGTTAGGTTTAGATTTGGGGTTAGGTTTAGATTTGGGGTTAGGTTTAGATTTTAGGTTTAGATTTGGGGTTAGGTTTAGATTTGGGGTTAGGTTTAGATATTCGGTTTACAGTTGGGGTTAGGTTTAGATTTTCGGTTTAGATTTGGGGTTAGGTTTAGATTTTAGGTTTAGATTTGGGGTTAGGTTTAGATTTTAGGTTTAGATTTGGGGTTAGGTTTATATTTGGGGTTAGGTTTAGATTTTAGGTTTAGATTTGGGGTTAGGTTTAGATTTTAGGTTTAGATTTTAGGTTTAGATTTGGGGTTAGGTTTAGATTTTAGGTTTAGATTTGGGGTTAGGTTTAGATTTTAGGTTTAGATTTGGGGTTAGGTTTAGATTTTAGGTTTAGATTTGGGCTTAGGTTTAGATTTTAGGTTTAGATTTGGGGTTAGGTTTAGATTTGGAATTAGGTTTATATTTTAGGTTTAGATTTGGGGTTAGGTTTAGATTTTAGGTTAGGTTTAGATTTTAGGTTTAGATTTTAGGTTTAGATTTGCGGTTAGGTTTAGATTTTAGGTTTAGATTTGGGGTTAGGTTTAGATTTTAGGTTTAGATTTGGGGTTAGGTTTAGATTTTAGGTTTAGATTTGGGGTTAGGTTTAGATTTCGGGTTAGGTTTAGATTTTAGGTTAAGATTTGGGGTTAGGTTTAGATTTTAGGTTTAGATTTGGGGTTAGGTTTAGATTTGGGGTTAGATTTGGGGTTAGGTTTAGATTTTAGGTTAGGTTTAGATTTTAGGTTTAGATTTGGGGTTAGGTTTAGATTTTCGGTTTAGATTTTAGGTTAGGTTTAGATTTTCGGTTTAGATTTGGGGTTAGGTTTAGATTTGGGCTTAGGTTTAGATTTTAGGTTTAGATTTGGGTTTAGGCTTAAATTTTAGGATAGATTTGGGGTTAGGTTTAGATTTTAGGTTTAGATTTGGGGTTAGGTTTAGATTTTAGGTTTAGATTTGGGGTTAGGTTTAGATTTGGGGTTAGGTTTAGATTTTAGGTTTAGATTTGGGGTTAGGTTTAGATTTTAGGTTTAGGTTTGAGGTTAGGTTTAGATTTGGGGTTAGGTTTAGATTTGGGGTTAGGTTTAGATTTTAGGTTTAGATTTGGGGTTAGGCTTAGATTTTAGGTTTAGATTTGGGGTTAGGTTTAGATTTTAGGTTTAGATTTGGGGTTAGGTTTAGATTTGGGGTTAGGTTTAGATTTTAGGTTTAGATTTGGGGTTAGGTTTGGATTTTAGGTTTAGATTTGGGGTTAGGTTTAGATTTTCGGTTTAGATTTGGGGTTAGGTTTAGATTTTCGGTTTAGATTTGCGGTTAGGTTTAGATTTGGGGTTAGGTTTAGATTTTAGGTTTAGATTTGGGGTTAGGTTTAGATTTTAGGTTTAGATTTGGGGTTAGGTTTAGATTTGGGGTTAGGTTTAGATTTTAGGTTTAGATTTGGGGTTAGGTTTAGATTTGGGGTTAGGTTTAGATTTTAGGTTTAGATTTGGGGTTAGATTTGGGGTTAGGTTTAGATTTGGGGTTAGGTTTAGATTTTCGGTTTAGATTTGGGGTTAGGTTTAGATTTGGGGTTAGGTTTAGATTTTAGGTTTAGATTTGGGGTTAGGTTTAGATTTTCGGTTTAGATTTGGGGTTAGGTTTAGATTTGGGGTTAGGTTTAGATTTTAGGTTTAGATTTGGGGTTAGGTTTAGATTTTAGGTTTAGATTTGGGGTTAGATTTGGGGTTAGGTTTAGATTTTAGGTTTAGATTTGGGGTTAGGTTTAGATTTTAGGTTTAGATTTGGGGTTAGGTTTAGATTTTCGGTTTAGATTTGGGGTTAGGTTTAGATTTTAGGTTTAGATTTGGGGTTAGGTTTAGATTTTAGGTTTAGATTTGGGGTTAGGTTTAGATTTGGGGTTAGGTTTAGATTTTAGGTTTAGATTTGGGGTTAGATTTGGGGTTAGGTTTAGATTTGGGGTTAGGTTTAGATTTGGGGTTAGGTTTAGATTTTAGGTTTAGATTTGGGGTTAGGTTTAGATTTTAGGTTTAGATTTTAGGTTTAGATTTGGGGTTAGGTTTAGATTTTAGGTTTAGATTTGGGGTTAGGTTTAGATTTTAGGTTTAGATTTTAGGTTTAGATTTGGGGTTAGGTTTAGATTTGGGGTTAGGTTTAGATTTTAGGTTTAGATTTGGGGTTAGGTTTAGATTTTAGGTTTAGATTTGGGGTTAGGTTTAGATTTTTGGTTTAGATTTGGGGTTAGGTTTAGATTTTAGGTTTAGATTTGAGGCTAGGTTTAGATTTGGGGTTAGGTTTAGATTTTAGGTTTAGATTTGGGGTTAGGTTTAGATTTAGGGTTAGATTTGGGGTTAGGTTTAGATTTTAGGTTTAGATTTGGGGTTAGGTTTAGATTTTAGGTTTAGATTTGGAGTTTGGTTTAGATTTGGTGTTAGGTTTAGATTTTAGGTTTAGATTTGGGATTAGGATTAGATTTGGGGTTAGGTTTAGATTTTAGGTTTAGATTTGGGGTTAGGTTGAGATTTTAGGTTCAGATTTGGGGTTAGGTTTAGATTTTAGGTTTAGATTTGGGGTTAGGTTTAGATTTGGGGTTAGGTTTAGATTTTAGGTTTAGATTTGGGGTTAGGTTTAGATTTTTGGTTTAGATTTGGGGTTAGGTTTAGATTTTAGATTCAGATTTGGGGTTAGGTTTAGATTTTAGGTTCAGATTTGGGGTTAGGTTTAGATTTTAGGTTTAGATTTGGGGTTAGGTTTAGATTTTAGGTTTAGATTTTAGGTTTAGATTTGGGGTTAGGTTTAGATTTTAGGTTTAGATTTTAGGTTTAGATTTTTGGTTTAGATTTGGGGTTAGGTTTAGATTTTTGGTTTAGATTTGGGGTTAGGTTTAGATTTTAGGTTTAGATTTGAGGCTAGGTTTAGATTTGGGGTTAGGTTTAGATTTTAGGTTTAGATTTGGGGTTAGGTTTAGATTTAGGGTTAGATTTGGGGTTAGGTTTAGATTTTAGGTTTAGATTTGGGGTTAGGTTTAGATTTGGGGTTAGGTTTAGATTTTAGGTTTAGATTTGGGGTTAGGTTTAGATTTGGTGTTAGGTTTAGATTTTAGGTTTAGATTTGGGATTAGGTTTAGATTTGGGGTTAGGTTTAGATTTTAGGTTTAGATTTGGGGTTAGGTTGAGATTTTAGGTTCAGATTTGGGGTTAGGTTTAGATTTTAGGTTTAGATTTTGGGTTAGGTTTAGATTTGGGGTTAGGTTTAGATTTTAGGTTTAAATTTGGGGTTAGGTTTAGATTTTAGGTTTAGATTTGGGGTTAGGTTTAGATTTGGTGTTAGGTTTAGATTTTAGGTTTAGCTTTGGGGTTAGGTTTAGATTTTAGGTTTAGATTTGGGGTTAGGTTTAGATTTGGGGTTAGGTTTAGATTTTAGGTTTAGATTTGGGGTTAGGTTTAGATTTTAGGTTTAGATTTGGGGCTAGGTTTAGATTAGGGGTTAGGTTTAGATTTTAGGTTTAGATTTGGGGTTAGGTTTAGATTTAGGGTTAGATTTGGAGTTAGGTTTATATTTGGGGTTAGGTTTAGATTTTTGGTTTAGATTTGGGGTTAGGTTTAGATTTTTGGTTTAGATTTGGGGTTAGGTTTAGATTTTAGGTTTAGATTTGGGGTTAGGTTCAGATTTGGGGTTAGGTTTAGATTTTAGGTTTAGATTTGGGGTTAGGTTTAGATTTTAGGTTTAGATTTGGGGTTAGGTTTGGATTTGGGGTTAGGTTTAGATTTGGGATTAGGTTTAGATTTTAGGTTTAGATTTGGGGTTATGTATAGAATTTAGGTTTAGATTTTAGGCTTAGATTTGGGGTTAGGTTTAGATTTTAGGTTTAGATTTGGGGTTAGGTTTAGATTTTAGGTTTAGATTTGGGGTTAGATTTAGATTTAGGGTTAGATTTGGGGTTAGGTTTAGATTTGGGGTTAGGTTTAGATTTTAGGTTTAGATTTGGGGTTAGGTTTAGATTTTTGGTTTAGATTTGGGGTTAGGTTTAGATTTTAGGTTTAGATTTGGGGTTAGGTTTAGGTTTTAGGTTTAGATTTGGGGTTAGGTTTAGATTTGGGGTTAGGTTTAGATTTTAGGTTTAGATTTGGGGTTAGGTTCAGATTTGGGGTTAGGTTTAGATTTTAGGTTTAGATTTGGGGTTAGGTTTAGATTTTAGGTTTAGATTTGGGGTTAGGTTTGGATTTGGGGTTAGGTTTAGATTTGGGATTAGGTTTAGATTTTAGGTTTAGATTTGAGGTTAGGTTTAGATTTTTGGTTTAGATTTGGGGTTAGGTTTAGATTTTAGGTTTAGATTTGGGGTTAGGTTTAGATTTTAGGATAAGATTTGGGGTTAGGTTTAGATTTTAGGTTTAGATTTGGGGTTAGGTTTAGATTTGGGGTTAGGTTTAGATTTTAGGTTTAGATTTGGGGTTAGGTTTAGATTTTAGGTTTAGATTTGGGGTTAGGTTTTGATTTGGGGTTAGGTTTAGATTTTAGGTTTAGATTTGGGGTTAGGTTTAGATTTTAGGTTTAGATTTGGAGTTAGGATTAGATTTGGGGTTATGTTTAGATTTGGGTGTAGGTTTAGATTTTAGGTTTAGAATTGGGGTTAGGTTTAGATTATAGGTTTAGATTTGGGGTTAAGTTTAGATTTTCGGTTTAGATTTGGGGTTAGGTTTAGATTTTAGGTTTAGATTTTAGGTTTAGATTTGGGGTTAGGTTTAGATTTTAGGTTTAGATTTGGGGTTAGGTTTAGATTTTAGGTTTAGATTTGGGGTTAGGTTTAGATTTGGGGTTAGGTTTAGATTTTAGGTTTAGATTTGGTGTTAGGTTTAGATTTGAGGTTAGGTTTAGATTTGGGGTTAGGTTTAGATTTGGGGTTAGGTTTATATTTTAGGTTTAGATTTGGGGTTAGGCTTAGATTTTAGGTTTAGATTTGGGGTTAGGTTTAGATTTGGGGTTAGGTTTAGATTTTAGGTTTAGATTTGGGGTTAGGTTTAGCTTTTAGGTTTAGATTTGGGGTTAGGTTTAAATTTGGGGTTAGGTTTAGATTTTAGGTTTAGATTTGGGGTTAGGTTTAGATTTGGGGTTAGGTTTAGATTTTAGGTTTAGATTTGGGGTTAGGTTTAGATTTTAGGTTTAGATTTGGGGTTAGATTTGGGGTTAGGTTTAGATTTTAGGTTTAGATTTGGGGTTAGGTTTAGATTTTAGGTTTAGATTTGGGGTTAGGTTTAGATTTTCGGTTTAGATTTGGGGTTAGGTTTAGATTTGGGGTTAGGTTTAGATTTTAGGTTTAGATTTGGGGTTAGGTTTAGATTTTAGGTTTAGATTTGGGGTTAGATTTGGGGTTAGGTTTAGATTTGGGGTTAGGTTTAGATTTTAGGTTTAGATTTGGGGTTAGGTTTAGATTTGGGGTTAGGTTTAGATTTTAGGTTTAGATTTGGGGTTAGATTTGGGGTTAGGTTTAGATTTGGGGTTAGGTTTAGATTTGGGGTTTGGTTTAGATTTTAGGTTTAGATTTGGGGTTAGGTTTAGATTTTCGGTTTAGATTTGGGGTTAGGTTTAGATTTTCGGTTTAGATTTGGGGTTAGGTTTAGATTTGGGGTTAGGTTTAGATTTTAGGTTTAGATTTGGGGTTAGGTTTAGATTTTAGGTTTAGATTTGGGGTTAGGTTTAGATTTTAGGTTTAGATTTGGGGTTAGGTTTAGATTTTCGGTTTAGATTTGGGGTTAGGTTTAGATTTGGGGTTAGGTTTAGATTTTAGGTTTAGATTTGGGGTTAGGTTTAGATTTTAGGTTTAGATTTGGGGTTAGGTTTAGATTTGGGGTTAGGTTTAGATTTTAGGTTTAGATTTGGTGTTAGGTTTAGATTTGAGGTTAGGTTTAGATTTGGGGTTAGGTTTAGATTTGGGGTTAGGTTTAGATTTTAGGTTTAGATTTGGGGTTAGGCTTAGATTTTAGGTTTAGATTTGGGGTTAGGTTTAGATTTGGGGTTAGGTTTAGATTTTAGGTTTAGATTTGGGGTTAGGTTTAGCTTTTAAATTTAGATTTGGGGTTAGGTTTAGATTTGGGGTTAGGTTTAGATTTTAGGTTTAGATTTGGGGTTAGGTTTAGATTTTAGGTTAGGTTTAGATTTTAGGTTTAGATTTTAGGTTTAGATTTGCGGTTAGGTTTAGATTTTAGGTTTAGATTTGGGGTTAGGTTTAGATTTTAGGTTTAGATTTGGGGTTAGGTTTAGATTTTAGGTTTAGATTTGGGCTTAGGTTTAGATTTGGGGTTAGGTTTAGATTTTAGGTTTAGATTTGGGGTTAGGTTTAGATTTTAGGTTAGGTTTAGATTTTAGGTTTAGATTTGCGGTTAGGTTTAGATTTTAGGTTTAGATTTGGGGTTAGGTTTAGATTTTAGGTTTAGATTTGGGGTTAGGTTTAGATTTGGGGTTAGGTTTAGATTTGGGGTTAGGTTTAGATTTTAGGTTTAGATTTGGGGTTAGGCTTACATTTTAGGTTTAGATTTGGGGTTAGGTTTAGATTTTAGGTTTAGATTTGGGGTTAGGTTTAGATTTTAGGTTAGGTTTAGATTTTAGGTTTAGATTTGCGGTTAGGTTTAGATTTTAGGTTTAGATTTGGGGTTAGGTTTAGATTTTAGGTTTAGATTTGGGGTTAGGTTTAGATTTTAGGTTTAGATTTGGGGTTAGGTTTAGATTTGGGGTTAGGTTTAGATTTGGGGTTAGGTTTAGATTTTAGGTTTAGATTTGGGGTTAGGCTTACATTTTAGGTTTAGATTTGGGGTTAGGTTTAGATTTTAGGTTTAGATTTGGGGTTAGGTTTAGATTTTCGGTTTAGATTTGGGGTTAGGTTTAGATTTTCGGTTTAGATTTGGGGTTAGGTTTAGATTTGGGGTTAGGTTTAGATTTTAGGTTTAGATTTGGGGTTAGGTTTAGATTTTAGGTTTAGATTTGGGGTTAGATGTGGGGTTAGGTTTAGATTTGGGGTTAGGTTTAGATTTTAGGTTTAGATTTGGGGTTAGGTTTAGATTTGGGGTTAGGTTTAGATTTTAGGTTTAGATTTGGGGTTAGATTTGGGGTTAGGTTTAGATTTTAGGTTTAGATTTGGGGTTAGGTTTAGATTTTAGGTTTAGATTTGGGGTTAGGTTTAGATTTGGGGTTAGGTTTAGATTTTAGGTTTAGATTTGGTGTTAGGTTTAGATTTGAGGTTAGGTTTAGATTTGGGGTTAGGTTTAGATTTGGGGTTAGGTTTAGATTTTAGGTTTAGATTTGGGGTTAGGCTTAGATTTTAGGTTTAGATTTGGGGTTAGGTTTAGATTTGGGGTTAGGTTTAGATTTTAGGTTTAGATTTGGGGTTAGGTTTAGCTTTTAAATTTAGATTTGGGGTTAGGTTTAGATTTGGGGTTAGGTTTAGATTTTAGGTTTAGATTTGGGGTTAGGTTTAGATTTTAGGTTAGGTTTAGATTTTAGGTTTAGATTTTAGGTTTAGATTTGCGGTTAGGTTTAGATTTTAGGTTTAGATTTGGGGTTAGGTTTAGATTTTAGGTTTAGATTTGGGGTTAGGTTTAGATTTTAGGTTTAGATTTGGGCTTAGGTTTAGATTTGGGGTTAGGTTTAGATTTTAGGTTTAGATTTGGGGTTAGGTTTAGATTTTAGGTTAGGTTTAGATTTTAGGTTTAGATTTGCGGTTAGGTTTAGATTTTAGGTTTAGATTTGGGGTTAGGTTTAGATTTTAGGTTTAGATTTGGGGTTAGGTTTAGATTTTAGGTTTAGATTTGGGGTTAGGTTTAGATTTGGGGTTAGGTTTAGATTTGGGGTTAGGTTTAGATTTTAGGTTTAGATTTGGGGTTAGGCTTACATTTTAGGTTTAGATTTGGGGTTAGGTTTAGATTTTAGGTTTAGATTTGTGGTTAGGTTTAGATTTTAGGTTAGGTTTAGATTTTAGGTTTAGATTTGCGGTTAGGTTTAGATTTTAGGTTTAGATTTGGGGTTAGGTTTAGATTTTAGGTTTAGATTTGGGGTTAGGTTTAGATTTTAGGTTTAGATTTGGGGTTAGGTTTAGATTTGGGGTTAGGTTTAGATTTGGGGTTAGGTTTAGATTTTAGGTTTAGATTTGGGGTTAGGCTTACATTTTAGGTTTAGATTTGGGGTTAGGTTTAGATTTTAGGTTTAGATTTGGGGTTAGGTTTAGATTTTCGGTTTAGATTTGGGGTTAGGTTTAGATTTTCGGTTTAGATTTGGGGTTAGGTTTAGATTTGGGGTTAGGTTTAGATTTTAGGTTTAGATTTGGGGTTAGGTTTAGATTTTAGGTTTAGATTTGGGGTTAGATGTGGGGTTAGGTTTAGATTTGGGGTTAGGTTTAGATTTTAGGTTTAGATTTGGGGTTAGGTTTAGATTTGGGGTTAGGTTTAGATTTTAGGTTTAGATTTGGGGTTAGATTTGGGGTTAGGTTTAGATTTTAGGTTTAGATTTGGGGTTAGGTTTAGATTTTAGGTTTAGATTTGGGGTTAGGTTTAGATTTGGGGTTAGGTTTAGATTTTCGGATTACATTTGGGGTTAGGTTTAGATTTTCGGTTTAGATTTGGGGTTAGGTTTAGATTTGGGGTTAGGTTTAGATTTTAGGTTTAGATTTGGGGTTAGGTTTAGATTTTAGGTTTAGATTTGGGGTTAGGTTTAGATTTGGGGTTAGGTTTAGATTTTAGGTTTAGATTTGGTGTTAGGTTTAGATTTGAGGTTAGGTTTAGATTTGGGGTTAGGTTTAGATTTGGGGTTAGGTTTAGATTTTAGGTTTAGATTTGGGGTTAGGCTTAGATTTTAGGTTTAGATTTGGGGTTAGGTTTAGATTTTAGGTTTAGATTTGGGGTTAGGTTTAGATTTTCGGTTTAGATTTGGGGTTAGGTTTAGATTTGGGGTTAGGTTTAGATTTTAGGTTTAGATTTGGGGTTAGGTTTAGATTTTAGGTTTAGATTTGGGGTTAGATGTGGGGTTAGGTTTAGATTTGGGCTTAGGTTTAGATTTTAGGTTTAGATTTGGGGTTAGGTTTAGATTTGGGGTTAGGTTTAGATTTGGGGTTAGATTTGGGGTTAGGTTTAGATTTGGGGTTAGGTTTAGATTTGGGGTTAGGTTTAGATTTTAGGTTTAGATTTGGGGTTAGGTTTAGATTTGGGGTTAGGTTTAGATTTTCGGTTTACATTTGGGGTTAGGTTTAGATTTTCGGTTTAGATTTGGGGTTAGGTTTAGATTTGGGGTTAGGTTTAGATTTTAGGTTTAGATTTGGGGTTAGGTTTAGATTTTAGGTTTAGATTTTGGGTTAGGTTTATATTTGGGGTCAGGTTTAGATTTTTGGTTTAGATTTGGGGTTAGGTTTAGATTTTTGGTTTAGATTTGGGGTTAGGTTTAGATTTTAGGTTTAGATTTGAGGCTAGGTTTAGATTTGGGGTTAGGTTTAGATTTTAGGTTTAGATTTAGGGTTAGATTTGGGGTTAGGTTTAGATTTTAGGTTTAGATTTGGGGTTAGGTTTAGATTTTAGGTTTAGATTTGGGGTTAGGTTTAGATTTGGTGTTAGGTTTAGATTTTAGGTTTAGATTTGGGATTAGGTTTAGATTTTAGGTTTAGATTTGGGGTTAGGTTTAGATTTTAGGTTTAGATTTGGGCTTAGGTTTAGATTTTAGGTTTAGATTTGGGGTTAGGTTTAGATTTTAGGTTTAGATTTGGGGTTAGGTTTAGATTTTAGGTTAGGTTTAGATTTTAGGTTTAGATTTTAGGTTTAGATTTGCGGTTAGGTTTAGATTTTAGGTTTAGATTTGGGGTTAGGTTTAGATTTTAGGTTTAGATTTGGGGTTAGGTTTAGATTTGGGGTTAGGTTTAGATTTTAGGTTTAGATTTGGGGTTAGGTTTAGATTTGGGGTTAGGTTTAGATTTTAGGTTTAGATTTGGGGTTAGGTTTAGATTTGGGGTTAGGTTTAGATTTTAGGTTTAGATTTTAGGTTTAGATTTGGGGTTAGGTTTAGATTTTAGGTTTAGATTTGGGGTTAGGTTTAGATTTTAGGTTTAGATTTTAGGTTTAGATTTTAGGTTTAGATTTGGGGTTAGGTTTAGATTTTAGGTTTAGATTTGGGGTTAGGTTTAGATTTTAGGTTTAGATCTGGGGTTAGGTTTAGATTTTAGGTTTAGATTTGGGGTTAGGTTTAGATTTTAGGTTTAGATTTGGGGTTAGGTTTAGATTTTTGGTTTAGATTTGGGGTTAGGTTTAGATTTTAGGTTTAGATTTGAGGCTAGGTTTAGATTTGGGGTTAGGTTTAGATTTTAGGTTTAGATTTGGGGTTAGGTTTAGATTTAGGGTTAGATTTGGGGTTAGGTTTAGATTTTAGGTTTAGATTTGGGGTTAGGTTTAGATTTTAGGTTTAGATTTGGGGTTAGGTTTAGATTTGGTGTTAGGTTTAGATTTTAGGTTTAGATTTGGGATTAGGATTAGATTTGGGGTTAGGTTTAGATTTTAGGTTTAGATTTGGGGTTAGGTTGAGATTTTAGGTTCAGATTTGGGGTTAGGTTTAGATTTTAGGTTTAGATTTGGGGTTAGGTTTAGATTTGGGGTTAGGTTTAGATTTTAGGTTTAGATTTGGGGTTAGGTTTAGATTTTTGGTTTAGATTTGGGGTTAGGTTTAGATTTGGGGTTAGGTTTAGATTTTAGGTTTAGATTTGGTGTTAGGTTTAGATTTGAGGTTAGGTTTAGATTTGGGGTTAGGTTTAGATTTGGGGTTAGGTTTATATTTTAGGTTTAGATTTGGGGTTAGGCTTAGATTTTAGGTTTAGATTTGGGGTTAGGTTTAGATTTGGGGTTAGGTTTAGATTTTAGGTTTAGATTTGGGGTTAGGTTTAGCTTTTAGGTTTAGATTTGGGGTTAGGTTTAAATTTGGGGTTAGGTTTAGATTTTAGGTTTAGATTTGGGGTTAGGTTTAGATTTGGGGTTAGGTTTAGATTTTAGGTTTAGATTTGGGGTTAGGTTTAGATTTTAGGTTTAGATTTGGGGTTAGATTTGGGGTTAGGTTTAGATTTTAGGTTTAGATTTGGGGTTAGGTTTAGATTTTAGGTTTAGATTTGGGGTTAGGTTTAGATTTTCGGTTTAGATTTGGGGTTAGGTTTAGATTTGGGGTTAGGTTTAGATTTTAGGTTTAGATTTGGGGTTAGGTTTAGATTTTAGGTTTAGATTTGGGGTTAGATTTGGGGTTAGGTTTAGATTTGGGGTTAGGTTTAGATTTTAGGTTTAGATTTGGGGTTAGGTTTAGATTTTAGGTTAGGTTTAGATTTTAGGTTTAGATTTTAGGTTTAGATTTGCGGTTAGGTTTAGATTTTAGGTTTAGATTTGGGGTTAGGTTTAGATTTTAGGTTTAGATTTGGGGTTAGGTTTAGATTTTAGGTTTAGATTTGGGCTTAGGTTTAGATTTGGGGTTAGGTTTAGATTTTAGGTTTAGATTTGGGGTTAGGTTTAGATTTTAGGTTTAGATTTGGGGTTAGGTTTAGATTTGGGGTTAGGTTTAGATTTTAGGTTTAGATTTGGTGTTAGGTTTAGATTTGAGGTTAGGTTTAGATTTGGGGTTAGGTTTAGATTTGGGGTTAGGTTTAGATTTTAGGTTTAGATTTGGGGTTAGGCTTAGATTTTAGGTTTAGATTTGGGGTTAGGTTTAGATTTGGGGTTAGGTTTAGATTTTAGGTTTAGATTTGGGGTTAGGTTTAGCTTTTAAATTTAGATTTGGGGTTAGGTTTAGATTTGGGGTTAGGTTTAGATTTTAGGTTTAGATTTGGGGTTAGGTTTAGATTTTAGGTTAGGTTTAGATTTTAGGTTTAGATTTTAGGTTTAGATTTGCGGTTAGGTTTAGATTTTAGGTTTAGATTTGGGGTTAGGTTTAGATTTTAGGTTTAGATTTGGGGTTAGGTTTAGATTTTAGGTTTAGATTTGGGCTTAGGTTTAGATTTGGGGTTAGGTTTAGATTTTAGGTTTAGATTTGGGGTTAGGTTTAGATTTTAGGTTAGGTTTAGATTTTAGGTTTAGATTTGCGGTTAGGTTTAGATTTTAGGTTTAGATTTGGGGTTAGGTTTAGATTTTAGGTTTAGATTTGGGGTTAGGTTTAGATTTGGGGTTAGGTTTAGATTTGGGGTTAGGTTTAGATTTTAGGTTTAGATTTGGGGTTAGGCTTACATTTTAGGTTTAGATTTGGGGTTAGGTTTAGATTTTAGGTTTAGATTTGGGGTTAGGTTTAGATTTTAGGTTAGGTTTAGATTTTAGGTTTAGATTTGCGGTTAGGTTTAGATTTTAGGTTTAGATTTGGGGTTAGGTTTAGATTTTAGGTTTAGATTTGGGGTTAGGTTTAGATTTTAGGTTTAGATTTGGGGTTAGGTTTAGATTTGGGGTTAGGTTTAGATTTGGGGTTAGGTTTAGATTTTAGGTTTAGATTTGGGGTTAGGCTTACATTTTAGGTTTAGATTTGGGGTTAGGTTTAGATTTTAGGTTTAGATTTGGGGTTAGGTTTAGATTTTCGGTTTAGATTTGGGGTTAGGTTTAGATTTTCGGTTTAGATTTGGGGTTAGGTTTAGATTTGGGGTTAGGTTTAGATTTTAGGTTTAGATTTGGGGTTAGGTTTAGATTTTAGGTTTAGATTTGGGGTTAGATGTGGGGTTAGGTTTAGATTTGGGGTTAGGTTTAGATTTTAGGTTTAGATTTGGGGTTAGGTTTAGATTTGGGGTTAGGTTTAGATTTTAGGTTTAGATTTGGGGTTAGATTTGGGGTTAGGTTTAGATTTTAGGTTTAGATTTGGGGTTAGGTTTAGATTTTAGGTTTAGATTTGGGGTTAGGTTTAGATTTGGGGTTAGGTTTAGATTTTAGGTTTAGATTTGGTGTTAGGTTTAGATTTGAGGTTAGGTTTAGATTTGGGGTTAGGTTTAGATTTGGGGTTAGGTTTAGATTTTAGGTTTAGATTTGGGGTTAGGCTTAGATTTTAGGTTTAGATTTGGGGTTAGGTTTAGATTTGGGGTTAGGTTTAGATTTTAGGTTTAGATTTGGGGTTAGGTTTAGCTTTTAAATTTAGATTTGGGGTTAGGTTTAGATTTGGGGTTAGGTTTAGATTTTAGGTTTAGATTTGGGGTTAGGTTTAGATTTTAGGTTAGGTTTAGATTTTAGGTTTAGATTTTAGGTTTAGATTTGCGGTTAGGTTTAGATTTTAGGTTTAGATTTGGGGTTAGGTTTAGATTTTAGGTTTAGATTTGGGGTTAGGTTTAGATTTTAGGTTTAGATTTGGGCTTAGGTTTAGATTTGGGGTTAGGTTTAGATTTTAGGTTTAGATTTGGGGTTAGGTTTAGATTTTAGGTTAGGTTTAGATTTTAGGTTTAGATTTGCGGTTAGGTTTAGATTTTAGGTTTAGATTTGGGGTTAGGTTTAGATTTTAGGTTTAGATTTGGGGTTAGGTTTAGATTTTAGGTTTAGATTTGGGGTTAGGTTTAGATTTGGGGTTAGGTTTAGATTTGGGGTTAGGTTTAGATTTTAGGTTTAGATTTGGGGTTAGGCTTACATTTTAGGTTTAGATTTGGGGTTAGGTTTAGATTTTAGGTTTAGATTTGTGGTTAGGTTTAGATTTTAGGTTAGGTTTAGATTTTAGGTTTAGATTTGCGGTTAGGTTTAGATTTTAGGTTTAGATTTGGGGTTAGGTTTAGATTTTAGGTTTAGATTTGGGGTTAGGTTTAGATTTTAGGTTTAGATTTGGGGTTAGGTTTAGATTTGGGGTTAGGTTTAGATTTGGGGTTAGGTTTAGATTTTAGGTTTAGATTTGGGGTTAGGCTTACATTTTAGGTTTAGATTTGGGGTTAGGTTTAGATTTTAGGTTTAGATTTGGGGTTAGGTTTAGATTTTCGGTTTAGATTTGGGGTTAGGTTTAGATTTTCGGTTTAGATTTGGGGTTAGGTTTAGATTTGGGGTTAGGTTTAGATTTTAGGTTTAGATTTGGGGTTAGGTTTAGATTTTAGGTTTAGATTTGGGGTTAGATGTGGGGTTAGGTTTAGATTTGGGGTTAGGTTTAGATTTTAGGTTTAGATTTGGGGTTAGGTTTAGATTTGGGGTTAGGTTTAGATTTTAGGTTTAGATTTGGGGTTAGATTTGGGGTTAGGTTTAGATTTTAGGTTTAGATTTGGGGTTAGGTTTAGATTTTAGGTTTAGATTTGGGGTTAGGTTTAGATTTGGGGTTAGGTTTAGATTTTCGGTTTACATTTGGGGTTAGGTTTAGATTTTCGGTTTAGATTTGGGGTTAGGTTTAGATTTGGGGTTAGGTTTAGATTTTAGGTTTAGATTTGGGGTTAGGTTTAGATTTTAGGTTTAGATTTGGGGTTAGGTTTAGATTTGGGGTTAGGTTTAGATTTTAGGTTTAGATTTGGTGTTAGGTTTAGATTTGAGGTTAGGTTTAGATTTGGGGTTAGGTTTAGATTTGGGGTTAGGTTTAGATTTTAGGTTTAGATTTGGGGTTAGGCTTAGATTTTAGGTTTAGATTTGGGGTTAGGTTTAGATTTTAGGTTTAGATTTGGGGTTAGGTTTAGATTTTCGGTTTAGATTTGGGGTTAGGTTTAGATTTGGGGTTAGGTTTAGATTTTAGGTTTAGATTTGGGGTTAGGTTTAGATTTTAGGTTTAGATTTGGGGTTAGATGTGGGGTTAGGTTTAGATTTGGGGTTAGGTTTAGATTTTAGGTTTAGATTTGGGGTTAGGTTTAGATTTGGGGTTAGGTTTAGATTTGGGGTTAGATTTGGGGTTAGGTTTAGATTTGGGGTTAGGTTTAGATTTGGGGTTAGGTTTAGATTTTAGGTTTAGATTTGGGGTTAGGTTTAGATTTGGGGTTAGGTTTAGATTTTCGGTTTACATTTGGGGTTAGGTTTAGATTTTCGGTTTAGATTTGGGGTTAGGTTTAGATTTGGGGTTAGGTTTAGATTTTAGGTTTAGATTTGGGGTTAGGTTTAGATTTTAGGTTTAGATTTTGGGTTAGGTTTATATTTGGGGTCAGGTTTAGATTTTTGGTTTAGATTTGGGGTTAGGTTTAGATTTTTGGTTTAGATTTGGGGTTAGGTTTAGATTTTAGGTTTAGATTTGAGGCTAGGTTTAGATTTGGGGTTAGGTTTAGATTTTAGGTTTAGATTTAGGGTTAGATTTGGGGTTAGGTTTAGATTTTAGGTTTAGATTTGGGGTTAGGTTTAGATTTTAGGTTTAGATTTGGGGTTAGGTTTAGATTTGGTGTTAGGTTTAGATTTTAGGTTTAGATTTGGGATTAGGTTTAGATTTTAGGTTTAGATTTGGGGTTAGGTTTAGATTTTAGGTTTAGATTTGGGCTTAGGTTTAGATTTTAGGTTTAGATTTGGGGTTAGGTTTAGATTTTAGGTTTAGATTTGGGGTTAGGTTTAGATTTTAGGTTAGGTTTAGATTTTAGGTTTAGATTTTAGGTTTAGATTTGCGGTTAGGTTTAGATTTTAGGTTTAGATTTGGGGTTAGGTTTAGATTTTAGGTTTAGATTTGGGGTTAGGTTTAGATTTGGGGTTAGGTTTAGATTTTAGGTTTAGATTTGGGGTTAGGTTTAGATTTGGGGTTAGGTTTAGATTTTAGGTTTAGATTTGGGGTTAGGTTTAGATTTGGGGTTAGGTTTAGATTTTAGGTTTAGATTTTAGGTTTAGATTTGGGGTTAGGTTTAGATTTTAGGTTTAGATTTGGGGTTAGGTTTAGATTTTAGGTTTAGATTTTAGGTTTAGATTTTAGGTTTAGATTTGGGGTTAGGTTTAGATTTTAGGTTTAGATTTGGGGTTAGGTTTAGATTTTAGGTTTAGATCTGGGGTTAGGTTTAGATTTTAGGTTTAGATTTGGGGTTAGGTTTAGATTTTAGGTTTAGATTTGGGGTTAGGTTTAGATTTTTGGTTTAGATTTGGGGTTAGGTTTAGATTTTAGGTTTAGATTTGAGGCTAGGTTTAGATTTGGGGTTAGGTTTAGATTTTAGGTTTAGATTTGGGGTTAGGTTTAGATTTAGGGTTAGATTTGGGGTTAGGTTTAGATTTTAGGTTTAGATTTGGGGTTAGGTTTAGATTTTAGGTTTAGATTTGGGGTTAGGTTTAGATTTGGTGTTAGGTTTAGATTTTAGGTTTAGATTTGGGATTAGGATTAGATTTGGGGTTAGGTTTAGATTTTAGGTTTAGATTTGGGGTTAGGTTGAGATTTTAGGTTCAGATTTGGGGTTAGGTTTAGATTTTAGGTTTAGATTTGGGGTTAGGTTTAGATTTGGGGTTAGGTTTAGATTTTAGGTTTAGATTTGGGGTTAGGTTTAGATTTTTGGTTTAGATTTGGGGTTAGGTTTAGATTTGGGGTTAGGTTTAGATTTTAGGTTTAGATTTGGTGTTAGGTTTAGATTTGAGGTTAGGTTTAGATTTGGGGTTAGGTTTAGATTTGGGGTTAGGTTTATATTTTAGGTTTAGATTTGGGGTTAGGCTTAGATTTTAGGTTTAGATTTGGGGTTAGGTTTAGATTTGGGGTTAGGTTTAGATTTTAGGTTTAGATTTGGGGTTAGGTTTAGCTTTTAGGTTTAGATTTGGGGTTAGGTTTAAATTTGGGGTTAGGTTTAGATTTTAGGTTTAGATTTGGGGTTAGGTTTAGATTTGGGGTTAGGTTTAGATTTTAGGTTTAGATTTGGGGTTAGGTTTAGATTTTAGGTTTAGATTTGGGGTTAGATTTGGGGTTAGGTTTAGATTTTAGGTTTAGATTTGGGGTTAGGTTTAGATTTTAGGTTTAGATTTGGGGTTAGGTTTAGATTTTCGGTTTAGATTTGGGGTTAGGTTTAGATTTGGGGTTAGGTTTAGATTTTAGGTTTAGATTTGGGGTTAGGTTTAGATTTTAGGTTTAGATTTGGGGTTAGATTTGGGGTTAGGTTTAGATTTGGGGTTAGGTTTAGATTTTAGGTTTAGATTTGGGGTTAGGTTTAGATTTTAGGTTAGGTTTAGATTTTAGGTTTAGATTTTAGGTTTAGATTTGCGGTTAGGTTTAGATTTTAGGTTTAGATTTGGGGTTAGGTTTAGATTTTAGGTTTAGATTTGGGGTTAGGTTTAGATTTTAGGTTTAGATTTGGGCTTAGGTTTAGATTTGGGGTTAGGTTTAGATTTTAGGTTTAGATTTGGGGTTAGGTTTAGATTTTAGGTTAGGTTTAGATTTTAGGTTTAGATTTGCGGTTAGGTTTAGATTTTAGGTTTAGATTTGGGGTTAGGTTTAGATTTTAGGTTTAGATTTGGGGTTAGGTTTAGATTTTAGGTTTAGATTTGGGGTTAGGTTTAGATTTGGGGTTAGGTTTAGATTTGGGGTTAGGTTTAGATTTTAGGTTTAGATTTGGGGTTAGGCTTAGATTTTAGGTTTAGATTTGGGGTTAGGTTTAGATTTTAGGTTTAGATTTGGGGTTAGGTTTAGATTTTCGGTTTAGATTTGGGGTTAGGTTTAGATTTTCGGTTTAGATTTGGGGTTAGGTTTAGATTTGGGGTTAGGTTTAGATTTTAGGTTTAGATTTGGGGTTAGGTTTAGATTTTAGGTTTAGATTTGGGGTTAGATGTGGGGTTAGGTTTAGATTTGGGGTTAGGTTTAGATTTTAGGTTTAGATTTGGGGTTAGGTTTAGATTTGGGGTTAGGTTTAGATTTTAGGTTTAGATTTGGGGTTAGATTTGGGGTTAGGTTTAGATTTTAGGTTTAGATTTGGGGTTAGGTTTAGATTTTAGGTTTAGATTTGGGGTTAGGTTTAGATTTTCGGTTTACATTTGGGGTTAGGTTTAGATTTTCGGTTTAGATTTGGGGTTAGGTTTAGATTTGGGGTTAGGTTTAGATTTTAGGTTTAGATTTGGGGTTAGGTTTAGATTTTAGGTTTAGATTTGGGGTTAGGTTTAGATTTGGGGTTAGGTTTAGATTTTAGGTTTAGATTTGGTGTTAGGTTTAGATTTGAGGTTAGGTTTAGATTTGGGGTTAGGTTTAGATTTGGGGTTAGGTTTAGATTTTAGGTTTAGATTTGGGGTTAGGCTTAGATTTTAGGTTTAGATTTGGGGTTAGGTTTAGATTTTAGGTTTAGATTTGGGGTTAGGTTTAGATTTTCGGTTTAGATTTGGGGTTAGGTTTAGATTTGGGGTTAGGTTTAGATTTTAGGTTTAGATTTGGGGTTAGGTTTAGATTTTAGGTTTAGATTTGGGGTTAGATGTGGGGTTAGGTTTAGATTTGGGGTTAGGTTTAGATTTTAGGTTTAGATTTGGGGTTAGGTTTAGATTTGGGGTTAGGTTTAGATTTGGGGTTAGATTTGGGGTTAGGTTTAGATTTGGGGTTAGGTTTAGATTTGGGGTTAGGTTTAGATTTTAGGTTTAGATTTGGGGTTAGGTTTAGATTTGGGGTTAGGTTTAGATTTTCGGTTTACATTTGGGGTTAGGTTTAGATTTTCGGTTTAGATTTGGGGTTAGGTTTAGATTTGGGGTTAGGTTTAGATTTTAGGTTTAGATTTGGGGTTAGGTTTAGATTTTAGGTTTAGATTTTGGGTTAGGTTTATATTTGGGGTCAGGTTTAGATTTTAGGTTTAGATTTGGGGTTAGGTTTAGATTTTAGGTTTAGATTTTAGGTTTAGATTTTTGGTTTAGATTTGGGGTTAGGTTTAGATTTTTGGTTTAGATTTGGGGTTAGGTTTAGATTTTAGGTTTAGATTTGAGGCTAGGTTTAGATTTGGGGTTAGGTTTAGATTTTAGGTTTAGATTTGGGGTTAGGTTTAGATTTAGGGTTAGATTTGGGGTTAGGTTTAGATTTTAGGTTTAGATTTGGGGTTAGGTTTAGATTTTAGGTTTAGATTTGTGGTTAGGTTTAGATTTGGTGTTAGGTTTAGATTTTAGGTTTAGATTTGGGATTAGGTTTAGATTTTAGGTTTAGATTTGGGGTTAGGTTTAGATTTTAGGTTTAGATTTGGGCTTAGGTTTAGATTTTAGGTTTAGATTTGGGGTTAGGTTTAGATTTGGGGTTAGGTTTAGATTTTAGGTTTAGATTTGGGGTTAGGTTTAGATTTTAGGTTAGGTTTAGATTTTAGGTTTAGATTTTAGGTTTAGATTTGCGGTTAGGTTTAGATTTTAGGTTTAGATTTGGGGTTAGGTTTAGATTTTAGGTTTAGATTTGGGGTTAGGTTTAGATTTGGGGTTAGGTTTAGATTTTAGGTTTAGATTTGGGGTTAGGTTTAGATTTGGGGTTAGGTTTAGATTTTAGGTTTAGATTTGGGGTTAGGTTTAGATTTGGGGTTAGGTTTAGATTTTAGGTTTAGATTTTAGGTTTAGATTTGGGGTTAGGTTTAGATTTTAGGTTTAGATTTGGGGTTAGGTTTAGATTTTAGGTTTAGATTTTAGGTTTAGATTTTAGGTTTAGATTTGGGGTTAGGTTTAGATTTTAGGTTTAGATTTGGGGTTAGGTTTAGATTTTAGGTTTAGATCTGGGGTTAGGTTTAGATTTTAGGTTTAGATTTGGGGTTAGGTTTAGATTTTAGGTTTAGATTTGGGGTTAGGTTTAGATTTTTGGTTTAGATTTGGGGTTAGGTTTAGATTTTAGGTTTAGATTTGAGGCTAGGTTTAGATTTGGGGTTAGGTTTAGATTTTAGGTTTAGATTTGGGGTTAGGTTTAGATTTAGGGTTAGATTTGGGGTTAGGTTTAGATTTTAGGTTTAGATTTGGGGTTAGGTTTAGATTTTAGGTTTAGATTTGGGGTTAGGTTTAGATTTGGTGTTAGGTTTAGATTTTAGGTTTAGATTTGGGATTAGGATTAGATTTGGGGTTAGGTTTAGATTTTAGGTTTAGATTTGGGGTTAGGTTGAGATTTTAGGTTCAGATTTGGGGTTAGGTTTAGATTTTAGGTTTAGATTTGGGGTTAGGTTTAGATTTGGGGTTAGGTTTAGATTTTAGGTTTAGATTTGGGGTTAGGTTTAGATTTTTGGTTTAGATTTGGGGTTAGGTTTAGATTTTATATTCATATTTGGGGTTAGGTTTAGATTTTAGGTTCAGATTTGGGGTTAGATTTAGATTTTAGGTTTAGATTTGGGGTTAGGTTTAGATTTTAGGTTTAGATTTTAGGTTTAGATTTGGGGTTAGGTTTAGATTTGGTGTTAGGTTTAGATTTTAGGTTTAGATTTGGGGTTAGGTTTAGATTTTAGGTTTAGATTTGGGGTTAGGTTTAGATTTTAGGTTTAGATTTTAGGTTTAGATTTTTGGTTTAGATTTGGGTTAGGTTTAGATTTTTGGTTTAGATTTGGGGTTAGGTTTAGATTTAGGGTTAGATTTGGGGTTAGGTTTAGATTTTAGGTTTAGATTTGGGGTTAGGTTTAGATTTGGGGTTAGGTTTAGATTTTAGGTTTAGATTTGGGGTTAGGTTTAGATTTGGTGTTAGGTTTAGATTTTAGGTTTAGATTTGGGATTAGGTTTAGATTTGGGGTTAGGTTTAGATTTTAGGTTTAGATTTGGGGTTAGGTTGAGATTTTAGGTTCAGATTTGGGGTTAGGTTTAGATTTTAGGTTTAGATTTGGGGTTAGGTTTAGATTTGGGGTTAGGTTTAGATTTTAGGTTTAAATTTGGGGTTAGGTTTAGATTTTAGGTTTAGATTTGGGGTTAGGTTTAGATTTGGTGTTAGGTTTAGATTTTAGGTTTAGCTTTGGGGTTAGGTTTAGATTTTAGGTTTAGATTTGGGGTTAGGTTTAGATTTGGGGTTAGGTTTAGATTTTAGGTTTAGATTTGGGGTTAGGTTTAGATTTGGGGTTAGGTTTAGATTTTAGGTTTAGATTTGGGGCTAGGTTTAGATTAGGGGTTAGGTTTAGATTTTAGGTTTAGATTTGGGGTTAGGTTTAGATTTAGGGTTAGATTTGGAGTTAGGTTTAGATTTGGGGTTAGGTTTAGATTTTTGGTTTAGATTTGGGGTTAGGTTTAGATTTGGAGTTAGGTTTAGATTTTTGGTTTAGATTTGGGGTTAGGTTTAGATTTTAGGTTTAGATTTGGGGTTAGGTTCAGATTTGGGGTTAGGTTTAGATTTTAGGTTTAGATTTGGGGTTAGGTTTGGATTTGGGGTTAGGTTTAGATTTGGGATTAGGTTTAGATTTTAGGTTTAGATTTGGGGATATGTTTAGAATTTAGGTTTAGATTTTAGGTTTAGATTTGGGGTTAGGTTTAGATTTTAGGTTTAGATTTGGGGTTAGGTTTAGATTTTAGGTTTAGATTTGGGGTTAGGTTTAGATTTTAGGTTTAGATTTGGGGCTAGGTGTAGATTAGGGGTTAGGTTTAGATTTTAGGTTTAGATTTGGGGTTAGGTTTAGATTTTAGGTTTAGATATGGGGTTAGGTTTAGATTTTTGGTTTAGATTTGGGGTTAGGTTTAGATTTGGGGTTAGGTTTAGATTTTCGGTTTAGATTTGGGGTTAGGTTTAGATTTTAGGTTTAGATTTGGGGTTAGGTTTGGATTTGGGGTTAGGTTTAGATTTGGGGTTAGGTTTAGATTTTAGGTTTAGATTTGGGGTTAGGTTTAGATTTTAGGTTTAGATTTGGGGTTAGGTTTGGATTTGGGGTTAGGTTTAGATTTGGGATTAGGTTTAGATTTTAGGTTTAGATTTGGGGTTATGTTTAGAATTTAGGTTTAGATTTGGGGTTAGGTTTAGATTTTAGGTTTAGATTTGGGGTTAGGTGTAGATTAGGGGTTAGGTTTAGATTTTAGGTTTAGATTTGGGGTTAGGTTTAGATTTTAGGTTTAGATTTGGGGTTAGGTTTAGATTTGGGGTTAGGTTTAGATTTGGGGTTAGGTTTAGATTTGGGGTTAGGTTTAGATTTTTGGTTTAGATTTGGGGTTAGGTTTAGATTTTAGATTCAGATTTGGGGTTAGGTTTAGATTTTAGGCTCAGATTTGGGGTTAGGTTTAGATTTTAGGCTTAGATTTGGGGTTAGGTTTAGATTTTAGGTTTAGATTTTAGGTTTAGATTTGGGGTTAGGTTTAGATTTGGTGTTAGGTTTAGATTTTAGGTTTAGATTTGGGGTTAGGTTTAGATTTTAGGTTTAGATTTGGTGTTAGGTTTAGATTTTAGGTTTAGATTTGGGGTTAGGTTTAGATTTTTGGTTTAGATTTGGGGTTAGGTTTAGATTTTAGGTTTAGATTTGGGGTTAGGTTTAGATTTGGGGTTAGGTTTAGATTTTAGGTTTAGATTTGGGGTTAGGTTTAGATTTTAGGTTTAGATTTGGGGTTAGGTTTAGATTTGGGGTTAGGTTTAGATTTTAGGTTTAGATTTGGGGCTAGGTTTAGATTAGGGGTTAGGTTTAGATTTTAGGTTTAGATTTGGGGTTAGGTTTAGATTTAGGGTTAGATTTGGAGTTAGGTTTAGATTTGGGGTTAGGTTTAGATTTTTGGTTTAGATTTGGGGTTAGGTTTAGATTTGGTGTTAGGTTTAGATTTTTGGTTTAGATTTGGGGTTAGGTTTAGATTTTAGGTTTAGATTTGGGGTTAGGTTCAGATTTGGGGTTAGGTTTAGATTTTAGGTTTAGATTTGGGGTTAGGTTTAGATTTTAGGTTTAGATTTGGGGTTAGGTTTGGATTTGGGGTTAGGTTTAGATTTGGGATTAGGTTTAGATTTTAGGTTTAGATTTGGGGTTATGTTTAGAATTTAGGTTTAGATTTTAGGTTTAGATTTGGGGTTAGGTTTAGATTTTAGGTTTAGATTTGGGGTTAGGTTTAGATTTTAGGTTTAGATTTGGGGCTAGGTGTAGATTAGGGGTTAGGTTTAGATTTTAGGTTTAGATTTGGGGTTAGGTTTAGATTTTAGGTTTAGATTTGGGGTTAGGTTTAGATTGTAGGTTTAGATTTGGGGTTAGGTTTAGATTTGGGGTTAGGTTTAGATTTAGGGTTAGGTTTAGATTTTAGGTTTAGATTTGGGGTTAGGTTTAGATTTTAGGTTTAGATTTGGGGTTAGGTTTAGATTTTAGGTTTAGATTTGGGGTTAGATTTGGGGTTAGGTTTAGATTTTAGGTTTAGATTTGGGGTTAGGTTTAGATTTTCGGTTTAGATTTGGGGTTAGGTTTAGATTTGGGGTTAGGTTTAGATTTTAGGTTTAGATTTGGGGTTAGGTTTAGATTTGGGGTTAGGTTTAGATTTGGGGTTAGATTTGGGGTTAGGTTTAGATTTGGGGTTAGGTTTAGATTTTAGGTTTAGATTTGGGGTTAGGTTTAGATTTAAGGTTAGGTTTAGATTTTAGGTTTAGATTTGGGGTTAGATTTGGGGTTAGGTTTAGATTTGGGGTTAGGTTTAGATTTGGGGTTAGGTTTAGAGTTTAGGTTTAGATTTGGGGTTAGGTTTAGATTTTCGGTTTAGATTTGGGGTTAGGTTTAGATTTTCGGTTTAGATTTGGGGTTAGGTTTAGATTTTAGGTTTAGATTTGGGGTTAGGTTTAGATTTTCGGTTTAGATTTGGGGTTAGGTTTAGATTTGGGGTTAGGTTTAGATTTTAGGTTTAGATTTGGGGTTAGGTTTAGATTTTAGGTTTAGATTTGGGGTTAGATTTGGGGTTAGGTTTAGATTTTAGGTTTAGATTTGGGGTTAGGTTTAGATTTTAGGTTTAGATTTGGGGTTAGGTTTAGATTTTCGGTTTAGATTTGGGGTTAGGTTTAGATTTGGGGTTAGGTTTAGATTTTAGGTTTAGATTTGGGGTTAGGTTTAGATTTTAGGTTTAGATTTGGGGTTAGGTTTAGATTTGGGGTTAGGTTTAGATTTTAGGTTTAGATTTGGTGTTAGGTTTAGATTTGAGGTTAGGTTTAGATTTGGGGTTAGGTTTAGATTTGGGGTTAGATTTAGATTTTAGGTTTAGATTTGGGGTTAGGCTTAGATTTTAGGTTTAGATTTGGGGTTAGGTTTAGATTTGGGGTTAGGTTTAGATTTTAGGTTTAGATTTGGGGTTAGGTTTAGCTTTTAGGTTTAGATTTGGGGTTAGGTTTAGATTTGGGGTTAGGTTTAGATTTTAGGTTTAGATTTGGGGTTAGGTTTAGATTTTAGGTTAGGTTTAGATTTTAGGTTTAGATTTTAGGTTTAGATTTGCGGTTAGGTTTAGATTTTAGGTTTAGATTTGGGGTTAGGTTTAGATTTTAGGTTTAGATTTGGGGTTAGGTTTAGATTTTAGGTTTAGATTTGGGCTTAGGTTTAGATTTGGGGTTAGGTTTAGATTTTAGGTTTAGATTTGGGGTTAGGTTTAGATTTTAGGTTAGGTTTAGATTTTAGGTTTAGATTTTAGGTTTAGATTTGCGTTTAGGTTTAGATTTTAGGTTTAGATTTGGGGTTAGGTTTAGATTTTAGGTTTAGATTTGGGGTTAGGTTTAGATTTTAGGTTTAGATTTGAGGTTAGGTTTAGATTTGGGGTTAGGTTTAGATTTGGGGTTAGGTTTAGATTTTAGGTTTAGATTTGGGGTTAGGCTTAGATTTTAGGTTTAGATTTGGGGTTAGGTTTAGATTTTAGGTTTAGATTTGGGGTTAGGTTTAGATTTGGGGTTAGGTTTAGATTTTAGGTTTAGATTTGGGGTTAGGTTTAGATTTTAGGTTAGGTTTAGATTTTAGGTTTAGATTTGGGGTTAGTTTTAGATTTTAGGTTTAGATTTGGGGTTAGGTTTAGATTTGGGGTTAGGTTTAGATTTTAGGTTTAGATTTGGGGTTAGGTTTAGATTTTAGGTTAGGTTTAGATTTTAGGTTTAGATTTGGGGTTAGGTTTAGATTTTCGGTTTAGATTTTAGGTTAGGTTTAGATTTTCAGTTTAGATTTGGGCTTAGGTTTAGATTTGGGCTTAGCTTTAGATTTTAGGTTTAGATTTGGGGTTAGGCTTAAATTTTAGGATAGATTTGGGGTTAGGTTTAGATTTTAGGTTTAGATTTGGGGTTAGGTTTAGATTTTAGTTTTAGATTTGGGGTTAGGTTTAGATTTTAGGTTTAGATTTGGGGTTAGGTTTAGATTTTAGGTTAGGTTTAGATTTTAGGTTTAGATTTTAGGTTTAGATTTGGGGTTAGGTTTAGATTTTAGGTTTAGATTTTAGGTTTATATTTGGGGTTAGGTTTAGATTTTAGGTTTAGATTTGGGGTTAGGTTTAGATTTTAGGTTTAGATTTGGGGTTAGGTTTAGATTTGGGTTTTAGATTTGGGGTTAGGTTTAGATTTTAGGTTTAGATTTGGGGTTAGGTTTAGATTTGGGGTTAGGTTTAGATTTTAGGTTAGGTTTAGATTTTAGGTTTAGATTTGGGGTTAGGTTTAGATTTTCGGTTTAGATTTTAGGTTAGGTTTAGATTTTCGGTTTAGATTTGGGGTTAGGTTTAGATTTGGGCTTAGGTTTAGATTTTAGGTTTAGATTTGGGTTTAGGCTTAAATTTTAGGATAGATTTGGGGTTAGGTTTAGATTTTAGGTTTAGATTTGGGGTTAGGTTTAGATTTTAGGTTTAGATTTGGGGTTAGGTTTAGATTTGGGGTTAGGTTTAGATTTTAGGTTTAGATTTGGGGTTAGGTTTAGATTTTAGGTTTAGATTTGAGGTTAGGTTTAGATTTGGGGTTAGGTTTAGATTTGGGGTTAGGTTTAGATTTTAGGTTTAGATTTGGGGTTAGGCTTATATTTTAGGTTTAGATTTGGGGTTAGGTTTAGATTTTAGGTTTAGATTTGGGGTTAGGTTTAGATTTGGGGTTAGGTTTAGATTTTAGGTTTAGATTTGGGGTTAGGTTTGGATTTTAGGTTTAGATTTGGGGTTAGGTTTAGATTTTCGGTTTAGATTTGGGGTTAGGTTTAGATTTTCGGTTTAGATTTGGGGTTAGGTTTAGATTTGGGGTTAGGTTTAGATTTTAGGTTTAGATTTGGGGTTAGGTTTAGATTTTAGGTTTAGATTTGGGGTTAGATTTGGGGTTAGGTTTAGATTTGGGGTTAGGTTTAGATTTTAGGTTTAGATTTGGGGTTAGGTTTAGATTTGGGGTTAGGTTTAGATTTTAGGTTTAGATTTGGGGTTAGATTTGGGGTTAGGTTTAGATTTGGGGTTAGGTTTAGATTTTAGGTTTAGATTTGGGGTTAGGTTTAGATTTTAGGTTTAGATTTTCGGTTTAGATTTGGGGTTAGGTTTAGATTTTCGGTTTAGATTTGGGGTTAGGTTTAGATTTGGGGTTAGGTTTAGATTTTAGGTTTAGATTTGGGGTTAGGTTTAGATTTTCGGTTTAGATTTGGGGTTAGGTTTAGATTTGGGGTTAGATTTGGGGTTAGGTTTAGATTTTAGGTTTAGATTTGGGGTTAGGTTTAGATTTTCGGTTTAGATTTGGGGTTAGGTTTAGATTTGGGGTTAGGTTTAGATTTTAGGTTTAGATTTGGGGTTAGGTTTAGATTTTAGGTTTAGATTTGGGGTTAGGTTTAGATTTGGGGTTAGGTTTAGATTTTAGGTTTAGATTTGGGGTTAGATTTGGGGTTAGGTTTAGATTTGGGGTTAGGTTTAGATTTGGGGTTAGGTTTAGATTTTCGGTTTAGATTTGGGGTTAGGTTTAGATTTTAGGTTTAGATTTTAGGTTTAGATTTGGGGTTAGGTTTAGATTTTAGGTTTAGATTTGGGGTTAGGTTTAGATTTTAGGTTTAGATTTGGGGTTAGGTTTAGATTTTAGGTTTAGATTTGTGATTAGGTTTAGATTTGGGGTTAGGTTTAGATTTTAGGTTTAGATTTGGGGTTAGGTTTAGATTTTAGGTTAGGTTTAGATTTTAGGTTTAGATTTTAGGTTTAGATTTGCGGTTAGGTTTAGATTTTAGGTTTAGATTTGGGGTTAGGTTTAGATTTTAGGTTTAGATTTGGGGTTAGGTTTAGATTTGGGGTTAGGTTTAGATTTTAGGTTTAGATTTGGGGTTAGATTTGGGGTTAGGTTTAGATTTGGGGTTAGGTTTAGATTTGGGGTTAGGTTTAGATTTTCGGTTTAGATTTGGGGTTAGGTTTAGATTTTAGGTTTAGATTTTAGGTTTAGATTTGGGGTTAGGTTTAGATTTTAGGTTTAGATTTGGGGTTAGGTTTAGATTTTAGGTTTAGATTTTAGGTTTAGATTTGGGGTTAGGTTTAGATTTGGGGTTAGGTTTAGATTTTAGGTTTAGATTTGGGGTTAGGTTTAGATTTTAGGTTTAGATTTGGGATTAGGATTAGATTTGGGGTTAGGTTTAGATTTTAGGTTTAGATTTGGGGTTAGGTTGAGATTTTAGGTTTAGATTTGGGGTTAGGTTTAGATTTGGGGTTAGGTTTAGATTTTAGGTTTAGATTTGGTGTTAGGTTTAGATTTGAGGTTAGGTTTAGATTTGGGGTTAGCTTTAGATTTGGGGTTAGGTTTAGATTTTAGGTTTAGATTTGGGGTTAGGCTTAGATTTTAGGTTTAGATTTGGGGTTAGGTTTAGATTTTAGGTTTAGATTTGGGGTTAGGTTTAGATTTAGGGTTAGATTTGGGGTTAGGTTTAGATTTTAGGTTTAGATTTGGGGTTAGGTTTAGATTTGGGGTTAGGTTTAGATTTTAGGTTTAGATTTGGGGTTAGATTTGGAGTTAGGTTTAGATTTGGGGTTAGGTTTAGATTTGGGGTTAGGTTTAGATTTTCGGTTTAGATTTGGGGTTAGGTTTAGATTTTCGGTTTAGATTTTAGGTTAGGTTTAGATTTTCAGTTTAGATTTGGGCTTAGGTTTAGATTTGGGCTTAGGTTTAGATTTTAGGTTTAGATTTGGGGTTAGGCTTAAATTTTAGGATAGATTTGGGGTTAGGTTTAGATTTTAGGTTTAGATTTGGGGTTAGGTTTAGATTTTAGGTTTAGATTTGGGGTTAGGTTTAGATTTTAGGTTAGGTTTAGATTTTAGGTTTAGATTTTAGGTTTAGATTTGGGGTTAGGTTTAGATTTTAGGTTTAGATTTTAGGTTTAGATTTGGGGTTAGGTTTAGATTTTAGGTTTAGATTTATGGTTAGGTTTAGATTTTCAGTTTAGATTTGGGGTTAGGTTTAGATTTGGGTTTTAGATTTGGGGTTAGGTTTAGATTTTAGGTTTAGATTTGGGGTTTAGATTTGGGGTTAGGTTTAGATTTTAGGTTTAGATTTGGGGTTAGGTTTAGATTTGGGGTTAGGTTTAGATTTTAGGTTTAGATTTGGGGTTAGGTTTAGATTTTAGGTTAGGTTTAGATTTTAGGTTTAGATTTGGGGTTAGGTTTAGATTTTCGGTTTAGATTTTAGGTTAGGTTTAGATTTTCAGTTTAGATTTGGGCTTAGGTTTAGATTTGGGCTTAGGTTTAGATTTTAGGTTTAGATTTGGGGTTAGGCTTAAATTTTAGGATAGATTTGGGGTTAGGTTTAGATTTTAGGTTTAGATTTGGGGTTAGGTTTAGATTTTAGTTTTAGATTTGCGGTTAGGTTTAGATTTTAGGTTTAGATTTGGGGTTAGGTTTAGATTTTAGGTTAGGTTTAGATTTTAGGTTTAGATTTTAGGTTTAGATTTGGGGTTAGGTTTAGATTTTAGGTTTAGATTTTAGGTTTATATTTGGGGTTAGGTTTAGATTTTAGGTTTAGATTTGGGGTTAGGTTTAGATTTTAGGTTTAGATTTGGGGTTAGGTTTAGATTTGGGGTTTAGATTTGGGGTTAGGTTTAGATTTTAGGTTTAGATTTGGGGTTAGGTTTAGATTTGGGGTTAGGTTTAGATTTTAGGTTAGGTTTAGATTTTAGGTTTAGATTTGGGGTTAGGTTTAGATTTTAGGTTTAGATTTTAGGTTAGGTTTAGATTTTCGGTTTAGATTTGGGGTTAGGTTTAGATTTGGGCTTAGGTTTAGATTTTAGGTTTAGATTTGGGTTTAGGTTTTGATTTTAGGTTTAGATTTGGGGTTAGGTTTAGATTTGGGGTTAGGTTTAGATTTTAGGTTTAGATTTGGGGTTAGGTTTAGATTTTAGGTTTAGATTTGAGGTTAGGTTTAGATTTGGGGTTAGGTTTAGATTTGGGGTTAGGTTTAGATTTTAGGTTTAGATTTGGGGTTAGGCTTAGATTTTAGGTTTAGATTTGGGGTTAGGTTTAGATTTGGGGTTAGGTTTAGATTTTAGGTTTAGATTTGAGGTTAGGTTTAGATTTGGGGTTAGGTTTAGATTTTAGGTTTAGATTTGAGGTTAGGTTTAGATTTGGGGTTAGGTTTAGATTTTAGGTTTAGATTTGGGGTTAGGCTTAGATTTTAGGTTTAGATTTGGGGTTAGGTTTAGATTTTAGGTTTAGATTTGGGGTTAGGTTTAGATTTGGGGTTAGGTTTAGATTTTAGGTTTAGATTTGGGGTTAGGTTTGGATTTTAGGTTTAGATTTGGGGTTAGGTTTAGATTTTCGGTTTAGATTTGGGGTTAAGTTTAGATTTTCGGTTTAGATTTGGGGTTAGGTTTAGATTTGGGGTTAGGTTTAGATTTTAGGTTTAGATTTGGGGTTAGGTTTAGATTTTAGGTTTAGATTTGGGGTTAGATTTGGGGTTAGGTTTAGATTTTAGGTTTAGATTTGGGGTTAGGTTTAGATTTGGGGTTAGGTTTAGATTTTAGGTTTAGATTTGGGGTTAGATTTGGGGTTAGGTTTAGATTTGGGGTTAGGTTTAGATTTTAGGTTTAGATTTGGGGTTAGGTTTAGATTTTAGGTTTAGATTTGGGGTTAGGTTTAGATTTGGGGTTAGGTTTAGATTTTAGGTTTAGATTTGGGGTTAGATTTGGGGTTAGGTTTAGATTTGGGGTTAGGTTTAGATTTGGGGTTAGGTTTAGATTTTCGGTTTAGATTTGGGGTTAGGTTTAGATTTTAGGTTTAGATTTTAGGTTTAGATTTGGGGTTAGGTTTAGATTTTAGGTTTAGATTTGGGGTTAGGTTTAGATTTTAGGTTTAGATTTGGGCTTAGGTTTAGATTTTAGGTTTAGATTTGGGGTTAGGTTTAGATTTTAGGTTTAGATTTGGGGTTAGGTTTAGATTTGGGCTTAGGTTTAGATTTTAGGTTTAGATTTGGGGTTAGGTTTAGATTTTAGGTTTAGATTTGTGATTAGGTTTAGATTTGGGGTTAGGTTTAGATTTTAGGTTTAGATTTGGGGTTAGGTTTAGATTTTACGTTTAGATTTGGGGTTAGGTTTAGATTTGGGGTTAGGTTTAGATTTTAGGTTTAGATTTGGGGTTAGGTTTAGATTTTCGGTTTAGATTTGGGGTTAGGTTTAGATTTTAGGTTTAGATTTGGGGTTAGATTTGGGGTTAGGTTTAGATTTGGGGTTAGGTTTAGATTTGGGGTTAGGTTTAGATTTTAGGTTTAGATTTGGGGTTAGGTTTAGATTTGGGGTTAGGTTTAGATTTTAGGTTTAGATTTGGGGTTAGATTTGGGGTTAGGTTTAGATTTGGGGTTAGGTTTAGATTTGGGGTTAGGTTTAGATTTTAGGTTTAGATTTGGGGTTAGGTTTAGATTTGGGGTTAGGTTTAGATTTTCGGTTTAGATTTGGGGTTAGGTTTAGATTTGGGGTTAGGTTTAGATTTTAGGTTTAGATTTGGGGTTAGGTTTAGATTTGGGGTTAGGTTTAGATTTTAGGTTTAGATTTGGGGTTAGGTTTAGATTTTAGGTTAGGTTTAGATTTTAGGTTTAGATTTTAGGTTTAGATTTGCGGTTAGGTTTAGATTTTAGGTTTAGATTTGGGGTTAGGTTTAGATTTTTGGTTTAGATTTGGGGTTAGGTTTAGATTTTAGGTTTAGATTTGGGGTTAGGTTTAGATTTTAGGTTTAGATTTGGGGTTAGGTTTAGATTTTAGGTTTAGATTTGGGGTTAGGTTTAGATTTGGGGTTAGGTTTAGATTTTAGGTTTAGATTTGGGGTTAGGTTTAGATTTTAGGTTAGGTTTAGATTTTAGGTTTAGATTTTAGGTTTAGATTTGGGGTTAGGTTTAGATTTTAGGTTTAGATTTGGGGTTAGGTTTAGATTTTAGGTTTAGATTTGGAGTTAGGTTTAGATTTTAGGTTAGGTTCAGATTTTAGGTTTAGATTTTAGGTTTAGATTTGGGGTTAGGTTTAGATTTTAGGTTTAGATTTGGGGTTAGGTTTAGATTTCAGGTTTAGATTTGGGGTTAGGTTTAGATTTGGGGTTAGGTTTAGATTTTAGGTTTAGATTTGGGGTTAGGTTTAGATTTTAGGTTTAGATTTGGGGTTAGGTTTAGATTTGGGGTTAGGTTTAGATTTTAGGTTTAGATTTGGGGTTAGGTTTAGATTTTAGGTTTAGATTTGGGGTTAGGTTTAGATTTGGGGTTAGGTTTAGATTTTAGGTTTAGATTTGGGGTTAGGTTTAGATTTTAGGTTTAGATTTTAGGTTTAGATTTTCGGTTAGGTTTAGATTTTAGGTTTAGATTTGGGGTTAGGTTTAGATTTTAGGTTTAGATTTGGGCTTAGGTTTAGATTTTAGGTTTAGATTTGGGGTTAGGTTTAGATTTGGGGTTAGGTTAAGATTTTAGGTTTAGATTTGGGGTTAGGTTTAAATTTTAGGTTAGGTTTAGATTTTAGGTTTAGATTTTAGGTTTAGATGTGCGGTTAGGTTTAGATTTTAGGTTTAGATTTGGGGTTAGGTTTAGATTTTAGGTTTAGATTTTAGGTTTAGATTTGGGGTTAGGTTTAGATTTCGGGTTAGGTTTAGATTTTAGGTTTAGATTTGGGGTTAGGTTTAGATTTTAGGTTTAGATTTGGGGTTAGGTTTAGATTTGGGGTTAGGTTTAGATTTTAGGTTTAGATTTGGGGTTAGGTTTAGATTTTAGGTTTAGATTTGGGGTTAGGTTTAGATCTTAGGTTTAGATTTGGGGTTAGGTTTAGATTTTAGGTTTAGATTTGGGGTTAGGTTTAGATTTTAGGTTTAGATTTGGGGTTAGGTTTAGATTTAGGTTTAGATTTGGGGTTAGGTTTAGATTTTAGGTTTAGATTTGGGGTTAGGTTTAGATTTGGGGTTAGATTTGGGGTTAGGTTTAGATTTGGGGTTAGGTTTAGATTTGGGGTTAGGTTTAGATTTTAGGTTTAGATTTGGGGTTAGGTTTAGATTTGGGGTTAGGTTTAGATTTTAGGTTTAGATTTGGGGTTAGGTTTAGATTTTAGGTTTAGATTTGGGGTTAGGTTTAGATTTGGTGTTAGGTTTAGATTTTAGGTTTAGATTTGGGGTTAGGTTTAGATTTTAGGTTTAGATTTGGGGTTAGGTTTAGATTTTAGGTTTAGATTTGGGGTTAGGTTTAGATTTGGGGTTAGGTTTAGATTTTAGGTTTAGATTTGGGGTTAGGTTTAGATTTTAGGTTTAGATTTGGGGTTAGGTTTAGATTTTAGGTTTAGATATGGGGTTAGGTTTAGATTTTAGGTTTAGATTTGGGGTTAGGTTTAGATTTGGGGTTAGATTTGGGGTTAGGTTTAGATTTGGGGTTAGGTTTAGATTTGGGGTTAGGTTTAGATTTTAGGTTTAGATTTGGGGTTAGGTTTAGATTTGGGGTTAAGTTTAGATTTTAGGTTTAGATTTGGGGTTAGGTTTAGATTTTAGGTTTAGATTTGGGGTTAGGTTTAGATTTGGTGTTAGGTTTAGATTTTAGGTTTAGATTTGGGGTTAGGTTTAGATTTTAGGTTTAGATTTGGGGTTAGGTTTAGATTTGGGGTTAGGTTTAGATTTTAGGTTTAGATTTGGGGTTAGGTTTAGATTTTAGGTTTAGATTTGGGGTTAGGTTTAGATTTGGGGTTAGGTTTAGATTTTAGGTTTAGATTTGGGGTTAGGTTTAGATTTTAGGTTTAGATTTTAGGTTTAGATTTTCGGTTAGGTTTAGATTTTAGGTTTAGATTTGGGGTTAGGTTTAGATTTTAGGTTTAGATTTGGGCTTAGGTTTAGATTTTAGGATTAGATTTGGGGTTAGGTTTAGATTTGGGGTTAGGTTTAGATTTTAGGTTTAGATTTGGGGTTAGGTTTAGATTTTAGGTTAGGTTTAGATTTTAGGTTTAGATTTTAGGTTTAGATGTGCGGTTAGGTTTAGATTTTAGGTTTAGATTTGGGGTTAGGTTTAGATTTTAGGTTTAGATTTTAGGTTTAGATTTGGGGTTAGGTTTAGATTTCGGGTTAGGTTTAGATTTTAGGTTTAGATTTGGGGTTAGGTTTAGATTTTAGGTTTAGATTTGGGGTTAGGTTTAGATTTGGGGTTAGGTTTAGATTTTAGGTTTAGATTTGGGGTTAGGTTTAGATTTTAGGTTTAGATTTGGGGTTAGGTTTAGATCTTAGGTTTAGATTTGGGGTTAGGTTTAGATTTTAGGTTTAGATTTGGGGTTAGGTTTAGATTTTAGGTTTAGATTTGGGGTTAGGTTTAGATTTAGGTTTAGATTTGGGGTTAGGTTTAGATTTTAGGTTTAGATTTGGGGTTAGGTTTAGATTTGGGGTTAGATTTGGGGTTAGGTTTAGATTTGGGGTTAGGTTTAGATTTGGGGTTAGGTTTAGATTTTAGGTTTAGATTTGGGGTTAGGTTTAGATTTGGGGTTAGGTTTAGATTTTAGGTTTACATTTGGGGTTAGGTTTAGATTTTAGGTTTAGATTTGGGGTTAGGTTTAGATTTGGTGTTAGGTTTAGATTTTAGGTTTAGATTTGGGGTTAGGTTTAGATTTTAGGTTTAGATTTGGGGTTAGGTTTAGATTTTAGGTTTAGATTTTAGGTTTAGATTTGGGGTTAGGTTTAGATTTTAGGTTTAGATTTGGGGTTAGGTTTAGATTTGGGCTTAGGTTTAGATTTTAGGTTTAGATTTGGGGTTAGGTTTAGATTTTAGGTTTAGATTTGTGATTAGGTTTAGATTTGGGGTTAGGTTTAGATTTTAGGTTTAGATTTGGGGTTAGATTTGGGGTTAGGTTTAGATTTGGGGTTAGGTTTAGATTTTAGGTTTAGATTTGGGGTTAGGTTTAGAGTTTCGGTTTAGATTTGGGGTTAGGTTTAGATTTTAGGTTTAGATTTGGGGTTAGATTTGGGGTTAGGTTTAGATTTGGGGTTAGGTTTAGATTTTAGGTTTAGATTTGGGGTTAGGTTTAGATTTGGGGTTAGGTTTAGATTTTAGGTTTAGATTTGGGGTTAGATTTGGGGTTAGGTTTAGATTTGGGGTTAGGTTTAGATTTTAGGTTTAGATTTGGGGTTAGGTTTAGATTTGGGGTTAGGTTTAGATTTTAGGTTTAGATTTGGGGTTAGGTTTAGATTTTCGGTTTAGATTTGGGGTTAGGTTTAGATTTGGGGTTAGGTTTAGATTTTAGGTTTAGATTCGGGGTTAGGTTTAGATTTTAGGTTTAGATTTGGGGTTAGGTTTAGATTTTAGGTTTAGATTTTAGGTTTAGATTTGCGGTTAGTTTTAGATTTTAGGTTTAGATTTGGGGTTAGGTTTAGATTTTAGGTTTAGATTTGGGGTTAGGTTTAGATTTTAGGTTAGGTTTAGATTTTAGGTTTAGATTTTAGGTTTAGATTTGCGGTTAGGTTCAGATTTTAGGTTTAGATTTGGGGTTAGGTTTAGATTTTAGGTTTAGATTTGGGGTTAGGTTTAGATTTGGGGTTAGGTTTAGATTTTAGGTTTAGATTTGGGGTTAGGTTTGGATTTTAGGTTTAGATTTGGAGTTAGGTTTAGATTTTAGGTTAGGTTTAGATTTAAGGTTTAGATTTTAGGTTTAGATTTGGGGTTAGGTTTAGATTTTAGGTTTAGATTTGGGGTTAGGTTTAGATTTGGGGTTAGGTTTAGATTTTAGGTTTAGATTTGGGGTTAGGTTTAGATTTTAGGTTTAGATTTGGGGTTAGGTTTAGATTTGGGGTTAGGTTTAGATTTTAGGTTTAGATTTGGGGTTAGGTTTAGATTTTAGGTTTAGATTTGGGGTTAGGTTTAGATTTGGGGTTAGGTTTAGATTTTAGGTTTAGATTTGGGGTTAGGTTTAGATTTTAGGTTAGGTTTAGATTTTAGGTTTAGATTTTAGGTTTAGATTTGGGGTTAGGTTTAGATTTTAGGTTTAGATTTTAGGTTTAGATTTGGGGTTAGGTTTAGATTTTAGGTTTAGATTTGGGGTTAGGTTTAGATTTTAGGTTTAGATTTGGGGTTAGGTTTAGATTTGGGGTTTAGATTTGGGGTTAGGTTTAGATTTTAGGTTTAGATTTGGGGTTAGGTTTAGATTTGTGGTTAGGTTTAGATTTGGGGTTTAGATTTGGGGTTAGGTTTAGATTTTAGGTTTAGATTTGGGGTTAGGTTTAGATTTGGGGTTAGGTTTAGATTTTAGGTTTAGATTTGGGGTTAGGTTTAGATTTTAGGTTAGGTTTAGATTTTAGGTTTAGATTTGGGGTTAGGTTTAGATTTTCGGTTTAGATTTGGGGTTAGGTTTAGATTTTCGGTTTAGATTTGGGGTTAGGTTTAGATTTGGGGTTAGGTTTAGATTTTAGGTTAGGTTTAGATTTTAGGTTTAAATTTGGGGTTAGGTTTAGATTTTAGGTTTAGATTTGGGGTTAGGTTTAGATTTTAGGTTTAGATTTGGGGTTAGGTTTAGATTTGGGGTTAGGTTTAGATTTTAGGTTTAGATTTGGGGTTAGGTTTAGATTTTAGGTTTAGATTTGAGGTTAGGTTTAGATTTGGGGTTAGGTTTAGATTTGGGGTTAGGTTTAGATTTTAGGTTTAGATTTGGGGTTAGGTTTAGATCTTAGGTTTAGATTTGGGGTTAGGTTTAGATTTTAGGTTTAGATTTGGGGTTCGGTTTAGATTTGAGGTTTAGATTTGGGGTTAGGTTTAGATTTTCGGTTTAGATTTGGGGTTCGGTTTAGATTTGAGGTTTAGATTTGGGGTTAGGTTTAGATTTTCGGTTTAGATTTGGGGTTACGTTTAGATTTTAGGTTTAGATTTGGGGTTAGATTTGGGGTTAGGTTTAGATTTGGGGTTAGGTTTAGATTTTAGGTTTAGATTTGGGGTTAGGTTTAGATTTGGGGTTAGGTTTAGATTTTAGGTTTAGATTTGGGGTTAGATTTGGGGTTAGGTTTAGATTTGGGGTTAGGTTTAGATTTGGGGTTAGGTTTAGATTTTAGGTTTAGATTTGGGGTTAGGTTTAGATTTGGGGTTAGGTTTAGATTTTCGGTTTAGATTTGGGGTTAGGTTTAGATATGGGGTTAGGTTTAGATTTTAGGTTTAGATTTGGGGTTAGGTTTAGATTTTAGGTTTAGATTTGGGGTTCGGTTTAGATTTGAGGTTTAGATTTGGGGTTAGGTTTAGATTTTCGGTTTAGATTTGGGGTTAGGTTTAGATTTGGGGTTAGGTTTAGATTTTAGGTTTAGATTTGGGGCTAGATTTGGGGTTAGGTTTAGATTTGGGGTTAGGTTTAGATTTTAGGTTTAGATTTTAGGTTTAGATTTGCGGCTAGATTTGGGGTTAGGTTTAGATTTGGGGTTAGGTTTAGATTTTAGGTTTAGATTTTAGGTTTAGATTTGGGGTTAGGTTTAGATTTTAGGTTTAGATTTGGGGTTAGGTTTAGATTTTAGGTTTAGATTTGGGTTTAGGTTTAGATTTTAGGTTTAGATTTGGGGTTAGGTTTAGATTTGGGGTTAGGTTTAGATTTTAGGTTTAGATTTGGAGTTAGGTTTAGATTTTAGGTTAGGTTTAGATTTTAGGTTTAGATTTTAGGTTTAGATTTGCGGTTAGGTTTAGATTTTAGGTTTAGATTTGGGGTTAGGTTTAGATTTTAGGTTTAGATTTGGGGTTAGGTTTAGATTTTAGGTTTAGATTTGGGGTTAGGTTTAGATTTGGGGTTAGGTTTAGATTTTAGGTTTAGATTTGGGGTTAGGTTTAGATTTTAGGTTAGGTTTAGATTTTAGGTTTAGATTTGGGGTTAGGTTTAGATTTTAGGTTTAGATTTGGGGTTAGGTTTAGATTTGGGGTTAGGTTTAGATTTTAGGTTTAGATTTGGGGTTAGGTTTAGATTTTAGGTTTAGATTTGGGGTTAGGTTTAGATTTGCGGTTAGGTTTAGATTTTAGGTTTAGATTTGGGGTTAGGTTTAGATTTTAGGTTTAGATTTGGGGTTAGGTTTAGATTTTAGGTTTAGATTTGGGGTTAGGTTTAGATTTGCGGTTAGGTTTAGATTTTAGGTTTAGATTTGGGGTTAGGTTTAGATTTTAGGTTTAGATTTGGGGTTAGATTTGGGGTTAGGTTTAGATTTTAGGTTTAGATTTGGGGTTAGGTTTAGATTTCAGGTTTAGATTTGGGGTTAGGTTTAGATTTGGGGTTAGGTTTAGATTTTAGGTTTAGATTTGGGGTTAGGTTTAGATTTTAGGTTTAGATTTGGGGTTAGATTTGGGGTTAGGTTTAGATTTGGGGTTAGGTTTAGATTTTAGGTTTAGATTTGGGGTTAGGTTTAGATTTGGGGTTAGGTTTAGATTTTAGGTTTAGATTTGGGGTTAGATTTGGGGTTAGGTTTAGATTTGGGGTTAGGTTTAGATTTGGTGTTAGGTTCAGATTTTAGGTTTAGATTTGGGGTTAGGTTTAGATTTTAGGTTTAGATTTGGGGTTAGGTTTAGATTTGGGGTTAGGTTTAGATTTTAGGTTTAGATTTGGGGTTAGGTTTAGATTTTAGGTTAGGTTTAGATTTTAGGTTTAGATTTGGGGTTAGATTTAGATTTTAGGTTTAGATTTGGGCTTAGGTTTAGATTTTAGGTTTAGATTTGGGGTTAGGTTTAGATTTTAGGTTTAGATTTCGGGTTAGGTTTAGATTTTAGGTTTAGATTTGGTGTTAGGTTTAGATTTTAGGTTTAGATTTGGGGTTAGGTTTAGATTTTAGGTTAGGTTTAGATTTTAGGTTTAGATTTTAGGTTTAGATTTGCGGTTAGGTTTAGATTTTAGGTTTAGATTTGGGTTTAGGTTTAGATTTTAGGTTTAGATTTGGGGTTAGGTTTAGATTTCGGGTCAGGTTTAGATTTTAGGTTTAGATTTGGGGTTAGGTTTAGATTTTAGGTTTAGATTTGGGGTTAGGTTTAGATTTGGGGTTAGGTTTAGATTTTAGGTTTAGATTTGGGGTTAGGTTTAGATTTTAGGTTTAGATTTGTGATTAGGTTTAGATTTGGGGTTAGGTTTAGATTTTAGGTTTAGATTTGGGGTTAGGTTTAGATTTTACGTTTAGATTTGGGGTTAGATTTGGGGTTAGGTTTAGATTTGGGGTTAGGTTTAGATTTGGTGTTAGGTTTAGATTTTAGGTTTAGATTTGGGGTTAGGTTTAGATTTCAGGTTTAGATTTGGGGTTAGGTTTAGATTTTAGGTTTAGATTTGGGGTTAGATTTGGGGTTAGGTTTAGATTTGGGGTTAGGTTTAGATTTGGGGTTAGGTTTAGATTTGGTGTTAGGTTTAGATTTTAGGTTTAGATTTGGGGTTAGGTTTAGATTTTAGGTTTAGATTTGGGGTTAGATTTGGGGTTAGGTTTAGATTTGGTGTTAGGTTTAGATTTTAGGTTTAGATTTGGGGTTAGGTTTAGATTTTAGGTTTAGATTTGGGGTTAGGTTTAGATTTTAGGTTTAGATTTGGGGTTAGGTTTAGATTTTAGGTTTAGATTTTAGGTTAGGTTTAGATTTTAGGTTTAGATTTTAGGTTTAGATTTCGGGTTAGGTTTAGATTTTAGGTTTAGATTTGGGGTTAGGTTTAGATTTTAGGTTTAGATTTGGGGTTAGGTTTAGATTTGGGGTTAGGTTTAGATTTTAGGTTTAGATTTGGGGTTCGGTTTAGATTTGAGGTTTAGATTTGGGGTTAGGTTTAGATTTTCGGTTTAGATTTGGGGTTAGGTTTAGATTTGGGGTTAGGTTTAGATTTTAGGTTTAGATTTGGGTTTCGGTTTAGATTTGAGGTTTAGATTTGGGGTTAGGTTTAGATTTTCGGTTTAGATTTGGGGTTAGGTTTAGATTTTAGGTTTAGATTTGGGGTTAGATTTGGGGTTAGGTTTAGATTTGGGGTTAGGTTTAGATTTTAGGTTTAGATTTGGGGTTAGGTTAAGATTTGGGGTTAGGTTTAGATTTTAGGTTTAGATTTGGGGTTAGGTTTAGAGTTGGGGTTAGGTTTAGATTTTAGGTTTAGATTTGGGGTTAGATTTGGGGTTAGGTTTAGATTTTCGGTTTAGATTTGGGGTTAGGTTTAGATATGGGGTTAGGTTTAGATTTTAGGTTTAGATTTGGGGTTAGGTTTAGATTTTAGGTTTAGATTTGGGGTTCGGTTTAGATTTGGGGTTAGGTTTAGATTTTAGGTTTAGATTTGGGGTTAGGTTTAGATTTTAGGTTTAGATTTGGGGTTAGGTTTAGATTTGGGGTTAGGTTTAGATTTTAGGTTTAGATTTGGGGTTAGGTTTAGATTTTAGGTTAGGTTTAGATTTTAGGTTTAGATTTTAGGTTTAGATTTGCGGTTAGGTTTAGATTTTGGGTTTAGATTTGGGGTTAGGTTTAGATTTTAGGTTTAGATTTGGGGTTAGGTTTAGATTTTAGGTTTAGATTTGGGGTTAGGTTTAGATTTCGGGTTAGGTTTAGATTTTAGGTTTAGATTTGGGGTTAGGTTTAGATTTTAGGTTTAGATTTGGGGTTAGGTTTAGATTTGGGGTTAGGTTTAGATTTTAGGTTTAGATTTGGGGTTAGGTTTAGATTTTAGGTTTAGATTTGTGATTAGGTTTAGATTTGGGGTTAGGTTTAGATTTTAGGTTTAGATTTGGGGTTAGGTTTAGATTTTACGTTTAGATTTGGGGTTAGATTTGGGGTTAGGTTTAGATTTGGGGTTAGGTTTAGATTTGGTGTTAGGTTTAGATTTTAGGTTTAGATTTGGGGTTAGGTTTAGATTTCAGGTTTAGATTTGGGGTTAGGTTTAGATTTTAGGTTTAGATTTGGGGTTAGATTTGGGGTTAGGTTTAGATTTGGGATTAGGTTTAGATTTGGGGTTAGGTTTAGATTTGGTGTTAGGTTTAGATTTTAGGTTTAGATTTGGGGTTAGGTTTAGATTTTAGGTTTAGATTTGGGGTTAGATTTGGGGTTAGGTTTAGATTTGGTGTTAGGTTTAGATTTTAGGTTTAGATTTGGGCTTAGGTTTAGATTTTCGGTTTAGATTTTAGGTTAGGTTTAGATTTTAGGTTTAGATTTTAGGTTTAGATTTCGGGTTAGGTTTAGATTTTAGGTTTAGATTTGGGGTTAGGTTTAGATTTTAGGTTTAGATTTGGGGTTAAGTTTAGATTTGGGGTTAGGTTTAGATTTTAGGTTTAGATTTGGGGTTAGGTTTAGATTTTAGGTTTAGATTTGGGGTTAGGTTTAGATTTGGGGTTAGGTTTAGATTTTAGGTTTAGATTTGGGGTTAGGTTTAGATTTGGGGTTAGGTTTAGATTTTAGGTTTAGATTTGGGGTTAGGTTTAGATTTTAGGTTTAGATTTGGGGTTAGGTTTAGATTTTAGGTTAGGTTTAGATTTTAGGTTTAGATTTTAGGTTTAGATTTGGGGTTAGGTTTAGATTTTAGGTTTAGATTTGGGGTTAGGTTTAGATTTTAGGTTAGGTTTAGATTTTAGGTTTAGATTTGGGGTTAGGTTTAGATTTTAGGTTTAGATTTGGGGTTAGGTTTAGATTTGGGGTTAGGTTTAGATTTTAGGTTTAGATTTTAGGTTTAGATTTGGGGTTAGGTTTAGATTTTAGGTTTAGATTTGGGGTTAGGTTTAGATTTTAGGTTTAGATTTGGGGTTAGGTTTAGATTTGGGGTTTAGATTTGGGGTTAGGTTTAGATTTTAGGTTTAGATTTGGGGTTAGGTTTAGATTTTAGGTTTAGATTTGGGATTAGGTTTAGATTTTAGGTTAGGTTTAGATTTTAGGTTTAGATTTGGGGTTAGGTTTAGATTTTAGGTTTAGATTTGGGGTTAGGTTTAGATTTTAGGTTAGGTTTAGATTTTAGGTTTAGATTTTAGGTTTAGATTTGCGGTTAGGTTTAGATTTTAGGTTTAGATTTGGGGTTAGGTTTAGATTTTAGGTTTAGATTTGGGGTTAGGTTTAGATTTCGGGTCAGGTTTAGATTTTAGGTTTAGATTTGGGGTTAGGTTTAGATTTTAGGTTTAGATTTGGGGTTAGGTTTAGATTTGGGGTTAGGTTTAGATTTTAGGTTTAGATTTGGGGTTAGGTTTAGATTTTAGGTTTAGATTTGTGATTAGGTTTAGATTTGGGGTTAGGTTTAGATTTTAGGTTTAGATTTGGGGTTAGGTTTAGATTTTACGTTTAGATTTGGGGTTAGATTTGGGGTTAGGTTTAGATTTGGGGTTAGGTTTAGATTTGGTGTTAGGTTTAGATTTTAGGTTTAGATTTGGGGTTAGGTTTAGATTTCAGGTTTAGATTTGGGGTTAGGTTTAGATTTTAGGTTTAGATTTGGGGTTAGATTTGGGGTTAGGTTTAGATTTGGGGTTAGGTTTAGATTTGGGGTTAGGTTTAGATTTGGTGTTAGGTTTAGATTTTAGGTTTAGATTTGGGGTTAGGTTTAGATTTTAGGTTTAGATTTGGGGTTAGATTTGGGGTTAGGTTTAGATTTGGTGTTAGGTTTAGATTTTAGGTTTAGATTTGGGGTTAGGTTTAGATTTTAGGTTTAGATTTGGGGTTAGGTTTAGATTTTAGGTTTAGATTTGGGGTTAGGTTTAGATTTTAGGTTAGGTTTAGATTTTAGGTTTAGATTTTAGGTTTAGATTTCGGGTTAGGTTTAGATTTTAGGTTTAGATTTGGGGTTAGGTTTAGATTTTAGGTTTAGATTTGGGGTTAGGTTTAGATTTGGGGTTAGGTTTAGATTTTAGGTTTAGATTTGGGGTTCGGTTTAGATTTGAGGTTTAGATTTGGGGTTAGGTTTAGATTTTCGGTTTAGATTTGGGGTTAGGTTTAGATTTGGGGTTAGGTTTAGATTTTAGGTTTAGATTTGGGGTTCGGTTTAGATTTGAGGTTTAGATTTGGGGTTAGGTTTAGATTTTCGGTTTAGATTTGGGGTTAGGTTTAGATTTTAGGTTTAGATTTGGGGTTAGATTTGGGGTTAGGTTTAGATTTGGGGTTAGGTTTAGATTTTAGGTTTAGATTTGGGGTTAGGTTAAGATTTGGGGTTAGGTTTAGATTTTAGGTTTAGATTTGGGGTTAGGTTTAGAGTTGGGGTTAGGTTTAGATTTTAGGTTTAGATTTGGGGTTAGATTTGGGGTTAGGTTTAGATTTTCGGTTTAGATTTGGGGTTAGGTTTAGATATGGGGTTAGGTTTAGATTTTAGGTTTAGATTTGGGGTTAGGTTTAGATTTTAGGTTTAGATTTGGGGTTCGGTTTAGATTTGGGGTTAGGTTTAGATTTTAGGTTTAGATTTGGGGTTAGGTTTAGATTTTAGGTTTAGATTTGGGGTTAGGTTTAGATTTGGGGTTAGGTTTAGATTTTAGGTTTAGATTTGGGGTTAGGTTTAGATTTTAGGTTAGGTTTAGATTTTAGGTTTAGATTTTAGGTTTAGATTTGCGGTTAGGTTTAGATTTTAGGTTTAGATTTGGGGTTAGGTTTAGATTTTAGGTTTAGATTTGGGGTTAGGTTTAGATTTTAGGTTTAGATTTGGGGTTAGGTTTAGATTTCGGGTTAGGTTTAGATTTTAGGTTTAGATTTGGGGTTAGGTTTAGATTTTAGGTTTAGATTTGGGGTTAGGTTTAGATTTGGGGTTAGGTTTAGATTTTAGGTTTAGATTTGGGGTTAGGTTTAGATTTTAGGTTTAGATTTGTGATTAGGTTTAGATTTGGGGTTAGGTTTAGATTTTAGGTTTAGATTTGGGGTTAGGTTTAGATTTTACGTTTAGATTTGGGGTTAGATTTGGGGTTAGGTTTAGATTTGGGGTTAGGTTTAGATTTGGTGTTAGGTTTAGATTTTAGGTTTAGATTTGGGGTTAGGTTTAGATTTCAGGTTTAGATTTGGGGTTAGGTTTAGATTTTAGGTTTAGATTTGGGGTTAGATTTGGGGTTAGGTTTAGATTTGGGATTAGGTTTAGATTTGGGGTTAGGTTTAGATTTGGTGTTAGGTTTAGATTTTAGGTTTAGATTTGGGGTTAGGTTTAGATTTTAGGTTTAGATTTGGGGTTAGATTTGGGGTTAGGTTTAGATTTGGTGTTAGGTTTAGATTTTAGGTTTAGATTTGGGGTTAGGTTTAGATTTTAGGTTTAGATTTGGGCTTAGGTTTAGATTTTAGGTTTAGATTTTAGGTTAGGTTTAGATTTTAGGTTTAGATTTTAGGTTTAGATTTCGGGTTAGGTTTAGATTTTAGGTTTAGATTTGGGGTTAGGTTTAGATTTTAGGTTTAGATTTGGGGTTAAGTTTAGATTTGGGGTTAGGTTTAGATTTTAGGTTTAGATTTGGGGTTAGGTTTAGATTTTAGGTTTAGATTTGGGGTTAGGTTTAGATTTGGGGTTAGGTTTAGATTTTAGGTTTAGATTTGGGGTTAGGTTTAGATTTGGGGTTAGGTTTAGATTTTAGGTTTAGATTTGGGGTTAGGTTTAGATTTTAGGTTTAGATTTGGGGTTAGGTTTAGATTTTAGGTTAGGTTTAGATTTTAGGTTTAGATTTTAGGTTTAGATTTGGGGTTAGGTTTAGATTTTAGGTTTAGATTTGGGGTTAGGTTTAGATTTTAGGTTAGGTTTAGATTTTAGGTTTAGATTTGGGGTTAGGTTTAGATTTTAGGTTTAGATTTGGGGTTAGGTTTAGATTTGGGGTTAGGTTTAGATTTTAGGTTTAGATTTTAGGTTTAGATTTGGGGTTAGGTTTAGATTTTAGGTTTAGATTTGGGGTTAGGTTTAGATTTTAGGTTTAGATTTGGGGTTAGGTTTAGATTTGGGGTTTAGATTTGGGGTTAGGTTTAGATTTTAGGTTTAGATTTGGGGTTAGGTTTAGATTTGGGGTTAGGTTTAGATTTTAGGTTTAGATTTTAGGTTTAGATTTGGGATTAGGTTTAGATTTTAGGTTAGGTTTAGATTTTAGGTTTAGATTTGGGGTTAGGTTTAGATTTTCGGTTTAGATTTGGGGTTAGGTTTAGATTTTCGGTTTAGATTTGGGGTTAGGTTTAGATTTGGGCTTAGGTTTAGATTTTAGGTTTAGATTTGGGGTTAGGCTTAAATTTTAGGATAGATTTGGGGTTAGGTTTAGATTTTAGGTTTAGATTTGAGGTTAGGTTTAGATTTGGGGTTAGGTTTAGATTTTAGGTTTAGATTTGGGGTTAGGTTTAGATCTTAGGTTTAGATTTGGGGTTAGGTTTAGATTTTAGGTTTAGATTTGGGGTTCGGTTTAGATTTGGGGTTAGGTTTAGATTTTAGGTTTAGATTTGGGGTTAGGTTTAGATTTTAGGGTTAGATTTGGGGTTAGATTTGGGGTTAGGTTTAGATTTGGGGTTAGGTTTAGATTGTAGGTTTAGATTTGGGGTTAGGTTTAGATTTGGGGTTAGGTTTAGATTTTAGGTTTAGATTTGGGGTTAGATTTGGGGATAGGTTTAGATTTGGAGTTAGGTTTAGATTTGGGGTTAGGTTTAGATTTTAGGTTTAGATTTGGGGTTAGGTTTAGATTTTACGTTTAGATTTGGGGTTAGATTTGGGGTTAGGTTTAGATTTGGGGTTAGGTTTAGATTTTACGTTTAGATTTGGGGTTAGATTTGGGGTTTGGTTTAGATTTGGGGTTAGGTTTAGATTTGGTGTTAGGTTTAGATTTTAGGTTTAGATTTGGGGTTAGGTTTAGATTTCAGGTTTAGATTTGGGGTTAGGTTTAGATTTTAGGTTTAGATTTGGGGTTAGATTTGGGGTTAGGTTTAGATTTGGGGTTAGGTTTAGATTTGGGGTTAGGTTTAGATTTTAGGTTTAGATTTGGGGTTAGGTTTAGATTTTAGGTTTAGATTTGGGGTTAGATTTGGGGTTAGGTTTAGATTTGGTGTTAGGTTTAGATTTTAGGTTTAGATTTGGGGTTAGGTTTAGATTTGGGGTTAGGTTTAGATTTTAGGTTTAGATTTTAGGTTAGGTTTAGATTTTAGGTTTAGATTTTAGGTTTAGATTTCGGGTTAGGTTTAGATTTTAGGTTTAGATTTGGGGTTAGGTTTAGATTTTAGGTTTAGATTTGGGGTTAGGTTTAGATTTGGGGTTAGGTTTAGATTTGGGGTTCGGTTTAGATTTGAGGTTTAGATTTGGGGTTAGGTTTAGATTTTCGGTTTAGATTTGGGGTTAGGTTTAGATTTGGGGTTAGGTTTAGATTTTAGGTTTAGATTTGGGGTTCGGTTTAGATTTGAGGTTTAGATTTGGGGTTAGGTTTAGATTTTCGGTTTAGATTTGGGGTTAGGTTTAGATTTTAGGTTTAGATTTGGGGTTAGATTTGGGGTTAGGTTTAGATTTGGGGTTAGGTTTAGATTTGGGGTTAGGTTAAGATTTGGGGTTAGGTTTAGATTTTAGGTTTAGATTTGGGGTTAGGTTTAGATTTTAGGTTTAGATTTGGGGTTAGGTTTAGATTTGGGGTTAGGTTTAGATTTTAGGTTTAGATTTGGGGTTAGATTTGGGGTTAGGTTTAGATTTTCGGTTTAGATTTGGGGTTAGGTTTAGATATGGGGTTAGGTTTAGATTTTAGGTTTAGATTTGGGGTTAGGTTTAGATTTTAGGTTTAGATTTGGGGTTCGGTTTAGATTTGGGGTTAGGTTTAGATTTTAGGTTTAGATTTGGGGTTAGGTTTAGATTTTAGGTTTAGATTTGGGGTTAGGTTTAGATTTTAGGTTAGGTTTAGATTTTAGGTTTAGATTTTAGGTTTAGATTTGCGGTTAGGTTTAGATTTTAGGTTTAGATTTGGGGTTAGGTTTAGATTTTAGGTTTAGATTTGGGGTTAGGTTTAGATTTGGGGTTAGGTTTAGATTTTAGGTTTAGATTTGGGGTTAGGTTTAGATTTTAGGTTTAGATTTGTGATTAGGTTTAGATTTGGGGTTAGGTTTAGATTTTAGGTTTAGATTTGGGGTTAGGTTTAGATTTTACGTTTAGATTTGGGGTTAGATTTGGGGTTAGGTTTAGATTTGGGGTTAGGTTTAGATTTGGTGTTAGGTTTAGATTTTAGGTTTAGATTTGGGGTTAGGTTTAGATTTCAGGTTTAGATTTGGGGTTAGGTTTAGATTTTAGGTTTAGATTTGGGGTTAGATTTGGGGTTAGGTTTAGATTTGGGGTTAGGTTTAGATTTGGGGTTAGGTTTAGATTTGGTGTTAGGTTTAGATTTTAGGTTTAGATTTGGGGTTAGGTTTAGATTTTACGTTTAGATTTGGGGTTAGATTTGGGGTTAGGTTTAGATTTGGTGTTAGGTTTAGATTTTAGGTTTAGATTTGGGGTTAGGTTTAGATTTTAGGTTTAGATTTGGGGTTAGGTTTAGATTTTAGGTTTAGATTTTAGGTTAGGTTTAGATTTTAGGTTTAGATTTTAGGTTTAGATTTCGGGTTAGGTTTAGATTTTAGGTTTAGATTTGGGGTTAGGTTTAGATTTGGGGTTAGGTTTAGATTTTAGGTTTAGATTTGGGGTTAGGTTTAGATTTGGGGTTAGGTTTAGATTTTAGGTTTAGATTTGGGGTTAGGTTTAGATTTTAGGTTTAGATTTGGGGTTAGGTTTAGATTTTAGGTTAGGTTTAGATTTTAGGTTTAGATTTTAGGTTTAGATTTGGGGTTAGGTTTAGATTTTAGGTTTAGATTTGGGGTTAGGTTTAGATTTGGGGTTAGGTTTAGATTTTAGGTTTAGATTTGGGGTTAGGTTTAGATTTTAGGTTTAGATTTGGGGTTAGGTTTAGATTTTAGGTTTAGATTTGGGGTTAGGTTTAGATTTGGGGTTAGGTTTAGATTTTAGGTTTAGATTTGGGGTTAGGTTTAGATTTTAGGTTAGGTTTAGATTTTAGGTTTAGATTTGGGGTTAGGTGTAGATTTTCGGTTTAGATTTGGGGTTAGGTTTAGATTTTCGGTTTAGATTTGGGGTTAGGTTTAGATTTGGGCTTAGGTTTAGATTTTAGGTTTAGATTTGGGGTTAGGCTTAAATTTTAGGATAGATTTGGGGTTAGGTTTAGATTTTAGGTTTAGATTTGAGGTTAGGTTTAGATTTGGGGTTAGGTTTAGATTTGGGGTTAGGTTTAGATTTTAGGTTTAGATTTGGGGTTAGGTTTAGATCTTAGGTTTAGATTTGGGGTTAGGTTTAGATTTTAGGTTTAGATTTGGGGTTCGGTTTAGATTTGGGGTTAGGTTTAGATTTTAGGTTTAGATTTGGCGTTAGGTTTAGATTTTAGGGTTAGATTTGGGGTTAGATTTGGGGTTAGGTTTAGATTTGGGGTTAGGTTTAGATTTTAGGTTTAGATTTGGGGTTAGGTTTAGATTTGGGGTTAGGTTTAGATTTTAGGTTTAGATTTGGGGTTAGATTTGGGGATAGGTTTAGATTTGGGGTTAGGTTTAGATTTGGGGTTAGGTTTAGATTTTAGGTTTAGATTTGGGGTTAGGTTTAGATTTTACGTTTAGATTTGGGGTTAGATTTGGGGTTAGGTTTAAATTTGGGGTTAGGTTTAGATTTTACGTTTAGATTTGGGGTTAGATTTGGGGTTAGGTTTAGATTTGGGGTTAGGTTTAGATTTGGTGTTAGGTTTAGATTTTAGGTTTAGATTTGGGGTTAGGTTTAGATTTCAGGTTTAGATTTGGGGTTAGGTTTAGATTTTAGGTTTAGATTTGGGGTTAGATTTGGGGTTAGGTTTAGATTTGGGGTTAGGTTTAGATTTGGGGTTAGGTTTAGATTTTAGGTTTAGATTTGGGATTAGGTTTAGATTTTAGGTTTAGATTTGGGGTTAGATTTGGGGTTAGGTTTAGATTTGGTGTTAGGTTTAGATTTTAGGTTTAGATTTGGGGTTAGGTTTAGATTTTAGGTTTAGATTTGGGGTTAGGTTTAGATTTTAGGTTTAGATTTTAGGTTAGGTTTAGATTTTAGGTTTAGATTTTAGGTTTAGATTTCGGGTTAGGTTTAGATTTTAGGTTTAGATTTGGGGTTAGGTTTAGATTTTAGGTTTAGATTTGGGGTTAAGTTTAGATTTGGGGTTAGGTTTAGATTTTAGGTTTAGATTTGGGGTTAGGTTTAGATTTTAGGTTTAGATTTGGGGTTAGGTTTAGATTTGGGGTTAGGTTTAGATTTTAGGTTTAGATTTGGGGTTAGGTTTAGATTTGGGGTTAGGTTTAGATTTTTGGTTTAGATTTGGGGTTAGGTTTAGATTTTAGCTTTAGATTTGGGGTTAGGTTTAGATTTTAGGTTAGGTTTAGATTTTAGGTTTAGATTTGGGGTTAGGTTTAGATTTGGGGTTAGGTTTAGATTTTAGGTTTAGATTTGGGGTTAGGTTTAGATTTTAGGTTTAGATTTGGGGTTAGGTTTAGATTTGGGGTTAGGTTTAGATTTTAGGTTTAGATTTTAGGTTTAGATTTGGGGTTAGGTTTAGATTTTAGGTTTAGATTTGGGGTTAGGTTTGATTTGGGGTTTAGATTTGGGGTTAGGTTTAGATTTTAGGTTTAGATTTGGGGTTAGGTTTAGATTTGGGGTTAGGTTTAGATTTTAGGTTTAGATTTGGGGTTAGGCTTAAATTTTAGGATAGATTTGGGGTTAGGTTTAGATTTTAGGTTTAGATTTGAGGTTAGGTTTAGATTTGGGGTTAGGTTTAGATTTGGGGTTAGGTTTAGATTTTAGGTTTAGATTTGGGGTTAGGTTTAGATCTTAGGTTTAGATTTGGGGTTAGGTTTAGATTTTAGGTTTAGATTTGGGGTTCGGTTTAGATTTGGGGTTAGGTTTAGATTTTAGGTTTAGATTTGGGGTTAGGTTTAGATTTTAGGGTTATATTTGGGGTTAGATTTGGGGTTAGGTTTAGATTTGGGGTTAGGTTTAGATTTTAGGTTTAGATTTGGGGTTAGGTTTAGATTTGGGGTTAGGTTTAGATTTTAGGTTTAGATTTGGGGTTAGATTTGGGGATAGGTTTAGATTTGGGGTTAGGTTTAGATTTGGGGTTAGGTTTAGATTTTAGGTTTAGATTTGGGGTTAGGTTTAGATTTGGGGTTAGGTTTAGATTTTCGGTTTAGATTTGGGGTTAGGTTTAGATTTGGGGTTAGGTTTAGATTTTAGGTTTAGATTTGGTGTTAGGTTTAGATTTTAGGTTTAGATTTGGGGTTAGGTTTAGATTTGGGGTTAGGTTTAGATTTTAGGTTTAGATTTGGGGTTAGGTTTAGATTTTAGGTTAGGTTTAGATTTTAGGTTTAGATTTTAGGTTTAGATTTGCGGTTAGGTTTAGATTTTAGGTTTAGATTTGGGGTTAGGTTTAGATTTTAGGTTTAGATTTGGGGTTAGGTTTAGATTTCAGGTTTAGATTTGGGGTTAGGTTTAGATTTGGGGTTAGGTTTAGATTTTAGGTTTAGATTTGGGGTTACGTTTAGATTTTAGGTTAGGTTTAGATTTTAGGTTTAGATTTTAGGTTTAGATTTGCGGTTAGGTTTAGATTTTAGGTTTAGATTTGGGGTTAGGTTTAGATTTTAGGTTTAGATTTGGGGTTAGGTTTAGATTTTAGGTTTAGATTTGGGGTTAGGTTTAGATTTCGGGTTAGGTTTAGATTTTAGGTTTAGATTTGGGGTTAGGTTTAGATTTTAGGTTTAGATTTGGGGTTAGGTTTAGATTTTAGGTTTAGATTTGGGGTTAGGTTTAGATTTTAGGTTTGGATTTAAGGTTAGGTTTAGATTTTAGGTTTAGATTTGGGGTTAGGTTTAGATTTTCGGTTTAGATTTGGGGTTAGGTTTAGATTTGGGGTTAGGTTTAGATTTTAGGTTTAGATTTGGGGTTAGGTTTAGATTTTAGGTTTAGATTTGGGGTTAGATTTGGGGTTAGGTTTAGATTTGGGGTTTAGATTTGGGGTTAGGTTTAGATTTGGGGTTAGGTTTAGATTTTAGGTTTAGATTTGGGGTTAGGTTTAGATTTGGGGTTAGGTTTAGATTTTAGGTTTAGATTTGGGGTTAGATTTGGGGATAGGTTTAGATTTGGGGTTAGGTTTAGATTTGGGGTTAGGTTTAGATTTTAGGTTTAGATTTGGGGTTAGGTTTAGATTTGGGGTTAGGTTTAGATTTTCGGTTTAGATTTGGGGTTAGGTTTAGATTTGGGGTTAGGTTTAGATTTTAGGTTTAGATTTGGGGTTAGGTTTAGATTTTAGGTTTAGATTTGGGGTTAGGTTTAGATTTGGGGTTAGGTTTAGATTTTAGGTTTAGATTTGGGGTTAGGTTTAGATTTTAGGTTAGGTTTAGATTTTAGGTTTAGATTTTAGGTTTAGATTTGCGGTTAGGTTTAGATTTTAGGTTTAGATTTGGGGTTAGGTTTAGATTTTAGGTTTAGATTTGGGGTTAGGTTTAGATTTTAGGTTTAGATTTGGGGTTAGATTTGGGGATAGGTTTAGATTTGGGGTTAGGTTTAGATTTGGGGTTAGGTTTAGATTTTAGGTTTAGATTTGGGGTTAGGTTTAGATTTTACGTTTAGATTTGGGGTTAGATTTGGGGTTAGGTTTAGATTTGGGGTTAGGTTTAGATTTTACGTTTAGATTTGGGGTTAGATTTGGGGTTAGGTTTAGATTTGGGGTTAGGTTTAGATTTGGTGTTAGGTTTAGATTTTAGGTTTAGATTTGGGGTTAGCTTTAGATTTCAGGTTTAGATTTGGGGTTAGGTTTAGATTTTAGGTTTAGATTTGGGGTTAGATTTGGGGTTAGGTTTAGATTTGGGGTTAGGTTTAGATTTGGGGTTAGGTTTAGATTTTAGGTTTAGATTTGGGGTTAGGTTTAGATTTTAGGTTTAGATTTGGGGTTAGGTTTAGATTTTAGGTTTAGATTTGGGGTTAGATTTGGGGTTAGGTTTAGATTTGGTGTTAGGTTTAGATTTTAGGTTTAGATTTGGGGTTAGGTTTAGATTTGGGGTTAGGTTTAGATTTTAGGTTTAGATTTTAGGTTAGGTTTAGATTTTAGGTTTAGATTTTAGGTTTAGATTTCGGGTTAGGTTTAGATTTTAGGTTTAGATTTGGGGTTAGGTTTAGATTTTAGGTTTAGATTTGGGGTTAGGTTTAGATTTGGGGTTAGGTTTAGATTTGGGGTTCGGTTTAGATTTGAGGTTTAGATTTGGGGTTAGGTTTAGATTTTCGGTTTAGATTTGGGGTTAGGTTTAGATTTCGGGTTAGGTTTAGATTTTAGGTTTAGATTTGGGGTTCGGTTTAGATTTGAGGTTTAGATTTGGGGTTAGGTTTAGATTTTCGGTTTAGATTTGGGGTTAGGTTTAGATTTTAGGTTTAGATTTGGGGTTAGATTTGGGGTTAGGTTTAGATTTGGGGTTAGGTTTAGATTTTAGGTTTAGATTTGGGGTTAGGTTAAGATTTGGGGTTAGGTTTAGATTTTAGGTTTAGATTTGGGGTTAGGTTTAGATTTTAGGTTTAGATTTGGGGTTAGGTTTAGATTTGGGGTTAGGTTTAGATTTTAGGTTTAGATTTGGGGTTAGATTTGGGGTTAGGTTTAGATTTTCGGTTTAGATTTGGGGTTAGGTTTAGATATGGGGTTAGGTTTAGATTTTAGGTTTAGATTTGGGGTTAGGTTTAGATTTTAGGTTTAGATTTGGGGTTCGGTTTAGATTTGGGGTTAGGTTTAGATTTTAGGTTTAGATTTGGGGTTAGGTTTAGATTTCAGGTTTAGATTTGGGGTTAGGTTTAGATTTGGGGTTAGGTTTAGATTTTAGGTTTAGATTTGGGGTTAGGTTTAGATTTTAGGTTAGGTTTAGATTTTAGGTTTAGATTTTAGGTTTAGATTTGCGGTTAGGTTTAGATTTTAGGTTTAGATTTGGGGTTAGGTTTAGATTTTAGGTTTAGATTTGGGGTTAGGTTTAGATTTTAGGTTTAGATTTGGGGTTAGGTTTAGATTTGGGGTTAGGTTTAGATTTTAGGTTTAGATTTGGGGTTAGGTTTAGATTTTAGGTTTAGATTTGTGATTAGGTTTAGATTTGGGGTTAGGTTTAGATTTTAGGTTTAGATTTGGGGTTAGGTTTAGATTTTACGTTTAGATTTGGGGTTAGATTTGGGGTTAGGTTTAGATTTGGGGTTAGGTTTAGATTTGGTGTTAGGTTTAGATTTTAGGTTTAGATTTGGGGTTAGGTTTAGATTTCAGGTTTAGATTTGGGGTTAGGTTTAGATTTTAGGTTTAGATTTGGGGTTAGATTTGGGGTTAGGTTTAGATTTGGGGTTAGGTTTAGATTTGGGGTTAGGTTTAGATTTGGTGTTAGGTTTAGATTTTAGGTTTAGATTTGGGGTTAGGTTTAGATTTTAGGTTTAGATTTGGGGTTAGATTTGGGGTTAGGTTTAGATTTGGTGTTAGGTTTAGATTTTAGGTTTAGATTTGGGGTTAGGTTTAGATTTTAGGTTTAGATTTGGGGTTAGGTTTAGATTTTAGGTTTAGATTTTAGGTTAGGTTTAGATTTTAGGTTTAGATTTTAGGTTTAGATTTCGGGTTAGGTTTAGATTTTAGGTTTAGATTTGGGGTTAGGTTTAGATTTTAGGTTTAGATTTGGGGTTAAGTTTAGATTTGGGGTTAAGTTTAGATTTTAGGTTTAGATTTGGGGTTAGGTTTAGATTTTAGGTTTAGATTTGGGGTTAGGTTTAGATTTGGGGTTAGGTTTAGATTTTAGGTTTAGATTTGGGGTTAGGTTTAGATTTTAGGTTTAGATTTGGGGTTAGGTTTAGATTTGGGGTTAGGTTTAGATTTTAGGTTTAGATTTGGGGTTAGGTTTAGATTTTAGGTTTAGATTTGGGGTTAGGTTTAGATTTTAGGTTAGGTTTAGATTTTAGGTTTAGATTTTAAGTTTAGATTTGGGGTTAGGTTTAGATTTTAGGTTTAGATTTGGGGTTAGGTTTAGATTTGGGGTTACGTTTAGATTTTAGGTTTAGATTTGGGGTTAGGTTTAGATTTTAGGTTTAGATTTGGGGTTAGGTTTAGATTTGGGGTTAGGTTTAGATTTTAGGTTTAGATTTTAGGTTTAGATTTGGGGTTAGGTTTAGATTTTAGGTTTAGATTTGGGGTTACGTTTAGATTTTAGGTTTAGATTTGGGGTTAGGTTTAGATTTGGGGTTAGGTTTAGATTTTAGGTTTAGATTTGGGGTTAGGTTTAGATTTTAGGTTAGGTTTAGATTTTAGGTTTAGATTTGGGGTTAGGTGTAGATTTTCGGTTTAGATTTGGGGTTAGGTTTAGATTTTCGGTTTAGATTTGGGGTTAGGTTTAGATTTGGGCTTAGGTTTAGATTTTAGGTTTAGATTTGGGGTTAGGCTTAAATTTTAGGATAGATTTGGGGTTAGGTTTAGATTTTAGGTTTAGATTTGAGGTTAGGTTTAGATTTGGGGTTAGGTTTAGATTTGGGGTTAGGTTTAGATTTTAGGTTTAGATTTGGGGTTAGGTTTAGATCTTAGGTTTAGATTTGGGGTTAGGTTTAGATTTTAGGTTTAGATTTGGGGTTCGGTTTAGATTTTAGGGTTAGATTTGGGGTTAGATTTGGGGTTAGGTTTAGATTTGGGGTTAGGTTTAGATTTTAGGTTTAGATTTGGGGTTAGGTTTAGATTTGGGGTTAGGTTTAGATTTTAGGTTTAGATTTGGGGTTAGATTTGGGGATAGGTTTAGATTTGGGGTTAGGTTTAGATTTGGGGTTAGGTTTAGATTTTAGGTTTAGATTTGGGGTTAGATTTAGATTTTACGTTTAGATTTGGGGTTAGATTTGGGGTTAGGTTTAGATTTGGGGTTAGGTTTAGATTTTACGTTTAGATTTGGGGTTAGATTTGGGGTTAGGTTTAGATTTGGGGTTAGGTTTAGATTTGGTGTTAGGTTTAGATTTTAGGTTTAGATTTGGGGTTAGGTTTAGATTTCAGGTTTAGATTTGGGGTTAGGTTTAGATTTTAGGTTTACATTTGGGGTTAGATTTGGGGTTAGGTTTAGATTTGGGGTTAGGTTTAGATTTGGGGTTAGGTTTAGATTTTAGGTTTAGATTTGGGATTAGGTTTAGATTTTAGGTTTAGATTTGGGGTTAGATTTGGGGTTAGGTTTAGATTTGGTGTTAGGTTTAGATTTTAGGTTTAGATTTGGGGTTAGGTTTAGATTTTAGGTTTAGATTTGGGGTTAGGTTTAGATTTTAGGTTTAGATTTTAGGTTAGGTTTAGATTTTAGGTTTAGATTTTAGGTTTAGATTTCGGGTTAGGTTTAGATTTTAGGTTTAGATTTGGGGTTAGGTTTAGATTTTAGGTTTAGATTTGGGGTTAAGTTTAGATTTGGGGTTAGGTTTAGATTTTAGGTTTAGATTTGGGGTTAGGTTTAGATTTTAGGTTTAGATTTGGGGTTAGGTTTAGATTTGGGGTTAGGTTTAGATTTTAGGTTTAGATTTGGGGTTAGGTTTAGATTTGGGGTTAGGTTTAGATTTTTGGTTTAGATTTGGGGTTAGGTTTAGATTTTAGCTTTAGATTTGGGGTTAGGTTTAGATTTTAGGTTAGGTTTAGATTTTAGGTTTAGATTTTAGGTTTAGATTTGGGGTTAGGTTTAGATTTTAGGTTTAGATTTGGGTTTAGGTTTAGATTTGGGGTTAGGTTTAGATTTTAGGTTTAGATTTGGGGTTAGGTTTAGATTTTAGGTTTAGATTTGGGGTTAGGTTTAGATTTGGGGTTAGGTTTAGATTTTAGGTTTAGATTTTAGGTTTAGATTTGGGGTTAGGTTTAGATTTTAGGTTTAGATTTGGGGTTAGGTTTAGATTTTAGGTTTAGATTTGGGGTTAGGTTTAGATTTGGGGTTTAGATTTGGGGTTAGGTTTAGATTTTAGGTTTAGATTTGGGGTTAGGTTTAGATTTGGGGTTAGGTTTAGATTTTAGGTTTAGATTTGGGGTTAGGTTTAGATTTGGGGTTAGGTTTAGATTTTAGGTTTAGATTTGGGGTTAGGTTTAGATTTTCGGTTTAGATTTGGGGTTAGGTTTAGATTTTCGGTTTAGATTTGGGGTTAGGTTTAGATTTGGGCTTAGGTTTAGATTTTAGGTTTAGATTTGGGGTTAGGCTTAAATTTTAGGATAGATTTGGGGTTAGGTTTAGATTTTAGGTTTAGATTTGCGGTTAGGTTTAGATTTGGGGTTAGGTTTAGATTTGGGGTTAGGTTTAGATTTTAGGTTTAGATTTGGGGTTAGGTTTAGATCTTAGGTTTAGATTTGGGGTTAGGTTTAGATTTTAGGTTTAGATTTGGGGTTCGGTTTAGATTTGGGGTTAGGTTTAGATTTTAGGTTTAGATTTGGGGTTAGGTTTAGATTTTAGGGTTATATTTGGGGTTAGATTTGGGGTTAGGTTTAGATTTGGGGTTAGGTTTAGATTTTAGGTTTAGATTTGGGGTTAGATTTGGGGATAGGTTTAGATTTGGGGTTAGGTTTAGATTTGGGGTTAGGTTTAGATTTTAGGTTTAGATTTGGGGTTAGGTTTAGATTTGGGGTTAGGTTTAGATTTTCGGTTTAGATTTGGGGTTAGGTTTAGATTTGGGGTTAGGTTTAGATTTTAGGTTTAGATTTGGTGTTAGGTTTAGATTTTAGGTTTAGATTTGGGGTTAGGTTTAGATTTGGGGTTAGGTTTAGATTTTAGGTTTAGATTTGGGGTTAGGTTTAGATTTTAGGTTAGGTTTAGATTTTAGGTTTAGATTTTAGGTTTAGATTTGCGGTTAGGTTTAGATTTTAGGTTTAGATTTGGGGTTAGGTTTAGATTTTAGGTTTAGATTTGGGGTTAGGTTTAGATTTTAGGTTTAGATTTGGGGTTACGTTTAGATTTTAGGTTAGGTTTAGATTTTAGGTTTAGATTTTAGGTTTAGATTTGCGGTTAGGTTTAGATTTTAGGTTTAGATTTGGGGTTAGGTTTAGATTTTAGGTTTAGATTTGGGGTTAGGTTTAGATTTTAGGTTTAGATTTGGGGTTAGGTTTAGATTTCGGGTTAGGTTTAGATTTTAGGTTTAGATTTGGGGTTAGGTTTAGATTTTAGGTTTAGATTTGGGGTTAGGTTTAGATTTGGGGTTAGGTTTAGATTTTAGGTTTAGATTTGGGGTTAGGTTTAGATTTTAGGTTTGGATTTAAGGTTAGGTTTAGATTTTAGGTTTAGATTTGGGGTTAGGTTTAGATTTTCGGTTTAGATTTGGGGTTAGGTTTAGATTTGGAGTTAGGTTTAGATTTTAGGTTTAGATTTGGGGTTAGGTTTAGATTTTAGGTTTAGATTTGGGGTTAGATTTGGGGTTAGGTTTAGATTTGGGGTTTAGATTTGGGGTTAGGTTTAGATTTGGGGTTAGGTTTAGATTTTAGGTTTAGATTTGGGGTTAGGTTTAGATTTGGGGTTAGGTTTAGATTTTAGGTTTAGATTTGGGGTTAGATTTGGGGATAGGTTTAGATTTGGGGTTAGGTTTAGATTTGGGGTTAGGTTTAGATTTTAGGTTTAGATTTGGGGTTAGGTTTAGATTTGGGGTTAGGTTTAGATTTTAGGTTTAGATTTGGGGTTAGGTTTAGATTTTAGGTTTAGATTTGGGGTTAGGTTTAGATTTGGGGTTAGGTTTAGATTTTAGGTTTAGATTTGGGGTTAGGTTTAGATTTTAGGTTAGGTTTATATTTTAGGTTTAGATTTTAGGTTTAGATTTGCGGTTAGGTTTAGATTTTAGGTTTAGATTTGGGGTTAGGTTTAGATTTTAGGTTTAGATTTGGGGTTAGGTTTAGATTTTAGGTTTAGATTTGGGGTTAGGTTTAGATTTGGGGTTAGGTTTAGATTTTAGGTTTAGATTTGGGGTTACGTTTAGATTTTAGGTTAGGTTTAGATTTTAGGTTTAGATTTTAGGTTTAGATTTGCGGTTAGGTTTAGATTTTAGGTTTAGATTTGGGGTTAGGTTTAGATTTTAGGTTTAGATTTGGGGTTAGGTTTAGATTTTAGGTTTAGATTTGGGGTTAGGTTTAGATTTCGGGTTAGGTTTAGATTTTAGGTTTAGATTTGGGGTTAGGTTTAGATTTTAGGTTTAGATTTGGGGTTAGGTTTAGATTTGGGGTTAGGTTTAGATTTTAGGTTTAGATTTGGGGTTAGGTTTAGATTTTAGGTTTGGATTTAAGGTTAGGTTTAGATTTTAGGTTTAGATTTGGGGTTAGGTTTAGATTTTCGGTTTAGATTTGGGGTTAGGTTTAGATTTGGGGTTAGGTTTAGATTTTAGGTTTAGATTTGGGGTTAGGTTTAGATTTTAGGTTTAGATTTGGGGTTAGATTTGGGGTTAGGTTTAGATTTGGGGTTTAGATTTGGGGTTAGGTTTAGATTTGGGGTTAGGTTTAGATTTTAGGTTTAGATTTGGGGTTAGGTTTAGATTTGGGGTTAGGTTTAGAGTTCAGGTTTAGATTTGGGGTTAGGTTTAGATTTTAGTTTTAGATTTGGGGTTAGATTTGGGGTTAGGTTTAGATTTGGGGTTAGGTTTAGATTTGGGGTTAGGTTTAGATTTGGTGTTAGGTTTAGATTTTAGGTTTAGATTTGGGGTTAGGTTTAGATTTCAGGTTTAGATTTGGGGTTAGATTTGGGGTTAGGTTTAGATTTGGGGTTTAGATTTGGGGTTAGGTTTAGATTTGGGGTTAGGTTTAGATTTTAGGTTTAGATTTGGGGTTAGGTTTAGATTTGGGGTTAGGTTTAGATTTTAGGTTTAGATTTGGGGTTAGATTTGGGGATAGGTTTAGATTTGGGGTTAGGTTTAGATTTGGGGTTAGGTTTAGATTTTAGGTTTAGATTTGGGGTTAGGTTTAGATTTGGGGTTAGGTTTAGATTTTCGGTTTAGATTTGGGGTTAGGTTTAGATTTGGGGTTAGGTTTAGATTTTAGGTTTAGATTTGGGGTTAGGTTTAGATTTTAGGTTTAGATTTGGGGTTAGGTTTAGATTTGGGGTTAGGTTTAGATTTTAGGTTTAGATTTGGGGTTAGGTTTAGATTTTAGGTTAGGTTTATATTTTAGGTTTAGATTTTAGGTTTAGATTTGCGGTTAGGTTTAGATTTTAGGTTTAGATTTGGGGTTAGGTTTAGATTTTAGGTTTAGATTTGGGGTTAGGTTTAGATTTTAGGTTTAGATTTGGGGTTAGGTTTAGATTTGGGGTTAGGTTTAGATTTTAGGTTTAGATTTGGGGTTACGTTTAGATTTTAGGTTAGGTTTAGATTTTAGGTTTAGATTTTAGGTTTAGATTTGCGGTTAGGTTTAGATTTTAGGTTTAGATTTGGGGTTAGGTTTAGATTTTAGGTTTAGATTTGGGGTTAGGTTTAGATTTTAGGTTTAGATTTGGGGTTAGGTTTAGATTTCGGGTTAGGTTTAGATTTTAGGTTTAGATTTGGGGTTAGGTTTAGATTTTAGGTTTAGATTTGGGGTTAGGTTTAGATTTGGGGTTAGGTTTAGATTTTAGGTTTAGATTTGGGGTTAGGTTTAGATTTTAGGTTTGGATTTAAGGTTAGGTTTAGATTTTAGGTTTAGATTTGGGGTTAGGTTTAGATTTTCGGTTTAGATTTGGGGTTAGGTTTAGATTTGGGGTTAGGTTTAGATTTTAGGTTTAGATTTGGGGTTAGGTTTAGATTTTAGGTTTAGATTTGGGGTTAGATTTGGGGTTAGGTTTAGATTTGGGGTTTAGATTTGGGGTTAGGTTTAGATTTGGGGTTAGGTTTAGATTTTAGGTTTAGATTTGGGGTTAGGTTTAGATTTGGGGTTAGGTTTAGAGTTCAGGTTTAGATTTGGGGTTAGGTTTAGATTTTAGTTTTAGATTTGGGGTTAGATTTGGGGTTAGGTTTAGATTTGGGGTTAGGTTTAGATTTGGGGTTAGGTTTAGATTTGGTGTTAGGTTTAGATTTTAGGTTTAGATTTGGGGTTAGGTTTAGATTTCAGGTTTAGATTTGGGGTTAGATTTGGGGTTAGGTTTAGATTTGGGGTTAGGTTTAGATTTGGTGTATAGGTTTAGATTTTAGGTTTAGATTTGGGGTTAGGTTTAGATTTTAGGTTTAGATTTGGGGTTAGGTTTAGATTTTAGGTTTAGATTTGGGGTTAGGTTTAGATTTGGGGTTAGGTTTAGATTTTAGGTTTAGATTTGGAGTTAGGTTTAGATTTTAGGTTAGGTTTAGATTTTAGGTTTAGATTTTAGGTTTAGATTTGGGATTAGGTTTAGATTTTAGGTTTAGATTTGGGGTTAGGTTTAGATTTTAGGTTAGGTTTAGATTTTAGGTTTAGATTTTAGGTTTAGATTTGCGGTTAGGTTTAGATTTTAGGTTTAGATTTGGGGTTAGGTTTAGATTTTAGGTTTAGATTTGGGGTTAGATTTAGATTTTAGGTTTAGATTTGGGCTTAGGTTTAGATTTTAGGTTTAGATTTGGGGTTAGGTTTAGATTTTAGGTTTAGATTTCGGGTTAGGTTTAGATTTTAGGTTTAGATTTGGTGTTAGGTTTAGATTTTAGGTTTAGATTTGGTGTTAGGTTTAGATTTTAGGTTTAGATTTGGGGTTAGGTTTAGATTTTAGGTTAGGTTTAGATTTTAGGTTTAGATTTTAGGTTTAGATTTGCGGTTAGGTTTAGATTTTAGGTTTAGATTTGGGGTTAGGTTTAGATTTTAGGTTTAGATTTGGGGTTAGGTTTAGATTTTAGGTTTAGATTTGGGGTTAGGTTTAGATTTCGGGTTAGGTTTAGATTTTAGGTTTAGATTTGGGGTTAGGTTTAGATTTTAGGTTTAGATTTGGGGTTAGGTTTAGATTTGGGGTTAGGTTTAGATTTGGGGTTAGGTTTAGATTTTAGGTTTAGATTTGTGATTAGGTTTAGATTTGGGGTTAGGTTTAGATTTTAGGTTTAGATTTGGGGTTAGGTTTAGATTTTACGTTTAGATTTGGGGTTAGATTTGGGGTTAGGTTTAGATTTGGGGTTAGGTTTAGATTTGGTGTTAGGTTTAGATTTTAGGTTTAGATTTGGGGTTAGGTTTAGATTTTAGGTTTAGATTTGGGGTTAGGTTTAGATTTGGGGTTTAGATTTGGGGTTAGGTTTAGATTTTAGGTTTAGATTTGGGGTTAGGTTTAGATTTGGGGTTAGGTTTAGATTTTAGGTTTAGATTTGGGGTTAGGTTTAGATTTTAGGTTAGGTTTAGATTTTAGGTTTAGATTTGGGGTTAGGTTTAGATTTTAGGTTTAGATTTGGGGTTAGGTTTAGATTTTAGGTTTAGATTTGGGGTTAGGTTTAGATTTTAGGTTTAGATTTGGGGTTAGGTTTAGATTTGGGGTTAGGTTTAGATTTTAGGTTTAGATTTGGGGTTAGGTTTAGATTTTAGGTTTAGATTTGGGGTTAGGTTTAGATTTGGGGTTAGGTTTAGATTTTAGGTTTAGATTTTAGGTTTAGATTTGGGGTTAGGTTTAGATTTGGGGTTTAGATTTGGGGTTAGGTTTAGATTTTAGGTTTAGATTTGGGGTTAGGTTTAGATTTGGGGTTAGGTTTAGATTTTAGGTTTAGATTTGGGGTTAGGCTTAAATTTTAGGATAGATTTGGGGTTAGGTTTAGATTTTAGGTTTAGATTTGAGGTTAGGTTTAGATTTGGGGTTAGGTTTAGATTTGGGGTTAGGTTTAGATTTTAGGTTTAGATTTGGGGTTAGGTTTAGATCTTAGGTTTAGATTTGGGGTTAGGTTTAGATTTTAGGTTTAGATTTGGGGTTAGGTTTAGATTTTAGGTTTAGATTTGGGGTTAGGTTTAGATTTTAGGTTTAGATTTGGGGTTAGGTTTAGATTTGGGGTTAGGTTTAGATTTTAGGTTTAGATTTGGGGTTAGGTTTAGATTTTAGGTTAGGTTTATATTTTAGGTTTAGATTTTAGGTTTAGATTTGCGGTTAGGTTTAGATTTTAGGTTTAGATTTGGGGTTAGGTTTAGATTTTAGGTTTAGATTTGGGGTTAGGTTTAGATTTGGGGTTAGGTTTAGATTTTAGGTTTAGATTTGGGGTTACGTTTAGATTTTAGGTTAGGTTTAGATTTTAGGTTTAGATTTTAGGTTTAGATTTGCGGTTAGGTTTAGATTTTAGGTTTAGATTTGGGGTTAGGTTTAGATTTTAGGTTTAGATTTGGGGTTAGGTTTAGATTTTAGGTTTAGATTTGGGGTTAGGTTTAGATTTCGGGTTAGGTTTAGATTTTAGGTTTAGATTTGGGGTTAGGTTTAGATTTTAGGTTTAGATTTGGGGTTAGGTTTAGATTTGGGGTTAGGTTTAGATTTTAGGTTTAGATTTGGGGTTAGGTTTAGATTTTAGGTTTGGATTTAAGGTTAGGTTTAGATTTTAGGTTTAGATTTGGGGTTAGGTTTAGATTTTCGGTTTAGATTTGGGGTTAGGTTTAGATTTGGGGTTAGGTTTAGATTTTAGGTTTAGATTTGGGGTTAGGTTTAGATTTTAGGTTTAGATTTGGGGTTAGATTTGGGGTTAGGTTTAGATTTGGGGTTTAGATTTGGGGTTAGGTTTAGATTTGGGGTTAGGTTTAGATTTTAGGTTTAGATTTGGGGTTAGGTTTAGATTTGGGGTTAGGTTTAGAGTTCAGGTTTAGATTTGGGGTTAGGTTTAGATTTTAGTTTTAGATTTGGGGTTAGATTTGGGGTTAGGTTTAGATTTGGGGTTAGGTTTAGATTTGGTGTTAGGTTTAGATTTTAGGTTTAGATTTGGGGTTAGGTTTAGATTTCAGGTTTAGATTTGGGGTTAGATTTGGGGTTAGGTTTAGATTTGGGGTTAGGTTTAGATTTGGTGTATAGGTTTAGATTTTAGGTTTAGATTTGGGGTTAGGTTTAGATTTTAGGTTTAGATTTGGGGTTAGGTTTAGATTTTAGGTTTAGATTTGGGGTTAGGTTTAGATTTGGGGTTAGGTTTAGATTTTAGGTTTAGATTTGGAGTTAGGTTTAGATTTTAGGTTAGGTTTAGATTTTAGGTTTAGATTTTAGGTTTAGATTTGGGGTTAGGTTTAGATTTTAGGTTTAGATTTGGGGTTAGGTTTAGATTTTAGGTTAGGTTTAGATTTTAGGTTTAGATTTTAGGTTTAGATTTGCGGTTAGGTTTAGATTTTAGGTTTAGATTTGGGGTTAGGTTTAGATTTTAGGTTTAGATTTGGGGTTAGATTTAGATTTTAGGTTTAGATTTGGGCTTAGGTTTAGATTTTAGGTTTAGATTTGGGGTTAGGTTTAGATTTTAGGTTTAGATTTCGGGTTAGGTTTAGATTTTAGGTTTAGATTTGGTGTTAGGTTTAGATTTTAGGTTTAGATTTGGTGTTAGGTTTAGATTTTAGGTTTAGATTTGGGGTTAGGTTTAGATTTTAGGTTAGGTTTAGATTTTAGGTTTAGATTTTAGGTTTAGATTTGCGGTTAGGTTTAGATTTTAGGTTTAGATTTGGGGTTAGGTTTAGATTTTAGGTTTAGATTTGGGGTTAGGTTTAGATTTTAGGTTTAGATTTGGGGTTAGGTTTAGATTTCGGGTTAGGTTTAGATTTTAGGTTTAGATTTGGGGTTAGGTTTAGATTTTAGGTTTAGATTTGGGGTTAGGTTTAGATTTGGGGTTAGGTTTAGATTTGGGGTTAGGTTTAGATTTTAGGTTTAGATTTGTGATTAGGTTTAGATTTGGGGTTAGGTTTAGATTTTAGGTTTAGATTTGGGGTTAGGTTTAGATTTTACGTTTAGATTTGGGGTTAGATTTGGGGTTAGGTTTAGATTTGGGGTTAGGTTTAGATTTGGTGTTAGGTTTAGATTTTAGGTTTAGATTTGGGGTTAGGTTTAGATTTTAGGTTTAGATTTGGGGTTAGGTTTAGATTTGGGGTTTAGATTTGGGGTTAGGTTTAGATTTTAGGTTTAGATTTGGGGTTAGGTTTAGATTTGGGGTTAGGTTTATATTTTAGGTTTAGATTTGGGGTTAGGTTTAGATTTTAGGTTAGGTTTAGATTTTAGGTTTAGATTTGGGGTTAGGTTTAGATTTTAGGTTTAGATTTGGGGTTAGGTTTAGATTTTAGGTTTAGATTTGGGGTTAGGTTTAGATTTTAGGTTTAGATTTGGGGTTAGGTTTAGATTTGGGGTTAGGTTTAGATTTTAGGTTTAGATTTGGGGTTAGGTTTAGATTTTAGGTTTAGATTTGGGGTTAGGTTTAGATTTGGGGTTAGGTTTAGATTTTAGGTTTAGATTTTAGGTTTAGATTTGGGGTTAGGTTTAGATTTGGGGTTTAGATTTGGGGTTAGGTTTAGATTTTAGGTTTAGATTTGGGGTTAGGTTTAGATTTGGGGTTAGGTTTAGATTTTAGGTTTAGATTTGGGGTTAGGCTTAAATTTTAGGATAGATTTGGGGTTAGGTTTAGATTTTAGGTTTAGATTTGAGGTTAGGTTTAGATTTGGGGTTAGGTTTAGATTTGGGGTTAGGTTTAGATTTTAGGTTTAGATTTGGGGTTAGGTTTAGATCTTAGGTTTAGATTTGGGGTTAGGTTTAGATTTTAGGTTTAGATTTGGGGTTCGGTTTAGATTTGGGGTTAGGTTTAGATTTTAGGTTTAGATTTGGGGTTAGGTTTAGATTTTAGGGTTATATTTGGGGTTAGATTTGGGGTTAGGTTTAGATTTGGGGTTAGGTTTAGATTTTAGGTTTAGATTTGGGGTTAGGTTTAGATTTGGGGTTAGGTTTAGATTTTAGGTTTAGATTTGGGGTTAGATTTGGGGATAGGTTTAGATTTGGGGTTAGGTTTAGATTTGGGGTTAGGTTTAGATTTTAGGTTTAGATTTGGGGTTAGGTTTAGATTTTAGGTTTAGATTTGGGGTTAGGTTTAGATTTGGGGTTAGGTTTAGATTTTAGGTTTAGATTTGGGGTTACGTTTAGATTTTAGGTTAGGTTTAGATTTTAGGTTTAGATTTTAGGTTTAGATTTGCGGTTAGGTTTAGATTTTAGGTTTAGATTTGGGGTTAGGTTTAGATTTTAGGTTTAGATTTGGGGTTAGGTTTAGATTTTAGGTTTAGATTTGGGGTTAGGTTTAGATTTCGGGTTAGGTTTAGATTTTAGGTTTAGATTTGGGGTTAGGTTTAGATTTTAGGTTTAGATTTGGGGTTAGGTTTAGATTTTAGGTTTGGATTTAAGGTTAGGTTTAGATTTTAGGTTTAGATTTGGGGTTAGGTTTAGATTTTCGGTTTAGATTTGGGGTTAGGTTTAGATTTGGGGTTAGGTTTAGATTTTAGGTTTAGATTTGGGGTTAGGTTTAGATTTTAGGTTTAGATTTGGGGTTAGATTTGGGGTTAGGTTTAGATTTGGGGTTTAGATTTGGGGTTAGGTTTAGATTTGGGGTTAGGTTTAGATTTGGGGTTAGGTTTAGATTTTAGGTTTAGATTTGGGGTTAGGTTTAGATTTGGGGTTAGGTTTAGATTTTAGGTTTAGATTTGGGGTTACGTTTAGATTTTAGGTTAGGTTTAGATTTTAGGTTTAGATTTTAGGTTTAGATTTGCGGTTAGGTTTAGATTTTAGGTTTAGATTTGGGGTTAGGTTTAGATTTTAGGTTTAGATTTGGGGTTAGGTTTAGATTTTAGGTTTAGATTTGGGGTTAGGTTTAGATTTGGGGTTAGGTTTAGATTTTAGGTTTAGATTTGGGGTTAGGTTTAGATTTTAGGTTAGGTTTAGATTTTAGGTTTAGATTTTAGGTTTACATTTGCGGTTAGGTTTAGATTTTAGGTTTAGATTTGGGGTTAGGTTTAGATTTTAGGTTTAGATTTGGGGTTAGGTTTAGATTTTAGGTTTAGATTTGGGGTTAGATTTGGGGATAGGTTTAGATTTGGGGTTAGGTTTAGATTTGGGGTTAGGTTTAGATTTTAGGTTTAGATTTGGGGTTAGGTTTAGATTTTACGTTTAGATTTGGGGTTAGATTTGGGGTTAGGTTTAGATTTGGGGTTAGGTTTAGATTTTACGTTTAGATTTGGGGTTAGATTTGGGGTTAGGTTTAGATTTGGGGTTAGGTTTAGATTTGGTGTTAGGTTTAGATTTTAGGTTTAGATTTGGGGTTAGCTTTAGATTTCAGGTTTAGATTTGGGGTTAGGTTTAGATTTTAGGTTTAGATTTGGGGTTAGATTTGGGGTTAGGTTTAGATTTGGGGTTAGGTTTAGATTTGGGGTTAGGTTTAGATTTTAGGTTTAGATTTGGGGTTAGGTTTAGATTTTAGGTTTAGATTTGGGGTTAGGTTTAGATTTTAGGTTTAGATTTGGGGTTAGATTTGGGGTTAGGTTTAGATTTGGTGTTAGGTTTAGATTTTAGGTTTAGATTTGGGGTTAGGTTTAGATTTGGGGTTAGGTTTAGATTTTAGGTTTAGATTTTAGGTTAGGTTTAGATTTTAGGTTTAGATTTTAGGTTTAGATTTCGGGTTAGGTTTAGATTTTAGGTTTAGATTTGGGGTTAGGTTTAGATTTTAGGTTTAGATTTGGGGTTAGGTTTAGATTTGGGGTTAGGTTTAGATTTGGGGTTCGGTTTAGATTTGAGGTTTAGATTTGGGGTTAGGTTTAGATTTTCGGTTTAGATTTGGGGTTAGGTTTAGATTTGGGGTTAGGTTTAGATTTTAGGTTTAGATTTGGGGTTCGGTTTAGATTTGAGGTTTAGATTTGGGGTTAGGTTTAGATTTTCGGTTTAGATTTGGGGTTAGGTTTAGATTTTAGGTTTAGATTTGGGGTTAGATTTGGGGTTAGGTTTAGATTTGGGGTTAGGTTTAGATTTTAGGTTTAGATTTGGGGTTAGGTTAAGATTTGGGGTTAGGTTTAGATTTTAGGTTTAGATTTGGGGTTAGGTTTAGATTTTAGGTTTAGATTTGGGGTTAGGTTTAGATTTGGGGTTAGGTTTAGATTTTAGGTTTAGATTTGGGGTTAGATTTGGGGTTAGGTTTAGATTTTCGGTTTAGATTTGGGGTTAGGTTTAGATATGGGGTTAGGTTTAGATTTTAGGTTTAGATTTGGGGTTAGGTTTAGATTTTAGGTTTAGATTTGGGGTTCGGTTTAGATTTGGGGTTAGGTTTAGATTTTAGGTTTAGATTTGGGGTTAGGTTTAGATTTTAGGTTTAGATTTGGGGTTAGGTTTAGATTTGGGGTTAGGTTTAGATTTTCGGTTTAGATTTGGGGTTAGGTTTAGATTTTAGGTTAGGTTTAGATTTTAGGTTTAGATTTTAGGTTTAGATTTGCGGTTAGGTTTAGATTTTAGGTTTAGATTTGGGGTTAGGTTTAGATTTTAGGTTTAGATTTGGGGTTAGGTTTAGATTTTAGGTTTAGATTTGGGGTTAGGTTTAGATTTGGGGTTAGGTTTAGATTTTAGGTTTAGATTTGGGGTTAGGTTTAGATTTTAGGTTTAGATTTGTGATTAGGTTTAGATTTGGGGTTAGGTTTAGATTTTAGGTTTAGATTTGGGGTTAGGTTTAGATTTTACGTTTAGATTTGGGGTTAGATTTGGGGTTAGGTTTAGATTTGGGGTTAGGTTTAGATTTGGTGTTAGGTTTAGATTTTAGGTTTAGATTTGTGGTTAGGTTTAGATTTCAGGTTTAGATTTGGGGTTAGGTTTAGATTTTAGGTTTAGATTTGGGGTTAGATTTGGGGTTAGGTTTAGATTTGGGGTTAGGTTTAGATTTGGGGTTAGGTTTAGATTTGGTGTTAGGTTTAGATTTTAGGTTTAGATTTGGGGTTAGGTTTAGATTTTAGGTTTAGATTTGGGGTTAGATTTGGGGTTAGGTTTAGATTTGGTGTTAGGTTTAGATTTTAGGTTTAGATTTGGGGTTAGGTTTAGATTTTAGGTTTAGATTTGGGGTTAGGTTTAGATTTTAGGTTTAGATTTTAGGTTAGGTTTAGATTTTAGGTTTAGATTTTAGGTTTAGATTTCGGGTTAGGTTTAGATTTTAGGTTTAGATTTGGGGTTAGGTTTAGATTTTAGGTTTAGATTTGGGGTTAAGTTTAGATTTGGCGTTAAGTTTAGATTTTAGGTTTAGATTTGGGGTTAGGTTTAGATTTTAGGTTTAGATTTGGGGTTAGGTTTAGATTTGGGGTTAGGTTTAGATTTTAGGTTTAGATTTGGGGTTAGGTTTAGATTTTAGGTTTAGATTTGGGGTTAGGTTTAGATTTGGGGTTAGGTTTAGATTTTAGGTTTAGATTTGGGGTTAGGTTTAGATTTTAGGTTTAGATTTGGGGTTAGGTTTAGATTTTAGGTTAGGTTTAGATTTTAGGTTTAGATTTTAGGTTTAGATTTGGGGTTAGGTTTAGATTTTAGGTTTAGATTTGGGGTTAGGTTTAGATTTGGGGTTAGGTTTAGATTTTAGGTTTAGATTTGGGGTTAGGTTTAGATTTTAGGTTTAGATTTGGGGTTAGGTTTAGATTTGGGGTTAGGTTTAGATTTTAGGTTTAGATTTTAGGTTTAGATTTGGGGTTAGGTTTAGATTTTAGGTTTAGATTTGGGGTTAGGTTTAGATTTTAGGTTTAGATTTGGGGTTAGGTTTAGATCTTAGGTTTAGATTTGGGGTTAGGTTTAGATTTTAGGTTTAGATTTGGGGTTCGGTTTAGATTTGGGGTTAGGTTTAGATTTTAGGTTTAGATTTGGGGTTAGGTTTAGATTTTAGGGTTATATTTGGGGTTAGATTTGGGGTTAGGTTTAGATTTGGGGTTAGGTTTAGATTTTAGGTTTAGATTTGGGGTTAGGTTTAGATTTGGGGTTAGGTTTAGATTTTAGGTTTAGATTTGGGGTTAGATTTGGGGATAGGTTTAGATTTGGGGTTAGGTTTAGATTTGGGGTTAGGTTTAGATTTTAGGTTTAGATTTGGGGTTAGGTTTAGATTTGGGGTTAGGTTTAGATTTTCGGTTTAGATTTGGGGTTAGGTTTAGATTTGGGGTTAGGTTTAGATTTTAGGTTTAGATTTGGTGTTAGGTTTAGATTTTAGGTTTAGATTTGGGGTTAGGTTTAGATTTGGGGTTAGGTTTAGATTTTAGGTTTAGATTTGGGGTTAGGTTTAGATTTTAGGTTAGGTTTAGATTTTAGGTTTAGATTTTAGGTTTAGATTTGCGGTTAGGTTTAGATTTTAGGTTTAGATTTGGGGTTAGGTTTAGATTTTAGGTTTAGATTTGGGGTTAGGTTTAGATTTTAGGTTTAGATTTGGGGTTAGGTTTAGATTTGGGGTTAGGTTTAGATTTTAGGTTTAGATTTGGGGTTACGTTTAGATTTTAGGTTAGGTTTAGATTTTAGGTTTAGATTTTAGGTTTAGATTTGCGGTTAGGTTTAGATTTTAGGTTTAGATTTGGGGTTAGGTTTAGATTTTAGGTTTAGATTTGGGGTTAGGTTTAGATTTTAGGTTTAGATTTGGGGTTAGGTTTAGATTTCGGGTTAGGTTTAGATTTTAGGTTTAGATTTGGGTTTAGGTTTAGATTTTAGGTTTAGATTTGGGGTTAGGTTTAGATTTTAGGTTTAGATTTGGGGTTAGGTTTAGATTTTAGGTTTGGATTTAAGGTTAGGTTTAGATTTTAGGTTTAGATTTGGGGTTAGGTTTAGATTTTCGGTTTAGATTTGGGGTTAGGTTTAGATTTGGGGTTAGGTTTAGATTTTAGGTTTAGATTTGGGGTTAGGTTTAGATTTTAGGTTTAGATTTGGGGTTAGATTTGGGGTTAGGTTTAGATTTGGGGTTTAGATTTGGGGTTAGGTTTAGATTTGGGGTTAGGTTTAGATTTTAGGTTTAGATTTGGGGTTAGGTTTAGATTTGGGGTTAGGTTTAGATTTTAGGTTTAGATTTGGGGTTAGATTTGGGGATAGGTTTAGATTTGGGGTTAGGTTTAGATTTGGGGTTAGGTTTAGATTTTAGGTTTAGATTTGGGGTTAGGTTTAGATTTGGGGTTAGGTTTAGATTTTCGGTTTAGATTTGGGGTTAGGTTTAGATTTGGGGTTAGGTTTAGATTTTAGGTTTAGATTTGGGGTTAGGTTTAGATTTTAGGTTTAGATTTGGGGTTAGGTTTAGATTTTAGGTTTAGATTTTAGGTTTAGATTTGGGGTTAGGTTTAGATTTTAGGTTAGGTTTAGATTTTAGGTTTAGATTTTAGGTTTAGATTTGCGGTTAGGTTTAGATTTTAGGTTTAGATTTGGGGTTAGGTTTAGATTTTAGGTTTAGATTTGGGGTTAGGTTTAGATTTTAGGTTTAGATTTGGGGTTAGATTTGGGGATAGGTTTAGATTTGGGGTTAGGTTTAGATTTGGGGTTAGGTTTAGATTTTAGGTTTATATTTGGGGTTAGGTTTAGATTTTACGTTTAGATTTGGGGTTAGATTTGGGGTTAGGTTTAGATTTGGGGTTAGGTTTAGATTTTACGTTTAGATTTGGGGTTAGATTTGGGGTTAGGTTTAGATTTGGGGTTAGGTTTAGATTTGGTGTTAGGTTTAGATTTTAGGTTTAGATTTGGGGTTAGCTTTAGATTTCAGGTTTAGATTTGGGGTTAGGTTTAGATTTTAGGTTTAGATTTGGGGTTAGATTTGGGGTTAGGTTTAGATTTGGGGTTAGGTTTAGATTTTAGGTTTAGATTTGGGGTTAGGTTTAGATTTTAGGTTTAGATTTGGGGTTAGGTTTAGATTTTAGGTTTAGATTTGGGGTTAGATTTGGGGTTAGGTTTAGATTTGGTGTTAGGTTTAGATTTTAGGTTTAGATTTGGGGTTAGGTTTAGATTTGTGGTTAGGTTTAGATTTTAGGTTTAGATTTTAGGTTAGGTTTAGATTTTAGGTTTAGATTTTAGGTTTAGATTTCGGGTTAGGTTTAGATTTTAGGTTTAGATTTGGGGTTAGGTTTAGATTTTAGGTTTAGATTTGGGGTTAGGTTTAGATTTGGGGTTAGGTTTAGATTTGGGGTTCGGTTTAGATTTGAGGTTTAGATTTGGGGTTAGGTTTAGATTTTAGGTTTAGATTTGGGGTTAGGTTTAGATTTGGGGTTAGGTTTAGATTTTAGGTTTAGATTTGGGGTTCGGTTTAGATTTGAGGTTTAGATTTGGGGTTAGGTTTAGATTTTCGGTTTAGATTTGGGGTTAGGTTTAGATTTTAGGTTTAGATTTGGGGTTAGATTTGGGGTTAGGTTTAGATTTGGGGTTAGGTTTAGATTTTAGGTTTAGATTTGGGGTTAGGTTAAGATTTGGGGTTAGGTTTAGATTTTAGGTTTAGATTTGGGGTTAGGTTTAGATTTTAGGTTTAGATTTGGGGTTAGGTTTAGATTTGGGGTTAGGTTTAGATTTTAGGTTTAGATTTGGGGTTAGATTTGGGGTTAGGTTTAGATTTTCGGTTTAGATTTGGGGTTAGGTTTAGATATGGGGTTAGGTTTAGATTTTAGGTTTAGATTTGGGGTTAGGTTTAGATTTTAGGTTTAGATTTGGGGTTCGGTTTAGATTTGGGGTTAGGTTTAGATTTTAGGTTTAGATTTGGGGTTAGGTTTAGATTTTAGGTTTAGATTTGGGGTTAGGTTTAGATTTGGGGTTAGGTTTAGATTTTAGGTTTAGATTTGGGGTTAGGTTTAGATTTTAGGTTAGGTTTAGATTTTAGGTTTAGATTTTAGGTTTAGATTTGCGGTTAGGTTTAGATTTTAGGTTTAGATTTGGGGTTAGGTTTAGATTTTAGGTTTAGATTTGGGGTTAGGTTTAGATTTTAGGTTTAGATTTGGGGTTAGGTTTAGATTTGGGGTTAGGTTTAGATTTTAGGTTTAGATTTGGGGTTAGGTTTAGATTTTAGGTTTAGATTTGTGATTAGGTTTAGATTTGGGGTTAGGTTTAGATTTTAGGTTTAGATTTGGGGTTAGGTTTAGATTTTACGTTTAGATTTGGGGTTAGATTTGGGGTTAGGTTTAGATTTGGGGTTAGGTTTAGATTTGGTGTTAGGTTTAGATTTTAGGTTTAGATTTGGGGTTAGGTTTAGATTTCAGGTTTAGATTTGGGGTTAGGTTTAGATTTTAGGTTTAGATTTGGGGTTAGATTTGGGGTTAGGTTTAGATTTGGGGTTAGGTTTAGATTTGGGGTTAGGTTTAGATTTGGTGTTAGGTTTAGATTTTAGGTTTAGATTTGGGGTTAGGTTTAGATTTTAGGTTTAGATTTGGGGTTAGATTTGGGGTTAGGTTTAGATTTGGTGTTAGGTTTAGATTTTAGGTTTAGATTTGGGGTTAGGTTTAGATTTTAGGTTTAGATTTGGGGTTAGGTTTAGATTTTAGGTTTAGATTTTAGGTTAGGTTTAGATTTTAGGTTTAGATTTGGGGTTAGGTTTAGATTTTAGGTTTAGATTTGGGGTTAAGTTTAGATTTGGGGTTAAGTTTAGATTTTAGGTTTAGATTTGGGGTTAGGTTTAGATTTTAGGTTTAGATTTGGGGTTAGGTTTAGATTTGGGGTTAGGTTTAGATTTTAGGTTTAGATTTGGGGTTAGGTTTAGATTTTAGGTTTAGATTTGGGGTTAGGTTTAGATTTGGGGTTAGGTTTAGATTTTAGGTTTAGATTTGGGGTTAGGTTTAGATTTTAGGTTTAGATTTGGGGTTAGGTTTAGATTTTAGGTTAGGTTTAGATTTTAGGTTTAGATTTTAGGTTTAGATTTGGGGTTAGGTTTAGATTTTAGGTTTAGATTTGGGGTTAGGTTTAGATTTGGGGTTAGGTTTAGATTTTAGGTTTAGATTTGGGGTTAGGTTTAGATTTTAGGTTTAGATTTGGGGTTAGGTTTAGATTTGGGGTTAGGTTTAGATTTTAGGTTTAGATTTTAGGTTTAGATTTGGGGTTAGGTTTAGATTTTAGGTTTAGATTTGGGGTTAGGTTTAGATTTTAGGTTTAGATTTGGGGTTAGGTTTAGATTTGGGGTTAGGTTTAGATTTTAGGTTTAGATTTGGGGTTAGGTTTAGATTTTAGGTTAGGTTTAGATTTTAGGTTTAGATTTGGGGTTAGGTGTAGATTTTCGGTTTAGATTTGGGGTTAGGTTTAGATTTTCGGTTTAGATTTGGGGTTAGGTTTAGATTTGGGCTTAGGTTTAGATTTTAGGTTTAGATTTGGGGTTAGGCTTAAATTTTAGGATAGATTTGGGGTTAGGTTTAGATTTTAGGTTTAGATTTGAGGTTAGGTTTAGATTTGGGGTTAGGTTTAGATTTGGGGTTAGGTTTAGATTTTAGGTTTAGATTTGGGGTTAGGTTTAGATCTTAGGTTTAGATTTGGGGTTAGGTTTAGATTTTAGGTTTAGATTTGGGGTTCGGTTTAGATTTTAGGGTTAGATTTGGGGTTAGATTTGGGGTTAGGTTTAGATTTGGGGTTAGGTTTAGATTTTAGGTTTAGATTTGGGGTTAGGTTTAGATTTGGGGTTAGGTTTAGATTTTAGGTTTAGATTTGGGGTTAGATTTGGGGATAGGTTTAGATTTGGGGTTAGGTTTAGATTTGGGGTTAGGTTTAGATTTTAGGTTTAGATTTGGGGTTAGGTTTAGATTTTACGTTTAGATTTGGGGTTAGATTTGGGGTTAGGTTTAGATTTGGGGTTAGGTTTAGATTTTACGTTTAGATTTGGGGTTAGATTTGGGGTTAGGTTTAGATTTGGGGTTAGGTTTAGATTTGGTGTTAGGTTTAGATTTTAGGTTTAGATTTGGGGTTAGGTTTAGATTTTAGGTTTAGATTTGGGGTTAGGTTTAGATTTTAGGTTTAGATTTTAGGTTAGGTTTAGATTTTAGGTTTAGATTTGGGGTTAGATTTGGGGTTAGGTTTAGATTTTCGGTTTAGATTTGGGGTTAGGTTTAGATATGGGGTTAGGTTTAGATTTTAGGTTTAGATTTGGGGTTAGGTTTAGATTTTAGGTTTAGATTTGGGGTTCGGTTTAGATTTGGGGTTAGGTTTAGATTTTAGGTTTAGATTTGGGGTTAGGTTTAGATTTTAGGTTTAGATTTGGGGTTAGGTTTAGATTTGGGGTTAGGTTTAGATTTTAGGTTTAGATTTGGGGTTAGGTTTAGATTTTAGGTTAGGTTTAGATTTTAGGTTTAGATTTTAGGTTTAGATTTGCGGTTAGGTTTAGATTTTAGGTTTAGATTTGGGGTTAGGTTTAGATTTTAGGTTTAGATTTGGGGTTAGGTTTAGATTTTAGGTTTAGATTTGGGGTTAGGTTTAGATTTTACGTTTAGATTTGGGTTTAGATTTGGGGTTAGGTTTAGATTTGGGGTTAGGTTTAGATTTGGTGTTAGGTTTAGATTTTAGGTTTAGATTTGGGGTTAGGTTTAGATTTCAGGTTTAGATTTGGGGTTAGGTTTAGATTTTAGGTTTAGATTTGGGGTTAGATTTGGGGTTAGGTTTAGATTTGGGGTTAGGTTTAGATTTGGGGTTAGGTTTAGATTTGGTGTTAGGTTTAGATTTTAGGTTTAGATTTGGGGTTAGGTTTAGATTTTAGGTTTAGATTTGGGGTTAGATTTGGGGTTAGGTTTAGATTTGGTGTTAGGTTTAGATTTTAGGTTTAGATTTGGGGTTAGGTTTAGATTTTAGGTTTAGATTTGGGGTTAGGTTTAGATTTTAGGTTTAGATTTTAGGTTAGGTTTAGATTTTAGGTTTAGATTTTAGGTTTAGATTTCGGGTTAGGTTTAGATTTTAGGTTTAGATTTGGGGTTAGGTTTAGATTTTAGGTTTAGATTTGGGGTTAAGTTTAGATTTGGGGTTAAGTTTAGATTTTAGGTTTAGATTTGGGGTTAGGTTTAGATTTTAGGTTTAGATTTGGGGTTAGGTTTAGATTTGGGGTTAGGTTTAGATTTTAGGTTTAGATTTGGGGTTAGGTTTAGATTTTAGGTTTAGATTTGGGGTTAGGTTTAGATTTGGGGTTAGGTTTAGATTTTAGGTTTAGATTTGGGGTTAGGTTTAGATTTTAGGTTTAGATTTGGGGTTAGGTTTAGATTTTAGGTTAGGTTTAGATTTTAGGTTTAGATTTTAGGTTTAGATTTGGGGTTAGGTTTAGATTTTAGGTTTAGATTTGGGGTTAGGTTTAGATTTGGGGTTAGGTTTAGATTTTAGGTTTAGATTTGGGGTTAGGTTTAGATTTTAGGTTTAGATTTGGGGTTAGGTTTAGATTTGGGGTTAGGTTTAGATTTTAGGTTTAGATTTTAGGTTTAGATTTGGGGTTAGGTTTAGATTTTAGGTTTAGATTTGGGGTTAGGTTTAGATTTTAGGTTTAGATTTGGGGTTAGGTTTAGATTTGGGGTTAGGTTTAGATTTTAGGTTTAGATTTGGGGTTAGGTTTAGATTTTAGGTTAGGTTTAGATTTTAGGTTTAGATTTGGGGTTAGGTGTAGATTTTCGGTTTAGATTTGGGGTTAGGTTTAGATTTTCGGTTTAGATTTGGGGTTAGGTTTAGATTTGGGCTTAGGTTTAGATTTTAGGTTTAGATTTGGGGTTAGGCTTAAATTTTAGGATAGATTTGGGGTTAGGTTTAGATTTTAGGTTTAGATTTGAGGTTAGGTTTAGATTTGGGGTTAGGTTTAGATTTGGGGTTAGGTTTAGATTTTAGGTTTAGATTTGGGGTTAGGTTTAGATCTTAGGTTTAGATTTGGGGTTAGGTTTAGATTTTAGGTTTAGATTTGGGGTTCGGTTTAGATTTTAGGGTTAGATTTGGGGTTAGATTTGGGGTTAGGTTTAGATTTGGGGTTAGGTTTAGATTTTAGGTTTAGATTTGGGGTTAGGTTTAGATTTGGGGTTAGGTTTAGATTTTAGGTTTAGATTTGGGGTTAGATTTGGGGATAGGTTTAGATTTGGGGTTAGGTTTAGATTTGGGGTTAGGTTTAGATTTTAGGTTTAGATTTGGGGTTAGGTTTAGATTTTACGTTTAGATTTGGGGTTAGATTTGGGGTTAGGTTTAGATTTGGGGTTAGGTTTAGATTTTACGTTTAGATTTGGGGTTAGATTTGGGGTTAGGTTTAGATTTGGGGTTAGGTTTAGATTTGGTGTTAGGTTTAAATTTTAGGTTTAGATTTGGGGTTAGGTTTAGATTTCAGGTTTAGATTTGGGGTTAGGTTTAGATTTTAGGTTTAGATTTGGGGTTAGATTTGGGGTTAGGTTTAGATTTGGGGTTAGGTTTAGATTTGGGGTTAGGTTTAGATTTTAGGTTTAGATTTGGGATTAGGTTTAGATTTTAGGTTTAGATTTGGGGTTAGATTTGGGGTTAGGTTTAGATTTGGTGTTAGGTTTAGATTTTAGGTTTAGATTTGGGGTTAGGTTTAGATTTTAGGTTTAGATTTGGGGTTAGGTTTAGATTTTAGGTTTAGATTTTAGGTTAGGTTTAGATTTTAGGTTTAGATTTTAGGTTTAGATTTCGGGTTAGGTTTAGATTTTAGGTTTAGATTTGGGGTTAGGTTTAGATTTTAGGTTTAGATTTGGGGTTAAGTTTAGATTTGGGGTTAGGTTTAGATTTTTGGTTTAGATTTGGGGTTAGGTTTAGATTTTAGGTTTAGATTTGGGGTTAGGTTTAGATTTGGGGTTAGGTTTAGATTTTAGGTTTAGATTTGGGGTTAGGTTTAGATTTTAGGTTTAGATTTGGGGTTAGGTTTAGATTTGGGGTTAGGTTTAGATTTTAGCTTTAGATTTGGGGTTAGGTTTAGATTTTAGGTTAGGTTTAGATTTTAGGTTTAGATTTTAGGTTTAGATTTGGGGTTAGGTTTAGATTTTAGGTTTAGATTTGGGGTTAGGTTTAGATTTTAGGTTTAGATTTGGGGTTAGGTTTAGATTTTAGGTTTAGATTTGGGGTTAGGTTTAGATTTGGGGTTAGGTTTAGATTTTAGGTTTAGATTTTAGGTTTAGATTTGGGGTTAGGTTTAGATTTTAGGTTTAGATTTGGGGTTAGGTTTAGATTTTAGGTTTAGATTTGGGGTTAGGTTTAGATTTGGGGTTTAGATTTGGGGTTAGGTTTAGATTTTAGGTTTAGATTTGGGGTTAGATTTGGGGTTAGGTTTAGATTTGGGGTTAGGTTTAGATTTGGTGTTAGGTTTAGATTTTAGGTTTAGATTTGGGGTTAGCTTTAGATTTCAGGTTTAGATTTGGGGTTAGGTTTAGATTTTAGGTTTAGATTTGGGGTTAGATTTGGGGTTAGGTTTAGATTTGGGGTTAGGTTTAGATTTGGGGTTAGGTTTAGATTTTAGGTTTAGATTTGGGGTTAGGTTTAGATTTTAGGTTTAGATTTGGGGTTAGATTTGGGGTTAGGTTTAGATTTGGGGTTAGGTTTAGATTTTACGTTTAGATTTGGGGTTAGATTTGGGGTTAGGTTTAGATTTGGGGTTAGGTTTAGATTTGGTGTTAGGTTTAGATTTTAGGTTTAGATTTGGGGTTAGCTTTAGATTTCAGGTTTAGATTTGGGGTTAGGTTTAGATTTTAGGTTTAGATTTGGGGTTAGATTTGGGGTTAGGTTTAGATTTGGGGTTAGGTTTAGATTTTAGGTTTAGATTTGGGGTTAGGTTTAGATTTTAGGTTTAGATTTGGGGTTAGGTTTAGATTTTAGGTTTAGATTTGGGGTTCGGTTTAGATTTTAGGGTTAGATTTGGGGTTAGATTTGGGGTTAGGTTTAGATTTGGGGTTAGGTTTAGATTTTAGGTTTAGATTTGGGGTTAGGTTTAGATTTTAGGTTTAGATTTGGGGTTAGATTTGGGGATAGGTTTAGATTTGGGGTTAGGTTTAGATTTGGGGTTAGGTTTAGATTTTAGGTTTAGATTTGGGGTTAGGTTTAGATTTTACGTTTAGATTTGGGGTTAGATTTGGGGTTAGGTTTAGATTTGGGGTTAGGTTTAGATTTTACGTTTAGATTTGGGGTTAGATTTGGGGTTAGGTTTAGATTTGGGGTTAGGTTTAGATTTGGTGTTAGGTTTAAATTTTAGGTTTAGATTTGGGGTTAGGTTTAGATTTCAGGTTTAGATTTGGGGTTAGGTTTAGATTTTAGGTTTAGATTTGGGGTTAGATTTGGGGTTAGGTTTAGATTTGGGGTTAGGTTTAGATTTGGGGTTAGGTTTAGATTTTAGGTTTAGATTTGGGATTAGGTTTAGATTTTAGGTTTAGATTTGGGGTTAGATTTGGGGTTAGGTTTAGATTTGGTGTTAGGTTTAGATTTTAGGTTTAGATTTGGGGTTAGGTTTAGATTTTAGGTTTAGATTTGGGGTTAGGTTTAGATTTTAGGTTTAGATTTTAGGTTAGGTTTAGATTTTAGGTTTAGATTTTAGGTTTAGATTTCGGGTTAGGTTTAGATTTTAGGTTTAGATTTGGGGTTAGGTTTAGATTTTAGGTTTAGATTTGGGGTTAAGTTTAGATTTGGGGTTAGGTTTAGATTTTTGGTTTAGATTTGGGGTTAGGTTTAGATTTTAGGTTTAGATTTGGGGTTAGGTTTAGATTTGGGGTTAGGTTTAGATTTTAGGTTTAGATTTGGGGTTAGGTTTAGATTTTAGGTTTAGATTTGGGGTTAGGTTTAGATTTGGGGTTAGGTTTAGATTTTAGCTTTAGATTTGGGGTTAGGTTTAGATTTTAGGTTAGGTTTAGATTTTAGGTTTAGATTTTAGGTTTAGATTTGGGGTTAGGTTTAGATTTTAGGTTTAGATTTGGGGTTAGGTTTAGATTTGGGGTTAGGTTTAGATTTTAGGTTTAGATTTGGGGTTAGGTTTAGATTTTAGGTTTAGATTTGGGGTTAGGTTTAGATTTGGGGTTAGGTTTAGATTTTAGGTTTAGATTTTAGGTTTAGATTTGGGGTTAGGTTTAGATTTTAGGTTTAGATTTGGGGTTAGGTTTAGATTTTAGGTTTAGATTTGGGGTTAGGTTTAGATTTGGGGTTTAGATTTGGGGTTAGGTTTAGATTTTAGGTTTAGATTTGGGGTTAGATTTGGGGTTAGGTTTAGATTTGGGGTTAGGTTTAGATTTGGTGTTAGGTTTAGATTTTAGGTTTAGATTTGGGGTTAGCTTTAGATTTCAGGTTTAGATTTGGGGTTAGGTTTAGATTTTAGGTTTAGATTTGGGGTTAGATTTGGGGTTAGGTTTAGATTTGGGGTTAGGTTTAGATTTGGGGTTAGGTTTAGATTTTAGGTTTAGATTTGGGGTTAGGTTTAGATTTTAGGTTTAGATTTGGGGTTAGGTTTAGATTTTAGGTTTAGATTTGGGGTTAGATTTGGGGTTAGGTTTAGATTTGGGGTTAGGTTTAGATTTTACGTTTAGATTTGGGGTTAGATTTGGGGTTAGGTTTAGATTTGGGGTTAGGTTTAGATTTGGTGTTAGGTTTAGATTTTAGGTTTAGATTTGGGGTTAGCTTTAGATTTCAGGTTTAGATTTGGGGTTAGGTTTAGATTTTAGGTTTAGATTTGGGGTTAGATTTGGGGTTAGGTTTAGATTTGGGGTTAGGTTTAGATTTGGGGTTAGGTTTAGATTTTAGGTTTAGATTTGGGGTTAGGTTTAGATTTTAGGTTTAGATTTGGGGTTAGGTTTAGATTTTAGGTTTAGATTTGGGGTTAGATTTGGGGTTAGGTTTAGATTTGGTGTTAGGTTTAGATTTTAGGTTTAGATTTGGGGTTAGGTTTAGATTTGTGGTTAGGTTTAGATTTTAGGTTTAGATTTTAGGTTAGGTTTAGATTTTAGGTTTAGATTTTAGGTTTAGATTTCGGGTTAGGTTTAGATTTTAGGTTTAGATTTGGGGTTAGGTTTAGATTTTAGGTTTAGATTTGGGGTTAGGTTTAGATTTGGGGTTAGGTTTAGATTTGGGGTTCGGTTTAGATTTGAGGTTTAGATTTGGGGTTAGGTTTAGATTTTAGGTTTAGATTTGGGGTTAGGTTTAGATTTTAGGTTTAGATTTGGGGTTAGGTTTAGATTTTAGGTTTAGATTTTAGGTTAGGTTTAGATTTTAGGTTTAGATTTGGGGTTAGATTTGGGGTTAGGTTTAGATTTTCGGTTTAGATTTGGGGTTAGGTTTAGATATGGGGTTAGGTTTAGATTTTAGGTTTAGATTTGGGGTTAGGTTTAGATTTTAGGTTTAGATTTGGGGTTCGGTTTAGATTTGGGGTTAGGTTTAGATTTTAGGTTTAGATTTGGGGTTAGGTTTAGATTTTAGGTTTAGATTTGGGGTTAGGTTTAGATTTGGGGTTAGGTTTAGATTTTAGGTTTAGATTTGGGGTTAGGTTTAGATTTTAGGTTAGGTTTAGATTTTAGGTTTAGATTTTAGGTTTAGATTTGCGGTTAGGTTTAGATTTTAGGTTTAGATTTGGGGTTAGGTTTAGATTTTAGGTTTAGATTTGGGGTTAGGTTTAGATTTTAGGTTTAGATTTGGGGTTAGGTTTAGATTTGGGGTTAGGTTTAGATTTTAGGTTTAGATTTGGGGTTAGGTTTAGATTTTAGGTTTAGATTTGTGATTAGGTTTAGATTTGGGGTTAGGTTTAGATTTTAGGTTTAGATTTGGGGTTAGGTTTAGATTTTACGTTTAGATTTGGGGTTAGATTTGGGGTTAGGTTTAGATTTGGGGTTAGGTTTAGATTTGGTGTTAGGTTTAGATTTTAGGTTTAGATTTGGGGTTAGGTTTAGATTTCAGGTTTAGATTTGGGGTTAGGTTTAGATTTTAGGTTTAGATTTGGGGTTAGATTTGGGGTTAGGTTTAGATTTGGGGTTAGGTTTAGATTTGGGGTTAGGTTTAGATTTGGTGTTAGGTTTAGATTTTAGGTTTAGATTTGGGGTTAGGTTTAGATTTTAGGTTTAGATTTGGGGTTAGATTTGGGGTTAGGTTTAGATTTGGTGTTAGGTTTAGATTTTAGGTTTAGATTTGGGGTTAGGTTTAGATTTTAGGTTTAGATTTGGGGTTAGGTTTAGATTTTAGGTTTAGATTTTAGGTTAGGTTTAGATTTTAGGTTTAGATTTTAGGTTTAGATTTCGGGTTAGGTTTAGATTTTAGGTTTAGATTTGGGGTTAGGTTTAGATTTTAGGTTTAGATTTGGGGTTAAGTTTAGATTTGGGGTTAAGTTTAGATTTTAGGTTTAGATTTGGGGTTAGGTTTAGATTTTAGGTTTAGATTTGGGGTTAGGTTTAGATTTGGGGTTAGGTTTAGATTTTAGGTTTAGATTTGGGGTTAGGTTTAGATTTTAGGTTTAGATTTGGGGTTAGGTTTAGATTTGGGGTTAGGTTTAGATTTTAGGTTTAGATTTGGGGTTAGGTTTAGATTTTAGGTTTAGATTTGGGGTTAGGTTTAGATTTTAGGTTAGGTTTAGATTTTAGGTTTAGATTTTAGGTTTAGATTTGGGGTTAGGTTTAGATTTTAGGTTTAGATTTGGGGTTAGGTTTAGATTTGGGGTTAGGTTTAGATTTTAGGTTTAGATTTGGGGTTAGGTTTAGATTTTAGGTTTAGATTTGGGGTTAGGTTTAGATTTGGGGTTAGGTTTAGATTTTAGGTTTAGATTTTAGGTTTAGATTTGCGGTTAGGTTTAGATTTTAGGTTTAGATTTGGGGTTAGGTTTAGATTTTAGGTTTAGATTTGGGGTTAGGTTTAGATTTGGGGTTAGGTTTAGATTTTAGGTTTAGATTTGGGGTTAGGTTTAGATTTTAGGTTAGGTTTAGATTTTAGGTTTAGATTTGGGGTTAGGTGTAGATTTTCGGTTTAGATTTGGGGTTAGGTTTAGATTTTCGGTTTAGATTTGGGGTTAGGTTTAGATTTGGGCTTAGGTTTAGATTTTAGGTTTAGATTTGGGGTTAGGCTTAAATTTTAGGATAGATTTGGGGTTAGGTTTAGATTTTAGGTTTAGATTTGAGGTTAGGTTTAGATTTGGGGTTAGGTTTAGATTTGGGGTTAGGTTTAGATTTTAGGTTTAGATTTGGGGTTAGGTTTAGATCTTAGGTTTAGATTTGGGGTTAGGTTTAGATTTTAGGTTTAGATTTGGGGTTCGGTTTAGATTTTAGGGTTAGATTTGGGGTTAGATTTGGGGTTAGGTTTAGATTTGGGGTTAGGTTTAGATTTTAGGTTTAGATTTGGGGTTAGGTTTAGATTTGGGGTTAGGTTTAGATTTTAGGTTTAGATTTGGGGTTAGATTTGGGGATAGGTTTAGATTTGGGGTTAGGTTTAGATTTGGGGTTAGGTTTAGATTTGGGGTTCGGTTTAGATTTGAGGTTTAGATTTGGGGTTAGGTTTAGATTTTAGGTTTAGATTTGGGGTTAGGTTTAGATTTGGGGTTAGGTTTAGATTTTAGGTTTAGATTTGGGGTTCGGTTTAGATTTGAGGTTTAGATTTGGGGTTAGGTTTAGATTTTCGGTTTAGATTTGGGGTTAGGTTTAGATTTTAGGTTTAGATTTGGGGTTAGATTTGGGGTTAGGTTTAGATTTGGGGTTAGGTTTAGATTTTAGGTTTAGATTTGGGGTTAGGTTAAGATTTGGGGTTAGGTTTAGATTTTAGGTTTAGATTTGGGGTTAGGTTTAGATTTTAGGTTTAGATTTGGGGTTAGGTTTAGATTTGGGGTTAGGTTTAGATTTTAGGTTTAGATTTGGGGTTAGGTTTAGATTTTAGGTTAGGTTTAGATTTTAGGTTTAGATTTTAGGTTTAGATTTGCGGTTAGGTTTAGATTTTAGGTTTAGATTTGGGGTTAGGTTTAGATTTTAGGTTTAGATTTGGGGTTAGGTTTAGATTTTAGGTTTAGATTTGGGGTTAGGTTTAGATTTTACGTTTAGATTTGGGTTTAGATTTGGGGTTAGGTTTAGATTTGGGGTTAGGTTTAGATTTGGTGTTAGGTTTAGATTTTAGGTTTAGATTTGGGGTTAGGTTTAGATTTCAGGTTTAGATTTGGGGTTAGGTTTAGATTTTAGGTTTAGATTTGGGGTTAGATTTGGGGTTAGGTTTAGATTTGGGGTTAGGTTTAGATTTGGGGTTAGGTTTAGATTTGGTGTTAGGTTTAGATTTTAGGTTTAGATTTGGGGTTAGGTTTAGATTTTAGGTTTAGATTTGGGGTTAGATTTGGGGTTAGGTTTAGATTTGGTGTTAGGTTTAGATTTTAGGTTTAGATTTGGGGTTAGGTTTAGATTTTAGGTTTAGATTTGGGGTTAGGTTTAGATTTTAGGTTTAGATTTTAGGTTAGGTTTAGATTTTAGGTTTAGATTTTAGGTTTAGATTTCGGGTTAGGTTTAGATTTTAGGTTTAGATTTGGGGTTAGGTTTAGATTTTAGGTTTAGATTTGGGGTTAAGTTTAGATTTGGGGTTAAGTTTAGATTTTAGGTTTAGATTTGGGGTTAGGTTTAGATTTTAGGTTTAGATTTGGGGTTAGGTTTAGATTTGGGGTTAGGTTTAGATTTTAGGTTTAGATTTGGGGTTAGGTTTAGATTTTAGGTTTAGATTTGGGGTTAGGTTTAGATTTGGGGTTAGGTTTAGATTTTAGGTTTAGATTTGGGGTTAGGTTTAGATTTTAGGTTTAGATTTGGGGTTAGGTTTAGATTTTAGGTTAGGTTTAGATTTTAGGTTTAGATTTTAGGTTTAGATTTGGGGTTAGGTTTAGATTTTAGGTTTAGATTTGGGGTTAGGTTTAGATTTGGGGTTAGGTTTAGATTTTAGGTTTAGATTTGGGGTTAGGTTTAGATTTTAGGTTTAGATTTGGGGTTAGGTTTAGATTTGGGGTTAGGTTTAGATTTTAGGTTTAGATTTTAGGTTTAGATTTGGGGTTAGGTTTAGATTTTAGGTTTAGATTTGGGGTTAGGTTTAGATTTTAGGTTTAGATTTGGGGTTAGGTTTAGATTTGGGGTTAGGTTTAGATTTTAGGTTTAGATTTGGGGTTAGGTTTAGATTTTAGGTTAGGTTTAGATTTTAGGTTTAGATTTGGGGTTAGGTGTAGATTTTCGGTTTAGATTTGGGGTTAGGTTTAGATTTTCGGTTTAGATTTGGGGTTAGGTTTAGATTTGGGCTTAGGTTTAGATTTTAGGTTTAGATTTGGGGTTAGGCTTAAATTTTAGGATAGATTTGGGGTTAGGTTTAGATTTTAGGTTTAGATTTGAGGTTAGGTTTAGATTTGGGGTTAGGTTTAGATTTGGGGTTAGGTTTAGATTTTAGGTTTAGATTTGGGGTTAGGTTTAGATCTTAGGTTTAGATTTGGGGTTAGGTTTAGATTTTAGGTTTAGATTTGGGGTTCGGTTTAGATTTTAGGGTTAGATTTGGGGTTAGATTTGGGGTTAGGTTTAGATTTGGGGTTAGGTTTAGATTTTAGGTTTAGATTTGGGGTTAGGTTTAGATTTGGGGTTAGGTTTAGATTTTAGGTTTAGATTTGGGGTTAGATTTGGGGATAGGTTTAGATTTGGGGTTAGGTTTAGATTTGGGGTTAGGTTTAGATTTTAGGTTTAGATTTGGGGTTAGGTTTAGATTTTACGTTTAGATTTGGGGTTAGATTTGGGGTTAGGTTTAGATTTGGGGTTAGGTTTAGATTTTACGTTTAGATTTGGGGTTAGATTTGGGGTTAGGTTTAGATTTGGGGTTAGGTTTAGATTTGGTGTTAGGTTTAAATTTTAGGTTTAGATTTGGGGTTAGGTTTAGATTTCAGGTTTAGATTTGGGGTTAGGTTTAGATTTTAGGTTTAGATTTGGGGTTAGATTTGGGGTTAGGTTTAGATTTGGGGTTAGGTTTAGATTTGGGGTTAGGTTTAGATTTTAGGTTTAGATTTGGGATTAGGTTTAGATTTTAGGTTTAGATTTGGGGTTAGATTTGGGGTTAGGTTTAGATTTGGTGTTAGGTTTAGATTTTAGGTTTAGATTTGGGGTTAGGTTTAGATTTTAGGTTTAGATTTGGGGTTAGGTTTAGATTTTAGGTTTAGATTTTAGGTTAGGTTTAGATTTTAGGTTTAGATTTTAGGTTTAGATTTCGGGTTAGGTTTAGATTTTAGGTTTAGATTTGGGGTTAGGTTTAGATTTTAGGTTTAGATTTGGGGTTAAGTTTAGATTTGGGGTTAGGTTTAGATTTTTGGTTTAGATTTGGGGTTAGGTTTAGATTTTAGGTTTAGATTTGGGGTTAGGTTTAGATTTGGGGTTAGGTTTAGATTTTAGGTTTAGATTTGGGGTTAGGTTTAGATTTTAGGTTTAGATTTGGGGTTAGGTTTAGATTTGGGGTTAGGTTTAGATTTTAGCTTTAGATTTGGGGTTAGGTTTAGATTTTAGGTTAGGTTTAGATTTTAGGTTTAGATTTTAGGTTTAGATTTGGGGTTAGGTTTAGATTTTAGGTTTAGATTTGGGGTTAGGTTTAGATTTTAGGTTTAGATTTGGGGTTAGGTTTAGATTTTAGGTTTAGATTTGGGGTTAGGTTTAGATTTGGGGTTAGGTTTAGATTTTAGGTTTAGATTTTAGGTTTAGATTTGGGGTTAGGTTTAGATTTTAGGTTTAGATTTGGGGTTAGGTTTAGATTTTAGGTTTAGATTTGGGGTTAGGTTTAGATTTGGGGTTTAGATTTGGGGTTAGGTTTAGATTTTAGGTTTAGATTTGGGGTTAGATTTGGGGTTAGGTTTAGATTTGGGGTTAGGTTTAGATTTGGTGTTAGGTTTAGATTTTAGGTTTAGATTTGGGGTTAGCTTTAGATTTCAGGTTTAGATTTGGGGTTAGGTTTAGATTTTAGGTTTAGATTTGGGGTTAGATTTGGGGTTAGGTTTAGATTTGGGGTTAGGTTTAGATTTGGGGTTAGGTTTAGATTTTAGGTTTAGATTTGGGGTTAGGTTTAGATTTTAGGTTTAGATTTGGGGTTAGATTTGGGGTTAGGTTTAGATTTGGGGTTAGGTTTAGATTTTACGTTTAGATTTGGGGTTAGATTTGGGGTTAGGTTTAGATTTGGGGTTAGGTTTAGATTTGGTGTTAGGTTTAGATTTTAGGTTTAGATTTGGGGTTAGCTTTAGATTTCAGGTTTAGATTTGGGGTTAGGTTTAGATTTTAGGTTTAGATTTGGGGTTAGATTTGGGGTTAGGTTTAGATTTGGGGTTAGGTTTAGATTTTAGGTTTAGATTTGGGGTTAGGTTTAGATTTTAGGTTTAGATTTGGGGTTAGGTTTAGATTTTAGGTTTAGATTTGGGGTTCGGTTTAGATTTTAGGGTTAGATTTGGGGTTAGATTTGGGGTTAGGTTTAGATTTGGGGTTAGGTTTAGATTTTAGGTTTAGATTTGGGGTTAGGTTTAGATTTTAGGTTTAGATTTGGGGTTAGATTTGGGGATAGGTTTAGATTTGGGGTTAGGTTTAGATTTGGGGTTAGGTTTAGATTTTAGGTTTAGATTTGGGGTTAGGTTTAGATTTTACGTTTAGATTTGGGGTTAGATTTGGGGTTAGGTTTAGATTTGGGGTTAGGTTTAGATTTTACGTTTAGATTTGGGGTTAGATTTGGGGTTAGGTTTAGATTTGGGGTTAGGTTTAGATTTGGTGTTAGGTTTAAATTTTAGGTTTAGATTTGGGGTTAGGTTTAGATTTCAGGTTTAGATTTGGGGTTAGGTTTAGATTTTAGGTTTAGATTTGGGGTTAGATTTGGGGTTAGGTTTAGATTTGGGGTTAGGTTTAGATTTGGGGTTAGGTTTAGATTTTAGGTTTAGATTTGGGATTAGGTTTAGATTTTAGGTTTAGATTTGGGGTTAGATTTGGGGTTAGGTTTAGATTTGGTGTTAGGTTTAGATTTTAGGTTTAGATTTGGGGTTAGGTTTAGATTTTAGGTTTAGATTTGGGGTTAGGTTTAGATTTTAGGTTTAGATTTTAGGTTAGGTTTAGATTTTAGGTTTAGATTTTAGGTTTAGATTTCGGGTTAGGTTTAGATTTTAGGTTTAGATTTGGGGTTAGGTTTAGATTTTAGGTTTAGATTTGGGGTTAAGTTTAGATTTGGGGTTAGGTTTAGATTTTTGGTTTAGATTTGGGGTTAGGTTTAGATTTTAGGTTTAGATTTGGGGTTAGGTTTAGATTTGGGGTTAGGTTTAGATTTTAGGTTTAGATTTGGGGTTAGGTTTAGATTTTAGGTTTAGATTTGGGGTTAGGTTTAGATTTGGGGTTAGGTTTAGATTTTAGCTTTAGATTTGGGGTTAGGTTTAGATTTTAGGTTAGGTTTAGATTTTAGGTTTAGATTTTAGGTTTAGATTTGGGGTTAGGTTTAGATTTTAGGTTTAGATTTGGGGTTAGGTTTAGATTTGGGGTTAGGTTTAGATTTTAGGTTTAGATTTGGGGTTAGGTTTAGATTTTAGGTTTAGATTTGGGGTTAGGTTTAGATTTGGGGTTAGGTTTAGATTTTAGGTTTAGATTTTAGGTTTAGATTTGGGGTTAGGTTTAGATTTTAGGTTTAGATTTGGGGTTAGGTTTAGATTTTAGGTTTAGATTTGGGGTTAGGTTTAGATTTGGGGTTTAGATTTGGGGTTAGGTTTAGATTTTAGGTTTAGATTTGGGGTTAGATTTGGGGTTAGGTTTAGATTTGGGGTTAGGTTTAGATTTGGTGTTAGGTTTAGATTTTAGGTTTAGATTTGGGGTTAGCTTTAGATTTCAGGTTTAGATTTGGGGTTAGGTTTAGATTTTAGGTTTAGATTTGGGGTTAGATTTGGGGTTAGGTTTAGATTTGGGGTTAGGTTTAGATTTGGGGTTAGGTTTAGATTTTAGGTTTAGATTTGGGGTTAGGTTTAGATTTTAGGTTTAGATTTGGGGTTAGGTTTAGATTTTAGGTTTAGATTTGGGGTTAGATTTGGGGTTAGGTTTAGATTTGGGGTTAGGTTTAGATTTTACGTTTAGATTTGGGGTTAGATTTGGGGTTAGGTTTAGATTTGGGGTTAGGTTTAGATTTGGTGTTAGGTTTAGATTTTAGGTTTAGATTTGGGGTTAGCTTTAGATTTCAGGTTTAGATTTGGGGTTAGGTTTAGATTTTAGGTTTAGATTTGGGGTTAGATTTGGGGTTAGGTTTAGATTTGGGGTTAGGTTTAGATTTGGGGTTAGGTTTAGATTTTAGGTTTAGATTTGGGGTTAGGTTTAGATTTTAGGTTTAGATTTGGGGTTAGGTTTAGATTTTAGGTTTAGATTTGGGGTTAGATTTGGGGTTAGGTTTAGATTTGGTGTTAGGTTTAGATTTTAGGTTTAGATTTGGGGTTAGGTTTAGATTTGTGGTTAGGTTTAGATTTTAGGTTTAGATTTTAGGTTAGGTTTAGATTTTAGGTTTAGATTTTAGGTTTAGATTTCGGGTTAGGTTTAGATTTTAGGTTTAGATTTGGGGTTAGGTTTAGATTTTAGGTTTAGATTTGGGGTTAGGTTTAGATTTGGGGTTAGGTTTAGATTTGGGGTTCGGTTTAGATTTGAGGTTTAGATTTGGGGTTAGGTTTAGATTTTAGGTTTAGATTTGGGGTTAGGTTTAGATTTGGGGTTAGGTTTAGATTTTAGGTTTAGATTTGGGGTTCGGTTTAGATTTGAGGTTTAGATTTGGGGTTAGGTTTAGATTTTCGGTTTAGATTTGGGGTTAGGTTTAGATTTTAGGTTTAGATTTGGGGTTAGATTTGGGGTTAGGTTTAGATTTGGGGTTAGGTTTAGATTTTAGGTTTAGATTTGGGGTTAGGTTAAGATTTGGGGTTAGGTTTAGATTTTAGGTTTAGATTTGGGGTTAGGTTTAGATTTTAGGTTTAGATTTGGGGTTAGGTTTAGATTTGGGGTTAGGTTTAGATTTTAGGTTTAGATTTGGGGTTAGATTTGGGGTTAGGTTTAGATTTTCGGTTTAGATTTGGGGTTAGGTTTAGATATGGGGTTAGGTTTAGATTTTAGGTTTAGATTTGGGGTTAGGTTTAGATTTTAGGTTTAGATTTGGGGTTCGGTTTAGATTTGGGGTTAGGTTTAGATTTTAGGTTTAGATTTGGGGTTAGGTTTAGATTTTAGGTTTAGATTTGGGGTTAGGTTTAGATTTGGGGTTAGGTTTAGATTTTAGGTTTAGATTTGGGGTTAGGTTTAGATTTTAGGTTAGGTTTAGATTTTAGGTTTAGATTTTAGGTTTAGATTTGCGGTTAGGTTTAGATTTTAGGTTTAGATTTGGGGTTAGGTTTAGATTTTAGGTTTAGATTTGGGGTTAGGTTTAGATTTTAGGTTTAGATTTGGGGTTAGGTTTAGATTTGGGGTTAGGTTTAGATTTTAGGTTTAGATTTGGGGTTAGGTTTAGATTTTAGGTTTAGATTTGTGATTAGGTTTAGATTTGGGGTTAGGTTTAGATTTTAGGTTTAGATTTGGGGTTAGGTTTAGATTTTAGGTTTAGATTTGGGGTTAGATTTGGGGTTAGGTTTAGATTTGGGGTTAGGTTTAGATTTGGTGTTAGGTTTAGATTTTAGGTTTAGATTTGGGGTTAGGTTTAGATTTCAGGTTTAGATTTGGGGTTAGGTTTAGATTTTAGGTTTAGATTTGGGGTTAGATTTGGGGTTAGGTTTAGATTTGGGGTTAGGTTTAGATTTGGGGTTAGGTTTAGATTTGGTGTTAGGTTTAGATTTTAGGTTTAGATTTGGGGTTAGGTTTAGATTTTAGGTTTAGATTTGGGGTTAGATTTGGGGTTAGGTTTAGATTTGGTGTTAGGTTTAGATTTTAGGTTTAGATTTGGGGTTAGGTTTAGATTTTAGGTTTAGATTTGGGGTTAGGTTTAGATTTTAGGTTTAGATTTTAGGTTAGGTTTAGATTTTAGGTTTAGATTTGGGGTTAGGTTTAGATTTTAGGTTTAGATTTGGGGTTAAGTTTAGATTTGGGGTTAAGTTTAGATTTTAGGTTTAGATTTGGGGTTAGGTTTAGATTTTAGGTTTAGATTTGGGGTTAGGTTTAGATTTGGGGTTAGGTTTAGATTTTAGGTTTAGATTTGGGGTTAGGTTTAGATTTTAGGTTTAGATTTGGGGTTAGGTTTAGATTTGGGGTTAGGTTTAGATTTTAGGTTTAGATTTGGGGTTAGGTTTAGATTTTAGGTTTAGATTTGGGGTTAGGTTTAGATTTTAGGTTAGGTTTAGATTTTAGGTTTAGATTTTAGGTTTAGATTTGGGGTTAGGTTTAGATTTTAGGTTTAGATTTGGGGTTAGGTTTAGATTTGGGGTTAGGTTTAGATTTTAGGTTTAGATTTGGGGTTAGGTTTAGATTTTAGGTTTAGATTTGGGGTTAGGTTTAGATTTGGGGTTAGGTTTAGATTTTAGGTTTAGATTTTAGGTTTAGATTTGGGGTTAGGTTTAGATTTTAGGTTTAGATTTGGGGTTAGGTTTAGATTTTAGGTTTAGATTTGGGGTTAGGTTTAGATTTGGGGTTAGGTTTAGATTTTAGGTTTAGATTTGGGGTTAGGTTTAGATTTTAGGTTAGGTTTAGATTTTAGGTTTAGATTTGGGGTTAGGTGTAGATTTTCGGTTTAGATTTGGGGTTAGGTTTAGATTTTCGGTTTAGATTTGGGGTTAGGTTTAGATTTGGGCTTAGGTTTAGATTTTAGGTTTAGATTTGGGGTTAGGCTTAAATTTTAGGATAGATTTGGGGTTAGGTTTAGATTTTAGGTTTAGATTTGAGGTTAGGTTTAGATTTGGGGTTAGGTTTAGATTTGGGGTTAGGTTTAGATTTTAGGTTTAGATTTGGGGTTAGGTTTAGATCTTAGGTTTAGATTTGGGGTTAGGTTTAGATTTTAGGTTTAGATTTGGGGTTCGGTTTAGATTTTAGGGTTAGATTTGGGGTTAGATTTGGGGTTAGGTTTAGATTTGGGGTTAGGTTTAGATTTTAGGTTTAGATTTGGGGTTAGGTTTAGATTTGGGGTTAGGTTTAGATTTTAGGTTTAGATTTGGGGTTAGATTTGGGGATAGGTTTAGATTTGGGGTTAGGTTTAGATTTGGGGTTAGGTTTAGATTTTAGGTTTAGATTTGGGGTTAGGTTTAGATTTTACGTTTAGATTTGGGGTTAGATTTGGGGTTAGGTTTAGATTTGGGGTTAGGTTTAGATTTTACGTTTAGATTTGGGGTTAGATTTGGGGTTAGGTTTAGATTTGGGGTTAGGTTTAGATTTGGTGTTAGGTTTAGATTTTAGGTTTAGATTTGGGGTTAGGTTTAGATTTTAGGTTTAGATTTGGGGTTAGGTTTAGATTTTAGGTTTAGATTTTAGGTTAGGTTTAGATTTTAGGTTTAGATTTGGGGTTAGATTTGGGGTTAGGTTTAGATTTTCGGTTTAGATTTGGGGTTAGGTTTAGATATGGGGTTAGGTTTAGATTTTAGGTTTAGATTTGGGGTTAGGTTTAGATTTTAGGTTTAGATTTGGGGTTCGGTTTAGATTTGGGGTTAGGTTTAGATTTTAGGTTTAGATTTGGGGTTAGGTTTAGATTTTAGGTTTAGATTTGGGGTTAGGTTTAGATTTGGGGTTAGGTTTAGATTTTAGGTTTAGATTTGGGGTTAGGTTTAGATTTTAGGTTAGGTTTAGATTTTAGGTTTAGATTTTAGGTTTAGATTTGCGGTTAGGTTTAGATTTTAGGTTTAGATTTGGGGTTAGGTTTAGATTTTAGGTTTAGATTTGGGGTTAGGTTTAGATTTTAGGTTTAGATTTGGGGTTAGGTTTAGATTTGGGGTTAGGTTTAGATTTTAGGTTTAGATTTGGGGTTAGGTTTAGATTTTAGGTTTAGATTTGTGATTAGGTTTAGATTTGGGGTTAGGTTTAGATTTTAGGTTTAGATTTGGGGTTAGGTTTAGATTTTACGTTTAGATTTGGGGTTAGATTTGGGGTTAGGTTTAGATTTGGGGTTAGGTTTAGATTTGGTGTTAGGTTTAGATTTTAGGTTTAGATTTGGGGTTAGGTTTAGATTTCAGGTTTAGATTTGGGGTTAGGTTTAGATTTTAGGTTTAGATTTGGGGTTAGATTTGGGGTTAGGTTTAGATTTGGGGTTAGGTTTAGATTTGGGGTTAGGTTTAGATTTGGTGTTAGGTTTAGATTTTAGGTTTAGATTTGGGGTTAGGTTTAGATTTTAGGTTTAGATTTGGGGTTAGATTTGGGGTTAGGTTTAGATTTGGTGTTAGGTTTAGATTTTAGGTTTAGATTTGGGGTTAGGTTTAGATTTTAGGTTTAGATTTGGGGTTAGGTTTAGATTTTAGGTTTAGATTTTAGGTTAGGTTTAGATTTTAGGTTTAGATTTTAGGTTTAGATTTCGGGTTAGGTTTAGATTTTAGGTTTAGATTTGGGGTTAGGTTTAGATTTTAGGTTTAGATTTGGGGTTAAGTTTAGATTTGGGGTTAAGTTTAGATTTTAGGTTTAGATTTGGGGTTAGGTTTAGATTTTAGGTTTAGATTTGGGGTTAGGTTTAGATTTGGGGTTAGGTTTAGATTTTAGGTTTAGATTTGGGGTTAGGTTTAGATTTTAGGTTTAGATTTGGGGTTAGGTTTAGATTTGGGGTTAGGTTTAGATTTTAGGTTTAGATTTGGGGTTAGGTTTAGATTTTAGGTTTAGATTTGGGGTTAGGTTTAGATTTTAGGTTAGGTTTAGATTTTAGGTTTAGATTTTAGGTTTAGATTTGGGGTTAGGTTTAGATTTTAGGTTTAGATTTGGGGTTAGGTTTAGATTTGGGGTTAGGTTTAGATTTTAGGTTTAGATTTGGGGTTAGGTTTAGATTTTAGGTTTAGATTTGGGGTTAGGTTTAGATTTGGGGTTAGGTTTAGATTTTAGGTTTAGATTTTAGGTTTAGATTTGCGGTTAGGTTTAGATTTTAGGTTTAGATTTGGGGTTAGGTTTAGATTTTAGGTTTAGATTTGGGGTTAGGTTTAGATTTGGGGTTAGGTTTAGATTTTAGGTTTAGATTTGGGGTTAGGTTTAGATTTTAGGTTAGGTTTAGATTTTAGGTTTAGATTTGGGGTTAGGTGTAGATTTTCGGTTTAGATTTGGGGTTAGGTTTAGATTTTCGGTTTAGATTTGGGGTTAGGTTTAGATTTGGGCTTAGGTTTAGATTTTAGGTTTAGATTTGGGGTTAGGCTTAAATTTTAGGATAGATTTGGGGTTAGGTTTAGATTTTAGGTTTAGATTTGAGGTTAGGTTTAGATTTGGGGTTAGGTTTAGATTTGGGGTTAGGTTTAGATTTTAGGTTTAGATTTGGGGTTAGGTTTAGATCTTAGGTTTAGATTTGGGGTTAGGTTTAGATTTTAGGTTTAGATTTGGGGTTCGGTTTAGATTTTAGGGTTAGATTTGGGGTTAGATTTGGGGTTAGGTTTAGATTTGGGGTTAGGTTTAGATTTTAGGTTTAGATTTGGGGTTAGGTTTAGATTTGGGGTTAGGTTTAGATTTTAGGTTTAGATTTGGGGTTAGATTTGGGGATAGGTTTAGATTTGGGGTTAGGTTTAGATTTGGGGTTAGGTTTAGATTTTAGGTTTAGATTTGGGGTTAGGTTTAGATTTTACGTTTAGATTTGGGGTTAGATTTGGGGTTAGGTTTAGATTTGGGGTTAGGTTTAGATTTTACGTTTAGATTTGGGGTTAGATTTGGGGTTAGGTTTAGATTTGGGGTTAGGTTTAGATTTGGTGTTAGGTTTAAATTTTAGGTTTAGATTTGGGGTTAGGTTTAGATTTCAGGTTTAGATTTGGGGTTAGGTTTAGATTTTAGGTTTAGATTTGGGGTTAGATTTGGGGTTAGGTTTAGATTTGGGGTTAGGTTTAGATTTGGGGTTAGGTTTAGATTTTAGGTTTAGATTTGGGATTAGGTTTAGATTTTAGGTTTAGATTTGGGGTTAGATTTGGGGTTAGGTTTAGATTTGGTGTTAGGTTTAGATTTTAGGTTTAGATTTGGGGTTAGGTTTAGATTTTAGGTTTAGATTTGGGGTTAGGTTTAGATTTTAGGTTTAGATTTTAGGTTAGGTTTAGATTTTAGGTTTAGATTTTAGGTTTAGATTTCGGGTTAGGTTTAGATTTTAGGTTTAGATTTGGGGTTAGGTTTAGATTTTAGGTTTAGATTTGGGGTTAAGTTTAGATTTGGGGTTAGGTTTAGATTTTTGGTTTAGATTTGGGGTTAGGTTTAGATTTTAGGTTTAGATTTGGGGTTAGGTTTAGATTTGGGGTTAGGTTTAGATTTTAGGTTTAGATTTGGGGTTAGGTTTAGATTTTAGGTTTAGATTTGGGGTTAGGTTTAGATTTGGGGTTAGGTTTAGATTTTAGCTTTAGATTTGGGGTTAGGTTTAGATTTTAGGTTAGGTTTAGATTTTAGGTTTAGATTTTAGGTTTAGATTTGGGGTTAGGTTTAGATTTGGGGTTAGGTTTAGATTTTAGGTTTAGATTTGGGGTTAGGTTTAGATTTTAGGTTTAGATTTGGGGTTAGGTTTAGATTTGGGGTTAGGTTTAGATTTTAGGTTTAGATTTTAGGTTTAGATTTGGGGTTAGGTTTAGATTTTAGGTTTAGATTTGGGGTTAGGTTTAGATTTTAGGTTTAGATTTGGGGTTAGGTTTAGATTTGGGGTTTAGATTTGGGGTTAGGTTTAGATTTTAGGTTTAGATTTGGGGTTAGGTTTAGATTTTCGGTTTAGATTTGGGGTTAGGTTTAGATTTTCGGTTTATATTTGGGGTTAGGTTTAGATTTGGGCTTAGGTTTAGATTTTAGGTTTAGATTTGGGGTTAGGCTTAAATTTTAGGATAGATTTGGGGTTAGGTTTAGATTTTAGGTTTAGATTTGAGGTTAGGTTTAGATTTGGGGTTAGGTTTAGATTTGGGGTTAGGTTTAGATTTTAGGTTTAGATTTGGGGTTAGGTTTAGATCTTAGGTTTAGATTTGGGGTTAGGTTTAGATTTTAGGTTTAGATTTGGGGTTCGGTTTAGATTTGGGGTTAGGTTTAGATTTTAGGTTTAGATTTGGGGTTAGGTTTAGATTTTAGGGTTATATTTGGGGTTAGATTTGGGGTTAGGTTTAGATTTGGGGTTAGGTTTAGATTTTAGGTTTAGATTTGGGGTTAGGTTTAGATTTGGGGTTAGGTTTAGATTTTAGGTTTAGATTTGGGGTTAGATTTGGGGATAGGTTTAGATTTGGGGTTAGGTTTAGATTTGGGGTTAGGTTTAGATTTTAGGTTTAGATTTGGGGTTAGGTTTAGATTTGGGGTTAGGTTTAGATTTTAGGTTTAGATTTGGGGTTAGGTTTAGATTTGGGGTTAGGTTTAGATTTTAGGTTTAGATTTGGGGTTAGATTTGGGGATAGGTTTAGATTTGGGGTTAGGTTTAGATTTGGGGTTAGGTTTAGATTTTAGGTTTAGATTTGGGGTTAGGTTTAGATTTGGGGTTAGGTTTAGATTTTCGGTTTAGATTTGGGGTTAGGTTTAGATTTGGGGTTAGGTTTAGATTTTAGGTTTAGATTTGGGGTTAGGTTTAGATTTTAGGTTTAGATTTGGGGTTAGGTTTAGATTTGGGGTTAGGTTTAGATTTTAGGTTTAGATTTGGGGTTAGGTTTAGATTTTAGGTTAGGTTTATATTTTAGGTTTAGATTTTAGGTTTAGATTTGCGGTTAGGTTTAGATTTTAGGTTTAGATTTGGGGTTAGGTTTAGATTTTAGGTTTAGATTTGGGGTTAGGTTTAGATTTGGGGTTAGGTTTAGATTTTAGGTTTAGATTTGGGGTTACGTTTAGATTTTAGGTTAGGTTTAGATTTTAGGTTTAGATTTTAGGTTTAGATTTGCGGTTAGGTTTAGATTTTAGGTTTAGATTTGGGTTTAGGTTTAGATTTTAGGTTTAGATTTGGGGTTAGGTTTAGATTTTAGGTTTAGATTTGGGGTTAGGTTTAGATTTCGGGTTAGGTTTAGATTTTAGGTTTAGATTTGGGGTTAGGTTTAGATTTTAGGTTTAGATTTGGGGTTAGGTTTAGATTTGGGGTTAGGTTTAGATTTTAGGTTTAGATTTGGGGTTAGGTTTAGATTTTAGGTTTGGATTTAAGGTTAGGTTTAGATTTTAGGTTTAGATTTGGGGTTAGGTTTAGATTTTCGGTTTAGATTTGGGGTTAGGTTTAGATTTGGGGTTAGGTTTAGATTTTAGGTTTAGATTTGGGGTTAGGTTTAGATTTTAGGTTTAGATTTGGGGTTAGATTTGGGGTTAGGTTTAGATTTGGGGTTTAGATTTGGGGTTAGGTTTAGATTTGGGGTTAGGTTTAGATTTTAGGTTTAGATTTGGGGTTAGGTTTAGATTTGGGGTTAGGTTTAGAGTTCAGGTTTAGATTTGGGGTTAGGTTTAGATTTTAGTTTTAGATTTGGGGTTAGATTTGGGGTTAGGTTTAGATTTGGGGTTAGGTTTAGATTTGGTGTTAGGTTTAGATTTTAGGTTTAGATTTGGGGTTAGGTTTAGATTTCAGGTTTAGATTTGGGGTTAGATTTGGGGTTAGGTTTAGATTTGGGGTTAGGTTTAGATTTGGTGTATAGGTTTAGATTTTAGGTTTAGATTTGGGGTTAGGTTTAGATTTTAGGTTTAGATTTGGGGTTAGGTTTAGATTTTAGGTTTAGATTTGGGGTTAGGTTTAGATTTGGGGTTAGGTTTAGATTTTAGGTTTAGATTTGGAGTTAGGTTTAGATTTTAGGTTAGGTTTAGATTTTAGGTTTAGATTTTAGGTTTAGATTTGGGGTTAGGTTTAGATTTTAGGTTTAGATTTGGGGTTAGGTTTAGATTTTAGGTTAGGTTTAGATTTTAGGTTTAGATTTTAGGTTTAGATTTGCGGTTAGGTTTAGATTTTAGGTTTAGATTTGGGGTTAGGTTTAGATTTTAGGTTTAGATTTGGGGTTAGATTTAGATTTTAGGTTTAGATTTGGGCTTAGGTTTAGATTTTAGGTTTAGATTTGGGGTTAGGTTTAGATTTTAGGTTTAGATTTCGGGTTAGGTTTAGATTTTAGGTTTAGATTTGGTGTTAGGTTTAGATTTTAGGTTTAGATTTGGTGTTAGGTTTAGATTTTAGGTTTAGATTTGGGGTTAGGTTTAGATTTTAGGTTAGGTTTAGATTTTAGGTTTAGATTTTAGGTTTAGATTTGCGGTTAGGTTTAGATTTTAGGTTTAGATTTGGGGTTAGGTTTAGATTTTAGGTTTAGATTTGGGGTTAGGTTTAGATTTTAGGTTTAGATTTGGGGTTAGGTTTAGATTTCGGGTTAGGTTTAGATTTTAGGTTTAGATTTGGGGTTAGGTTTAGATTTTAGGTTTAGATTTGGGGTTAGGTTTAGATTTGGGGTTAGGTTTAGATTTGGGGTTAGGTTTAGATTTTAGGTTTAGATTTGTGATTAGGTTTAGATTTGGGGTTAGGTTTAGATTTTAGGTTTAGATTTGGGGTTAGGTTTAGATTTTACGTTTAGATTTGGGGTTAGATTTGGGGTTAGGTTTAGATTTGGGGTTAGGTTTAGATTTGGTGTTAGGTTTAGATTTTAGGTTTAGATTTGGGGTTAGGTTTAGATTTCAGGTTTAGATTTGGGGTTAGGTTTAGATTTTAGGTTTAGATTTGGGGTTAGATTTGGGGTTAGGTTTAGATTTGGGGTTAGGTTTAGATTTGGGGTTAGGTTTAGATTTGGTGTTAGGTTTAGATTTTAGGTTTAGATTTGGGGTTAGGTTTAGATTTTAGGTTTAGATTTGGGGTTAGATTTGGGGTTAGGTTTAGATTTGGGGTTAGGTTTAGATTTTCGGTTTAGATTTGGGGTTAGGTTTAGATTTGGGGTTAGGTTTAGATTTTAGGTTTAGATTTGGGGTTAGGTTTAGATTTTAGGTTAGGTTTAGATTTTAGGTTTAGATTTTAGGTTTAGATTTCGGGTTAGATTTAGATTTTAGGTTTAGATTTGGGGTTAGGTTTAGATTTTAGGTTTAGATTTGGGGTTAGGTTTAGATTTGGGGTTAGGTTTAGATTTTAGGTTTAGATTTGGGGTTAGGTTTAGATTTGGGGTTAGGTTTAGATTTTAGGTTTAGATTTGGGGTTAGGTTTAGATTTTAGGTTTAGATTTGGGGTTAGGTTTAGATTTTAGGTTAGGTTTAGATTTTAGGTTTAGATTTTAGGTTTAGATTTGGGGTTAGGTTTAGATTTTAGGTTTAGATTTGGGGTTAGGTTTAGATTTGGGGTTAGGTTTAGATTTTAGGTTTAGATTTGGGGTTAGGTTTAGATTTTAGGTTTAGATTTGGGGTTAGGTTTAGATTTGGGGTTAGGTTTAGATTTTAGGTTTAGATTTTAGGTTTAGATTTGGGGTTAGGTTTAGATTTTAGGTTTAGATTTGGGGTTAGGTTTAGATTTTAGGTTTAGATTTGGGGTTAGGTTTAGATTTGGGGTTTAGATTTGGGGTTAGGTTTAGATTTTAGGTTTAGATTTGGGGTTAGGTTTAGATTTGGGGTTAGGTTTAGATTTTAGGTTTAGATTTGGGGTTAGGTTTAGATTTTAGGTTAGGTTTAGATTTTAGGTTTAGATTTGGGGTTAGGTTTAGATTTTAGGTTTAGATTTGGGGTTAGGTTTAGATTTTAGGTTTAGATTTGGGGTTAGGTTTAGATTTGGGGTTAGGTTTAGATTTTAGGTTTAGATTTGGGGTTAGGTTTAGATTTTAGGTTTAGATTTGGGGTTAGGTTTAGATTTTAGGTTTAGATTTTAGGTTTAGATTTGGGGTTAGGTTTAGATTTTAGGTTTAGATTTGGGGTTAGGTTTAGATTTTAGGTTTAGATTTGGGGTTAGGTTTAGATTTGGGGTTTAGATTTGGGGTTAGGTTTAGATTTTAGGTTTAGATTTGGGGTTAGGTTTAGATTTGGGGTTAGGTTTAGATTTTAGGTTTAGATTTGGGGTTAGGCTTAAATTTTAGGATAGATTTGGGGTTAGGTTTAGATTTTAGGTTTAGATTTGAGGTTAGGTTTAGATTTGGGGTTAGGTTTAGATTTGGGGTTAGGTTTAGATTTTAGGTTTAGATTTGGGGTTAGGTTTAGATCTTAGGTTTAGATTTGGGGTTAGGTTTAGATTTTAGGTTTAGATTTGGGGTTCGGTTTAGATTTGGGGTTAGGTTTAGATTTTAGGTTTAGATTTGGGGTTAGGTTTAGATTTTAGGGTTATATTTGGGGTTAGATTTGGGGTTAGGTTTAGATTTGGGGTTAGGTTTAGATTTTAGGTTTAGATTTGGGGTTAGGTTTAGATTTGGGGTTAGGTTTAGATTTTAGGTTTAGATTTGGGGTTAGATTTGGGGATAGGTTTAGATTTGGGGTTAGGTTTAGATTTGGGGTTAGGTTTAGATTTTAGGTTTAGATTTGGGGTTAGGTTTAGATTTGGGGTTAGGTTTAGATTTTCGGTTTAGATTTGGGGTTAGGTTTAGATTTGGGGTTAGGTTTAGATTTTAGGTTTAGATTTGGTGTTAGGTTTAGATTTTAGGTTTAGATTTGGGGTTAGGTTTAGATTTGGGGTTAGGTTTAGATTTTAGGTTTAGATTTGGGGTTAGGTTTAGATTTTAGGTTAGGTTTAGATTTTAGGTTTAGATTTTAGGTTTAGATTTGCGGTTAGGTTTAGATTTTAGGTTTAGATTTGGGGTTAGGTTTAGATTTTAGGTTTAGATTTGGGGTTAGGTTTAGATTTTAGGTTTAGATTTGGGGTTAGATTTGGGGATAGGTTTAGATTTGGGGTTAGGTTTAGATTTGGGGTTAGGTTTAGATTTTAGGTTTAGATTTGGGGTTAGGTTTAGATTTTACGTTTAGATTTGGGGTTAGATTTGGGGTTAGGTTTAGATTTGGGGTTAGGTTTAGATTTTACGTTTAGATTTGGGGTTAGATTTGGGGTTAGGTTTAGATTTGGGGTTAGGTTTAGATTTGGTGTTAGGTTTAGATTTTAGGTTTAGATTTGGGGTTAGCTTTAGATTTCAGGTTTAGATTTGGGGTTAGGTTTAGATTTTAGGTTTAGATTTGGGGTTAGATTTGGGGTTAGGTTTAGATTTGGGGTTAGGTTTAGATTTGGGGTTAGGTTTAGATTTTAGGTTTAGATTTGGGGTTAGGTTTAGATTTTAGGTTTAGATTTGGGGTTAGATTTGGGGTTAGGTTTAGATTTGGTGTTAGGTTTAGATTTTAGGTTTAGATTTGGGGTTAGGTTTAGATTTGGGGTTAGGTTTAGATTTTAGGTTTAGATTTTAGGTTAGGTTTAGATTTTAGGTTTAGATTTTAGGTTTAGATTTCGGGTTAGGTTTAGATTTTAGGTTTAGATTTGGGGTTAGGTTTAGATTTTAGGTTTAGATTTGGGGTTAGGTTTAGATTTGGGGTTAGGTTTAGATTTGGGGTTCGGTTTAGATTTGAGGTTTAGATTTGGGGTTAGGTTTAGATTTTCGGTTTAGATTTGGGGTTAGGTTTAGATTTGGGGTTAGGTTTAGATTTTAGGTTTAGATTTGGGGTTCGGTTTAGATTTGAGGTTTAGATTTGGAGTTAGGTTTAGATTTTAGGTTTAGATTTGGGGTTAGGTTTAGATTTTAGGTTTAGATTTGGGGTTAGATTTGGGGTTAGGTTTAGATTTGGGGTTAGGTTTAGATTTTAGGTTTAGATTTGGGGTTAGGTTAAGATTTGGGGTTAGGTTTAGATTTTAGGTTTAGATTTGGGGTTAGGTTTAGATTTTAGGTTTAGATTTGGGGTTAGGTTTAGATTTGGGGTTAGGTTTAGATTTTAGGTTTAGATTTGGGGTTAGATTTGGGGTTAGGTTTAGATTTTCGGTTTAGATTTGGGGTTAGGTTTAGATATGGGGTTAGGTTTAGATTTTAGGTTTAGATTTGGGGTTAGGTTTAGATTTTAGGTTTAGATTTGGGGTTCGGTTTAGATTTGGGGTTAGGTTTAGATTTTAGGTTTAGATTTGGGGTTAGGTTTAGATTTTAGGTTTAGATTTGGGGTTAGGTTTAGATTTGGGGTTAGGTTTAGATTTTAGGTTTAGATTTGGGGTTAGGTTTAGATTTTAGGTTAGGTTTAGATTTTAGGTTTAGATTTTAGGTTTAGATTTGCGGTTAGGTTTAGATTTTAGGTTTAGATTTGGGGTTAGGTTTAGATTTTAGGTTTAGATTTGGGGTTAGGTTTAGATTTTAGGTTTAGATTTGGGGTTAGGTTTAGATTTGGGGTTAGGTTTAGATTTTAGGTTTAGATTTGGGGTTAGGTTTAGATTTTAGGTTTAGATTTGTGATTAGGTTTAGATTTGGGGTTAGGTTTAGATTTTAGGTTTAGATTTGGGGTTAGGTTTAGATTTTACGTTTAGATTTGGGGTTAGATTTGGGGTTAGGTTTAGATTTGGGGTTAGGTTTAGATTTGGTGTTAGGTTTAGATTTTAGGTTTAGATTTGGGGTTAGGTTTAGATTTCAGGTTTAGATTTGGGGTTAGGTTTAGATTTTAGGTTTAGATTTGGGGTTAGATTTGGGGTTAGGTTTAGATTTGGGGTTAGGTTTAGATTTGGGGTTAGGTTTAGATTTGGTGTTAGGTTTAGATTTTAGGTTTAGATTTGGGGTTAGGTTTAGATTTTAGGTTTAGATTTGGGGTTAGATTTGGGGTTAGGTTTAGATTTGGTGTTAGGTTTAGATTTTAGGTTTAGATTTGGGGTTAGGTTTAGATTTTAGGTTTAGATTTGGGGTTAGGTTTAGATTTTAGGTTTAGATTTTAGGTTAGGTTTAGATTTTAGGTTTAGATTTTAGGTTTAGATTTCGGGTTAGGTTTAGATTTTAGGTTTAGATTTGGGGTTAGGTTTAGATTTTAGGTTTAGATTTGGGGTTAAGTTTAGATTTGGGGTTAAGTTTAGATTTTAGGTTTAGATTTGGGGTTAGGTTTAGATTTTAGGTTTAGATTTGGGGTTAGGTTTAGATTTGGGGTTAGGTTTAGATTTTAGGTTTAGATTTGGGGTTAGGTTTAGATTTTAGGTTTAGATTTGGGGTTAGGTTTAGATTTGGGGTTAGGTTTAGATTTTAGGTTTAGATTTGGGGTTAGGTTTAGATTTTAGGTTTAGATTTGGGGTTAGGTTTAGATTTTAGGTTAGGTTTAGATTTTAGGTTTAGATTTTAGGTTTAGATTTGGGGTTAGGTTTAGATTTTAGGTTTAGATTTGGGGTTAGGTTTAGATTTGGGGTTAGGTTTAGATTTTAGGTTTAGATTTGGGGTTAGGTTTAGATTTTAGGTTTAGATTTGGGGTTAGGTTTAGATTTGGGGTTAGGTTTAGATTTTAGGTTTAGATTTTAGGTTTAGATTTGGGGTTAGGTTTAGATTTTAGGTTTAGATTTGGGGTTAGGTTTAGATTTTAAGTTTAGATTTGGGGTTAGGTTTAGATCTTAGGTTTAGATTTGGGGTTAGGTTTAGATTTTAGGTTTAGATTTGGGGTTCGGTTTAGATTTGGGGTTAGGTTTAGATTTTAGGTTTAGATTTGGGGTTAGGTTTAGATTTTAGGGTTATATTTGGGGTTAGATTTGGGGTTAGGTTTAGATTTGGGGTTAGGTTTAGATTTTAGGTTTAGATTTGGGGTTAGATTTGGGGATAGGTTTAGATTTGGGGTTAGGTTTAGATTTGGGGTTAGGTTTAGATTTTAGGTTTAGAGTTGGGGTTAGGTTTAGATTTGGGGTTAGGTTTAGATTTTCGGTTTAGATTTGGGGTTAGGTTTAGATTTGGGGTTAGGTTTAGATTTTAGGTTTAGATTTGGGGTTAGGTTTAGATTTTAGGTTTAGATTTGGGGTTAGGTTTAGATTTGGGGTTAGGTTTAGATTTTAGGTTTAGATTTGGGTTTAGGTTTAGATTTTAGGTTAGGTTTAGATTTTAGGTTTAGATTTTAGGTTTAGATTTGCGGTTAGGTTTAGATTTTAGGTTTAGATTTGGGGTTAGGTTTAGATTTTAGGTTTAGATTTGGGGTTAGGTTTAGATTTTAGGTTTAGATTTGGGGTTAGGTTTAGATTTGGGGTTAGGTTTAGATTTTAGGTTTAGATTTGGGGTTACGTTTAGATTTTAGGTTAGGTTTAGATTTTAGGTTTAGATTTTAGGTTTAGATTTGCGGTTAGGTTTAGATTTTAGGTTTAGATTTGGGGTTAGGTTTAGATTTTAGGTTTAGTTTTGGGGTTAGGTTTAGATTTTAGGTTTAGATTTGGGGTTAGGTTTAGATTTCGGGTTAGGTTTAGATTTTAGGTTTAGATTTGGGGTTAGGTTTAGATTTTAGGTTTAGATTTGGGGTTAGGTTTAGATTTTAGGTTTGGATTTAAGGTTAGGTTTAGATTTTAGGTTTAGATTTGGGGTTAGGTTTAGATTTTCGGTTTAGATTTGGGGTTAGGTTTAGATTTGGGGTTAGGTTTAGATTTTAGGTTTAGATTTGGGGTTAGGTTTAGATTTTAGGTTTAGATTTGGGGTTAGATTTGGGGATAGGTTTAGATTTGGGGTTAGGTTTAGATTTGGGGTTAGGTTTAGATTTTAGGTTTAGATTTGGGGTTAGGTTTAGATTTGGGGTTAGGTTTAGATTTTCGGTTTAGATTTGGGGTTAGGTTTAGATTTGGGGTTAGGTTTAGATTTTAGGTTTAGATTTGGGGTTAGGTTTAGATTTTAGGTTTAGATTTGGGGTTAGGTTTAGATTTGGGGTTAGGTTTAGATTTTAGGTTTAGATTTGGGGTTAGGTTTAGATTTTAGGTTAGGTTTAGATTTTAGGTTTAGATTTTAGGTTTAGATTTGCGGTTAGGTTTAGATTTTAGGTTTAGATTTGGGGTTAGGTTTAGATTTTAGGTTTAGATTTGGGGTTAGGTTTAGATTTTAGGTTTAGATTTGGGGTTAGGTTTAGATTTGGGGTTAGGTTTAGATTTTAGGTTTAGATTTGGGGTTACGTTTAGATTTTAGGTTAGGTTTAGATTTTAGGTTTAGATTTTAGGTTTAGATTTGCGGTTAGGTTTAGATTTTAGGTTTAGATTTGGGGTTAGGTTTAGATTTTAGGTTTAGATTTGGGGTTAGGTTTAGATTTTAGGTTTAGATTTGGGGTTAGGTTTAGATTTCGGGTTAGGTTTAGATTTTAGGTTTAGATTTGGGGTTAGGTTTAGATTTTAGGTTTAGATTTGGGGTTAGGTTTAGATTTTAGGTTTAGATTTGGGGTTAGGTTTAGATTTTAGGTTTGGATTTAAGGTTAGGTTTAGATTTTAGGTTTAGATTTGGGGTTAGGTTTAGATTTTCGGTTTAGATTTGGGGTTAGGTTTAGATTTTAGGTTTAGATTTGGGGTTAGGTTTAGATTTTAGGTTTAGATTTGGGGTTAGATTTGGGGTTAGGTTTAGATTTGGGGTTTAGATTTGGGGTTAGGTTTAGATTTGGGGTTAGGTTTAGATTTTAGGTTTAGATTTGGGGTTAGGTTTAGATTTGGGGTTAGGTTTAGATTTTAGGTTTAGATTTGGGGTTAGATTTGGGGATAGGTTTAGATTTGGGGTTAGGTTTAGATTTGGGGTTAGGTTTAGATTTTAGGTTTAGATTTGGGGTTAGGTTTAGATTTGGGGTTAGGTTTAGATTTTCGGTTTAGATTTGGGGTTAGGTTTAGATTTGGGGTTAGGTTTAGATTTTAGGTTTAGATTTGGGGTTAGGTTTAGATTTTAGGTTTAGATTTGGGGTTAGGTTTAGATTTGGGGTTAGGTTTAGATTTTAGGTTTAGATTTGGGGTTAGGTTTAGATTTTAGGTTAGGTTTAGATTTTAGGTTTAGATTTTAGGTTTAGATTTGCGGTTAGGTTTAGATTTTAGGTTTAGATTTGGGGTTAGGTTTAGATTTTAGGTTTAGATTTGGGGTTAGGTTTAGATTTTAGGTTTAGATTTGGGGTTAGATTTGGGGATAGGTTTAGATTTGGGGTTAGGTTTAGATTTGGGGTTAGGTTTAGATTTTAGGTTTAGATTTGGGGTTAGGTTTAGATTTTACGTTTAGATTTGGGGTTAGATTTGGGGTTAGGTTTAGATTTGGGGTTAGGTTTAGATTTTACGTTTAGATTTGGGGTTAGATTTGGGGTTAGGTTTAGATTTGGGGTTAGGTTTAGATTTGGTGTTAGGTTTAGATTTTAGGTTTAGATTTGGGGTTAGCTTTAGATTTCAGGTTTAGATTTGGGGTTAGGTTTAGATTTTAGGTTTAGATTTGGGGTTAGATTTGGGGTTAGGTTTAGATTTGGGGTTAGGTTTAGATTTGGGGTTAGGTTTAGATTTTAGGTTTAGATTTGGGGTTAGGTTTAGATTTTACGTTTAGATTTGGGGTTAGATTTGGGGTTAGGTTTAGATTTGGGGTTAGGTTTAGATTTGGTGTTAGGTTTAGATTTTAGGTTTAGATTTGGGGTTAGGTTTAGATTTCAGGTTTAGATTTGGGGTTAGGTTTAGATTTTAGGTTTAGATTTGGGGTTAGATTTGGGGTTAGGTTTAGATTTGGGGTTAGGTTTAGATTTGGGGTTAGGTTTAGATTTGGTGTTAGGTTTAGATTTTAGGTTTAGATTTGGGGTTAGGTTTAGATTTTAGGTTTAGATTTGGGGTTAGATTTGGGGTTAGGTTTAGATTTGGTGTTAGGTTTAGATTTTAGGTTTAGATTTGGGGTTAGGTTTAGATTTTAGGTTTAGATTTGGGGTTAGGTTTAGATTTTAGGTTTAGATTTTAGGTTAGGTTTAGATTTTAGGTTTAGATTTTAGGTTTAGATTTCGGGTTAGGTTTAGATTTTAGGTTTAGATTTGGGGTTAGGTTTAGATTTTAGGTTTAGATTTGGGGTTAAGTTTAGATTTGGGGTTAAGTTTAGATTTTAGGTTTAGATTTGGGGTTAGGTTTAGATTTTAGGTTTAGATTTGGGGTTAGGTTTAGATTTGGGGTTAGGTTTAGATTTTAGGTTTAGATTTGGGGTTAGGTTTAGATTTTAGGTTTAGATTTGGGGTTAGGTTTAGATTTGGGGTTAGGTTTAGATTTTAGGTTTAGATTTGGGGTTAGGTTTAGATTTTAGGTTTAGATTTGGGGTTAGGTTTAGATTTTAGGTTAGGTTTAGATTTTAGGTTTAGATTTTAGGTTTAGATTTGGGGTTAGGTTTAGATTTTAGGTTTAGATTTGGGGTTAGGTTTAGATTTGGGGTTAGGTTTAGATTTTAGGTTTAGATTTGGGGTTAGGTTTAGATTTTAGGTTTAGATTTGGGGTTAGGTTTAGATTTGGGGTTAGGTTTAGATTTTAGGTTTAGATTTTAGGTTTAGATTTGGGGTTAGGTTTAGATTTTAGGTTTAGATTTGGGGTTAGGTTTAGATTTTAAGTTTAGATTTGGGGTTAGGTTTAGATCTTAGGTTTAGATTTGGGGTTAGGTTTAGATTTTAGGTTTAGATTTGGGGTTCGGTTTAGATTTGGGGTTAGGTTTAGATTTTAGGTTTAGATTTGGGGTTAGGTTTAGATTTTAGGGTTATATTTGGGGTTAGATTTGGGGTTAGGTTTAGATTTGGGGTTAGGTTTAGATTTTAGGTTTAGATTTGGGGTTAGGTTTAGATTTGGGGTTAGGTTTAGATTTTAGGTTTAGATTTGGGGTTAGATTTGGGGATAGGTTTAGATTTGGGGTTAGGTTTAGATTTGGGGTTAGGTTTAGATTTTAGGTTTAGAGTTGGGGTTAGGTTTAGATTTGGGGTTAGGTTTAGATTTTCGGTTTAGATTTGGGGTTAGGTTTAGATTTGGGGTTAGGTTTAGATTTTAGGTTTAGATTTGGGGTTAGGTTTAGATTTGGGGTTAGGTTTAGATTTTAGGTTTAGATTTGGGGTTAGGTTTAGATTTTAGGTTAGGTTTAGATTTTAGGTTTAGATTTTAGGTTTAGATTTGCGGTTAGGTTTAGATTTTAGGTTTAGATTTGGGGTTAGGTTTAGATTTTAGGTTTAGATTTGGGGTTAGGTTTAGATTTTAGGTTTAGATTTGGGGTTAGGTTTAGATTTGGGGTTAGGTTTAGATTTTAGGTTTAGATTTGGGGTTACGTTTAGATTTTAGGTTAGGTTTAGATTTTAGGTTTAGATTTTAGGTTTAGATTTGCGGTTAGGTTTAGATTTTAGGTTTAGATTTGGGGTTAGGTTTAGATTTTAGGTTTAGATTTGGGGTTAGGTTTAGATTTTAGGTTTAGATTTGGGGTTAGGTTTAGATTTCGGGTTAGGTTTAGATTTTAGGTTTAGATTTGGGGTTAGGTTTAGATTTTAGGTTTAGATTTGGGGTTAGGTTTAGATTTTAGGTTTAGATTTGGGGTTAGGTTTAGATTTTAGGTTTGGATTTAAGGTTAGGTTTAGATTTTAGGTTTAGATTTGGGGTTAGGTTTAGATTTTCGGTTTAGATTTGGGGTTAGGTTTAGATTTGGGGTTAGGTTTAGATTTTAGGTTTAGATTTGGGGTTAGGTTTAGATTTTAGGTTTAGATTTGGGGTTAGGTTTAGATTTTAGGTTTAGATTTGGGGTTAGGTTTAGATTTGGGGTTAGGTTTAGATTTTAGGTTTAGATTTGGGGTTAGATTTGGGGATAGGTTTAGATTTGGGGTTAGGTTTAGATTTGGGGTTAGGTTTAGATTTTAGGTTTAGATTTGGGGTTAGGTTTAGATTTGGGGTTAGGTTTAGATTTTCGGTTTAGATTTGGGGTTAGGTTTAGATTTGGGGTTAGGTTTAGATTTTAGGTTTAGATTTGGGGTTAGGTTTAGATTTTAGGTTTAGATTTGGGGTTAGGTTTAGATTTGGGGTTAGGTTTAGATTTTAGGTTTAGATTTGGGGTTAGGTTTAGATTTTAGGTTAGGTTTAGATTTTAGGTTTAGATTTTAGGTTTAGATTTGCGGTTAGGTTTAGATTTTAGGTTTAGATTTGGGGTTAGGTTTAGATTTTAGGTTTAGATTTGGGGTTAGGTTTAGATTTTAGGTTTAGATTTGGGGTTAGGTTTAGATTTGGGGTTAGGTTTAGATTTTAGGTTTAGATTTGGGGTTACGTTTAGATTTTAGGTTAGGTTTAGATTTTAGGTTTAGATTTTAGGTTTAGATTTGCGGTTAGGTTTAGATTTTAGGTTTAGATTTGGGGTTAGGTTTAGATTTTAGGTTTAGATTTGGGGTTAGGTTTAGATTTTAGGTTTAGATTTGGGGTTAGGTTTAGATTTCGGGTTAGGTTTAGATTTTAGGTTTAGATTTGGGGTTAGGTTTAGATTTTAGGTTTAGATTTGGGGTTAGGTTTAGATTTTAGGTTTAGATTTGGGGTTAGGTTTAGATTTTAGGTTTGGATTTAAGGTTAGGTTTAGATTTTAGGTTTAGATTTGGGGTTAGGTTTAGATTTTCGGTTTAGATTTGGGGTTAGGTTTAGATTTGGGGTTAGGTTTAGATTTTAGGTTTAGATTTGGGGTTAGGTTTAGATTTTAGGTTTAGATTTGGGGTTAGATTTGGGGTTAGGTTTAGATTTGGGGTTTAGATTTGGGGTTAGGTTTAGATTTGGGGTTAGGTTTAGATTTTAGGTTTAGATTTGGGGTTAGGTTTAGATTTGGGGTTAGGTTTAGATTTTAGGTTTAGATTTGGGGTTAGATTTGGGGATAGGTTTAGATTTGGGGTTAGGTTTAGATTTGGGGTTAGGTTTAGATTTTAGGTTTAGATTTGGGGTTAGGTTTAGATTTGGGGTTAGGTTTAGATTTTCGGTTTAGATTTGGGGTTAGGTTTAGATTTGGGGTTAGGTTTAGATTTTAGGTTTAGATTTGGGGTTAGGTTTAGATTTTAGGTTTAGATTTGGGGTTAGGTTTAGATTTGGGGTTAGGTTTAGATTTTAGGTTTAGATTTGGGGTTAGGTTTAGATTTTAGGTTAGGTTTAGATTTTAGGTTTAGATTTTAGGTTTAGATTTGCGGTTAGGTTTAGATTTTAGGTTTAGATTTGGGGTTAGGTTTAGATTTTAGGTTTAGATTTGGGGTTAGGTTTAGATTTTAGGTTTAGATTTGGGGTTAGATTTGGGGATAGGTTTAGATTTGGGGTTAGGTTTAGATTTGGGGTTAGGTTTAGATTTTAGGTTTAGATTTGGGGTTAGGTTTAGATTTTACGTTTAGATTTGGGGTTAGATTTGGGGTTAGGTTTAGATTTGGGGTTAGGTTTAGATTTTACGTTTAGATTTGGGGTTAGATTTGGGGTTAGGTTTAGATTTGGGGTTAGGTTTAGATTTGGTGTTAGGTTTAGATTTTAGGTTTAGATTTGGGGTTAGCTTTAGATTTCAGGTTTAGATTTGGGGTTAGGTTTAGATTTTAGGTTTAGATTTGGGGTTAGATTTGGGGTTAGGTTTAGATTTGGGGTTAGGTTTAGATTTGGGGTTAGGTTTAGATTTTAGGTTTAGATTTGGGGTTAGGTTTAGATTTTAGGTTTAGATTTGGGGTTAGGTTTAGATTTTAGGTTTAGATTTGGGGTTAGATTTGGGGTTAGGTTTAGATTTGGTGTTAGGTTTAGATTTTAGGTTTAGATTTGGGGTTAGGTTTAGATTTGGGGTTAGGTTTAGATTTTAGGTTTAGATTTTAGGTTAGGTTTAGATTTTAGGTTTAGATTTTAGGTTTAGATTTCGGGTTAGGTTTAGATTTTAGGTTTAGATTTGGGGTTAGGTTTAGATTTTAGGTTTAGATTTGGGGTTAGGTTTAGATTTGGGGTTAGGTTTAGATTTGGGGTTCGGTTTAGATTTGAGGTTTAGATTTGGGGTTAGGTTTAGATTTTCGGTTTAGATTTGGGGTTAGGTTTAGATTTGGGGTTAGGTTTAGATTTTAGGTTTAGATTTGGGGTTCGGTTTAGATTTGAGGTTTAGATTTGGGGTTAGGTTTAGAATTTCGGTTTAGATTTGGGGTTAGGTTTAGATTTTAGGTTTAGATTTGGGGTTAGATTTGGGGTTAGGTTTAGATTTGGGGTTAGGTTTAGATTTTAGGTTTAGATTTGGGGTTAGGTTAAGATTTGGGGTTAGGTTTAGATTTTAGGTTTAGATTTGGGGTTAGGTTTAGATTTTAGGTTTAGATTTGGGGTTAGGTTTAGATTTGGGGTTAGGTTTAGATTTTAGGTTTAGATTTGGGGTTAGATTTGGGGTTAGGTTTAGATTTTCGGTTTAGATTTGGGGTTAGGGTTAGATATGGGGTTAGGTTTAGATTTTAGGTTTAGATTTGGGGTTAGGTTTAGATTTTAGGTTTAGATTTGGGGTTCGGTTTAGATTTGGGGTTAGGTTTAGATTTTAGGTTTAGATTTGGGGTTAGGTTTAGATTTTAGGTTTAGATTTGGGGTTAGGTTTAGATTTGGGGTTAGGTTTAGATTTTAGGTTTAGATTTGGGGTTAGGTTTAGATTTTAGGTTAGGTTTAGATTTTAGGTTTAGATTTTAGGTTTAGATTTGCGGTTAGGTTTAGATTTTAGGTTTAGATTTGGGGTTAGGTTTAGATTTTAGGTTTAGATTTGGGGTTAGGTTTAGATTTTAGGTTTAGATTTGGGGTTAGATTTGGGGATAGGTTTAGATTTGGGGTTAGGTTTAGATTTGGGGTTAGGTTTAGATTTTAGGTTTAGATTTGGGGTTAGGTTTAGATTTGGGGTTAGGTTTAGATTTTCGGTTTAGATTTGGGGTTAGGTTTAGATTTGGGGTTAGGTTTAGATTTTAGGTTTAGATTTGGGGTTAGGTTTAGATTTGGGGTTAGGTTTAGATTTTAGGTTTAGATTTGGGGTTAGGTTTAGATTTTAGGTTTAGATTTGGGGTTAGGTTTAGATTTGGGGTTAGGTTTAGATTTTAGGTTTAGATTTGGGGTTAGGTTTAGATTTTAGGTTAGGTTTAGATTTTAGGTTTAGATTTTAGGTTTAGATTTGCGGTTAGGTTTAGATTTTAGGTTTAGATTTGGGGTTAGGTTTAGATTTTAGGTTTAGATTTGGGGTTAGATTTGGGGATAGGTTTAGATTTGGGGTTAGGTTTAGATTTGGGGTTAGGTTTAGATTTTAGGTTTAGATTTGGGGTTAGGTTTAGATTTGGGGTTAGGTTTAGATTTTCGGTTTAGATTTGGGGTTAGGTTTAGATTTGGGGTTAGGTTTAGATTTTAGGTTTAGATTTGGGGTTAGGTTTAGATTTTAGGTTTAGATTTGGGGTTAGGTTTAGATTTGGGGTTAGGTTTAGATTTTAGGTTTAGATTTGGGGTTAGGTTTAGATTTTAGGTTAGGTTTAGATTTTAGGTTTAGATTTTAGGTTTAGATTTGCGGTTAGGTTTAGATTTTAGGTTTAGATTTGGGGTTAGGTTTAGATTTTAGGTTTAGATTTGGGGTTAGGTTTAGATTTTAGGTTTAGATTTGGGGTTAGGTTTAGATTTGGGGTTAGGTTTAGATTTTAGGTTTAGATTTGGGGTTACGTTTAGATTTTAGGTTAGGTTTAGATTTTAGGTTTAGATTTTAGGTTTAGATTTGCGGTTAGGTTTAGATTTTAGGTTTAGATTTGGGGTTAGGTTTAGATTTTAGGTTTAGATTTGGGGTTAGGTTTAGATTTTAGGTTTAGATTTGGGGTTAGGTTTAGATTTCGGGTTAGGTTTAGATTTTAGGTTTAGATTTGGGGTTAGGTTTAGATTTTAGGTTTAGATTTGGGGTTAGGTTTAGATTTTAGGTTTAGATTTGGGGTTAGGTTTAGATTTTAGGTTTGGATTTAAGGTTAGGTTTAGATTTTAGGTTTAGATTTGGGGTTAGGTTTAGATTTTCGGTTTAGATTTGGGGTTAGGTTTAGATTTGGGGTTAGGTTTAGATTTTAGGTTTAGATTTGGGGTTAGGTTTAGATTTTAGGTTTAGATTTGGGGTTAGATTTGGGGTTAGGTTTAGATTTGGGGTTTAGATTTGGGGTTAGGTTTAGATTTGGGGTTAGGTTTAGATTTTAGGTTTAGATTTGGGGTTAGGTTTAGATTTGGGGTTAGGTTTAGATTTTAGGTTTAGATTTGGGGTTAGATTTGGGGATAGGTTTAGATTTGGGGTTAGGTTTAGATTTGGGGTTAGGTTTAGATTTTAGGTTTAGATTTGGGGTTAGGTTTAGATTTGGGGTTAGGTTTAGATTTTCGGTTTAGATTTGGGGTTAGGTTTAGATTTGGGGTTAGGTTTAGATTTTAGGTTTAGATTTGGGGTTAGGTTTAGATTTTAGGTTTAGATTTGGGGTTAGGTTTAGATTTGGGGTTAGGTTTAGATTTTAGGTTTAGATTTGGGGTTAGGTTTAGATTTTAGGTTAGGTTTAGATTTTAGGTTTAGATTTTAGGTTTAGATTTGCGGTTAGGTTTAGATTTTAGGTTTAGATTTGGGGTTAGGTTTAGATTTTAGGTTTAGATTTGGGGTTAGGTTTAGATTTTAGGTTTAGATTTGGGGTTAGATTTGGGGATAGGTTTAGATTTGGGGTTAGGTTTAGATTTGGGGTTAGGTTTAGATTTTAGGTTTAGATTTGGGGTTAGGTTTAGATTTTACGTTTAGATTTGGGGTTAGATTTGGGGTTAGGTTTAGATTTGGGGTTAGGTTTAGATTTTACGTTTAGATTTGGGGTTAGATTTGGGGTTAGGTTTAGATTTGGGGTTAGGTTTAGATTTGGTGTTAGGTTTAGATTTTAGGTTTAGATTTGGGGTTAGCTTTAGATTTCAGGTTTAGATTTGGGGTTAGGTTTAGATTTTAGGTTTAGATTTGGGGTTAGATTTGGGGTTAGGTTTAGATTTGGGGTTAGGTTTAGATTTGGGGTTAGGTTTAGATTTTAGGTTTAGATTTGGGGTTAGGTTTAGATTTTAGGTTTAGATTTGGGGTTAGGTTTAGATTTTAGGTTTAGATTTGGGGTTAGATTTGGGGTTAGGTTTAGATTTGGTGTTAGGTTTAGATTTTAGGTTTAGATTTGGGGTTAGGTTTAGATTTGGGGTTAGGTTTAGATTTTAGGTTTAGATTTTAGGTTAGGTTTAGATTTTAGGTTTAGATTTTAGGTTTAGATTTCGGGTTAGGTTTAGATTTTAGGTTTAGATTTGGGGTTAGGTTTAGATTTTAGGTTTAGATTTGGGGTTAGGTTTAGATTTGGGGTTAGGTTTAGATTTGGGGTTCGGTTTAGATTTGAGGTTTAGATTTGGGGTTAGGTTTAGATTTTCGGTTTAGATTTGGGGTTAGGTTTAGATTTGGGGTTAGGTTTAGATTTTAGGTTTAGATTTGGGGTTCGGTTTAGATTTGAGGTTTAGATTTGGGGTTAGGTTTAGAATTTCGGTTTAGATTTGGGGTTAGGTTTAGATTTTAGGTTTAGATTTGGGGTTAGATTTGGGGTTAGGTTTAGATTTGGGGTTAGGTTTAGATTTTAGGTTTAGATTTGGGGTTAGGTTAAGATTTGGGGTTAGGTTTAGATTTTAGGTTTAGATTTGGGGTTAGGTTTAGATTTTAGGTTTAGATTTGGGGTTAGGTTTAGATTTGGGGTTAGGTTTAGATTTTAGGTTTAGATTTGGGGTTAGATTTGGGGTTAGGTTTAGATTTTCGGTTTAGATTTGGGGTTAGGGTTAGATATGGGGTTAGGTTTAGATTTTAGGTTTAGATTTGGGGTTAGGTTTAGATTTTAGGTTTAGATTTGGGGTTCGGTTTAGATTTGGGGTTAGGTTTAGATTTTAGGTTTAGATTTGGGGTTAGGTTTAGATTTTAGGTTTAGATTTGGGGTTAGGTTTAGATTTGGGGTTAGGTTTAGATTTTAGGTTTAGATTTGGGGTTAGGTTTAGATTTTAGGTTAGGTTTAGATTTTAGGTTTAGATTTTAGGTTTAGATTTGCGGTTAGGTTTAGATTTTAGGTTTAGATTTGGGGTTAGGTTTAGATTTTAGGTTTAGATTTGGGGTTAGGTTTAGATTTTAGGTTTAGATTTGGGGTTAGGTTTAGATTTGGGGTTAGGTTTAGATTTTAGGTTTAGATTTGGGGTTAGGTTTAGATTTTAGGTTTAGATTTGGGGTTCGGTTTAGATTTGAGGTTTAGATTTGGGGTTAGGTTTAGAATTTCGGTTTAGATTTGGGGTTAGGTTTAGATTTTAGGTTTAGATTTGGGTTTCGGTTTAGATTTGAGGTTTAGATTTGGGGTTAGGTTTAGATTTTCGGTTTAGATTTGGGGTTAGGTTTAGATTTGGGGTTAGGTTTAGATTTTAGGTTTAGATTTGGGGTTCGGTTTAGATTTGAGGTTTAGATTTGGGGTTAGGTTTAGAATTTCGGTTTAGATTTGGGGTTAGGTTTAGATTTTAGGTTTAGATTTGGGGTTAGATTTGGGGTTAGGTTTAGATTTGGGGTTAGGTTTAGATTTTAGGTTTAGATTTGGGGTTAGGTTAAGATTTGGGGTTAGGTTTAGATTTTAGGTTTAGATTTGGGGTTAGGTTTAGATTTTAGGTTTAGATTTGGGGTTAGGTTTAGATTTGGGGTTAGGTTTAGATTTTAGGTTTAGATTTGGGGTTAGATTTGGGGTTAGGTTTAGATTTTCGGTTTAGATTTGGGGTTAGGTTTAGATATGGGGTTAGGTTTAGATTTTAGGTTTAGATTTGGGGTTAGGTTTAGATTTTAGGTTTAGATTTGGGGTTCGGTTTAGATTTGGGGTTAGGTTTAGATTTTAGGTTTAGATTTGGGGTTAGGTTTAGATTTTAGGTTTAGATTTGGGGTTAGGTTTAGATTTGGGGTTAGGTTTAGATTTTAGGTTTAGATTTGGGGTTAGGTTTAGATTTTAGGTTAGGTTTAGATTTTAGGTTTAGATTTTAGGTTTAGATTTGCGGTTAGGTTTAGATTTTAGGTTTAGATTTGGGGTTAGGTTTAGATTTTAGGTTTAGATTTGGGGTTAGGTTTAGATTTTAGGTTTAGATTTGGGGTTAGGTTTAGATTTGGGGTTAGGTTTAGATTTTAGGTTTAGATTTGGGGTTAGGTTTAGATTTTAGGTTTAGATTTGTGATTAGGTTTAGATTTGGGGTTAGGTTTAGATTTTAGGTTTAGATTTGGGGTTAGGTTTAGATTTTACGTTTAGATTTGGGGTTAGATTTGGGGTTAGGTTTAGATTTGGGGTTAGGTTTAGATTTGGTGTTAGGTTTAGATTTTAGGTTTAGATTTGGGGTTAGGTTTAGATTTCAGGTTTAGATTTGGGGTTAGGTTTAGATTTTAGGTTTAGATTTGGGGTTAGATTTGGGGTTAGGTTTAGATTTGGGGTTAGGTTTAGATTTGGGGTTAGGTTTAGATTTGGTGTTAGGTTTAGATTTTAGGTTTAGATTTGGGGTTAGGTTTAGATTTTAGGTTTAGATTTGGGGTTAGATTTGGGGTTAGGTTTAGATTTGGTGTTAGGTTTAGATTTTAGGTTTAGATTTGGGGTTAGGTTTAGATTTTAGGTTTAGATTTGGGGTTAGGTTTAGATTTTAGGTTTAGATTTTAGGTTAGGTTTAGATTTTAGGTTTAGATTTTAGGTTTAGATTTCGGGTTAGGTTTAGATTTTAGGTTTAGATTTGGGGTTAGGTTTAGATTTTAGGTTTAGATTTGGGGTTAAGTTTAGATTTGGGGTTAAGTTTAGATTTTAGGTTTAGATTTGGGGTTAGGTTTAGATTTTAGGTTTAGATTTGGGGTTAGGTTTAGATTTGGGGTTAGGTTTAGATTTTAGGTTTAGATTTGGGGTTAGGTTTAGATTTTAGGTTTAGATTTGGGGTTAGGTTTAGATTTGGGGTTAGGTTTAGATTTTAGGTTTAGATTTGGGGTTAGGTTTAGATTTTAGGTTTAGATTTGGGGTTAGGTTTAGATTTTAGGTTAGGTTTAGATTTTAGGTTTAGATTTTAGGTTTAGATTTGGGGTTAGGTTTAGATTTTAGGTTTAGATTTGGGGTTAGGTTTAGATTTGGGGTTAGGTTTAGATTTTAGGTTTAGATTTGGGGTTAGGTTTAGATTTTAGGTTTAGATTTGGGGTTAGGTTTAGATTTGGGGTTAGGTTTAGATTTTAGGTTTAGATTTTAGGTTTAGATTTGGGGTTAGGTTTAGATTTTAGGTTTAGATTTGGGGTTAGGTTTAGATTTTAGGTTTAGATTTGGGGTTAGGTTTAGATTTGGGGTTAGGTTTAGATTTTAGGTTTAGATTTGGGGTTAGGTTTAGATTTTAGGTTAGGTTTAGATTTTAGGTTTAGATTTGGGGTTAGGTGTAGATTTTCGGTTTAGATTTGGGGTTAGGTTTAGATTTGGGCTTAGGTTTAGATTTTAGGTTTAGATTTGGGGTTAGGCTTAAATTTTAGGATAGATTTGGGGTTAGGTTTAGATTTTAGGTTTAGATTTGAGGTTAGGTTTAGATTTGGGGTTAGGTTTAGATTTGGGGTTAGGTTTAGATTTTAGGTTTAGATTTGGGGTTAGGTTTAGATCTTAGGTTTAGATTTGGGGTTAGGTTTAGATTTTAGGTTTAGATTTGGGGTTCGGTTTAGATTTTAGGGTTAGATTTGGGGTTAGATTTGGGGTTAGGTTTAGATTTGGGGTTAGGTTTAGATTTTAGGTTTAGATTTGGGGTTAGGTTTAGATTTGGGGTTAGGTTTAGATTTTAGGTTTAGATTTGGGGTTAGATTTGGGGATAGGTTTAGATTTGGGGTTAGGTTTAGATTTGGGGTTAGGTTTAGATTTTAGGTTTAGATTTGGGGTTAGGTTTAGATTTTACGTTTAGATTTGGGGTTAGATTTGGGGTTAGGTTTAGATTTGGGGTTAGGTTTAGATTTTACGTTTAGATTTGGGGTTAGATTTGGGGTTAGGTTTAGATTTGGGGTTAGGTTTAGATTTGGTGTTAGGTTTAGATTTTAGGTTTAGATTTGGGGTTAGGTTTAGATTTTAGGTTTAGATTTGGGGTTAGGTTTAGATTTTAGGTTTAGATTTTAGGTTAGGTTTAGATTTTAGGTTTAGATTTGGGGTTAGATTTGGGGTTAGGTTTAGATTTTCGGTTTAGATTTGGGGTTAGGTTTAGATATGGGGTTAGGTTTAGATTTTAGGTTTAGATTTGGGGTTAGGTTTAGATTTTAGGTTTAGATTTGGGGTTCGGTTTAGATTTGGGGTTAGGTTTAGATTTTAGGTTTAGATTTGGGGTTAGGTTTAGATTTTAGGTTTAGATTTGGGGTTAGGTTTAGATTTGGGGTTAGGTTTAGATTTTAGGTTTAGATTTGGGGTTAGGTTTAGATTTTAGGTTAGGTTTAGATTTTAGGTTTAGATTTTAGGTTTAGATTTGCGGTTAGGTTTAGATTTTAGGTTTAGATTTGGGGTTAGGTTTAGATTTTAGGTTTAGATTTGGGGTTAGGTTTAGATTTTAGGTTTAGATTTGGGGTTAGGTTTAGATTTGGGGTTAGGTTTAGATTTTAGGTTTAGATTTGGGGTTAGGTTTAGATTTTAGGTTTAGATTTGTGATTAGGTTTAGATTTGGGGTTAGGTTTAGATTTTAGGTTTAGATTTGGGGTTAGGTTCAGATTTTACGTTTAGATTTGGGGTTAGATTTGGGGTTAGGTTTAGATTTGGGGTTAGGTTTAGATTTGGTGTTAGGTTTAGATTTTAGGTTTAGATTTGGGGTTAGGTTTAGATTTCAGGTTTAGATTTGGGGTTAGGTTTAGATTTTAGGTTTAGATTTGGGGTTAGATTTGGGGTTAGGTTTAGATTTGGGGTTAGGTTTAGATTTGGTGTTAGGTTTAGATTTTAGGTTTAGATTTGGGGTTAGGTTTAGATTTTAGGTTTAGATTTGGGGTTAGATTTGGGGTTAGGTTTAGATTTGGTGTTAGGTTTAGATTTTAGGTTTAGATTTGGGGTTAGGTTTAGATTTTAGGTTTAGATTTGGGGTTAGGTTTAGATTTTAGGTTTAGATTTGGGGTTAAGTTTAGATTTTAGGTTTAGATTTTAGGTTAGGTTTAGATTTTAGGTTTAGATTTTAGGTTTAGATTTCGGGTTAGGTTTAGATTTTAGGTTTAGATTTGGGGTTAGGTTTAGATTTTAGGTTTAGATTTGGGGTTAAGTTTAGATTTGGGGTTAAGTTTAGATTTTAGTTTTAGATTTGGGGTTAGGTTTAGATTTTAGGTTTAGATTTGGGGTTAGGTTTAGATTTGGGGTTAGGTTTAGATTTTAGGTTTAGATTTGGGGTTAGGTTTAGATTTTAGGTTTAGATTTGGGGTTAGGTTTAGATTTGGGGTTAGGTTTAGATTTTAGGTTTAGATTTGGGGTTAGGTTTAGATTTTAGGTTAGGTTTAGATTTTAGGTTTAGATTTTAGGTTTAGATTTGGGGTTAGGTTTAGATTTTAGGTTTAGATTTGGGGTTAGGTTTAGATTTGGGGTTAGGTTTAGATTTTAGGTTTAGATTTGGGGTTAGGTTTAGATTTTAGGTTTAGATTTGGGGTTAGGTTTAGATTTGGGGTTAGGTTTAGATTTTAGGTTTAGATTTTAGGTTTAGATTTGGGGTTAGGTTTAGATTTTAGGTTTAGATTTGGGGTTAGGTTTAGATTTGGGGTTAGGTTTAGATTTTAGGTTTAGATTTGGGGTTAGGTTTAGATTTTAGGTTAGGTTTAGATTTTAGGTTTAGATTTGGGGTTAGGTGTAGATTTTCGGTTTAGATTTGGGGTTAGGTTTAGATTTTCGGTTTAGATTTGGGGTTAGGTTTAGATTTGGGCTTAGGTTTAGATTTTAGGTTTAGATTTGGGGTTAGGCTTAAATTTTAGGATAGATTTGGGGTTAGGTTTAGATTTTAGGTTTAGATTTGAGGTTAGGTTTAGATTTGGGGTTAGGTTTAGATTTGGGGTTAGGTTTAGATTTTAGGTTTAGATTTGGGGTTAGGTTTAGATCTTAGGTTTAGATTTGGGGTTAGGTTTAGATTTTAGGTTTAGATTTGGGGTTCGGTTTAGATTTTAGGGTTAGATTTGGGGTTAGATTTGGGGTTAGGTTTAGATTTGGGGTTAGGTTTAGATTTTAGGTTTAGATTTGGGGTTAGATTTGGGGATAGGTTTAGATTTGGCGTTAGGTTTAGATTTGGGGTTAGGTTTAGATTTTAGGTTTAGATTTGGGGTTAGGTTTAGATTTTACGTTTAGATTTGGGGTTAGATTTGGGGTTAGGTTTAGATTTGGGGTTAGGTTTAGATTTTACGTTTAGATTTGGGGTTAGATTTGGGGTTAGGTTTAGATTTGGGGTTAGGTTTAGATTTGGTGTTAGGTTTAGATTTTAGGTTTAGATATGGGGTTAGGTTTAGATTTCAGGTTTAGATTTGGGGTTAGGTTTAGATTTTAGGTTTAGATTTGGGGTTAGATTTGGGGTTAGGTTTAGATTTGGGGTTAGGTTTAGATTTGGGGTTAGGTTTAGATTTTAGGTTTAGATTTGGGATTAGGTTTAGATTTTAGGTTTAGATTTGGGGTTAGATTTGGGGTTAGGTTTAGATTTGGTGTTAGGTTTAGATTTTAGGTTTAGATTTGGGGTTAGGTTTAGATTTTAGGTTTAGATTTGGGGTTAGGTTTAGATTTTAGGTTTAGATTTTAGGTTAGGTTTAGATTTTAGGTTTAGATTTTAGGTTTAGATTTCGGGTTAGGTTTAGATTTTAGGTTTAGATTTGGGGTTAGGTTTAGATTTTAGGTTTAGATTTGGGGTTAAGTTTAGATTTGGGGTTAGGTTTAGATTTTTGGTTTAGATTTGGGGTTAGGTTTAGATTTTAGGTTTAGATTTGGGGTTAGGTTTAGATTTGGGGTTAGGTTTAGATTTTAGGTTTAGATTTGGGGTTAGGTTTAGATTTGGGGTTAGGTTTAGATTTTTGGTTTAGATTTTAGGTTTAGATTTGGGGTTAGGTTTAGATTTTAGGTTTAGATTTGGGGTTAGGTTTAGATTTGGGGTTAGGTTTAGATTTTAGCTTTAGATTTGGGGTTAGGTTTAGATTTTAGGTTAGGTTTAGATTTTAGGTTTAGATTTTAGGTTTAGATTTGGGGTTAGGTTTAGATTTTAGGTTTAGATTTGGGGTTAGGTTTAGATTTGGGGTTAGGTTTAGATTTTAGGTTTAGATTTGGGGTTAGGTTTAGATTTTAGGTTTAGATTTGGGGTTAGGTTTAGATTTAAGGTTAGGTTTAGATTTTAGGTTTAGATTTTAGGTTTAGATTTGGGGTTAGGTTTAGATTTTAGGTTTAGATTTGGGGTTAGGTTTAGATTTGGGGTTTAGATTTGGGGTTAGGTTTAGATTTTAGGTTTAGATTTGGGGTTAGGTTTAGATTTGGGGTTAGGTTTAGATTTTAGGTTTAGATTTGGGGTTAGGTTTAGATTTGGGGTTAGGTTTAGATTTTAGGTTTAGATTTGGGGTTAGGTTTAGATTTTCGGTTTAGATTTGGGGTTAGGTTTAGATTTTCGGTTTAGATTTGGGGTTAGGTTTAGATTTGGGCTTAGGTTTAGATTTTAGGTTTAGATTTGGGGTTAGGCTTAAATTTTAGGATAGATTTGGGGTTAGGTTTAGATTTTAGGTTTAGATTTGAGGTTAGGTTTAGATTTGGGGTTAGGTTTAGATTTGGGGTTAGGTTTAGATTTTAGGTTTAGATTTGGGGTTAGGTTTAGATCTTAGGTTTAGATTTGGGGTTAGGTTTAGATTTTAGGTTTAGATTTGGGGTTCGGTTTAGATTTGGGGTTAGGTTTAGATTTTAGGTTTAGATTTGGGGTTAGGTTTAGATTTTAGGGTTATATTTGGGGTTAGATTTGGGGTTAGGTTTAGATTTGGGGTTAGGTTTAGATTTTAGGTTTAGATTTGGGGTTAGGTTTAGATTTGGGGTTAGGTTTAGATTTTAGGTTTAGATTTGGGGTTAGATTTGGGGATAGGTTTAGATTTGGGGTTAGGTTTAGATTTGGGGTTAGGTTTAGATTTTAGGTTTAGATTTGGGGTTAGGTTTAGATTTGGGGTTAGGTTTAGATTTTCGGTTTAGATTTGGGGTTAGGTTTAGATTTGGGGTTAGGTTTAGATTTTAGGTTTAGATTTGGTGTTAGGTTTAGATTTTAGGTTTAGATTTGGGGTTAGGTTTAGATTTGGGGTTAGGTTTAGATTTTAGGTTTAGATTTGGGGTTAGGTTTAGATTTTAGGTTAGGTTTAGATTTTAGGTTTAGATTTTAGGTTTAGATTTGCGGTTAGGTTTAGATTTTAGGTTTAGATTTGGGGTTAGGTTTAGATTTTAGGTTTAGATTTGGGGTTAGGTTTAGATTTTAGGTTTAGATTTGGGGTTAGGTTTAGATTTTAGGTTTAGATTTGGGGTTACGTTTAGATTTTAGGTTAGGTTTAGATTTTAGGTTTAGATTTTAGGTTTAGATTTGCGGTTAGGTTTAGATTTTAGGTTTAGATTTGGGGTTAGGTTTAGATTTTAGGTTTAGATTTGGGGTTAGGTTTAGATTTTAGGTTTAGATTTGGGGTTAGGTTTAGATTTCGGGTTAGGTTTAGATTTTAGGTTTAGATTTGGGGTTAGGTTTAGATTTTAGGTTTAGATTTGGGGTTAGGTTTAGATTTGGGGTTAGGTTTAGATTTTAGGTTTAGATTTGGGGTTAGGTTTAGATTTTAGGTTTGGATTTAAGGTTAGGTTTAGATTTTAGGTTTAGATTTGGGGTTAGGTTTAGATTTTCGGTTTAGATTTGGGGTTAGGTTTAGATTTGGGGTTACGTTTAGATTTTAGGTTTAGATTTGGGGTTAGGTTTAGATTTTAGGTTTAGATTTGGGGTTAGATTTGGGGTTAGGTTTAGATTTGGGGTTTAGATTTGGGGTTAGGTTTAGATTTGGGGTTAGGTTTAGATTTTAGGTTTAGATTTGGGGTTAGGTTTAGATTTGGGGTTAGGTTTAGATTTTAGGTTTAGATTTGGGGTTAGATTTGGGGATAGGTTTAGATTTGGGGTTAGGTTTAGATTTGGGGTTAGGTTTAGATTTTAGGTTTAGATTTGGGGTTAGGTTTAGATTTGGGGTTAGGTTTAGATTTTCGGTTTAGATTTGGGGTTAGGTTTAGATTTGGGGTTAGGTTTAGATTTTAGGTTTAGATTTGGGGTTAGGTTTAGATTTTAGGTTTAGATTTGGGGTTAGGTTTAGATTTGGGGTTAGGTTTAGATTTTAGGTTTAGATTTGGGGTTAGGTTTAGATTTTAGGTTAGGTTTATATTTTAGGTTTAGATTTTAGGTTTAGATTTGCGGTTAGGTTTAGATTTTAGGTTTAGATTTGGGGTTAGGTTTAGATTTTAGGTTTAGATTTGGGGTTAGGTTTAGATTTTAGGTTTAGATTTGGGGTTAGGTTTAGATTTGGGGTTAGGTTTAGATTTTAGGTTTAGATTTGGGGTTACGTTTAGATTTTAGGTTAGGTTTAGATTTTAGGTTTAGATTTTAGGTTTAGATTTGCGGTTAGGTTTAGATTTTAGGTTTAGATTTGGGGTTAGGTTTAGATTTTAGGTTTAGATTTGGGGTTAGGTTTAGATTTTAGGTTTAGATTTGGGGTTAGGTTTAGATTTCGGGTTAGGTTTAGATTTTAGGTTTAGATTTGGGGTTAGGTTTAGATTTTAGGTTTAGATTTGGGGTTAGGTTTAGATTTGGGGTTAGGTTTAGATTTTAGGTTTAGATTTGGGGTTAGGTTTAGATTTTAGGTTTGGATTTAAGGTTAGGTTTAGATTTTAGGTTTAGATTTGGGGTTAGGTTTAGATTTTCGGTTTAGATTTGGGGTTAGGTTTAGATTTGGGGTTAGGTTTAGATTTTAGGTTTAGATTTGGGGTTAGGTTTAGATTTTAGGTTTAGATTTGGGGTTAGATTTGGGGTTAGGTTTAGATTTGGGGTTTAGATTTGGGGTTAGGTTTAGATTTGGGGTTAGGTTTAGATTTTAGGTTTAGATTTGGGGTTAGGTTTAGATTTGGGGTTAGGTTTAGAGGTCAGGTTTAGATTTGGGGTTAGGTTTAGATTTTAGTTTTAGATTTGGGGTTAGATTTGGGGTTAGGTTTAGATTTGGGGTTAGGTTTAGATTTGGTGTTAGGTTTAGATTTTAGGTTTAGATTTGGGGTTAGGTTTAGATTTCAGGTTTAGATTTGGGGTTAGATTTGGGGTTAGGTTTAGATTTGGGGTTAGGTTTAGATTTGGTGTATAGGTTTAGATTTTAGGTTTAGATTTGGGGTTAGGTTTAGATTTGGGGTTAGGTTTAGATTTTAGGTTTAGATTTGGGGTTAGGTTTAGATTTTAGGTTTAGATTTGGGGTTAGGTTTAGATTTGGGGTTAGGTTTAGATTTTAGGTTTAGATTTGGGGTTAGGTTTAGATTTTAGGTTAGGTTTAGATTTTAGGTTTAGATTTTAGGTTTAGATTTGGGGTTAGGTTTAGATTTTAGGTTTAGATTTGGGGTTAGGTTTAGATTTGGGGTTAGGTTTAGATTTTAGGTTTAGATTTGGGGTTAGGTTTAGATTTTAGGTTTAGATTTGGGGTTAGGTTTAGATTTGGGGTTAGGTTTAGATTTTAGGTTTAGATTTTAGGTTTAGATTTGGGGTTAGGTTTAGATTTTAGGTTTAGATTTGGGGTTAGGTTTAGATTTTAGGTTTAGATTTGGGGTTAGGTTTAGATTTGGGGTTTAGATTTGGGGTTAGGTTTAGATTTTAGGTTTAGATTTGGGGTTAGGTTTAGATTTGGGGTTAGGTTTAGATTTTAGGTTTAGATTTGGAGTTAGGTTTAGATTTTAGGTTAGGTTTAGATTTTAGGTTTAGATTTGGGGTTAGGTTTAGATTTTAGGTTTAGATTTGGGGTTAGGTTTAGATTTTAGGTTTAGATTTGGGGTTAGGTTTAGATTTGGGCTTAGGTTTAGATTTTAGGTTTAGATTTGGGGTTAGGCTTAAATTTTAGGATAGATTTGGGGTTAGGTTTAGATTTTAGGTTTAGATTTGGGGTTAGGTTTAGATTTTAGGTTAGGTTTAGATTTTAGGTTTAGATTTTAGGTTTAGATTTGGGGTTAGGTTTAGATTTTAGGTTTAGATTTGGGGTTAGGTTTAGATTTGGGGTTAGGTTTAGATTTTAGGTTTAGATTTGGGGTTAGGTTTAGATTTTAGGTTTAGATTTGGGGTTAGGTTTAGATTTGGGGTTAGGTTTAGATTTTAGGTTTAGATTTTAGGTTTAGATTTGGGGTTAGGTTTAGATTTTAGGTTTAGATTTGGGGTTAGGTTTAGATTTTAGGTTTAGATTTGGGGTTAGGTTTAGATTTGGGGTTTAGATTTGGGGTTAGGTTTAGATTTTAGGTTTAGATTTGGGGTTAGGTTTAGATTTGGGGTTAGGTTTAGATTTTAGGTTTAGATTTGGGGTTAGGTTTAGATTTTAGGTTAGGTTTAGATTTTAGGTTTAGATTTGGGGTTAGGTTTAGATTTTAGGTTTAGATTTGGGGTTAGGTTTAGATTTGGGCTTAGGTTTAGATTTTAGGTTTAGATTTGGGGTTAGGCTTAAATTTTAGGATAGATTTGGGGTTAGGTTTAGATTTTAGGTTTAGATTTGAGGTTAGGTTTAGATTTGGGGTTAGGTTTAGATTTGGGGTTAGGTTTAGATTTTAGGTTTAGATTTGGGGTTAGGTTTAGATCTTAGGTTTAGATTTGGGGTTAGGTTTAGATTTTAGGTTTAGATTTGGGGTTCGGTTTAGATTTGGGGTTAGGTTTAGATTTTAGGTTTAGATTTGGGGTTAGGTTTAGATTTTAGGTTTAGATTTGGGGTTAGATTTGAGGTTAGGTTTAGATTTGGGGTTAGGTTTAGATTTTAGGTTTAGATTTGGGGTTAGGTTTAGATTTGGGGTTAGGTTTAGATTTTAGGTTTAGATTTGGGGTTAGATTTGGGGATAGGTTTAGATTTGGGGTTAGGTTTAGATTTGGGGTTAGGTTTAGATTTTAGGTTTAGATTTGGGGTTAGGTTTAGATTTTAGGTTTAGATTTGGGGTTAGGTTTAGATTTGGGGTTAGGTTTAGATTTTAGGTTTAGATTTGGGGTTAGGTTTAGATTTGGGGTTAGGTTTAGATTTTAGGTTTAGATTTGGGGTTAGGTTTAGATTTTAGGTTTAGATTTGGGGTTAGGTTTAGATTTTAGGTTAGGTTTAGATTTTAGGTTTAGATTTTAGGTTTAGATTTGGGGTTAGGTTTAGATTTTAGGTTTAGATTTGGGGTTAGGTTTAGATTTGGGGTTAGGTTTAGATTTTAGGTTTAGATTTGGGGTTAGGTTTAGATTTTAGGTTTAGATTTGGGGTTAGGTTTAGATTTGGGGTTAGGTTTAGATTTTAGGTTTAGATTTTAGGTTTAGATTTGGGGTTAGGTTTAGATTTTAGGTTTAGATTTGGGGTTAGGTTTAGATTTTAGGTTTAGATTTGGGGTTAGGTTTAGATTTGGGGTTTAGATTTGGGGTTAGGTTTAGATTTTAGGTTTAGATTTGGGGTTAGGTTTAGATTTGGGGTTAGGTTTAGATTTTAGGTTTAGATTTGGGGTTAGGTTTAGATTTTAGGTTAGGTTTAGATTTTAGGTTTAGATTTGGGGTTAGGTTTAGATTTTAGGTTTAGATTTGGGGTTAGGTTTAGATTTTAGGTTTAGATTTGGGGTTAGGTTTAGATTTGGGCTTAGGTTTAGATTTTAGGTTTAGATTTGGGGTTAGGCTTAAATTTTAGGATAGATTTGGGGTTAGGTTTAGATTTTAGGTTTAGATTTGGGGTTAGGTTTAGATTTTAGGTTAGGTTTAGATTTTAGGTTTAGATTTTAGGTTTAGATTTGGGGTTAGGTTTAGATTTTAGGTTTAGATTTGGGGTTAGGTTTAGATTTTAGGTTTAGATTTGGGGTTAGGTTTAGATTTGGGGTTAGGTTTAGATTTTAGGTTTAGATTTTAGGTTTAGATTTGGGGTTAGGTTTAGATTTTAGGTTTAGATTTGGGGTTAGGTTTAGATTTTAGGTTTAGATTTGGGGTTAGGTTTAGATTTGGGGTTTAGATTTGGGGTTAGGTTTAGATTTTAGGTTTAGATTTGGGGTTAGGTTTAGATTTGGGGTTAGGTTTAGATTTTAGGTTTAGATTTGGGGTTAGGTTTAGATTTTAGGTTAGGTTTAGATTTTAGGTTTAGATTTGGGGTTAGGTTTAGATTTTAGGTTTAGATTTGGGCTTAGGTTTAGATTTTAGGTTTAGATTTGGGGTTAGGCTTAAATTTTAGGATAGATTTGGGGTTAGGTTTAGATTTTAGGTTTAGATTTGAGGTTAGGTTTAGATTTGGGGTTAGGTTTAGATTTGGGGTTAGGTTTAGATTTTAGGTTTAGATTTGGGGTTAGGTTTAGATCTTAGGTTTAGATTTGGGGTTAGGTTTAGATTTTAGGTTTAGATTTGGGGTTCGGTTTAGATTTGGGGTTAGGTTTAGATTTTAGGTTTAGATTTGGGGTTAGGTTTAGATTTTAGGTTTAGATTTGGGGTTAGATTTGAGGTTAGGTTTAGATTTGGGGTTAGGTTTAGATTTTAGGTTTAGATTTGGGGTTAGGTTTAGATTTGGGGTTAGGTTTAGATTTTAGGTTTAGATTTGGGGTTAGATTTGGGGATAGGTTTAGATTTGGGGTTAGGTTTAGATTTGGGGTTAGGTTTAGATTTTAGGTTTAGATTTGGGGTTAGGTTTAGATTTGGGGTTAGGTTTAGATTTTCGGTTTAGATTTGGGGTTAGGTTTAGATTTGGGGTTAGGTTTAGATTTTAGGTTTAGATTTGGGGTTAGGTTTAGATTTGGGGTTAGGTTTAGATTTTAGGTTTAGATTTGGGGTTAGGTTTAGATTTTAGGTTAGGTTTAGATTTTAGGTTTAGATTTTAGGTTTAGATTTGGGGTTAGGTTTAGATTTTAGGTTTAGATTTGGGGTTAGGTTTAGATTTTAGGTTTAGATTTGGGGTTAGGTTTAGATTTGGGGTTAGGTTTAGATTTTAGGTTTAGATTTGGGGTTAGGTTTAGATTTTAGGTTTAGATTTGGGGTTAGGTTTAGATTTGGGGTTAGGTTTAGATTTTAGGTTTAGATTTGGGGTTAGGTTTAGATTTGGGGTTAGGTTTAGATTTTAGGTTTAGATTTGGGGTTAGGTTTAGATTTTAGGTTAGGTTTAGATTTTAGGTTTAGATTTGGGGTTACGTTTAGATTTGGGGTTAGGTTTAGATTTTAGGTTTAGATTTGGGGTTAGGTTTAGATTTGGGGTTAGGTTTAGATTTTCGGTTTAGATTTGGGGTTGGCTTTATATTTTCGGTTTAGATTTGGGGTTAGGTTTAGATTTGGGGTTAGGTTTAGATTTTAGGTTTAGATTTGGGGTTAGGTTTAGATTTGGGGTTAGGTTTAGATTTTCGGTTTAGATTTGGGGTTAGGTTTAGATTTTAGGTTTAGATTTGGGGTTAGGTTTAGATTTGGGGTTTAGATTTGGGGTTAGGTTTAGATTTTAGGTTTAGATTTGGGGTTAGGTTTAGATTTGGGGTTAGGTTTAGATTTTAGGTTTAGATTTTAGGTTTAGATTTGGGGTTAGGTTTAGATTTTAGGTTTAGATTTGGGGTTAGGTTTAGATTTGGGGTTAGGTTTAGATTTTAGGTTTAGATTTTAGGTTTAGATTTGGGGTTAGGTTTATATTTTCGGTTTAGATTTGGGGTTAGGTTTAGATTTTCGGTTTAGATTTGGGGTTATGTTTAGATTTGGGCTTAGGTTTAGATTTTAGGTTTAGATTTGGGGTTAGGCTTAAATTTTAGGATAGATTTGGGGTTAGGTTTAGATTTTAGGTTTAGATTTGGGGTTAGGTTTAGATTTTAGGTTTAGATTTGGGGTTAGGTTTAGATTTCGGGTTAGGTTTAGATTTTAGGTTTAGATTTGGGGTTAGGTTTAGATTTTAGGTTTAGATTTGTGGTTAGGTTTAGATTTGGGGTTAGGTTTAGATTTTAGGTTTAGATTTGGGGTTAGGTTTAGATTTTAGGTTTAGATTTGGGGTTAGGTTTAGATTTTAGGTTAGGTTTAGATTTTAGGTTTAGATTTGGGGTTAGGTTTAGATTTTAGGTTTAGATTTGGGGTTAGGTTTAGATTTGGGTTTAGGTTTAGATTTTAGGTTTAGATTTGGGGTTAGGTTTAGATTTGGGGTTAGGTTTAGATTTTAGGTTTAGATTTGGGGTTAGGTTTAGATTTTAGGTTTAGATTTGGGGTTAGGTTTAGATTTGGGGTTAGGTTTAGATTTTAGGTTTAGATTTGGGGTTAGGTTTAGATTTTAGGTTTAGATTTGGGGTTAGGTTTAGATTTCGGGTTAGGTTTAGATTTTAGGTTTAGATTTGGGGTTAGGTTTAGATTTTAGGTTTAGATTTGGGGTTAGGTTTAGATTTTAGGTTTAGATTTGGGGTTAGGTTTAGATTTTAGGTTTAGATTTGGGGTTAGGTTTAGATTTTAGGTTAGGTTTAGATTTTAGGTTTAGATTTGGGGTTAGGTTTAGATTTTAGGTTTAGATTTGGGGTTAGGTTTAGATTTGGGGTTAGGTTTAGATTTGGGGTTAGGTTTAGATTTTAGGTTTAGATTTGGGGTTAGGTTTAGATTTTAGGTTTAGATTTGGGGTTAGGTTTAGATTTTAGGTTTAAATTTGGGGTTAGGTTTAGATTTGGGGTTAGGTTTAGATTTTAGGTTTAGATTTGGGGTTAGGTTTAGATTTTCGGTTTAGATTTGGGGTTAGGTTTAGATTTGGGGTTAGGTTTAGATTTTAGGTTTAGATTTGGGGTTAGGTTTAGATTTTAGGTTTAGATTTGGGGTTAGATTTGGGGTTAGGTTTAGATTTTAGGTTTAGATTTGGGGTTAGGTTTAGATTTGGGGTTAGGTTTAGATTTTAGGTTTAGATTTGGGGTTAGGTTTAGATTTTAGGTTTAGATTTGGGGTTAGGTTTAGATTTTAGGTTAGGTTTAGATTTTAGGTTTAGATTTTAGGTTTAGATTTGGGGTTAGGTTTAGATTTTAGGTTTAGATTTGGGGTTAGGTTTAGATTTGGGGTTAGGTTTAGATTTTAGGTTTAGATTTGGGGTTAGGTTTAGATTTTAGGTTTAGATTTGGGGTTAGGTTTAGATTTGGGGTTAGGTTTAGATTTTAGGTTTAGATTTTAGGTTTAGATTTGGGGTTAGGTTTAGATTTTAGGTTTAGATTTGGGGTTAGGTTTAGATTTTAGGTTTAGATTTGGGGTTAGGTTTAGATTTGGGGTTTAGATTTGGGGTTAGGTTTAGATTTTAGGTTTAGATTTGGGGTTAGGTTTAGATTTGGGGTTAGGTTTAGATTTTAGGTTTAGATTTGGGGTTAGGTTTAGATTTTAGGTTAGGTTTAGATTTTAGGTTTAGATTTGGGGTTAGGTTTAGATTTTAGGTTTAGATTTGGGGTTAGGTTTAGATTTTAGGTTTAGATTTGGGGTTAGGTTTAGATTTGGGCTTAGGTTTAGATTTTAGGTTTAGATTTGGGGTTAGGCTTAAATTTTAGGATAGATTTGGGGTTAGGTTTAGATTTTAGGTTTAGATTTGGGGTTAGGTTTAGATTTTAGGTTAGGTTTAGATTTTAGGTTTAGATTTTAGGTTTAGATTTGGGGTTAGGTTTAGATTTTAGGTTTAGATTTGGGGTTAGGTTTAGATTTTAGGTTTAGATTTGGGGTTAGGTTTAGATTTGGGGTTAGGTTTAGATTTTAGGTTTAGATTTTAGGTTTAGATTTGGGGTTAGGTTTAGATTTTAGGTTTAGATTTGGGGTTAGGTTTAGATTTTAGGTTTAGATTTGGGGTTAGGTTTAGATTTGGGGTTTAGATTTGGGGTTAGGTTTAGATTTTAGGTTTAGATTTGGGGTTAGGTTTAGATTTGGGGTTAGGTTTAGATTTTAGGTTTAGATTTGGGGTTAGGTTTAGATTTTAGGTTAGGTTTAGATTTTAGGTTTAGATTTGGGGTTAGGTTTAGATTTTAGGTTTAGATTTGGGGTTAGGTTTAGATTTTAGGTTTAGATTTGGGCTTAGGTTTAGATTTTAGGTTTAGATTTGGGGTTAGGCTTAAATTTTAGGATAGATTTGGGGTTAGGTTTAGATTTTAGGTTTAGATTTGAGGTTAGGTTTAGATTTGGGGTTAGGTTTAGATTTGGGGTTAGGTTTAGATTTTAGGTTTAGATTTGGGGTTAGGTTTAGATCTTAGGTTTAGATTTGGGGTTAGGTTTAGATTTTAGGTTTAGATTTGGGGTTCGGTTTAGATTTGGGGTTAGGTTTAGATTTTAGGTTTAGATTTGGGGTTAGGTTTAGATTTTAGGTTTAGATTTGGGGTTAGATTTGAGGTTAGGTTTAGATTTGGGGTTAGGTTTAGATTTTAGGTTTAGATTTGGGGTTAGGTTTAGATTTGGGGTTAGGTTTAGATTTTAGGTTTAGATTTGGGGTTAGATTTGGGGATAGGTTTAGATTTGGGGTTAGGTTTAGATTTGGGGTTAGGTTTAGATTTTAGGTTTAGATTTGGGGTTAGGTTTAGATTTGGGGTTAGGTTTAGATTTTCGGTTTAGATTTGGGGTTAGGTTTAGATTTGGGGTTAGGTTTAGATTTTAGGTTTAGATTTGGGGTTAGGTTTAGATTTGGGGTTAGGTTTAGATTTTAGGTTTAGATTTGGGGTTAGGTTTAGATTTTAGGTTAGGTTTAGATTTTAGGTTTAGATTTTAGGTTTAGATTTGGGGTTAGGTTTAGATTTTAGGTTTAGATTTGGGGTTAGGTTTAGATTTTAGGTTTAGATTTGGGGTTAGGTTTAGATTTGGGGTTAGGTTTAGATTTTAGGTTTAGATTTGGGGTTAGGTTTAGATTTTAGGTTTAGATTTGGGGTTAGGTTTAGATTTGGGGTTAGGTTTAGATTTTAGGTTTAGATTTGGGGTTAGGTTTAGATTTGGGGTTAGGTTTAGATTTTAGGTTTAGATTTGGGGTTAGGTTTAGATTTTAGGTTAGGTTTAGATTTTAGGTTTAGATTTGGGGTTACGTTTAGATTTGGGGTTAGGTTTAGATTTTAGGTTTAGATTTGGGGTTAGGTTTAGATTTGGGGTTAGGTTTAGATTTTCGGTTTAGATTTGGGGTTGGCTTTATATTTTCGGTTTAGATTTGGGGTTAGGTTTAGATTTGGGGTTAGGTTTAGATTTTAGGTTTAGATTTGGGGTTAGGTTTAGATTTGGGGTTAGGTTTAGATTTTCGGTTTAGATTTGGGGTTAGGTTTAGATTTTAGGTTTAGATTTGGGGTTAGGTTTAGATTTGGGGTTTAGATTTGGGGTTAGGTTTAGATTTTAGGTTTAGATTTGGGGTTAGGTTTAGATTTGGGGTTAGGTTTAGATTTTAGGTTTAGATTTTAGGTTTAGATTTGGGGTTAGGTTTAGATTTTAGGTTTAGATTTGGGGTTAGGTTTAGATTTGGGGTTAGGTTTAGATTTTAGGTTTAGATTTTAGGTTTAGATTTGGGGTTAGGTTTATATTTTCGGTTTAGATTTGGGGTTAGGTTTAGATTTTCGGTTTAGATTTGGGGTTAGGTTTAGATTTGGGCTTAGGTTTAGATTTTAGGTTTAGATTTGGGGTTAGGCTTAAATTTTAGGATAGATTTGGGGTTAGGTTTAGATTTTAGGTTTAGATTTGGGGTTAGGTTTAGATTTTAGGTTTAGATTTGGGGTTAGGTTTAGATTTTAGGTTTAGATTTGGGGTTAGGTTTAGATTTCGGGTTAGGTTTAGATTTTAGGTTTAGATTTGGGGTTAGGTTTAGATTTTAGGTTTAGATTTGTGGTTAGGTTTAGATTTGGGGTTAGGTTTAGATTTTAGGTTTAGATTTGGGGTTAGGTTTAGATTTTAGGTTTAGATTTGGGGTTAGGTTTAGATTTTAGGTTAGGTTTAGATTTTAGGTTTAGATTTGGGGTTAGGTTTAGATTTTAGGTTTAGATTTGGGGTTAGGTTTAGATTTGGGTTTAGGTTTAGATTTTAGGTTTAGATTTGGGGTTAGGTTTAGATTTGGGGTTAGGTTTAGATTTTAGGTTTAGATTTGGGGTTAGGTTTAGATTTTAGGTTTAGATTTGGGGTTAGGTTTAGATTTGGGGTTAGGTTTAGATTTTAGGTTTAGATTTGGGGTTAGGTTTAGATTTTAGGTTTAGATTTGGGGTTAGGTTTAGATTTCGGGTTAGGTTTAGATTTTAGGTTTAGATTTGGGGTTAGGTTTAGATTTTAGGTTTAGATTTGGGGTTAGGTTTAGATTTTAGGTTTAGATTTGGGGTTAGGTTTAGATTTTAGGTTTAGATTTGGGGTTAGGTTTAGATTTTAGGTTAGGTTTAGATTTTAGGTTTAGATTTGGGGTTAGGTTTAGATTTTAGGTTTAGATTTGGGGTTAGGTTTAGATTTGGGGTTAGGTTTAGATTTGGGGTTAGGTTTAGATTTTAGGTTTAGATTTGGGGTTAGGTTTAGATTTTAGGTTTAGATTTGGGGTTAGGTTTAGATTTTAGGTTTAAATTTGGGGTTAGGTTTAGATTTGGGGTTAGGTTTAGATTTTAGGTTTAGATTTGGGGTTAGGTTTAGATTTTCGGTTTAGATTTGGGGTTAGGTTTAGATTTGGGGTTAGGTTTAGATTTTAGGTTTAGATTTGGGGTTAGGTTTAGATTTTAGGTTTAGATTTGGGGTTAGATTTGGGGTTAGGTTTAGATTTGGGGTTAGGTTTAGATTTGGTGTTAGGTTTAGATTTTAGGTTTAGATTTGGGGTTAGGTTTAGATTTGGGGTTTAGATTTGGGGTTAGATATGGGGTTAGGTTTAGATTTGGGGTTAGGTTTAGATTTTAGGTTTAGATTTTAGGTTTAGATTTGGGGTTAGGTTTAGATTTGGGGTTAGGTTTAGATTTTATGTTTAGATTTGCAGTTAGGTTTAGATTTTAGGTTTAGATTTGGGGTTAGGTTTAGATTTGGGGTTAGTTTTAGATTTTAGGTTTAGATTTTAGGTTTAGATTTGGGGTTAGGTTTAGATTTTAGGTTTAGATTTGGGGTTAAGTTTAGATTTTAGGTTTAGATTTGGGGTTAGGTTTAGATTTTAGGTTTAGATTTGGGGTTAGATTTAGATTTTCGGTTTAGATTTGGGGTTAGGTTTAGATTTTCGGTTTAGATTTGGGGTTAGGTTTAGATTTGGGGTTAGGTTTAGATTTTAGGTTTAGATTTGGGGTTAGGTTTAGATTTTAGGTTTAGATTTGGGGTTAGATTTGGGGTTAGGTTTAGATTTGGGGTTAGGTTTAGATTTTAGGTTTAGATTTTAGGTTTAGATTTGGGGTTAGGTTTAGATTTGGGGTTAGGTTTAGATTTTATGTTTAGATTTGCAGTTAGGTTTAGATTTTAGGTTTAGATTTGGGGTTAGGTTTAGATTTGGGGTTAGTTTTAGATTTTAGGTTTAGATTTTAGGTTTAGATTTGGGGTTAGGTTTAGATTTTAGGTTTAGATTTGGGGTTAAGTTTAGATTTTAGGTTTAGATTTGGGGTTAGGTTTAGATTTTAGGTTTAGATTTGGGGTTAGGTTTAGATTTTCGCTTTAGATTTGGGGTTAGGTTTAGATTTTCGGTTTAGATTTGGGGTTAGGTTTAGATTTTAGGTTTAGATTTGGGGTTAGGTTTAGATTTTAGGTTTAGATTTGGGGTTAGATTTGGGGTTAGGTTTAGATTTGGGGTTAGGTTTAGATTTTAGGTTTAGATTTGGGGTTAGGTTTAGATTTGGGGTTAGGTGTAGATTTTAGGTTTAGATTTGGGGTTAGATTTGGGGTTAGGTTTAGATTTGGGGTTAGGTTTAGATTTTAGGTTTAGATTTGGGGTTAGGTTTAGATTTTAGGTTTAGATTTGGGGTTAGGTTTAGATTTGGGGTTAGGTTTAGATTTTAGGTTTAGATTTGGGGTTAGGTTTAGATTTTAGGTTTAGATTTGGGGTTAGGTTTAGATTTGGGGTTAGGTTTAGATTTTAGGTTTAGATTTGGGGTTAGGTTTAGATTTTAGGTTAGGTTTAGATTTTAGGTTTAGATTTGGGGTTAGGTTTAGATTTTAGGTTTAGATTTGGGGTTAGGTTTAGATTTTAGGTTTAGATTTGGGGTTAGATTTAGATTTTAGGTTTAGATTTGGGGTTAGGTTTAGATTTTAGGTTTAGATTTTAGGTTTAGATTTGGGGTTAGGTTTAGATTTTAGGTTTAGATTTGGGGTTAGGTTTAGATTTTAGGTTTAGATTTGGGGTTAGATTTAGATTTTCGGTTTAGATTTGGGGTTAGGTTTAGATTTTCGGTTTAGATTTGGGGTTAGGTTTAGATTTGGGGTTAGGTTTAGATTTTAGGTTTAGATTTGGGGTTAGGTTTAGATTTTAGGTTTAGATTTGGGGTTAGGCTTAAATTTTAGGATAGATTTGGGGTTAGGTTTAGATTTTAGGTTTAGATTTGGGGTTAGGTTTAGATTTTAGGTTTAGATTTGGGGTTAGGTTTAGATTTGGGGTTAGGTTTAGATTTTAGGTTTAGATTTGGGGTTAGGTTTAGATTTTAGGTTTAGATTTGGGGTTAGGTTTAGATTTCGGGTTAGGTTTAGATTTTAGGTTTAGATTTGGGGTTAGGTTTAGATTTTAGGTTTAGATTTGGGGTTAGGTTTAGATTTTAGGTTTAGATTTGGGGTTAGGTTTAGATTTTAGGTTTAGATTTGGGGTTAGGTTTAGATTTTAGGTTAGGTTTAGATTTTAGGTTTAGATTTGGGGTTAGGTTTAGATTTTAGGTTTAGATTTGGGGTTAGGTTTAGATTTGGGGTTAGGTTTAGATTTGGGGTTAGGTTTAGATTTTAGGTTTAGATTTGGGGTTAGGTTTAGATTTTAGGTTTAGATTTGGGGTTAGGTTTAGATTTTAGGTTTAGATTTGGGGTTAGGTTTAGATTTGGGGTTAGGTTTAGATTTTAGGTTTAGATTTGGGGTTAGGTTTAGATTTTCGGTTTAGATTTGGGGTTAGGTTTAGATTTGGGGTTAGGTTTAGATTTTAGGTTTAGATTTGGGGTTAGGTTTAGATTTTAGGTTTAGATTTGGGGTTAGATTTGGGGTTAGGTTTAGATTTGGGGTTAGGTTTAGATTTGGTGTTAGGTTTAGATTTTAGGTTTAGATTTGGGGTTAGGTTTAGATTTGGGGTTTAGATTTGGGGTTAGATTTGGGGTTAGGTTTAGATTTGGGGTTAGGTTTAGATTTTAGGTTTAGATTTTAGGTTTAGATTTGGGGTTAGGTTTAGATTTGGGGTTAGGTTTAGATTTTATGTTTAGATTTGCAGTTAGGATTAGATTTTAGGTTTAGATTTGGGGTTAGGTTTAGATTTGGGGTTAGTTTTAGATTTTAGGTTTAGATTTTAGGTTTAGATTTGGGGTTAGGTTTAGATTTTAGGTTTAGATTTGGGGTTAGGTTTAGATTTTAGGTTTAGATTTGGGGTTAGATTTAGATTTTCGGTTTAGATTTGGGGTTAGGTTTAGATTTTCGGTTTAGATTTGGGGTTAGGTTTAGATTTGGGGTTAGGTTTAGATTTTAGGTTTAGATTTGGGGTTAGGTTTAGATTTTAGGTTTAGATTTGGGGTTAGATTTGGGGTTAGGTTTAGATTTGGGGTTAGGTTTAGATTTTAGGTTTAGATTTTAGGTTTAGATTTGGGGTTAGGTTTAGATTTTATGTTTAGATTTGCAGTTAGGTTTAGATTTTAGGTTTAGATTTGGGGTTAGGTTTAGATTTGGGGTTAGTTTTAGATTTTAGGTTTAGATTTTAGGTTTAGATTTGGGGTTAGGTTTAGATTTTAGGTTTAGATTTGGGGTTAAGTTTAGATTTTAGGTTTAGATTTGGGGTTAGGTTTAGATTTTAGGTTTAGATTTTGGGTTAGGTTTAGATTTTCGCTTTAGATTTGGGGTTAGGTTTAGATTTTCGGTTTAGATTTGGGGTTAGGTTTAGATTTGGGGTTAGGTTTAGATTTTAGGTTTAGATTTGGGGTTAGGTTTAGATTTTAGGTTTAGATTTGGGGTTAGATTTGGGGTTAGGTTTAGATTTGGGGTTAGGTTTAGATTTTAGGTTTAGATTTGGGGTTAGGTTTAGATTTGGGGTTAGGTGTAGATTTTAGGTTTAGATTTGGGGTTAGATTTGGGGTTAGGTTTAGATTTGGGGTTAGGTTTAGATTTTAGGTTTAGATTTGGGGTTAGGTTTAGATTTTAGGTTTAGATTTGGGGTTAGGTTTAGATTTGGGGTTAGGTTTAGATTTTAGGTTTAGATTTGGGGTTAGGTTTAGATTTTAGGTTTAGATTTGGGGTTAGGTTTAGATTTGGGGTTAGGTTTAGATTTTAGGTTTAGATTTGGGGTTAGGTTTAGATTTTAGGTTTAGATTTGGGGTTAGATTTAGATTTTAGGTTTAGATTTGGGGTTAGGTTTAGATTTTAGGTTTAGATTTTAGGTTTAGATTTGGGGTTAGGTTTAGATTTTAGGTTTAGATTTGGGGTTAGGTTTAGATTTTAGGTTTAGATTTGGGGTTAGATTTAGATTTTCGGTTTAGATTTGGGGTTAGGTTTAGATTTTCGGTTTAGATTTGGGGTTAGGTTTAGATTTGGGGTTAGGTTTAGATTTTAGGTTTAGATTTGGGGTTAGGTTTAGATTTTAGGTTTAGATTTGGGGTTAGATTTGGGGTTAGGTTTAGATTTGGGGTTAGGTTTAGATTTTAGGTTTAGATTTGGGGTTAGGTTTAGATTTGGGGTTAGGTTTAGATTTTAGGTTTAGATTTGGGGTTAGATTTGGGGTTAGGTTTAGATTTGGGGTTAGGTTTAGATTTGAGGTTAGGTTTAGATTTTAGGTTTAGATTTGGGGTTAGGTTTAGATTTGGGGGTAGGTTTAGATTTTAGGTTTAGATTTGGGGTTAGGTTTAGATTTGGGGTTAGGTTTAGATTTTAGGTTTAGATTTGGGGTTAGGTTTAGATTTTAGGTTTAGATTTGGGGTTAGGTTTAGATTTGGGGTTAGGTTTAGATTTTAGGTTTAGATTTGGGGTTAGGTTTAGATTTTAGGTTAGGTTTAGATTTTAGGTTTAGATTTTAGGCTTAGATTTGCGGTTAGGTTTAGATTTTAGGTTTAGATTTGGGGTTAGGTTTAGATTTTAGGTTTAGATTTGGGGTTAGATTTAGATTTTAGGTTTAGATTTGGGCTTAGGTTTAGATTTTAGGTTTAGATTTGGGGTTAGGTTTAGATTTGGGGTTAGGTTTAGATTTTAGGTTTAGATTTGGGGTTAGGTTTAGATTTTAGGTTAGGTTTAGATTTTAGGTTTAGATTTTAGGTTTAGATTTGCGGTTAGGTTTAGATTTTAGGTTTAGATTTGGGGTTAGGTTTAGATTTTAGGTTTAGATTTGGGGTTAGGTTTAGATTTTAGGTTTAGATTTGGGGTTAGGTTTAGATTTCGGGTTAGGTTTAGATTTTAGGTTTAGATTTGGGGTTAGGTTTAGATTTTAGGTTTAGATTTGTGATTAGGTTTAGATTTGGGGTTAGGTTTAGATTTTAGGTTTAGATTTGGGGTTAGGTTTAGATTTTACGTTTAGATTTGGGGTTAGATTTGGGGTTAGGTTTAGATTTGGGGTTAGGTTTAGATTTGGTGTTAGGTTTAGATTTTAGGTTTAGATTTGGGGTTAGGTTTAGATTTCAGGTTTAGATTTGGGGTTAGGTTTAGATTTGGGGTTAGGTTTAGATTTTAGGTTTAGATTTGGGGTTAGGTTTAGATTTTAGGTTTAGATTTGGGGTTAGATTTGGGGTTAGGTTTAGATTTGGGGTTAGGTTTAGATTTGGGGTTAGGTTTAGATTTGGTGTTAGGTTTAGATTTTAGGTTTAGATTTGGGGTTAGGTTTAGATTTTAGGTTTAGATTTGGGGTTAGATTTGGGGTTAGGTTTAGATTTGGGGTTAGGTTTAGATTTTAGGTTTAGATTTGGGGTTAGGTTTAGATTTTAGGTTTAGATTTGGGGTTAGGTTTAGATTTTAGGTTTAGATTTTAGGTTAGGTTTAGATTTTAGGTTTAGATTTTAGGTTTAGATTTCGGGTTAGGTTTAGATTTTAGGTTTAGATTTGGGGTTAGGTTTAGATTTTAGGTTTAGATTTGGGGTTAGGTTTAGATTTTAGGTTTAGATTTGGGGTTAGGTTTAGATTTGGGGTTAGGTTTAGATTTTAGGTTTAGATTTGGGGTTAGGTTTAGATTTTAGGTTTAGATTTTAGGTTTAGATTTGGGGTTAGGTTTAGATTTTAGGTTTAGATTTGGGGTTAGGTTTAGATTTGGGGTTAGGTTTAGATTTTAGGTTTAGATTTGGGGTTAGGTTTAGATTTTAGGTTTAGATTTGGGGTTAGGTTTAGATTTGGGGTTAGGTTTAGATTTTAGGTTTAGATTTGGGGTTAGGTTTAGATTTTAGGTTTAGATTTGGGGTTAGGTTTAGATTTTAGGTTTAGATTTGGGGTTAGGTTTAGATTTTAGGTTTAGATTTGGGGTTAGGTTTAGATTTGGGGTTAGGTTTAGATTTTAGGTTTAGATTTGGGGTTAGGTTTAGATTTTAGGTTTAGATTTGGGGTTAGGTTTAGATTTGGGGTTAGGTTTAGATTTTAGGTTTAGATTTTAGGTTTAGATTTGGGGTTAGGTTTAGATTTTAGGTTTAGATTTGGGGTTAGGTTTAGATTTGGGTTTTAGATTTGGGGTTAGGTTTAGATTTGGGGTTTAGATTTGGGGTTAGGTTTAGATTTTAGGTTTAGATTTGGGGTTAGGTTTAGATTTGGGGTTAGGTTTAGATTTTAGGTTTAGATTTGGGGTTAGGTTTAGATTTTCGGTTTAGATTTGGGGTTAGGTTTAGATTTGGGCTTAGGTTTAGATTTTAGGTTTAGATTTGGGGTTAGGCTTAAATTTTAGGATAGATTTGGGGTTAGGTTTAGATTTTAGGTTTAGATTTGAGGTTAGGTTTAGATTTGGGGTTAGGTTTAGATTTGGGGTTAGGTTTAGATTTTAAGTTTAGATTTGGGGTTAGGTTTAGATCTTAGGTTTAGATTTGGGGTTAGGTTTAGATTTTAGGTTTAGATTTGGGGTTCGGTTTAGATTTGAGGTTTAGATTTGGGGTTAGGTTTAGATTTTCGGTTTAGATTTGGGGTTAGTTTTAGATTTTCGGTTTAGATTTGGGGTTAGGTTTAGATTTGGGGTTAGGTTTAGATTTTAGGTTTAGATTTGGGGTTAGGTTTAGATTTTAGGTTTAGATTTGGGGTTAGATTTGGGGTTAGGTTTAGATTTGGGGTTAGGTTTAGATTTTAGGTTTAGATTTGGGGTTAGGTTTAGATTTTAGGTTTAGATTTGGGGTTAGATTTGGGGATAGGTTTAGATTTGGGGTTAGGTTTAGATTTGGGGTTAGGTTTAGATTTTAGGTTTAGATTTGGGGTTAGGTTTAGATTTGGGGTTAGGTTTAGATTTTCAGTTTAGATTTGGGGTTAGGTTTAGATTTGGGGTTAGGTTTAGATTTTAGGTTTAGATTTGGGGTTAGGTTTAGATTTTAGGTTTAGATTTGGGGTTAGGTTTAGATTTGGGGTTAGGTTTAGATTTTAGGTTTAGATTTGGGGTTAGGTTTAGATTTTAGGTTAGGTTTAGATTTTAGGTTTAGATTTTAGGTTTACATTTGCGGTTAGGTTTAGATTTTAGGTTTAGATTTGGGGTTAGGTTTAGATTTTAGGTTTAGATTTGGGGTTAGGTTTAGATTTTAGGTTTAGATTTGGGGTTAGGTTTAGATTTGGGGTTAGGTTTAGATTTTAGGTTTAGATTTGGGGTTACGTTTAGATTTTAGGTTAGGTTTAGATTTTAGGTTTAGATTTTAGGTTTAGATTTGCGGTTAGGTTTACATTTTAGGTTTATATTTGGGGTTAGGTTTAGATTTTAGGTTTAGATTTGGGGTTAGGTTTAGATTTTAGGTTTAGATTTGGGGTTAGGTTTAGATTTCGGGTTAGGTTTAGATTTTAGGTTTAGATTTGGGGTTAGGTTTAGATTTTAGGTTTAGATTTGGGGTTAGGTTTAGATTTGGGGTTAGGTTTAGATTTTAGGTTTAGATTTGGGGTTAGGTTTAGATTTTAGGTTTGGATTTGGGGTTAGGTTTAGATTTTAGGTTTAGATTTGGGGTTAGGTTTAGATTTTCGGTTTAGATTTGGGGTTAGGTTTAGATTTGGGGTTAGGTTTAGATTTTAGGTTTAGATTTGGGGTTAGGTTTAGATTTTAGGTTTAGATTTGGGGTTAGATTTGGGGTTAGGTTTAGATTTGGGGTTTAGATTTGGGGTTAGGTTTAGATTTGGGGTTAGGTTTAGATTTTAGGTTTAGATTTGGGGTTAGGTTTAGATTTGGGGTTAGGTTTAGATTTCACGTTTAGATTTGGGGTTAGGTTTAGATTTTAGGTTTAGATTTGGTGTTAGATTTGGGGTTAGGTTTAGATTTGGGGTTAGGTTTAGATTTGGGGTTAGGTTTAGATTTGGTGTTAGGTTTAGATTTTAGGTTTAGATTTGGGGTTAGGTTTAGATTTTAGGTTTAGATTTGGGGTTAGATTTGGGGTTAGGTTTAGATTTGGGGTTAGGTTTAGATTTGGTGTTAGGTTTAGATTTTAGGTTTAGATTTGGGGTTAGGTTTAGATTTTAGGTTTAGATTTGGGGTTAGGTTTAGATTTTAGGTTTAGATTTGGGGTTAGGTTTAGATTTTAGGTTTAGATTTGGGGTTAGGTTTAGATTTTAGGTTTAGATTTGGAGTTAGGTTTAGATTTTAGGTTAGGTTTAGATTTTAGGTTTAGATTTTAGGTTTAGATTTGGGGTTAGGTTTAGATTTTAGGTTTAGATTTGGGGTTAGGTTTAGATTTTAGGTTTAGATTTGGGGTTAGGTTTAGATTTGGGGTTAGGTTTAGATTTTAGGTTTAGATTTGGGGTTAGGTTTAGATTTTAGGTTTAGATTTGGGGTTAGGTTTAGATTTGGGGTTAGGTTTAGATTTTAGGTTTAGATTTGGGGTTAGGTTTAGATTTGGGGTTAGGTTTAGATTTTAGGTTTAGATTTGGGGTTAGGTTTAGATTTTAGGTTAGGTTTAGATTTTAGGTTTAGATTTGGGGTTACGTTTAGATTTGGGGTTAGGTTTAGATTTTAGGTTTAGATTTGGGGTTAGGTTTAGATTTGGGGTTAGGTTTAGATTTTAGGTTTAGATTTGGGGTTAGGTTTAGATTTTCGGTTTAGATTTGGGGTTAGGTTTAGATTTTAGGTTTAGATTTGGGGTTAGGTTTAGATTTTCGGTTTAGATTTGGGGTTAGGTTTAGATTTTAGGTTTAGATTTGGGGTTAGGTTTAGATTTTAGGTTTAGATTTGGGGTTAGGTTTAGATTTGGGGTTTAGATTTGGGGTTAGGTTTAGATTTTAGGTTTAGATTTGGGGTTAGGTTTAGATTTGGGGTTAGGTTTAGATTTTAGGTTTAGATTTTAGGTTTAGATTTGGGGTTAGGTTTAGATTTTAGGTTTAGATTTGGGGTTAGGTTTAGATTTCGGGTTAGGTTTAGATTTTAGGTTTAGATTTGGGGTTAGGTTTAGATTTTCGGTTTAGATTTGGGGTTAGGTTTAGATTTTAGGTTTAGATTTGGGGTTAGGTTTAGATTTGGGCTTAGGTTTAGATTTTAGGTTTAGATTTGGGGTTAGGCTTAAATTTTAGGATAGATTTGGGGTTAGGTCTAGATTTTAGGTTTAGATTTGGGTTTAGGTTTAGATTTTAGGTTTAGATTTGGGGTTAGGTTTAGATTTCGGGTTAGGTTTAGATTTTAGGTTTAGATTTGGGGTTAGGTTTAGATTTTAGGTTTAGATTTGGGGTTAGGTTTAGATTTGGGGTTAGGTTTAGATTTTAGGTTTAGATTTAGGGTTAGGTTTAGATTTTAGGTTTAGATTTGGGGTTAGGTTTAGATTTGGGGTTAGGTTTAGATTTTAGGTTTAGATTTGGGGTTAGGTTTAGATTTTAGGTTTAGATTTGGGGTTAGGTTTAGATTTTAGGTTTAGATTTGGGGTTAGGTTTAGATTTAGGTTTAGATTTGGGGTTAGGTTTAGATTTTAGGTTTAGATTTTAGGTTTAGATTTGGGGTTAGGTTTAGATTTTATGTTTAGATCTGGGGTTAGGTTTAGATTTGGTGTTAGGTTTAGATTTTAGGTTTAGATTTGGGGTTAGGTTTAGATTTTAGGTTTAGATTTGGGGTTAGGTTTACATTTTAGGTTTAGATTTGGGGTTAGGTTTACATTTTAGGTTTAGATTTGGGGTTAGGTTTACATTTTAGGTTTAGATTTGGGGTTAGGTTTAGATTTTAGGTTTAGATTTGGGGTTAGGTTTAGATTTTAGGTTTAGATTTGTGATTAGGTTTAGATTTGGGCTTAGGTTTAGATTTTAGGTTTAGATTTGGGGTTAGGTTTAGATTTTAGGTTTAGATTTGGGGTTAGGTTTAGATTTGGGGTTAGGTTTAGATTTGGGGTTAGGTTTAGATTTTCGGTTTAGATTTGGGGTTAGGTTTAGATTTTAGGTTTAGATTTGGGGTTAGATTTGGGGTTAGGTTTAGATTTGGGGTTACGTTTAGATTTGGGGTTAGGTTTAGATTTTAGGTTTAGATTTGGGGTTAGGTTTAGATTTGGGGTTAGGTTTAGATTTTAGGTTTAGATTTGGGGTTAGATTTGGGGTTAGGTTTAGATTTGGGGTTAGGTTTAGATTTTAGGTTTAGATTTGGGTTTAGGTTTAGATTTGGGGTTAGGTTTAGATTTTCGGTTTAGATTTGGGGTTAGGTTTAGATTTTAGGTTTAGATTTGGGGTTAGGTTTAGATTTGGGGTTAGGGTTAGATTTTAGGTTTAGATTTGGGGTTAGGTTTAGATTTTAGGTTAGGTTTAGATTTTAGGTTTAGATTTTAGGTTTAGATTTGCGGTTAGGTTTAGATTTTAGGTTTAGATTTGGGGTTAGGTTTAGATTTTAGGTTTAGATTTGGGGTTAGGTTTAGATTTGGGGTTAGGTTTAGATTTTAGGTTTAGATTTGGGGTTAGGTTTAGATTTTAGGTTTAGATTTGGAGTTAGGTTTAGATTTTAGGTTAGGATTAGATTTTAGGTTTAGATTTGGGGTTAGGTTTAGATTTTAGGTTTAGATTTTAGGTTTAGATTTGGGGTTAGGTTTAGATTTTAGGTTTAGATTTGGGGTTAGGTTTAGATTTTAGGATACGTTTAGATTTTAGGTTTAGATTTGGGGTTAGGTTTAGATTTTAGGTTTAGATTTGGGGTTAGGTTTAGATTTGGGGTTAGGTTTAGATTTTAGGTTTAGATTTGGGGTTAGGTTTAGATTTTAGGATACGTTTAGATTTTAGGTTTAGATTTGGGGTTAGGTTTAGATTTTAGGTTTAGATTTGGGGTTAGGTTTAGATTTGGGGTTAGGTTTAGATTTTAGGTTTAGATTTGGGGTTAGGTTTAGATTTTAGGTTTAGATTTGGGGTTAGATTTGGGGTTAGGTTTAGATTTGGGGTTAGGTTTAGATTTGGGGTTAGGTTTAGATTTGGTGTTAGGTTTAGATTTTAGGTTTAGATTTGGGGTTAGGTTTAGATTTTAGGTTTAGATTTGGGGTTAGATTTGGGGTTAGGTTTAGATTTGGGGTTAGGTTTAGATTTGGTGTTAGGTTTAGATTTGGGGTTAGGTTTAGATTTTAGGTTTAGATTTGGGGTTAGGTTTAGATTTGGGGTTAGGGTTAGATTTTAGGTTTAGATTTGGGGTTAGGTTTAGATTTTAGGTTAGGTTTAGATTTTAGGTTTAGATTTTAGGTTTAGATTTGCGGTTAGGTTTAGATTTTAGGTTTAGATTTGGGGTTAGGTTTAGATTTTAGGTTTAGATTTGGGGTTAGGTTTAGATTTGGGGTTAGGTTTAGATTTTAGGTTTAGATTTGGGGTTAGGTTTAGATTTTAGGTTTAGATTTGGAGTTAGGTTTAGATTTTAGGTTAGGATTAGATTTTAGGTTTAGATTTGGGGTTAGGTTTAGATTTTAGGTTTAGATTTTAGGTTTAGATTTGGGGTTAGGTTTAGATTTTAGGTTTAGATTTGGGGTTAGGTTTAGATTTTAGGATACGTTTAGATTTTAGGTTTAGATTTGGGGTTAGGTTTAGATTTTAGGTTTAGATTTGGGGTTAGGTTTAGATTTGGGGTTAGGTTTAGATTTTAGGTTTAGATTTGGGGTTAGGTTTAGATTTTAGGATACGTTTAGATTTTAGGTTTAGATTTGGGGTTAGGTTTAGATTTTAGGTTTAGATTTGGGGTTAGGTTTAGATTTGGGGTTAGGTTTAGATTTTAGGTTTAGATTTGGGGTTAGGTTTAGATTTTAGGTTTAGATTTGGGGTTAGATTTGGGGTTAGGTTTAGATTTGGGGTTAGGTTTAGATTTGGGGTTAGGTTTAGATTTTAGGTTTAGATTTGGGGTTAGGTTTAGATTTGGGGTTTAGATTTGGGGTTAGGTTGAGATTTTAGGTTTAGATTTGGGGTTAGGTTTAGATTTTAGGTTTAGATTTGGGGTTAGGTTTAGATTTGGGGTTAGGTTTAGATTTGGTGTTAGGTTTAGATTTTAGGTTTAGATTTGGGGTTAGGTTTAGATTTTAGGTTTAGATTTGGGGTTAGATTTGGGGTTAGGTTTAGATTTGGGGTTAGGTTTAGATTTGGTGTTAGGTTTAGATTTGGGGTTAGGTTTAGATTTTAGGTTTAGATTTGGAGTTAGGTTTAGATTTTAGGTTAGGTTTAGATTTTAGGTTTAGATTTTAGGTTTAGATTTCGGGTTAGGTTTAGATTTTAGGTTTAGATTTGGGGTTAGGTTTAGATTTTAGGTTTAGATTTGGGGTTAGGTTTAGATTTGGGGTTAGGTTTAGATTTTAGGTTTAGATTTGGGGTTAGGTTTAGATTTGGGGTTAGGTTTAGATTTTAGGTTTAGATTTGGGGTTAGGTTTAGATTTTAGGTTTAGATTTGGGGTTAGGTTTAGATTTTAGGTTAGGTTTAGATTTTAGGTTTAGATTTGGGGTTAGGTTTAGATTTGGGGTTAGGTTTAGATTTTAGGTTTAGATTTGGGGTTAGGTTTAGATTTGGGGTTAGGTTTAGATTTTAGGTTTAGATTTGGGGTTAGGTTTAGATTTTCGGTTTAGATTTGGGGTTAGGTTTAGATTTTAGGTTTAGATTTGGGGTTAGGTTTAGATTTAGGCTTAGGTTTAGATTTTAGGTTTAGATTTGGGGTTAGGCTTAAATTTTAGGATAGATTTGGGGTTAGGTTTAGATTTTAGGTTTAGATTTGGGGTTAGGTTTAGATTTGGGGTTAGGTTTAGATTTTAGGTTTAGATTTGGGGTTAGGTTTAGATTTTCGGTTTAGATTTGGGGTTAGGTTTAGATTTGGGGTTAGGTTTAGATTTTCGGTTTAGATTTGGGGTTAGGTTTAGATTTTATGTTTAGATTTGGGGTTAGGTTTAGATTTTAGGTTTAGATTTGGGGTTAGGTTTAGATTTGGGGTTTAGATTTGGGGTTAGGTTTAGATTTTAGGTTTAGATTTGGGGTTAGGTTTAGATTTGGGGTTAGGTTTAGATTTTAGGTTTAGATTTGGGGTTAGGTTTAGATTTGGGGTTAGGTTTAGATTTTAGGTTTAGATTTGGGGTTAGGTTTAGATTTGGGGTTAGGTTTAGATTTTAGGTTTATATTTGGGGTTAGGTTTAGATTTTCGGTTTAGATTTGGGGTTAGGTTTAGATTTGGGCTTAGGTTTAGATTTTAGGTTTAGATTTGGGGTTAGGCTTAAATTTTAGGATAGATTTGGGGTTAGGTTTAGATTTCAGGTTTAGATTTGGGGTTAGGTTTAGATTTTAGGTTTAGATTTGGGGTTAGGTTTAGAGTTTAGGTTTAGATTTGGGGTTAGGTTTAGATTTCGGGTTAGGTTTAGATTTTAGGTTTAGATTTGGGGTTAGGTTTAGATTTTAGGTTTAGATTTGGGGTTAGGTTTAGATTTGGGGTTAGGTTTAGATTTTAGGTTTAGATTTGGGGTTAGGTTTAGATTTTAGGTTTAGATTTGGGGTTAGGTTTAGATTTTAGGTTTAGATTTGGGGTTAGGTTTAGATTTAGGTTTAGATTTGGGGTTAGGTTTAGATTTTAGGTTTAGATTTGGGGTTAGGTTTAGATTTGGGATTAGATTTGGGGTTAGGTTTAGATTTGGGGTTAGGTTTAGATTTGGGGTTAGGTTTAGATTTTAGGTTTAGATTTGGGGTTAGGTTTAGATTTTAGGTTTAGATTTGGGGTTAGGTTTAGATTTGGGGTTAGGTTTAGATTTTAGGTTTAGATTTGGGGTTAGGTTTAGATTTTAGGTTTAGATTTGGGGTTAGGTTTAGATTTTAGGTTTAGATTTGGGGTTAGGTTTACATTTTAGGTTTAGATTTGGGGTTAGGTTTAGATTTTAGGTTTAGATTTGGGGTTAGGTTTAGATTTTAGGTTTAGATTTTAGGTTTAGATTTGGGGTTAGGTTTAGATTTTAGGTTTAGATTTGGGGTTAGGTTTAGATTTTAGGTTTAGATTTGGGGTTAGGTTTACATTTTAGGTTTAGATTTGGGGTTAGGTTTACATTTTAGGTTTAGATTTGGGGTTAGGTTTAGATTTTAGGTTTAGATTTGTGATTAGGTTTAGATTTGGGCTTAGGTTTAGATTTTAGGTTTAGATTTGGGGTTAGGTTTAGATTTGGGGTTAGGTTTAGATTTGGGGTTAGGTTTAGATTTTAGGTTTAGATTTGGGGTTAGGTTTAGATTTGGGGTTAGGTTTAGATTTTAGGTTTAGATTTGGGGTTAGGTTTAGATTTTAGGTTTAGATTTGGGGTTAGGTTTAGATTTTAGGTTTAGATTTGGGGTTAGGTTTACATTTTAGGTTTAGATTTGGGGTTAGGTTTAGATTTTAGGTTTAGATTTGGGGTTAGGTTTAGATTTTAGGTTTAGATTTGGGGTTAGGTTTAGATTTGGGGTTAGGTTTAGATTTTCGGTTTAGATTTGGGGTTAGGTTTAGATTTTAGGTTTAGATTTGTGATTAGGTTTAGATTTGGGCTTAGGTTTAGATTTTAGGTTTAGATTTGGGGTTAGGTTTAGATTTTAGGTTTAGATTTGGGGTTAGGTTTAGATTTGGGGTTAGGTTTAGATTTTAGGTTTAGATTTGGGGTTAGGTTTAGATTTTAGGTTTAGATTTGGGGTTAGATTTGGGGTTAGGTTTAGATTTGGGGTTAGGATTAGATTTGGGGTTAGGTTTAGATTTTAGGTTTAGATTTGGGGTTAGGTTTAGATTTGGGGTTAGGTTTAGATTTTAGGTTTAGATTTGGGGTTAGATTTGGGGTTAGGTTTAGATTTGGGGTTAGGTTTAGATTTGGGGTTAGGTTTAGATTTTAGGTTTAGATTTTAGGTTTAGATTTGGGGTTACGTTTAGATTTGGGGTTAGGTTTAGATTTTAGGTTTAGATTTGGGGTTAGATTTGGGGTTAGGTTTAGATTTGGGGTTAGGTTTAGATTTGGGGTTAGGTTTAGATTTTAGGTTTAGATTTGGGGTTAGGTTTAGATTTGGGGTTAGGTTTAGATTTTCGGTTTAGATTTGGGGTTAGGTTTAGATTTGGGGTTAGGTTTAGATTTTAGGTTTAGATTTGGGGTTAGGTTTAGATTTGGGGTTAGGGTTAGATTTTAGGTTTAGATTTGGGGTTAGGTTTAGATTTTAGATTTTAGGTTTAGATTTGGGGTTAGGTTTAGATTTTAGGTTTAGATTTGGGGTTAGGTTTAGATTTTAGGTTTAGATTTGGGGTTAGGTTTAGATTTGGGGTTAGGTTTAGATTTTAGGTTTAGATTTGGGGTTAGGTTTAGATTTTAGGTTAGGTTTAGATTTTAGGTTTAGATTTTAGGTTTAGATTTGCGGTTAGGTTTAGATTTTAGGTTTAGATTTGGGGTTAGGTTTAGATTTTAGGTTTAGATTTGGGGTTAGGTTTAGATTTGGGGTTAGGTTTAGATTTTAGGTTTAGATTTGGGGTTAGGTTTAGATTTTAGGTTTAGATTTGGAGTTAGGTTTAGATTTTAGGTTAGGTTTAGATTTTAGGTTTAGATTTTAGGTTTAGATTTGGGGTTAGGTTTAGATTTTAGGTTTAGATTTGGGGTTAGGTTTAGATTTTAGGTTTAGATTTGGGGTTAGGTTTAGATTTTAGGTTACGTTTAGATTTTAGGTTTAGATTTGGGGTTAGGTTTAGATTTTAGGTTTAGATTTGGGGTTAGGTTTAGATTTTAGGTTTAGATTTGTGATTAGGTTTAGATTTGGGGTTAGGTTTAGATTTTAGGTTTAGATTTGGGGTTAGGTTTAGATTTTAGGTTTAGATTTGGGGTTAGATTTGGGGTTAGGTTTAGATTTGGGGTTAGGTTTAGATTTGGGGTTAGGTTTAGATTTTAGGTTTAGATTTGGGGTTAGGTTTAGATTTGGGGTTTAGATTTGGGGTTAGGTTTAGATTTTAGGTTTAGATTTGGGGTTAGGTTTAGGTTTCAGGTTTAGATTTGGGGTTAGGTTTAGATTTGGGGTTAGGTTAGATTTTAGGTTTAGATTTGGGTTAGGTTTAGATTTTAGGTTTAGATTTTGGGTTAGATTTGGGGGTTAGGTTAGATTTGGGGTTAGGTTTAGATTTGGTGTTAGGTTTAGATTTTAGGTTTAGATTTGGGGTTAGGTTTAGATTTTAGGTTTAGATTTGGGGTTAGGTTTAGATTTTAGGTTTAGATTTGGGGTTAGGTTTAGATTTTAGGTTTAGATTTGGGGTTAGGTTTAGATTTTAGGTTTAGATTTGGAGTTAGGTTTAGATTTTAGGTTAGGTTTAGATTTTAGGTTTAGATTTTAGGTTTAGATTTGGGGTTAGGTTTAGATTTTAGGTTTAGATTTGGGGTTAGGTTTAGATTTTAGGTTTAGATTTGGGGTTAGGTTTAGATTTGGGGTTAGGTTTAGATTTTAGGTTTAGATTTGGGGTTAGGTTTAGATTTTAGGTTTAGATTTGGGGTTAGGTTTAGATTTGGGGTTAGGTTTAGATTTTAGGTTAGATTTGGGTTTAGGTTTAGATTTGGGGTTAGGTTTAGATTTTAGGTTTAGATTTGGGGTTAGGTTTAGATTTTAGGTTAGGTTTAGATTTTAGGTTTAGATTTGGGGTTACGTTTAGATTTGGGGTTAGGTTTAGATTTTAGGTTTAGATTTGGGGTTAGGTTTAGATTTGGGGTTAGGTTTAGATTTTAGGTTTAGATTTGGGGTTAGGTTTAGATTTTCGGTTTAGATTTGGGGTTAGGTTTAGATTTTAGGTTTAGATTTGGGGTTAGGTTTAGATTTTCGGTTTAGATTTGGGGTTAGGTTTAGATTTTAGGTTTAGATTTGGGGTTAGGTTTAGATTTTAGGTTTAGATTTGGGGTTAGGTTTAGATTTGGGGTTTAGATTTGGGGTTAGGTTTAGATTTTAGGTTTAGATTTGGGGTTAGGTTTAGATTTGGGGTTAGGTTTAGATTTTAGGTTTAGATTTTAGGTTTAGATTTGGGGTTAGGTTTAGATTTTAGGTTTAGATTTGGGGTTAGGTTTAGATTTCGGGTTAGGTTTAGATTTTAGGTTTAGATTTGGGGTTAGGTTTAGATTTTCGGTTTAGATTTGGGGTTAGGTTTAGATTTTAGGTTTAGATTTGGGGTTAGGTTTAGATTTGGGCTTAGGTTTAGATTTTAGGTTTAGATTTGGGGTTAGGCTTAAATTTTAGGATAGATTTGGGGTTAGGTCTAGATTTTAGGTTTAGATTTGGGTTTAGGTTTAGATTTTAGGTTTAGATTTGGGGTTAGGTTTAGATTTCGGGTTAGGTTTAGATTTTAGGTTTAGATTTGGGGTTAGGTTTAGATTTTAGGTTTAGATTTGGGGTTAGGTTTAGATTTGGGGTTAGGTTTAGATTTTAGGTTTAGATTTAGGGTTAGGTTTAGATTTTAGGTTTAGATTTGGGGTTAGGTTTAGATTTGGGGTTAGGTTTAGATTTTAGGTTTAGATTTGGGGTTAGGTTTAGATTTTAGGTTTAGATTTGGGGTTAGGTTTAGATTTTAGGTTTAGATTTGGGGTTAGGTTTAGATTTAGGTTTAGATTTGGGGTTAGGTTTAGATTTTAGGTTTAGATTTTACGTTTAGATTTGGGGTTAGGTTTAGATTTTAGGTTTAGATCTGGGGTTAGGTTTAGATTTGGTGTTAGGTTTAGATTTTAGGTTTAGATTTGGGGTTAGGTTTAGATTTTAGGTTTAGATTTGGGGTTAGGTTTAGATTTTAGGTTTAGATTTGGGGTTAGGTTTACATTTTAGGTTTAGATTTGGGGTTAGGTTTACATTTTAGGTTTAGATTTGGGGTTAGGTTTAGATTTTAGGTTTAGATTTGGGGTTAGGTTTAGATTTTAGGTTTAGATTTGTGATTAGGTTTAGATTTGGGCTTAGGTTTAGATTTTAGGTTTAGATTTGGGGTTAGGTTTAGATTTTAGGTTTAGATTTGGGGTTAGGTTTAGATTTGGGGTTAGGTTTAGATTTGGGGTTAGGTTTAGATTTTCGGTTTAGATTTGGGGTTAGGTTTAGATTTTAGGTTTAGATTTGGGGTTAGATTTGGGGTTAGGTTTAGATTTGGGGTTACGTTTAGATTTGGGGTTAGGTTTAGATTTTAGGTTTAGATTTGGGGTTAGGTTTAGATTTGGGGTTAGGTTTAGATTTTAGGTTTAGATTTGGGGTTAGATTTGGGGTTAGGTTTAGATTTGGGGTTAGGTTTAGATTTTAGGTTTAGATTTGGGTTTAGGTTTAGATTTGGGGTTAGGTTTAGATTTTCGGTTTAGATTTGGGGTTAGGTTTAGATTTTAGGTTTAGATTTGGGGTTAGGTTTAGATTTGGGGTTAGGGTTAGATTTTAGGTTTAGATTTGGGGTTAGGTTTAGATTTTAGGTTAGGTTTAGATTTTAGGTTTAGATTTTAGGTTTAGATTTGCGGTTAGGTTTAGATTTTAGGTTTAGATTTGGGGTTAGGTTTAGATTTTAGGTTTAGATTTGGGGTTAGGTTTAGATTTGGGGTTAGGTTTAGATTTTAGGTTTAGATTTGGGGTTAGGTTTAGATTTTAGGTTTAGATTTGGAGTTAGGTTTAGATTTTAGGTTAGGATTAGATTTTAGGTTTAGATTTGGGGTTAGGTTTAGATTTTAGGTTTAGATTTTAGGTTTAGATTTGGGGTTAGGTTTAGATTTTAGGTTTAGATTTGGGGTTAGGTTTAGATTTTAGGATACGTTTAGATTTTAGGTTTAGATTTGGGGTTAGGTTTAGATTTTAGGTTTAGATTTGGGGTTAGGTTTAGATTTGGGGTTAGGTTTAGATTTTAGGTTTAGATTTGGGGTTAGGTTTAGATTTTAGGATACGTTTAGATTTTAGGTTTAGATTTGGGGTTAGGTTTAGATTTTAGGTTTAGATTTGGGGTTAGGTTTAGATTTGGGGTTAGGTTTAGATTTTAGGTTTAGATTTGGGGTTAGGTTTAGATTTTAGGTTTAGATTTGGGGTTAGATTTGGGGTTAGGTTTAGATTTGGGGTTAGGTTTAGATTTGGGGTTAGGTTTAGATTTGGTGTTAGGTTTAGATTTTAGGTTTAGATTTGGGGTTAGGTTTAGATTTTAGGTTTAGATTTGGGGTTAGATTTGGGGTTAGGTTTAGATTTGGGGTTAGGTTTAGATTTGGTGTTAGGTTTAGATTTGGGGTTAGGTTTAGATTTTAGGTTTAGATTTGGGGTTAGGTTTAGATTTGGGGTTAGGGTTAGATTTTAGGTTTAGATTTGGGGTTAGGTTTAGATTTTCGGTTAGGTTTAGATTTTAGGTTTAGATTTTAGGTTTAGATTTGCGGTTAGGTTTAGATTTTAGGTTTAGATTTGGGGTTAGGTTTAGATTTTAGGTTTAGATTTGGGGTTAGGTTTAGATTTGGGGTTAGGTTTAGATTTTAGGTTTAGATTTGGGGTTAGGTTTAGATTTTAGGTTTAGATTTGGAGTTAGGTTTAGATTTTAGGTTAGGATTAGATTTTAGGTTTAGATTTGGGGTTAGGTTTAGATTTTAGGTTTAGATTTTAGGTTTAGATTTGGGGTTAGGTTTAGATTTTAGGTTTAGATTTGGGGTTAGGTTTAGATTTTAGGATACGTTTAGATTTTAGGTTTAGATTTGGGGTTAGGTTTAGATTTTAGGTTTAGATTTGGGGTTAGGTTTAGATTTGGGGTTAGGTTTAGATTTTAGGTTTAGATTTGGGGTTAGGTTTAGATTTTAGGATACGTTTAGATTTTAGGTTTAGATTTGGGGTTAGGTTTAGATTTTAGGTTTAGATTTGGGGTTAGGTTTAGATTTGGGGTTAGGTTTAGATTTTAGGTTTAGATTTGGGGTTAGGTTTAGATTTTAGGTTTAGATTTGGGGTTAGATTTGGGGTTAGGTTTAGATTTGGGGTTAGGTTTAGATTTGGGGTTAGGTTTAGATTTTAGGTTTAGATTTGGGGTTAGGTTTAGATTTGGGGTTTAGATTTGGGGTTAGGTTGAGATTTTAGGTTTAGATTTGGGGTTAGGTTTAGATTTTAGGTTTAGATTTGGGGTTAGGTTTAGATTTGGGGTTAGGTTTATATTTGGGGTTTAGATTTGGGGTTAGGTTGAGATTTTAGGTTTAGATTTGGGGTTAGGTTTAGATTTTAGGTTTAGATTTGGGGTTAGGTTTAGATTTGGGGTTAGGTTTAGATTTGGTGTTAGGTTTAGATTTTAGGTTTAGATTTGGGGTTAGGTTTAGATTTTAGGTTTAGATTTGGGGTTAGATTTGGGGTTAGGTTTAGATTTGGGGTTAGGTTTAGATTTGGTGTTAGGTTTAGATTTGGGGTTAGGTTTAGATTTTAGGTTTAGATTTGGAGTTAGGTTTAGATTTTAGGTTAGGTTTAGATTTTAGGTTTAGATTTTAGGTTTAGATTTCGGGTTAGGTTTAGATTTTAGGTTTAGATTTGGGGTTAGGTTTAGATTTTAGGTTTAGATTTGGGGTTAGGTTTAGATTTGGGGTTAGGTTTAGATTTTAGGTTTAGATTTGGGGTTAGGTTTAGATTTGGGGTTAGGTTTAGATTTTAGGTTTAGATTTGGGGTTAGGTTTAGATTTTAGGTTTAGATTTGGGGTTAGGTTTAGATTTTAGGTTAGGTTTAGATTTTAGGTTTAGATTTGGGGTTAGGTTTAGATTTGGGGTTAGGTTTAGATTTTAGGTTTAGATTTGGGGTTAGGTTTAGATTTTGGGTTAGGTTTATATTTTAGGTTTAGATTTGGGGTTAGGTTTAGATTTTCGGTTTAGATTTGGGGTTAGGTTTAGATTTTAGGTTTAGATTTGGGGTTAGGTTTAGATTTAGGCTTAGGTTTAGATTTTAGGTTTAGATTTGGGGTTAGGCTTAAATTTTAGGATAGATTTGGGGTTAGGTTTAGATTTTAGGTTTAGATTTGGGGTTAGGTTTAGATTTGGGGTTAGGTTTAGATTTTAGGTTTAGATTTGGGGTTAGGTTTAGATTTTCGGTTTAGATTTGGGGTTAGGTTTAGATTTGGGGTTAGGTTTAGATTTTCGGTTTAGATTTGGGGTTAGGTTTAGATTTTAGGTTTAGATTTGGGGTTAGGTTTAGATTTTAGGTTTAGATTTGGGGTTAGGTTTAGATTTGGGGTTTAGATTTGGGGTTAGGTTTAGATTTTAGGTTTAGATTTGGGGTTAGGTTTAGATTTTAGGTTTAGATTTGGGGTTAGGTTTAGATTTTAGGTTAGGTTTAGATTTGAGGTTAGGTTTAGATTTTAGGTTTAGATTTGGGGTTAGGTTTAGATTTGGGGTTAGGTTTAGATTTTAGGTTTATATTTGGGGTTAGGTTTAGATATTCGGTTTAGATTTGGGGTTAGGTTTAGATTTGGGCTTAGGTTTAGATTTTAGGTTTAGATTTGGGGTTAGGCTTAAATTTTAGGATAGATTTGGGGTTAGGTTTAGATTTCAGGTTTAGATTTGGGGTTAGGTTTAGATTTTAGGTTTAGATTTGGGGTTAGGTTTAGATTTTAGGTTTAGATTTGGGGTTAGGTTTAGATTTCGGGTTAGGTTTAGATTTTAGGTTTAGATTTGGGGTTAGGTTTAGATTTTAGGTTTAGATTTGGGGTTAGGTTTAGATTTGGGGTTAGGTTTAGATTTTAGGTTTAGATTTGGGGTTAGGTTTAGATTTTAGGTTTAGATTTGGGGTTAGGTTTAGATTTTAGGTTTAGATTTGGGGTTAGGTTTAGATTTAGGTTTAGATTTGGGGTTAGGTTTAGATTTTAGGTTTAGATTTGGGGTTAGGTTTAGATTTGGGATTAGATTTGGGGTTAGGTTTAGATTTGGGGTTAGGTTTAGATTTGGGGTTAGGTTTAGATTTTAGGTTTAGATTTGGGGTTAGGTTTAGATTTTAGGTTTAGATTTGGGGTTAGGTTTAGATTTGGGGTTAGGTTTAGATTTTAGGTTTAGATTTGGGGTTAGGTTTAGATTTTAGGTTTAGATTTGGGGTTAGGATTAGATTTTAGGTTTAGATTTGGGGTTAGGTTTACATTTTAGGTTTAGATTTGGGGTTAGGTTTAGATTTTAGGTTTAGATTTGGGGTTAGGTTTAGATTTTAGGTTTAGATTTTAGGTTTAGATTTGGGGTTAGGTTTAGATTTTAGGTTTAGATTTGGGGTTAGGTTTAGATTTTAGGTTTAGATTTGGGGTTAGGTTTACATTTTAGGTTTAGATTTGGGGTTAGGTTTACATTTTAGGTTTAGATTTGGGGTTAGGTTTAGATTTTAGGTTTAGATTTGTGATTAGGTTTAGATTTGGGCTTAGGTTTAGATTTTAGGTTTAGATTTGGGGTTAGGTTTAGATTTGGGGTTAGGTTTAGATTTGGGGTTAGGTTTAGATTTTAGGTTTAGATTTGGGGTTAGGTTTAGATTTGGGGTTAGGTTTAGATTTTAGGTTTAGATTTGGGGTTAGGTTTAGATTTTAGGTTTAGATTTGGGGTTAGGTTTAGATTTTAGGTTTAGATTTGGGGTTAGGTTTACATTTTAGGTTTAGATTTGGGGTTAGGTTTAGATTTTAGGTTTAGATTTGGGGTTAGGTTTAGATTTTAGGTTTAGATTTGGGGTTAGGTTTAGATTTGGGGTTAGGTTTAGATTTTCGGTTTAGATTTGGGGTTAGGTTTAGATTTTAGGTTTAGATTTGTGATTAGGTTTAGATTTGGGCTTAGGTTTAGATTTTAGGTTTAGATTTGGGGTTAGGTTTAGATTTTAGGTTTAGATTTGGGGTTAGGTTTAGATTTGGGGTTAGGTTTAGATTTTAGGTTTAGATTTGGGGTTAGGTTTAGATTTTAGGTTTAGATTTGGGGTTAGATTTGGGGTTAGGTTTAGATTTGGGGTTAGGATTAGATTTGGGGTTAGGTTTAGATTTTAGGTTTAGATTTGGGGTTAGGTTTAGATTTGGGGTTAGGTTTAGATTTTAGGTTTAGATTTGGGGTTAGATTTGGGGTTAGGTTTAGATTTGGGGTTAGGTTTAGATTTGGGGTTAGGTTTAGATTTTAGGTTTAGATTTTAGGTTTAGATTTGGGGTTAGGTTTAGATTTGGGGTTAGGTTTAGATTTTAGGTTTAGATTTGGGGTTAGATTTGGGGTTAGGTTTAGATTTGGGGTTAGGTTTAGATTTGGGGTTAGGTTTAGATTTTAGGTTTAGATTTGGGGTTAGGTTTAGATTTGGGGTTAGGTTTAGATTTTCGGTTTAGATTTGGGGTTAGGTTTAGATTTGGGGTTAGGTTTAGATTTTAGGTTTAGATTTGGGGTTAGGTTTAGATTTTAGGTTTAGATTTGGGGTTAGGTTTAGATTTGGGGTTAGGGTTAGATTTTAGGTTTAGATTTGGGGTTAGGTTTAGATTTTAGATTTTAGGTTTAGATTTGGGGTTAGGTTTAGATTTTAGGTTTAGATTTGGGGTTAGGTTTAGATTTTAGGTTTAGATTTGGGGTTAGGTTTAGATTTGGGGTTAGGTTTAGATTTTAGGTTTAGATTTGGGGTTAGGTTTAGATTTTAGGTTAGGTTTAGATTTTAGGTTTAGATTTTAGGTTTAGATTTGCGGTTAGGTTTAGATTTTAGGTTTAGATTTGGGGTTAGGTTTAGATTTTAGGTTTAGATTTGGGGTTAGGTTTAGATTTGGGGTTAGGTTTAGATTTTAGGTTTAGATTTGGGGTTAGGTTTAGATTTTAGGTTTAGATTTGGAGTTAGGTTTAGATTTTAGGTTAGGTTTAGATTTTAGGTTTAGATTTTAGGTTTAGATTTGGGGTTAGGTTTAGATTTTAGGTTTAGATTTGGGGTTAGGTTTAGATTTTAGGTTTAGATTTGGGGTTAGGTTTAGATTTTAGGTTACGTTTAGATTTTAGGTTTAGATTTGGGGTTAGGTTTAGATTTTAGGTTTAGATTTGGGGTTAGGTTTAGATTTTAGGTTTAGATTTGTGATTAGGTTTAGATTTGGGGTTAGGTTTAGATTTTAGGTTTAGATTTGGGGTTAGGTTTAGATTTTAGGTTTAGATTTGGGGTTAGATTTGGGGTTAGGTTTAGATTTGGGGTTAGGTTTAGATTTGGGGTTAGGTTTAGATTTTAGGTTTAGATTTGGGGTTAGGTTTAGATTTGGGGTTTAGATTTGGGGTTAGGTTTAGATTTTAGGTTTAGATTTGGGGTTAGGTTTAGATTTCAGGTTTAGATTTGGGGTTAGGTTTAGATTTGGGGTTAGGTTTAGATTTTAGGTTTAGATTTGGGGTTAGGTTTAGATTTTAGGTTTAGATTTTGGGTTAGATTTGGGGTTAGGTTTAGATTTGGGGTTAGGTTTAGATTTGGTGTTAGGTTTAGATTTTAGGTTTAGATTTGGGGTTAGGTTTAGATTTTAGGTTTAGATTTGGGGTTAGGTTTAGATTTTAGGTTTAGATTTGGGGTTAGGTTTAGATTTTAGGTTTAGATTTGGGGTTAGGTTTAGATTTTAGGTTTAGATTTGGGGTTAGGTTTAGATTTGGGGTTAGGTTTAGATTTTAGGTTTAGATTTGGAGTTAGGTTTAGATTTTAGGTTAGGTTTAGATTTTAGGTTTAGATTTTAGGTTTAGATTTCGTGTTAGGTTTAGATTTTAGGTTTAGATTTGGGGTTAGGTTTAGATTTTAGGTTTAGATTTGTGGTTAGGTTTAGACTTGGGGTTAGGTTTAGATTTTAGGTTTAGATTTGGGGTTAGGTTTAGATTTTAGGTTTAGATTTGGGGTTAGGTTTAGATTTTAGGTTTAGATTTGGGGTTAGGTTTAGATTTGGGGTTAGGTTTAGATTTTAGGTTTAGATTTGGGGTTAGGTTTAGATTTGGGGTTAGGTTTAGATTTTAGGTTTAGATTTGGGGTTAGGTTTAAATTTTAGGTTTAGATTTGGGGTTAGGTTTAGATTTTAGGTTTAGATTTGGGGTTAGGTTTAGATTTTAGGTTTAGATTTGGGGTTAGGTTTAGATTTTAGGTTTAGATTTGGGGTTAGGTTTAGATTTGGGGTTAGGTTTAGATTTTAGGTTTAGATTTGGGGTTAGGTTTAGATTTTAGGTTAGGTTTAGATTTTAGGTTTAGATTTGGGGTTAGGTTTAGATTTGGGGTTAGGTTTAGATTTTAGGTTTAGATTTGGGGTTAGGTTTAGATTTGGGGTTAGGTTTAGATTTTAGGTTTAGATTTGGGGTTAGGTTTAGATTTTCGGTTTAGATTTGGGGTTAGGTTTAGATTTTCGGTTTAGATTTGGGGTTAGGTTTAGATTTAGGCTTAGGTTTAGATTTTAGGTTTACATTTGGGGTTAGGCTTAAATTTTAGGATAGATTTGGGGTTAGGTTTAGATTTTAGGTTTAGATTTGGGGTTAGGTTTAGATTTTAGGTTTAGATTTGGGGTTAGGTTTAGATTTGGGGTTAGGTTTAGATTTTAGGTTTAGATTTGGGGTTAGGTTTAGATTTGGGGTTAGGTTTAGATTTTAGGTTTAGATTTGGGGTTAGGTTTAGATTTTAGGTTTAGATTTGGGGTTAGGTTTAGATTTGGGGTTAGGTTTAGATTTTAGGTTTAGATTTGGGGTTAGGTTTAGATTTGGGGTTAGGTTTAGATTTTAGGTTTAGATTTGGGGTTAGGTTTAGATTTTAGGTTTAGATTTGGGGTTAGGTTTAGATTTTAGGTTAGGTTTAGATTTTAGGTTTAGATTTGGGGTTAGGTTTAGATTTGGGGTTAGGTTTAGATTTTAGGTTTAGATTTGGGGTTAGGTTTAGATTTTGGGTTAGGTTTATATTTTAGGTTTAGATTTGGGGTTAGGTTTAGATTTTCGGTTTAGATTTGGGGTTAGGTTTAGATTTTAGGTTTAGATTTGGGGTTAGGTTTAGATTTAGGCTTAGGTTTAGATTTTAGGTTTAGATTTGGGGTTAGGCTTAAATTTTAGGATAGATTTGGGGTTAGGTTTAGATTTTAGGTTTAGATTTGGGGTTAGGTTTAGATTTGGGGTTAGGTTTAGATTTTAGGTTTAGATTTGGGGTTAGGTTTAGATTTTCGGTTTAGATTTGGGGTTAGGTTTAGATTTGGGGTTAGGTTTAGATTTTCGGTTTAGATTTGGGGTTAGGTTTAGATTTTAGGTTTAGATTTGGGGTTAGGTTTAGATTTTAGGTTTAGATTTGGGGTTAGGTTTAGATTTGGGGTTTAGATTTGGGGTTAGGTTTAGATTTTAGGTTTAGATTTGGGGTTAGGTTTAGATTTGGGGTTAGGTTTAGATTTTAGGTTTAGATTTGGGGTTAGGTTTAGATTTGGGGTTAGGTTTAGATTTTAGGTTTAGATTTGGGGTTAGGTTTAGATTTGGGGTTAGGTTTAGATTTTAGGTTTATATTTGGGGTTAGGTTTAGATTTTCGGTTTAGATTTGGGGTTAGGTTTAGATTTGGGCTTAGGTTTAGATTTTAGGTTTAGATTTGGGGTTAGGCTTAAATTTTAGGATAGATTTGGGGTTAGGTTTAGATTTCAGGTTTAGATTTGGGGTTAGGTTTAGATTTTAGGTTTAGATTTGGGGTTAGGTTTAGATTTTAGGTTTAGATTTGGGGTTAGGTTTAGATTTCGGGTTAGGTTTAGATTTTAGGTTTAGATTTGGGGTTAGGTTTAGATTTTAGGTTTAGATTTGGGGTTAGGTTTAGATTTGGGGTTAGGTTTAGATTTTAGGTTTAGATTTGGGGTTAGGTTTAGATTTTAGGTTTAGATTTGGGGTTAGGTTTAGATTTTAGGTTTAGATTTGGGGTTAGGTTTAGATTTAGGTTTAGATTTGGGGTTAGGTTTAGATTTTAGGTTTAGATTTGGGGTTAGGTTTAGATTTGGGATTAGATTTGGGGTTAGGTTTAGATTTGGGGTTAGGTTTAGATTTGGGGTTAGGTTTAGATTTTAGGTTTAGATTTGGGGTTAGGTTTAGATTTTAGGTTTAGATTTGGGGTTAGGTTTAGATTTGGGGTTAGGTTTAGATTTTAGGTTTAGATTTGGGGTTAGGTTTAGATTTTAGGTTTAGATTTGGGGTTAGGATTAGATTTTAGGTTTAGATTTGGGGTTAGGTTTACATTTTAGGTTTAGATTTGGGGTTAGGTTTAGATTTTAGGTTTAGATTTGGGGTTAGGTTTAGATTTTAGGTTTAGATTTTAGGTTTAGATTTGGGGTTAGGTTTAGATTTTAGGTTTAGATTTGGGGTTAGGTTTAGATTTTAGGTTTAGATTTGGGGTTAGGTTTACATTTTAGGTTTAGATTTGGGGTTAGGTTTACATTTTAGGTTTAGATTTGGGGTTAGGTTTAGATTTTAGGTTTAGATTTGTGATTAGGTTTAGATTTGGGCTTAGGTTTAGATTTTAGGTTTAGATTTGGGGTTAGGTTTAGATTTGGGGTTAGGTTTAGATTTGGGGTTAGGTTTAGATTTTAGGTTTAGATTTGGGGTTAGGTTTAGATTTGGGGTTAGGTTTAGATTTTAGGTTTAGATTTGGGGTTAGGTTTAGATTTTAGGTTTAGATTTGGGGTTAGGTTTAGATTTTAGGTTTAGATTTGGGGTTAGGTTTACATTTTAGGTTTAGATTTGGGGTTAGGTTTAGATTTTAGGTTTAGATTTGGGGTTAGGTTTAGATTTTAGGTTTAGATTTGGGGTTAGGTTTAGATTTGGGGTTAGGTTTAGATTTTCGGTTTAGATTTGGGGTTAGGTTTAGATTTTAGGTTTAGATTTGTGATTAGGTTTAGATTTGGGCTTAGGTTTAGATTTTAGGTTTAGATTTGGGGTTAGGTTTAGATTTTAGGTTTAGATTTGGGGTTAGGTTTAGATTTGGGGTTAGGTTTAGATTTTAGGTTTAGATTTGGGGTTAGGTTTAGATTTTAGGTTTAGATTTGGGGTTAGATTTGGGGTTAGGTTTAGATTTGGGGTTAGGATTAGATTTGGGGTTAGGTTTAGATTTTAGGTTTAGATTTGGGGTTAGGTTTAGATTTGGGGTTAGGTTTAGATTTTAGGTTTAGATTTGGGGTTAGATTTGGGGTTAGGTTTAGATTTGGGGTTAGGTTTAGATTTGGGGTTAGGTTTAGATTTTAGGTTTAGATTTTAGGTTTAGATTTGGGGTTAGGTTTAGATTTGGGGTTAGGTTTAGATTTTAGGTTTAGATTTGGGGTTAGATTTGGGGTTAGGTTTAGATTTGGGGTTAGGTTTAGATTTGGGGTTAGGTTTAGATTTTAGGTTTAGATTTGGGGTTAGGTTTAGATTTGGGGTTAGGTTTAGATTTTCGGTTTAGATTTGGGGTTAGGTTTAGATTTGGGGTTAGGTTTAGATTTTAGGTTTAGATTTGGGGTTAGGTTTAGATTTTAGGTTTAGATTTGGGGTTAGGTTTAGATTTGGGGTTAGGGTTAGATTTTAGGTTTAGATTTGGGGTTAGGTTTAGATTTTAGATTTTAGGTTTAGATTTGGGGTTAGGTTTAGATTTTAGGTTTAGATTTGGGGTTAGGTTTAGATTTTAGGTTTAGATTTGGGGTTAGGTTTAGATTTGGGGTTAGGTTTAGATTTTAGGTTTAGATTTGGGGTTAGGTTTAGATTTTAGGTTAGGTTTAGATTTTAGGTTTAGATTTTAGGTTTAGATTTGCGGTTAGGTTTAGATTTTAGGTTTAGATTTGGGGTTAGGTTTAGATTTTAGGTTTAGATTTGGGGTTAGGTTTAGATTTGGGGTTAGGTTTAGATTTTAGGTTTAGATTTGGGGTTAGGTTTAGATTTTAGGTTTAGATTTGGAGTTAGGTTTAGATTTTAGGTTAGGTTTAGATTTTAGGTTTAGATTTTAGGTTTAGATTTGGGGTTAGGTTTAGATTTTAGGTTTAGATTTGGGGTTAGGTTTAGATTTTAGGTTTAGATTTGGGGTTAGGTTTAGATTTTAGGTTACGTTTAGATTTTAGGTTTAGATTTGGGGTTAGGTTTAGATTTTAGGTTTAGATTTGGGGTTAGGTTTAGATTTTAGGTTTAGATTTGTGATTAGGTTTAGATTTGGGGTTAGGTTTAGATTTTAGGTTTAGATTTGGGGTTAGGTTTAGATTTTAGGTTTAGATTTGGGGTTAGATTTGGGGTTAGGTTTAGATTTGGGGTTAGGTTTAGATTTGGGGTTAGGTTTAGATTTTAGGTTTAGATTTGGGGTTAGGTTTAGATTTGGGGTTTAGATTTGGGGTTAGGTTTAGATTTTAGGTTTAGATTTGGGGTTAGGTTTAGATTTCAGGTTTAGATTTGGGGTTAGGTTTAGATTTGGGGTTAGGTTTAGATTTTAGGTTTAGATTTGGGGTTAGGTTTAGATTTTAGGTTTAGATTTTGGGTTAGATTTGGGGTTAGGTTTAGATTTGGGGTTAGGTTTAGATTTGGTGTTAGGTTTAGATTTTAGGTTTAGATTTGGGGTTAGGTTTAGATTTTAGGTTTAGATTTGGGGTTAGGTTTAGATTTTAGGTTTAGATTTGGGGTTAGGTTTAGATTTTAGGTTTAGATTTGGGGTTAGGTTTAGATTTGGGGTTAGGTTTAGATTTTAGGTTTAGATTTGGAGTTAGGTTTAGATTTTAGGTTAGGTTTAGATTTTAGGTTTAGATTTTAGGTTTAGATTTCGTGTTAGGTTTAGATTTTAGGTTTAGATTTGGGGTTAGGTTTAGATTTTAGGTTTAGATTTGTGGTTAGGTTTAGACTTGGGGTTAGGTTTAGATTTTAGGTTTAGATTTGGGGTTAGGTTTAGATTTTAGGTTTAGATTTGGGGTTAGGTTTAGATTTTAGGTTTAGATTTGGGGTTAGGTTTAGATTTGGGGTTAGGTTTAGATTTTAGGTTTAGATTTGGGGTTAGGTTTAGATTTGGGGTTAGGTTTAGATTTTAGGTTTAGATTTGGGGTTAGGTTTAAATTTTAGGTTTAGATTTGGGGTTAGGTTTAGATTTTAGGTTTAGATTTGGGGTTAGGTTTAGATTTTAGGTTTAGATTTGGGGTTAGGTTTAGATTTGGGGTTAGGTTTAGATTTTAGGTTTAGATTTGGGGTTAGGTTTAGATTTGGGGTTAGGTTTAGATTTTAGGTTTAGATTTGGGGTTAGGTTTAGATTTTAGGTTAGGTTTAGATTTTAGGTTTAGATTTGGGGTTAGGTTTAGATTTGGGGTTAGGTTTAGATTTTAGGTTTAGATTTGGGGTTAGGTTTAGATTTGGGGTTAGGTTTAGATTTTAGGTTTAGATTTGGGGTTAGGTTTAGATTTTCGGTTTAGATTTGGGGTTAGGTTTAGATTTTCGGTTTAGATTTGGGGTTAGGTTTAGATTTAGGCTTAGGTTTAGATTTTAGGTTTACATTTGGGGTTAGGCTTAAATTTTAGGATAGATTTGGGGTTAGGTTTAGATTTTAGGTTTAGATTTGGGGTTAGGTTTAGATTTTAGGTTTAGATTTGGGGTTAGGTTTAGATTTGGGGTTAGGTTTAGATTTTAGGTTTAGATTTGGGGTTAGGTTTAGATTTGGGGTTAGGTTTAGATTTTAGGTTTAGATTTGGGGTTAGGTTTAGATTTTAGGTTTAGATTTGGGGTTAGGTTTAGATTTGGGGTTTAGATTTGGGGTTAGGTTTAGATTTTAGGTTTAGATTTGGGGTTAGGTTTAGATTTGGGGTTAGGTTTAGATTTTCGGTTTAGATTTGGGGTTAGGTTTAGATTTTCGGTTTAGATTTGGGGTTAGGTTTAGATTTTCGGTTTAGATTTGGGGTTAGGTTTAGATTTGGGCTTAGGTTTAGATTTTAGGTTTAGATTTGGGGTTAGGCTTAAATTTTAGGATAGATTTGGGGTTAGGTTTAGATTTTAGGTTTAGATTTGGGGTTAGGTTTAGATTTTAGGTTACGTTTAGATTTTAGGTTTAGATTTGGGGTTAGGTTTAGATTTTAGGTTTAGATTTGGGGTTAGGTTTAGATTTTAGGTTTAGATTTGGGTTTAGGTTTAGATTTTAGGTTTAGATTTGGGGTTAGGTTTAGATTTTAGGTTTAGATTTGTGATTAGGTTTAGATTTGGGGTTAGGTTTAGATTTTAGGTTTAGATTTGGGGTTAGGTTTAGATTTTAGGTTTATATTTGGGGTTAGATTTGGGGTTAGGTTTAGATTTGGGGTTAGGTTTAGATTTGGGGTTAGGTTTAGATTTTAGGTTTAGATTTGGGGTTAGGTTTAGATTTTAGGTTTAGATTTGGGGTTAGGTTTAGATTTCAGGTTTAGATTTGCGGTTAGGTTTAGATTTGGGGTTAGGTTTAGATTTTAGGTTTAGATTTGGGGTTAGGTTTAGATTTTAGGTTTAGATTTGGGGTTAGATTTGGGGTTAGGTTTAGATTTGGGGTTAGGTTTAGATTTGGTGTTAGGTTTAGATTTTAGGTTTAGATTTGGGGTTAGGTTTAGATTTTAGGTTTAGATTTGGGGTTAGGTTTAGATTTTAGGTTTAGATTTGGGGTTAGGTTTAGATTTTAGGTTTAGATTTGGGGTTAGGTTTAGATTTTAGGTTTAGATTTGGGGTTAGGTTTAGATTTGGGGTTAGGTTTAGATTTTAGGTTTAGATTTGGAGTTAGGTTTAGATTTTAGGTTAGGTTTAGATTTTAGGTTTAGATTTTAGGTTTAGATTTCGTGTTAGGTTTAGATTTTAGGTTTAGATTTGGGGTTAGGTTTAGATTTTAGGTTTAGATTTGTGGTTAGGTTTAGACTTGGGGTTAGGTTTAGATTTTAGGTTTAGATTTGGGGTTAGGTTTAGATTTTAGGTTTAGATTTGGGGTTAGGTTTAGATTTTAGGTTTAGATTTGGGGTTAGGTTTAGATTTGGGGTTAGGTTTAGATTTTAGTTTTAGATTTGGGGTTAGGTTTAGATTTGGGGTTAGGTTTAGATTTTAGGTTTAGATTTGGGGTTAGGTTTAAATTTTAGGTTTAGATTTGGGGTTAGGTTTAGATTTTAGGTTTAGATTTGGGGTTAGATTTGGGGTTAGGTTTAGATTTGGGGTTAGGTTTAGATTTGGGGTTAGGTTTAGATTTGGGGTTAGGTTTAGATTTTCGGTTTAGATTTGGGGTTAGGTTTAGATTTTCGGTTTAGATTTGGGGTTAGGTTTAGATTTGGGGTTAGGTTTAGATTTTAGGTTTAGATTTGGGGTTAGATTTACATTTTAGGTTTAGATTTGGGGTTAGGTTTAGATTTGGGGTTAGGGTTAGATTTTAGGTTTAGATTTGGGGTTAGGTTTAGATTTTAGGTTAGGTTTAGATTTTAGATTTTAGGTTTAGATTTGCGGTTAGGTTTAGATTTTAGGTTTAGATTTGGGGTTAGTTTTAGATTTTAGGTTTAGATTTGGGGTTAGGTTTAGATTTTAGGTTTAGATTTGTGATTAGGTTTAGATTTGGGGTTAGGTTTAGATTTGGGGTTAGGTTTAGATTTTAGGTTTAGATTTGGGGTTAGGTTTAGATTTTCGGTTTAGATTTGGGGTTAGGTTTAGATTTTAGGTTTAGATTTGGGGTTAGATTTGGGGTTAGGTTTAGATTTGGGGTTAGGTTTAGATTTTAGGTTTAGATTTTAGGTTTAGATTTGGGGTTAGGTTTAGATTTGGGGTTAGGTTTAGATTTTAGGTTTAGATTTGGGGTTAGATTTGGGGTTAGGTTTAGATTTGGGGTTAGGTTTAGATTTGGGGTTAGGTTTAGATTTTAGGTTTAGATTTGGGGTTAGGTTTAGATTTGGGGTTAGGTTTAGATTTTCGGTTTAGATTTGGGGTTAGGTTTAGATTTTCGGTTTAGATTTGGGGTTAGGTTTAGATTTGGGGTTAGGTTTAGATTTTAGGTTTAGATTTGGGGTTAGGTTTAGATTTTAGGTTTAGATTTGGGGTTAGGTTTAGATTTGGGGTTACGTTTAGATTTTAGGTTTAGATTTGGGGTTAGGTTTAGATTTTAGGTTTAGATTTGGAGTTAGGTTTAGATTTTAGGTTAGGTTTAGATTTTAGGTTTAGATTTTAGGTTTAGATTTGGGGTTAGGTTTAGATTTTAGGTTTAGATTTGGGGTTAGGTTTAGATTTTAGGTTTAGATTTGGGGTTAGGTTTAGATTTTAGGTTACGTTTAGATTTTAGGTTTAGATTTGGGGTTAGGTTTAGATTTTAGGTTTAGATTTGGGGTTAGGTTTAGATTTTAGGTTTAGATTTGTGATTAGGTTTAGATTTGGGGTTAGGTTTAGATTTTAGGTTTAGATTTGGGGTTAGGTTTAGATTTTAGGTTTAGATTTGGGGTTAGATTTGGGGTTAGGTTTAGATTTGGGGTTAGGTTTAGATTTGGGGTTAGGTTTAGATTTTAGGTTTAGATTTGGGGTTAGGTTTAGATTTGGGGTTTAGATTTGGGGTTAGGTTTAGATTTTAGGTTTAGATTTGGGGTTAGGTTTAGATTTCAGGTTTAGATTTGGGGTTAGGTTTAGATTTGGGGTTAGGTTTAGATTTTAGGTTTAGATTTGGGGTTAGGTTTAGATTTTAGGTTTAGATTTTGGGTTAGATTTGGGGTTAGGTTTAGATTTGGGGTTAGGTTTAGATTTGGTGTTAGGTTTAGATTTTAGGTTTAGATTTGGGGTTAGGTTTAGATTTTAGGTTTAGATTTGGGGTTAGGTTTAGATTTTAGGTTTAGATTTGGGGTTAGGTTTAGATTTTAGGTTTAGATTTGGGGTTAGGTTTAGATTTTAGGTTTAGATTTGGGGTTAGGTTTAGATTTGGGGTTAGGTTTAGATTTTAGGTTTAGATTTGGAGTTAGGTTTAGATTTTAGGTTAGGTTTAGATTTTAGGTTTAGATTTTAGGTTTAGATTTCGTGTTAGGTTTAGATTTTAGGTTTAGATTTGGGGTTAGGTTTAGATTTTAGGTTTAGATTTGTGGTTAGGTTTAGACTTGGGGTTAGGTTTAGATTTTAGGTTTAGATTTGGGGTTAGGTTTAGATTTTAGGTTTAGATTTGGGGTTAGGTTTAGATTTTAGGTTTAGATTTGGGGTTAGGTTTAGATTTGGGGTTAGGTTTAGATTTTAGGTTTAGATTTGGGGTTAGGTTTAGATTTGGGGTTAGGTTTAGATTTTAGGTTTAGATTTGGGGTTAGGTTTAAATTTTAGGTTTAGATTTGGGGTTAGGTTTAGATTTTAGGTTTAGATTTGGGGTTAGGTTTAGATTTTAGGTTTAGATTTGGGGTTAGGTTTAGATTTGGGGTTAGGTTTAGATTTTAGGTTTAGATTTGGGGTTAGGTTTAGATTTGGGGTTAGGTTTAGATTTTAGGTTTAGATTTGGGGTTAGGTTTAGATTTTAGGTTAGGTTTAGATTTTAGGTTTAGATTTGGGGTTAGGTTTAGATTTGGGGTTAGGTTTAGATTTTAGGTTTAGATTTGGGGTTAGGTTTAGATTTGGGGTTAGGTTTAGATTTTAGGTTTAGATTTGGGGTTAGGTTTAGATTTTCGGTTTAGATTTGGGGTTAGGTTTAGATTTTCGGTTTAGATTTGGGGTTAGGTTTAGATTTAGGCTTAGGTTTAGATTTTAGGTTTACATTTGGGGTTAGGCTTAAATTTTAGGATAGATTTGGGGTTAGGTTTAGATTTTAGGTTTAGATTTGGGGTTAGGTTTAGATTTTAGGTTTAGATTTGGGGTTAGGTTTAGATTTGGGGTTAGGTTTAGATTTTAGGTTTAGATTTGGGGTTAGGTTTAGATTTGGGGTTAGGTTTAGATTTTAGGTTTAGATTTGGGGTTAGGTTTAGATTTTAGGTTTAGATTTGGGGTTAGGTTTAGATTTGGGGTTTAGATCTGGGGTTAGGTTTAGATTTGGGGTTAGGTTTAGATTTTAGGTTTAGATTTGGGGTTAGGTTTAGATTTTAGGTTTAGATTTGGGGTTAGGTTTAGATTTGGGGTTTAGATTTGGGGTTAGGTTTAGATTTTACGTTTAGATTTGGGGTTAGGTTTAGATTTGGGGTTAGGTTTAGATTTTCGGTTTAGATTTGGGGTTAGGTTTAGATTTTCGGTTTAGATTTGGGGTTAGGTTTAGATTTTCGGTTTAGATTTGGGGTTAGGTTTAGATTTGGGCTTAGGTTTAGATTTTAGGTTTAGATTTGGGGTTAGGCTTAAATTTTAGGATAGATTTGGGGTTAGGTTTAGATTTTAGGTTTAGATTTGGGGTTAGGTTTAGATTTTAGGTTACGTTTAGATTTTAGGTTTAGATTTGGGGTTAGGTTTAGATTTTAGGTTTAGATTTGGGTTTAGGTTTAGATTTTAGGTTTAGATTTGGGGTTAGGTTTAGATTTTAGGTTTAGATTTGTGATTAGGTTTAGATTTGGGGTTAGGTTTAGATTTTAGGTTTAGATTTGGGGTTAGGTTTAGATTTTAGGTTTATATTTGGGGTTAGATTTGGGGTTAGGTTTAGATTTGGGGTTAGGTTTAGATTTGGGGTTAGGTTTAGATTTTAGGTTTAGATTTGGGGTTAGGTTTAGATTTTAGGTTTAGATTTGGGGTTAGGTTTAGATTTCAGGTTTAGATTTGCGGTTAGGTTTAGATTTGGGGTTAGGTTTAGATTTTAGGTTTAGATTTGGGGTTAGGTTTAGATTTTAGGTTTAGATTTGGGGTTAGATTTGGGGTTAGGTTTAGATTTGGGGTTAGGTTTAGATTTGGTGTTAGGTTTAGATTTTAGGTTTAGATTTGGGGTTAGGTTTAGATTTTAGGTTTAGATTTGGGGTTAGGTTTAGATTTTAGGTTTAGATTTGGGGTTAGGTTTAGATTTTAGGTTTAGATTTGGGGTTAGGTTTAGATTTTAGGTTTAGATTTGGGGTTAGGTTTAGATTTGGGGTTAGGTTTAGATTTTAGGTTTAGATTTGGAGTTAGGTTTAGATTTTAGGTTAGGTTTAGATTTTAGGTTTAGATTTTAGGTTTAGATTTCGTGTTAGGTTTAGATTTTAGGTTTAGATTTGGGGTTAGGTTTAGATTTTAGGTTTAGATTTGTGGTTAGGTTTAGACTTGGGGTTAGGTTTAGATTTTAGGTTTAGATTTGGGGTTAGGTTTAGATTTTAGGTTTAGATTTGGGGTTAGGTTTAGATTTTAGGTTTAGATTTGGGGTTAGGTTTAGATTTGGGGTTAGGTTTAGATTTTAGTTTTAGATTTGGGGTTAGGTTTAGATTTGGGGTTAGGTTTAGATTTTAGGTTTAGATTTGGGGTTAGGTTTAAATTTTAGGTTTAGATTTGGGGTTAGGTTTAGATTTTAGGTTTAGATTTGGGGTTAGATTTGGGGTTAGGTTTAGATTTGGGGTTAGGTTTAGATTTGGGTTAGGTTTAGATTTTAGGTTTAGATTTGGGGTTAGGTTTAGATTTTCGGTTTAGATTTGGGGTTAGGTTTAGATTTGGGGTTAGGTTTAGATTTTAGGTTTAGATTTGGGGTTAGATTTACATTTTAGGTTTAGATTTGGGGTTAGGTTTAGATTTGGGGTTAGGGTTAGATTTTAGGTTTAGATTTGGGGTTAGGTTTAGATTTTAGGTTAGGTTTAGATTTTAGATTTTAGGTTTAGATTTGCGGTTAGGTTTAGATTTTAGGTTTAGATTTGGGGTTAGGTTTAGATTTTAGGTTTAGATTTGGGGTTAGGTTTAGATTTTAGGTTTAGATTTGTGATTAGGTTTAGATTTGGGGTTAGGTTTAGATTTGGGGTTAGGTTTAGATTTTAGGTTTAGATTTGGGGTTAGGTTTAGATTTTCGGTTTAGATTTGGGGTTAGGTTTAGATTTTAGGTTTAGATTTGGGGTTAGATTTGGGGTTAGGTTTAGATTTGGGGTTAGGTTTAGATTTTAGGTTTAGATTTTAGGTTTAGATTTGGGGTTAGGTTTAGATTTGGGGTTAGGTTTAGATTTTAGGTTTAGATTTGGGGTTAGATTTGGGGTTAGGTTTAGATTTGGGGTTAGGTTTAGATTTGGGGTTAGGTTTAGATTTTAGGTTTAGATTTGGGGTTAGGTTTAGATTTGGGGTTAGGTTTAGATTTTCGGTTTAGATTTGGGGTTAGGTTTAGATTTTCGGTTTAGATTTGGGGTTAGGTTTAGATTTGGGGTTAGGTTTAGATTTTAGGTTTAGATTTGGGGTTAGGTTTAGATTTTAGGTTTAGATTTGGGGTTAGGTTTAGATTTGGGGTTAGGGTTAGATTTTAGGTTTAGATTTGGGGTTAGGTTTAGATTTTAGGTTTAGATTTGGGCTTAGGTTTAGATTTTAGGTTTAGATTTGGGGTTAGGTTTAGATTTGGGGTTAGGTTTAGATTTTAGGTTTAGATTTGGGGTTAGGTTTAGATTTTAGGTTAGGTTTAGATTTTAGGTTTAGATTTTAGGTTTAGATTTGCGGTTAGGTTTAGATTTTAGGTTTAGATTTGGGGTTAGGTTTAGATTTTAGGTTTAGATTTGGGGTTAGGTTTAGATTTGGGGTTAGGTTTAGATTTTAGGTTTAGATTTGGGGTTAGGTTTAGATTTTAGGTTTAGATTTGGAGTTAGGTTTTGATTTTAGGTTAGGTTTAGATTTTAGGTTTAGATTTTAGGTTTAGATTTGGGGTTAGGTTTAGATTTTAGGTTTAGATTTGGGGTTAGGTTTAGATTTTAGGTTTAGATTTGGGGTTAGGTTTAGATTTTAGGTTACGTTTAGATTTTAGGTTTAGATTTGGGGTTAGGTTTAGATTTTAGGTTTAGATTTGGGGTTAGGTTTAGATTTTAGGTTTAGATTTGGGGTTAGGTTTAGATTTTAGGTTTAGATTTGGGGTTAGATTTGGGGTTAGGTTTAGATTTGGGGTTAGGTTTAGATTTTAGGTTTAGATTTGGGGTTAGGTTTAGATTTGGGGTTTAGATTTGGGGTTAGGTTTAGATTTTAGGTTTAGATTTGGGGTTAGGTTTAGATTTCAGGTTTAGATTTGGGGTTAGGTTTAGATTTGGGGTTAGGTTTAGATTTTAGGTTTAGATTTGGGGTTAGGTTTAGATTTTAGGTTTAGATTTGGGGTTAGATTTGGGGTTAGGTTTAGATTTGGGGTTAGGTTTAGATTTGGTGTTAGGTTTAGATTTTAGGTTTAGATTTGGGGTTAGGTTTAGATTTTAGGTTTAGATTTGGGGTTAGGTTTAGATTTTAGGTTTAGATTTGGGGTTAGGTTTAGATTTTAGGTTTAGATTTGGGGTTAGGTTTAGATTTGGGGTTAGGTTTAGATTTTAGGTTTAGATTTGGAGTTAGGTTTAGATTTTAGGTTGGTTTAGATTTTAGGTTTAGATTTTAGGTTTAGATTTTGTGTTAGGTTTAGATTTTAGGTTTAGATTTGGGGTTAGGTTTAGATTTTAGGTTTAGATTTGTGGTTAGGTTTAGACTTGGGGTTAGGTTTAGATTTTAGGTTTAGATTTGGGGTTAGGTTTAGATTTTAGGTTTAGATTTGGGGTTAGGTTTAGATTTTAGGTTTAGATTTGGGGTTAGGTTTAGATTTGGGGTTAGGTTTAGATTTTAGGTTTAGATTTGGGGTTAGGTTTAGATTTGGGGTTAGGTTTAGATTTTAGGTTTAGATTTGGGGTTAGGTTTAGATTTTAGGTTTAGATTTGGGGTTAGGTTTAGATTTGGGGTTAGGTTTAGATTTTAGGTTTAGATTTGGGGTTAGGTTTAGATTTTAGGTTAGGTTTAGATTTTAGGTTTAGATTTGGGGTTAGGTTTAGATTTGGGGTTAGGTTTAGATTTTAGGTTTAGATTTGGGGTTAGGTTTAGATTTGGGGTTAGGTTTAGATTTTAGGTTTAGATTTGGGGTTAGGTTTAGATTTTCGGTTTAGATTTGGGGTTAGGTTTAGATTTAGGCTTAGGTTTAGATTTTAGGTTTAGATTTGGGGTTAGGCTTAAATTTTAGGATAGATTTGGGGTTAGGTTTAGATTTTAGGTTTAGATTTGGGGTTAGGTTTAGATTTGGGGTTTAGATTTGGGGTTAGGTTTAGATTTTAGGTTTAGATTTGGGGTTAGGTTTAGATTTGGGGTTAGGTTTAGATTTTAGGTTAGGTTTAGATTTTAGGTTTAGATTTGGGGTTAGGTTTAGATTTGGGGTTAGGTTTAGATTTTAGGTTTAGATTTGGGGTTAGGTTTAGATTTGGGCTTAGGTTTAGATTTTAGGTTTAGATTTGGGGTTAGGCTTAAATTTTAGGATAGATTTGGGGTTAGGTTTAGATTTTAGGTTTAGATTTGGGGTTAGGTTTAGATTTTAGGTTTAGATTTGGGGTTAGGTTTAGATTTTAGGTTTAGATTTGGGGTTAGGTTTAGATTTGGGGTTAGGTTTAGATTTTAGGTTTAGATTTGGGGTTAGGTTTAGATTTTAGGTTTAGATTTGGGGTTAGGTTTAGATTTTAGGTTTAGATTTGTGATTAGGTTTAGATTTGGGGTTAGGTTTAGATTTTAGGTTTAGATTTGGGGTTAGGTTTAGATTTTAGGTTTATATTTGGGGTTAGATTTGGGGTTAGGTTTAGATTTGGGGTTAGGTTTAGATTTGGGGTTAGGTTTAGATTTTAGGTTTAGATTTGGGGTTAGGTTTAGATTTCAGGTTTAGATTTGCGGTTAGGTTTAGATTTGGGGTTAGGTTTAGATTTTAGGTTTAGATTTGGGGTTAGGTTTAGATTTTAGGTTTAGATTTGGGGTTAGATTTGGGGTTAGGTTTAGATTTGGGGTTAGGTTTAGATTTGGTGTTAGGTTTAGATTTTAGGTTTAGATTTGGGGTTAGGTTTAGATTTTAGGTTTAGATTTGGGGTTAGGTTTAGATTTGGGGTTAGGTTTAGATTTTAGGTTTAGATTTGGAGTTAGGTTTAGATTTTAGGTTAGGTTTAGATTTTAGGTTTAGATTTTAGGTTTAGATTTCGTGTTAGGTTTAGATTTTAGGTTTAGATTTGGGGTTAGGTTTAGATTTTAGGTTTAGATTTGTGGTTAGGTTTAGACTTGGGGTTAGGTTTAGATTTTAGGTTTAGGTTTGGGGTTAGGTTTAGATTTTAGGTTTAGATTTGGGGTTAGGTTTAGATTTTAGGTTTAGATTTGGGGTTAGGTTTAGATTTGGGGTTAGGTTTAGATTTTAGTTTTAGATTTGGGGTTAGGTTTAGATTTGGGGTTTAGATTTGGGGTTAGGTTTAGATTTTAGGTTTAGATTTGGGGTTAGGTTTAGATTTGGGGTTAGGTTTAGATTTTAGGTTAGGTTTAGATTTTAGGTTTAGATTTGGGGTTAGGTTTAGATTTAGGGTTAGGTTTAGATTTTAGGTTTAGATTTGGGGTTAGGTTTAGATTTGGGCTTAGGTTTAGATTTTAGGTTTAGATTTGGGGTTAGGCTTAAATTTTAGGATAGATTTGGGGTTAGGTTTAGATTTTAGGTTTAGATTTGGGGTTAGGTTTAGATTTTAGGTTTAGATTTGGGGTTAGGTTTAGATTTGGGGTTAGGTTTAGATTTTAGGTTTAGATTTGGGGTTAGGTTTAGATTTTAGGTTTAGATTTGGGGTTAGGTTTAGATTTTAGGTTACGTTTAGATTTTAGGTTTAGATTTGGGGTTAGGTTTAGATTTTAGGTTTAGATTTGGGGTTAGGTTTAGATTTTAGGTTTAGATTTGTGATTAGGTTTAGATTTGGGGTTAGGTTTAGATTTTAGGTTTAGATTTGGGGTTAGGTTTAGATTTTAGGTTTATATTTGGGGTTAGATTTGGGGTTAGGTTTAGATTTGGGGTTAGGTTTAGATTTTAGGTTTAGATTTGGGGTTAGGTTTAGATTTCAGGTTTAGATTTGCGGTTAGGTTTAGATTTGGGGTTAGGTTTAGATTTTAGGTTTAGATTTGGGGTTAGGTTTAGATTTTAGGTTTAGATTTGGGGTTAGATTTGGGGTTAGGTTTAGATTTGGGGTTAGGTTTAGATTTGGTGTTAGGTTTAGATTTTAGGTTTAGATTTGGGGTTAGGTTTAGATTTTAGGTTTAGATTTGGGGTTAGGTTTAGATTTTAGGTTTAGATTTGGGGTTAGGTTTAGATTTTAGGTTTAGATTTGGGGTTAGGTTTAGATTTGGGGTTAGGTTTAGATTTTAGGTTTAGATTTGGAGTTAGGTTTAGATTTTAGGTTAGGTTTAGATTTTAGGTTTAGATTTTAGGTTTAGATTTCGTGTTAGGTTTAGATTTTAGGTTTAGATTTGGGGTTAGGTTTAGATTTTAGGTTTAGATTTGTGGTTAGGTTTAGACTTGGGGTTAGGTTTAGATTTTAGGTTTAGGTTTGGGGTTAGGTTTAGATTTTAGGTTTAGATTTGGGGTTAGGTTTAAATTTTAGGTTTAGATTTGGGGTTAGGTTTAGATTTTAGGTTTAGATTTGGGGTTAGGTTTAGATTTTAGGTTTAGATTTTGGGTTAGGTTTAGATTTGGGGTTAGGTTTAGATTTTAGGTTTAGATTTGGGGTTAGGTTTAGATTTGGGGTTAGGTTTAGATTTTAGGTTTAGATTTGGGGTTAGGTTTAGATTTTAGGTTAGGTTTAGATTTTAGGTTTAGATTTGGGGTTAGGTTTAGATTTGGGGTTAGGTTTAGATTTTAGGTTTAGATTTGGGGTTAGGTTTAGATTTGGGGTTAGGTTTAGATTTTCGGTTTAGATTTGGGGTTAGGTTTAGATTTAGGCTTAGGTTTAGATTTTAGGTTTAGATTTGGGGTTAGGCTTAAATTTTAGGATAGATTTGGGGTTAGGTTTAGATTTTAGGTTTAGATTTGGGGTTCGGTTTAGATTTTAGGTTTAGATTTGGGGTTAGGTTTAGATTTGGGGTTAGGTTTAGATTTTAGGTTTAGATTTGGGGTTAGGTTTAGATTTGGGGTTAGGTTTAGATTTTCGGTTTAGATTTGGGGTTAGGTTTAGATTTTAGGTTTAGATTTGGGGTTAGGTTTAGATTTTAGGTTTAGATTTGGGGTTAGGTTTAGATTTGGGGTTTAGATTTGGGGTTAGGTTTAGATTTTAGATTTAGATTTGGGGTTAGGTTTAGATTTGGGGTTAGGTTTAGATTTTCGGTTTAGATTTGGGGTTAGGTTTAGATTTTCGGTTTAGATTTGGGGTTAGGTTTAGATTTTCGGTTTAGATTTGGGGTTAGGTTTAGATTTGGGCTTAGGTTTATATTTTAGGTTTAGATTTGGGGTTAGGCTTAAATTTTAGGATAGATTTGGGGTTAGGTTTAGATTTTAGGTTTAGATTTGGGGTTAGGTTTAGATTTTAGGTTTAGATTTGGGGTTAGGTTTAGATTTGGGGTTAGGTTTAGATTTTAGGTTTAGATTTGCGGTTAGGTTTAGATTTTAGGTTTAGATTTGGGGTTAGGTTTAGATTTTAGGTTACGTTTAGATTTTAGGTTTAGATTTGGGGTTAGGTTTAGATTTTAGGTTTAGATTTGGGGTTAGGTTTAGATTTTAGGTTTAGATTTGTGATTAGGTTTAGATTTGGGGTTAGGTTTAGATTTTAGGTTTAGATTTGGGGTTAGGTTTAGATTTTAGGTTTATATTTGGGGTTAGATTTGGGGTTAGGTTTAGATTTGGGGTTAGGTTTAGATTTGGGGTTAGGTTTAGATTTTAGGTTTAGATTTGGGGTTAGGTTTAGATTTTCGGTTTAGATTTGGGGTTAGGTTTAGATTTCAGGTTTAGATTTGCGGTTAGGTTTAGATTTGGGGTTAGGTTTAGATTTTAGGTTTAGATTTGGGGTTAGGTTTAGATTTGGGGTTAGGTTTAGATTTTAGGTTTAGATTTGCGGTTAGGTTTAGATTTTAGGTTTAGATTTGGGGTTAGGTTTAGATTTTAGGTTACGTTTAGATTTTAGGTTTAGATTTGGGGTTAGGTTTAGATTTTAGGTTTAGATTTGGGGTTAGGTTTAGATTTTAGGTTTAGATTTGTGATTAGGTTTAGATTTGGGGTTAGGTTTAGATTTTAGGTTTAGATTTGGGGTTAGGTTTAGATTTTAGGTTTATATTTGGGGTTAGATTTGGGGTTAGGTTTAGATTTGGGGTTAGGTTTAGATTTGGGGTTAGGTTTAGATTTTAGGTTTAGATTTGGGGTTAGGTTTAGATTTTAGGTTTAGATTTGGGGTTAGGTTTAGATTTCAGGTTTAGATTTGCGGTTAGGTTTAGATTTGGGGTTAGGTTTAGATTTTAGGTTTAGATTTGGGGTTAGGTTTAGATTTTAGGTTTAGATTTGGGGTTAGATTTGGGGTTAGGTTTAGATTTGGGGTTAGGTTTAGATTTGGTGTTAGGTTTAGATTTTAGGTTTAGATTTGGGGTTAGGTTTAGATTTTAGGTTTAGATTTGGGGTTAGGTTTAGATTTTAGGTTTAGATTTGGGGTTAGGTTTAGATTTTAGGTTTAGATTTGGGGTTAGGTTTAGATTTGGGGTTAGGTTTAGATTTTAGGTTTAGATTTGGAGTTAGGTTTAGATTTTAGGTTAGGTTTAGATTTTAGGTTTAGATTTTAGGTTTAGATTTCGTGTTAGGTTTAGATTTTAGGTTTAGATTTGGGGTTAGGTTTAGATTTTAGGTTTAGATTTGTGGTTAGGTTTAGACTTGGGGTTAGGTTTAGATTTTAGGTTTAGATTTGGGGTTAGGTTTAGATTTTAGGTTTAGATTTGGGGTTAGGTTTAGATTTTAGGTTTAGATTTGGGGTTAGGTTTAGATTTGGGGTTAGGTTTAGATTTTAGTTTTAGATTTGGGGTTAGGTTTAGATTTGGGGTTAGGTTTAGATTTTAGGTTTAGATTTGGGGTTAGGTTTAAATTTTAGGTTTAGATTTGGGGTTAGGTTTAGATTTTAGGTTTAGATTTGGGGTTAGGTTTAGATTTTAGGTTTAGATTTTGGGTTAGGTTTAGATTTGGGGTTAGGTTTAGATTTTAGGTTTAGATTTGGGGTTAGGTTTAGATTTGGGGTTAGGTTTAGATTTTAGGTTTAGATTTGGGGTTAGGTTTAGATTTTAGGTTAGGTTTAGATTTTAGGTTTAGATTTGGGGTTAGGTTTAGATTTGGGGTTAGGTTTAGATTTTAGGTTTAGATTTGGGGTTAGGTTTAGATTTTAGGTTTAGATTTGGGGTTAGGTTTAGATTTGGGGTTAGGTTTAGATTTTAGGTTTAGATTTGGGGTTAGGTTTAGATTTTAGGTTAGGTTTAGATTTTAGGTTTAGATTTGGGGTTAGGTTTAGATTTGGGGTTAGGTTTAGATTTTAGGTTTAGATTTGGGGTTAGGTTTAGATTTGGGGTTAGGTTTAGATTTTAGGTTTAGATTTGGGGTTAGGTTTAGATTTTCGGTTTAGATTTGGGGTTAGGTTTAGATTTAGGCTTAGGTTTAGATTTTAGGTTTAGATTTGGGGTTAGGCTTAAATTTTAGGATAGATTTGGGGTTAGGTTTAGATTTTAGGTTTAGATTTGGGGTTAGGTTTAGATTTTAGGTTTAGATTTGGGGTTAGGTTTAGATTTGGGGTTAGGTTTAGATTTTAGGTTTAGATTTGGGGTTAGGTTTAGATTTGGGGTTAGGTTTAGATTTTCGGTTTAGATTTGGGGTTAGGTTTAGATTTTAGGTTTAGATTTGGGGTTAGGTTTAGATTTTAGGTTTAGATTTGGGGTTAGGTTTAGATTTGGGGTTTAGATTTGGGGTTAGGTTTAGATTTTAGGTTTAGATTTGGGGTTAGGTTTAGATTTGGGGTTAGGTTTAGATTTTCGGTTTAGATTTGGGGTTAGGTTTAGATTTTCGGTTTAGATTTGGGGTTAGGTTTAGATTTTCGGTTTAGATTTGGGGTTAGGTTTAGATTTGGGCTTAGGTTTAGATTTTAGGTTTAGATTTGGGGTTAGGCTTAAATTTTAGGATAGATTTGGGGTTAGGTTTAGATTTTAGGTTTAGATTTGGGGTTAGGTTTAGATTTTAGGTTTAGATTTGGGGTTAGGTTTAGATTTGGGGTTAGGTTTAGATTTTAGGTTTAGATTTGGGGTTAGGTTTAGATTTTAGGTTTAGATTTGGGGTTAGGTTTAGATTTTAGGTTACGTTTAGATTTTAGGTTTAGATTTTAGGTTTAGATTTGGGGTTAGGTTTAGATTTTAGGTTTAGATTTGTGATTAGGTTTAGATTTGGGGTTAGGTTTAGATTTTAGGTTTAGATTTGGGGTTAGGTTTAGATTTTAGGTTTATATTTGGGGTTAGATTTGGGGTTAGGTTTAGATTTGGGGTTAGGTTTAGATTTGGGGTTAGGTTTAGATTTTAGGTTTAGATTTGGGGTTAGGTTTAGATTTTAGGTTTAGATTTGGGGTTAGGTTTAGATTTCAGGTTTAGATTTGCGGTTAGGTTTAGATTTGGGGTTAGGTTTAGATTTTAGGTTTAGATTTGGGGTTAGGTTTAGATTTTAGGTTTAGATTTGGGGTTAGATTTGGGGTTAGGTTTAGATTTGGGGTTAGGTTTAGATTTGGTGTTAGGTTTAGATTTTAGGTTTAGATTTGGGGTTAGGTTTAGATTTTAGGTTTAGATTTGGGGTTAGGTTTAGATTTTAGGTTTAGATTTGGGGTTAGGTTTAGATTTTAGGTTTAGATTTGGGGTTAGGTTTAGATTTTAGGTTTAGATTTGGGGTTAGGTTTAGATTTGGGGTTAGGTTTAGATTTTAGGTTTAGATTTGGAGTTAGGTTTAGATTTTAGGTTAGGTTTAGATTTTAGGTTTAGATTTTAGGTTTAGATTTCGTGTTAGGTTTAGATTTTAGGTTTAGATTTGGGGTTAGGTTTAGATTTTAGGTTTAGATTTGTGGTTAGGTTTAGACTTGGGGTTAGGTTTAGATTTTAGGTTTAGATTTGGGGTTAGGTTTAGATTTTAGGTTTAGATTTGGGGTTAGGTTTAGATTTTAGGTTTAGATTTGGGGTTAGGTTTAGATTTGGGGTTAGGTTTAGATTTTAGTTTTAGATTTGGGGTTAGGTTTAGATTTGGGGTTAGGTTTAGATTTTAGGTTTAGATTTGGGGTTAGGTTTAAATTTTAGGTTTAGATTTGGGGTTAGGTTTAGATTTTAGGTTTAGATTTGGGGTTAGGTTTAGATTTTAGGTTTAGATTTTGGGTTAGGTTTAGATTTGGGGTTAGGTTTAGATTTTAGGTTTAGATTTGGGGTTAGGTTTAGATTTGGGGTTAGGTTTAGATTTTAGGTTTAGATTTGGGGTTAGGTTTAGATTTTAGGTTAGGTTTAGATTTTAGGTTTAGATTTGGGGTTAGGTTTAGATTTGGGGTTAGGTTTAGATTTTAGGTTTAGATTTGGGGTTAGGTTTAGATTTGGGGTTAGGTTTAGATTTTAGGTTTAGATTTGGGGTTAGGTTTAGATTTTCGGTTTAGATTTGGGGTTAGGTTTAGATTTAGGCTTAGGTTTAGATTTTAGGTTTAGATTTGGGGTTAGGCTTAAATTTTAGGTTTAGATTTGGGGTTAGGTTTAGATTTTAGGTTTAGATTTGGGGTTAGGTTTAGATTTTAGGTTTAGATTTGGGGTTAGGTTTAGATTTGGGGTTAGGTTTAGATTTTAGGTTTAGATTTGGGGTTAGGTTTAGATTTGGGGTTAGGTTTAGATTTTCGGTTTAGATTTGGGGTTAGGTTTAGATTTTAGGTTTAGATTTGGGGTTAGGTTTAGATTTTAGGTTACGTTTAGATTTTAGGTTTAGATTTGGGGTTAGGTTTAGATTTTAGGTTTAGATTTGGGGTTAGGTTTAGATTTTAGGTTTAGATTTGTGATTAGGTTTAGATTTGGGGTTAGGTTTAGATTTTAGGTTTAGATTTGGGGTTAGGTTTAGATTTGGGGTTTGGATTTGGGGTTAGGTTTAGATTTTAGGTTTAGATTTGGGGTTAGGTTTAGATTTTAGGTTACGTTTAGATTTTAGGTTTAGATTTGGGGTTAGGTTTAGATTTTAGGTTTAGATTTGGGGTTAGGTTTAGATTTTAGGTTTAGATTTGTGATTAGGTTTAGATTTGGGGTTAGGTTTAGATTTTAGGTTTAGATTTGGGGTTAGGTTTAGATTTTAGGTTTATCTTTGGGGTTAGATTTGGGGTTAGGTTTAGATTTGGGGTTAGGTTTAGATTTGGGGTTAGGTTTAGATTTTAGGTTTAGATTTGGGGTTAGGTTTAGATTTTAGGTTTAGATTTGGGGTTAGGTTTAGATTTCAGGTTTAGATTTGCGGTTAGGTTTAGATTTGGGGTTAGGTTTAGATTTTAGGTTTAGATTTGGGGTTAGGTTTAGATTTTAGGTTTAGATTTGGGGTTAGATATGGGTTAGGTTTAGATTTGGGGTTAGGTTTAGATTTGGTGTTAGGTTTAGATTTTAGGTTTAGATTTGGGGTTAGGTTTAGATTTGGGGTTAGGTTTAGATTTTAGGTTTAGATTTGGGGTTAGGTTTAGATTTTCGGTTTAGATTTGGGGTTAGGTTTAGATTTAGGCTTAGGTTTAGATTTTAGGTTTAGATTTGGGGTTAGGCTTAAATTTTAGGATAGATTTGGGGTTAGGTTTAGATTTTAGGTTTAGATTTGGGGTTAGGTTTAGATTTTAGGTTTAGATTTGGGGTTAGGTTTAGATTTGGGGTTAGGTTTAGATTTTAGGTTTAGATTTGGGGTTAGGTTTAGATTTGGGGTTAGGTTTAGATTTTCGGTTTAGATTTGGGGTTAGGTTTAGATTTTAGGTTTAGATTTGGGGTTAGGTTTAGATTTGGGGTTTAGATTTGGGGTTAGGTTTAGATTTTAGGTTTAGATTTGGGGTTAGGTTTAGATTTGGGGTTAGGTTTAGATTTTCGGTTTAGATTTGGGGTTAGGTTTAGATTTTCGGTTTAGATTTGGGGTTAGGTTTAGATTTTCGGTTTAGATTTGGGGTTAGGTTTAGATTTGGGCTTAGGTTTAGATTTTAGGTTTAGATTTGGGGTTAGGCTTAAATTTTAGGATAGATTTGGGGTTAGGTTTAGATTTTAGGTTTAGATTTGGGGTTAGGTTTAGATTTTAGGTTTAGATTTGGGGTTAGGTTTAGATTTGGGGTTAGGTTTAGATTTTAGGTTTAGATTTGGGGTTAGGTTTAGATTTTAGGTTTAGATTTGGGGTTAGGTTTAGATTTTAGGTTACGTTTAGATTTTAGGTTTAGATTTGGGGTTAGGTTTAGATTTTAGGTTTAGATTTGGGGTTAGGTTTAGATTTTAGGTTTAGATTTGTGATTAGGTTTAGATTTGGGGTTAGGTTTAGATTTTAGGTTTAGATTTGGGGTTAGGTTTAGATTTTAGGTTTATATTTGGGGTTAGATTTGGGGTTAGGTTTAGATTTGGGGTTAGGTTTAGATTTGGGGTTAGGTTTAGATTTTAGGTTTAGATTTGGGGTTAGGTTTAGATTTTAGGTTTAGATTTGGGGTTAGGTTTAGATTTCAGGTTTAGATTTGCGGTTAGGTTTAGATTTGGGGTTAGGTTTAGATTTTAGGTTTAGATTTGGGGTTAGGTTTAGATTTTAGGTTTAGATTTGGGGTTAGATTTGGGGTTAGGTTTAGATTTGGGGTTAGGTTTAGATTTGGTGTTAGGTTTAGATTTTAGGTTTAGATTTGGGGTTAGGTTTAGATTTTAGGTTTAGATTTGGGGTTAGGTTTAGATTTTAGGTTTAGATTTGGGGTTAGGTTTAGATTTTAGGTTTAGATTTGGGGTTAGGTTTAGATTTTAGGTTTAGATTTGGGGTTAGGTTTAGATTTGGGGTTAGGTTTAGATTTTAGGTTTAGATTTGGAGTTAGGTTTAGATTTTAGGTTAGGTTTAGATTTTAGGTTTAGATTTTAGGTTTAGATTTCGTGTTAGGTTTAGATTTTAGGTTTAGATTTGGGGTTAGGTTTAGATTTTAGGTTTAGATTTGTGGTTAGGTTTAGACTTGGGGTTAGGTTTAGATTTTAGGTTTAGATTTGGGGTTAGGTTTAGATTTTAGGTTTAGATTTGGGGTTAGGTTTAGATTTTAGGTTTAGATTTGGGGTTAGGTTTAGATTTGGGGTTAGGTTTAGATTTTAGTTTTAGATTTGGGGTTAGGTTTAGATTTGGGGTTAGGTTTAGATTTTAGGTTTAGATTTGGGGTTAGGTTTAAATTTTAGGTTTAGATTTGGGGTTAGGTTTAGATTTTAGGTTTAGATTTGGGGTTAGGTTTAGATTTTAGGTTTAGATTTTGGGTTAGGTTTAGATTTGGGGTTAGGTTTAGATTTTAGGTTTAGATTTGGGGTTAGGTTTAGATTTGGGGTTAGGTTTAGATTTTAGGTTTAGATTTGGGGTTAGGTTTAGATTTTAGGTTAGGTTTAGATTTTAGGTTTAGATTTGGGGTTAGGTTTAGATTTGGGGTTAGGTTTAGATTTTAGGTTTAGATTTGGGGTTAGGTTTAGATTTGGGGTTAGGTTTAGATTTTAGGTTTAGATTTGGGGTTAGGTTTAGATTTTCGGTTTAGATTTGGGGTTAGGTTTAGATTTAGGCTTAGGTTTAGATTTTAGGTTTAGATTTGGGGTTAGGCTTAAATTTTAGGTTTAGATTTGGGGTTAGGTTTAGATTTTAGGTTTAGATTTGGGGTTAGGTTTAGATTTTAGGTTTAGATTTGGGGTTAGGTTTAGATTTGGGGTTAGGTTTAGATTTTAGGTTTAGATTTGGGGTTAGGTTTAGATTTGGGGTTAGGTTTAGATTTTCGGTTTAGATTTGGGGTTAGGTTTAGATTTTAGGTTTAGATTTGGGGTTAGGTTTAGATTTTAGGTTACGTTTAGATTTTAGGTTTAGATTTGGGGTTAGGTTTAGATTTTAGGTTTAGATTTGGGGTTAGGTTTAGATTTTAGGTTTAGATTTGTGATTAGGTTTAGATTTGGGGTTAGGTTTAGATTTTAGGTTTAGATTTGGGGTTAGGTTTAGATTTGGGGTTTGGATTTGGGGTTAGGTTTAGATTTTAGGTTTAGATTTGGGGTTAGGTTTAGATTTTAGGTTACGTTTAGATTTTAGGTTTAGATTTGGGGTTAGGTTTAGATTTTAGGTTTAGATTTGGGGTTAGGTTTAGATTTTAGGTTTAGATTTGTGATTAGGTTTAGATTTGGGGTTAGGTTTAGATTTTAGGTTTAGATTTGGGGTTAGGTTTAGATTTTAGGTTTATCTTTGGGGTTAGATTTGGGGTTAGGTTTAGATTTGGGGTTAGGTTTAGATTTGGGGTTAGGTTTAGATTTTAGGTTTAGATTTGGGGTTAGGTTTAGATTTTAGGTTTAGATTTGGGGTTAGGTTTAGATTTCAGGTTTAGATTTGCGGTTAGGTTTAGATTTGGGGTTAGGTTTAGATTTTAGGTTTAGATTTGGGGTTAGGTTTAGATTTTAGGTTTAGATTTGGTGTTAGATATGGGTTAGGTTTAGATTTGGGGTTAGGTTCAGATTTGGTGTTAGGTTTAGATTTTAGGTTTAGATTTGGGGTTAGGTTTAGATTTTAGGTTTAGATTTGGGGTTAGGTTTAGATTTTAGGTTTAGATTTGGGGTTAGGTTTAGATTTTAGGTTTAGATTTGGGGTTAGGTTTAGATTTGGGGTTAGGTTTAGATTTTAGGTTTAGATTTGGAGTTAGGTTTAGATTTTAGGTTAGGTTTAGATTTTAGGTTTAGATTTTAGGTTTAGATTTCGTGTTAGGTTTAGATTTTAGGTTTAGATTTGGGGTTAGGTTTAGATTTTAGGTTTAGATTTGTGGTTAGGTTTAGACTTGGGGTTAGGTTTAGATTTTAGGTTTAGATTTGGGGTTAGGTTTAGATTTTAGGTTTAGATTTGGGGTTAGGTTTAGATTTTAGGTTTAGATTTGGGGTTAGGTTTAGATTTGGGGTTAGGTTTAGATTTTAGTTTTAGATTTGGGGTTAGGTTTAGATTTGGGGTTAGGTTTAGATTTTAGGTTTAGATTTGGGGTTAGGTTTAAATTTTAGGTTTAGATTTGGGGTTAGGTTTAGATTTTAGGTTTAGATTTTGGGTTAGGTTTAAATTTTAGGTTTAGATTTGGGGTTAGGTTTAGATTTTAGGTTTAGATTTGGGGTTAGGCTTAAATTTTAGGATAGATTTGGGGTTAGGTTTAGATTTTCGGTTTAGATTTGGGGTTAGGTTTAGATTTTAGGTTTAGATTTGGGGTTAGGTTTAGATTTTAGGTTTAGATTTGGGGTTAGGTTTAGATTTGGGGTTTAGATTTGGGGTTAGGTTTAGATTTTAGGTTTAGATTTGGGGTTAGGTTTAGATTTGGGGTTAGGTTTAGATTTTCGGTTTAGATTTGGGGTTAGGTTTAGATTTTAGGTTTAGATTTGGGGTTAGGTTTAGATTTTAGGTTTAGATTTGTGGTTAGGTTTAGACTTGGGGTTAGGTTTAGATTTTAGGTTTAGATTTGGGGTTAGGTTTAGATTTCAGGTTTAGATTTGCGGTTAGGTTTAGATTTGGGGTTAGGTTTAGATTTTAGGTTTAGATTTCGTGTTAGGTTTAGATTTTAGGTTTAGATTTGGGGTTAGGTTTAGATTTTAGGTTTAGATTTGTGGTTAGGTTTAGACTTGGGGTTAGGTTTAGATTTTAGGTTTAGATTTGGGGTTAGGTTTAGATTTTAGGTTTAGATTTGGGGTTAGGTTTAGATTTTAGGTTTAGATTTGGGGTTAGGTTTAGATTTGGGGTTAGGTTTAGATTTTAGTTTTAGATTTGGGGTTAGGTTTAGATTTGGGGTTAGGTTTAGATTTTAGGTTTAGATTTGGGGTTAGGTTTAAATTTTAGGTTTAGATTTGGGGTTAGGTTTAGATTTTAGGTTTAGATTTGGGGTTAGGTTTAGATTTTAGGTTTAGATTTTGGGTTAGGTTTAGATTTGGGGTTAGGTTTAGATTTTAGGTTTAGATTTGGGGTTAGGTTTAGATTTGGGGTTAGGTTTAGATTTTAGGTTTAGATTTGGGGTTAGGTTTAGATTTTAGGTTAGGTTTAGATTTTAGGTTTAGATTTGGGGTTAGGTTTAGATTTGGGGTTAGGTTTAGATTTTAGGTTTAGATTTGGGGTTAGGTTTAGATTTTAGGTTTAGATTTGGGGTTAGGTTTAGATTTTCGGTTTAGATTTGGGGTTAGGTTTAGATTTTCGGTTTAGATTTGGGGTTAGGTTTAGATTTAGGCTTAGGTTTAGATTTTAGGTTTAGATTTGGGGTTAGGCTTAAATTTTAGGTTTAGATTTGGGGTTAGGTTTAGATTTTAGGTTTAGATTTGGGGTTAGGTTTAGATTTTAGGTTTAGATTTGGGGTTAGGTTTAGATTTGGGGTTAGGTTTAGATTTTAGGTTTAGATTTGGGGTTAGGTTTAGATTTGGGGTTAGGTTTAGATTTTCGGTTTAGATTTGGGGTTAGGTTTAGATTTTAGGTTTAGATTTGGGGTTAGGTTTAGATTTTAGGTTTAGATTTGGGGTTAGGTTTAGATTTGGGGTTTAGATATGGGGTTAGGTTTAGATTTTAGGTTTAGATTTGGGGTTAGGTTTAGATTTTAGGTTACGTTTAGATTTTAGGTTTAGATTTGGGGTTAGGTTTAGATTTTAGGTTTAGATTTGGGGTTAGGTTTAGATTTTAGGTTTAGATTTGGGGTTAGGTTTAGATTTTAGGTTTAGATTTGGGGTTAGGTTTAGATTTGGGGTTAGGTTTAGATTTTAGGTTTAGATTTGGGGTTAGGTTTAGATTTGGGGTTAGGTTTAGATTTTAGATTTAGATTTGGGGTTAGGTTTAGATTTGGGGTTAGGTTTAGATTTTAGGTTTAGATTTGGGGTTAGGTTTAGATTTTAGGTTAGGTTTAGATTTTAGGTTTAGATTTGGGGTTAGGTTTAGATTTGGGGTTAGGTTTAGATTTTAGGTTTAGATTTGGGGTTAGGTTTAGATTTGGGGTTAGGTTTAGATTTTCGGTTTAGATTTGGGGTTAGGTTTAGATTTTCGGTTTAGATTTGGGGTTAGGTTTAGATTTAGGCTTAGGTTTAGATTTTAGGTTTAGATTTGGGGTTAGGCTTAAATTTTAGGTTTAGATTTGGGGTTAGGTTTAGATTTTAGGTTTAGATTTGGGGTTAGGTTTAGATTTTAGGTTTAGATTTGGGGTTAGGTTTAGATTTGGGGTTAGGTTTAGATTTTAGTTTTAGATTTGGGGTTAGGTTTAGATTTGGGGTTAGGTTTAGATTTTAGGTTTAGATTTGGGGTTAGGTTTAAATTTTAGGTTTAGATTTGGGGTTAGGTTTAGATTTTAGGTTTAGATTTGGGGTTAGGTTTAGATTTTAGGTTTAGATTTTGGGTTAGGTTTAGATTTGGGGTTAGGTTTAGATTTTAGGTTTAGATTTGGGGTTAGGTTTAGATTTGGGGTTAGGTTTAGATTTTAGGTTTAGATTTGGGGTTAGGTTTAGATTTTAGGTTAGGTTTAGATTTTAGGTTTAGATTTGGGGTTAGGTTTAGATTTGGGGTTAGGTTTAGATTTTAGGTTTAGATTTGGGGTTAGGTTTAGATTTGGGGTTAGGTTTAGATTTTAGGTTTAGATTTGGGGTTAGGTTTAGATTTTCGGTTTAGATTTGGGGTTAGGTTTAGATTTTCGGTTTAGATTTGGGGTTAGGTTTAGATTTAGGCTTAGGTTTAGATTTTAGGTTTAGATTTGGGGTTAGGCTTAAATTTTAGGTTTAGATTTGGGGTTAGGTTTAGATTTTAGGTTTAGATTTGGGGTTAGGTTTAGATTTTAGGTTTAGATTTGGGGTTAGGTTTAGATTTGGGGTTAGGTTTAGATTTTAGGTTTAGATTTGGGGTTAGGTTTAGATTTGGGGTTAGGTTTAGATTTTCGGTTTAGATTTGGGGTTAGGTTTAGATTTTAGGTTTAGATTTGGGGTTAGGTTTAGATTTTAGGTTTAGATTTGGGGTTAGGTTTAGATTTGGGGTTTAGATTTGGGGTTAGGTTTAGATTTTAGGTTTAGATTTGGGGTTAGGTTTAGATTTGGGGTTAGGTTTAGATTTTCGGTTTAGATTTGGGGTTAGGTTTAGATTTTCGGTTTAGATTTGGGGTTAGGTTTAGATTTGGGCTTAGGTTTAGATTTTAGGTTTAGATTTGGGGTTAGGCTTAAATTTTAGGATAGATTTGGGGTTAGGTTTAGATTTTCGGTTTAGATTTGGGGTTAGGTTTAGATTTTAGGTTTAGATTTGGGGTTAGGTTTAGATTTTAGGTTTAGATTTGGGGTTAGGTTTAGATTTGGGGTTTAGATTTGGGGTTAGGTTTAGATTTTAGGTTTAGATTTGGGGTTAGGTTTAGATTTGGGGTTAGGTTTAGATTTTCGGTTTAGATTTGGGGTTAGGTTTAGATTTTCAGTTTAGATTTGGGGTTAGGTTTAGATTTTCGGTTTAGATTTGGGGTTAGGTTTAGATTTGGGCTTAGGTTTAGATTTTAGGTTTAGATTTGGGGTTAGGCTTAAATTTTAGGATAGATTTGGGGTTAGGTTTACATTTTAGGTTTAGATTTGGGGTTAGGTTTAGATTTTAGGTTTAGATTTGGGGTTAGGTTTAGATTTGGGGTTAGGTTTAGATTTTAGGTTTAGATTTGGGGTTAGGTTTAGATTTTAGGTTTAGATTTGGGGTTAGGTTTAGATTTTAGGTTACGTTTAGATTTTAGGTTTAGATTTGGGGTTAGGTTTAGATTTTAGGTTTAGATTTGGGGTTAGGTTTAGATTTTAGGTTTAGATTTGTGATTAGGTTTAGATTTGGGGTTAGGTTTAGATTTTAGGTTTAGATTTGGGGTTAGGTTTAGATTTTAGGTTTATATTTGGGGTTAGATTTGGGGTTAGGTTTAGATTTGGGGTTAGGTTTAGATTTGGGGTTAGGTTTAGATTTTAGGTTTAGATTTGGGGTTAGGTTTAGATTTCAGGTTTAGATTTGCGGTTAGGTTTAGATTTGGTGTTAGGTTTAGATTTTAGGTTTAGATTTGGGGTTAGGTTTAGATTTTAGGTTTAGATTTGGGGTTAGATTTGGGGTTAGGTTTAGATTTGGGGTTAGGTTTAGATTTGGGGTTAGGTTTAGATTTTAGGTTTAGATTTGGGGTTAGGTTTAGATTTTAGGTTTAGATTTGGGGTTAGGTTTAGATTTGGGGTTAGGTTTAGATTTTAGGTTTAGATTTGGAGTTAGGTTTAGATTTTAGGTTAGGTTTAGATTTTAGGTTTAGATTTTAGGTTTAGATTTCGTGTTAGGTTTAGATTTTAGGTTTAGATTTGGGGTTAGGTTTAGATTTTAGGTTTAGATTTGTGGTTAGGTTTAGACTTGGGGTTAGGTTTAGATTTTAGGTTTAGATTTGGGGTTAGGTTTAGATTTTAGGTTTAGATTTGGGGTTAGGTTTAGATTTGGGGTTAGGTTTAGATTTTAGTTTTAGATTTGGGGTTAGGTTTAGATTTGGGGTTAGGTTTAGATTTTAGGTTTAGATTTGGGGTTAGGTTTAGATTTTAGGTTTAGATTTTGGGTTAGGTTTAGATTTGGGGTTAGGTTTAGATTTTAGGTTTAGATTTGGGGTTAGGTTTAGATTTGGGGTTAGGTTTAGATTTTAGGTTTAGATTTGGGGTTAGGTTTAGATTTTAGGTTAGGTTTAGATTTTAGGTTTAGATTTGGGGTTAGGTTTAGATTTGGGGTTAGGTTTAGATTTTAGGTTTAGATTTGGGGTTAGGTTTAGATTTTAGGTTTAGATTTGGGGTTAGGTTTAGATTTGGGGTTAGGTTTAGATTTTAGGTTTAGATTTGGGGTTAGGTTTAGATTTTAGGTTTAGATTTGGGGTTAGGTTTAGATTTTAGGTTTATATTTGGGGTAAGCTTTAGATTTGGGGTTAGGTTTAGATTTTAGGTTTAGATTTGGGGTTAGGTTTAGATTTGGAGTTAGGTTTAGATTTTAGGTTTAGATTTGGGGTTAGGTTTAGATTTTCGGTTTAGATTTGGGGTTAGGTTTAGATTTAGGCTTAGGTTTAGATTTTAGGTTTAGATTTGGGGTTAGGCTTAAATTTTAGGATAGATTTGGGGTTAGGTTTAGATTTTAGGTTTAGATTTGGGGTTAGGTTTAGATTTTAGGTTTAGATTTGGGGTTAGGTTTAGATTTTAGGTTTAGATTTGGTGTTAGATTTGGGGTTAGGTTTAGATTTGGGGTTAGGTTTAGATTTGGTGTTAGGTTTAGATTTTAGGTTTAGATTTGGGGTTAGGTTTAGATTTTAGGTTTAGATTTGGGGTTAGGTTTAGATTTTAGGTTTAGATTTGGGGTTAGGTTTAGATTTTAGGTTTAGATTTGGGGTTAGGTTTAGATTTGGGGTTAGGTTTAGATTTTAGGTTTAGATTTGGAGTTAGGTTTAGATTTTAGGTTAGGTTTAGATTTTAGGTTTAGATTTTAGGTTTAGATTTCGTGTTAGGTTTAGATTTTAGGTTTAGATTTGGGGTTAGGTTTAGATTTTAGGTTTAGATTTGTGGTTAGGTTTAGACTTGGGGTTAGGTTTAGATTTTAGGTTTAGATTTGGGGTTAGGTTTAGATTTTAGGTTTAGATTTGGGGTTAGGTTTAGATTTTAGGTTTAGATTTGGGGTTAGGTTTAGATTTGGGGTTAGGTTTAGATTTTAGTTTTAGATTTGGGGTTAGGTTTAGATTTGGGGTTAGGTTTAGATTTTAGGTTTAGATTTGGGGTTAGGTTTAAATTTTAGGTTTAGATTTGGGGTTAGGTTTAGATTTTAGGTTTAGATTTGGGGTTAGGTTTAGATTTTAGGTTTAGATTTGGGGTTAGGTTTAGATTTGGGGTTAGGTTTAGATTTTAGGTTTAGATTTGGGGTTAGGTTTAGATTTTAGGTTAGGTTTAGATTTTAGGTTTAGATTTGGGGTTAGGTTTAGATTTGGGGTTAGGTTTAGATTTTAGGTTTAGATTTGGGGTTAGGTTTAGATTTGGGGTTAGGTTTAGATTTTAGGTTTAGATTTGGGGTTAGGTTTAGATTTTCGGTTTAGATTTGGGGTTAGGTTTAGATTTTCGGTTTAGATTTGGAGTTAGGTTTAGATTTAGGCTTAGGTTTAGATTTTAGGTTTAGATTTGGGGTTAGGCTTAAATTTTAGGTTTAGATTTGGGGTTAGGTTTAGATTTTAGGTTTAGATTTGGGGTTAGGTTTAGATTTTAGGTTTAGATTTGGGGTTAGGTTTAGATTTGGGGTTAGGTTTAGATTTTAGGTTTAGATTTGGGGTTAGGTTTAGATTTGGGGTTAGGTTTAGATTTTCGGTTTAGATTTGGGGTTAGGTTTAGATTTTAGGTTTAGATTTGGGGTTAGGTTTAGATTTTAGGTTTAGATTTGGGGTTAGGTTTAGATTTGGGGTTTAGATTTGGGGTTAGGTTTAGATTTTAGGTTTAGATTTGGGGTTAGGTTTAGATTTGGGGTTAGGTTTAGATTTTCGGTTTAGATTTGGGGTTAGGTTTAGATTTTCGGTTTAGATTTGGGGTTAGGTTTAGATTTTCGGTTTAGATTTGGGGTTAGGTTTAGATTTGGGCTTAGGTTTAGATTTTAGGTTTAGATTTGGGGTTAGGCTTAAATTTTAGGATAGATTTGGGGTTAGGTTTAGATTTTAGGTTTAGATTTGGGGTTAGGTTTAGATTTTAGGTTTAGATTTGGGGTTAGGTTTAGATTTGGGGTTAGGTTTAGATTTTAGGTTTAGATTTGGGGTTAGGTTTAGATTTTAGGTTTAGATTTGGGGTTAGGTTTAGATTTGGGGTTAGGTTTAGATTTTAGGTTTAGATTTGGGGTTAGGTTTAGATTTTAGGTTTAGATATGGGGTTAGGTTTAGATTTAGGTTTAGATTTGAGGTTAGGTTTTGCTTTTAGGTTTAGATTTGGGGTTAGGTTTAGATTTGGGATTAGATTTGGGGTTAGGTTTAGATTTGGGGTTAGGTTTAGATTTGGGGTTAGGTTTAGATTTTAGGTTTAGATTTGGGGTTAGGTTTAGATTTTAGGTTTAGATTTGGGTTTATGTTTAGATTTGGGGTTAGGTTTAGATTTTAGGTTTAGATTTGGGGTTAGGTTTAGATTTTAGGTTTAGATTTGGGGTTAGGTTTAGATTTGGTGTTAGGTTTAGATTTTAGGTTTAGATTTGGGGTTCGGTTTAGATTTTAGGTTTAGATTTGGGGTTAGGTTTAGATTTTAGGTTTAGATTTTAGGTTTAGATTTGGGATTAGGTTTAGATTTTAGGTTTAGATTTGGGGTTAGGTTTAGATTTTAGGTTTAGATTTGGGGTTAGGTTTAGATTTTACGTTTAGATTTGGGGTTAGGTTTACATTTTAGGTTTAGATTTGGGGTTAGGTTTAGATTTTAGGTTTAGATTTGGGGTTAGGTTTAGATTTTACGTTTAGATTTGGATTTAGGTTTAGATTTGGGCTTAGGTTTAGATTTTAGGTTTAGATTTGGGGTTAGTTTTAGATTTTAGGTTTAGATTTGGTGTTAGGTTTAGATTTTAGGTTTAGATTTGTGATTAGGTTTAGATTTGGGCTTAGGTTTAGATTTTAGGTTTAGATTTGGGGTTAGGTTTAGATTCTAGGTTTAGATTTGGGGTTAGGTTTAGATTTGGGGTTAGGTTTAGATTTGGGGTTAGGTTTAGATTTTAGGTTTAGATTTGGGGTTAGGTTTAGATTTTCAGTTTAGATTTGGTGTTAGGTTTAGATTTTAGGTTTAGATTTGGGGTTAGATTTGGGGTTAGGTTTAGATTTGGGGTTAGGTTTAGATTTTAGGTTTAGATTTGGGGTTAGGTTTAGATTTGGGGTTAGGTTTAGATTTTAGGTTTAGATTTGGGGTTAGATTTGGGGTTAGGTTTAGATTTGGGGTTAGGTTTAGATTTGGGGTTAGGTTTAGATTTTAGGTTTAGATTTGGGGTTAGGTTTAGATTTGGGGTTAGGTTTAGATTTTCGGTTTAGATTTGGGGTTAGGTTTAGATTTGGGGTTAGGTTTAGATTTGGGGTTAGGTTTAGATTTTAGGTTTAGATTTGGGGTTAGGTTTAGATTTTAGGTTTAGATTTGGGGTTAGGTTTAGATTTGGGGTTAGGGTTAGATTTTAGGTTTAGATTTGGGGTTAGGTTTAGATTTTAGGTTAGGTTTAGATTTTAGGTTTAGATTTTAGGTTTAGATTTGGGGTTAGGTTTTGATTTTAGGTTTAGATTTGGGATTAGGTTTAGATTTTAGGTTTAGATTTGGGGTTAGGTTTAGATTTTAGGTTTAGATTTGGGGTTAGGTTTAGATTTGGGGTTAGGTTTAGATTTTAGGTTTAGATTTGGGGTTAGGTTTAGATTTTAGGTTTAGATTTGGAGTTAGGTTTAGATTTTAGGTTAGGTTTAGATTTTAGGTTTAGATTTTAGGTTTAGATTTGGGGTTAGGTTTAGATTTTAGGTTTAGCTTTGGGGTTAGGTTTAGATTTGGGGTTAGGTTTAGATTTTAGGTTTAGATTTGGGGTTAGGTTTAGATTTTAGGTTTAGATTTGGGGTTAGGTTTAGATTTGGGGTTTAGATTTGGGGTTAGGTTTAGATTTTAGGTTTAGATTTGGGGTTAGGTTTAGATTTGGGGTTAGGTTTAGATTTTAGGTTTAGATTTGGGGTTAGGTTTAGATTTTAGGTTAGGTTTACATTTTAGGTTTAGATTTGGGGTTAGGTTTAGATTTGGGGTTAGGTTTAGATTTTAGGTTTAGATTTGGGGTTAGGTCTAGATTTGGGGTTAGGTTTAGATTTTAGGTTTAGATTTGGGGTTAGGTTTAGATTTGGGGTTAGGTTTAGATTTTAGGTTTAGATTTGGGGTTAGGTTTAGACTTGGGGTTAGGTTTAGATTTTAGGTTTAGATTTGGGGTTAGGTTTAGATTTTAGGTTTAGATTTGGGGTTAGGTTTAGATTTTAGGTTTAGATTTGGGGTTAGGTTTAGATTTGGGGTTAGGTTTAGATTTTAGGTTTAGATTTGGGGTTAGGTTTAGATTTTAGGTTTAGATTTGGGGTTAGGTTTAGATTTGGGGTTAGGTTTAGATTTTAGGTTTAGATTTGGGGTTAGGTTTAGATTTTAGGTTTAGATATGGGGTTAGGTTTAGATTTAGGTTTAGATTTGAGGTTAGGTTTTGCTTTTAGGTTTAGATTTGGGGTTAGGTTTAGATTTGGGATTAGATTTGGGGTTAGGTTTAGATTTGGGGTTAGGTTTAGATTTGGGGTTAGGTTTAGATTTTAGGTTTAGATTTGGGGTTAGGTTTAGATTTTAGGTTTAGATTTGGGTTTATGTTTAGATTTGGGGTTAGGTTTAGATTTTAGGTTTAGATTTGGGGTTAGGTTTAGATTTTAGGTTTAGATTTGGGGTTAGGTTTAGATTTGGTGTTAGGTTTAGATTTTAGGTTTAGATTTGGGGTTCGGTTTAGATTTTAGGTTTAGATTTGGGGTTAGGTTTAGATTTTAGGTTTAGATTTTAGGTTTAGATTTGGGATTAGGTTTAGATTTTAGGTTTAGATTTGGGGTTAGGTTTAGATTTTAGGTTTAGATTTGGGGTTAGGTTTAGATTTTAGGTTTAGATTTGGGGTTAGGTTTACATTTTAGGTTTAGATTTGGGGTTAGGTTTAGATTTTAGGTTTAGATTTGGGGTTAGGTTTAGATTTTACGTTTAGATTTGGATTTAGGTTTAGATTTGGGCTTAGGTTTAGATTTTAGGTTTAGATTTGGGGTTAGTTTTAGATTTTAGGTTTAGATTTGGTGTTAGGTTTAGATTTTAGGTTTAGATTTGTGATTAGGTTTAGATTTGGGCTTAGGTTTAGATTTTAGGTTTAGATTTGGGGTTAGGTTTAGATTCTAGGTTTAGATTTGGGGTTAGGTTTAGATTTGGGGTTAGGTTTAGATTTGGGGTTAGGTTTAGATTTTAGGTTTAGATTTGGGGTTAGGTTTAGATTTTCAGTTTAGATTTGGTGTTAGGTTTAGATTTTAGGTTTAGATTTGGGGTTAGATTTGGGGTTAGGTTTAGATTTGGGGTTAGGTTTAGATTTTAGGTTTAGATTTGGGGTTAGGTTTAGATTTGGGGTTAGGTTTAGATTTTAGGTTTAGATTTGGGGTTAGATTTGGGGTTAGGTTTAGATTTGGGGTTAGGTTTAGATTTGGGGTTAGGTTTAGATTTTAGGTTTAGATTTGGGGTTAGGTTTAGATTTGGGGTTAGGTTTAGATTTTCGGTTTAGATTTGGGGTTAGGTTTAGATTTGGGGTTAGGTTTAGATTTGGGGTTAGGTTTAGATTTTAGGTTTAGATTTGGGGTTAGGTTTAGATTTTAGGTTTAGATTTGGGGTTAGGTTTAGATTTGGGGTTAGGGTTAGATTTTAGGTTTAGATTTGGGGTTAGGTTTAGATTTTAGGTTAGGTTTAGATTTTAGGTTTAGATTTTAGGTTTAGATTTGGGGTTAGGTTTTGATTTTAGGTTTAGATTTGGGATTAGGTTTAGATTTTAGGTTTAGATTTGGGGTTAGGTTTAGATTTTAGGTTTAGATTTGGGGTTAGGTTTAGATTTGGGGTTAGGTTTAGATTTTAGGTTTAGATTTGGGGTTAGGTTTAGATTTTAGGTTTAGATTTGGAGTTAGGTTTAGATTTTAGGTTAGGTTTAGATTTTAGGTTTAGATTTTAGGTTTAGATTTGGGGTTAGGTTTAGATTTTAGGTTTAGCTTTGGGGTTAGGTTTAGATTTGGGGTTAGGTTTAGATTTTAGGTTTAGATTTGGGGTTAGGTTTAGATTTTAGGTTTAGATTTGGGGTTAGGTTTAGATTTGGGGTTTAGATTTGGGGTTAGGTTTAGATTTTAGGTTTAGATTTGGGGTTAGGTTTAGATTTGGGGTTAGGTTTAGATTTTAGGTTTAGATTTGGGGTTAGGTTTAGATTTTAGGTTAGGTTTAGATTTTAGGTTTAGATTTGGGGTTAGGTTTAGATTTGGGGTTAGGTTTAGATTTTAGGTTTAGATTTGGGGTTAGGTCTAGATTTGGGGTTAGGTTTAGATTTTAGGTTTAGATTTGGGGTTAGGTTTAGATTTGGGGTTAGGTTTAGATTTTAGGTTTAGATTTGGGGTTAGGTTTAGACTTGGGGTTAGGTTTAGATTTTAGGTTTAGATTTGGGGTTAGGTTTAGATTTTAGGTTTAGATTTGGGGTTAGGTTTAGATTTGGGGTTTAGATTTGGGGTTAGGTTTAGATTTTAGGTTTAGATTTGGGGTTAGGTTTAGATTTGGGGTTAGGTTTAGATTTTAGGTTTAGATTTGGGGTTAGGTTTAGATTTGGGGTTAGGTTTAGATTTTAGGTTTAGATTTGGGGTTAGGTTTAGATTTTCGGTTTAGATTTGGGGTTAGGTTTAGATTTTCGGTTTAGATTTGGGGTTAGGTTTAGATTTGGGCTTAGGTTTAGATTTTAGGTTTAGATTTGGGTTTAGGCTTAAATTTTAGGATAGATTTGGGGTTAGGTTTAGATTTTAGGTTTATATTTGGGGTTAGGTTTAGATTTTAGGTTTAGATTTGGGGTTAGGTTTAGATTTGGGGTTAGGTTTAGATTTTAGGTTTAGATTTGGGGTTAGGTTTAGATTTGGGGTTAGGTTTAGATTTTAGGTTTAGATTTGGGGTTAGGTTTAGATTTTCAGTTTAGATTTGGGGTTAGGTTTAGATTTGGGGTTAGGTTTAGATTTTAGGTTTAGATTTGGGGTTAGGTTTAGATTTTAGGTTTAGATTTGGGGTTAGATTTGGGGTTAGGTTTAGATTTGGGGTTAGGTTTAGATTTGGGGTTAGGTTTAGATTTTAGGTTTAGATTTGGGGTTAGGTTTAGATTTGGGGTTAGGTTTAGATTTTAGGTTTAGATTTGGGGTTAGGTTTAGATTTTAGGTTAGGTTTAGATTTTAGGTTTAGATTTTAGGTTTAGATTTGCGGTTAGGTTTAGATTTTAGGTTTAGATTTGGGGTTAGGTTTAGATTTGGGGTTAGGTTTAGATTTTAGGTTTAGATTTGGGGTTAGGTTTAGATTTTAGGTTTAGATTTGGGGTTAGGTTTAGATTTGGGGTTAGGTTTAGATTTTAGGTTTAGATTTGGGGTTAGGTTTAGATTTTAGGTTTAGATTTGGGGTTAGGTTTAGATTTGGGGTTAGGTTTAGATTTTAGGTTTAGATTTGGGGTTAGGTTTAGATTTTAGGTTTAGATTTGGGGTTAGGTTTAGGTTTTAGGTTAGGTTTAGATTTTAGGTTTAGATTTGGGGATAGGTTTAGATTTGGGGTTAGGTTTAGATTTTAGGTTTAGATTTTAGGTTTAGATTTGGGGTTAGGTTTAGATTTTAGGTTTAGATTTGGGGTTAGGTTTAGATTTGGGGTTAGGTTTAGATTTGGGGTTTAGATTTGGGGTTAGGTTTAGATTTGGGGTTAGGTTTAGATTTGGGGTTAGGTTTAGATTTTAGGTTTAGATTTGGGGTTAGGTTTAGATTTGGGGTTAGGTTTAGATTTGGGGTTAGGTTTAGATTTGGGGTTAGGTTTAGATTTTCGGTTTAGATTTGGGGTTAGGTTTAGATTTGGGGTTAGGTTTAGATTTTAGGTTTAGATTTGGGGTTAGGCTTAAATTTTAGGATAGATTTGGGGTTAGGTTTAGATTTTAGGTTTAGATTTGGGGTTAGGTTTAGATTTTAGGTTTAGATTTGGGGTTAGGTTTAGATTTGGGGTTAGGTTTAGATTTTAGGTTTAGATTTGGGGTTAGGTTTAGATTTGGGGTTAGGTTTAGATTTTAGGTTTAGATTTGGGGTTAGGTTTAGATTTGGGGTTAGGTTTAGATTTTAGGTTTAGATTTGGGGTTAGGTTTAGATTTTAGGTTTAGATTTGGGGTTAGGTTTAGATTTGGGGTTTAGATTTGGGGTTAGGTTTAGATTTTAGGTTTAGATTTGGGGTTAGGTTTAGATTTGGGGTTAGGTTTAGATTTTAGGTTTAGATTTGGGGTTAGGTTTAGATTTGGGGTTAGGTTTAGATTTTAGGTTTAGATTTGGGGTTAGGTTTAGATTTTCGGTTTACATTTGGGGTTAGGTTTAGATTTTCGGTTTAGATTTGGGGTTAGGTTTAGATTTGGGCTTAGGTTTAGATTTTAGGTTTAGATTTGGGGTTAGGCTTAAATTTTAGGATAGATTTGGGGTTAGGTTTAGATTTTAGGTTTATATTTGGGGTTAGGTTTAGATTTTAGGTTTAGATTTGGGGTTAGGTTTAGATTTGGGGTTAGGTTTAGATTTTAGGTTTAGATTTGGGGTTAGGTTTAGATTTGGGGTTAGGTTTAGATTTTAGGTTTAGATTTGGGGTTAGGTTTAGATTTTCGGTTTAGATTTGGGGTTAGGTTTAGATTTGGGGTTAGGTTTAGATTTTAGGTTTAGATTTGGGGTTAGGTTTAGATTTTAGGTTTAGATTTGGGGTTAGATTTGGGGTTAGGTTTAGATTTGGGGTTAGGTTTAGATTTGGGGTTAGGTTTAGATTTTATGTTTAGATTTGGGGTTAGGTTTAGATTTGGGGTTAGGTTTAGATTTTAGGTTTAGATTTGGGGTTAGGTTTAGATTTTAGGTTAGGTTTAGATTTTAGGTTTAGATTTTAGGTTTAGATTTGCGGTTAGGTTTAGATTTTAGGTTTAGATTTGGGGTTAGGTTTAGATTTTAGGTTTAGATTTGGGGTTAGGTTTAGATTTTAGGTTTAGATTTGGGGTTAGGTTTAGATTTGGGGTTAGGTTTAGATTTTAGGTTTAGATTTGGGGTTAGGTTTAGATTTTAGGTTTAGATTTGGGGTTAGGTTTAGATTTGGGGTTAGGTTTAGATTTTAGGTTTAGATTTGGGGTTAGGTTTAGATTTTAGGTTTAGATTTGGGGTTAGGTTTAGGTTTTAGGTTAGGTTTAGATTTTAGGTTTAGATTTGGGGATAGGTTTAGATTTGGGGTTAGGTTTAGATTTTAGGTTTAGATTTTAGGTTTAGATTTGGGGTTAGGTTTAGATTTTAGGTTTAGATTTGGGGTTAGGTTTAGATTTGGGGTTAGGTTTAGATTTTAGGTTTAGATTTGGGGTTAGGTTTAGATTTGGGGTTAGGTTTAGATTTTAGGTTTAGATTTGGGGTTAGGTTTAGATTTGGGGTTAGGTTTAGATTTTAGGTTCAGATTTGGGGTTAGGTTTAGATTTTAGGTTTAGATTTGGGGTTAGGTTTAGATTTGGGGTTTAGATTTGGGGTTAGGTTTAGATTTTAGGTTTAGATTTGGGGTTAGGTTTAGATTTGGGGTTAGGTTTAGATTTTAGGTTTAGATTTGGGGTTAGGTTTAGATTTGGGGTTAGGTTTAGATTTTAGGTTTAGATTTGGGGTTAGGTTTAGATTTTCGGTTTAGATTTGGGGTTAGGTTTAGATTTTCGGTTTAGATTTGGGGTTAGGTTTAGATTTGGGCTTAGGTTTAGATTTTAGGTTTAGATTTGGGGTTAGGCTTAAATTTTAGGATAGATTTGGGGTTAGGTTTAGATTTTAGGTTTAGATTTGGGGTTAGGTTTAGATTTTAGGTTTAGATTTGGGGTTAGGTTTAGATTTGGGGTTAGGTTTAGATTTTAGGTTTAGATTTGGGGTTAGGTTTAGATTTTAGGTTTAGATTTGTGGTTAGGTTTAGATTTGCGGTTAGGTTTAGATTTGGGGTTAGGTTTAGATTTTAGGTTTAGATTTGGGGTTAGGTTTAGATTTTCGGTTTAGATTTGGGGTTAGGTTTAGATTTGGGGTTAGGTTTAGATTTTAGGTTTAGATTTGGGGTTAGGTTTAGATTTTAGGTTTAGATTTGGGGTTAGATTTGGGGTTAGGTTTAGATTTGGGGTTAGGTTTAGATTTGGGGTTAGGTTTAGATTTTAGGTTTAGATTTGGGGTTAGGTTTAGATTTGGGGTTAGGTTTAGATTTTAGGTTAGGTTTAGATTTTAGGTTTAGATTTTAGGTTTAGATTTGCGGTTAGGTTTAGATTTTAGGTTTAGATTTGGGGTTAGGTTTAGATTTGGGGTTAGGTTTAGATTTTAGGTTTAGATTTGGGCTTAGGTTTAGATTTTAGGTTTAGATTTGGGGTTAGGTTTAGATTTGGGGTTAGGTTTAGATTTTAGGTTTAGATTTGGGGTTAGGTTTAGATTTTAGGTTTAGATTTGGGGTTAGGTTTAGATTTGGGGTTAGGTTTAGATTTTAGGTTTAGATTTGGGGTTAGGTTTAGATTTTAGGTTTAGATTTGGGGTTAGGTTTAGATTTTAGGTTTAGATTTGGGGTTAGGTTTAGGTTTTAGGTTAGGTTTAGATTTTAGGTTTAGATTTGGGGATAGGTTTAGATTTGGGGTTAGGTTTAGATTTTAGGTTTAGATTTTAGGTTTAGATTTGGGGTTAGGTTTAGATTTTAGGTTTAGATTTGGGGTTAGGTTTAGATTTTTGGTTTAGATTTGGGGTTAGGTTTAGATTTGGGGTTTAGATTTGGGGTGAGGTTTAGATTTTAGGTTTAGATTTGGGGTTAGGTTTAGATTTGGGGTTAGGTTTAGATTTTAGGTTTAGATTTGGGGTTAGGTTTAGATTTTAGGTTAGGTTTAGATTTGAGGTTTAGATTTGGGGTTAGGTTTAGATTTTCGGTTTAGATTTGGGGTTAGGTTTAGATTTTCGGTTTAGATTTGGGGTTAGGTTTAGATTTGGGCTTAGGTTTAGATTTTAGGTTTAGATTTGGGGTTAGGCTTAAATTTTAGGATAGATTTGGGGTTAGGTTTAGATTTTAGGTTTAGATTTGGGGTTAGGTTTAGATTTTAGGTTTAGGTTTGGGGTTAGGTTTGATTTGGGGTTAGGTTTAGATTTTAGGTTTAGATTTGGGGTTAGGTTTAGATTTTAGGTTTAGATTTGAGGTTAGGTTTAGATTTGGGGTTAGGTTTAGATTTGGGGTTAGGTTTAGATTTTAGGTTTAGATTTGGGGTTAGGCTTAGATTTTAGGTTTAGATTTGGGGTTAGATTTGGGGTTAGGTTTAGATTTGGGGTTAGGTTTAGATTTTAGGTTTAGATTTGAGGTTAGGTTTAGATTTGGGGTTAGGTTTAGATTTGGGGTTAGGTTTAGATTTTAGGTTTAGATTTGGGGTTAGGTTTAGATTTGGGGTTAGGTTTAGATTTTAGGTTTAGATTTGGGGTTAGGTTTAGATTTTAGGTTTAGATTTGGGGTTAGGTTTAGATTTGGGGTTAGGTTTAGATTTGGGGTTAGGTTTAGATTTTAGGTTTAGATTTGGGGTTAGGTTTAGATTTTCGGTTTAGATTTGGGGTTAGGTTTAGATTTGGGGTTAGGTTTAGATTTTAGGTTTAGATTTGGGGTTAGGTTTAGATTTTAGGTTTAGATTTGGGGTTAGATTTGGGGTTAGGTTTAGATTTGGGGTTAGGTTTAGATTTGGGGTTAGGTTTAGATTTTAGGTTTAGATTTGGGGTTAGGTTTAGATTTGGGGTTAGGTTTAGATTTTAGGTTTAGATTTGGGGTTAGATTTGGGGTTAGGTTTAGATTTGGGGTTAGGTTTAGATTTGGGGTTAGGTTTAGATTTTAGGTTTAGATTTGGGGTTAGGTTTAGATTTTAGGTTAGGTTTAGATTTTAGGTTTAGATTTTAGGTTTAGATTTGCGGTTAGGTTTAGATTTTAGGTTTAGATTTGGGGTTAGGTTTAGATTTGGGGTTAGGTTTAGATTTTAGGTTTAGATTTGGGGTTAGGTTTAGATTTTAGGTTTAGATTTGGAGTTAGGTTTAGATTTTAGGTTAGGTTTAGATTTTAGGTTTAGATTTTAGGTTTAGATTTGGGGTTAGGTTTAGATTTTAGGTTTAGATTTGGGGTTAGGTTTAGATTTTAGGTTTAGATTTGGGGTTAGGTTTAGATTTGGGGTTAGGTTTAGATTTTAGGTTTAGATTTGGGGTTAGGTTTAGATTTTAGGTTTAGATTTGGGGTTAGGTTTAGATTTGGGGTTAGGTTTAGATTTTAGGTTTAGATTTGGGGTTAGGTTTAGATTTTAGGTTTAGATTTGGGGTTAGGTTTAGGTTTTAGGTTAGGTTTAGATTTTAGGTTTAGATTTGGGGATAGGTTTAGATTTGGGGTTAGGTTTAGATTTTAGGTTTAGATTTTAGGTTTAGATTTGGGGTTAGGTTTAGATTTTAGGTTTAGATTTGGGGTTAGGTTTAGATTTTAGGTTTAGATTTGGGGTTAGGTTTAGATTTGGGGTTGAGATTTGGGGTGAGGTTTAGATTTTAGGTTTAGATTTGGGGTTAGGTTTAGATATGGGGTTAGGTTTAGATTTTAGGTTTAGATTTGGGGTTAGGTTTAGATTTTAGGTTAGGTTTAGATTTTAGGTTTAGATTTGGGGTTAGGTTTAGATTTTCGGTTTAGATTTGGGGTTAGGTTTAGATTTTCGGTTTAGATTTGGGGTTAGGTTTAGATTTTAGGTTTAGATTTGGGGTTAGGCTTAAATTTTAGGATAGATTTGGGGTTAGGTTTAGATTTTAGGTTTAGATTTGGGGTTAGGTTTAGATTTTAGGTTTAGATTTGGGGTTAGGTTTGATTTGGGGTTAGGTTTAGATTTTAGGTTTAGATTTGGGGTTAGGTTTAGATTTTAGGTTTAGATTTGAGGTTAGGTTTAGATTTGGGGTTAGGTTTAGATTTGGGGTTAGGTTTAGATTTTAGGTTTAGATTTGGGGTTAGGCTTAGATTTTAGGTTTAGATTTGGGGTTAGATTTGGGGTTAGGTTTAGATTTGGGGTTAGGTTTAGATTTTAGGTTTAGATTTGAGGTTAGGTTTAGATTTGGGGTTAGGTTTAGATTTGGGGTTAGGTTTAGATTTTAGGTTTAGATTTGGGGTTAGATTTGGGGTTAGGTTTAGATTTGGGGTTAGGTTTAGATTTTAGGTTTAGATTTGGGGTTAGGTTTAGATTTGGGGTTAGGTTTAGATTTTAGGTTTAGATTTGGGGTTAGATTTGGGGTTAGGTTTAGATTTGGGGTTAGGTTTAGATTTTAGGTTTAGATTTGGGGTTAGGTTTAGATTTGGGGTTAGGTTTAGATTTTCGGTTTAGATTTGGGGTTAGGTTTAGATTTTAGGTTTAGATTTGGGGTTAGGTTTAGATTTTAGGTTAGGTTTAGATTTTAGGTTTAGATTTTAGGTTTAGATTTGCGGTTAGGTTTAGATTTTAGGTTTAGATTTGGGGTTAGGTTTAGATTTTAGGTTTAGATTTGGGGTTAGGTTTAGTTTTTAGGTTTAGATTTGGGGTTAGGTTTAGATTTTAGGTTTAGATTTTAGGTTTAGATTTGGGGTTAGGTTTAGATTTTAGGTTTAGATTTGGGGTTAGGTTTAGATTTTACGTTTAGATTTTAGGTTTAGATTTGGGGTTAGGTTTAGATTTTAGGTTTAGATTTGGGGTTAGGTTTAGATTTGGGGTTAGGTTTAGATTTTAGGTTTAGATTTGGGGTTAGGTTTAGATTTTAGGTTTAGATTTGGGGTTAGATTTGGGGTTAGGTTTAGATTTGGGGTTAGGTTTAGATTTGGTGTTAGGTTTAGATTTTAGGTTTAGATTTTAGGTTTAGATTTGGGGTTTAGATTTGGGGTTAGGTTTAGATTTTAGGTTTAGATTTGGGGTTAGGTTTAGATTTTAGGTTTAGATTTGGGGTTAGGTTTAGATTTGGGGTTAGGTTTAGATTTTAGGTTTAGATTTGGGGTTAGGTTTAGATTTTAGGTTTAGATTTGGGGTTAGATTTGGGGTTAGGTTTAGATTTGGGGTTAGGTTTAGATTTGGTGTTAGGTTTAGATTTTAGGTTTAGATTTGGGGTTAGGTTTCGATTTTAGGTTTAGATTTGGGGTTAGATTTGGGGTTAGGTTTAGATTTGGGGTTAGGTTTAGATTTGGGGTTAGGTTTAGATTTGGTGTTAGGTTTAGATTTTAGGTTTAGATTTGGGGTTAGGTTTAGATTTTAGGTTTAGATTTGGTGTTAGGTTTAGATTTTAGGTTTAGATTTGGGGTTAGGTTTAGATTTTAGGTTTAGATTTGGGGTTAGGTTTAGATTTTAGGTTTAGATTTTAGGTTTAGATTTGGGGTTAGGTTTAGATTTTAGGTTTAGATTTGGGGTTAGGTTTAGATTTTAGGTTTAGATTTGGGGTTAGGTTTAGATTTTAGGTTTAGATTTGGAGTTAGGTTTAGATTTTAGGTTAGGTTTAGATTTTACGTTTAGATTTTAGGTTTAGATTTGGGGTTAGGTTTAGATTTTAGGTTTAGATTTGGGGTTAGGTTTAGATTTGGGGTTAGGTTTATGTTTTAGGTTTAGATTTGGGGTTAGGTTTAGATTTTAGGTTTAGATTTGGGGTTAGGTTTAGATTTTAGGTTTAGATTTGGGGTTAGGTTTAGATTTTAGGTTTAGATTTGGGGTTAGGTTTAGATTTGGGGTTTAGATTTGGGGTTAGGTTTAGATTTTAGGTTTAGATTTGGGGTTAGGTTTAGATTTGGGGTTAGGTTTAGATTTTAGGTTTAGATTTGGGGTTAGGTTTAGATTTGAGGTTTAGATTTGGGGTTAGGTTTAGATTTGGGGTTAGGTTTAGATTTTAGGTTTAGATTTGGGGTTAGGTTTAGATTTTCGGTTTAGATTTGGGGTTAGGTTTAGATTTGGGGTTAGGTTTAGATTTTAGGTTTAGATTTGGGGTTAGGTTTAGATTTTAGGTTTAGATTTGGGGTTAGATTTGGGGTTAGGTTTAGATTTTAGGTTTAGATTTGGGGTTAGGTTTAGATTTGGGGTTAGGTTTAGATTTTAGGTTTAGATTTGGGGTTAGATTTGGGGTTAGGTTTAGATTTGGGGTTAGGTTTAGATTTGGGGTTAGGTTTAGATTTTAGGTTTAGATTTGGGGTTAGGTTTAGATTTTCGGTTTAGATTTGGGGTTAGGTTTAGATTTGGGGTTAGGTTTAGATTTTAGGTTTAGATTTGGGGATAGGTTTAGATTTTAGGTTTAGATTTGGGGTTAGGTTTAGATTTGGGGTTAGGTTTAGATTTTAGGTTTAGATTTGGGGTTAGGTTTAGATTTGGGCTTAGGTTTAGATTTTAGGTTTAGATTTGGGGTTAGGCTTAAATTTTAGGATAGATTTGGGGTTAGGTTTAGATTTTAGGTTTAGATTTGAGGTTAGGTTTAGATTTGGGGTTAGGTTTAGATTTGGGGTTAGGTTTAGATTTTAGGTTTAGATTTGGGGTTAGGCTTAGATTTTAGGTTTAGATTTGGGGTTAGATTTGGGGTTAGGTTTAGATTTGGGGTTAGGTTTAGATTTTAGGTTTAGATTTGAGGTTAGGTTTAGATTTGGGGTTAGGTTTAGATTTGGGGTTAGGTTTAGATTTTAGGTTTAGATTTGGGGTTAGGTTTAGATTTTAGGTTTAGATTTGGGGTTAGATTTGGGGTTAGGTTTAGATTTGGGGTTAGGTTTAGATTTTAGGTTTAGATTTGGGGTTAGGTTTAGATTTGGGGTTAGGTTTAGATTTTAGGTTTAGATTTGGGGTTAGATTTGGGGTTAGGTTTAGATTTGGGGTTAGGTTTAGATTTTAGGTTTAGATTTGGGGTTAGGTTTAGATTTGGGGTTAGGTTTAGATTTTCGGTTTAGATTTGGGGTTAGGTTTAGATTTTAGGTTTAGATTTGGGGTTAGGTTTAGATTTTAGGTTAGGTTTAGATTTTAGGTTTAGATTTTAGGTTTAGATTTGCGGTTAGGTTTAGATTTTAGGTTTAGATTTGGGGTTAGGTTTATATTTTAGGTTTAGATTTGGGGTTAGGTTTAGTTTTTAGGTTTAGATTTGGGGTTAGGTTTAGATTTTAGGTTTAGATTTTAGGTTTAGATTTGGGGTTAGGTTTAGATTTTAGGTTTAGATTTGGGGTTAGGTTTAGATTTTACGTTTAGATTTTAGGTTTAGATTTGGGGTTAGGTTTAGATTTTAGGTTTAGATTTGGGGTTAGGTTTAGATTTGGGGTTAGGTTTAGATTTTAGGTTTAGATTTGGGGTTAGGTTTAGATTTTAGGTTTAGATTTGGGGTTAGATTTGGGGTTAGGTTTAGATTTGGGGTTAGGTTTAGATTTGGTGTTAGGTTTAGATTTTAGGTTTAGATTTTAGGTTTAGATTTGGGGTTTAGATTTGGGGTTAGGTTTAGATTTTAGGTTTAGATTTGGGGTTAGGTTTAGATTTTAGGTTTAGATTTGGGGTTAGGTTTAGATTTGGGGTTAGGTTTAGATTTTAGGTTTAGATTTGGGGTTAGGTTTAGATTTTAGGTTTAGATTTGGGGTTAGATTTGGGGTTAGGTTTAGATTTGGGGTTAGGTTTAGATTTGGTGTTAGGTTTAGATTTTAGGTTTAGATTTGGGGTTAGGTTTCGATTTTAGGTTTAGATTTGGGGTTAGATTTGGGGTTAGGTTTAGATTTGGGGTTAGGTTTAGATTTGGGGTTAGGTTTAGATTTGGTGTTAGGTTTAGATTTTAGGTTTAGATTTGGGGTTAGGTTTAGATTTTAGGTTTAGATTTGGTGTTAGGTTTAGATTTTAGGTTTAGATTTGGGGTTAGGTTTAGATTTTAGGTTTAGATTTGGGGTTAGGTTTAGATTTTAGGTTTAGATTTGGGGTTAGGTTTAGATTTTAGGTTTAGATTTGGGGTTAGGTTTAGATTTTAGGTTTAGATTTGGAGTTAGGTTTAGATTTTAGGTTAGGTTTAGATTTTACGTTTAGATTTTAGGTTTAGATTTGGGGTTAGGTTTAGATTTTAGGTTTAGATTTGGGGTTAGGTTTAGATTTGGGGTTAGGTTTATGTTTTAGGTTTAGATTTGGGGTTAGGTTTAGATTTTAGGTTTAGATTTGGGGTTAGGTTTAGATTTGGGGTTTAGATTTGGGGTTAGGTTTAGATTTTAGGTTTAGATTTGGGGTTAGGTTTAGATTTGGGGTTAGGTTTAGATTTTAGGTTTAGATTTGGGGTTAGGTTTAGATTTGGGGTTAGGTTTAGATTTTAGGTTTAGATTTGGGGTTAGGTTTAGATTTGAGGTTTAGATTTGGGGTTAGGTTTAGATTTGGGGTTAGGTTTAGATTTTAGGTTTAGATTTGGGGTTAGGTTTAGATTTTCGGTTTAGATTTGGGGTTAGATTTGGGGTTAGGTTTAGATTTTAGGTTTAGATTTGGGGTTAGGTTTAGATTTGGGGTTAGGTTTAGATTTTAGGTTTAGATTTGGGGTTAGATTTGGGGTTAGGTTTAGATTTGGGGTTAGGTTTAGATTTGGGGTTAGGTTTAGATTTTAGGTTTAGATTTGGGGTTAGGTTTAGATTTTCGGTTTAGATTTGGGGTTAGGTTTAGATTTGGGGTTAGGTTTAGATTTTAGGTTTAGATTTGGGGATAGGTTTAGATTTTAGGTTTAGATTTGGGGTTAGGTTTAGATTTGGGGTTAGGTTTAGATTTTAGGTTTAGATTTGGGGTTAGGTTTAGATTTTAGGTTAGGTTTAGATTTTAGGTTTAGATTTTAGGTTTAGATTTGGGGTTAGGTTTAGATTTTAGGTTTAGATTTGGGGTTAGGTTTAGATTTCGGGTTAGGTTTAGATTTTAGGTTTAGATTTGGGGTTAGGTTTAGATTTGGGGTTAGGTTTAGATTTTAGGTTTAGATTTGGGGTTAGGCTTAGATTTTAGGTTTAGATTTGGGGTTAGGTTTAGATTTTAGGTTTAGATTTGGGGTTAGGTTTAGATTTTAGGTTTAGATTTGGGGTTGGGTTTAGATTTGGGGTTAGGTTTAGATTTTATGTTTAGATTTGAGGTTAGGTTTAGATTTGGGGTTAGGTTTAGATTTTAGGTTTAGATTTGAGGTTAGGTTTAGATTTGGGGTTAGGTTTAGATTTGGGGTTAGGTTTAGATTTTAGGTTTAGATTTGGGGTTAGGTTTAGATTTTAGGTTTAGATTTGGGGTTAGATTTGGGGTTAGGTTTAGATTTGGGGTTAGGTTTAGATTTTAGGTTTAGATTTGGGGTTAGGTTTAGATTTGGGGTTAGGTTTAGATTTTAGGTTTAGATTTGGGGTTAGATTTGGGGTTAGGTTTAGATTTGGGGTTAGGTTTAGATTTTAGGTTTAGATTTGGGGTTAGGTTTAGATTTGGGGTTAGGTTTAGATTTTCGGTTTAGATTTGGGGTTAGGTTTAGATTTTAGGTTTAGATTTGGGGTTAGGTTTAGATTTTAGGTTAGGTTTAGATTTTAGGTTTAGATTTTAGGTTTAGATTTGCGGTTAGGTTTAGATTTTAGGTTTAGATTTGGGGTTAGGTTTAGATTTTAGGTTTAGATTTGGGGTTAGGTTTAGTTTTTAGGTTTAGATTTGGGGTTAGGTTTAGATTTTAGGTTTAGATTTTAGGTTTAGATTTGGGGTTAGGTTTAGATTTTAGGTTTAGATTTGGGGTTAGGTTTAGATTTTACGTTTAGATTTTAGGTTTAGATTTGGGGTTAGGTTTAGATTTTAGGTTTAGATTTGGGGTTAGGTTTAGATTTGGGGTTAGGTTTAGATTTTAGGTTTAGATTTGGGGTTAGGTTTAGATTTTAGGTTTAGATTTGGGGTTAGATTTGGGGTTAGGTTTAGATTTGGGGTTAGGTTTAGATTTGGTGTTAGGTTTAGATTTTAGGTTTAGATTTTAGGTTTAGATTTGGGGTTTAGATTTGGGGTTAGGTTTAGATTTTAGGTTTAGATTTGGGGTTAGGTTTAGATTTTAGGTTTAGATTTGGGGTTAGGTTTAGATTTGGGGTTAGGTTTAGATTTTAGGTTTAGATTTGGGGTTAGGTTTAGATTTTAGGTTTAGATTTGGGGTTAGATTTGGGGTTAGGTTTAGATTTGGGGTTAGGTTTAGATTTGGTGTTAGGTTTAGATTTTAGGTTTAGATTTGGGGTTAGGTTTCGATTTTAGGTTTAGATTTGGGGTTAGATTTGGGGTTAGGTTTAGATTTGGGGTTAGGTTTAGATTTGGGGTTAGGTTTAGATTTGGTGTTAGGTTTAGATTTTAGGTTTAGATTTGGGGTTAGGTTTAGATTTTAGGTTTAGATTTGGTGTTAGGTTTAGATTTTAGGTTTAGATTTGGGGTTAGGTTTAGATTTTAGGTTTAGATTTGGGGTTAGGTTTAGATTTTAGGTTTAGATTTGGGGTTAGGTTTAGATTTTAGGTTTAGATTTGGGGTTAGGTTTAGATTTTAGGTTTAGATTTGGGGTTAGGTTTAGATTTTAGGTTTAGATTTGGAGTTAGGTTTAGATTTTAGGTTAGGTTTAGATTTTACGTTTAGATTTTAGGTTTAGATTTGGGGTTAGGTTTAGATTTTAGGTTTAGATTTGGGGTTAGGTTTAGATTTGGGGTTAGGTTTATGTTTTAGGTTTAGATTTGGGGTTAGGTTTAGATTTTAGGTTTAGATTTGGGGTTAGGTTTAGATTTGGGGTTTAGATTTGGGGTTAGGTTTAGATTTTAGGTTTAGATTTGGGGTTAGGTTTAGATTTGGGGTTAGGTTTAGATTTTAGGTTTAGATTTGGGGTTAGGTTTAGATTTGGGGTTAGGTTTAGATTTTAGGTTTAGATTTGGGGTTAGGTTTAGATTTGAGTTTTAGATTTGGGGTTAGGTTTAGATTTGGGGTTAGGTTTAGATTTTAGGTTTAGATTTGGGGTTAGGTTTAGATTTTCGGTTTAGATTTGGGGTTAGGTTTAGATTTGGGGTTAGGTTTAGATTTTAGGTTTAGATTTGGGGTTAGGTTTAGATTTTAGGTTTAGATTTGGGGTTAGATTTGGGGTTAGGTTTAGATTTTAGGTTTAGATTTGGGGTTAGGTTTAGATTTGGGGTTAGGTTTAGATTTTAGGTTTAGATTTGGGGTTAGATTTGGGGTTAGGTTTAGATTTGGGGTTAGGTTTAGATTTGGGGTTAGGTTTAGATTTTAGGTTTAGATTTGGGGTTAGGTTTAGATTTTCGGTTTAGATTTGGGGTTAGGTTAGATTTGGGGTTAGGTTTAGATTTTAGGTTTAGATTTGGGGATAGGTTTAGATTTTAGGTTTAGATTTGGGGTTAGGTTTAGATTTGGGGTTAGGTTTAGATTTTAGGTTTAGATTTGGGGTTAGGTTTAGATTTTAGGTTAGGTTTAGATTTTAGGTTTAGATTTTAGGTTTAGATTTGGGGTTAGGTTTAGATTTTAGGTTTAGATTTGGGGTTAGGTTTAGATTTCGGGTTAGGTTTAGATTTTAGGTTTAGATTTGGGGTTAGGTTTAGATTTGGGGTTAGGTTTAGATTTTAGGTTTAGATTTGGGGTTAGGCTTAGATTTTAGGTTTAGATTTGGGGTTAGGTTTAGATTTTAGGTTTAGATTTGGGGTTAGGTTTAGATTTTAGGTTTAGATTTGGGGTTGGGTTTAGATTTGGGGTTAGGTTTAGATTTTATATTTAGATTTGGGGTTAGGTTTAGATTTTCGGTTTAGATTTGGGGTTAGGTTTAGATTTGAGGTTAGGTTTAGATTTTAGGTTTAGATTTGGGGTTAGGTTTAGATTTTAGGTTTAGTTTTGGGGTTAGGTTTAGATTTTAGGTTTAGATTTGGGGTTAGGTTTAGATTTTAGGTTTAGATTTGTGATTAGGTTTAGATTCGGGGTTAGGTTTAGATTTTAGGTTTAGATTTGGGGTTAGGTTTAGATTTTAGGTTTAGATTTGGGGTTAGATTTGGGGTTAGGTTTAGATTTGGGGTTAGGTTTAGATTTGGTGTTAGGTTTAGATTTTAGGTTTAGATTTGGGGTTAGGTTTAGATTTGGGGTTTAGATTTGGGGTTAGGTTTAGATTTTAGGTTTAGATTTGGGGTTAGGTTTAGATTTTAGGTTTAGATTTGGGGTTAGGTTTAGATTTGGGGTTAGGTTTAGATTTTAGGTTTAGATTTGGGGTTAGGTTTAGATTTTAGGTTTAGATTTTAGGTTTAGATTTGGGGTTAGGTTTAGATTTTAGGTTTAGATTTGGGGTTAGGTTTAGATTTTAGGTTTAGATTTGGGGTTAGGTTTAGATTTGGGGTTAGGTTTAGATTTTAGGTTTAGATTTGGGGTTAGGTTTAGATTTTAGGTTTAGATTTGGGGTTAGCTTTAGATTTTCGGTTTAGATTTGGAGTTAGGTTTAGATTTTAGGTTAGGTTTAGATTTTAGGTTTAGATTTTAGGTTTAGATTTTAGGTTTAGATTTCGGGTTAGGTTTAGATTTTAGGTTTAGATTTGGGGTTAGGTTTAGATTTTAGGTTTAGATTTGGGGTTAGGTTTAGATTTTAGGTTTAGATTTGGGGTTAGGTTTAGATTTTAGGTTTAGATTTGGGGTTAGGTTTAGATTTTAGGTTTAGATTTGGGGTTAGGTTTAGATTTGGGGTTAGGTTTAGATTTTAGGTTTAGATTTGGGGTTAGGTTTAGATTTGGGGTTAGGTTTAGATTTTAGGTTTAAATTTGGGGTTAGGCTTAGATTTTAGGTTTAGATTTGGGGTTAGGTTTAGATTTTAGGTTTAGATTTGGGGTTAGGTTTAGATTTTAGGTTTAGATTTGGGGTTGGGTTTAGATTTGGGGTTAGGTTTAGATTTTATGTTTAGATTTGGGGTTAGGTTTAGATTTTAGGTTTAGATTTGGGGTTAGGTTTAGATTTGAGGTTAGGTTTAGATTTTAGGTTTAGATTTGGGGTTAGGTTTAGATTTGGGGTTAGGTTTAGATTTTAGGTTTAGATTTTAGGTTTAGATTTGGGGTTAGGTTTAGATTTTAGGTTTAGATTTGGGGTTAGGTTTAGATTTTAGGTTTAGATTTGGGGTTAGGTTTAGATTTGGGGTTGAGATTTGGGGTGAGGTTTAGATTTTAGGTTTAGATTTGGGGTTAGGTTTAGATATGGGGTTAGGTTTAGATTTTAGGTTTAGATTTGGGGTTAGGTTTAGATTTTAGGTTAGGTTTAGATTTTAGGTTTAGATTTGGGGTTAGGTTTAGATTTTCGGTTTAGATTTGGGGTTAGGTTTAGATTTTCGGTTTAGATTTGGGGTTAGGTTTAGATTTGGGCTTAGGTTTAGATTTTAGGTTTAGATTTGGGGTTAGGCTTAAATTTTAGGATAGATTTGGGGTTAGGTTTAGATTTTAGGTTTAGATTTGGGGTTAGGTTTAGATTTTAGGTTTAGATTTGGGGTTAGGTTTGATTTGGGGTTAGGTTTAGATTTTAGGTTTAGATTTGGGGTTAGGTTTAGATTTTAGGTTTAGATTTGAGGTTAGGTTTAGATTTGGGGTTAGGTTTAGATTTGGGGTTAGGTTTAGATTTTAGGTTTAGATTTGGGGTTAGGCTTAGATTTTAGGTTTAGATTTGGGGTTAGATTTGGGGTTAGGTTTAGATTTGGGGTTAGGTTTAGATTTTAGGTTTAGATTTGAGGTTAGGTTTAGATTTGGGGTTAGGTTTAGATTTGGGGTTAGGTTTAGATTTTAGGTTTAGATTTGGGGTTAGGTTTAGATTTTAGGTTTAGATTTGGGGTTAGATTTGGGGTTAGGTTTAGATTTGGGGTTAGGTTTAGATTTTAGGTTTAGATTTGGGGTTAGGTTTAGATTTGGGGTTAGGTTTAGATTTTAGGTTTAGATTTGGGGTTAGATTTGGGGTTAGGTTTAGATTTGGGGTTAGGTTTAGATTTTAGGTTTAGATTTGGGGTTAGGTTTAGATTTGGGGTTAGGTTTAGATTTTCGGTTTAGATTTGGGGTTAGGTTTAGATTTTAGGTTTAGATTTGGGGTTAGGTTTAGATTTGGGGTTAGGTTTAGATTTTAGGTTTAGATTTGGGGTTAGGTTTAGATTTTAGGTTAGGTTTAGATTTTAGGTTTAGATTTTAGGTTTAGATTTGCGGTTAGGTTTAGATTTTAGGTTTAGATTTGGGGTTAGGTTTAGATTTTAGGTTTAGATTTGGGGTTAGGTTTAGATTTTAGGTTTAGATTTGGGGTTAGGTTTAGATTTTAGGTTTAGATTTTAGGTTTAGATTTGGGGTTAGGTTTAGATTTTAGGTTTAGATTTGGGGTTAGGTTTAGATTTTACGTTTAGATTTTAGGTTTAGATTTGGGGTTAGGTTTAGATTTTAGGTTTAGATTTGGGGTTAGGTTTAGATTTTAGGTTTAGATTTTAGGTTTAGATTTGGGGTTTAGATTTGGGGTTAGGTTTAGATTTTAGGTTTAGATTTGGGGTTAGGTTTAGATTTTAGGTTTAGATTTGGGGTTAGGTTTAGATTTTAGGTTTAGATTTGGGGTTAGGTTTAGATTTTAGGTTAGGTTTAGATTTTAGGTTTAGATTTTAGGTTTAGATTTGCGGTTAGGTTTAGATTTTAGGTTTAGATTTGGGGTTAGGTTTAGATTTGGGGTTAGGTTTAGATTTTAGGTTTAGATTTGGGGTTAGGTTTAGATTTGAGGTTAGGTTTAGATTTTAGGTTTAGATTTGGGGTTAGGTTTAGATTTTAGGTTTAGATTTTAGGTTTAGATTTGGGGTTAGGTTTAGATTTTAGGTTTAGATTTGGGGTTAGGTTTAGATTTTAGGTTTAGATTTGGGGTTAGGTTTAGATTTTAGGTTTAGATTTGTGGTTAGGTTTAGATTTGGGGTTAGGTTTAGATTTTAGGTTTAGATTTGGGGTTAGGTTTAGATTTTAGGTTTAGATTTGGGGTTAGGTTTAGGTTTTAGGTTAGGTTTAGATGTTAGGTTTAGATTTGGGGATAGGTTTAGATTTGGGGTTAGGTTTAGATTTTAGGTTTAGATTTTAGGTTTAGATTTGGGGTTAGGTTTAGATTTTAGGTTTAGATTTGGGGTTAGGTTTAGATTTTAGGTTTAGATTTGGGGTTAGGTTTAGATTTGGGGTTGAGATTTGGGGTGAGGTTTAGATTTTAGGTTTAGATTTGGGGTTAGGTTTAGATATGGGGTTAGGTTTAGATTTTAGGTTTAGATTTGGGGTTAGGTTTAGATTTTAGGTTAGGTTTAGATTTTAGGTTTAGATTTGGGGTTAGGTTTAGATTTTCGGTTTAGATTTGGGGTTAGGTTTAGATTTTCGGTTTAGATTTGGGGTTAGGTTTAGATTTGGGCTTAGGTTTAGATTTTAGGTTTAGATTTGGGGTTAGGCTTAAATTTTAGGATAGATTTGGGGTTAGGTTTAGATTTTAGGTTTAGATTTGGGGTTAGGTTTAGATTTTAGGTTTAGATTTGGGGTTAGGTTTGATTTGGGGTTAGGTTTAGATTTTAGGTTTAGATTTGGGGTTAGGTTTAGATTTTAGGTTTAGATTTGAGGTTAGGTTTAGATTTGGGGTTAGGTTTAGATTTGGGGTTAGGTTTAGATTTTAGGTTTAGATTTGGGGTTAGGTTTAGATTTTAGGTTTAGATTTGGGGTTAGATTTGGGGTTAGGTTTAGATTTGGGGTTAGGTTTAGATTTTAGGTTTAGATTTGAGGTTAGGTTTAGATTTGGGCTTAGGTTTAGATTTGGGGTTAGGTTTAGATTTTAGGTTTAGATTTGGGGTTAGATTTGGGGTTAGGTTTAGATTTGGGGTTAGGTTTAGATTTTAGGTTTAGATTTGGGGTTAGGTTTAGATTTGGGGTTAGGTTTAGATTTTAGGTTTAGATTTGGGGTTAGATTTGGGGTTAGGTTTAGATTTGGGGTTAGGTTTAGATTTTAGGTTTAGATTTGGGGTTAGGTTTAGATTTGGGGTTAGGTTTAGATTTTCGGTTTAGATTTGGGGTTAGGTTTAGATTTTAGGTTTAGATTTGGGGTTAGGTTTAGATTTGGGGTTAGGTTTAGATTTTAGGTTTAGATTTGGGGTTAGGTTTAGATTTTAGGTTAGGTTTAGATTTTAGGTTTAGATTTTAGGTTTAGATTTGCGGTTAGGTTTAGATTTTAGGTTTAGATTTGGGGTTAGGTTTAGATTTTAGGTTTAGATTTGGGGTTAGGTTTAGTTTTTAGGTTTAGATTTGGGGTTAGGTTTAGATTTTAGGTTTAGATTTTAGGTTTAGATTTGGGGTTAGGTTTAGATTTTAGGTTTAGATTTGGGGTTAGGTTTAGATTTTACGTTTAGATTTTAGGTTTAGATTTGGGGTTAGGTTTAGATTTTAGGTTTAGATTTGGGGTTAGGTTTAGATTTGGGGTTAGGTTTAGATTTTAGGTTTAGATTTGGGGTTAGGTTTAGATTTTAGGTTTAGATTTGGGGTTAGATTTGGGGTTAGGTTTAGATTTGGGGTTAGGTTTAGATTTGGTGTTAGGTTTAGATTTTAGGTTTAGATTTTAGGTTTAGATTTGGGGTTTAGATTTGGGGTTAGGTTTAGATTTTAGGTTTAGATTTGGGGTTAGGTTTAGATTTTAGGTTTAGATTTGGGGTTAGGTTTAGATTTGGGGTTAGGTTTAGATTTTAGGTTTAGATTTGGGGTTAGGTTTAGATTTTAGGTTTAGATTTGGGGTTAGATTTGGGGTTAGGTTTAGATTTGGGTTAGGTTTAGATTTGGTGTTAGGTTTAGATTTTAGGTTTAGATTTGGGGTTAGGTTTCGATTTTAGGTTTAGATTTGGGGTTAGATTTGGGGTTAGGTTTAGATTTGGGGTTAGGTTTAGATTTGGGGTTAGGTTTAGATTTGGTGTTAGGTTTAGATTTTCGGTTTAGATTTGGGGTTAGGTTTAGATTTTAGGTTTAGATTTGGTGTTAGGTTTAGATTTTAGGTTTAGATTTGGGGTTAGGTTTAGATTTTAGGTTTAGATTTGGGGTTAGGTTTAGATTTTAGGTTTAGATTTTAGGTTTAGATTTGGGGTTAGGTTTAGATTTTAGGTTTAGATTTGGGGTTAGGTTTAGATTTTAGGTTTAGATTTGGGGTTAGGTTTAGATTTTAGGTTTAGATTTGGAGTTAGGTTTAGATTTTAGGTTAGGTTTAGATTTTAGGTTTAGATTTTAGGTTTAGATTTGGGGTTAGGTTTAGATTTTAGGTTTAGATTTGGGGTTAGGTTTAGATTTGGGGTTAGGTTTATGTTTTAGGTTTAGATTTGGGGTTAGGTTTAGATTTTAGGTTTAGATTTGGGGTTAGGTTTAGATTTTAGGTTTAGATTTGGGGTTAGGTTTAGATTTTAGGTTTAGATTTGGGGTTAGGTTTAGATTTGGGGTTTAGATTTGGGGTTAGGTTTAGATTTTAGGTTTAGATTTGGGGTTAGGTTTAGATTTGGGGTTGGGTTTAGATTTTAGGTTTAGATTTGGGGTTAGGTTTAGATTTGGGGTTAGGTTTAGATTTTAGGTTTAGATTTGGGGTTAGGTTTAGATTTGAGGTTTAGATTTGGGGTTAGGTTTAGATTTGGGGTTAGGTTTAGATTTTAGGTTTAGATTTGGGGTTAGGTTTAGATTTTAGGTTTAGATTTGGGGTTAGGTTTAGATTTTCGGTTTAGATTTGGGGTTAGGTTTAGATTTGGGGTTAGGTTTAGATTTTAGGTTTAGATTTGGGGTTAGGTTTAGATTTTAGGTTTAGATTTGGGGTTAGATTTGGGGTTAGGTTTAGATTTTAGGTTTAGATTTGGGGTTAGGTTTAGATTTGGGGTTAGGTTTAGATTTTAGGTTTAGATTTGGGGTTAGATTTGGGGTTAGGTTTAGATTTGGGGTTAGGTTTAGATTTGGGGTTAGGTTTAGATTTTAGGTTTAGATTTGGGGTTAGGTTTAGATTTTCGGTTTAGATTTGGGGTTAGGTTTAGATTTGGGGTTAGGTTTAGATTTTAGGTTTAGATTTGGGGTTAGGTTTAGATTTTAGGTTAGGTTTAGATTTTAGGTTTAGATTTTAGGTTTAGATTTGCGGTTAGGTTTAGATTTTAGGTTTAGATTTGGGGTTAGGTTTAGATTTTAGGTTTAGATTTGGGGTTAGGTTTAGATTTGGGGTTAGGTTTAGATTTTAGGTTTAGATTTGGGGTTAGGTTTAGATTTTAGGTTAGGTTTAGATTTTAGGTTTAGATTTTAGGTTTAGATTTGGGGTTAGGTTTAGATTTTAGGTTTAGATTTGGGGTTAGGTTTAGATTTCGGGTTAGGTTTAGATTTTAGGTTTAGATTTGGGGTTAGATTTGGGGTTAGGTTTAGATTTGGGGTTAGGTTTAGATTTGGGGTTAGGTTTAGATTTTAGGTTTAGATTTGGGGTTAGGTTTAGATTTGGGGTTAGGTTTAGATTTTCGGTTTAGATTTGGGGTTAGGTTTAGATTTGGGGTTAGGTTTAGATTTGGGGTTAGGTTTAGATTTTAGGTTTAGATTTGGGGTTAGGTTTAGATTTTAGGTTTAGATTTGGGGTTAGGTTTAGATTTGGGGTTAGGGTTAGATTTGGGGTTAGGGTTAGATTTTAGGTTTAGATTTGGGGTTAGGTTTAGATTTGGGGTTAGGTTTAGATTTTAGGTTTAGATTTGGGGTTAGGTTTAGATTTTAGGTTTAGATTTGGAGTTAGGTTTAGATTTTAGGTTTAGATTTGGGGTTAGGTTTAGTTTTTAGGTTTAGATTTGGGGTTAGGTTTAGATTTGGGGTTAGGTTTAGATTTTAGGTTTAGATTTGGGGTTAGGTTTAGATTTTAGGTTTAGATTTGGGGTTAGGTTTAGATTTTAGGTTTAGATTTGGAGTTAGGTTTAGATTTTAGGTTAGGTTTAGATTTTAGGTTTAGATTTTAGGTTTAGATTTGGGGTTAGGTTTAGATTTTAGGTTTAGATTTGGGGTTAGGTTTAGATTTGGGGTTAGGTTTATGTTTTAGGTTTAGATTTGGGGTTAGGTTTAGATTTTAGGTTTAGATTTGGGGTTAGGTTTAGATTTTAGGTTTAGATTTGGGGTTAGGTTTAGATTTTAGGTTTAGATTTGGGGTTAGGTTTAGATTTGGGGTTTAGATTTGGGGTTAGGTTTAGATTTTAGGTTTAGATTTGGGGTTAGGTTTAGATTTGGGGTTGGGTTTAGATTTTAGGTTTAGATTTGGGGTTAGGTTTAGATTTGGGGTTAGGTTTAGATTTTAGGTTTAGATTTGGGGTTAGGTTTAGATTTGAGGTTTAGATTTGGGGTTAGGTTTAGATTTGGGGTTAGGTTTAGATTTTAGGTTTAGATTTGGGGTTAGGTTTAGATTTTAGGTTTAGATTTGGGGTTAGGTTTAGATTTTCGGTTTAGATTTGGGGTTAGGTTTAGATTTGGGGTTAGGTTTAGATTTTAGGTTTAGATTTGGGGTTAGGTTTAGATTTTAGGTTTAGATTTGGGGTTAGATTTGGGGTTAGGTTTAGATTTTAGGTTTAGATTTGGGGTTAGGTTTAGATTTGGGGTTAGGTTTAGATTTTAGGTTTAGATTTGGGGTTAGATTTGGGGTTAGGTTTAGATTTGGGGTTAGGTTTAGATTTGGGGTTAGGTTTAGATTTTAGGTTTAGATTTGGGGTTAGGTTTAGATTTTCGGTTTAGATTTGGGGTTAGGTTTAGATTTGGGGTTAGGTTTAGATTTTAGGTTTAGATTTGGGGTTAGGTTTAGATTTTAGGTTAGGTTTAGATTTTAGGTTTAGATTTTAGGTTTAGATTTGCGGTTAGGTTTAGATTTTAGGTTTAGATTTGGGGTTAGGTTTAGATTTTAGGTTTAGATTTGGGGTTAGGTTTAGATTTGGGGTTAGGTTTAGATTTTAGGTTTAGATTTGGGGTTAGGTTTAGATTTTAGGTTAGGTTTAGATTTTAGGTTTAGATTTTAGGTTTAGATTTGGGGTTAGGTTTAGATTTTAGGTTTAGATTTGGGGTTAGGTTTAGATTTCGGGTTAGGTTTAGATTTTAGGTTTAGATTTGGGGTTAGATTTGGGGTTAGGTTTAGATTTGGGGTTAGGTTTAGATTTGGGGTTAGGTTTAGATTTTAGGTTTAGATTTGGGGTTAGGTTTAGATTTGGGGTTAGGTTTAGATTTTCGGTTTAGATTTGGGGTTAGGTTTAGATTTGGGGTTAGGTTTAGATTTGGGGTTAGGTTTAGATTTTAGGTTTAGATTTGGGGTTAGGTTTAGATTTTAGGTTTAGATTTGGGGTTAGGTTTAGATTTGGGGTTAGGGTTAGATTTGGGGTTAGGGTTAGATTTTAGGTTTAGATTTGGGGTTAGGTTTAGATTTGGGGTTAGGTTTAGATTTTAGGTTTAGATTTGGGGTTAGGTTTAGATTTTAGGTTTAGATTTGGAGTTAGGTTTAGATTTTAGGTTTAGATTTGGGGTTAGGTTTAGTTTTTAGGTTTAGATTTGGGGTTAGGTTTAGATTTGGGGTTAGGTTTAGATTTTAGGTTTAGATTTGGGGTTAGGTTTAGATTTTAGGTTTAGATTTGGAGTTAGGTTTAGATTTTAGGTTAGGTTTAGATTTTAGGTTTAGATTTTAGGTTTAGATTTGGAGTTAGGTTTAGATTTTAGGTTTAGCTTTGGGGTTAGGTTTAGATTTGGGGTTAGGTTTAGATTTTAGGTTTAGATTTGGGGTTAGGTTTAGATTTTAGGTTAGGTTTACATTTTAGGTTTAGATTTGGGGTTAGGTTTAGATTTGGGGTTAGGTTTAGATTTTAGGTTTAGATTTGGGGTTAGGTTTAGATTTGGGGTTAGGTTTACATTTTAGGTTTAGATTTGGGGTTAGGTTTAGATTTGGGGTTAGGTTTAGATTTTAGGTTTAGATTTGGGGTTAGGTTTAGACTTGGGGTTAGGTTTAGATTTTAGGTTTAGATTTGGGGTTAGGTTTAGATTTTAGGTTTAGATTTGGGGTTAGGTTTAGATTTGGGGTTTAGATTTGGGGTTAGGTTTAGATTTTAGGTTTAGATTTGGGGTTAGGTTTAGATTTGGGGTTAGGTTTAGATTTTAGGTTTAGATTTGGGGTTAGGTTTAGATTTGGGGTTAGGTTTAGATTTTCGGTTTAGATTTGGGGTTAGGTTTAGATTTTCGGTTTAGATTTGGGGTTAGGTTTAGATTTGGGCTTAGGTTTAGATTTTAGGTTTAGATTTGGGTTTAGGCTTAAATTTTAGGATAGATTTGGGGTTAGGTTTAGATTTTAGGTTTATATTTGGGGTTAGGTTTAGATTTTAGGTTTAGATTTGGGGTTAGGTTTAGATTTGGGGTTAGGTTTAGATTTTAGGTTTAGATTTGGGGTTAGGTTTAGATTTGGGGTTAGGTTTAGATTTTAGGTTTAGATTTGGGGTTAGGTTTAGATTTTCAGTTTAGATTTGGGGTTAGGTTTAGATTTGGGGTTAGGTTTAGATTTTAGGTTTAGATTTGGGGTTAGGTTTAGATTTTAGGTTTAGATTTGGGGTTAGATTTGGGGTTAGGTTTAGATTTTGGGTTAGGTTTAGATTTGGGGTTAGGTTTAGATTTTAGGTTTAGATTTGGGGTTAGGTTTAGATTTGGGGTTAGGTTTAGATTTTAGGTTTAGATTTGGGGTTAGGTTTAGATTTTAGGTTAGGTTTAGATTTTAGGTTTAGATTTTAGGTTTAGATTTGCGGTTAGGTTTAGATTTTAGGTTTAGATTTGGGGTTAGGTTTAGATTTGGGGTTAGGTTTAGATTTTAGGTTTAGATTTGGGGTTAGGTTTAGATTTTAGGTTTAGATTTGGGGTTAGGTTTAGATTTGGGGTTAGGTTTAGATTTTAGGTTTAGATTTGGGGTTAGGTTTAGATTTTAGGTTTAGATTTGGGGTTAGGTTTAGATTTGGGGTTAGGTTTAGATTTTAGGTTTAGATTTGGGGTTAGGTTTAGATTTTAGGTTTAGATTTGGGGTTAGGTTTAGGTTTTAGGTTAGGTTTAGATTTTAGGTTTAGATTTGGGGATAGGTTTAGATTTGGGGTTAGGTTTAGATTTTAGGTTTAGATTTTAGGTTTAGATTTGGGGTTAGGTTTAGATTTTAGGTTTAGATTTGGGGTTAGGTTTAGATTTGGGGTTAGGTTTAGATTTGGGGTTTAGATTTGGGGTTAGGTTTAGATTTGGGGTTAGGTTTAGATTTTAGGTTTAGATTTGGGGTTAGGTTTAGATTTGGGGTTAGGTTTAGATTTTAGGTTTAGATTTGGGTTTAGGCTTAAATTTTAGGATAGATTTGGGGTTAGGTTTAGATTTTAGGTTTATATTTGGGGTTAGGTTTAGATTTTAGGTTTAGATTTGGGGTTAGGTTTAGATTTGGGGTTAGGTTTAGATTTTAGGTTTAGATTTGGGGTTAGGTTTAGATTTGGGGTTAGGTTTAGATTTTAGGTTTAGATTTGGGGTTAGGTTTAGATTTTCAGTTTAGATTTTGGGTTAGGTTTAGATTTGGGGTTAGGTTTAGATTTTAGGTTTAGATTTGGGGTTAGGTTTAGATTTTAGGTTTAGATTTGGGGTTAGATTTGGGGTTAGGTTTAGATTTGGGGTTAGGTTTAGATTTGGGGTTAGGTTTAGATTTTAGGTTTAGATTTGGGGTTAGGTTTAGATTTGGGGTTAGGTTTAGATTTTAGGTTTAGATTTGGGGTTAGGTTTAGATTTTAGGTTAGGTTTAGATTTTAGGTTTAGATTTTAGGTTTAGATTTGCGGTTAGGTTTAGATTTTAGGTTTAGATTTGGGGTTAGGTTTAGATTTGGGGTTAGGTTTAGATTTTAGGTTTAGATTTGGGGTTAGGTTTAGATTTTAGGTTTAGATTTGGGGTTAGGTTTAGATTTGGGGTTAGGTTTAGATTTTAGGTTTAGATTTGGGGTTAGGTTTAGATTTTAGGTTTAGATTTGGGGTTAGGTTTAGATTTGGGGTTAGGTTTAGATTTTAGGTTTAGATTTGGGGTTAGGTTTAGATTTTAGGTTTAGATTTGGGGTTAGGTTTAGGTTTTAGGTTAGGTTTAGATTTTAGGTTTAGATTTGGGGATAGGTTTAGATTTGGGGTTAGGTTTAGATTTTAGGTTTAGATTTTAGGTTTAGATTTGGGGTTAGGTTTAGATTTTAGGTTTAGATTTGGGGTTAGGTTTAGATTTGGGGTTAGGTTTAGATTTGGGGTTTAGATTTGGGGTTAGGTTTAGATTTGGGGTTAGGTTTAGATTTGGGGTTAGGTTTAGATTTTAGGTTTAGATTTGGGGTTAGGTTTAGATTTGGGGTTAGGTTTAGATTTTAGGTTTAGATTTGGGGTTAGGCTTAAATTTTAGGATAGATTTGGGGTTAGGTTTAGATTTTAGGTTTAGATTTCGGGTTAGGTTTAGATTTTAGGTTTAGATTTGGGGTTAGGTTTAGATTTGGGGTTAGGTTTAGATTTTAGGTTTAGATTTGGGGTTAGGTTTAGATTTGGGGTTAGGTTTAGATTTTAGGTTTAGATTTGGGGTTAGGTTTAGATTTGGGGTTAGGTTTAGATTTTAGGTTTAGATTTGGGGTTAGGTTTAGATTTTAGGTTTAGATTTGGGGTTAGGTTTAGATTTGGGGTTTAGATTTGGGGTTAGGTTTAGATTTTAGGTTTAGATTTGGGGTTAGGTTTAGATTTGGGGTTAGGTTTAGATTTTAGGTTTAGATTTGGGGTTAGGTTTAGATTTGGGGTTAGGTTTAGATTTTAGGTTTAGATTTGGGGTTAGGTTTAGATTTTCGGTTTACATTTGGGGTTAGGTTTAGATTTTCGGTTTAGATTTGGGGTTAGGTTTAGATTTGGGCTTAGGTTTAGATTTTAGGTTTAGATTTGGGGTTAGGCTTAAATTTTAGGATAGATTTGGGGTTAGGTTTAGATTTTAGGTTTATATTTGGGGTTAGGTTTAGATTTTAGGTTTAGATTTGGGGTTAGGTTTAGATTTGGGGTTAGGTTTAGATTTTAGGTTTAGATTTGGGGTTAGGTTTAGATTTGGGGTTAGGTTTAGATTTTAGGTTTAGATTTGGGGTTAGGTTTAGATTTTCGGTTTAGATTTGGGGTTAGGTTTAGATTTGGGGTTAGGTTTAGATTTTAGGTTTAGATTTGGGGTTAGGTTTAGATTTTAGGTTTAGATTTGGGGTTAGATTTGGGGTTAGGTTTAGATTTGGGGTTAGGTTTAGATTTGGGGTTAGGTTTAGATTTTATGTTTAGATTTGGGGTTAGGTTTAGATTTGGGGTTAGGTTTAGATTTTAGGTTTAGATTTGGGGTTAGGTTTAGCTTTTAGATTAGGTTTAGATTTTAGGTTTAGATTTTAGGTTTAGATTTGCGGTTAGGTTTAGATTTTAGGTTTAGATTTGGGGTTAGGTTTAGATTTGGGGTTAGGTTTAGATTTTAGGTTTAGATTTGGGGTTAGGTTTAGATTTTAGGTTTAGATTTGGGGTTAGGTTTAGATTTGGGGTTAGGTTTAGATTTTAGGTTTAGATTTGGGGTTAGGTTTAGATTTTAGGTTTAGATTTGGGGTTAGGTTTAGATTTGGGGTTAGGTTTAGATTTTAGGTTTAGATTTGGGGTTAGGTTTAGATTTTAGGTTTAGATTTGGGGTTAGGTTTAGGTTTTAGGTTAGGTTTAGATTTTAGGTTTAGATTTGGGGATAGGTTTAGATTTGGGGTTAGGTTTAGATTTTAGGTTTAGTTTTTAGGTTTAGATTTGGGGTTAGGTTTAGATTTTAGGTTTAGATTTGGGGTTAGGTTTAGATTTGGGGTTAGGTTTAGATTTTAGGTTTAGATTTGGGGTTAGGTTTAGATTTGGGGTTAGGTTTAGATTTTAGGTTTAGATTTGGGGTTAGGTTTAGATTTGGGGTTAGGTTTAGATTTTAGGTTCAGATTTGGGGTTAGGTTTAGATTTTAGGTTTAGATTTGGGGTTAGGTTTAGATTTGGGGTTTAGATTTGGGGTTAGGTTTAGATTTTAGGTTTAGATTTGGGGTTAGGTTTAGATTTGGGGTTAGGTTTAGATTTTAGGTTTAGATTTGGGGTTAGGTTTAGATTTGGGGTTAGGTTTAGATTTTAGGTTTAGATTTGGGGTTAGGTTTAGATTTTCGGTTTAGATTTGGGGTTAGGTTTAGATTTTCGGTTTAGATTTGGGGTTAGGTTTAGATTTGGGCTTAGGTTTAGATTTTAGGTTTAGATTTGGGGTTAGGCTTAAATTTTAGGATAGATTTGGGGTTAGGTTTAGATTTTAGGTTTAGATTTGGGGTTAGGTTTAGATTTTAGGTTTAGATTTGGGGTTAGGTTTAGATTTTCGGTTTAGATTTGGGGTTAGGTTTAGATTTGGGGTTAGGTTTAGATTTTAGGTTTAGATTTGGGGTTAGGTTTAGATTTTAGGTTTAGATTTGGGGTTAGATTTGGGGTTAGGTTTAGATTTGGGGTTAGGTTTAGATTTGGGGTTAGGTTTAGATTTTAGGTTTAGATTTGGGGTTAGGTTTAGATTTGGGGTTAGGTTTAGATTTTAGGTTTAGATTTGGGGTTAGGTTTAGATTTTAGGTTAGGTTTAGATTTTAGGTTTAGATTTTAGGTTTAGATTTGCGGTTAGGTTTAGATTTTAGGTTTAGATTTGGGGTTAGGTTTAGATTTGGGGTTAGGTTTAGATTTTAGGTTTAGATTTGGGCTTAGGTTTAGATTTTAGGTTTAGATTTGGGGTTAGGTTTAGATTTGGGGTTAGGTTTAGATTTTAGGTTTAGATTTGGGGTTAGGTTTAGATTTGGGGTTAGGTTTAGATTTGGGGTTAGGTTTAGATTTGGGGTTAGGTTTAGATTTTAGGTTTAGATTTGGGGTTAGGTTTAGATTTTAGGTTTAGATTTGGGGTTAGGTTTAGATTTTAGGTTTAGATTTGGGGTTAGGTTTAGGTTTTAGGTTAGGTTTAGATTTTAGGTTTAGATTTGGGGATAGGTTTAGATTTGGGGTTAGGTTTAGATTTTAGGTTTAGATTTTAGGTTTAGATTTGGGGTTAGGTTTAGATTTTAGGTTTAGATTTGGGGTTAGGTTTAGATTTTTGGTTTAGATTTGGGGTTAGGTTTAGATTTGGGGTTTAGATTTGGGGTGAGGTTTAGATTTTAGGTTTAGATTTGGGGTTAGGTTTAGATTTGGGGTTAGGTTTAGATTTTAGGTTTAGATTTGGGGTTAGGTTTAGATTTTAGGTTAGGTTTAGATTTGAGGTTTAGATTTGGGGTTAGGTTTAGATTTTCGGTTTAGATTTGGGGTTAGGTTTAGATTTTCGGTTTAGATTTGGGGTTAGGTTTAGATTTGGGCTTAGGTTTAGATTTTAGGTTTAGATTTGGGGTTAGGCTTAAATTTTAGGATAGATTTGGGGTTAGGTTTAGATTTTAGGTTTAGATTTGGGGTTAGGTTTAGATTTTAGGTTTAGATTTGGGGTTAGGTTTGATTTGGGGTTAGGTTTAGATTTTAGGTTTAGATTTGGGGTTAGGTTTAGATTTTAGGTTTAGATTTGAGGTTAGGTTTAGATTTGGGGTTAGGTTTAGATTTGGGGTTAGGTTTAGATTTTAGGTTTAGATTTGGGGTTAGGCTTAGATTTTAGGTTTAGATTTGGGGTTAGATTTGGGGTTAGGTTTAGATTTGGGGTTAGGTTTAGATTTTAGGTTTAGATTTGAGGTTAGGTTTAGATTTGGGGTTAGGTTTAGATTTGGGGTTAGGTTTAGATTTTAGGTTTAGATTTGGGGTTAGGTTTAGATTTGGGGTTAGGTTTAGATTTTCGGTTTAGATTTGGGGTTAGGTTTAGATTTTAGGTTTAGATTTGGGGTTAGGTTTAGATTTTAGGTTTAGATTTGGGGTTAGGTTTAGATTTGGGGTTAGGTTTAGATTTGGGGTTAGGTTTAGATTTTAGGTTTAGATTTGGGGTTAGGTTTAGATTTTCGGTTTAGATTTGGGGTTAGGTTTAGATTTGGGGTTAGGTTTAGATTTTAGGTTTAGATTTGGGGTTAGGTTTAGATTTTAGGTTTAGATTTGGGGTTAGATTTGGGGTTAGGTTTAGATTTGGGGTTAGGTTTAGATTTGGGGTTAGGTTTAGATTTTAGGTTTATTTTTGGGGTTAGGTTTAGATTTGGGGTTAGGTTTAGATTTTAGGTTTAGATTTGGGGTTAGATTTGGGGTTAGGTTTAGATTTGGGGTTAGGTTTAGATTTGGGGTTAGGTTTAGATTTTAGGTTTAGATTTGGGGTTAGGTTTAGATTTTAGGTTAGGTTTAGATTTTAGGTTTAGATTTTAGGTTTAGATTTCCGGTTAGGTTTAGATTTTAGGTTTAGATTTGGGGTTAGGTTTAGATTTGGGGTTAGGTTTAGATTTTAGGTTTAGATTTGGGGTTAGGTTTAGATTTTAGGTTTAGATTTGGAGTTAGGTTTAGATTTTAGGTTAGGTTTAGATTTTAGGTTTAGATTTTAGGTTTAGATTTGGGGTTAGGTTTAGATTTTAGGTTTAGATTTGGGGTTAGGTTTAGATTTGGGTTTAGGTTTAGATTTTAGGTTTAGATTTGGGGTTAGGTTTAGATTTTAGGTTTAGATTTGGGGTTAGGTTTAGATTTGGGGTTAGGTTTAGATTTTAGGTTTAGATTTGGGGTTAGGTTTAGATTTTAGGTTTAGATTTGGGGTTAGGTTTAGGTTTTAGGTTAGGTTTAGATTTTAGGTTTAGATTTGGGGATAGGTTTAGATTTGGGGTTAGGTTTAGATTTTAGGTTTAGATTTTAGGTTTAGATTTGGGGTTAGGTTTAGATTTTAGGTTTAGATTTGGGGTTAGGTTTAGATTTTAGGTTTAGATTTGGGGTTAGGTTTAGATTTGGGGTTGAGATTTGGGGTGAGGTTTAGATTTTAGGTTTAGATTTGGGGTTAGGTTTAGATACGGGGTTAGGTTTAGATTTTAGGTTTAGATTTGGGGTTAGGTTTAGATTTTAGGTTAGGTTTAGATTTTAGGTTTAGATTTGGGGTTAGGTTTAGATTTTCGGTTTAGATTTGGGGTTAGGTTTAGATTTTCGGTTTAGATTTGGGGTTAGGTTTAGATTTTAGGTTTAGATTTGGGGTTAGGCTTAAATTTTAGGATAGATTTGGGGTTAGGTTTAGATTTTAGGTTTAGATTTGGGGTTAGGTTTAGATTTTAGGTTTAGATTTGGGGTTAGGTTTGATTTGGGGTTAGGTTTAGATTTTAGGTTTAGATTTGGGGTTAGGTTTAGATTTTAGGTTTAGATTTGAGGTTAGGTTTAGATTTGGGGTTAGGTTTAGATTTGGGGTTAGGTTTAGATTTTAGGTTTAGATTTGGGGTTAGGCTTAGATTTTAGGTTTAGATTTGGGGTTAGATTTGGGGTTAGGTTTAGATTTGGGGTTAGGTTTCGATTTTAGGTTTAGATTTGAGGTTAGGTTTAGATTTGGGGTTAGGTTTAGATTTGGGGTTAGGTTTAGATTTTAGGTTTAGATTTGGGGTTAGGTTTAGATTTTAGGTTTAGATTTGGGGTTAGATTTGGGGTTAGGTTTAGATTTGGGGTTAGGTTTAGATTTTAGGTTTAGATTTGGGGTTAGGTTTAGATTTGGGGTTAGGTTTAGATTTTAGGTTTAGATTTGGGGTTAGATTTGGGGTTAGGTTTAGATTTGGGGTTAGGTTTAGATTTTAGGTTTAGATTTGGGGTTAGGTTTAGATTTGGGGTTAGGTTTAGATTTTCGGTTTAGATTTGGGGTTAGGTTTAGATTTTAGGTTTAGATTTGGGGTTAGGTTTAGATTTTAGGTTAGGTTTAGATTTTAGGTTTAGATTTTAGGTTTAGATTTGCGGTTAGGTTTAGATTTTAGGTTTAGATTTGGGGTTAGGTTTAGATTTTAGGTTTAGATTTGGGGTTAGGTTTAGTTTTTAGGTTTAGATTTGGGGTTAGGTTTAGATTTTAGGTTTAGATTTTAGGTTTAGATTTGGGGTTAGGTTTAGATTTTAGGTTTAGATTTGGGGTTAGGTTTAGATTTTACGTTTAGATTTTAGGTTTAGATTTGGGGTTAGGTTTAGATTTTAGGTTTAGATTTGGGGTTAGGTTTAGATTTGGGGTTAGGTTTAGATTTTAGGTTTAGATTTGGGGTTAGGTTTAGATTTTAGGTTTAGATTTGGGGTTAGATTTGGGGTTAGGTTTAGATTTGGGGTTAGGTTTAGATTTGGTGTTAGGTTTAGATTTTAGGTTTAGATTTTAGGTTTAGATTTGGGGTTTAGATTTGGGGTTAGGTTTAGATTTTAGGTTTAGATTTGGGGTTAGGTTTAGATTTGGGGTTAGGTTTAGATTTGGTGTTAGGTTTAGATTTTAGGTTTAGATTTGGGGTTAGGTTTAGATTTTAGGTTTAGATTTGGTGTTAGGTTTAGATTTTAGGTTTAGATTTGGGGTTAGGTTTAGATTTTAGGTTTAGATTTGGGGTTAGGTTTAGATTTTAGGTTTAGATTTTAGGTTTAGATTTGGGGTTAGGTTTAGATTTTAGGTTTAGATTTGGGGTTAGGTTTAGATTTTAGGTTTAGATTTGGAGTTAGGTTTAGATTTTAGGTTAGGTTTAGATTTTACGTTTAGATTTTAGGTTTAGATTTGGGGTTAGGTTTAGATTTTAGGTTTAGATTTGGGGTTAGGTTTAGATTTGGGGTTAGGTTTATGTTTTAGGTTTAGATTTGGGGTTAGGTTTAGATTTTAGGTTTAGATTTGGGGTTAGGTTTAGATTTTAGGTTTAGATTTGGGGTTAGGTTTAGATTTTAGGTTTAGATTTGGGGTTAGGTTTAGATTTGGGGTTTAGATTTGGGGTTAGGTTTAGATTTTAGGTTTAGATTTGGGGTTAGGTTTAGATTTGGGGTTAGGTTTAGATTTTAGGTTTAGATTTGGGGTTAGGTTTAGATTTGGGGTTAGGTTTAGATTTTAGGTTTAGATTTGGGGTTAGGTTTAGATTTGAGGTTTAGATTTGGGGTTAGGTTTAGATTTGGGGTTAGGTTTAGATTTTAGGTTTAGATTTGGGGTTAGGTTTAGATTTTCGGTTTAGATTTGGGGTTAGGTTTAGATTTGGGGTTAGGTTTAGATTTTAGGTTTAGATTTGGGGTTAGGTTTAGATTTTAGGTTTAGATTTGGGGTTAGATTTGGGGTTAGGTTTAGATTTTAGGTTTAGATTTGGGGTTAGGTTTAGATTTGGGGTTAGGTTTAGATTTTAGGTTTAGATTTGGGGTTAGATTTGGGGTTAGGTTTAGATTTGGGGTTAGGTTTAGATTTGGGGTTAGGTTTAGATTTTAGGTTTAGATTTGGGGTTAGGTTTAGATTTTCGGTTTAGATTTGGGGTTAGGTTTAGATTTGGGGTTAGGTTTAGATTTTAGGTTTAGATTTGGGGATAGGTTTAGATTTTAGGTTTAGATTTGGGGTTAGGTTTAGATTTGGGGTTAGGTTTAGATTTTAGGTTTAGATTTGGGGTTAGGTTTAGATTTTAGGTTAGGTTTAGATTTTAGGTTTAGATTTTAGGTTTAGATTTGGGGTTAGGTTTAGATTTTAGGTTTAGATTTGGGGTTAGGTTTAGATTTCGGGTTAGGTTTAGATTTTAGGTTTAGATTTGGGGTTAGGTTTAGATTTGGGGTTAGGTTTAGATTTTAGGTTTAGATTTGGGGTTAGGCTTAGATTTTAGGTTTAGATTTGGGGTTAGGTTTAGATTTTAGGTTTAGATTTGGGGTTAGGTTTAGATTTTAGGTTTAGATTTGGGGTTGGGTTTAGATTTGGGGTTAGGTTTAGATTTTATGTTTAGATTTGGGGTTAGGTTTAGATTTTCGGTTTAGATTTGGGGTTAGGTTTAGATTTGAGGTTAGGTTTAGATTTTAGGTTTAGATTTGGGGTTAGGTTTAGATTTTAGGTTTAGTTTTGGGGTTAGGTTTAGATTTTAGGTTTAGATTTGGGGTTAGGTTTAGATTTTAGGTTTAGATTTGTGATTAGGTTTAGATTCGGGGTTAGGTTTAGATTTTAGGTTTAGATTTGGGGTTAGGTTTAGATTTTAGGTTTAGATTTGGGGTTAGATTTGGGGTTAGGTTTAGATTTGGGGTTAGGTTTAGATTTGGTGTTAGGTTTAGATTTTAGGTTTAGATTTGGGGTTAGGTTTAGATTTGGGTTTAGATTTGGGGTTAGGTTTAGATTTTAGGTTTAGATTTGGGGTTAGGTTTAGATTTTAGGTTTAGATTTGGGTTAGGTTTAGATTTGGGGTTAGGTTTAGATTTTAGGTTTAGATTTGGGGTTAGGTTTAGATTTTAGGTTTAGATTTTAGGTTTAGATTTGGGGTTAGGTTTAGATTTTAGGTTTAGATTTGGGGTTAGGTTTAGATTTTAGGTTTAGATTTGGGGTTAGGTTTAGATTTGGGGTTAGGTTTAGATTTTAGGTTTAGATTTGGGGTTAGGTTTAGATTTTAGGTTTAGATTTGGGGTTAGCTTTAGATTTTCGGTTTAGATTTGGAGTTAGGTTTAGATTTTAGGTTAGGTTTAGATTTTAGGTTTAGATTTTAGGTTTAGATTTTAGGTTTAGATTTCGGGTTAGGTTTAGATTTTAGGTTTAGATTTGGGGTTAGGTTTAGATTTTAGGTTTAGATTTGGGGTTAGGTTTAGATTTTAGGTTTAGATTTGGGGTTAGGTTTAGATTTTAGGTTTAGATTTGGGGTTAGGTTTAGATTTTAGGTTTAGATTTGGGGTTAGGTTTAGATTTGGGGTTAGGTTTAGATTTTAGGTTTAGATTTGGGGTTAGGTTTAGATTTGGGGTTAGGTTTAGATTTTAGGTTTAGATTTGGGGTTAGGCTTAGATTTTAGGTTTAGATTTGGGGTTAGGTTTAGATTTTAGGTTTAGATTTGGGGTTAGGTTTAGATTTTAGGTTTAGATTTGGGTTGGGTTTAGATTTGGGGTTAGGTTTAGATTTTATGTTTAGATTTGGGGTTAGGTTTAGATTTTAGGTTTAGATTTGGGGTTAGGTTTAGATTTGAGGTTAGGTTTAGATTTTAGGTTTAGATTTGGGGTTAGGTTTAGATTTTAGGTTTAGTTTTGGGGTTAGGTTTAGATTTTAGGTTTAGATTTGGGGTTAGGCTTAGATTTTAGGTTTAGATTTGGGGTTAGGTTTAGATTTTAGGTTTAGATTTGGGGTTAGGTTTAGATTTGAGGTTAGGTTTAGATTTTAGGTTTAGATTTGGGGTTAGGTTTAGATTTTAGGTTAGGTTTAGATTTGAGGTTTAGATTTGGGGTTAGGTTTAGATTTTCGGTTTAGATTTGGGGTTAGGTTTAGATTTTCGGTTTAGATTTGGGGTTAGGTTTAGATTTGGGCTTAGGTTTAGATTTTAGGTTTAGATTTGGGGTTAGGATTAAATTTTAGGATAGATTTGGGGTTAGGTTTAGATTTTAGGTTTAGATTTGGGGTTAGGTTTAGATTTTAGGTTTAGATTTGGGGTTAGGTTTGATTTGGGGTTAGGTTTAGATTTTAGGTTTAGATTTGGGGTTAGGTTTAGATTTTAGGTTTAGATTTGAGGTTAGGTTTAGATTTGGGGTTAGGTTTAGATTTGGGGTTAGGTTTAGATTTTAGGTTTAGATTTGGGCTTAGGCTTAGATTTTAGGTTTAGATTTGGGGTTAGATTTGGGGTTAGGTTTAGATTTGGGGTTAGGTTTAGATTTTAGGTTTAGATTTGAGGTTAGGTTTAGATTTGGGGTTAGGTTCAGATTTGGGGTTAGGTTTAGATTTTAGGTTTAGATTTGGGGTTAGGTTTAGATTTGGGGTTAGGTTTAGATTTTAGGTTTAGATTTGGGGTTAGGTTTAGATTTTAGGTTTAGATTTGGGGTTAGGTTTAGATTTTAGGTTAGATTTGGGGTTAGGTTTAGATTTGGGGTTAGGTTTAGATTTGGGGTTAGGTTTAGATTTTAGGTTTAGATTTGGGGTTAGGTTTAGATTTTAGGTTTAGATTTGGGGTTAGGTTTAGATTTGGGGTTAGGTTTAGATTTTAGGTTTAGATTTGGGGTTAGGTTTAGATTTTAGGTTTAGATTTGGGGTTAGATTTGGGGTTAGGTTTAGATTTGGGGTTAGGTTTAGATTTGGGGTTAGGTTTAGATTTTAGGTTTAGATTTGGGGTTAGGTTTAGATTTGGGGTTAGGTTTAGATTTTAGGTTTAGATTTGGGGTTAGATTTGGGGTTAGGTTTAGATTTGGGGTTAGGTTTAGATTTGGGGTTAGGTTTAGATTTTAGGTTTAGATTTGGGGTTAGGTTTCGATTTTAGGTTTAGATTTGGGGTTAGATTTGGGGTTAGGTTTAGATTTGGGGTTAGGTTTAGATTTGGGGTTAGGTTTAGATTTGGTGTTAGGTTTAGATTTTAGGTTTAGATTTGGGGTTAGGTTTAGATTTTAGGTTTAGATTTGGTGTTAGGTTTAGATTTTAGGTTTAGATTTGGGGTTAGGTTTAGATTTTAGGTTTAGATTTGGGGTTAGGTTTAGATTTTAGGTTTAGATTTTAGGTTTAGATTTGGGGTTAGGTTTAGATTTTAGGTTTAGATTTGGGGTTAGGTTTAGATTTTAGGTTTAGATTTGGGGTTAGGTTTAGATTTTAGGTTTAGATTTGGAGTTAGGTTTAGATTTTAGGTTAGGTTTAGATTTTACGTTTAGATTTTAGGTTTAGATTTGGGGTTAGGTTTAGATTTTAGGTTTAGATTTGGGGTTAGGTTTAGATTTGGGGTTAGGTTTATGTTTTAGGTTTAGATTTGGGGTTAGGTTTAGATTTTAGGTTTAGATTTGGGGTTAGGTTTAGATTTTAGGTTTAGATTTGGGGTTAGGTTTAGATTTTAGGTTTAGATTTGGGGTTAGGTTTAGATTTGGGGTTTAGATTTGGGGTTAGGTTTAGATTTTAGGTTTAGATTTGGGGTTAGGTTTAGATTTGGGGTTAGGTTTAGATTTTAGGTTTAGATTTGGGGTTAGGTTTAGATTTGGGGTTAGGTTTAGATTTTAGGTTTAGATTTGGGGTTAGGTTTAGATTTGAGGTTTAGATTTGGGGTTAGGTTTAGATTTGGGGTTAGGTTTAGATTTTAGGTTTAGATTTGGGGTTAGGTTTAGATTTTCGGTTTAGATTTGGGGTTAGGTTTAGATTTGGGGTTAGGTTTAGATTTTAGGTTTAGATTTGGGGTTAGGTTTAGATTTTAGGTTTAGATTTGGGGTTAGATTTGGGGTTAGGTTTAGATTTTAGGTTTAGATTTGGGGTTAGGTTTAGATTTTAGGTTAGGTTTAGATTTTAGGTTTAGATTTTAGGTTTAGATTTGGGGTTAGGTTTAGATTTTAGGTTTAGATTTGGGGTTAGGTTTAGATTTGGGGTTAGGTTTAGATTTTAGGTTTAGATTTGGGGTTAGGTTTAGATTTGGGGTTAGGTTTAGATTTTAGGTTTAGATTTGGGGTTAGGCTTAGATTTTAGGTTTAGATTTGGGGTTAGGTTTAGATTTTAGGTTTAGATTTGGGGTTAGGTTTAGATTTTAGGTTTAGATTTGGGGTTGGGTTTAGATTTGGGGTTAGGTTTAGATTTTATGTTTAGATTTGGGGTTAGGTTTAGATTTTCGGTTTAGATTTGGGGTTAGGTTTAGATTTGAGGTTAGGTTTAGATTTTAGGTTTAGATTTGGGGTTAGGTTTAGATTTTAGGTTTAGTTTTGGGGTTAGGTTTAGATTTTAGGTTTAGATTTGGGGTTAGGTTTAGATTTTAGGTTTAGATTTGTGATTAGGTTTAGATTCGGGGTTAGGTTTAGATTTTAGGTTTAGATTTGGGGTTAGGTTTAGATTTTAGGTTTAGATTTGGGGTTAGATTTGGGGTTAGGTTTAGATTTGGGGTTAGGTTTAGATTTGGTGTTAGGTTTAGATTTTAGGTTTAGATTTGGGGTTAGGTTTAGATTTGGGGTTTAGATTTGGGGTTAGGTTTAGATTTTAGGTTTAGATTTGGGGTTAGGTTTAGATTTTAGGTTTAGATTTGGGGTTAGGTTTAGATTTGGGGTTAGGTTTAGATTTTAGGTTTAGATTTGGGGTTAGGTTTAGATTTTAGGTTTAGATTTTAGGTTTAGATTTGGGGTTAGGTTTAGATTTTAGGTTTAGATTTGGGGTTAGGTTTAGATTTTAGGTTTAGATTTGGGGTTAGGTTTAGATTTGGGGTTAGGTTTAGATTTTAGGTTTAGATTTGGGGTTAGGTTTAGATTTTAGGTTTAGATTTGGGGTTAGCTTTAGATTTTCGGTTTAGATTTGGAGTTAGGTTTAGATTTTAGGTTAGGTTTAGATTTTAGGTTTAGATTTTAGGTTTAGATTTTAGGTTTAGATTTCGGGTTAGGTTTAGATTTTAGGTTTAGATTTGGGGTTAGGTTTAGATTTTAGGTTTAGATTTGGGGTTAGGTTTAGATTTTAGGTTTAGATTTGGGGTTAGGTTTAGATTTTAGGTTTAGATTTGGGGTTAGGTTTAGATTGGGGGTTAGGTTTAGATTTTAGGTTTAGATTTGGGGTTAGGTTTAGATTTGGGGTTAGGTTTAGATTTTAGGTTTAGATTTGGGGTTAGGCTTAGATTTTAGGTTTAGATTTGGGGTTAGGTTTAGATTTTAGGTTTAGATTTGGGGTTAGGTTTAGATTTTAGGTTTAGATTTGGGGTTGGGTTTAGATTTGGGGTTAGGTTTAGATTTTATGTTTAGATTTGGGGTTAGGTTTAGATTTTAGGTTTAGATTTGGGGTTAGGTTTAGATTTGAGGTTAGGTTTAGATTTTAGGTTTAGATTTGGGGTTAGGTTTAGATTTTAGGTTTAGTTTTGGGGTTAGGTTTAGATTTTAGGTTTAGATTTGGGGTTAGGCTTAGATTTTAGGTTTAGATTTGGGGTTAGGTTTAGATTTTAGGTTTAGATTTGGGGTTAGGTTTAGATTTGAGGTTAGGTTTAGATTTTAGGTTTAGATTTGGGGTTAGGTTTAGATTTTAGGTTAGGTTTAGATTTGAGGTTTAGATTTGGGGTTAGGTTTAGATTTTCGGTTTAGATTTGGGGTTAGGTTTAGATTTTCGGTTTAGATTTGGGGTTAGGTTTAGATTTGGGCTTAGGTTTAGATTTTAGGTTTAGATTTGGGGTTAGGCTTAAATTTTAGGATAGATTTGGGGTTAGGTTTAGATTTTAGGTTTAGATTTGGGGTTAGGTTTAGATTTTAGGTTTAGATTTGGGGTTAGGTTTGATTTGGGGTTAGGTTTAGATTTTAGGTTTAGATTTGGGGTTAGGTTTAGATTTTAGGTTTAGATTTGAGGTTAGGTTTAGATTTGGGGTTAGGTTTAGATTTGGGGTTAGGTTTAGATTTTAGGTTTAGATTTGGGGTTAGGCTTAGATTTTAGGTTTAGATTTGGGGTTAGATTTGGGGTTAGGTTTAGATTTGGGGTTAGGTTTAGATTTTAGGTTTAGATTTGAGGTTAGGTTTAGATTTGGGGTTAGGTTTAGATTTGGGGTTAGGTTTAGATTTTAGGTTTAGATTTGGGGTTAGGTTTAGATTTGGGGTTAGGTTTAGATTTTAGGTTTAGATTTGGGGTTAGGTTTAGATTTTAGGTTTAGATTTGGGGTTAGGTTTAGATTTTAGGTTTAGATTTGGGGTTAGGTTTAGATTTGGGGTTAGGTTTAGATTTGGGGTTAGGTTTAGATTTTAGGTTTAGATTTGGGGTTAGGTTTAGATTTTAGGTTTAGATTTGGGGTTAGGTTTAGATTTGGGGTTAGGTTTAGATTTTAGGTTTAGATTTGGGGTTAGGTTTAGATTTTAGGTTTAGATTTGGGGTTAGATTTGGGGTTAGGTTTAGATTTGGGGTTAGGTTTAGATTTGGGGTTAGGTTTAGATTTTAGGTTTAGATTTGGGGTTAGGTTTAGATTTGGGGTTAGGTTTAGATTTTAGGTTTAGATTTGGGGTTAGATTTGGGGTTAGGTTTAGATTTGGGGTTAGGTTTAGATTTGGGGTTAGGTTTAGATTTTAGGTTTAGATTTGGGGTTAGGTTTAGATTTTAGGTTAGGTTTAGATTTTAGGTTTAGATTTTAGGTTTAGATTTGCGGTTAGGTTTAGATTTTAAGTTTAGATTTGGGGTTAGGTTTAGATTTGGGTTAGGTTTAGATTTTAGGTTTAGATTTGGGGTTAGGTTTAGATTTTAGGTTTAGATTTGGAGTTAGGTTTAGATTTTAGGTTAGGTTTAGATTTTAGGTTTAGATTTTAGGTTTAGATTTGGGGTTAGGTTTAGATTTTAGGTTTAGATTTGGGGTTAGGTTTAGATTTTAGGTTTAGATTTGGGGTTAGGTTTAGATTTTAGGTTTAGATTTGTGGTTAGGTTTAGATTTGGGGTTAGGTTTAGATTTTAGGTTTAGATTTGGGGTTAGGTTTAGATTTTAGGTTTAGATTTGGGGTTAGGTTTAGGTTTTAGGTTAGGTTTAGATGTTAGGTTTAGATTTGGGGATAGGTTTAGGTTTACATTTTAGGTTTAGATTTTAGGTTTAGATTTGGGGTTAGGTTTAGATTTTAGGTTTAGATTTGGGGTTAGGTTTAGATTTTAGGTTTAGATTTGGGGTTAGGTTTAGATTTGGGGTTGAGATTTGGGGTGAGGTTTAGATTTTAGGTTTAGATTTGGGGTTAGGTTTAGATATGGGGTTAGGTTTAGATTTTAGGTTTAGATTTGGGGTTAGGTTTAGATTTTAGGTTAGGTTTAGATTTTAGGTTTAGATTTGGGGTTAGGTTTAGATTTTCGGTTTAGATTTGGGGTTAGGTTTAGATTTTCGGTTTAGATTTGGGGTTAGGTTTAGATTTGGGCTTAGGTTTAGATTTTAGGTTTAGATTTGGGGTTAGGCTTAAATTTTAGGATAGATTTGGGGTTAGGTTTAGATTTTAGGTTTAGATTTGGGGTTAGGTTTAGATTTTAGGTTTAGATTTGGGGTTAGGTTTGATTTGGGGTTAGGTTTAGATTTTAGGTTTAGATTTGGGGTTAGGTTTAGATTTTAGGTTTAGATTTGAGGTTAGGTTTAGATTTGGGGTTAGGTTTAGATTTGGGGTTAGGTTTAGATTTTAGGTTTAGATTTGGGGTTAGGCTTAGATTTTAGGTTTAGATTTGGGGTTAGATTTGGGGTTAGGTTTAGATTTGGGGTTAGGTTTAGATTTTAGGTTTAGATTTGAGGTTAGGTTTAGATTTGGGGTTAGGTTTAGATTTGGGGTTAGGTTTAGATTTTAGGTTTAGATTTGGGGTTAGGTTTAGATTTTAGGTTTAGATTTGGGGTTAGATTTGGGGTTAGGTTTAGATTTGGGGTTAGGTTTAGATTTTAGGTTTAGATTTGGGGTTAGGTTTAGATTTGGGGTTAGGTTTAGATTTTAGGTTTAGATTTGGGGTTAGATTTGGGGTTAGGTTTAGATTTGGGGTTAGGTTTAGATTTTAGGTTTAGATTTGGGGTTAGGTTTAGATTTGGGGTTAGGTTTAGATTTTCGGTTTAGATTTGGGGTTAGGTTTAGATTTTAGGTTTAGATTTGGGGTTAGGTTTAGATTTGGGGTTAGGTTTAGATTTTAGGTTTAGATTTGGGGTTAGGTTTAGATTTTAGGTTAGGTTTAGATTTTAGGTTTAGATTTTAGGTTTAGATTTGCGGTTAGGTTTAGATTTTAGGTTTAGATTTGGGGTTAGGTTTAGATTTTAGGTTTAGATTTGGGGTTAGGTTTAGTTTTTAGGTTTAGATTTGGGGTTAGGTTTAGATTTTAGGTTTAGATTTTAGGTTTAGATTTGGGGTTAGGTTTAGATTTTAGGTTTAGATTTGGGGTTAGGTTTAGATTTTACGTTTAGATTTTAGGTTTAGATTTGGGGTTAGGTTTAGATTTTAGGTTTAGATTTGGGGTTAGGTTTAGATTTGGGGTTAGGTTTAGATTTTAGGTTTAGATTTGGGGTTAGGTTTAGATTTTAGGTTTAGATTTGGGGTTAGATTTGGGGTTAGGTTTAGATTTGGGGTTAGGTTTAGATTTGGTGTTAGGTTTAGATTTTAGGTTTAGATTTTAGGTTTAGATTTGGGGTTTAGATTTGGGGTTAGGTTTAGATTTTAGGTTTAGATTTGGGGTTAGGTTTAGATTTTAGGTTTAGATTTGGGGTTAGGTTTAGATTTTAGGTTTAGATTTGGGGTTAGATTTGGGGTTAGGTTTAGATTTGGGTTAGGTTTAGATTTGGTGTTAGGTTTAGATTTTAGGTTTAGATTTGGGGTTAGGTTTCGATTTTAGGTTTAGATTTGGGGTTAGATTTGGGGTTAGGTTTAGATTTGGGGTTAGGTTTAGATTTGGGGTTAGGTTTAGATTTGGTGTTAGGTTTAGATTTTAGGTTTAGATTTGGGGTTAGGTTTAGATTTTAGGTTTAGATTTGGTGTTAGGTTTAGATTTTAGGTTTAGATTTGGGGTTAGGTTTAGATTTTAGGTTTAGATTTGGGGTTAGGTTTAGATTTTAGGTTTAGATTTGGGGTTAGGTTTAGATTTTAGGTTTAGATTTGGGGTTAGGTTTAGATTTTAGGTTTAGATTTGGAGTTAGGTTTAGATTTTAGGTTAGGTTTAGATTTTAGGTTTAGATTTTAGGTTTAGATTTGGGGTTAGGTTTAGATTTTAGGTTTAGATTTGGGGTTAGGTTTAGATTTGGGGTTAGGTTTATGTTTTAGGTTTAGATTTGGGGTTAGGTTTAGATTTTAGGTTTAGATTTGGGGTTAGGTTTAGATTTTAGGTTTAGATTTGGGGTTAGGTTTAGATTTTAGGTTTAGATTTGGGGTTAGGTTTAGATTTGGGGTTTAGATTTGGGGTTAGGTTTAGATTTTAGGTTTAGATTTGGGGTTAGGTTTAGATTTGGGGTTAGGTTTAGATTTTAGGTTTAGATTTGGGGTTAGGTTTAGATTTGGGGTTAGGTTTAGATTTTAGGTTTAGATTTGGGGTTAGGTTTAGATTTGAGGTTTAGATTTGGGGTTAGGTTTAGATTTGGGGTTAGGTTTAGATTTTAGGTTTAGATTTGGGGTTAGGTTTAGATTTTAGGTTTAGATTTGGGGTTAGGTTTAGATTTTCGGTTTAGATTTGGGGTTAGGTTTAGATTTGGGGTTAGGTTTAGATTTTAGGTTTAGATTTGGGGTTAGGTTTAGATTTTAGGTTTAGATTTGGGGTTAGATTTGGGGTTAGGTTTAGATTTTAGGTTTAGATTTGGGGTTAGGTTTAGATTTGGGGTTAGGTTTAGATTTTAGGTTTAGATTTGGGGTTAGATTTGGGGTTAGGTTTAGATTTGGGGTTAGGTTTAGATTTGGGGTTAGGTTTAGATTTTAGGTTTAGATTTGGGGTTAGGTTTAGATTTTCGGTTTAGATTTGGGGTTAGGTTTAGATTTTAGGTTTAGATTTGGGGTTAGGTTTAGATTTTAGGTTAGGTTTAGATTTTAGGTTTAGATTTTAGGTTTAGATTTGCGGTTAGGTTTAGATTTTAGGTTTAGATTTGGGGTTAGGTTTAGATTTTAGGTTTAGATTTGGGGTTAGGTTTAGATTTTAGGTTTAGATTTGGGGTTAGGTTTAGATTTGGGGTTAGGTTTAGATTTTAGGTTTAGATTTGGGGTTAGGTTTAGATTTTAGGTTAGGTTTAGATTTTAGGTTTAGATTTTAGGTTTAGATTTGGGGTTAGGTTTAGATTTTAGGTTTAGATTTGGGGTTAGGTTTAGATTTCGGGTTAGGTTTAGATTTTAGGTTTAGATTTGGGGTTAGGTTTAGATTTGGGGTTAGGTTTAGATTTTAGGTTTAGATTTGGGGTTAGGTTTAGATTTTAGGTTTAGATTTGGGGTTGGGTTTAGATTTGGGGTTAGGTTTAGATTTTATGTTTAGATTTGGGGTTAGGTTTAGATTTTCGGTTTAGATTTGGGATTAGGTTTAGATTTGAGGTTAGGTTTAGATTTTAGGTTTAGATTTGGGGTTAGGTTTAGATTTTATGTTTAGTTTTGGGGTTAGGTTTAGATTTTAGGTTTAGATTTGGGGTTAGGTTTAGATTTTAGGTTTAGATTTGTGATTAGGTTTAGATTCGGGGTTAGGTTTAGATTTTAGGTTTAGATTTGGGGTTAGGTTTAGATTTTAGGTTTAGATTTGGGGTTAGATTTGGGGTTAGGTTTAGATTTGGGGTTAGGTTTAGATTTGGTGTTAGGTTTAGATTTTAGGTTTAGATTTGGGGTTTAGATTTGGGGTTAGGTTTAGATTTTAGGTTTAGATTTGGGGTTAGGTTTAGATTTTAGGTTTAGATTTGGGGTTAGGTTTAGATTTGGGGTTAGGTTTAGATTTTAGGTTTAGATTTGGGGTTAGGTTTAGATTTTAGGTTTAGATTTGGGGTTAGGTTTAGATTTGGGGTTAGGTTTAGATTTTAGGTTTAGATTTGGGGTTAGGTTTAGATTTTAGGTTTAGATTTGGGGTTAGCTTTAGATTTTCGGTTTAGATTTGGAGTTAGGTTTAGATTTTAGGTTAGGTTTAGATTTTAGGTTTAGATTTTAGGTTTAGATTTTAGGTTTAGAATTCGGGTTAGGTTTAGATTTTAGGTTTAGATTTGGGGTTAGGTTTAGATTTTAGGTTTAGATTTGGGGTTAGCTTTAGATTTTAGGTTTAGATTTGGGGTTAGGTTTAGATTTTAGGTTTAGATTTGGGGTTAGGTTTAGATTTGGGGTTAGGTTTAGATTTTAGGTTTAGATTTGGGGTTAGGTTTAGATTTTAGGTTTAGATTTGGGGTTAGGCTTAGATTTTAGGTTTAGATTTGGGGTTAGGTTTAGATTTTAGGTTTAGATTTGGGGTTAGGTTTAGATTTTAGGTTTAGATTTGGGGTTGGGTTTAGATTTGGGGTTAGGTTTAGATTTTATGTTTAGATTTGGGGTTAGGTTTAGATTTTAGGTTTAGATTTGGGGTTAGGTTTAGATTTGAGGTTAGGTTTAGATTTTAGGTTTAGATTTGGGGTTAGGTTTAGATTTTAGGTTTAGTTTTGGGGTTAGGTTTAGATTTTAGGTTTAGATTTGGGGTTAGGCTTAGATTTTAGGTTTAGATTTGGGGTTAGGTTTAGATTTTAGGTTTAGATTTGGGGTTAGGTTTAGATTTTAGGTTTAGATTTGGGGTTGGGTTTAGATTTGGGGTTAGGTTTAGATTTTATGTTTAGATTTGGGGTTAGGTTTAGATTTTAGGTTTAGATTTGGGGTTAGGTTTAGATTTGAGGTTAGGTTTAGATTTTAGGTTTAGATTTGGGGTTAGGTTTAGATTTTAGGTTTAGTTTTGGGGTTAGGTTTAGATTTTAGGTTTAGATTTGGGGTTAGGTTTAGATTTTATGTTTAGTTTTGGGGTTAGGTTTAGATTTTAGGTTTAGATTTGGGGTTAGGTTTAGATTTTAGGTTTAGATTTGTGATTAGGTTTAGATTCGGGGTTAGGTTTAGATTTTAGGTTTAGATTTGGGGTTAGGTTTAGATTTTAGGTTTAGATTTGGGGTTAGATTTGGGGTTAGGTTTAGATTTGGGGTTAGGTTTAGATTTGGTGTTAGGTTTAGATTTTAGGTTTAGATTTGGGGTTTAGATTTGGGGTTAGGTTTAGATTTTAGGTTTAGATTTGGGGTTAGGTTTAGATTTTAGGTTTAGATTTGGGGTTAGGTTTAGATTTGGGGTTAGGTTTAGATTTTAGGTTTAGATTTGGGGTTAGGTTTAGATTTTAGGTTTAGATTTTAGGTTTAGATTTGGGGTTAGGTTTAGATTTTAGGTTTAGATTTGGGGTTAGGTTTAGATTTTAGGTTTAGATTTGGGGTTAGGTTTAGATTTTAGGTTTAGATTTGGGGTTAGCTTTAGATTTTCCGTTTAGATTTGGAGTTAGGTTTAGATTTTAGGTTAGGTTTAGATTTTAGGTTTAGATTTTAGGTTTAGATTTTAGGTTTAGAATTCGGGTTAGGTTTAGATTTTAGGTTTAGATTTGGGGTTAGGTTTAGATTTTAGGTTTAGATTTGGGGTTAGGTTTAGATTTTAGGTTTAGATTTGGGGTTAGGTTTAGATTTTAGGTTTAGATTTGGGGTTAGGTTTAGATTTTAGGTTTAGATTTGGGGTTAGGTTTAGATTTGGGGTTAGGTTTAGATTTTAGGTTTAGATTTGGGGTTAGGTTTAGATTTTAGGTTTAGATTTGGGGTTAGGTTTAGATTTGGGGTTAGGTTTAGATTTTAGGTTTAGATTTGGGGTTAGGTTTAGATTTTAGGTTTAGATTTGGGGTTAGGTTTAGATTTGAGGTTAGGTTTAGATTTTAGGTTTAGATTTGGGGTTAGGTTTAGATTTTAGGTTTAGTTTTGGGGTTAGGTTTAGATTTTAGGTTTAGATTTGGGGTTAGGCTTAGATTTTAGGTTTAGATTTGGGGTTAGGTTTAGATTTTAGGTTTAGATTTGGGGTTAGGTTTAGATTTTAGGTTTAGATTTGGGGTTGGGTTTAGATTTGGGGTTAGGTTTAGATTTTATGTTTAGATTTGGGGTTAGGTTTAGATTTTAGGTTTAGATTTGGGGTTAGGTTTAGATTTGAGGTTAGGTTTAGATTTTAGGTTTAGATTTGGGGTTAGGTTTAGATTTTAGGTTTAGTTTTGGGGTTAGGTTTAGATTTTAGGTTTAGATTTGGGGTTAGGTTTAGATTTTAGGTTTAGATTTGTGATTAGGTTTAGATTTGGGGTTAGGTTTAGATTTTAGGTTTAGATTTGGGGTTAGGTTTAGATTTTAGGTTTAGATTTGGGGTTAGATTTGGGGTTAGGTTTAGATTTGGGGTTAGGTTTAGATTTGGTGTTAGGTTTAGATTTTAGGTTTAGATTTGGGGTTAGATTTAGATTTGGGGTTTAGATTTGGGGTTAGGTTTAGATTTTAGGTTTAGATTTGGGGTTAGGTTTAGATTTGGGGTTAGGTTTAGATTTTAGGTTTAGATTTGGGGTTAGGTTTAGATTTTAGGTTTAGATTTGGGGTTAGGTTTAGATTTGGGGTTAGGTTTAGATTTTAGGTTTAGATTTGGGGTTAGGTTTAGATTTTAGGTTTAGATTTGGGGTTAGGTTTAGATTTGGGGTTAGGTTTAGATTTTAGGTTTAGATTTGGGGTTAGGTTTAGATTTGGGGTTAGGTTTAGATTTTAGGTTTAGATTTGGGGTTAGCTTTAGTTTTTCGGTTTAGATTTGGAGTTAGGTTTAGATTTGAGGTTAGGTTTAGATTTTAGGTTTAGATTTGGGGTTAGGTTTAGATTTTAGGTTTAGTTTTGGGGTTAGGTTTAGATTTTAGGTTTAGATTTGGGGTTAGGCTTAGATTTTAGGTTTAGATTTGGGGTTAGGTTTAGATTTTAGGTTTAGATTTGGGGTTAGGTTTAGATTTTAGGTTTAGATTTGGGGTTGGGTTTAGATTTGGGGTTAGGTTTAGATTTTATGTTTAGATTTGGGGTTAGGTTTAGATTTTAGGTTTAGATTTGGGGTTAGGTTTAGATTTGAGGTTAGGTTTAGATTTTAGGTTTAGATTTGGGGTTAGGTTTAGATTTTAGGTTTAGTTTTGGGGTTAGGTTTAGATTTTAGGTTTAGATTTGGGGTTAGGTTTAGATTTTAGGTTTAGATTTGTGATTAGGTTTAGATTTGGGGTTCGGTTTAGATTTTAGGTTTAGATTTGGGGTTAGGTTTAGATTTTAGGTTTAGATTTGGGGTTAGATTTGGGGTTAGGTTTAGATTTGGGGTTAGGTTTAGATTTGGTGTTAGGTTTAGATTTTAGGTTTAGATTTGGGGTTAGATTTAGATTTGGGGTTTAGATTTGGGGTTAGGTTTAGATTTTAGGTTTAGATTTGGGGTTAGGTTTAGATTTTAGGTTTAGATTTGGGGTTAGGTTTAGATTTGGGGTTAGGTTTAGATTTTAGGTTTAGATTTGGGGTTAGGTTTAGATTTTAGGTTTAGATTTGGGGTTAGGTTTAGATTTTAGGTTTAGATTTGGGGTTAGGTTTAGATTTGGGGTTAGGTTTAGATTTTAGGTTTAGATTTGGGGTTAGGTTTAGATTTTAGGTTTAGATTTGGGGTTAGCTTTAGATTTTCGGTTTAGATTTGGAGTTAGGTTTAGATTTTAGGTTAGGTTTAGATTTTAGGTTTAGATTTTAGGTTTAGATTTCAGGTTAGGTTTAGATTTTAGGTTTAGATTTGGGGTTAGGTTTAGATTTTAGGTTTAGATTTGGGGTTAGGTTTAGATTTGGGGTTAGGTTTAGATTTTAGGTTTAGATTTGGGGTTAGGTTTAGATTTGGGGTTAGGTTTAGATTTGGGGTTAGGTTTAGATTTTAGGTTTAGATTTGGGGTTAGGTTTAGATTTTAGGTTTAGATTTGGGGTTAGGTTTAGATTTGGGGTTAGGTTTAGATTTTAGGTTTAGATTTGGGGTTAGGCTTAGATTTTAGGTTTAGATTTGGGGTTAGGTTTAGATTTTAGGTTTAGATTTGGGGTTGGGTTTAGATTTGGGTTTAGGTTTAGATTTTATGTTTAGATTTGGGGTTAGGTTTAGATTTTAGGTTTAGATTTGGGGTTAGGTTTAGATTTGAGGTTAGGTTTAGATTTTAGGTTTAGATTTGGGGTTAGGTTTAGATTTTAGGTTTAGTTTTGGGATTAGGTTTAGATTTTAGGTTTAGATTTGGGGTTAGGTTTAGATTTTAGGTTTAGATTTGGGGTTAGGTTTAGATTTTAGGTTTAGATTTGGGGTTGGGTTTAGATTTGGGGTTAGGTTTAGATTTTATGTTTAGATTTGGGGTTAGGTTTAGATTTTAGGTTTAGATTTGGGGTTAGGTTTAGATTTGAGGTTAGGTTTAGATTTTAGGTTTAGATTTGGGGTTAGGTTTAGATTTTAGGTTTAGTTTTGGGGTTAGGTTTAGATTTTAGGTTTAGATTTGGGGTTAGGTTTAGATTTTAGGTTTAGATTTGTGATTAGGTTTAGATTTGGGGTTAGGTTTAGATTTTAGGTTTAGATTTGGGGTTAGGTTTAGATTTTAGGTTTAGATTTGGGGTTAGATTTGGGGTTAGGTTTAGATTTGGGGTTAGGTTTAGATTTGGTGTTAGGTTTAGATTTTAGGTTTAGATTTGGGGTTAGGTTTAGATTTTAGGTTTAGATTTGGGGTTAGGTTTAGATTTGGGGTTAGGTTTAGATTTTAGGTTTAGATTTGGGGTTAGGTTTAGATTTGGGGTTAGGTTTAGATTTTAGGTTTAGATTTGGGGTTAGGTTTAGATTTTAGGTTTAGATTTGGGGTTAGGTTTAGATTTGGGGTTAGGTTTAGATTTTAGGTTTAGATTTGGGGTTAGGTTTAGATTTGAGGTTAGGTTTAGATTTTAGGTTTAGATTTGGGGTTAGGTTTAGATTTTAGGTTTAGTTTTGGGATTAGGTTTAGATTTTAGGTTTAGATTTGGGGTTAGGCTTAGATTTTAGGTTTAGATTTGGGGTTAGGTTTAGATTTTAGGTTTAGATTTGGGGTTAGGTTTAGATTTGGGGTTGGGTTTAGATTTGGGGTTAGGTTTAGATTTTAGGTTTAGATTTGGGGTTAGGTTTAGATTTTAGGTTTAGATTTGGGGTTAGGTTTAGATTTGAGGTTAGGTTTAGATTTTAGGTTTAGATTTGTGATTAGGTTTAGATTTGGGGTTAGGTTTAGATTTGGGGTTAGGTTTAGATATGGTGTTAGGTTTAGATTTTAGGTTTAGATTTGGGGTTAGGTTTAGATTTTAGGTTTAGATTTGGGGTTAGGTTTAGATTTTAGGTTTAGATTTGGGGTTAGGTTTAGATTTTAGGTTTAGATTTGGGGTTAGGTTTAGATTTGGGGTTAGGTTTATGTTTTAGGTTTAGATTTGGGGTTAGGTTTAGATTTTAGGTTTAGATTTGGGGTTAGGTTTAGATTTTAGGTTTAGATTTGGGGTTAGGTTTAGATTTTAGGTTTAGATTTGGGGTTAGGTTTAGATGTTAGGTTTAGATTTGGGGTTAGGTTTAGATTTTAGGTTTAGATTTGGGGTTAGGTTTAGATTTGGGGTTAGGTTTAGATTTTAGGTTTAGATTTGGGGTTAGGTTTAGATTTGGGGTTAGGTTTAGATTTTAGGTTTAGATTTGGGGTTAGGTTTAGATTTGAGGTTTAGATTTGGGGTTAGGTTTAGATTTGTGGTTAGGTTTAGATTTTAGGTTTAGATTTGGGGTTAGGTTTAGATTTTAGGTTTAGATTTGGGGTTAGGTTTAGATTTTCGGTTTAGATTTGGGGTTAGGTTTAGATTTGGGGTTAGGTTTAGATTTTAGGTTTAGATTTGGGGTTAGGTTTAGATTTTAGGTTTAGATTTGGGGTTAGATTTGGGGTTAGGTTTAGATTTGGGGTTAGGTTTAGATTTGGGGTTAGGTTTAGATTTTAGGTTTAGATTTGGGGTTAGGTTTAGATTTGGGGTTAGGTTTAGATTTTAGGTTTAGATTTGGGGTTAGATTTGGGGTTAGGTTTAGATTTGGGGTTAGGTTTAGATTTGGGGTTAGGTTTAGATTTTAGGTTTAGATTTGGGGTTAGGTTTAGATTTTCGGTTTAGATTTGGGGTTAGGTTTAGATTTGGGGTTAGGTTTAGATTTTAGGTTTAGATTTGGGGATAGGTTTAGATTTTAGGTTTAGATTTGGGGTTAGGTTTAGATTTGGGGTTAGGTTTAGATTTTAGGTTTAGATTTGGGGTTAGGTTTAGATTTTAGGTTAGGTTTAGATTTTAGGTTTAGATTTTAGGTTTAGATTTGCGGTTAGGTTTAGATTTTAGGTTTAGATTTGGGGTTAGGTTTAGATTTTAGGTTTAGATTTGGGGTTAGGTTTAGATTTGGGGTTAGGTTTAGATTTTAGGTTTAGATTTGGGGTTAGGTTTAGATTTTAGGTTAGGTTTAGATTTTAGGTTTAGATTTTAGGTTTAGATTTGGGGTTAGGTTTAGATTTTAGGTTTAGATTTGGGGTTAGGTTTAGATTTCGGGTTAGGTTTAGATTTTAGGTTTAGATTTGGGGTTAGGTTTAGATTTGGGGTTAGGTTTAGATTTTAGGTTTAGATTTGGGGTTAGGCTTAGATTTTAGGTTTAGATTTGGGGTTAGGTTTAGATTTTAGCTTTAGATTTGGGGTTAGGTTTAGATTTTAGGTTTAGATTTGGGGTTGGGTTTAGATTTGGGGTTAGGTTTAGATTTTATGTTTAGATTTGGGGTTAGGTTTAGATTTTCGGTTTAGATTTGGGGTTAGGTTTAGATTTGAGGATAGGTTTAGATTTTAGGTTTAGATTTGGGGTTAGGTTTAGATTTTAGGTTTAGTTTTGGGGTTAGGTTTAGATTTTAGGTTTAGATTTGGGGTTAGGTTTAGATTTTAGGTTTAGATTTGTGATTAGGTTTAGATTTGGGGTTAGGTTTAGATTTTAGGTTTAGATTTGGGGTTAGGTTTAGATTTTAGGTTTAGATTTGGGGTTAGATTTGGGGTTAGGTTTAGATTTGGGGTTAGGTTTAGATTTGGTGTTAGGTTTAGATTTTAGGTTTAGATTTGGGGTTAGGTTTAGATTTGGGGTTTAGATTTGGGGTTAGGTTTAGATTTTAGGTTTAGATTTGGGGTTAGGTTTAGATTTGGGGTTAGGTTTAGATTTTAGGTTTAGATTTGGGGTTAGGTTTAGATTTTAGGTTTAGATTTTAGGTTTAGATTTGGGGTTAGGTTTAGATTTTAGGTTTAGATTTGGGGTTAGGTTTAGATTTTAGGTTTAGATTTGGGGTTAGGTTTAGATTTGGGGTTAGGTTTAGATTTGAGGTTTAGATTTGGGGTTAGGTTTAGATTTTAGGTTTAGATTTGGGGTTAGCTTTAGATTTTCGGTTTAGATTTGGAGTTAGGTTTAGATTTTAGGTTAGGTTTAGATTTTAGGTTTAGATTTTAGGTTTAGATTTTAGGTTTAGATTTCGGGTTAGGTTTAGATTTTAGGTTTAGATTTGGGGTTAGGTTTAGATTTTAGGTTTAGATTTGGGGTTAGGTTTAGATTTTAGGTTTAGATTTGGGGTTAGGTTTAGATTTGGGGTTAGGTTTAGATTTTAGGTTTAGATTTGGGGTTAGGTTTAGATTTGGGGTTAGGTTTAGATTTTAGGTTTAGATTTGGGGTTAGGCTTAGATTTTAGGTTTAGATTTGGGGTTAGGTTTAGATTTTAGGTTTAGATTTGGGGTTAGGTTTAGATTTTAGGTTTAGATTTGGGGTTGGGTTTAGATTTGGGGTTAGGTTTAGATTTTATGTTTAGATTTGGGGTTAGGTTTAGATTTTAGGTTTAGATTTGGGGTTAGGTTTAGATTTGAGGTTAGGTTTAGATTTTAGGTTTAGATTTGGGGTTAGGTTTAGATTTTAGGTTTAGTTTTGGGGTTAGGTTTAGATTTTAGGTTTAGATTTGGGGTTAGGCTTAGATTTTAGGTTTAGATTTGGGGTTAGGTTTAGATTTTAGGTTTAGATTTGGGGTTAGGTTTAGATTTTAGGTTTAGATTTGGGGTTGGGTTTAGATTTGGGGTTAGGTTTAGATTTTATGTTTAGATTTGGGGTTAGGTTTAGATTTTAGGTTTAGATTTGGGGTTAGGTTTAGATTTGAGGTTAGGTTTAGATTTTCGGTTTAGATTTGGGGTTAGGTTTAGATTTTAGGTTTAGATTTGGGGTTAGGTTTAGATTTGGGGTTTAGATTTGGGGTTAGGTTTAGATTTTAGGTTTAGATTTGGGGTTAGGTTTAGATTTTAGGTTTAGATTTGGGGTTAGGTTTAGATTTGGGGTTAGGTTTAGATTTTAGGTTTAGATTTGGGGTTAGGTTTAGATTTTAGGTTTAGATTTTAGGTTTAGATTTGGGGTTAGGTTTAGATTTTAGGTTTAGATTTGGGGTTAGGTTTAGATTTGGGGTTAGGTTTAGATTTTAGGTTTAGATTTGGGGTTAGGTTTAGATTTTAGGTTTAGATTTGGGGTTAGCTTTAGATTTTCGGTTTAGATTTGGAGTTAGGTTTAGATTTTAGGTTAGGTTTAGATTTTAGGTTTAGATTTTAGGTTTAGATTTGGGGTTAGGTTTAGATTTGGGGTTAGGTTTAGATTTTAGGTTTAGATTTGGGGTTAGGCTTAGATTTTAGGTTTAGATTTGGGGTTAGGTTTAGATTTTAGGTTTAGATTTGGGGTTGGGTTTAGATTTGGGTTTAGGTTTAGATTTTATGTTTAGATTTGGGGTTAGGTTTAGATTTTAGGTTTAGATTTGGGGTTAGGTTTAGATTTTAGGTTTAGATTTGGGGTTAGGTTTAGATTTTAGGTTTAGTTTTGGGATTAGGTTTAGATTTTAGGTTTAGATTTGGGGTTAGGTTTAGATTTTAGGTTTAGATTTGGGGTTAGGTTTAGATTTTAGGTTTAGATTTGGGGTTGGGTTTAGATTTGGGGTTAGGTTTAGATTTTATGTTTAGATTTGGGGTTAGGTTTAGATTTTAGGTTTAGATTTGGGGTTAGGTTTAGATTTGAGGTTAGGTTTAGATTTTAGGTTTAGATTTGGGGTTAGGTTTAGATTTTAGGTTTAGTTTTGGGGTTAGGTTTAGATTTTAGGTTTAGATTTGGGGTTAGGTTTAGATTTTAGGTTTAGATTTGTGATTAGGTTTAGATTTGGGGTTAGGTTTAGATTTTAGGTTTAGATTTGGGGTTAGGTTTAGATTTTAGGTTTAGATTTGGGGTTAGATTTGGGGTTAGGTTTAGATTTGGGGTTAGGTTTAGATTTGGTGTTAGGTTTAGATTTTAGGTTTAGATTTGGGGTTAGGTTTAGATTTTAGGTTTAGATTTGGGGTTAGGTTTAGATTTGGGGTTAGGTTTAGATTTTAGGTTTAGATTTGGGGTTAGGTTTAGATTTGGGGTTAGGTTTAGATTTTAGGTTTAGATTTGGGGTTAGGTTTAGATTTTAGGTTTAGTTTTGGGATTAGGTTTAGATTTTAGGTTTAGATTTGGGGTTAGGCTTAGATTTTAGGTTTAGATTTGGGGTTAGGTTTAGATTTTAGGTTTAGATTTGGGGTTAGGTTTAGATTTTAGGTTTAGATTTGGGGTTGGGTTTAGATTTGGGGTTAGGTTTAGATTTTAGGTTTAGATTTGGGGTTAGGTTTAGATTTGAGGTTAGGTTTAGATTTTAGGTTTAGATTTGGGGTTAGGTTTAGATTTCAGGTTAGGTTTAGATTTTAGGTTTAGATTTGTGATTAGGTTTAGATTTGGGGTTAGGTTTAGATTTGGGGTTAGGTTTAGATTTGGTGTTAGGTTTAGATTTTAGGTTTAGATTTGGGGTTAGGTTTAGATTTGGGGTTTAGATTTGGGGTTAGGTTTAGATTTTAGGTTTAGATTTGGGGTTAGGTTTAGATTTTAGGTTTAGATTTGGGGTTAGGTTTAGATTTGGGGTTGGGTTTAGATTTGGGGTTAGGTTTAGATTTTAGGTTTAGATTTGGGGTTAGGTTTAGATTTTAGGTTTAGATTTGGGGTTAGGTTTAGATTTGAGGTTAGGTTTAGATTTTAGGTTTAGATTTGTGATTAGGTTTAGATTTGGGGTTAGGTTTAGATTTGGGGTTAGGTTTAGATTTGGTGTTAGGTTTAGATTTTAGGTTTAGATTTGGGGTTAGGTTTAGATTTTTGGTTTAGATTTGGGGTTAGGTTTAGATTTTAGGTTTAGATTTGGGGTTAGGTTTAGATTTTAGGTTTAGATTTGTGATTAGGTTTAGATTTGGGGTTAGGTTTAGATTTGGGGTTAGGTTTAGATTTGGGGTTAGGTTTAGATTTTAGGTTTAGATTTGGGGTTAGGTTTAGATTTGGGGTTTAGATTTGGGGTTAGGTTTAGATTTTAGGTTTAGATTTGGGGTTAGGTTTAGATTTTAGGTTTAGATTTGGGGTTAGGTTTAGATTTTAGGTTTAGATTTGGGGTTAGGTTTAGATTTTAGGTTTAGATTTGGGGTTAGGTTTAGATTTATGTTTAGATTTGGGGTTAGGTTTAGATTTGGGGTTAGGTTTAGATTTTAGGTTTAGATTTGGGGTTAGGTTTAGATTTTAGGTTTAGATTTTAGGTTTAGATTTGGGGTTAGGTTTAGATTTTAGGTTTAGATTTGGGGTTAGGTTTAGATTTGGGGTTAGGTTTAGATTTTAGGTTTAGATTTGGGGTTAGGTTTAGATTTTAGGTTTAGATTTGGGGTTAGGTTTAGATTTGGGGTTAGGTTTAGATTTTAGGTTTAGATTTGGGGTTAGGTTTAGATTTGGGGTTAGGTTTAGATTTTAGGTTTAGATTTGGGGTTAGGCTTAGATTTTAGGTTTAGATTTGGGGTTAGGTTTAGATTTTAGGTTTAGATTTGGGGTTAGGTTTAGATTTTAGGTTTAGATTTGGGGTTGGGTTTAGATTTGGGGTTAGGTTTAGATTTTATGTTTAGATTTGGGGTTAGGTTTAGATTTTAGGTTTAGATTTGGGGTTAGGTTTAGATTTGAGGTTAGGTTTAGATTTTAGGTTTAGATTTGGGGTTAGGTTTAGATTTTAGGTTTAGTTTTGGGGTTAGGTTTAGATTTTAGGTTTAGATTTGGGGTTAGGCTTAGATTTTAGGTTTAGATTTGGGGTTAGGTTTAGATTTTAGGTTTAGATTTGGGGTTAGGTTTAGATTTTAGGTTTAGATTTGGGGTTGGGTTTAGATTTGGGGTTAGGTTTAGATTTTATGTTTAGATTTGGGGTTAGGTTTAGATTTTAGGTTTAGATTTGGGGTTAGGTTTAGATTTGAGGTTAGGTTTAGATTTTAGGTTTAGATTTCGGGTTAGGTTTAGATTTTAGGTTTAGTTTTGGGGTTAGGTTTAGATTTTAGGTTTAGATTTGGGGTTAGGTTTAGATTTTAGGTTTAGATTTGTGATTAGGTTTAGATTTGGGGTTAGGTTTAGATTTTAGGTTTAGATTTGGGGTTAGGTTTAGATTTTAGGTTTAGATTTGGGGTTAGATTTGGGGTTAGGTTTAGATTTGGGGTTAGGTTTAGATTTGGGGTTAGGTTTAGATTTTAGGTTTAGATTTTAGGTTTAGATTTGGGGTTAGGTTTAGATTTTAGGTTTAGATTTGGGGTTAGGTTTAGATTTTAGGTTTAGATTTGGGGTTAGCTTTAGATTTTCGGTTTAGATTTGGAGTTAGGTTTAGATTTTAGGTTAGGTTTAGATTTTAGGTTTAGATTTTAGGTTTAGATTTCAGGTTAGGTTTAGATTTTAGGTTTAGATTTGGGGTTAGGTTTAGATTTTAGGTTTAGATTTGGGGTTAGGTTTAGATTTGGGGTTAGGTTTAGATTTTAGGTTTAGATTTGGGGTTAGGTTTAGATTTGGGGTTAGGTTTAGATTTTAGGTTTAGATTTGGGGTTAGGTTTAGATTTTAGGTTTAGATTTGGGGTTAGGTTTAGATTTTAGGTTTAGATTTGGGGTTAGGTTTAGATTTGGGGTTAGGTTTAGATTTTAGGTTTAGATTTGGGGTTAGGCTTAGATTTTAGGTTTAGATTTGGGGTTAGGTTTAGATTTTAGGTTTAGATTTGGGGTTGGGTTTAGATTTGGGTTTAGGTTTAGATTTTATGTTTAGATTTGGGGTTAGGTTTAGATTTTAGGTTTAGATTTGGGGTTAGGTTTAGATTTGAGGTTAGGTTTAGATTTTAGGTTTAGATTTGGGGTTAGGTTTAGATTTTAGGTTTAGATTTGGGATTAGGTTTAGATTTGGGGTTAGGCTTAGATTTTAGGTTTAGATTTGGGGTTAGGTTTAGATTTTAGGTTTAGATTTGGGGTTAGGTTTAGATTTTAGGTTTAGATTTGGGGTTGGGTTTAGATTTGGGGTTAGGTTTAGATTTTAGGTTTAGATTTGGGGTTAGGTTTAGATTTTAGGTTTAGATTTGGGGTTAGGTTTAGATTTGAGGTTAGGTTTAGATTTTAGGTTTAGATTTGGGGTTAGGTTTAGATTTTAGGTTTAGTTTTGGGGTTAGGTTTAGATTTTAGGTTTAGATTTGGGGTTAGATTTCAGGTTAGGTTTAGATTTTAGGTTTAGATTTGGAGTTAGGTTTAGATTTTAGGTTAGGTTTAGATTTTAGGTTTAGATTTGGGGTTAGGTTTAGATTTTAGGTTTAGATTTGGGGTTAGGTTCAGATTTGGGGTTAGGTTTAGATTTTAGGTTTAGATTTGGGGTTAGGTTTAGATTTGAGGTTAGGTTTAGATTTTAGGTTTAGATTTGGGGTTAGGTTTAGATTTTAGGTTTAGTTTTGGGATTAGGTTTAGATTTTAGGTTTAGATTTGGGGTTAGGCTTAGATTTTAGGTTTAGATTTGGGGTTAGGTTTAGATTTTAGGTTTAGATTTGGGGTTAGGTTTAGATTTTAGGTTTAGATTTGGGGTTGGGTTTAGATTTGGGGTTAGGTTTAGATTTTAGGTTTAGATTTGGGGTTAGGTTTAGATTTGAGGTTAGGTTTAGATTTTAGGTTTAGATTTGGGGTTAGGTTTAGATTTGAGGTTAGGTTTAGATTTTAGGTTTAGATTTGTGATTAGGTTTAGATTTGGGGTTAGGTTTAGATTTGGGGTTAGGTTTAGATTTGGTGTTAGGTTTAGATTTTAGGTTTAGATTTGGGGTTAGGTTTAGATTTGGGGTTTAGACTTGGGGTTAGGTTTAGATTTTAGGTTTAGATTTGGGGTTAGGTTTAGATTTTAGGTTTAGATTTGGGGTTAGGTTTAGATTTGGGGTTGGGTTTAGATTTGGGGTTAGGTTTAGATTTTAGGTTTAGATTTGGGGTTAGGTTTAGATTTTAGGTTTAGATTTGGGGTTAGGTTTAGATTTGAGGTTAGGTTTAGATTTTAGGTTTAGATTTGTGATTAGGTTTAGATTTGGGGTTAGGTTTAGATTTGGGGTTAGGTTTAGATTTGGTGTTAGGTTTAGATTTTAGGTTTAGCTTTGGGGTTAGGTTTAGATTTGGGGTTTAGATTTGGGGTTAGGTTTAGATTTTAGGTTTAGATTTGGGGTTAGGTTTAGATTTTAGGTTTAGATTTGGGGTTAGCTTTAGATTTGGGGTTAGGTTTAGATTTTAGGTTTAGATTTGGGGTTAGGTTTAGATTTTAGGTTTAGATTTGGGGTTAGGTTTAGATTTTAGGTTTAGATTTGGGGTTAGGTTTAGATTTGAGGTTAGGTTTAGATTTTAGGTTTAGATTTGTGATTAGGTTTAGATTTGGGGTTAGGTTTAGATTTGGGGTTAGGTTTAGATTTGGGGTTAGGTTTAGATTTTAGGTTTAGATTTGGGGTTAGGTTTAGATTTGGGGTTTAGATTTGGGGTTAGGTTTAGATTTTAGGTTTAGATTTGGGGTTAGGTTTAGATTTGGGGTTAGGTTTAGATTTTAGGTTTAGATTTGGGGTTAGGTTTAGATTTTAGGTTAGGTTTAGATTTTAGGTTTAGATTTTAGGTTTAGATTTGCGGTTAGGTTTAGATTTTAGGTTTAGATTTGGGGTTAGGTTTAGATTTTAGGTTTAGATTTGGGGTTAGGTTTAGATTTGGGGTTAGGTTTAGATTTTAGGTTTAGATTTGGGGTTAGGTTTAGATTTTAGGTTTAGATTTGGGGTTAGCTTTAGATTTGGGGTTAGGTTTAGATTTTAGGTTTAGATTTGGGTTTAGGTTTAGATTTGGGGTTAGGTTTAGATTTTAGGTTTAGATTTGGGGTTAGGTTTAGATTTTAGGTTTAGATTTGGGGTTAGGTTTAGATTTGGGGTTAGGTTTAGATTTTAGGTTTAGATTTGGGGTTAGGTTTAGATTTTAGGTTTAGATTTGGGGTTAGGTTTAGATTTTAGGTTAGGTTTAGATTTTAGGTTTAGATTTTAGGTTTAGATTTGGGGTTAGGTTTAGATTTTAGGTTTAGATTTGGGGTTAGGTTTAGATTTGGGGTTAGGTTTAGATTTTAGGTTTAGATTTGGGGTTAGGTTTAGATTTTAGGTTTAGATTTGGGGTTAGGTTTAGATTTGGGGTTAGGTTTAGATTTTAGGTTTAGATTTGGGGTTAGGTTTAGATTTTAGGTTAGGTTTAGATTTTAGGTTTAGATTTTAGGTTTAGATTTGCGGTTAGGTTTAGATTTTAGGTTTAGATTTGGGGTTAGGTTTAGATTTGGGGTTTAGATTTGGGCTTAGGTTTAGATTTTAGGTTTAGATTTGGGGTTAGGTTTAGATTTGGGGTTAGGTTTAGATTTTAGGTTTAGATTTGGGGTTAGGTTTAGATTTTAGGTTAGGTTTAGATTTTAGGTTTAGATTTTAGGTTTAGATTTGGGGTTAGGTTTAGATTTTAGGTTTAGATTTGGGGTTAGGTTTAGATTTTTGGTTTAGATTTAGGTTTAGGTTTAGATTTTAGGTTTAGATTTGGGGTTAGGTTTAGATTTTAGGTTTAGATTTGGGGTTAGGCTTAGATTTTAGGTTTAGATTTGGGGTTAGGTTTAGATTTTATGTTTAGATTTGGGGTTAGGTTTAGATTTTAGGTTTAGATTTGGGGTTAGGTTTAGATTTGAGGTTAGGTTTAGATTTTAGGTTTAGATTTGGGGTTAGGTTTAGATTTTAGGTTTAGATTTGGGGTTAGCTTTAGATTTGGGGTTAGGTTTAGATTTTAGGTTTAGATTTGGGGTTAGGTTTAGATTTTAGGTTTAGATTTGGGGTTAGGTTTAGATTTTAGGTTTAGATTTGGGGTTAGGTTTAGATTTGAGGTTAGGTTTAGATTTTAGGTTTAGATTTGTGATTAGGTTTAGATTTGGGGTTAGGTTTAGATTTGGGGTTAGGTTTAGATTTGGTGTTAGGTTTAGATTTTAGGTTTAGATTTGGGGTTAGGTTTAGATTTGGGGTTTAGACTTGGGGTTAGGTTTAGATTTTAGGTTTAGATTTGGGGTTAGGTTTAGATTTTAGGTTTAGATTTGGGGTTAGGTTTAGATTTGGGGTTGGGTTTAGATTTGGGGTTAGGTTTAGATTTTAGGTTTAGATTTGGGGTTAGGTTTAGATTTTAGGTTTAGATTTGGGGTTAGGTTTAGATTTGAGGTTAGGTTTAGATTTTAGGTTTAGATTTGTGATTAGGTTTAGATTTGGGGTTAGGTTTAGATTTGGGGTTAGGTTTAGATTTGGTGTTAGGTTTAGATTTTAGGTTTAGCTTTGGGGTTAGGTTTAGATTTGGGGTTTAGATTTGGGGTTAGGTTTAGATTTTAGGTTTAGATTTGGGGTTAGGTTTAGATTTTAGGTTTAGATTTGGGGTTAGCTTTAGATTTGGGGTTAGGTTTAGATTTTAGGTTTAGATTTGGGGTTAGGTTTAGATTTTAGGTTTAGATTTGGGGTTAGGTTTAGATTTTAGGTTTAGATTTGGGGTTAGGTTTAGATTTGAGGTTAGGTTTAGATTTTAGGTTTAGATTTGTGATTAGGTTTAGATTTGGGGTTAGGTTTAGATTTGGGGTTAGGTTTAGATTTGGGGTTAGGTTTAGATTTTAGGTTTAGATTTGGGGTTAGGTTTAGATTTGGGGTTTAGATTTGGGGTTAGGTTTAGATTTTAGGTTTAGATTTGGGGTTAGGTTTAGATTTGGGGTTAGGTTTAGATTTTAGGTTTAGATTTGGGGTTAGGTTTAGATTTTAGGTTAGGTTTAGATTTTAGGTTTAGATTTTAGGTTTAGATTTGCGGTTAGGTTTAGATTTTAGGTTTAGATTTGGGGTTAGGTTTAGATTTTAGGTTTAGATTTGGGGTTAGGTTTAGATTTGGGGTTAGGTTTAGATTTTAGGTTTAGATTTGGGGTTAGGTTTAGATTTTAGGTTTAGATTTGGGGTTAGCTTTAGATTTGGGGTTAGGTTTAGATTTTAGGTTTAGATTTGGGTTTAGGTTTAGATTTGGGGTTAGGTTTAGATTTGGGGTTAGGTTTAGATTTTAGGTTTAGATTTGGGGTTAGGTTTAGATTTTAGGTTTAGATTTGGGGTTAGGTTTAGATTTTAGGTTAGGTTTAGATTTTAGGTTTAGATTTTAGGTTTAGATTTGGGGTTAGGTTTAGATTTTAGGTTTAGATTTGGGGTTAGGTTTAGATTTGGGGTTAGGTTTAGATTTTAGGTTTAGATTTGGGGTTAGGTTTAGATTTTAGGTTTAGATTTGGGGTTAGGTTTAGATTTGGGGTTAGGTTTAGATTTTAGGTTTAGATTTGGGGTTAGGTTTAGATTTTAGGTTAGGTTTAGATTTTAGGTTTAGATTTTAGGTTTAGATTTGCGGTTAGGTTTAGATTTTAGGTTTAGATTTGGGCTTAGGTTTAGATTTTAGGTTTAGATTTGGGCTTAGGTTTAGATTTTAGGTTTAGATTTGGGGTTAGGTTTAGATTTGGGGTTAGGTTTAGATTTTAGGTTTAGATTTGGGGTTAGGTTTAGATTTTAGGTTAGGTTTAGATTTTAGGTTTAGATTTTAGGTTTAGATTTGGGGTTAGGTTTAGATTTTAGGTTTAGATTTGGGGTTAGGTTTAGATTTTTGGTTTAGATTTAGGTTTAGGTTTAGATTTTAGGTTTAGATTTGGGGTTAGGTTTAGATTTTAGGTTTAGATTTGGGGTTAGGCTTAGATTTTAGGTTTAGATTTGGGGTTAGGTTTAGATTTTATGTTTAGATTTGGGGTTAGGTTTAGATTTTAGGTTTAGATTTGGGGTTAGGTTTAGATTTGAGGTTAGGTTTAGATTTTAGGTTTAGATTTGGGGTTAGGTTTAGATTTTAGGTTTAGATTTGGGGTTAGCTTTAGATTTGGGGTTAGGTTTAGATTTTAGGTTTAGATTTGGGGTTAGGTTTAGATTTTAGGTTTAGATTTGGGGTTAGGTTTAGATTTTAGGTTTAGATTTGGGGTTAGGTTTAGATTTGAGGTTAGGTTTAGATTTTAGGTTTAGATTTGTGATTAGGTTTAGATTTGGGGTTAGGTTTAGATTTGGGGTTAGGTTTAGATTTGGTGTTAGGTTTAGATTTTAGGTTTAGATTTGGGGTTAGGTTTAGATTTGGGGTTTAGATTTGGGGTTAGGTTTAGATTTTAGGTTTAGGTTTGGGGTTAGGTTTAGATTTGGGGTTAGGTTTAGATTTTAGGTTTAGATTTGGGGTTAGGTTTAGATTTTAGGTTAGGTTTAGATTTTAGGTTTAGATTTTAGGTTTAGATTTGCGGTTAGGTTTAGATTTTAGGTTTAGATTTGGGGTTAGGTTTAGATTTTAGGTTTAGATTTGGGGTTAGGTTTAGATTTGGGGTTAGGTTTAGATTTTAGGTTTAGATTTGGGGTTAGGTTTAGATTTTAGGTTTAGATTTGGGGTTAGCTTTAGATTTGGGGTTAGGTTTAGATTTTAGGTTTAGATTTGGGTTTAGGTTTAGATTTGGGGTTAGGTTTAGATTTTAGGTTTAGATTTGGGGTTAGGTTTAGATTTTAGGTTTAGATTTGGGGTTAGGTTTAGATTTGGGGTTAGGTTTAGATTTTAGGTTTAGATTTGGGGTTAGGTTTAGATTTTAGGTTTAGATTTGGGGTTAGGTTTAGATTTTAGGTTAGGTTTAGATTTTAGGTTTAGATTTTAGGTTTAGATTTGGGGTTAGGTTTAGATTTTAGGTTTAGATTTGGGGTTAGGTTTAGATTTGGGGTTAGGTTTAGATTTTAGGTTTAGATTTGGGGTTAGGTTTAGATTTTAGGTTTAGATTTGGGGTTAGGTTTAGATTTGGGGTTAGGTTTAGATTTTAGGTTTAGATTTGGGGTTAGGTTTAGATTTTAGGTTAGGTTTAGATTTTAGGTTTAGATTTTAGGTTTAGATTTGCGGTTAGGTTTAGATTTTAGGTTTAGATTTGGGGTTAGGTTTAGATTTTAGGTTTAGATTTGGGCTTAGGTTTAGATTTTAGGTTTAGATTTGGGGTTAGGTTTAGATTTGGGGTTAGGTTTAGATTTTAGGTTTAGATTTGGGGTTAGGTTTAGATTTTAGGTTAGGTTTAGATTTTAGGTTTAGATTTTAGGTTTAGATTTGGGGTTAGGTTTAGATTTTAGGTTTAGATTTGGGGTTAGGTTTAGATTTTTGGTTTAGATTTAGGTTTAGGTTTAGATTTTAGGTTTAGATTTGGGGTTAGGTTTAGATTTTAGGTTTAGATTTGGGGTTAGGCTTAGATTTTAGGTTTAGATTTGGGGTTAGGTTTAGATTTTATGTTTAGATTTGGGGTTAGGTTTAGATTTTAGGTTTAGATTTGCGGTTGGGTTTAGATTTGGGGTTAGGTTTAGATTTTATGTTTAGATTTTATGTTTAGATTTGAGGTTAGGTTTAGATTTTAGGTTTAGATTTGGGGTTAGGTTTAGATTTTAGGTTTAGATTTTATGTTTAGATTTGAGGTTAGGTTTAGATTTTAGGTTTAGATTTGGGGTTAGGTTTAGATTTTAGGTTTAGATTTTAGGTTTAGATTTGGGGTTAGGTTTAGATTTTAGGTTTAGATTTGTGATTAGGTTAAGATTTGGGGTAAGGTTTAGATTTTAGGTTTAGATTTGGGGTTAGGTTTAGATTTTAGGTTTAGATTTGGGGTTAGATTTGGGGTTAGGTTTAGATTTGGGGTTGGGTTTAGATTTTCGGTTTAGATTTGGGGTTAGGTTTAGATTTTAGGTTTAGATTTGGGGTTAGGTTTAGATTTGGGGTTAGGTTTAAATTTTAGGTTTAGATTTGGTGTTATGTTTAGATTTTAGGTTTAGATTTGGGGTTAGGTTTAGATTTGGGGTTTAGATTTGGGGTTAGGTTTAGATTTGGGGTTTAGATTTGGGGTTAGGTTTAGATTTTAGGTTTAGATTTGGGGTTAGGTTTAGATTTTAGGTTTAGATTTGGGGTTAGCTTTAGATTTTCGGTTTAGATTTGGAGTTAGGTTTAGATTTTAGGTTAGGTTTAGATTTTAGGTTTAGATTTTAGGTTAGGTTTAGATTTTAGGTTTAGATTTTAGGTTTAGATTTGGGGTTAGGTTTAGATTTTAGGTTTAGATTTGGGGTTAGGTTTAGATTTTAGGTTTAGATTTGGGGTTAGGTTTAGATTTGGGGTTAGTTTTCGATTTTAGGTTTAGATTTGGGGTTAGGTTTAGATTTGGGGTTAGGTTTAGATTTTAGGTTTAGATTTGGGGTTAGGTTTAGATTTTAGGTTTAGATTTGGGGTTAGGTTTAGATTTTAGGTTTAGATTTGGGGTTAGGTTTAGATTTGGGGTTAGGTTTAGATTTTAGGTTTAGATTTGGGGTTAGGTTTAGATTTTAGGTTTAGATTTGGGGTTAGATTTGGGGTTAGGTTTAGATTTGGGGTTAGGTTTAGATTTGGGGTTAGGTTTAGATTTTAGGTTTAGATTTGGGGTTAGGTTTAGATTTGGGGTTAGGTTTAGATTTTAGGTTTAGATTTGGAGTTAGGTTTAGATTTTCGGTTTAGATTTGGGGTTAGGTTTAGATTTTCGGTTTAGATTTGGGGTTAGGTTTAGATTTGGGGTTAGGTTTAGATTTTAGGTTTAGATTTGGGGTTAGGTTTAGATTTTAGGTTTAGATTTGGGGTTAGATTTGGGGTTAGGTTTAGATTTGGGGTTAGGTTTAGATTTGGGGTTAGGTTTAGATTTGGGGTTAGGTTTAGATTTTAGGTTTAGATTTGGGGTTAGGTTTAGATTTGGGGTTAGGTTTAGATTTTAGGTTTAGATTTGGGGTTAGGTTTAGATTTTAGGTTTAGATTTGGGGTTAGCTTTAGATTTGGGGTTAGGTTTAGATTTTAGGTTTAGATTTGGGGTTAGGTTTAGATTTTAGGTTTAGATTTGGGGTTAGGTTTAGATTTTAGGTTTAGATTTGGGGTTAGGTTTAGATTTGAGGTTAGGTTTAGATTTTAGGTTTAGATTTGTGATTAGGTTTAGATTTGGGGTTAGGTTTAGATTTGGGGTTAGGTTTAGATTTGGGGTTAGGTTTAGATTTTAGGTTTAGATTTGGGGTTAGGTTTAGATTTGGGGTTAGGTTTAGATTTTAGGTTTAGATTTGGGGTTAGGTTTAGATTTTAGGTTAGGTTTAGATTTTAGGTTTAGATTTTAGGTTTAGATTTGCGGTTAGGTTTAGATTTTAGGTTTAGATTTGGGGTTAGGTTTAGATTTTAGGTTTAGATTTGGGGTTAGGTTTAGATTTGGGGTTAGGTTTAGATTTTAGGTTTAGATTTGGGGTTAGGTTTAGATTTTAGGTTTAGATTTGGGGTTAGCTTTAGATTTGGGGTTAGGTTTAGATTTTAGGTTTAGATTTGGGTTTAGGTTTAGATTTGGGGTTAGGTTTAGATTTTAGGTTTAGATTTGGGGTTAGGTTTAGATTTGGGGTTAGGTTTAGATTTTAGGTTTAGATTTGGGGTTAGGTTTAGATTTTAGGTTTAGATTTGGGGTTAGGTTTAGATTTTAGGTTAGGTTTAGATTTTAGGTTTAGATTTTAGGTTTAGATTTGGGGTTAGGTTTAGATTTTAGGTTTAGATTTGGGGTTAGGTTTAGATTTGGGGTTAGGTTTAGATTTTAGGTTTAGATTTGGGGTTAGGTTTAGATTTTAGGTTTAGATTTGGGGTTAGGTTTAGATTTGGGGTTAGGTTTAGATTTTAGGTTTAGATTTGGGGTTAGGTTTAGATTTTAGGTTAGGTTTAGATTTTAGGTTTAGATTTTAGGTTTAGATTTGCGGTTAGGTTTAGATTTTAGGTTTAGATCTGGGGTTAGGTTTAGATTTTAGGTTTAGATTTGGGCTTAGGTTTAGATTTTAGGTTTAGATTTGGGGTTAGGTTTAGATTTGGGGTTAGGTTTAGATTTTAGGTTTAGATTTGGGGTTAGGTTTAGATTTTAGGTTAGGTTTAGATTTTAGGTTTAGATTTTAGGTTTAGATTTGGGGTTAGGTTTAGATTTTAGGTTTAGATTTGGGGTTAGGTTTAGATTTTTGGTTTAGATTTAGGTTTAGGTTTAGATTTTAGGTTTAGATTTGGGGTTAGGTTTAGATTTTAGGTTTAGATTTGGGGTTAGGCTTAGATTTTAGGTTTAGATTTGGGGTTAGGTTTAGATTTTATGTTTAGATTTGGGGTTAGGTTTAGATTTTATGTTTAGATTTGGGGTTAGGTTTAGATTTTAGGTTTAGATTTGGGGTTAGGTTTAGATTTGAGGTTAGGTTTAGATTTTAGGTTTAGATTTGGGGTTAGGTTTAGATTTTAGGTTTAGATTTTAGGTTTAGATTTGGGGTTAGGTTTAGATTTTAGGTTTAGATTTGTGATTAGGTTAAGATTTGGGGTAAGGTTTAGATTTTAGGTTTAGATTTGGGGTTAGGTTTAGATTTTAGGTTTAGATTTGGGGTTAGATTTGGGGTTAGGTTTAGATTTGGGGTTAGGTTTAGATTTTCGGTTTAGATTTGGGGTTAGGTTTAGATTTTAGGTTTAGATTTGGGGTTAGGTTTAGATTTTAGGTTTAGATTTGGTGTTATGTTTAGATTTTAGGTTTAGATTTGGGGTTAGGTTTAGATTTGGGGTTTAGATTTGGGGTTAGGTTTAGATTTTAGGTTTAGATTTGGGGTTAGGTTTAGATTTTAGGTTTAGATTTGGGGTTAGCTTTAGATTTTCGGTTTAGATTTGGAGTTAGGTTTAGATTTTAGGTTAGGTTTAGATTTTAGGTTTAGATTTTAGGTTAGGTTTAGATTTTAGGTTTAGATTTTAGGTTTAGATTTGGGGTTAGGTTTAGATTTTAGGTTTAGATTTGGGGTTAGGTTTAGATTTTAGGTTTAGATTTGGGGTTAGGTTTAGATTTGGGGTTAGTTTTCGATTTTAGGTTTAGATTTGGGGTTAGGTTTAGATTTGGGGTTAGGTTTAGATTTTAGGTTTAGATTTGGGGTTAGGTTTAGATTTTAGGTTTAGATTTGGGGTTAGGTTTAGATTTTAGGTTTAGATTTGGGGTTAGGTTTAGATTTGGGGTTAGGTTTAGATTTTAGGTTTAGATTTGGGGTTAGGTTTAGATTTTAGGTTTAGATTTGGGGTTAGATTTGGGGTTAGGTTTAGATTTGGGGTTAGGTTTAGATTTGGGGTTAGGTTTAGATTTTAGGTTTAGATTTGGGGTTAGGTTTAGATTTGGGGTTAGGTTTAGATTTTAGGTTTAGATTTGGAGTTAGGTTTAGATTTTCGGTTTAGATTTGGGGTTAGGTTTAGATTTTCGGTTTAGATTTGGGGTTAGGTTTAGATTTGGGGTTAGGTTTAGATTTTAGGTTTAGATTTGGGGTTAGGTTTAGATTTTAGGTTTAGATTTGGGGTTAGATTTGGGGTTAGGTTTAGATTTGGGGTTAGGTTTAGATTTGGGGTTAGGTTTAGATTTTAGGTTTAGATTTGGGGTTAGGTTTAGATTTGGGGTTAGGTTTAGATTTTAGGTTTAGATTTGGGGTTAGATTTGGGGTTAGGTTTAGATTTTAGGTTTAGATTTGGGGTTAGGTTTAGATTTGGGGTTAGGTTTAGATTTTCGGTTTAGATTTGGGGTTAGGTTTAGATTTGGGGTTAGGTTTAGATTTTAGGTTTAGATTTGGGGTTAGGTTTAGATTTGGGGTTAGGTTTAGATTTTCGGTTTAGATTTGGGGTTAGGTTTAGATTTTAGGTTTAGATTTGGGGTTAGGTTTAGATTTGGGGTTAGGTTTAGATTTTAGGTTTAGATTTGGGGTTAGGTTTAGATTTGGGGTTAGGTTTAGATTTTAGGTTTAGATTTGGGGTTAGGTTTAGATTTTCGGTTTAGATTTGGGGTTAGGTTTAGATTTTCGGTTTAGATTTGGGGTTAGGTTTAGATTTGGGGTTAGGTTTAGATTTTAGGTTTAGATTTGGGGTTAGGTTTAGATTTTAGGTTTAGATTTGGGGTTAGATTTGGGGTTAGGTTTAGATTTGGGGTTAGGTTTAGATTTGGGGTTAGGTTTAGATTTTAGGTTAGGTTTAGATTTTAGGTTTAGATTTTAGGTTTAGATTTGCGGTTAGGTTTAGATTTTAGGTTTAGATTTGGGGTTAGGTTTAGATTTTAGGTTAGGTTTAGATTTTAGGTTTAGATTTTAGGTTTAGATTTGGGGTTAGGTTTAGATTTTAGGTTTAGATTTGGGGTTAGGTTTAGATTTTAGGTTTAGATTTGGGGTTAGGTTTAGATTTCGGGTTAGGTTTAGATTTTAGGTTTAGATTTGGGGTTAGGTTTAGATTTGGGGTTAGGTTTAGATTTTAGGTTTAGATTTGGGGTTAGGCTTAGATTTTAGGTTTAGATTTGGGGTTAGGTTTAGATTTTAGGTTTAGATTTGGGGTTAGGTTTAGATTTTAGGTTTAGATTTGCGGTTGGGTTTAGATTTGGGGTTAGGTTTAGATTTTCGGTTTAGATTTGGGGTTAGGTTTAGATTTGGGGTTAGGTTTAGATTTTAGGTTTAGATTTGTGATTAGGTTTAGATTTGGGGTTAGGTTTAGATTTTAGGTTTATATTTGGGGTTAGATTTGGGGTTAGGTTTAGATTTGGGGTTAGGTTTAGATTTGGTGTTATGTTTAGATTTTAGGTTTAGATTTGGGGTTAGGTTTAGATTTGGGGTTTAGATTTGGGGTTAGGTTTAGATTTTAGGTTTAGATTTGGGGTTAGGTTTAGATTTGGGGTTAGGTTTATATTTTAGGTTTAGATTTGGGGTTAGGTTTAGATTTTAGGTTAGGTTTAGATTTTAGGTTTAGATTTTAGGTTTAGATTTGCGGTTAGGTTTAGATTTTAGGTTTAGATTTGGGGTTAGGTTTAGATTTTAGGTTTAGATTTGGGGTTAGGTTTAGATTTGGGGTTAGGTTTAGATTTTAGGTTTAGATTTGGGGTTAGGTTTAGATTTTAGGTTTAGATTTGGGGTTAGGCTTAGATTTTAGGTTTAGATTTGGGGTTAGGTTTAGATTTTAGGTTTAGATTTGGGGTTAGGTTTAGATTTTAGGTTTAGATTTGGGGTTGGGTTTAGATTTGGGGTTAGGTTTAGATTTTAGGTTAGGTTTAGATTTTAGGTTTAGATTTTAGGTTTAGATTTGCGGTTAGGTTTAGATTTTAGGTTTAGATTTGGGGTTAGGTTTAGATTTTAGGTTTAGATTTGGGGTTAGGTTTAGATTTGGGGTTAGGTTTAGATTTTAGGTTTAGATTTGGGGTTAGGTTTAGATTTTAGGTTTAGATTTGGGGTTAGGTTTAGATTTTAGGTTTAGATTTGGGGTTGGGTTTAGATTTGGGGTTAGGTTTAGATTTTAGGTTAGGTTTAGATTTTAGGTTTAGATTTTAGGTTTAGATTTGCGGTTAGGTTTAGATTTTAGGTTTAGATTTGGGGTTAGGTTTAGATTTTAGGTTTAGATTTGGGGTTAGGTTTAGATTTGGGGTTAGGTTTAGATTTTAGGTTTAGATTTGGGGTTAGGTTTAGATTTTAGGTTTAGATTTGGGGTTAGGCTTAGATTTTAGGTTTAGATTTGGGGTTAGGTTTAGATTTTAGGTTTAGATTTGGGGTTAGGTTTAGATTTTAGGTTTAGATTTGGGGTTGGGTTTAGATTTGGGGTTAGGTTTAGATTTTAGGTTTAGATTTGGGGTTAGGTTTAGATTTTAGGTTTAGATTTGGGGTTAGGTTTAGATTTGAGGTTAGGTTTAGATTTTAGGTTTAGATTTGGGGTTAGGTTTAGATTTTAGGTTTAGTTTTGAGGTTAGGTTTAGATTTTAGGTTTAGATTTGGGGTTAGGTTTAGATTTTAGGTTTAGATTTGTGATTAGGTTTAGATTTGGGATTAGGTTTAGATTTTAGGTTTAGATTTGGGGTTAGGTTTAGATTTTAGGTTTAGATTTGGGGTTAGATTTGGGGTTAGGTTTAGATTTGGGGTTAGGTTTAGATTTGGTGTTAGGTTTAGATTTTAGGTTTAGATTTGGGGTTAGATTTAGATTTGGGGTTTAGATTTGGGGTTAGGTTTAGATTTTAGGTTTAGATTTGGGGTTAGGTTTAGATTTTAGGTTTAGATTTGGGGTTAGATTTGGGGTTAGGTTTAGATTTTAGGTTTAGATTTGGGGTTAGGTTTAGATTTTAGGTTTAGATTTGGGGTTAGGTTTAGATTTGGGGTTTAGATTTGGGGTTAGGTTTAGATTTTAGGTTTAGATTTGGGGTTAGGTTTAGATTTGGGGTTAGGTTTAGATTTTAGGTTTAGATTTGGGGTTAGGTTTAGATTTGGGGTTAGGTTTAGATTTTAGGTTTAGATTTGGGGTTAGGTTTAGATGTTCGGTTTAGATTTGGGGTTAGGTTTAGATTTGGGGTTAGGTTTAGATTTTAGGTTTAGATTTGGGGTTAGGTTTAGATTTTAGGTTTAGATTTGGGGTTAGATTTGGGGTTAGGTTTAGATTTGGGGTTAGGTTTAGATTTGGGGTTAGGTTTAGATTTTAGGTTTAGATTTGGGGTTAGGTTTAGATTTGGGGTTTAGATTTGGGGTTAGGTTTAGATTTTAGGTTTAGATTTGGGGTTAGGTTTAGATTTGGGGTTAGGTTTAGATTTTAGGTTTAGATTTGGGGTTAGGTTTAGATTTTAGGTTAGGTTTAGATTTTAGGTTTAGATTTTAGGTTTAGATTTGCGGTTAGGTTTAGATTTTAGGTTTAGATTTGGGGTTAGGTTTAGATTTTAGGTTTAGATTTGGGGTTAGGTTTAGATTTTAGGTTTAGATTTGGGGTTAGGTTTAGATTTGGGGTTAGGCTTAGATTTTAGGTTTAGATTTGGGGTTAGGTTTAGATTTTAGGTTTAGATTTGGGGTTAGCTTTAGATTTGGGGTTAGGTTTAGATTTTAGGTTTAGATTTGGGTTTAGGTTTAGATTTGGGGTTAGGTTTAGATTTTAGGTTTAGATTTGGGGTTAGGTTTAGATTTTAGGTTTAGATTTGGGGTTAGGTTTAGATTTGGGGTTAGGTTTAGATTTTAGGTTTAGATTTGGGGTTAGGTTTAGATTTTAGGTTTAGATTTGGGGTTAGGTTTAGATTTTAGGTTAGGTTTAGATTTTAGGTTTAGATTTTAGGTTTAGATTTGGGGTTAGGTTTAGATTTTAGGTTTAGATTTGGGGTTAGGTTTAGATTTGGGGTTAGGTTTAGATTTTAGGTTTAGATTTGGGGTTAGGTTTAGATTTTAGGTTTAGATTTGGGGTTAGGTTTAGATTTGGGGTTAGGTTTAGATTTTAGGTTTAGATTTGGGGTTAGGTTTAGATTTTAGGTTAGGTTTAGATTTTAGGTTTAGATTTTAGGTTTAGATTTGCGGTTAGGTTTAGATTTTAGGTTTAGATTTGGGGTTAGGTTTAGATTTTAGGTTTAGATTTGGGCTTAGGTTTAGATTTTAGGTTTAGATTTGGGGTTAGGTTTAGATTTGGGGTTAGGTTTAGATTTTAGGTTTAGATTTGGGGTTAGGTTTAGATTTTAGGTTAGGTTTAGATTTTAGGTTTAGATTTTAGGTTTAGATTTGGGGTTAGGTTTAGATTTTAGGTTTAGATTTGGGGTTAGGTTTAGATTTTTGGTTTAGATTTAGGTTTAGGTTTAGATTTTAGGTTTAGATTTGGGGTTAGGTTTAGATTTTAGGTTTAGATTTGGGGTTAGGCTTAGATTTTAGGTTTAGATTTGGGGTTAGGTTTAGATTTTATGTTTAGATTTGGGGTTAGGTTTAGATTTTAGGTTTAGATTTGGGGTTAGGTTTAGATTTGAGGTTAGGTTTAGATTTTAGGTTTAGATTTGGGGTTAGGTTTAGATTTTCGGTTTAGATTTGTGATTAGGTTAAGATTTGGGGTAAGGTTTAGATTTTAGGTTTAGATTTGGGGTTAGGTTTAGATTTTAGGTTTAGATTTGGGGTTAGATTTGGGGTTAGGTTTAGATTTGGGGTTAGGTTTAGATTTTCGGTTTAGATTTGGGGTTAGGTTTAGATTTTAGGTTTAGATTTGGGGTTAGGTTTAGATTTGGGGTTAGGTTTAGATTTTAGGTTTAGATTTGGTGTTATGTTTAGATTTTAGGTTTAGATTTGGGGTTAGGTTTAGATTTGGGGTTTAGATTTGGGGTTAGGTTTAGATTTTAGGTTTAGATTTGGGGTTAGGTTTAGATTTTAGGTTTAGATTTGGGGTTAGCTTTAGATTTTCGGTTTAGATTTGGAGTTAGGTTTAGATTTTAGGTTAGGTTTAGATTTTAGGTTTAGATTTTAGGTTAGGTTTAGATTTTAGGTTTAGATTTTAGGTTTAGATTTGGGGTTAGGTTTAGATTTTAGGTTTAGATTTGGGGTTAGGTTTAGATTTGGGGTTAGTTTTCGATTTTAGGTTTAGATTTGGGGTTAGGTTTAGATTTGGGGTTAGGTTTAGATTTTAGGTTTAGATTTGGGGTTAGGTTTAGATTTTAGGTTTAGATTTGGGGTTAGGTTTAGATTTGGGGTTAGGTTTAGATTTTAGGTTTAGATTTGGGGTTAGGTTTAGATTTTAGGTTTAGATTTGGGGTTAGATTTGGGGTTAGGTTTAGATTTGGGGTTAGGTTTAGATTTGGGGTTAGGTTTAGATTTTAGGTTTAGATTTGGGGTTAGGTTTAGATTTGGGGTTAGGTTTAGATTTTAGGTTTAGATTTGGAGTTAGGTTTAGATTTTCGGTTTAGATTTGGGGTTAGGTTTAGATTTTCGGTTTAGATTTGGGGTTAGGTTTAGATTTGGGGTTAGGTTTAGATTTTAGGTTTAGATTTGGGGTTAGGTTTAGATTTTAGGTTTAGATTTGGGGTTAGATTTGGGGTTAGGTTTAGATTTGGGGTTAGGTTTAGATTTGGGGTTAGGTTTAGATTTTAGGTTTAGATTTGGGGTTAGGTTTAGATTTGGGGTTAGGTTTAGATTTTAGGTTTAGATTTGGGGTTAGATTTGGGGTTAGGTTTAGATTTGGGGTTAGGTTTAGATTTTAGGTTTAGATTTGGGGTTAGGTTTAGATTTGGGGTTAGGTTTAGATTTTCGGTTTAGATTTGGGGTTAGGTTTAGATTTGGGGTTAGGTTTAGATTTTAGGTTTAGATTTGGGGTTAGGTTTAGATTTGGGGTTAGGTTTAGATTTTCGGTTTAGATTTGGGGTTAGGTTTAGATTTTAGGTTTAGATTTGGGGTTAGGTTTAGATTTGGGGTTAGGTTTAGATTTTAGGTTTAGATTTGGGGTTAGGTTTAGATTTGGGGTTAGGTTTAGATTTTAGGTTTAGATTTGGGGTTAGGTTTAGATTTTCGGTTTAGATTTGGGGTTAGGTTTAGATTTTCGGTTTAGATTTGGGGTTAGGTTTAGATTTGGGGTTAGGTTTAGATTTTAGGTTTAGATTTGGGGTTAGGTTTAGATTTTAGGTTTAGATTTGGGGTTAGATTTGGGGTTAGGTTTAGATTTGGGGTTAGGTTTAGATTTGGGGTTAGGTTTAGATTTTAGGTTAGGTTTAGATTTTAGGTTTAGATTTTAGGTTTAGATTTGCGGTTAGGTTTAGATTTTAGGTTTAGATTTGGGGTTAGGTTTAGATTTTAGGTTAGGTTTAGATTTTAGGTTTAGATTTTAGGTTTAGATTTTAGGTTTAGATTTGGGGTTAGGTTTAGATTTTAGGTTTAGATTTGGGGTTAGGTTTAGATTTTAGGTTTACATTTGGGGTTAGGTTTAGATTTCGGGTTAGGTTTAGATTTTAGGTTTAGATTTGGGGTTAGGTTTAGATTTGGGGTTAGGTTTAGATTTTAGGTTTAGATTTGGGGTTAGGCTTAGATTTTAGGTTTAGATTTGGGGTTAGGTTTAGATTTTAGGTTTAGATTTGGGGTTAGGTTTAGATTTTAGGTTTAGATTTGGGGTTGGGTTTAGATTTGGGGTTAGGTTTAGATTTTCGGTTTAGATTTGGGGTTAGGTTTAGATTTGGGGTTAGGTTTAGATTTTAGGTTTAGATTTGTGATTAGGTTTAGATTTGGGGTTAGGTTTAGATTTTAGGTTTATATTTGGGGTTAGATTTGGGGTTAGGTTTAGATTTGGGGTTAGGTTTAGATTTGGTGTTATGTTTAGATTTTAGGTTTAGATTTGGGGTTAGGTTTAGATTTGGGGTTTAGATTTGGGGTTAGGTTTAGATTTTAGGTTTAGATTTGGGGTTAGGTTTAGATTTGGGGTTAGGTTTAGATTTTAGGTTTAGATTTGGGGTTAGGTTTAGATTTTAGGTTAGGTTTAGATTTTAGGTTTAGATTTTAGGTTTAGATTTGCGGTTAGGTTTAGATTTTAGGTTTAGATTTGGGGTTAGGTTTAGATTTTAGGTTTAGATTTGGGGTTGGGTTTAGATTTGGGGTTAGGTTTAGATTTTATGTTTAGATTTGGGGTTAGGTTTAGATTTTAGGTTTAGATTTGGGGTTAGGTTTAGATTTGAGGTTAGGTTTAGATTTTAGGTTTAGATTTGGGGTTAGGTTTAGATTTTAGGTTTAGTTTTGGGGTTAGGTTTAGATTTTAGGTTTAGATTTGGGGTTAGGTTTAGATTTGGGGTTAGGTTTAGATTTTAGGTTTAGTTTTGGGGTTAGGTTTAGATTTTAGGTTTAGATTTGGGGTTAGGTTTAGATTTTATGTTTAGATTTGGGGTTAGGTTTAGATTTTAGGTTTAGATTTGGGGTTGGGTTTAGATTTGGGGTTAGGTTTAGATTTTATGTTTAGATTTGGGGTTAGGTTTAGATTTTAGGTTTAGATTTGGGGTTAGGTTTAGATTTGAGGTTAGGTTTAGATTTTAGGTTTAGATTTGGGGTTAGATTTGGGGTTAGGTTTAGATTTTAGGTTTATATTTGGGGTTAGATTTGGGGTTAGGTTTAGATTTGGGGTTAGGTTTAGATTTGGTGTTATGTTTAGATTTTAGGTTTAGATTTGGGGTTAGGTTTAGATTTGGGGTTTAGATTTGGGGTTAGGTTTAGATTTTAGGTTTAGATTTGGGGTTAGGTTTAGATTTGGGGTTAGGTTTAGATTTTAGGTTTAGATTTGGGGTTAGGTTTAGATTTTAGGTTAGGTTTAGATTTTAGGTTTAGATTTTAGGTTTAGATTTGCGGTTAGGTTTAGATTTTAGGTTTAGATTTGGGGTTAGGTTTAGATTTTAGGTTTAGATTTGGGGTTGGGTTTAGATTTGGGGTTAGGTTTAGATTTTATGTTTAGATTTGGGGTTAGGTTTAGATTTTAGGTTTAGATTTGGGGTTAGGTTTAGATTTGAGGTTAGGTTTAGATTTTAGGTTTAGATTTGGGGTTAGGTTTAGATTTTAGGTTTAGTTTTGGGGTTAGGTTTAGATTTTAGGTTTAGATTTGGGGTTAGGTTTAGATTTGGGGTTAGGTTTAGATTTGGGGTTAGGTTTAGATTTTAGGTTTAGATTTGGGGTTAGGTTTAGATTTTAGGTTTAGATTTGGGGTTAGGCTTAGATTTTAGGTTTAGATTTGGGGTTAGGTTTAGATTTTAGGTTTAGATTTGGGGTTAGGTTTAGATTTTAGGTTTAGATTTGGGGTTGGGTTTAGATTTGGGGTTAGGTTTAGATTTTATGTTTAGATTTGGGGTTAGGTTTAGATTTTAGGTTTAGATTTGGGGTTAGGTTTAGATTTGAGGTTAGGTTTAGATTTTAGGTTTAGATTTGGGGTTAGGTTTAGATTTTAGGTTTAGTTTTGGGGTTAGGTTTAGATTTTAGGTTTAGATTTGGGGTTAGGTTTAGATTTTAGGTTTAGATTTGTGATTAGGTTTAGATTTTAGGTTTAGATTTGGGGTTGGGTTTAGATTTGGGGTTAGGTTTAGATTTTATGTTTAGATTTGGGGTTAGGTTTAGATTTTAGGTTTAGATTTGGGGTTAGGTTTAGATTTGGGGTTAGGTTTAGATTTTAGGTTTAGATTTGGGGTTAGGTTTAGATTTTAGGTTAGGTTTAGATTTTAGGTTTAGATTTTAGGTTTAGATTTGCGGTTAGGTTTAGATTTTAGGTTTAGATTTGGGGTTAGGTTTAGATTTTAGGTTTAGATTTGGGGTTAGGTTTAGATTTGGGGTTAGGTTTAGATTTTAGGTTTAGATTTGGGGTTAGGTTTAGATTTTAGGTTTAGATTTGGGGTTAGGTTTAGATTTTAGGTTTAGATTTGGGGTTAGGCTTAGATTTTAGGTTTAGATTTGGGGTTAGGTTTAGATTTTAGGTTTAGATTTGGGGTTAGGTTTAGATTTGAGGTTAGGTTTAGATTTTAGGTTTAGATTTGGGGTTAGGTTTAGATTTTAGGTTTATATTTGGGGTTAGATTTGGGGTTAGGTTTAGATTTGGGGTTAGGTTTAGATTTGGTGTTATGTTTAGATTTTAGGTTTAGATTTGGGGTTAGGTTTAGATTTGGGGTTTAGATTTGGGGTTAGGTTTAGATTTTAGGTTTAGATTTGGGGTTAGGTTTAGATTTGGGGTTAGGTTTAGATTTTAGGTTTAGATTTGGGGTTAGGTTTAGATTTTAGGTTAGGTTTAGATTTTAGGTTTAGATTTTAGGTTTAGATTTGCGGTTAGGTTTAGATTTTAGGTTTAGATTTGGGGTTAGGTTTAGATTTTAGGTTTAGATTTGGGGTTGGGTTTAGATTTGGGGTTAGGTTTAGATTTTATGTTTAGATTTGGGGTTAGGTTTAGATTTTAGGTTTAGATTTGAGGTTAGGTTTAGATTTTAGGTTTAGATTTGGGGTTAGGTTTAGATTTTAGGTTTAGTTTTGGGGTTAGGTTTAGATTTTAGGTTTAGATTTGGGGTTAGGTTTAGATTTTAGGTTTAGATTTGGGGTTGGGTTTAGATTTGGGGTTAGGTTTAGATTTTATGTTTAGATTTGGGGTTAGGTTTAGATTTTAGGTTTAGATTTGGGGTTAGGTTTAGATTTGAGGTTAGGTTTAGATTTTAGGTTTAGATTTGGGGTTAGGTTTAGATTTTAGGTTTAGTTTTGGGGTTAGGTTTAGATTTTAGGTTTAGATTTGGGGTTAGGTTTAGATTTTAGGTTTAGATTTGTGATTAGGTTTAGATTTGGGATTAGGTTTAGATTTTAGGTTTAGATTTGGGGTTAGGTTTAGATTTTAGGTTTAGATTTGGGGTTAGATTTGGGGTTAGGTTTAGATTTGGGGTTAGGTTTAGATTTTAGGTTTAGATTTGGGGTTAGGTTTAGATTTGGGGTTAGGTTTAGATTTTCGGTTTAGATTTGGGGTTAGGTTTAGATTTGGGGTTAGGTTTAGATTTTAGGTTTAGATTTGGGGTTAGGTTTAGATTTGGGGTTAGGTTTAGATTTTCGGTTTAGATTTGGGGTTAGGTTTAGATTTTAGGTTTAGATTTGGGGTTAGGTTTAGATTTGGGGTTAGGTTTAGATTTTAGGTTTAGATTTGGGGTTAGGTTTAGATTTGGGGTTAGGTTTAGATTTTAGGTTTAGATTTGGGGTTAGGTTTAGATTTTCGGTTTAGATTTGGGGTTAGGTTTAGATTTTCGGTTTAGATTTGGGGTTAGGTTTAGATTTGGGGTTAGGTTTAGATTTTAGGTTTAGATTTGGGGTTAGGTTTAGATTTTAGGTTTAGATTTGGGGTTAGATTTGGGGTTAGGTTTAGATTTGGGGTTAGGTTTAGATTTGGGGTTAGGTTTAGATTTTAGGTTAGGTTTAGATTTTAGGTTTAGATTTTAGGTTTAGATTTGCGGTTAGGTTTAGATTTTAGGTTTAGATTTGGGGTTAGGTTTAGATTTTAGGTTAGGTTTAGATTTTAGGTTTAGATTTTAGGTTTAGATTTGGGGTTAGGTTTAGATTTTAGGTTTAGATTTGGGGTTAGGTTTAGATTTTAGGTTTAGATTTGGGGTTAGGCTTAGATTTTAGGTTTAGATTTGGGGTTAGGTTTAGATTTTAGGTTTAGATTTGGGGTTAGGTTTAGATTTTAGGTTTAGATTTGGGGTTGGGTTTAGATTTGGGGTTAGGTTTAGATTTTATGTTTAGATTTGGGGTTAGGTTTAGATTTTAGGTTTAGATTTGGGGTTAGGTTTAGATTTGAGGTTAGGTTTAGATTTTAGGTTTAGATTTGGGGTTAGGTTTAGATTTTAGGTTTAGTTTTGGGGTTAGGTTTAGATTTTAGGTTTAGATTTGGGGTTAGGTTTAGATTTTAGGTTTAGATTTGTGATTAGGTTTAGATTTTAGGTTTAGATTTGGGGTTGGGTTTAGATTTGGGGTTAGGTTTAGATTTTATGTTTAGATTTGGGGTTAGGTTTAGATTTTAGGTTTAGATTTGGGGTTAGGTTTAGATTTGGGGTTAGGTTTAGATTTTAGGTTTAGATTTGGGGTTAGGTTTAGATTTTAGTTTAGGTTTAGATTTTAGGTTTAGATTTTAGGTTTAGATTTGCGGTTAGGTTTAGATTTTAGGTTTAGATTTGGGGTTAGGTTTAGATTTTAGGTTTAGATTTGGGGTTAGGTTTAGATTTGGGGTTAGGTTTAGATTTTAGGTTTAGATTTGGGGTTAGGTTTAGATTTTAGGTTTAGATTTGGGGTTAGGTTTAGATTTTAGGTTTAGATTTGGGGTTAGGCTTAGATTTTAGGTTTAGATTTGGGGTTAGGTTTAGATTTTAGGTTTAGATTTGGGGTTAGGTTTAGATTTTAGGTTTAGATTTGGGGTTGGGTTTAGATTTGGGGTTAGGTTTAGATTTTATGTTTAGATTTGGGGTTAGGTTTAGATTTTAGGTTTAGATTTGGGGTTAGGTTTAGATTTGAGGTTAGGTTTAGATTTTAGGTTTAGATTTGGGGTTAGGTTTAGATTTTAGGTTTATATTTGGGGTTAGATTTGGGGTTAGGTTTAGATTTGGGGTTAGGTTTAGATTTGGTGTTATGTTTAGATTTTAGGTTTAGATTTGGGGTTAGGTTTAGATTTGGGGTTTAGATTTGGGGTTAGGTTTAGATTTTAGGTTTAGATTTGGGGTTAGGTTTAGATTTGGGGTTAGGTTTAGATTTTAGGTTTAGATTTGGGGTTAGGTTTAGATTTTAGGTTAGGTTTAGATTTTAGGTTTAGATTTTAGGTTTAGATTTGCGGTTAGGTTTAGATTTTAGGTTTAGATTTGGGGTTAGGTTTAGATTTTAGGTTTAGATTTGGGGTTGGGTTTAGATTTGGGGTTAGGTTTAGATTTTATGTTTAGATTTGGGGTTAGGTTTAGATTTTAGGTTTAGATTTGAGGTTAGGTTTAGATTTTAGGTTTAGATTTGGGGTTAGGTTTAGATTTTAGGTTTAGTTTTGGGGTTAGGTTTAGATTTTAGGTTTAGATTTGGGGTTAGGTTTAGATTTTAGGTTTAGATTTGGGGTTGGGTTTAGATTTGGGGTTAGGTTTAGATTTTATGTTTAGATTTGGGGTTAGGTTTAGATTTTAGGTTTAGATTTGGGGTTAGGTTTAGATTTGAGGTTAGGTTTAGATTTTAGGTTTAGATTTGGGGTTAGGTTTAGATTTTAGGTTTAGTTTTGGGGTTAGGTTTAGATTTTAGGTTTAGATTTGGGGTTAGGTTTAGATTTTAGGTTTAGATTTGTGATTAGGTTTAGATTTGGGATTAGGTTTAGATTTTAGGTTTAGATTTGGGGTTAGGTTTAGATTTTAGGTTTAGATTTGGGGTTAGATTTGGGGTTAGGTTTAGATTTTAGGTTTAGATTTGGGGTTAGGTTTAGATTTTAGGTTTAGATTTGGGGTTGGGTTTAGATTTGGGGTTAGGTTTAGATTTTATGTTTAGATTTGGGGTTAGGTTTAGATTTTAGGTTTAGATTTGGGGTTAGGTTTAGATTTGAGGTTAGGTTTAGATTTTAGGTTTAGATTTGGGGTTAGGTTTAGATTTTAGGTTTAGTTTTGGGGTTAGGTTTAGATTTTAGGTTTAGATTTGGGGTTAGGTTTAGATTTGGGGTTAGGTTTAGATTTTAGGTTTAGATTTGGGGTTAGGTTTAGATTTTCGGTTTAGATTTGGGGTTAGGTTTAGATTTGGGGTTAGGTTTAGATTTTAGGTTTAGATTTGGGGTTAGGTTTAGATTTTAGGTTTAGATTTGGGGTTAGATTTGGGGTTAGGTTTAGATTTGGGGTTAGGTTTAGATTTGGGGTTAGGTTTAGATTTTAGGTTTAGATTTGGGGTTAGGTTTAGATTTGGGGTTAGGTTTAGATTTTAGGTTTAGATTTGGGGTTAGATTTGGGGTTAGGTTTAGATTTGGGGTTAGGTTTAGATTTTAGGTTTAGATTTGGGGTTAGGTTTAGATTTGGGGTTAGGTTTAGATTTTCGGTTTAGATTTGGGGTTAGGTTTAGATTTGGGGTTAGGTTTAGATTTTAGGTTTAGATTTGGGGTTAGGTTTAGATTTGGGGTTAGGTTTAGATTTTCGGTTTAGATTTGGGGTTAGGTTTAGATTTTAGGTTTAGATTTGGGGTTAGGTTTAGATTTGGGGTTAGGTTTAGATTTTAGGTTTAGATTTGGGGTTAGGTTTAGATTTGGGGTTAGGTTTAGATTTTAGGTTTAGATTTGGGGTTAGGTTTATATTTTCGGTTTAGATTTGGGGTTAGGTTTAGATTTTCGGTTTAGATTTGGGGTTAGGTTTAGATTTGGGGTTAGGTTTAGATTTTAGGTTTAGATTTGGGGTTAGGTTTAGATTTTAGGTTTAGATTTGGGGTTAGATTTGGGGTTAGGTTTAGATTTGGGGTTAGGTTTAGATTTGGGGTTAGGTTTAGATTTTAGGTTAGGTTTAGATTTTAGGTTTAGATTTTAGGTTTAGATTTGCGGTTAGGTTTAGATTTTAGGTTTAGATTTGGGGTTAGGTTTAGATTTTAGGTTAGGTTTAGATTTTAGGTTTAGATTTTAGGTTTAGATTTGGGGTTAGGTTTAGATTTTAGGTTTAGATTTGGGGTTAGGTTTAGATTTTAGGTTTAGATTTGGGGTTAGGTTTAGATTTCGGGTTAGGTTTAGATTTTAGGTTTAGATTTGGGGTTAGGTTTAGATTTGGGGTTAGGTTTAGATTTTAGGTTTAGATTTGGGGTTAGGCTTAGATTTTAGGTTTAGATTTGGGGTTAGGTTTAGATTTTAGGTTTAGATTTGGGGTTAGGTTTAGATTTTAGGTTTAGATTTGCGGTTGGGTTTAGATTTGGGGTTAGGTTTAGATTTTCGGTTTAGATTTGGGGTTAGGTTTAGATTTGGGGTTAGGTTAAATTTTAGGTTTAGATTTGTGATTAGGTTTAGATTTGGGGTTAGGTTTAGATTTTAGGTTTATATTTGGGGTTAGATTTGGGGTTAGGTTTAGATTTGGGGTTAGGTTTAGATTTGGTGTTATGTTTAGATTTTAGGTTTAGATTTGGGGTTCGGTTTAGATTTGGGGTTTAGATTTGGGGTTAGGTTTAGATTTTAGGTTTAGATTTGGGGTTAGGTTTAGATTTGGGGTTAGGTTTAGATTTTAGGTTTAGATTTGGGGTTAGGTTTAGATTTTAGGTTAGGTTTAGATTTTAGGTTTAGATTTTAGGTTTAGATTTGCGGTTAGGTTTAGATTTTAGGTTTAGATTTGGGGTTAGGTTTAGATTTTAGGTTTAGATTTGGGGTTAGGTTTAGATTTGGGGTTAGGTTTAGATTTTAGGTTTAGATTTGGGGTTAGGTTTAGATTTTAGGTTTAGATTTGGGGTTAGGTTTAGATTTTAGGTTTAGATTTGGGGTTAGGTTTAGATTTTAGGTTTATATTTGGGGTTAGATTTGGGGTTAGGTTTAGATTTGGGGTTAGGTTTAGATTTGGTGTTATGTTTAGATTTTAGGTTTAGATTTGGGGTTAGGTTTAGATTTGGGGTTTAGATTTGGGGTTAGGTTTAGATTTTAGGTTTAGATTTGGGGTTAGGTTTAGATTTGGGGTTAGGTTTAGATTTTAGGTTTAGATTTGGGGTTAGGTTTAGATTTTAGGTTAGGTTTAGATTTTAGGTTTAGATTTTAGGTTTAGATTTGCGGTTAGGTTTAGATTTTAGGTTTAGATTTGGGGTTAGGTTTAGATTTTAGGTTTAGATTTGGGGTTGGGTTTAGATTTGGGGTTAGGTTTAGATTTTATGTTTAGATTTGGGGTTAGGTTTAGATTTTAGGTTTAGATTTGAGGTTAGGTTTAGATTTTAGGTTTAGATTTGGGGTTAGGTTTAGATTTTAGGTTTAGTTTTGGGGTTAGGTTTAGATTTTAGGTTTAGATTTGGGGTTAGGTTTAGATTTTAGGTTTAGATTTGGGGTTGGGTTTAGATTTGGGGTTAGGTTTAGATTTTATGTTTAGATTTGGGGTTAGGTTTAGATTTTAGGTTTAGATTTGGGGTTAGGTTTAGATTTGAGGTTAGGTTTAGATTTTAGGTTTAGATTTGGGGTTAGGTTTAGATTTTAGGTTTAGTTTTGGGGTTAGGTTTAGATTTTAGGTTTAGATTTGGGGTTAGGTTTAGATTTTAGGTTTAGATTTGTGATTAGGTTTAGATTTGGGATTAGGTTTAGATTTTAGGTTTAGATTTGGGGTTAGGTTTAGATTTTAGGTTTAGATTTGGGGTTAGATTTGGGGTTAGGTTTAGATTTGGGGTTAGGTTTAGATTTTAGGTTTAGATTTGGGGTTAGGTTTAGATTTGGGGTTAGGTTTAGATTTTCGGTTTAGATTTGGGGTTAGGTTTAGATTTGGGGTTAGGTTTAGATTTTAGGTTTAGATTTGGGGTTAGGTTTAGATTTGGGGTTAGGTTTAGATTTTCGGTTTAGATTTGGGGTTAGGTTTAGATTTTAGGTTTAGATTTGGGGTTAGGTTTAGATTTGGGGTTAGGTTTAGATTTTAGGTTTAGATTTGGGGTTAGGTTTAGATTTGGGGTTAGGTTTAGATTTTCGGTTTAGATTTGGGGTTAGGTTTAGATTTTCGGTTTAGATTTGGGGTTAGGTTTAGATTTGGGGTTAGGTTTAGATTTTAGGTTTAGATTTGGGGTTAGGTTTAGATTTTAGGTTTAGATTTGGGGTTAGATTTGGGGTTAGGTTTAGATTTGGGGTTAGGTTTAGATTTGGGGTTAGGTTTAGATTTTAGGTTAGGTTTAGATTTTAGGTTTAGATTTTAGGTTTAGATTTGCGGTTAGGTTTAGATTTTAGGTTTAGATTTGGGGTTAGGTTTAGATTTTAGGTTAGGTTTAGATTTTAGGTTTAGATTTTAGGTTTAGATTTGGGGTTAGGTTTAGATTTTAGGTTTAGATTTGGGGTTAGGTTTAGATTTTAGGTTTAGATTTGGGGTTAGGCTTAGATTTTAGGTTTAGATTTGGGGTTAGGTTTAGATTTTAGGTTTAGATTTGGGGTTAGGTTTAGATTTGGGGTTAGGTTTAGATTTTAGGTTTAGATTTGGGGTTAGGTTTAGATTTTAGGTTTAGTTTTGGGGTTAGGTTTAGATTTTAGGTTTAGATTTGGGGTTAGGTTTAGATTTTAGGTTTAGATTTGTGATTAGGTTTAGATTTTAGGTTTAGATTTGGGGTTGGGTTTAGATTTGGGGTTAGGTTTAGATTTTATGTTTAGATTTGGGGTTAGGTTTAGATTTTAGGTTTAGATTTGGGGTTAGGTTTAGATTTGGGGTTAGGTTTAGATTTTAGGTTTAGATTTGGGGTTAGGTTTAGATTTTAGTTTAGGTTTAGATTTTAGGTTTAGATTTTAGGTTTAGATTTGCGGTTAGGTTTAGATTTTAGGTTTAGATTTGGGGTTAGGTTTAGATTTTAGGTTTAGATTTGGGGTTAGGTTTAGATTTGGGGTTAGGTTTAGATTTTAGGTTTAGATTTGGGGTTAGGTTTAGATTTTAGGTTTAGATTTGGGGTTAGGTTTAGATTTTAGGTTTAGATTTGGGGTTAGGCTTAGATTTTAGGTTTAGATTTGGGGTTAGGTTTAGATTTTAGGTTTAGATTTGGGGTTAGGTTTAGATTTTAGGTTTAGATTTGGGGTTGGGTTTAGATTTGGGGTTAGGTTTAGATTTTATGTTTAGATTTGGGGTTAGGTTTAGATTTTAGGTTTAGATTTGGGGTTAGGTTTAGATTTGAGGTTAGGTTTAGATTTTAGGTTTAGATTTGGGGTTAGGTTTAGATTTTAGGTTTATATTTGGGGTTAGATTTGGGGTTAGGTTTAGATTTGGGGTTAGGTTTAGATTTGGTGTTATGTTTAGATTTTAGGTTTAGATTTGGGGTTAGGTTTAGATTTGGGGTTTAGATTTGGGGTTAGGTTTAGATTTTAGGTTTAGATTTGGGGTTAGGTTTAGATTTGGGGTTAGGTTTAGATTTTAGGTTTAGATTTGGGGTTAGGTTTAGATTTTAGGTTAGGTTTAGATTTTAGGTTTAGATTTTAGGTTTAGATTTGCGGTTAGGTTTAGATTTTAGGTTTAGATTTGGGGTTAGGTTTAGATTTTAGGTTTAGATTTGGGGTTGGGTTTAGATTTGGGGTTAGGTTTAGATTTTATGTTTAGATTTGGGGTTAGGTTTAGATTTTAGGTTTAGATTTGAGGTTAGGTTTAGATTTTAGGTTTAGATTTGGGGTTAGGTTTAGATTTTAGGTTTAGTTTTGGGGTTAGGTTTAGATTTTAGGTTTAGATTTGGGGTTAGGTTTAGATTTTAGGTTTAGATTTGGGGTTGGGTTTAGATTTGGGGTTAGGTTTAGATTTTATGTTTAGATTTGGGGTTAGGTTTAGATTTTAGGTTTAGATTTGGGGTTAGGTTTAGATTTGAGGTTAGGTTTAGATTTTAGGTTTAGATTTGGGGTTAGGTTTAGATTTTAGGTTTAGTTTTGGGGTTAGGTTTAGATTTTAGGTTTAGATTTGGGGTTAGGTTTAGATTTTAGGTTTAGATTTGTGATTAGGTTTAGATTTGGGATTAGGTTTAGATTTTAGGTTTAGATTTGGGGTTAGGTTTAGATTTTAGGTTTAGATTTGGGGTTAGATTTGGGGTTAGGTTTAGATTTTAGGTTTAGATTTGGGGTTAGGTTTAGATTTTAGGTTTAGATTTGGGGTTGGGTTTAGATTTGGGGTTAGGTTTAGATTTTATGTTTAGATTTGGGGTTAGGTTTAGATTTTAGGTTTAGATTTGGGGTTAGGTTTAGATTTGAGGTTAGGTTTAGATTTTAGGTTTAGATTTGGGGTTAGGTTTAGATTTTAGGTTTAGTTTTGGGGTTAGGTTTAGATTTTAGGTTTAGATTTGGGGTTAGGTTTAGATTTTAGGTTTAGATTTGGGGTTAGGTTTAGATTTTCGGTTTAGATTTGGGGTTAGGTTTAGATTTGGGGTTAGGTTTAGATTTTAGGTTTAGATTTGGGGTTAGGTTTAGATTTTAGGTTTAGATTTGGGGTTAGATTTGGGGTTAGGTTTAGATTTGGGGTTAGGTTTAGATTTGGGGTTAGGTTTAGATTTTAGGTTTAGATTTGGGGTTAGGTTTAGATTTGGGGTTAGGTTTAGATTTTAGGTTTAGATTTGGGGTTAGATTTGGGGTTAGGTTTAGATTTGGGGTTAGGTTTAGATTTTAGGTTTAGATTTGGGGTTAGGTTTAGATTTGGGGTTAGGTTTAGATTTTCGGTTTAGATTTGGGGTTAGGTTTAGATTTGGGGTTAGGTTTAGATTTTAGGTTTAGATTTGGGGTTAGGTTTAGATTTGGGGTTAGGTTTAGATTTTCGGTTTAGATTTGGGGTTAGGTTTAGATTTTAGGTTTAGATTTGGGGTTAGGTTTAGATTTGGGGTTAGGTTTAGATTTTAGGTTTAGATTTGGGGTTAGGTTTAGATTTGGGGTTAGGTTTAGATTTTAGGTTTAGATTTGGGGTTAGGTTTAGATTTTCGGTTTAGATTTGGGGTTAGGTTTAGATTTTAGGTTTAGATTTGGGGTTAGGTTTAGATTTGGGGTTAGGTTTAGATTTTAGGTTTAGATTTGGGGTTAGGTTTAGATTTTAGGTTTAGATTTGGGGTTAGATTTGGGGTTAGGTTTAGATTTGGGGTTAGGTTTAGATTTGGGGTTAGGTTTAGATTTTAGGTTAGGTTTAGATTTTAGGTTTAGATTTTAGGTTTAGATTTGCGGTTAGGTTTAGATTTTAGGTTTAGATTTGGGGTTAGGTTTAGATTTTAGGTTAGGTTTAGATTTTAGGTTTAGATTTTAGGTTTAGATTTGGGGTTAGGTTTAGATTTTAGGTTTAGATTTGGGGTTAGGTTTAGATTTGGGGTTAGGTTTAGATTTTAGGTTTAGATTTGGGGTTAGGTTTAGATTTTAGGTTTAGATTTGGGGTTAGGTTTAGATTTGGGGTTAGGTTTAGATTTTAGGTTTAGATTTGGGGTTAGGTTTAGATTTTAGGTTTAGATTTGAGGTTAGGTTTAGATTTGGGGTTAGGTTTAGATTTGGGGTTAGGTTTAGATTTTAGGTTTAGATTTGGGGTTAGGTTTAGATTTTAGGTTTAGATTTGGGGTTAGATTTGGGGTTAGGTTTAGATTTGGGGTTAGGTTTAGATTTTAGGTTTAGATTTGTGATTAGGTTTAGATTTGGGGTTAGGTTTAGATTTTAGGTTTATATTTGGGGTTAGATTTGGGGTTAGGTTTAGATTTGGGGTTAGGTTTAGATTTGGTGTTATGTTTAGATTTTAGGTTTAGATTTGGGGTTCGGTTTAGATTTGGGGTTTAGATTTGGGGTTAGGTTTAGATTTTAGGTTTAGATTTGGGGTTAGGTTTAGATTTGGGGTTAGGTTTAGATTTTAGGTTTAGATTTGGGGTTAGGTTTAGATTTTAGGTTAGGTTTAGATTTTAGGTTTAGATTTTAGGTTTAGATTTGCGGTTAGGTTTAGATTTTAGGTTTAGATTTGGGGTTAGGTTTAGATTTTAGGTTTAGATTTGGGGTTAGGTTTAGATTTGGGGTTAGGTTTAGATTTTAGGTTTAGATTTGGGGTTAGGTTTAGATTTTAGGTTTAGATTTGGGGTTAGGTTTAGATTTTAGGTTTAGATTTGGGGTTAGGCTTAGATTTTAGGTTTAGATTTGGGGTTAGGTTTAGATTTTAGGTTTAGATTTGGGGTTAGGTTTAGATTTTAGGTTTAGATTTGGGGTTGGGTTTAGATTTGGGGTTAGGTTTAGATTTTATGTTTAGATTTGGGGTTAGGTTTAGATTTTAGGTTTAGATTTGGGGTTAGGTTTAGATTTGAGGTTAGGTTTAGATTTTAGGTTTAGATTTGGGGTTAGGTTTAGATTTTAGGTTTAGTTTTGGGGTTAGGTTTAGATTTTAGGTTTAGATTTGGGGTTAGGTTTAGATTTTAGGTTTAGATTTGTGATTAGGTTTAGATTTGGGATTAGGTTTAGATTTTAGGTTTAGATTTGGGGTTAGGTTTAGATTTTAGGTTTAGATTTGGGGTTAGATTTGGGGTTAGGTTTAGATTTGGGGTTAGGTTTAGATTTGGTGTTAGGTTTAGATTTTAGGTTTAGATTTGGGGTTAGATTTAGATTTGGGGTTTAGATTTGGGGTTAGGTTTAGATTTTAGGTTTAGATTTGGGGTTAGGTTTAGATTTTAGGTTTAGATTTGGGGTTAGGTTTAGATTTGGGGTTAGGTTTAGATTTTAGGTTTAGATTTGGGGTTAGGTTTAGATTTTAGGTTTAGATTTTAGGTTTAGATTTGGGGTTAGGTTTAGATTTTAGGTTTAGATTTGGGGTTAGGTTTAGATTTTAGGTTTAGATTTGGGGTTAGGTTTAGATTTGGGGTTAGGTTTAGATTTTAGGTTTAGATTTGGGGTTAGGTTTAGATTTTAGGTTTAGATTTGGGGTTAGCTTTAGATTTTCGGTTTAGATTTGGAGTTAGGTTTAGATTTTAGGTTAGGTTTAGATTTTAGGTTTAGATTTTAGGTTTAGATTTGGGGTTAGGTTTAGATTTGGGGTTAGGTTTAGATTTTAGGTTTAGATTTGGGGTTAGGCTTAGATTTTAGGTTTAGATTTGGGGTTAGGTTTAGATTTTAGGTTTAGATTTGGGGTTGGGTTTAGATTTGGGTTTAGGTTTAGATTTTATGTTTAGATTTGGGGTTAGGTTTAGATTTTAGGTTTAGATTTGGGGTTAGGTTTAGATTTGAGGTTAGGTTTAGATTTTAGGTTTAGATTTGGGGTTAGGTTTAGATTTTAGGTTTAGTTTTGGGATTAGGTTTAGATTTTAGGTTTAGATTTGGGGTTAGGTTTAGATTTTAGGTTTAGATTTGGGGTTAGGTTTAGATTTTAGGTTTAGATTTGGGGTTGGGTTTAGATTTGGGGTTAGGTTTAGATTTTATGTTTAGATTTGGGGTTAGGTTTAGATTTTAGGTTTAGATTTGGGGTTAGGTTTAGATTTGAGGTTAGGTTTAGATTTTAGGTTTAGATTTGGGGTTAGGTTTAGATTTTAGGTTTAGTTTTGGGGTTAGGTTTAGATTTTAGGTTTAGATTTGGGGTTAGGTTTAGATTTTAGGTTTAGATTTGTGATTAGGTTTAGATTTGGGGTTAGGTTTAGATTTTAGGTTTAGATTTGGGGTTAGGTTTAGATTTTAGGTTTAGATTTGTGATTAGGTTTAGATTTGGGGTTAGGTTTAGATTTGGGGTTAGGTTTAGATTTGGTGTTAGGTTTAGATTTTAGGTTTAGATTTGGGGTTAGGTTTAGATTTTAGGTTTAGATTTGGGGTTAGGTTTAGATTTGGGGTTAGGTTTAGATTTTAGGTTTAGATTTGGGGTTAGGTTTAGATTTGGGGTTAGGTTTAGATTTTAGGTTTAGATTTGGGGTTAGGTTTAGATTTTAGGTTTAGATTTGGGGTTAGGTTTAGATTTGGGGTTAGGTTTAGATTTTAGGTTTAGATTTGGGGTTAGGTTTAGATTTGAGGTTAGGTTTAGATTTTAGGTTTAGATTTGGGGTTAGGTTTAGATTTTAGGTTTAGTTTTGGGATTAGGTTTAGATTTTAGGTTTAGATTTGGGGTTAGGCTTAGATTTTAGGTTTAGATTTGGGGTTAGGTTTAGATTTTAGGTTTAGATTTGGGGTTAGGTTTAGATTTTAGGTTTAGATTTGGGGTTGGGTTTAGATTTGGGGTTAGGTTTAGATTTTAGGTTTAGATTTGGGGTTAGGTTTAGATTTGAGGTTAGGTTTAGATTTTAGGTTTAGATTTGGGGTTAGGTTTAGATTTCAGGTTAGGTTTAGATTTTAGGTTTAGATTTGTGATTAGGTTTAGATTTGGGGTTAGGTTTAGATTTGGGGTTAGGTTTAGATTTGGTGTTAGGTTTAGATTTTAGGTTTAGATTTGGGGTTAGGTTTAGATTTGGGGTTTAGATTTGGGGTTAGGTTTAGATTTTAGGTTTAGATTTGGGGTTAGGTTTAGATTTTAGGTTTAGATTTGGGGTTAGGTTTAGATTTGGGGTTGGGTTTAGATTTGGGGTTAGGTTTAGATTTTAGGTTTAGATTTGGGGTTAGATTTGGGGTTAGGTTTAGATTTGGGGTTAGGTTTAGATTTGGTGTTAGGTTTAGATTTTAGGTTTAGATTTGGGGTTAGATTTAGATTTGGGGTTTAGATTTGGGGTTAGGTTTAGATTTTAGGTTTAGATTTGGGGTTAGGTTTAGATTTTAGGTTTAGATTTGGGGTTAGGTTTAGATTTGGGGTTAGGTTTAGATTTTAGGTTTAGATTTGGGGTTAGGTTTAGATTTTAGGTTTAGATTTTAGGTTTAGATTTGGGGTTAGGTTTAGATTTTAGGTTTAGATTTGGGGTTAGGTTTAGATTTTAGGTTTAGATTTGGGGTTAGGTTTAGATTTGGGGTTAGGTTTAGATTTTAGGTTTAGATTTGGGGTTAGGTTTAGATTTTAGGTTTAGATTTGGGGTTAGCTTTAGATTTTCGGTTTAGATTTGGAGTTAGGTTTAGATTTTAGGTTAGGTTTAGATTTTAGGTTTAGATTTTAGGTTTAGATTTGGGGTTAGGTTTAGATTTGGGGTTAGGTTTAGATTTTAGGTTTAGATTTGGGGTTAGGCTTAGATTTTAGGTTTAGATTTGGGGTTAGGTTTAGATTTTAGGTTTAGATTTGGGGTTGGGTTTAGATTTGGGTTTAGGTTTAGATTTTATGTTTAGATTTGGGGTTAGGTTTAGATTTTAGGTTTAGATTTGGGGTTAGGTTTAGATTTGAGGTTAGGTTTAGATTTTAGGTTTAGATTTGGGGTTAGGTTTAGATTTTAGGTTTAGTTTTGGGATTAGGTTTAGATTTTAGGTTTAGATTTGGGGTTAGGTTTAGATTTTAGGTTTAGATTTGGGGTTAGGTTTAGATTTTAGGTTTAGATTTGGGGTTGGGTTTAGATTTGGGGTTAGGTTTAGATTTTATGTTTAGATTTGGGGTTAGGTTTAGATTTTAGGTTTAGATTTGGGGTTAGGTTTAGATTTGAGGTTAGGTTTAGATTTTAGGTTTAGTTTTGGGGTTAGGTTTAGATTTTAGGTTTAGATTTGGGGTTAGGTTTAGATTTTAGGTTTAGATTTGTGATTAGGTTTAGATTTGGGGTTAGGTTTAGATTTTAGGTTTAGATTTGGGGTTAGGTTTAGATTTTAGGTTTAGATTTGTGATTAGGTTTAGATTTGGGGTTAGGTTTAGATTTGGGGTTAGGTTTAGATTTGGTGTTAGGTTTAGATTTTAGGTTTAGATTTGGGGTTAGGTTTAGATTTTAGGTTTAGATTTGGGGTTAGGTTTAGATTTGGGGTTAGGTTTAGATTTTAGGTTTAGATTTGGGGTTAGGTTTAGATTTGGGGTTAGGTTTAGATTTTAGGTTTAGATTTGGGGTTAGGTTTAGATTTTAGGTTTAGATTTGGGGTTAGGTTTAGATTTGGGGTTAGGTTTAGATTTTAGGTTTAGATTTGGGGTTAGGTTTAGATTTGAGGTTAGGTTTAGATTTTAGGTTTAGATTTGGGGTTAGGTTTAGATTTTAGGTTTAGTTTTGGGATTAGGTTTAGATTTTAGGTTTAGATTTGGGGTTAGGCTTAGATTTTAGGTTTAGATTTGGGGTTAGGTTTAGATTTTAGGTTTAGATTTGGGGTTAGGTTTAGATTTTAGGTTTAGATTTGGGGTTGGGTTTAGATTTGGGGTTAGGTTTAGATTTTAGGTTTAGATTTGGGGTTAGGTTTAGATTTGAGGTTAGGTTTAGATTTTAGGTTTAGATTTGGGGTTAGGTTTAGATTTCAGGTTAGGTTTAGATTTTAGGTTTAGATTTGTGATTAGGTTTAGATTTGGGGTTAGGTTTAGATTTGGGGTTAGGTTTAGATTTGGTGTTAGGTTTAGATTTTAGGTTTAGATTTGGGGTTAGGTTTAGATTTGGGGTTTAGATTTGGGGTTAGGTTTAGATTTTAGGTTTAGATTTGGGGTTAGGTTTAGATTTTAGGTTTAGATTTGGGGTTAGGTTTAGATTTGGGGTTGGGTTTAGATTTGGGGTTAGGTTTAGATTTTAGGTTTAGATTTGGGGTTAGGTTTAGATTTTAGGTTTAGATTTGGGGTTAGGTTTAGATTTGAGGTTAGGTTTAGATTTTAGGTTTAGATTTGTGATTAGGTTTAGATTTGGGGTTAGGTTTAGATTTGGGGTTAGGTTTAGATTTGGTGTTAGGTTTAGATTTTAGGTTTAGATTTGGGGTTAGGTTTAGATTTTTGGTTTAGATTTGGGGTTAGGTTTAGATTTTAGGTTTAGATTTGGGGTTAGGTTTAGATTTTAGGTTTAGATTTGGGGTTAGGTTTAGATTTTAGGTTTAGATTTGTGATTAGGTTTAGATTTGGGGTTAGGTTTAGATTTGGGGTTAGGTTTAGATTTGGGGTTAGGTTTAGATTTTAGGTTTAGATTTGGGGTTAGGTTTAGATTTGGGGTTTAGATTTGGGGTTAGGTTTAGATTTTAGGTTTAGATTTGGGGTTAGGTTTAGATTTTAGGTTTAGATTTGGGGTTAGGTTTAGATTTGGGGTTTAGATTTGGGGTTAGGTTTAGATTTTAGGTTTAGATTTGGTGTTAGGTTTAGATTTTAGGTTTAGATTTGGGGTTAGCTTTAGATTTTCGGTTTAGATTTGGAGTTAGGTTTAGATTTTAGGTTAGGTTTAGATTTTAGGTTTAGATTTTAGGTTTAGATTTGGGGTTAGGTTTAGATTTGGGGTTAGGTTTAGATTTTAGGTTTAGATTTGGGGTTAGGCTTAGATTTTAGGTTTAGATTTGGGGTTAGGTTTAGATTTTAGGTTTAGATTTGGGGTTGGGTTTAGATTTGGGTTTAGGTTTAGATTTTATGTTTAGATTTGGGGTTAGGTTTAGATTTTAGGTTTAGATTTGGGGTTAGGTTTAGATTTGAGGTTAGGTTTAGATTTTAGGTTTAGATTTGGGGTTAGGTTTAGATTTTAGGTTTAGTTTTGGGATTAGGTTTAGATTTTAGGTTTAGATTTGGGGTTAGGTTTAGATTTTAGGTTTAGATTTGGGGTTAGGTTTAGATTTTAGGTTTAGATTTGGGGTTGGGTTTAGATTTGGGGTTAGGTTTAGATTTTATGTTTAGATTTGGGGTTAGGTTTAGATTTTAGGTTTAGATTTGGGGTTAGGTTTAGATTTGAGGTTAGGTTTAGATTTTAGGTTTAGATTTGGGGTTAGGTTTAGATTTTAGGTTTAGTTTTGGGGTTAGGTTTAGATTTTAGGTTTAGATTTGGGGTTAGGTTTAGATTTTAGGTTTAGATTTGTGATTAGGTTTAGATTTGGGGTTAGGTTTAGATTTTAGGTTTAGATTTGGGGTTAGGTTTAGATTTTAGGTTTAGATTTGGGGTTAGATTTGGGGTTAGGTTTAGATTTGGGGTTAGGTTTAGATTTGGTGTTAGGTTTAGATTTTAGGTTTAGATTTGGGGTTAGGTTTAGATTTTAGGTTTAGATTTGGGGTTAGGTTTAGATTTTAGGTTTAGATTTGGGGTTGGGTTTAGATTTGGGGTTAGGTTTAGATTTTAGGTTTAGATTTGGGGTTAGGTTTAGATTTGAGGTTAGGTTTAGATTTTAGGTTTAGATTTGGGGTTAGGTTTAGATTTCAGGTTAGGTTTAGATTTTAGGTTTAGATTTGTGATTAGGTTTAGATTTGGGGTTAGGTTTAGATTTGGGGTTAGGTTTAGATTTGGTGTTAGGTTTAGATTTTAGGTTTAGATTTGGGGTTAGGTTTAGATTTGGGGTTTAGATTTGGGGTTAGGTTTAGATTTTAGGTTTAGATTTGGGGTTAGGTTTAGATTTTAGGTTTAGATTTGGGGTTAGGTTTAGATTTGGGGTTGGGTTTAGATTTGGGGTTAGGTTTAGATTTTAGGTTTAGATTTGGGGTTAGGTTTAGATTTTAGGTTTAGATTTGGGGTTAGGTTTAGATTTGAGGTTTAGATTTGGGGTTAGGTTTAGATTTGGGGTTAGGTTTAGATTTGGGGTTAGGTTTAGATTTTAGGTTTATATTTGGGGTTAGATTTGGGGTTAGGTTTAGATTTGGGGTTAGGTTTAGATTTGGTGTTATGTTTAGATTTTAGGTTTAGATTTGGGGTTCGGTTTAGATTTGGGGTTTAGATTTGGGGTTAGGTTTAGATTTTAGGTTTAGATTTGGGGTTAGGTTTAGATTTGGGGTTAGGTTTAGATTTTAGGTTTAGATTTGGGGTTAGGTTTAGATTTTAGGTTAGGTTTAGATTTTAGGTTTAGATTTTAGGTTTAGATTTGCGGTTAGGTTTAGATTTTAGGTTTAGATTTGGGGTTAGGTTTAGATTTTAGGTTTAGATTTGGGGTTAGGTTTAGATTTGGGGTTAGGTTTAGATTTTAGGTTTAGATTTGGGGTTAGGTTTAGATTTTAGGTTTAGATTTGGGGTTAGGTTTAGATTTTAGGTTTAGATTTGGGGTTAGGCTTAGATTTTAGGTTTAGATTTGGGGTTAGGTTTAGATTTTAGGTTTAGATTTGGGGTTAGGTTTAGATTTTAGGTTTAGATTTGGGGTTGGGTTTAGATTTGGGGTTAGGTTTAGATTTTATGTTTAGATTTGGGGTTAGGTTTAGATTTTAGGTTTAGATTTGGGGTTAGGTTTAGATTTGAGGTTAGGTTTAGATTTTAGGTTTAGATTTGGGGTTAGGTTTAGATTTTAGGTTTAGTTTTGGGGTTAGGTTTAGATTTTAGGTTTAGATTTGGGGTTAGGTTTAGATTTTAGGTTTAGATTTGTGATTAGGTTTAGATTTGGGATTAGGTTTAGATTTTAGGTTTAGATTTGGGGTTAGGTTTAGATTTTAGGTTTAGATTTGGGGTTAGATTTGGGGTTAGGTTTAGATTTGGGGTTAGGTTTAGATTTGGTGTTAGGTTTAGATTTTAGGTTTAGATTTGGGGTTAGATTTAGATTTGGGGTTTAGATTTGGGGTTAGGTTTAGATTTTAGGTTTAGATTTGGGGTTAGGTTTAGATTTTAGGTTTAGATTTGGGGTTAGGTTTAGATTTGGGGTTAGGTTTAGATTTTAGGTTTAGATTTGGGGTTAGGTTTAGATTTTAGGTTTAGATTTTAGGTTTAGATTTGGGGTTAGGTTTAGATTTTAGGTTTAGATTTGGGGTTAGGTTTAGATTTTAGGTTTAGATTTGGGGTTAGGTTTAGATTTGGGGTTAGGTTTAGATTTTAGGTTTAGATTTGGGGTTAGGTTTAGATTTTAGGTTTAGATTTGGGGTTAGCTTTAGATTTTCGGTTTAGATTTGGAGTTAGGTTTAGATTTTAGGTTAGGTTTAGATTTTAGGTTTAGATTTTAGGTTTAGATTTGGGGTTAGGTTTAGATTTGGGGTTAGGTTTAGATTTTAGGTTTAGATTTGGGGTTAGGCTTAGATTTTAGGTTTAGATTTGGGGTTAGGTTTAGATTTTAGGTTTAGATTTGGGGTTGGGTTTAGATTTGGGTTTAGGTTTAGATTTTATGTTTAGATTTGGGGTTAGGTTTAGATTTTAGGTTTAGATTTGGGGTTAGGTTTAGATTTGAGGTTAGGTTTAGATTTTAGGTTTAGATTTGGGGTTAGGTTTAGATTTTAGGTTTAGTTTTGGGATTAGGTTTAGATTTTAGGTTTAGATTTGGGGTTAGGTTTAGATTTTAGGTTTAGATTTGGGGTTAGGTTTAGATTTTAGGTTTAGATTTGGGGTTGGGTTTAGATTTGGGGTTAGGTTTAGATTTTATGTTTAGATTTGGGGTTAGGTTTAGATTTTAGGTTTAGATTTGGGGTTAGGTTTAGATTTGAGGTTAGGTTTAGATTTTAGGTTTAGATTTGGGGTTAGGTTTAGATTTTAGGTTTAGTTTTGGGGTTAGGTTTAGATTTTAGGTTTAGATTTGGGGTTAGGTTTAGATTTTAGGTTTAGATTTGTGATTAGGTTTAGATTTGGGGTTAGGTTTAGATTTTAGGTTTAGATTTGGGGTTAGGTTTAGATTTTAGGTTTAGATTTGTGATTAGGTTTAGATTTGGGGTTAGGTTTAGATTTGGGGTTAGGTTTAGATTTGGTGTTAGGTTTAGATTTTAGGTTTAGATTTGGGGTTAGGTTTAGATTTTAGGTTTAGATTTGGGGTTAGGTTTAGATTTGGGGTTAGGTTTAGATTTTAGGTTTAGATTTGGGGTTAGGTTTAGATTTGAGGTTAGGTTTAGATTTTAGGTTTAGATTTGGGGTTAGGTTTAGATTTTAGGTTTAGTTTTGGGATTAGGTTTAGATTTTAGGTTTAGATTTGGGGTTAGGTTTAGATTTTAGGTTTAGATTTGGGGTTAGGTTTAGATTTTAGGTTTAGATTTGGGGTTGGGTTTAGATTTGGGGTTAGGTTTAGATTTTATGTTTAGATTTGGGGTTAGGTTTAGATTTTAGGTTTAGATTTGGGGTTAGGTTTAGATTTGAGGTTAGGTTTAGATTTTAGGTTTAGATTTGGGGTTAGGTTTAGATTTTAGGTTTAGTTTTGGGGTTAGGTTTAGATTTTAGGTTTAGATTTGGGGTTAGGTTTAGATTTTAGGTTTAGATTTGTGATTAGGTTTAGATTTGGGGTTAGGTTTAGATTTTAGGTTTAGATTTGGGGTTAGGTTTAGATTTTAGGTTTAGATTTGTGATTAGGTTTAGATTTGGGGTTAGGTTTAGATTTGGGGTTAGGTTTAGATTTGGTGTTAGGTTTAGATTTTAGGTTTAGATTTGGGGTTAGGTTTAGATTTTAGGTTTAGATTTGGGGTTAGGTTTAGATTTGGGGTTAGGTTTAGATTTTAGGTTTAGATTTGGGGTTAGGTTTAGATTTGGGGTTAGGTTTAGATTTTAGGTTTAGATTTGGGGTTAGGTTTAGATTTTAGGTTTAGATTTGGGGTTAGGTTTAGATTTGGGGTTAGGTTTAGATTTTAGGTTTAGATTTGGGGTTAGGTTTAGATTTGAGGTTAGGTTTAGATTTTAGGTTTAGATTTGGGGTTAGGTTTAGATTTTAGGTTTAGTTTTGGGATTAGGTTTAGATTTTAGGTTTAGATTTGGGGTTAGGCTTAGATTTTAGGTTTAGATTTGGGGTTAGGTTTAGATTTTAGGTTTAGATTTGGGGTTAGGTTTAGATTTTAGGTTTAGATTTGGGGTTGGGTTTAGATTTGGGGTTAGGTTTAGATTTTAGGTTTAGATTTGGGGTTAGGTTTAGATTTGAGGTTAGGTTTAGATTTTAGGTTTAGATTTGGGGTTAGGTTTAGATTTCAGGTTAGGTTTAGATTTTAGGTTTAGATTTGTGATTAGGTTTAGATTTGGGGTTAGGTTTAGATTTGGGGTTAGGTTTAGATTTGGTGTTAGGTTTAGATTTTAGGTTTAGATTTGGGGTTAGGTTTAGATTTGGGGTTTAGATTTGGGGTTAGGTTTAGATTTTAGGTTTAGATTTGGGGTTAGGTTTAGATTTTAGGTTTAGATTTGGGGTTAGGTTTAGATTTGGGGTTGGGTTTAGATTTGGGGTTAGGTTTAGATTTTAGGTTTAGATTTGGGGTTAGGTTTAGATTTTAGGTTTAGATTTGGGGTTAGGTTTAGATTTGAGGTTAGGTTTAGATTTTAGGTTTAGATTTGTGATTAGGTTTAGATTTGGGGTTAGGTTTAGATTTGGGGTTAGGTTTAGATTTGGTGTTAGGTTTAGATTTTAGGTTTAGATTTGGGGTTAGGTTTAGATTTTTGGTTTAGATTTGGGGTTAGGTTTAGATTTTAGGTTTAGATTTGGGGTTAGGTTTAGATTTTAGGTTTAGATTTGGGGTTAGGTTTAGATTTTAGGTTTAGATTTGTGATTAGGTTTAGATTTGGGGTTAGGTTTAGATTTGGGGTTAGGTTTAGATTTGGGGTTAGGTTTAGATTTTAGGTTTAGATTTGGGGTTAGGTTTAGATTTGGGGTTTAGATTTGGGGTTAGGTTTAGATTTTAGGTTTAGATTTGGGGTTAGGTTTAGATTTTAGGTTTAGATTTGGGGTTAGGTTTAGATTTGGGGTTTAGATTTGGGGTTAGGTTTAGATTTTAGGTTTAGATTTGGTGTTAGGTTTAGATTTTAGGTTTAGATTTGGGGTTAGCTTTAGATTTTCGGTTTAGATTTGGAGTTAGGTTTAGATTTTAGGTTAGGTTTAGATTTTAGGTTTAGATTTTAGGTTTAGATTTGGGGTTAGGTTTAGATTTGGGGTTAGGTTTAGATTTTAGGTTTAGATTTGGGGTTAGGCTTAGATTTTAGGTTTAGATTTGGGGTTAGGTTTAGATTTTAGGTTTAGATTTGGGGTTGGGTTTAGATTTGGGTTTAGGTTTAGATTTTATGTTTAGATTTGGGGTTAGGTTTAGATTTTAGGTTTAGATTTGGGGTTAGGTTTAGATTTGAGGTTAGGTTTAGATTTTAGGTTTAGATTTGGGGTTAGGTTTAGATTTTAGGTTTAGTTTTGGGATTAGGTTTAGATTTTAGGTTTAGATTTGGGGTTAGGTTTAGATTTTAGGTTTAGATTTGGGGTTAGGTTTAGATTTTAGGTTTAGATTTGGGGTTGGGTTTAGATTTGGGGTTAGGTTTAGATTTTATGTTTAGATTTGGGGTTAGGTTTAGATTTTAGGTTTAGATTTGGGGTTAGGTTTAGATTTGAGGTTAGGTTTAGATTTTAGGTTTAGATTTGGGGTTAGGTTTAGATTTTAGGTTTAGTTTTGGGGTTAGGTTTAGATTTTAGGTTTAGATTTGGGGTTAGGTTTAGATTTTAGGTTTAGATTTGTGATTAGGTTTAGATTTGGGGTTAGGTTTAGATTTTAGGTTTAGATTTGGGGTTAGGTTTAGATTTTAGGTTTAGATTTGGGGTTAGATTTGGGGTTAGGTTTAGATTTGGGGTTAGGTTTAGATTTGGTGTTAGGTTTAGATTTTAGGTTTAGATTTGGGGTTAGGTTTAGATTTTAGGTTTAGATTTGGGGTTAGGTTTAGATTTTAGGTTTAGATTTGGGGTTGGGTTTAGATTTGGGGTTAGGTTTAGATTTTAGGTTTAGATTTGGGGTTAGGTTTAGATTTGAGGTTAGGTTTAGATTTTAGGTTTAGATTTGGGGTTAGGTTTAGATTTCAGGTTAGGTTTAGATTTTAGGTTTAGATTTGTGATTAGGTTTAGATTTGGGGTTAGGTTTAGATTTGGGGTTAGGTTTAGATTTGGTGTTAGGTTTAGATTTTAGGTTTAGATTTGGGGTTAGGTTTAGATTTGGGGTTTAGATTTGGGGTTAGGTTTAGATTTTAGGTTTAGATTTGGGGTTAGGTTTAGATTTTAGGTTTAGATTTGGGGTTAGGTTTAGATTTGGGGTTGGGTTTAGATTTGGGGTTAGGTTTAGATTTTAGGTTTAGATTTGGGGTTAGGTTTAGATTTTAGGTTTAGATTTGGGGTTAGGTTTAGATTTGAGGTTAGGTTTAGATTTTAGGTTTAGATTTGTGATTAGGTTTAGATTTGGGGTTAGGTTTAGATTTGGGGTTAGGTTTAGATTTGGTGTTAGGTTTAGATTTTAGGTTTAGATTTGGGGTTAGGTTTAGATTTTTGGTTTAGATTTGGGGTTAGGTTTAGATTTTAGGTTTAGATTTGGGGTTAGGTTTAGATTTTAGGTTTAGATTTGGGGTTAGGTTTAGATTTTAGGTTTAGATTTGTGATTAGGTTTAGATTTGGGGTTAGGTTTAGATTTGGGGTTAGGTTTAGATTTGGGGTTAGGTTTAGATTTTAGGTTTAGATTTGGGGTTAGGTTTAGATTTGGGGTTTAGATTTGGGGTTAGGTTTAGATTTTAGGTTTAGATTTGGGGTTAGGTTTAGATTTTAGGTTTAGATTTGGGGTTAGGTTTAGATTTGGGGTTTAGATTTGGGGTTAGGTTTAGATTTTAGGTTTAGATTTGGTGTTAGGTTTAGATTTTAGGTTTAGATTTGGGGTTAGCTTTAGATTTTCGGTTTAGATTTGGAGTTAGGTTTAGATTTTAGGTTAGGTTTAGATTTTAGGTTTAGATTTTAGGTTTAGATTTGGGGTTAGGTTTAGATTTTAGGTTTAGATTTGGGGTTAGGCTTAGATTTTAGGTTTAGATTTGGGGTTAGGTTTAGATTTTAGGTTTAGATTTGGGGTTGGGTTTAGATTTGGGTTTAGGTTTAGATTTTATGTTTAGATTTGGGGTTAGGTTTAGATTTTAGGTTTAGATTTGGGGTTAGGTTTAGATTTGAGGTTAGGTTTAGATTTTAGGTTTAGATTTGGGGTTAGGTTTAGATTTTAGGTTTAGTTTTGGGATTAGGTTTAGATTTTAGGTTTAGATTTGGGGTTAGGTTTAGATTTTAGGTTTAGATTTGGGGTTAGGTTTAGATTTTAGGTTTAGATTTGGGGTTGGGTTTAGATTTGGGGTTAGGTTTAGATTTTATGTTTAGATTTGGGGTTAGGTTTAGATTTTAGGTTTAGATTTGGGGTTAGGTTTAGATTTGAGGTTAGGTTTAGATTTTAGGTTTAGATTTGGGGTTAGGTTTAGATTTTAGGTTTAGTTTTGGGGTTAGGTTTAGATTTTAGGTTTAGATTTGGGGTTAGGTTTAGATTTTAGGTTTAGATTTGTGATTAGGTTTAGATTTGGGGTTAGGTTTAGATTTTAGGTTTAGATTTGGGGTTAGGTTTAGATTTTAGGTTTAGATTTGGGGTTAGATTTGGGGTTAGGTTTAGATTTGGGGTTAGGTTTAGATTTGGTGTTAGGTTTAGATTTTAGGTTTAGATTTGGGGTTAGGTTTAGATTTTAGGTTTAGATTTGGGGTTAGGTTTAGATTTGGGGTTAGGTTTAGATTTTAGGTTTAGATTTGGGGTTAGGTTTAGATTTTAGGTTTAGATTTGGGGTTAGGTTTAGATTTGGGGTTAGGTTTAGATTTTAGGTTTAGATTTGGGGTTAGGTTTAGATTTGAGGTTAGGTTTAGATTTTAGGTTTAGATTTGGGGTTAGGTTTAGATTTTAGGTTTAGTTTTGGGATTAGGTTTAGATTTTAGGTTTAGATTTGGGGTTAGGCTTAGATTTTAGGTTTAGATTTGGGGTTAGGTTTAGATTTTAGGTTTAGATTTGGGGTTAGGTTTAGATTTTAGGTTTAGATTTGGGGTTGGGTTTAGATTTGGGGTTAGGTTTAGATTTTAGGTTTAGATTTGGGGTTAGGTTTAGATTTGAGGTTAGGTTTAGATTTTAGGTTTAGATTTGGGGTTAGGTTTAGATTTCAGGTTAGGTTTAGATTTTAGGTTTAGATTTGTGATTAGGTTTAGATTTGGGGTTAGGTTTAGATTTGGGGTTAGGTTTAGATTTGGTGTTAGGTTTAGATTTTAGGTTTAGATTTGGGGTTAGGTTTAGATTTGGGGTTTAGATTTGGGGTTAGGTTTAGATTTTAGGTTTAGATTTGGGGTTAGGTTTAGATTTTAGGTTTAGATTTGGGGTTAGGTTTAGATTTGGGGTTGGGTTTAGATTTGGGGTTAGGTTTAGATTTTAGGTTTAGATTTGGGGTTAGGTTTAGATTTTAGGTTTAGATTTGGGGTTAGGTTTAGATTTGAGGTTAGGTTTAGATTTTAGGTTTAGATTTGTGATTAGGTTTAGATTTGGGGTTAGGTTTAGATTTGGGGTTAGGTTTAGATTTGGTGTTAGGTTTAGATTTTAGGTTTAGATTTGGGGTTAGGTTTAGATTTTTGGTTTAGATTTGGGGTTAGGTTTAGATTTTAGGTTTAGATTTGGGGTTAGGTTTAGATTTTAGGTTTAGATTTGGGGTTAGGTTTAGATTTTAGGTTTAGATTTGTGATTAGGTTTAGATTTGGGGGTTAGGTTTAGATTTGGGGTTAGGTTTAGATTTGGGGTTAGGTTTAGATTTTAGGTTTAGATTTGGGGTTAGGTTTAGATTTGGGGTTTAGATTTGGGGTTAGGTTTAGATTTTAGGTTTAGATTTGGGGTTAGGTTTAGATTTTAGGTTTAGATTTGGGGTTAGGTTTAGATTTGGGGTTTAGATTTGGGGTTAGGTTTAGATTTTAGGTTTAGATTTGGTGTTAGGTTTAGATTTTAGGTTTAGATTTGGGGTTAGGTTTAGATTTGGGGTTTAGATTTGGGGTTAGGTTTAGATTTTAGGTTTAGATTTGGGGTTAGGTTTAGATTTATGTTTAGATTTGGGGTTAGGTTTAGATTTGGGGTTAGGTTTAGATTTTAGGTTTAGATTTGGGGTTAGGTTTAGATTTTAGGTTTAGATTTTAGGTTTAGATTTGGGGTTAGGTTTAGATTTTAGGTTTAGATTTGGGGTTAGGTTTAGATTTTAGGTTTAGATTTGGGGTTAGGTTTAGATTTGGGGTTAGGTTTAGATTTTAGGTTTAGATTTGGGGTTAGGTTTAGATTTTAGGTTTAGATTTGGGGTTAGCTTTAGATTTTCGGTTTAGATTTGGAGTTAGGTTTAGATTTTAGGTTAGGTTTAGATTTTAGGTTTAGATTTTAGGTTTAGATTTCGGGTTAGGTTTAGATTTTAGGTTTAGATTTGGGGTTAGGTTTAGATTTTAGGTTTAGATTTGGGGTTAGGTTTAGATTTGGGGTTAGGTTTAGATTTTAGGTTTAGATTTGGGGTTAGGTTTAGATTTTAGGTTTAGATTTGGGGTTAGGTTTAGATTTGGGGTTAGGTTTAGATTTTAGGTTTAGATTTGGGGTTAGGTTTAGATTTGGGGTTAGGTTTAGATTTTAGGTTTAGATTTGGGGTTAGGCTTAGATTTTAGGTTTAGATTTGGGGTTAGGTTTAGATTTTAGGTTTAGATTTGGGGTTAGGTTTAGATTTTAGGTTTAGATTTGGGGTTGGGTTTAGATTTGGGGTTAGGTTTAGATTTTATGTTTAGATTTGGGGTTAGGTTTAGATTTTAGGTTTAGATTTGGGGTTAGGTTTAGATTTGAGGTTAGGTTTAGATTTTAGGTTTAGATTTGGGGTTAGGTTTAGATTTTAGGTTTAGTTTTGGGGTTAGGTTTAGATTTTAGGTTTAGATTTGGGGTTAGGCTTAGATTTTAGGTTTAGATTTGGGGTTAGGTTTAGATTTTAGGTTTAGATTTGGGGTTAGGTTTAGATTTTAGGTTTAGATTTGGGGTTGGGTTTAGATTTGGGGTTAGGTTTAGATTTTATGTTTAGATTTGGGGTTAGGTTTAGATTTTAGGTTTAGATTTGGGGTTAGGTTTAGATTTGAGGTTAGGTTTAGATTTTAGGTTTAGATTTCGGGTTAGGTTTAGATTTTAGGTTTAGTTTTGGGGTTAGGTTTAGATTTTAGGTTTAGATTTGGGGTTAGGTTTAGATTTTAGGTTTAGATTTGTGATTAGGTTTAGATTTGGGGTTAGGTTTAGATTTTAGGTTTAGATTTGGGGTTAGGTTTAGATTTTAGGTTTAGATTTGGGGTTAGATTTGGGGTTAGGTTTAGATTTGGGGTTAGGTTTAGATTTGGTGTTAGGTTTAGATTTTAGTTTTAGATTTGGGGTTAGATTTAGATTTGGGGTTTAGATTTGGGGTTAGGTTTAGATTTTAGGTTTAGATTTGGGGTTAGGTTTAGATTTTAGGTTTAGATTTTAGGTTTAGATTTGGGGTTAGGTTTAGATTTTAGGTTTAGATTTGGGGTTAGGTTTAGATTTTAGGTTTAGATTTGGGGTTAGCTTTAGATTTTCGGTTTAGATTTGGAGTTAGGTTTAGATTTTAGGTTAGGTTTAGATTTTAGGTTTAGATTTTAGGTTTAGATTTCAGGTTAGGTTTAGATTTTAGGTTTAGATTTGGGGTTAGGTTTAGATTTTAGGTTTAGATTTGGGGTTAGGTTTAGATTTGGGGTTAGGTTTAGATTTTAGGTTTAGATTTGGGGTTAGGTTTAGATTTGGGGTTAGGTTTAGATTTTAGGTTTAGATTTGGGGTTAGGTTTAGATTTTAGGTTTAGATTTGGGGTTAGGTTTAGATTTTAGGTTTAGATTTGGGGTTAGGTTTAGATTTGGGGTTAGGTTTAGATTTTAGGTTTAGATTTGGGGTTAGGCTTAGATTTTAGGTTTAGATTTGGGGTTAGGTTTAGATTTTAGGTTTAGATTTGGGGTTGGGTTTAGATTTGGGTTTAGGTTTAGATTTTATGTTTAGATTTGGGGTTAGGTTTAGATTTTAGGTTTAGATTTGGGGTTAGGTTTAGATTTGAGGTTAGGTTTAGATTTTAGGTTTAGATTTGGGGTTAGGTTTAGATTTTAGGTTTAGATTTGGGATTAGGTTTAGATTTGGGGTTAGGCTTAGATTTTAGGTTTAGATTTGGGGTTAGGTTTATATTTTAGGTTTAGATTTGGGGTTAGGTTTAGATTTTAGGTTTAGATTTGGGGTTGGGTTTAGATTTGGGGTTAGGTTTAGATTTTATGTTTAGATTTGGGGTTAGGTTTAGATTTTAGGTTTAGATTTGGGGTTAGGTTTAGATTTTAGGTTTAGATTTGGGGTTAGGTTTAGATTTTAGGATACGTTTAGATTTTAGGTTTAGATTTGGGGTTAGGTTTAGATTTTAGGTTTAGATTTGGGGTTAGGTTTAGATTTGGGGTTAGGTTTAGATTTTAGGTTTAGATTTGGGGTTAGGTTTAGATTTTAGGATACGTTTAGATTTTAGGTTTAGATTTGGGGTTAGGTTTAGATTTTAGGTTTAGATTTGGGGTTAGGTTTAGATTTGGGGTTAGGTTTAGATTTTAGGTTTAGATTTGGGGTTAGGTTTAGATTTTAGGTTTAGATTTGGGGTTAGGTTTAGATTTTCGGTTTAGATTTGGGGTTAGGTTTAGATTTGGGGTTAGGTTTAGATTTTAGGTTTAGATTTGGGGTTAGGTTTAGATTTTAGGTTTAGATTTGGGGTTAGATTTGGGGTTAGGTTTAGATTTGGGGTTAGGTTTAGATTTGGGGTTAGGTTTAGATTTTAGGTTTAGATTTGGGGTTAGGTTTAGATTTGGGGTTTAGATTTGGGGTTAGGTTGAGATTTTAGGTTTAGATTTGAGGTTAGGTTTAGATTTTAGGTTTAGATTTGGGGTTAGGTTTAGATTTTAGGTTTAGTTTTGGGGTTAGGTTTAGATTTTAGGTTTAGATTTGGGGTTAGGTTTAGATTTTAGGTTTAGATTTGTGATTAGGTTTAGATTTGGGGTTAGGTTTAGATTTTAGGTTTAGATTTGGGGTTAGGTTTAGATTTTAGGTTTAGATTTGGGGTTAGATTTGGGGTTAGGTTTAGATTTGGGGTTAGGTTTAGATTTGGTGTTAGGTTTAGATTTTAGGTTTAGATTTGGGGTTAGGTTTAGATTTGGGGTTTAGATTTGGGGTTAGATTTCATGTTAGGTTTAGATTTTAGGTTTAGATTTGGAGTTAGGTTTAGATTTTAGGTTAGGTTTAGATTTTAGGTTTAGATTTTAGGTTTAGATTTGGGGTTAGGTTTAGATTTTAGGTTTAGATTTGGGGTTAGGTTCAGATTTGGGGTTAGGTTTAGATTTTAGGTTTAGATTTGGGGTTAGGTTTAGATTTGAGGTTAGGTTTAGATTTTAGGTTTAGATTTGGGGTTAGGTTTAGATTTTAGGTTTAGTTTTGGGATTAGGTTTAGATTTTAGGTTTAGATTTGGGGTTAGGCTTAGATTTTAGGTTTAGATTTGGGGTTAGGTTTAGATTTTAGGTTTAGATTTGGGGTTAGGTTTAGATTTTAGGTTTAGATTTGGGGTTGGGTTTAGATTTGGGGTTAGGTTTAGATTTTAGGTTTAGATTTGGGGTTAGGTTTAGATTTGAGGTTAGGTTTAGATTTTAGGTTTAGATTTGGGGTTAGGTTTAGATTTTAGGTTAGGTTTAGATTTTAGGTTTAGATTTGTGATTAGGTTTAGATTTGGGGTTAGGTTTAGATTTGGGGTTAGGTTTAGATTTGGTGTTAGGTTTAGATTTTAGGTTTAGATTTGGGGTTAGGTTTAGATTTGGGGTTTAGACTTGGGGTTAGGTTTAGATTTTAGGTTTAGATTTGGGGTTAGGTTTAGATTTTAGGTTTAGATTTGGGGTTAGGTTTAGATTTGGGGTTGGGTTTAGATTTGGGGTTAGGTTTAGATTTTAGGTTTAGATTTGGGGTTAGGTTTAGATTTTAGGTTTAGATTTGGGGTTAGGTTTAGATTTGAGGTTAGGTTTAGATTTTAGGTTTAGATTTGTGATTAGGTTTAGATTTGGGGTTAGGTTTAGATTTGGGGTTAGGTTTAGATTTGGTGTTAGGTTTAGATTTTAGGTTTAGCTTTGGGGTTAGGTTTAGATTTGGGGTTTAGATTTGGGGTTAGGTTTAGATTTTAGGTTTAGATTTGGGGTTAGGTTTAGATTTTAGGTTTAGATTTGGGGTTAGCTTTAGATTTGGGGTTAGGTTTAGATTTTAGGTTTAGATTTGGGGTTAGGTTTAGATTTTAGGTTTAGATTTGGGGTTAGGTTTAGATTTGAGGTTAGGTTTAGATTTTAGGTTTAGATTTGTGATTAGGTTTAGATTTGGGGTTAGGTTTAGATTTGGGGTTAGGTTTAGATTTGGTGTTAGGTTTAGATTTTAGGTTTAGATTTGGGGTTAGGTTTAGATTTGGGGTTTAGATTTGCGGTTAGGTTTAGATTTTAGGTTTAGATTTGGGGTTAGGTTTAGATTTGGGGTTAGGTTTAGATTTTAGGTTTAGATTTGGGGTTAGGTTTAGATTTTAGGTTAGGTTTAGATTTTAGGTTTAGATTTTAGGTTTAGATTTGCGGTTAGGTTTAGATTTTAGGTTTAGATTTGGGGTTAGGTTTAGATTTTAGGTTTAGATTTGGGGTTAGGTTTAGATTTGGGGTTAGGTTTAGATTTTAGGTTTAGATTTGGGGTTAGGTTTAGATTTTAGGTTTAGATTTGGGGTTAGCTTTAGATTTGGGGTTAGGTTTAGATTTTAGGTTTAGATTTGGGTTTAGGTTTAGATTTGGGGTTAGGTTTAGATTTTAGGTTTAGATTTGGGGTTAGGTTTAGATTTTAGGTTTAGATTTGGGGTTAGGTTTAGATTTGGGGTTAGGTTTAGATTTTAGGTTTAGATTTGGGGTTAGGTTTAGATTTTAGGTTTAGATTTGGGGTTAGGTTTAGATTTTAGGTTAGGTTTAGATTTTAGGTTTAGATTTTAGGTTTAGATTTGGGGTTAGGTTTAGATTTTAGGTTTAGATTTGGGGTTAGGTTTAGATTTGGGGTTAGGTTTAGATTTTAGGTTTAGATTTGGGGTTAGGTTTAGATTTTAGGTTTAGATTTGGGGTTAGGTTTAGATTTGGGGTTAGGTTTAGATTTTAGGTTTAGATTTGGGGTTAGGTTTAGATTTTAGGTTAGGTTTAGATTTTAGGTTTAGATTTTAGGTTTAGATTTGCGGTTAGGTTTAGATTTTAGGTTTAGATTTGGGGTTAGGTTTAGATTTTAGGTTTAGATTTGGGCTTAGGTTTAGATTTTAGGTTTAGATTTGGGGTTAGGTTTAGATTTGGGGTTAGGTTTAGATTTTAGGTTTAGATTTGGGGTTAGGTTTAGATTTTAGGTTAGGTTTAGATTTTAGGTTTAGATTTTAGGTTTAGATTTGGGGTTAGGTTTAGATTTTAGGTTTAGATTTGGGGTTAGGTTTAGATTTTTGGTTTAGATTTAGGTTTAGGTTTAGATTTTAGGTTTAGATTTGGGGTTAGGTTTAGATTTTAGGTTTAGATTTGGGGTTAGGCTTAGATTTTAGGTTTAGATTTGGGGTTAGGTTTAGATTTTATGTTTAGATTTGGGGTTAGGTTTAGATTTTAGGTTTAGATTTGCGGTTGGGTTTAGATTTGGGGTTAGGTTTAGATTTTATGTTTAGATTTGGGGTTAGGTTTAGATTTTAGGTTTAGATTTGGGGTTAGGTTTAGATTTGAGGTTAGGTTTAGATTTTAGGTTTAGATTTGGGGTTAGGTTTAGATTTTAGGTTTAGATTTTAGGTTTAGATTTGGGGTTAGGTTTAGATTTTAGGTTTAGATTTGTCATTAGGTTAAGATTTGGGGTAAGGTTTAGATTTTAGGTTTAGATTTGGGGTTAGGTTTAGATTTTAGGTTTAGATTTGGGGTTAGATTTGGGGTTAGGTTTAGATTTGGGGTTAGGTTTAGATTTTCGGTTTAGATTTGGGGTTAGGTTTAGATTTTCGGTTTAGATTTGGGGTTAGGTTTAGATTTGGGGTTAGGTTTAGATTTTAGGTTTAGATTTGGTGTTATGTTTAGATTTTAGGTTTAGATTTGGGGTTAGGTTTAGATTTGGGGTTTAGATTTGGGGTTAGGTTTAGATTTTAGGTTTAGATTTGGGGTTAGGTTTAGATTTTAGGTTTAGATTTGGGGTTAGCTTTAGATTTTCGGTTTAGATTTGGAGTTAGGTTTAGATTTTAGGTTAGGTTTAGATTTTAGGTTTAGATTTTAGGTTAGGTTTAGATTTTAGGTTTAGATTTTAGGTTTAGATTTGGGGTTAGGTTTAGATTTTAGGTTTAGATTTGGGGTTAGGTTTAGATTTTAGGTTTAGATTTGGGGTTAGGTTTAGATTTGGGGTTAGTTTTCGATTTTAGGTTTAGATTTGGGGTTAGGTTTAGATTTGGGGTTAGGTTTAGATTTTAGGTTTAGATTTGGGGTTAGGTTTAGATTTTAGGTTTAGATTTGGGGTTAGGTTTAGATTTTAGGTTTAGATTTGGGGTTAGGTTTAGATTTGGGGTTAGGTTTAGATTTTAGGTTTAGATTTGGGGTTAGGTTTAGATTTTAGGTTTAGATTTGGGGTTAGATTTGGGGTTAGGTTTAGATTTGGGGTTAGGTTTAGATTTGGGGTTAGGTTTAGATTTTAGGTTTAGATTTGGGGTTAGGTTTAGATTTGGGGTTAGGTTTAGATTTTAGGTTTAGATTTGGAGTTAGGTTTAGATTTTCGGTTTAGATTTGGGGTTAGGTTTAGATTTTCGGTTTAGATTTGGGGTTAGGTTTAGATTTGGGGTTAGGTTTAGATTTTAGGTTTAGATTTGGGGTTAGGTTTAGATTTTAGGTTTAGATTTGGGGTTAGATTTGGGGTTAGGTTTAGATTTGGGGTTAGGTTTAGATTTGGGGTTAGGTTTAGATTTTAGGTTTAGATTTGGGGTTAGGTTTAGATTTGGGGTTAGGTTTAGATTTTAGGTTTAGATTTGGGGTTAGATTTGGGGTTAGGTTTAGATTTGGGGTTAGGTTTAGATTTTAGGTTTAGATTTGGGGTTAGGTTTAGATTTGGGGTTAGGTTTAGATTTTCGGTTTAGATTTGGGGTTAGGTTTAGATTTTAGGTTTAGATTTGGGGTTAGGTTTAGATTTGGGGTTAGGTTTAGATTTTAGGTTTAGATTTGGGGTTAGGTTTAGATTTGGGGTTAGGTTTAGATTTTAGGTTTAGATTTGGGGTTAGGTTTAGATTTTCGGTTTAGATTTGGGGTTAGGTTTAGATTTTCGGTTTAGATTTGGGGTTAGGTTTAGATTTGGGGTTAGGTTTAGATTTTAGGTTTAGATTTGGGGTTAGGTTTAGATTTTAGGTTTAGATTTGGGGTTAGATTTGGGGTTAGGTTTAGATTTGGGGTTAGGTTTAGATTTGGGGTTAGGTTTAGATTTTAGGTTAGGTTTAGATTTTAGGTTTAGATTTTAGGTTTAGATTTGCGGTTAGGTTTAGATTTTAGGTTTAGATTTGGGGTTAGGTTTAGATTTTAGGTTAGGTTTAGATTTTAGGTTTAGATTTTAGGTTTAGATTTGGGGTTAGGTTTAGATTTTAGGTTTAGATTTGGGGTTAGGTTTAGATTTCGGGTTAGGTTTAGATTTTAGGTTTAGATTTGGGGTTAGGTTTAGATTTGGGGTTAGGTTTAGATTTTAGGTTTAGATTTGGGGTTAGGCTTAGATTTTAGGTTTAGATTTGGGGTTAGGTTTAGATTTTAGGTTTAGATTTGGGGTTAGGTTTAGATTTTAGGTTTAGATTTGCGGTTGGGTTTAGATTTGGGGTTAGGTTTAGATTTTCGGTTTAGATTTGGGGTTAGGTTTAGATTTGGGGTTAGGTTTAGATTTTAGGTTTAGATTTGTGATTAGGTTTAGATTTGGGGTTAGGTTTAGATTTTAGGTTTATATTTGGGGTTAGATTTGGGGTTAGGTTTAGATTTGGGGTTAGGTTTAGATTTGGTGTTATGTTTAGATTTTAGGTTTAGATTTGGGGTTAGGTTTAGATTTGGGGTTTAGATTTGGGGTTAGGTTTAGATTTTAGGTTTAGATTTGGGGTTAGGTTTAGATTTTAGGTTTAGATTTGGGGTTAGGTTTAGATTTTAGGTTAGGTTTAGATTTTAGGTTTAGATTTTAGGTTTAGATTTGCGGTTAGGTTTAGATTTTAGGTTTAGATTTGGGGTTAGGTTTAGATTTTAGGTTTAGATTTGGAGTTAGGTTTAGATTTGGGGTTAGGTTTAGATTTTAGGTTTAGATTTGGGGTTAGGTTTAGATTTTAGGTTTAGATTTGGGGTTAGGTTTAGATTTGGGGTTAGGTTTAGATTTTAGGTTTAGATTTGGGGTTAGGTTTAGATTTTAGGTTAGGTTTAGATTTTAGGTTTAGATTTTAGGTTTAGATTTGGGGTTAGGTTTAGATTTTAGGTTTAGATTTGGGGTTAGGTTTAGATTTGGGGTTAGGTTTAGATTTTAGGTTTAGATTTGGGGTTAGGTTTAGATTTTAGGTTAGGTTTAGATTTTAGGTTTAGATTTTAGGTTTAGATTTGGGGTTAGGTTTAGATTTTAGGTTTAGATTTGGGGTTAGCTTTAGATTTTCGGTTTAGATTTGGAGTTAGGTTTAGATTTTAGGTTAGGTTTAGATTTTAGGTTTAGATTTTAGGTTAGGTTTAGATTTTAGGTTTAGATTTTAGGTTTAGATTTGGGGTTAGGTTTAGATTTTAGGTTTAGATTTGGGGTTAGGTTTAGATTTTAGGTTTAGATTTGGGGTTAGGTTTAGATTTGGGGTTAGTTTTCGATTTTAGGTTTAGATTTGGGGTTAGGTTTAGATTTGGGGTTAGGTTTAGATTTTAGGTTTAGATTTGGGGTTAGGTTTAGATTTTAGGTTTAGATTTGGGGTTAGGTTTAGATTTTAGGTTTAGATTTGGGGTTAGGTTTAGATTTGGGGTTAGGTTTAGATTTTAGGTTTAGATTTGGGGTTAGGTTTAGATTTTAGGTTTAGATTTGGGGTTAGATTTGGGGTTAGGTTTAGATTTGGGGTTAGGTTTAGATTTGGGGTTAGGTTTAGATTTTAGGTTTAGATTTGGGGTTAGGTTTAGATTTGGGGTTAGGTTTAGATTTTAGGTTTAGATTTGGAGTTAGGTTTAGATTTTCGGTTTAGATTTGGGGTTAGGTTTAGATTTTCGGTTTAGATTTGGGGTTAGGTTTAGATTTGGGGTTAGGTTTAGATTTTAGGTTTAGATTTGGGGTTAGGTTTAGATTTTAGGTTTAGATTTGGGGTTAGATTTGGGGTTAGGTTTAGATTTGGGGTTAGGTTTAGATTTGGGGTTAGGTTTAGATTTTAGGTTTAGATTTGGGGTTAGGTTTAGATTTGGGGTTAGGTTTAGATTTTAGGTTTAGATTTGGGGTTAGATTTGGGGTTAGGTTTAGATTTGGGGTTAGGTTTAGATTTTAGGTTTAGATTTGGGGTTAGGTTTAGATTTGGGGTTAGGTTTAGATTTTCGGTTTAGATTTGGGGTTAGGTTTAGATTTGGGGTTAGGTTTAGATTTTAGGTTTAGATTTGGGGTTAGGTTTAGATTTGGGGTTAGGTTTAGATTTTCGGTTTAGATTTGGGGTTAGGTTTAGATTTTAGGTTTAGATTTGGGGTTAGGTTTAGATTTGGGGTTAGGTTTAGATTTTAGGTTTAGATTTGGGGTTAGGTTTAGATTTGGGGTTAGGTTTAGATTTTAGGTTTAGATTTGGGGTTAGGTTTAGATTTTCGGTTTAGATTTGGGGTTAGGTTTAGATTTTCGGTTTAGATTTGGGGTTAGGTTTAGATTTGGGGTTAGGTTTAGATTTTAGGTTTAGATTTGGGGTTAGGTTTAGATTTTAGGTTTAGATTTGGGGTTAGATTTGGGGTTAGGTTTAGATTTGGGGTTAGGTTTAGATTTGGGGTTAGGTTTAGATTTTAGGTTAGGTTTAGATTTTAGGTTTAGATTTTAGGTTTAGATTTGCGGTTAGGTTTAGATTTTAGGTTTAGATTTGGGGTTAGGTTTAGATTTTAGGTTAGGTTTAGATTTTAGGTTTAGATTTTAGGTTTAGATTTGGGGTTAGGTTTAGATTTTAGGTTTAGATTTGGGGTTAGGTTTAGATTTTAGGTTTAGATTTGGGGTTAGGTTTAGATTTCGGGTTAGGTTTAGATTTTAGGTTTAGATTTGGGGTTAGGTTTAGATTTGGGGTTAGGTTTAGATTTTAGGTTTAGATTTGGGGTTAGGCTTAGATTTTAGGTTTAGATTTGGGGTTAGGTTTAGATTTTAGGTTTAGATTTGGGGTTAGGTTTAGATTTTAGGTTTAGATTTGCGGTTGGGTTTAGATTTGGGGTTAGGTTTAGATTTTCGGTTTAGATTTGGGGTTAGGTTTAGATTTGGGGTTAGGTTTAGATTTTAGGTTTAGATTTGTGATTAGGTTTAGATTTGGGGTTAGGTTTAGATTTTAGGTTTATATTTGGGGTTAGATTTGGGGTTAGGTTTAGATTTGGGGTTAGGTTTAGATTTGGTGTTATGTTTAGATTTTAGGTTTAGATTTGGGGTTAGGTTTAGATTTGGGGTTTAGATTTGGGGTTAGGTTTAGATTTTAGGTTTAGATTTGGAGTTAGGTTTAGATTTTAGGTTTAGATTTGGGGTTAGGTTTAGATTTTAGGTTAGGTTTAGATTTTAGGTTTAGATTTTAGGTTTAGATTTGCGGTTAGGTTTAGATTTTAGGTTTAGATTTGGGGTTAGGTTTAGATTTTAGGTTTAGATTTGGAGTTAGGTTTAGATTTGGGGTTAGGTTTAGATTTTAGGTTTAGATTTGGGGTTAGGTTTAGATTTTAGGTTTAGATTTGGGGTTAGGTTTAGATTTGGGGTTAGGTTTAGATTTTAGGTTTAGATTTGGGGTTAGGTTTAGATTTTAGGTTAGGTTTAGATTTTAGGTTTAGATTTTAGGTTTAGATTTGGGGTTAGGTTTAGATTTTAGGTTTAGATTTGGGGTTAGGTTTAGATTTGGGGTTAGGTTTAGATTTTAGGTTTAGATTTGGGGTTAGGTTTAGATTTTAGGTTAGGTTTAGATTTTAGGTTTAGATTTTAGGTTTAGATTTGGGGTTAGGTTTAGATTTTAGGTTTAGATTTGGGGTTAGGTTTAGATTTGGGGTTAGGTTTAGATTTTAGGTTTAGATTTGGGGTTAGGTTTAGATTTGGGGTTAGGTTTAGATTTTAGGTTTAGATTTGGGGTTAGGTTTAGATTTTAGGTTAGGTTTAGATTTTAGGTTTAGATTTTAGGTTTAGATTTGCGGTTAGGTTTAGATTTTAGGTTTAGATTTGGGGTTAGGTTTAGATTTTAGGTTTAGATTTGGGCTTAGGTTTAGATTTTAGGTTTAGATTTGGGGTTAGGTTTAGATTTTAGGTTTAGATTTGGGGTTAGGTTTAGATTTTAGGTTAGGTTTAGATTTTAGGTTTAGATTTTAGGTTTAGATTTGGGGTTAGGTTTAGATTTTAGGTTTAGATTTGGGGTTAGGTTTAGATTTTTGGTTTAGATTTAGGTTTAGGTTTAGATTTTAGGTTTAGATTTGGGGTTAGGCTTAGATTTTAGGTTTAGATTTGGGGTTAGGTTTAGATTTTAGGTTTAGATTTGCGGTTGGGTTTAGATTTGGGGTTAGGTTTAGATTTTATGTTTAGATTTGGGGTTAGGTTTAGATTTTAGGTTTAGATTTGGGGTTAGGTTTAGATTTGAGGTTAGGTTTAGATTTTAGGTTTAGATTTGGGGTTAGGTTTAGATTTTAGGTTTAGATTTTAGGTTTAGATTTGGGGTTAGGTTTAGATTTTAGGTTTAGATTTGTGATTAGGTTTAGATTTGGGGTAAGGTTTAGATTTTAGGTTTAGATTTGGGGTTAGGTTTAGATTTTAGGTTTAGATTTGGGGTTAGATTTGGGGTTAGGTTTAGATTTGGGGTTAGGTTTAGATTTTAGGTTTAGATTTGGGGTTAGGTTTAGATTTTCGGTTTAGATTTGGGGTTAGGTTTAGATTTTAGGTTTAGATTTGGGGTTAGGTTTAGATTTGGGGTTTAGATTTGGGGTTAGGTTTAGATTTTAGGTTTAGATTTGGGGTTAGGTTTAGATTTTAGGTTTAGATTTGGGGTTAGCTTTAGATTTTCGGTTTAGATTTGGAGTTAGGTTTAGATTTTAGGTTAGGTTTAGATTTTAGGTTTAGATTTTAGGTTAGGTTTAGATTTTAGGTTTAGATTTTAGGTTTAGATTTGGGGTTAGGTTTAGATTTTAGGTTTAGATTTGGGTTTAGGTTTAGATTTTAGGTTTAGATTTGGGGTTAGGTTTAGATTTGGGGTTAGTTTTAGATTTTAGGTTTAGATTTGGGGTTAGGTTTAGATTTGGGGTTAGGTTTAGATTTTAGGTTTAGATTTGGGGTTAGGTTTAGATTTTAGGTTTAGATTTGGGGTTAGGTTTAGATTTTAGGTTAGGTTTAGATTTTAGGTTTAGATTTTAGGTTTAGATTTGGGGTTAGGTTTAGATTTTAGGTTTAGATTTGGGGTTAGGTTTAGATTTGGGGTTAGGTTTAGATTTTAGGTTTAGATTTGGGGTTAGATTTGGGGTTAGGTTTAGATTTGGGGTTAGGTTTAGATTTGGGGTTAGGTTTAGATTTTAGGTTTAGATTTGGGGTTAGGTTTAGATTTGGGGTTAGGTTTAGATTTTAGGTTTAGATTTGGGGTTAGGTTTAGATTTTCGGTTTAGATTTGGGGTTAGGTTTAGATTTGGGGTTAGGTTTAGATTTTAGGTTTAGATTTGGGGTTAGGTTTAGATTTTAGGTTTAGATTTGGGGTTAGATTTGGGGTTAGGTTTAGATTTGGGGTTAGGTTTAGATTTGGGGTTAGGTTTAGATTTTAGGTTTAGATTTGGGGTTAGGTTTAGATTTGGGGTTAGGTTTAGATTTTAGGTTTAGATTTGGGGTTAGATTTGGGGTTAGGTTTAGATTTGGGGTTAGGTTTAGATTTGGGGTTAGGTTTAGATTTTAGGTTTAGATTTGGGGTTAGGTTTAGATTTCGGGTTAGGTTTAGATTTTCGGTTTAGATTTGGGGTTAGGTTTAGATTTTAGGTTTAGATTTGGGGTTAGGTTTAGATTTGGGGTTAGGTTTAGATTTTAGGTTTAGATTTGGGGTTAGGTTTAGATTTGGGGTTAGGTTTAGATTTTAGGTTTAGATTTGGGGTTAGGTTTAGATTTTCGGTTTAGATTTGGGGTTAGGTTTAGATTTTCGGTTTAAATTTGGGGTTAGGTTTAGATTTGGGGTTAGGTTTAGATTTTAGGTTTAGATTTGGGGTTAGGTTTAGATTTTAGGTTTAGATTTGGGGTTAGATTTGGGGTTAGGTTTAGATTTGGGGTTAGGTTTAGATTTGGGGTTAGGTTTAGATTTTAGGTTAGATTTAGATTTTAGGTTTAGATTTTAGGTTTAGATTTGCGGTTAGGTTTAGATTTTAGGTTTAGATTTGGGGTTAGGTTTAGATTTTAGGTTTAGATTTGGGCTTAGGTTTAGATTTTAGGTTTAGATTTGGGGTTAGGTTTAGATTTGGGGTTAGGTTTAGATTTTAGGTTTAGATTTGGGGTTAGGTTTAGATTTTAGGTTAGGTTTAGATTTTAGGTTTAGATTTTAGGTTTAGATTTGGGGTTAGGTTTAGATTTTAGGTTTAGATTTGGGGTTAGGTTTAGATTTTAGGTTTAGATTTGGGGTTAGGTTTAGATTTCGGGTTAGGTTTAGATTTTAGGTTTAGATTTGGGGTTAGGTTTAGATTTGGGGTTAGGTTTAGATTTTAGGTTTAGATTTGGGGTTAGGCTTAGATTTTAGGTTTAGATTTGGGGTTAGGTTTAGATTTTAGGTTTAGATTTGCGGTTGGGTTTAGATTTGGGGTTAGGTTTAGATTTTCGGTTTAGATTTGGGGTTAGGTTTAGATTTGGGGTTAGGTTTAGATTTTAGGTTTAGATTTCTGATTAGGTTTAGATTTGGGGTAAGGTTTAGATTTTAGGTTTAGATTTGGGGTTAGGTTTAGATTTTAGGTTTAGATTTGGGGTTAGATTTGGGGTTAGGTTTAGATTTGGGGTTAGGTTTAGATTTGGGGTTAGGTTTAGATTTTAGGTTAGATTTAGATTTTAGGTTTAGATTTTAGGTTTAGATTTGCGGTTAGGTTTAGATTTTAGGTTTAGATTTGGGGTTAGGTTTAGATTTTAGGTTTAGATTTGGGCTTAGGTTTAGATTTTAGGTTTAGATTTGGGGTTAGGTTTAGATTTGGGGTTAGGTTTAGATTTTAGGTTTAGATTTGGGGTTAGGTTTAGATTTTAGGTTAGGTTTAGATTTTAGGTTTAGATTTTAGGTTTAGATTTGGGGTTAGGTTTAGATTTTAGGTTTAGATTTGGGGTTAGGTTTAGATTTTAGGTTTAGATTTGGGGTTAGGTTTAGATTTCGGGTTAGGTTTAGATTTTAGGTTTAGATTTGGGGTTAGGTTTAGATTTGGGGTTAGGTTTAGATTTTAGGTTTAGATTTGGGGTTAGGCTTAGATTTTAGGTTTAGATTTGGGGTTAGGTTTAGATTTTAGGTTTAGATTTGCGGTTGGGTTTAGATTTGGGGTTAGGTTTAGATTTTCGGTTTAGATTTGGGGTTAGGTTTAGATTTGGGGTTAGGTTTAGATTTTAGGTTTAGATTTCTGATTAGGTTTAGATTTGGGGTAAGGTTTAGATTTTAGGTTTAGATTTGGGGTTAGGTTTAGATTTTAGGTTTATATTTGGGGTTAGGTTTGGGGTTAGGTTTAGATTTGGGGTTAGGTTTAGATTTGGTATTATGTTTAGATTTTAGGTTTAGATTTGGGGTTAGGTTTAGATTTGGGGTTTAGATTTGGGGTTAGGTTTAGATTTTAGGTTTAGATTTGGGGTTAGGTTTAGATTTTAGGTTTAGATTTGGGGTTAGCTTTAGATTTTCGGTTTAGATTTGGAGTTAGGTTTAGATTTTAGGTTAGGTTTAGATTTTAGGTTTAGATTTTAGGTTTAGATTTGGGGTTAGGTTTAGATTTTAGGTTTAGATTTGGGGTTAGGTTTAGATTTTAGGTTTAGATTTGGGGTTAGGTTTAGATTTGGGGTTAGGTTTAGATTTTAGGTTTAGATTTGGGGTTAGGTTTAGATTTGGGGTTAGGTTTAGATTTTAGGTTTAGATTTGGGGTTAGGTTTAGATTTTAGGTTTAGATTTGGGGTTAGATTTGGGGTTAGGTTTAGATTTGGGGTTAGGTTTAGATTTTAGGTTTAGATTTGGGGTTAGGTTTAGATTTTCGGTTTAGATTTGGGGTTAGGTTTAGATTTTCGGTTTAGATTTGGGGTTAGGTTTAGATTTGGGGTTAGGTTTAGATTTTAGGTTTAGATTTGGGGTTATGTTTAGATTTTAGGTTTAGATTTGGGGTTAGGTTTAGATTTGGGGTTTAGATTTGGGGTTAGGTTTAGATTTTAGGTTTAGATTTGGGGTTAGCTTTAGATTTTCGGTTTAGATTTGGGGTTAGGTTTAGATTTGGGGTTAGGTTTAGATTTTAGGTTTAGATTTGTGATTAGGTTTAGATTTGGGGTAAGGTTTAGATTTTAGGTTTAGATTTGGGGTTAGGTTTAGATTTTAGGTTTAGATTTGGGGTTAGGTTTAGATTTTAGGTTAGGTTTAGATTTTAGGTTTAGATTTTAGGTTTAGATTTGGGGTTAGGTTTAGATTTTAGGTTTAGATTTGGGGTTAGGTTTAGATTTTAGGTTTAGATTTGGGGTTAGGTTTAGATTTCGGGTTAGGTTTAGATTTTAGGTTTAGATTTGGGGTTAGGTTTAGATTTGGGGTTAGGTTTAGATTTTAGGTTTAGATTTGGGGTTAGGCTTAGATTTTAGGTTTAGATTTGGGGTTAGGTTTAGATTTTAGGTTTAGATTTGCGGTTGGGTTTAGATTTGGGGTTAGGTTTAGATTTTCGGTTTAGATTTGGGGTTAGGTTTAGATTTGGGGTTAGGTTTAGATTTTAGGTTTAGATTTCTGATTAGGTTTAGATTTGGGGTAAGGTTTAGATTTTAGGTTTAGATTTGGGGTTAGGTTTAGATTTTAGGTTTAGATTTGGGGTTAGATTTGGGGTTAGGTTTAGATTTGGGGTTAGGTTTAGATTTGGGGTTAGGTTTAGATTTTAGGTTAGATTTAGATTTTAGGTTTAGATTTTAGGTTTAGATTTGCGGTTAGGTTTAGATTTTAGGTTTAGATTTGGGGTTAGGTTTAGATTTTAGGTTTAGATTTGGGCTTAGGTTTAGATTTTAGGTTTAGATTTGGGGTTAGGTTTAGATTTGGGGTTAGGTTTAGATTTTAGGTTTAGATTTGGGGTTAGGTTTAGATTTTAGGTTAGGTTTAGATTTTAGGTTTAGATTTTAGGTTTAGATTTGGGGTTAGGTTTAGATTTTAGGTTTAGATTTGGGGTTAGGTTTAGATTTTAGGTTTAGATTTGGGGTTAGGTTTAGATTTCGGGTTAGGTTTAGATTTTAGGTTTAGATTTGGGGTTAGGTTTAGATTTGGGGTTAGGTTTAGATTTTAGGTTTAGATTTGGGGTTAGGCTTAGATTTTAGGTTTAGATTTGGGGTTAGGTTTAGATTTTAGGTTTAGATTTGCGGTTGGGTTTAGATTTGGGGTTAGGTTTAGATTTTCGGTTTAGATTTGGGGTTAGGTTTAGATTTGGGGTTAGGTTTAGATTTTAGGTTTAGATTTCTGATTAGGTTTAGATTTGGGGTAAGGTTTAGATTTTAGGTTTAGATTTGGGGTTAGGTTTAGATTTTAGGTTTATATTTGGGGTTAGGTTTGGGGTTAGGTTTAGATTTGGGGTTAGGTTTAGATTTGGTATTATGTTTAGATTTTAGGTTTAGATTTGGGGTTAGGTTTAGATTTGGGGTTTAGATTTGGGGTTAGGTTTAGATTTTAGGTTTAGATTTGGGGTTAGGTTTAGATTTTAGGTTTAGATTTGGGGTTAGCTTTAGATTTTCGGTTTAGATTTGGAGTTAGGTTTAGATTTTAGGTTAGGTTTAGATTTTAGGTTTAGATTTTAGGTTTAGATTTGGGGTTAGGTTTAGATTTTAGGTTTAGATTTGGGGTTAGGTTTAGATTTTAGGTTTAGATTTGGGGTTAGGTTTAGATTTGGGGTTAGGTTTAGATTTTAGGTTTAGATTTGGGGTTAGGTTTAGATTTGGGGTTAGGTTTAGATTTTAGGTTTAGATTTGGGGTTAGGTTTAGATTTTAGGTTTAGATTTGGGGTTAGATTTGGGGTTAGGTTTAGATTTGGGGTTAGGTTTAGATTTTAGGTTTAGATTTGGGGTTAGGTTTAGATTTTCGGTTTAGATTTGGGGTTAGGTTTAGATTTTCGGTTTAGATTTGGGGTTAGGTTTAGATTTGGGGTTAGGTTTAGATTTTAGGTTTAGATTTGGGGTTATGTTTAGATTTTAGGTTTAGATTTGGGGTTAGGTTTAGATTTGGGGTTTAGATTTGGGGTTAGGTTTAGATTTTAGGTTTAGATTTGGGGTTAGCTTTAGATTTTCGGTTTAGATTTGGGGTTAGGTTTAGATTTGGGGTTAGGTTTAGATTTTAGGTTTAGATTTGTGATTAGGTTTAGATTTGGGGTAAGGTTTAGATTTTAGGTTTAGATTTGGGGTTAGGTTTAGATTTTAGGTTTATATTTGGGGTTAGATTTGGGGTTAGGTTTAGATTTGGGGTTAGGTTTAGATTTGGTGTTATGTTTAGATTTTAGGTTTAGATTTGGGGTTAGGTTTAGATTTGGGGTTTAGATTTGGGGTTAGGTTTAGATTTTAGGTTTAGATTTGGGGTTAGGTTTAGATTTTAGGTTTAGATTTGGGGTTAGCTTTAGATTTTCGGTTTAGATTTGGAGTTAGGTTTAGATTTTAGGTTAGGTTTAGATTTTAGGTTAGGTTTAGATTTTAGGTTTAGATTTTAGGTTTAGATTTGGGGTTAGGTTTAGATTTTAGGTTTAGATTTGGGGTTAGGTTTAGATTTGGGGTTAGTTTTAGATTTTAGGTTTAGATTTGGGGTTAGGTTTAGATTTTAGGTTTAGATTTGGGGTTAGGTTTAGATTTTAGGTTTAGATTTGGGGTTAGGTTTAGATTTGGGGTTAGGTTTAGATTTTAGGTTTAGATTTGGGGTAAGGTTTAGATTTTAGGTTTAGATTTGGGGTTAGGTTTAGATTTTAGGTTTAGATTTGGGGTTAGATTTGGGGTTAGGTTTAGATTTGGGGTTAGGTTTAGATTTGGGGTTAGGTTTAGATTTTAGGTTTAGATTTGGGGTTAGGTTTAGATTTGGGGTTAGGTTTAGATTTTAGGTTTAGATTTGGGGTTAGGTTTAGATTTTCGGTTTAGATTTGGGGTTAGGTTTAGATTTGGGGTTAGGTTTAGATTTTAGGTTTAGATTTGGGGTTAGGTTTAGATTTTAGGTTTAGATTTGGGGTTAGATTTGGGGTTAGGTTTAGATTTGGGGTTAGGTTTAGATTTGGGGTTAGGTTTAGATTTTAGGTTTGGATTTGGGGTTAGGTTTAGATTTGGGGTTAGGTTTAGATTTTAGGTTTAGATTTGGGGTTAGATTTGGGGTTAGGTTTAGATTTTAGGTTTAGATTTGGGGTTAGGTTTAGATTTGGGGTTAGGTTTAGATTTTCGGTTTAGATTTGGGGTTAGGTTTAGATTTGGGGTTAGGTTTAGATTTTAGGTTTAGATTTGGGGTTAGGTTTAGATTTGGGGTTAGGTTTAGATTTTAGGTTTAGATTTGGGGTTAGGTTTAGATTTGGGGTTAGGTTTAGATTTTAGGTTTAGATTTGGGGTTAGGTTTAGATTTGGGGTTAGGTTTAGATTTTAGGTTTAGATTTGGGGTTAGGTTTAGATTTGGGGTTAGGTTTAGATTTTCGGTTTAGATTTGGGGTTAGGTTTAGATTTTAGGTTTAGATTTGGGGTTAGGTTTAGATTTTAGGTTTAGATTTGGGGTTAGGTTTAGATTTGGGGTTAGGTTTAGATTTTAGGTTTAGATTTGGGGTTAGGTTTAGATTTTCGGTTTAGATTTGGGGTTAGGTTTAGATTTTCGGTTTAGATTTGGGGTTAGGTTTAGATTTGGGGTTAGGTTTAGATTTTAGGTTTAGATTTGGGGTTAGGTTTAGATTTTAGGTTTAGATTTGGGGTTAGATTTGGGGTTAGGTTTAGATTTGGGGTTAGGTTTAGATTTGGGGTTAGGTTTAGATTTTAGGTTAGGTTTAGATTTTAGGTTTAGATTTTAGGTTTAGATTTGCGGTTAGGTTTAGATTTTAGGTTTATATTTGGGGTTAGGTTTAGATTTTAGGTTTAGATTTGGGGTTAGGTTTAGATTTGGGGTTAGGTTTAGATTTTAGGTTTAGATTTGGGGTTAGGTTTAGATTTTAGGTTAGGTTTAGATTTTAGGTTTAGATTTTAGGTTTAGATTTGGGGTTAGGTTTAGATTTTAGGTTTAGATTTGGGGTTAGGTTTAGATTTTAGGTTTAGATTTGGGGTTAGGTTTAGATTTCGGGTTAGGTTTAGATTTTAGGTTTAGATTTGGGGTTAGGTTTAGATTTGGGGTTAGGTTTAGATTTTAGGTTTAGATTTGGGGTTAGGCTTAGATTTTAGGTTTAGATTTGGGGTTAGGTTTAGATTTTCGGTTTAGATTTGGGGTTAGGTTTAGATTTTAGGTTTAGATTTGCGGTTGGGTTTAGATTTGGGGTTAGGTTTAGATTTGGGGTTAGGTTTAGATTTTAGGTTTAGATTTGTGATTAGGTTTAGATTTGGGGTAAGGTTTAGATTTTAGGTTTAGATTTGGGGTTAGGTTTAGATTTTAGGTTTATATTTGGGGTTAGATTTGGGGTTAGGTTTAGATTTGGGGTTAGGTTTAGATTTTAGGTTTAGATTTGGGGTTAGGTTTAGATTTGGGGTTTAGATTTGGTGTTAGGTTTAGATTTTAGGTTTAGATTTGGGGTTAGCTTTAGATTTTCGGTTTAGATTTGGAGTTAGGTTTAGATTTTAGGTTAGGTTTAGATTTTAGGTTTAGATTTTAGGTTTAGATTTGGGGTTAGGTTTAGATTTTAGGTTTAGATTTGGGGTTAGGTTTAGATTTTAGGTTTAGATTTGGGGTTAGGTTTAGATTTTAGGTTTAGATTTGGGGTTAGGTTTAGATTTGGGGTTAGGTTTAGATTTTAGGTTTAGATTTGGGGTTAGGTTTAGATTTTACGTTTAGATTTGGGGTTAGGTTTAGATTTTAGGTTAGGTTTAGATTTTAGGTTTAGATTTTAGGTTTAGATTTGGGGTTAGGTTTAGATTTTAGGTTTAGATTTGGGGTTAGGTTTAGATTTTAGGTTTAGATTTGGGGTTAGGTTTAGATTTGGGGTTTAGATTTGGGGTTAGGTTTAGATTTTAGGTTTAGATTTGGGGTTAGCTTTAGATTTTCGGTTTAGATTTGGAGTTAGGTTTAGATTTTAGGTTAGGTTTAGATTTTAGGTTTAGATTTTAGGTTTAGATTTCGGGTTAGGTTTAGATTTTAGGTTTAGATTTGGGGTTAGGTTTAGATTTTAGGTTTAGATTTGGGGTTAGGTTTAGATTTGGGGTTAGGTTTAGATTTTAGGTTTAGATTTGGGGTTAGGTTTAGATTTGGGGTTAGGTTTAGATTTTAGGTTTAGATTTGGGGTTAGGTTTAGATTTTACGTTTAGATTTGGGGTTAGGTTTAGATTTTAGGTTAGGTTTAGATTTTAGGTTTAGATTTTAGGTTTAGATTTGGGGTTAGGTTTAGATTTTAGGTTTAGATTTGGGGTTAGGTTTAGATTTGGGGTTAGTTTTAGATTTTAGGTTTAGATTTGGGGTTAGGTTTAGATTTTAGGTTTAGATTTGGGGTTAGGTTTAGATTTGGGGTTTAGATTTGGGGTTAGGTTTAGATTTTAGGTTAGGTTTAGATTTTAGGTTTAGATTTGGGGTTAGGTTTAGATTTGGGGTTAGGTTTAGATTTTAGGTTTAGATTTGGGGTTAGGTTTAGATTTGGGGTTAGGTTTAGATTTGGGGTTAGGTTTAGATTTTAGGTTTAGATTTGGGGTTAGGTTTAGATTTTCGGTTTAGATTTGGGGTTAGGTTTAGATTTTCGTTTAGATTTGGGGTTAGGTTTAGATTTGGGGTTAGGTTTAGATTTTAGGTTTAGATTTGGGGTTAGGTTTAGATTTTAGGTTTAGATTTGGGGTTAGATTTGGGGTTAGGTTTAGATTTGGGGTTAGGTTTAGATTTGGGGTTAGGTTTAGATTTTAGGTTTAGATTTGGGGTTAGGTTTAGATTTGGGGTTAGGTTTAGATTTTAGGTTTAGATTTGGGGTTAGGCTTAGATTTTAGGTTTAGATTTGGGGTTAGGTTTAGATTTTCGGTTTAGATTTGGGGTTAGGTTTAGATTTTAGGTTTAGATTTGCGGTTGGGTTTAGATTTGGGGTTAGGTTTAGATTTGGGGTTAGGTTTAGATTTTAGGTTTAGATTTGTGATTAGGTTTAGATTTGGGGTAAGGTTTAGATTTTAGGTTTAGATTTGGGGTTAGGTTTAGATTTTAGGTTTATATTTGGGGTTAGATTTGGGGTTAGGTTTAGATTTGGGGTTAGGTTTAGATTTTAGGTTTAGATTTGGGGTTAGGTTTAGATTTGGGGTTTAGATTTGGTGTTAGGTTTAGATTTTAGGTTTAGATTTGGGGTTAGCTTTAGATTTTCGGTTTAGATTTGGAGTTAGGTTTAGATTTTAGGTTAGGTTTAGATTTTAGGTTTAGATTTTAGGTTTAGATTTCGGGTTAGGTTTAGATTTTAGGTTTAGATTTGGGGTTAGGTTTAGATTTTAGGTTTAGATTTGGGGTTAGGTTTAGATTTTAGGTTTAGATTTGGGGTTAGGTTTAGATTTGGGGTTAGGTTTAGATTTTAGGTTTAGATTTGGGGTTAGGTTTAGATTTTACGTTTAGATTTGGGGTTAGGTTTAGATTTTAGGTTAGGTTTAGATTTTAGGTTTAGATTTTAGGTTTAGATTTGGGGTTAGGTTTAGATTTTAGGTTTAGATTTGGGGTTAGGTTTAGATTTTAGGTTTAGATTTGGGGTTAGGTTTAGATTTGGGGTTTAGATTTGGGGTTAGGTTTAGATTTTAGGTTTAGATTTGGGGTTAGCTTTAGATTTTCGGTTTAGATTTGGAGTTAGGTTTAGATTTTAGGTTAGGTTTAGATTTTAGGTTTAGATTTTAGGTTTAGATTTCGGGTTAGGTTTAGATTTTAGGTTTAGATTTGGGGTTAGGTTTAGATTTTAGGTTTAGATTTGGGGTTAGGTTTAGATTTGGGGTTAGGTTTAGATTTTAGGTTTAGATTTGGGGTTAGGTTTAGATTTGGGGTTAGGTTTAGATTTTAGGTTTAGATTTGGGGTTAGGTTTAGATTTTACGTTTAGATTTGGGGTTAGGTTTAGATTTTAGGTTAGGTTTAGATTTTAGGTTTAGATTTTAGGTTTAGATTTGGGGTTAGGTTTAGATTTTAGGTTTAGATTTGGGGTTAGGTTTAGATTTGGGGTTAGTTTTAGATTTTAGGTTTAGATTTGGGGTTAGGTTTAGATTTTAGGTTTAGATTTGGGGTTAGGTTTAGATTTGGGGTTTAGATTTGGGGTTAGGTTTAGATTTTAGGTTAGGTTTAGATTTTAGGTTTAGATTTGGGGTTAGGTTTAGATTTGGGGTTAGGTTTAGATTTTAGGTTTAGATTTGGGGTTAGGTTTAGATTTGGGGTTAGGTTTAGATTTGGGGTTAGGTTTAGATTTTAGGTTTAGATTTGGGGTTAGGTTTAGATTTTCGGTTTAGATTTGGGGTTAGGTTTAGATTTTCGGTTTAGATTTGGGGTTAGGTTTAGATTTGGGGTTAGGTTTAGATTTTAGGTTTAGATTTGGGGTTAGGTTTAGATTTTAGGTTTAGATTTGGGGTTAGATTTGGGGTTAGGTTTAGATTTGGGGTTAGGTTTAGATTTGGGGTTAGGTTTAGATTTTAGGTTTAGATTTGGGGTTAGGTTTAGATTTGGGGTTAGGTTTAGATTTTAGGTTTAGATTTGGGGTTAGATTTGGGGTTAGGTTTAGATTTGGGGTTAGGTTTAGATTTGGGGTTAGGTTTAGATTTTAGGTTTAGATTTGGGGTTAGGTTTAGATTTGGGGTTAGGTTTAGATTTTCGGTTTAGATTTGGGGTTAGGTTTAGATTTGGGGTTAGGTTTAGATTTTAGGTTTAGATTTGGGGTTAGGTTTAGATTTGGGGTTAGGTTTAGATTTTAGGTTAGGTTTAGATTTTAGGTTTAGATTTTAGGTTTAGATTTCGGGTTAGGTTTAGATTTTAGGTTTAGATTTGGGGTTAGGTTTAGATTTTAGGTTTAGATTTGGGGTTAGGTTTAGATTTGGGGTTAGGTTTAGATTTTAGGTTTAGATTTGGGGTTAGGTTTAGATTTTAGGTTTAGATTTGGGGTTAGGTTTAGATTTGGGGTTAGGTTTAGATTTTAGGTTTAGATTTGGGGTTAGGTTTAGATTTTAGGTTTAGATTTTAGGTTTAGATTTTAGGTTTAGATTTGGGGTTAGGTTTAGATTTTAGGTTTAGATTTGGGGTTAGGTTTAGATTTGGGGTTAGGTTTAGATTTTAGGTTTAGATTTGGGGTTAGGTTTAGATTTTAGGTTTAGATTTAGGGTTAGGTTTAGATTTGGGGTTAGGTTTAGATTTTAGGTTTAGATTTGGGGTTAGGTTTAGATTTTAGGTTAGGTTTAGATTTTAGGTTTATATTTTAGGTTTAGATTTGCGGTTAGGTTTAGATTTTAGGTTTAGATTTGGGGTTAGGTTTAGATTTTAGGTTTAGATTTGGGGTTAGGTTTAGATTTTAGGTTTAGATTTGGGGTTAGGTTTAGATTTGGGGTTAGGTTTAGATTTAGGTTTAGATTTGGGGTTAGGTTTAGATTTTAGGTTAGGTTTAGATTTTAGGTTTAGATTTTAGGTTTAGATTTGGGGTTAGGTTTAGATTTTAGGTTTAGATTTTAGGTTTAGATTTGGGGTTAGGTTTAGATTTTAGGTTTAGATTTGTGATTAGGTTTAGATTTGGGGTAAGGTTTAGATTTTAGGTTTAGATTTGGGGTTAGGTTTAGATTTTAGGTTTAGATTTGGGGTTAGATTTGGGGTTAGGTTTAGATTTGGGGTTAGGTTTAGATTTGGTGTTATGTTTAGATTTTAGGTTTAGATTTGGAGTTAGGTTTAGATTTGGGGTTTAGGTTTGGGGTTAGGTTTAGATTTTAGGTTTAGATTTGGGGTTAGCTTTAGATTTTCGGTTTAGATTTGGAGTTAGGTTTAGATTTTAGGTTAGGTTTAGATTTTAGGTTTAGATTTTAGGTTTAGATTTCGGGTTAGGTTTAGATTTTAGGTTTAGATTTGGGGTTAGGTTTAGATTTTAGGTTTAGATTTGGGGTTAGGTTTAGATTTTAGGTTTAGATTTGGGGTTATGTTTAGATTTTAGGTTTAGATTTGGGGTTAGGTTTAGATTTGGGGTTAGGTTTAGATTTTAGGTTTAGATTTGGGGTTAGGTTTAGATTTGGGGTTAGGTTTAGATTTTAGGTTTAGATTTGGGGTTAGGTTTAGATTTTAGGTTAGGTTTAGATTTTAGGTTTAGATTTTAGGGTTAGATTTGGGGTTAGGTTTAGATTTTAGGTTTAGATTTTGGGTTAGGTTTAGATTTGGGGTTAGGTTTAGATTTTAGGTTTAGATTTGGGGTTAGGTTTAGATTTTAGGTTTAGATTTGGGGTTAGGTTTAGATTTGGGGTTTAGATTTGGGGTTAGGTTTAGATTTTAGGTTAGGTTTAGATTTTAGGTTTAGATTTGGGGTTAGGTTTAGATTTGGGGTTAGGTTTAGATTTTAGGTTTAGATTTGGGTTTAGGTTTAGATTTTCGGTTTAGATTTGGGGTTAGGTTTAGATTTGGGGTTAGGTTTAGATTTTAGGTTTAGATTTGGGGTTAGGCTTAAATTTTAGGATAGATTTGGGGTTAGGTTTAGATTTTAGGTTTAGATTTAGGGTTAGGTTTAGATTTGGGGTTAGGTTTAGATTTTAGGTTTAGATTTGGGGTTAGGTTTAGATTTTAGGTTAGGTTTAGATTTTAGGTTTAGATTTTAGGTTTAGATTTGCGGTTAGGTTTAGATTTTAGGTTTAGATTTGGGGTTAGGTTTAGATTTTAGGTTTAGATTTGGGGTTAGGTTTAGATTTGGGGTTAGGTTTAGATTTTAGGTTTAGATTTGGGGTTAGGTTTAGATTTTAGGTTAGGTTTAGATTTTAGGTTTAGATTTTAGGTTTAGATTTGGGGTTAGGTTTAGATTTTAGGTTTAGATTTTAGGTTTAGATTTGGGGTTAGGTTTAGATTTTAGGTTTAGATTTGTGATTAGGTTTAGATTTGGGGTAAGGTTTAGATTTTAGGTTTAGATTTGGGGTTAGGTTTAGATTTTAGGTTTAGATTTGGGGTTAGATTTGGGGTTAGGTTTAGATTTGGTGTTATGTTTAGATTTTAGGTTTAGATTTGGGGTTAGGTTTAGATTTGGGGTTTAGGTTTGGGGTTAGGTTTAGATTTTAGGTTTAGATTTGGGGTTAGGTTTAGATTTGGGGTTAGGTTTAGATTTTAGGTTTAGATTTGGGGTTAGGTTTAGATTTGGGGTTAGGTTTAGATTTTAGGTTTAGATTTGGGGTTAGGTTTAGATTTTAGGTTAGGTTTAGATTTTAGGTTTAGATTTTAGGTTTAGATTTGGGGTTAGGTTTAGATTTTAGGTTTAGATTTGGGGTTAGGTTTAGATTTGGGGTTAGGTTTAGATTTTAGGTTTAGATTTGGGGTTAGGTTTAGATTTTAGGTTTAGATTTGGGGTTAGGTTTAGATTTGGGGTTTAGATTTGGGGTTAGGTTTAGATTTTAGGTTAGGTTTAGATTTTAGGTTTAGATTTGGGGTTAGGTTTAGATTTTCGGTTTAGATTTGGGGTTAGGCTTAAATTTTAGGATAGATTTGGGGTTAGGTTTAGATTTTAGGTTTAGATTTGGGGTTAGGCTTAAATTTTAGGATAGATTTGGGGTTAGGTTTAGATTTTAGGTTTAGATTTGGGGTTAGGTTTAGATTTTAGGTTCAGATTTGGGGTTAGGTTTAGATTTGGGGTTAGGCTTAGATTTTAGGTTTAGATTTGGGGTTAGGTTTAGATTTGGGGTTAGGTTTAGATTTGGGGTTAGGTTTAGATTTTAGGTTTAGATTTGGGGTTAGGTTTAGATTTTCGGTTTAGATTTGGGGTTAGGTTTAGATTTTAGGTTTAGATTTGGGGTTAGGTTTAGATTTGGGGTTAGGTTTAGATTTTAGGTTTAGATTTGGGGTTAGGTTTAGATTTTAGGTTTAGATTTGGGGTTAGATTTGGGGTTAGGTTTAGATTTGGGGTTAGGTTTAGATTTGGGGTTAGGTTTAGATTTTAGGTTTAGATTTGGGGTTAGGTTTAGATTTGGGGTTAGGTTTAGATTTTAGGTTTAGATTTGGGGTTAGATTTGGGGTTAGGTTTAGATTTGGGGTTAGGTTTAGATTTGGGGTTAGGTTTAGATTTTAGGTTTAGATTTGGGGTTAGGTTTAGATTTGGGGTTAGGTTTAGATTTTCAGTTTAGATTTGGGGTTAGGTTTAGATTTGGGGTTAGGTTTAGATTTTAGGTTTAGATTTGGGGTTAGGTTTAGATTTTAGGTTTAGATTTGGGGTTAGGTTTAGATTTTAGGTTAGGTTTAGATTTTAGGTTTAGATTTTAGGTTTAGATTTCGGGTTAGGTTTAGATTTTAGGTTTAGATTTGGGGTTAGGTTTAGATTTTAGGTTTAGATTTGAGGTTAGGTTTAGATTTGGGGTTAGGTTTAGATTTTAGGTTTAGATTTGGGGTTAGGTTTAGATTTTCGGTTTAGATTTGGGGTTAGGTTTAGATTTTAGGTTTAGATTTGGGGTTAGGTTTAGATTTTAGGTTTAGATTTTAGGTTTAGATTTGGGGTTAGGTTTAGATTTTAGGTTTAGATTTGGGGTTAGGTTTAGATTTTAGGTTAGGTTTAGATTTTAGGTTTAGATTTTAGGTTTAGATTTGCGGTTAGGTTTAGATTTTAGGTTTAGATTTGGGGTTAGGTTTAGATTTTAGGTTTAGATTTGGGGTTAGGTTTAGATTTTAGGTTTAGATTTGGGGTTAGGTTTAGATTTTAGGTTTAGATTTGGGGTTAGGTTTAGATTTGCGGTTAGGTTTAGATTTTAGGTTTAGATTTGGGGTTAGGTTTAGATTTTAGGTTAGGTTTAGATTTTAGGTTTAGATTTTAGGTATAGATTTGGGGTTAGGTTTAGATTTTAGGTTTAGATTTTAGGTTTAGATTTGGGGTTAGGTTTAGATTTTAGGTTTAGATTTTAGGTTTAGATTTGGGGTAAGGTTTAGATTTTAGGTTTAGATTTGGGGTTAGATTTGGGGTTAGGTTTAGATTTGGGGTTAGGTTTAGATTTGGTGTTATGTTTAGATTTTAGGTTTAGATTTGGGGTTAGGTTTAGATTTGGGGTTTAGGTTTGGGGTTAGGTTTAGATTTTAGGTTTAGATTTGGGGTTAGCTTTAGATTTTCGGTTTAGATTTGGAGTTAGGTTTAGATTTTAGGTTAGGTTTAGATTTTAGGTTTAGATTTTAGGTTTAGATTTCGGGTTAGGTTTAGATTTTAGGTTTAGATTTGGGGTTAGGTTTAGATTTTAGGTTTAGATTTGGGGTTAGGTTTAGATTTTAGGTTTAGATTTGGGGTTAGGTTTAGATTTGGGGTTAGGTTTAGATTTTAGGTTTAGATTTGGGGTTAGGTTTAGATTTGGGGTTAGGTTTAGATTTTAGGTTTAGATTTGGGGTTAGGTTTAGATTTTAGGTTTAGATTTGGGGTTAGGTTTAGATTTTAGGTTAGGTTTAGATTTTAGGTTTAGATTTTAGGTTTAGATTTGGGGTTAGGTTTAGATTTTAGGTTTAGATTTGGGGTTAGGTTTAGATTTGGGGTTAGGTTTAGATTTTAGGTTTAGATTTGGGCTTAGGTTTAGATTTTAGGTTTAGATTTGGGGTTAGGTTTAGATTTGGGGTTTAGATTTGGGGTTAGGTTTAGATTTAAGTTAGGTTTAGATTTTAGGTTTAGATTTGGGGTTAGGTTTAGATTTGGGGTTAGGTTTAGATTTTAGGTTTAGATTTGGGTTTAGGTTTAGATTTTCGGTTTAGATTTGGGGTTAGGTTTAGATTTGGGGTTAGGTTTAGATTTTAGGTTTAGATTTGGGGTTAGGCTTAAATTTTAGGATAGATTTGGGGTTAGGTTTAGATTTTAGGTTTAGATTTAGGGTTAGGTTTAGATTTGGGGTTAGGTTTAGATTTTAGGTTTAGATTTGGGGTTAGGTTTAGATTTTAGGTTAGGTTTAGATTTTAGGTTTAGATTTTAGGTTTAGATTTGGGGTTAGGTTTAGATTTTAGGTTTAGATTTGGGGTTAGGTTTAGATTTTAGGTTTAGATTTGGGGTTAGGTTTAGATTTGGGGTTAGGTTTAGATTTTAGGTTTAGATTTGGGGTTAGGTTTAGATTTTAGGTTAGGTTTAGATTTTAGGTTTAGATTTTAAGTTTAGATTTGGGGTTAGGTTTAGATATTAGGTTTAGATTTTAGGTTTAGATTTGGGGTTAGGTTTAGATTTTAGGTTTAGATTTGTGATTAGGTTTAGATTTGGGGTAAGGTTTAGATTTTAGGTTTAGATTTGGGGTTAGGTTTAGATTTTCGGTTTAGATTTGGGGTTAGGTTTAGATTTGGGGTTAGGTTTAGATTTTAGGTTTAGATTTGGGGTTAGGCTTAAATTTTAGGATAGATTTGGGGTTAGGTTTAGATTTTAGGTTTAGATTTGGGGTTAGGTTTAGATTTTAGGTTTAGGTTTGGGGTTAGGTTTAGATTTGGGGTTAGGTTTAGATATTAGGTTTAGATTTGGGGTTAGGTTTAGATTTGGGGTTAGGTTTAGATTTGGGGTTAGGTTTAGATTTTAGGTTTAGATTTGGGGTTAGGTTTAGATTTTCGGTTTAGATTTGGGGTTAGGTTTAGATTTTAGGTTTAGATTTGGGGTTAGGTTTAGATTTGGGGTTAGGTTTAGATTTTAGGTTTAGATTTGGGGTTAGGTTTAGATTTTAGGTTTAGATTTGGGGTTAGATTTGGGGTTAGGTTTAGATTTGGGGTTAGGTTTAGATTTGGGGTTAGGTTTAGATTTTAGGTTTAGATTTGGGGTTAGGTTTAGATTTGGGGTTAGGTTTAGATTTTAGGTTTAGATTTGGGGTTAGATTTGGGGTTAGGTTTAGATTTGGGGTTAGGTTTAGATTTGGGGTTAGGTTTAGATTTTAGGTTTAGATTTGGGGTTAGGTTTAGATTTGGGGTTAGGTTTAGATTTTCGGTTTAGATTTGGGGTTAGGTTTAGATTTGGGGTTAGGTTTAGATTTTAGGTTTAGATTTGGGGTTAGGTTTAGATTTTAGGTTTAGATTTGGGGTTAGGTTTAGATTTTAGGTTTAGATTTGGGGTTAGGTTTAGATTTTAGGTTAGGTTTAGATTTTAGGTTTAGATTTTAGGTTTAGATTTCGGGTTAGGTTTAGATTTTAGGTTTAGATTTGGGGTTAGGTTTAGATTTTAGGTTTAGATTTGGGGTTAGGTTTAGATTTGGGGTTAGGTTTAGATTTTAGGTTTAGATTTGGGGTTAGGTTTAGATTTTAGGTTTAGATTTGGGGTTAGGTTTAGATTTGGGGTTAGGTTTAGATTTTAGGTTTAGATTTGGGGTTAGGTTTAGATTTTAGGTTTAGATTTGGGGTTAGGTTTAGATTTTAGGTTTAGATTTGGGGTTAGGTTTAGATTTTAGGTTTAGATTTGGGGTTAGGTTTAGATTTTAGGTTTAGATTTGGGGTTAGGTTTAGATTTGGGGTTAGGTTTAGATTTTAGGTTTAGATTTGGGGTTAGGTTTAGATTTTAGGTTAGGTTTAGATTTTAGGTTTAGATTTTAGGTTTAGATTTGGGGTTAGGTTTAGATTTTAGGTTTAGATTTTAGGTTTAGATTTGGGGTTAGGTTTAGATTTTAGGTTTAGATTTTAGGTTTAGATTTGGGGTAAGGTTTAGATTTTAGGTTTAGATTTGGGGTTAGATTTGGGGTTAGGTTTAGATTTGGGGTTAGGTTTAGATTTGGTGTTATGTTTAGATTTTAGGTTTAGATTTGGGGTTAGGTTTAGATTTGGGGTTTAGGTTTGGGGTTAGGTTTAGATTTTAGGTTTAGATTTGGGGTTAGCTTTAGATTTTCGGTTTAGATTTGGAGTTAGGTTTAGATTTTAGGTTAGGTTTAGATTTTAGGTTTAGATTTTAGGTTTAGATTTAGGGTTAGGTTTAGATTTTAGGTTTAGATTTGGGGTTAGGTTTAGATTTTAGGTTTAGATTTGGGGTTAGGTTTAGATTTTAGGTTTAGATTTGGGGTTAGGTTTAGATTTTAGGTTTAGATTTGGGGTTAGGTTTAGATTTGGGGTTAGGTTTAGATTTTAGGTTTAGATTTGGGGTTAGGTTTAGATTTTAGGTTTCGATTTGGGGTTAGGTTTAGATTTTAGGTTAGGTTTAGATTTTAGGTTTAGATTTTAGGTTTAGATTTGGGGTTAGGTTTAGATTTTAGGTTTAGATTTGGGGTTAGGTTTAGATTTGGGGTTAGGTTTAGATTTTAGGTTTAGATTTAGGGTTAGGTTTAGATTTTAGGTTTAGATTTGGGGTTAGGTTTAGATTTGGGGTTTAGATTTGGGGTTAGGTTTAGATTTAGGGTTAGGTTTAGATTTTCGGTTTAGATTTGGGGTTAGGTTTAGATTTGGGGTTAGGTTTAGATTTTCGGTTTAGATTTGGGGTTAGGCTTAAATTTTAGGATAGATTTGGGGTTAGGTTTAGATTTTAGGTTTAGATTTAGGGTTAGGTTTAGATTTGGGGTTAGGTTTAGATTTTAGGTTTAGATTTGGGGTTAGGTTTAGATTTTAGGTTAGGTTTAGATTTTAGGTTTAGATTTTAGGTTTAGATTTGCGGTTAGGTTTAGATTTTAGGTTTAGATTTGGGGTTAGGTTTAGATTTTAGGTTTAGATTTGGGGTTAGGTTTAGATTTTAGGTTTAGATTTGGGGTTAGGTTTAGATTTGGGGTTAGGTTTAGATTTTAGGTTTAGATTTGGGGTAAGGTTTAGATTTTAGGTTTAGATTTGGGGTTAGGTTTAGATTTTAGGTTTAGATTTGGGGTTAGATTTGGGGTTAGGTTTAGATTTGGGGTTAGGTTTAGATTTGGTGTTATGTTTAGATTTTAGGTTTAGATTTGGGGTTAGGTTTAGATTTGGGGTTTAGGTTTGGGGTTAGGTTTAGATTTTAGGTTTATATTTGGGGTTAGCTTTAGATTTTCGGTTTAGATTTGGAGTTAGGTTTAGATTTTAGGTTAGGTTTAGATTTTAGGTTTAGATTTTAGGTTTAGATTTCGGGTTAGGATTAGATTTTAGGTTTAGATTTGGGGTTAGGTTTAGATTTTAGGTTTAGATTTGGGGTTAGGTTTAGATTTTAGGTTTAGATTTGGGGTTAGATTTGGGGTTAGGTTTAGATTTGGGGTTAGGTTTAGATTTGGGGTTAGGTTTAGATTTTAGGTTTAGATTTGGGGTTAGGTTTAGATTTGGGGTTAGGTTTAGATTTTAGGTTTAGATTTGGGGTTAGGTTTAGATTTTAGGTTTAGATTTGGGGTTAGGTTTAGATTTTAGGTTAGGTTTAGATTTTAGGTTTAGATTTTAGGTTTAGATTTGGGGTTAGGTTTAGATTTTAGGTTTAGATTTGGGGTTAGGTTTAGATTTGGGGTTAGGTTTAGATTTTAGGTTTAGATTTGGGGTTAGGTTTAGATTTTAGGTTTAGATTTGGGGTTAGGTTTAGATTTGGGGTTTAGATTTGGGGTTAGGTTTAGATTTAAGTTAGGTTTAGATTTTAGGTTTAGATTTGGGGTTAGGTTTAGATTTGGGGTTAGGTTTAGATTTTAGGTTTAGATTTGGGTTTAGGTTTAGATTTTCGGTTTAGATTTGGGGTTAGGTTTAGATTTGGGGTTAGGTTTAGATTTTAGGTTTAGATTTGGGGTTAGGCTTAAATTTTAGGATAGATTTGGGGTTAGGTTTAGATTTTAGGTTTAGATTTAGGGTTAGGTTTAGATTTGGGGTTAGGTTTAGATTTTAGGTTTAGATTTGGGGTTAGGTTTAGATTTTAGGTTAGGTTTAGATTTTAGGTTTAGATTTTAGGTTTAGATTTGGGGTTAGGTTTAGATTTTAGGTTTAGATTTGGGGTTAGGTTTAGATTTTAGGTTTAGATTTGGGGTTAGGTTTAGATTTGGGGTTAGGTTTAGATTTTAGGTTTAGATTTGGGGTTAGGTTTAGATTTTAGGTTAGGTTTAGATTTTAGGTTTAGATTTTAAGTTTAGATTTGGGGTTAGGTTTAGATATTAGGTTTAGATTTTAGGTTTAGATTTGGGGTTAGGTTTAGATTTTAGGTTTAGATTTGTGATTAGGTTTAGATTTGGGGTAAGGTTTAGATTTTAGGTTTAGATTTGGGGTTAGGTTTAGATTTTCGGTTTAGATTTGGGGTTAGGTTTAGATTTGGGGTTAGGTTTAGATTTTAGGTTTAGATTTGGGGTTAGGCTTAAATTTTAGGATAGATTTGGGGTTAGGTTTAGATTTTAGGTTTAGATTTGGGGTTAGGTTTAGATTTTAGGTTTAGATTTGGGGTTAGGTTTAGATTTGGGGTTAGGTTTAGATATTAGGTTTAGATTTGGGGTTAGGTTTAGATTTGGGGTTAGGTTTAGATTTGGGGTTAGGTTTAGATTTTAGGTTTAGATTTGGGGTTAGGTTTAGATTTTCGGTTTAGATTTGGGGTTAGGTTTAGATTTTAGGTTTAGATTTGGGGTTAGGTTTAGATTTGGGGTTAGGTTTAGATTTTAGGTTTAGATTTGGGGTTAGGTTTAGATTTTAGGTTTAGATTTGGGGTTAGATTTGGGGTTAGGTTTAGATTTGGGGTTAGGTTTAGATTTGGGGTTAGGTTTAGATTTTAGGTTTAGATTTGGGGTTAGGTTTAGATTTGGGGTTAGGTTTAGATTTTAGGTTTAGATTTGGGGTTAGATTTGGGGTTAGGTTTAGATTTGGGGTTAGGTTTAGATTTGGGGTTAGGTTTAGATTTTAGGTTTAGATTTGGGGTTAGGTTTAGATTTGGGGTTAGGTTTAGATTTTCGGTTTAGATTTGGGGTTAGGTTTAGATTTGGGGTTAGGTTTAGATTTTAGGTTTAGATTTGGGGTTAGGTTTAGATTTTAGGTTTAGATTTGGGGTTAGGTTTAGATTTTAGGTTTAGATTTGGGGTTAGGTTTAGATTTTAGGTTAGGTTTAGATTTTAGGTTTAGATTTTAGGTTTAGATTTCGGGTTAGGTTTAGATTTTAGGTTTAGATTTGGGGTTAGGTTTAGATTTTAGGTTTAGATTTGGGGTTAGGTTTAGATTTGGGGTTAGGTTTAGATTTTAGGTTTAGATTTGGGGTTAGGTTTAGATTTTAGGTTTAGATTTGGGGTTAGGTTTAGATTTGGGGTTAGGTTTAGATTTTAGGTTTAGATTTGGGGTTAGGTTTAGATTTTAGGTTTAGATTTGGGGTTAGGTTTAGATTTTAGGTTTAGATTTGGGGTTAGGTTTAGATTTTAGGTTTAGATTTGGGGTTAGGTTTAGATTTTAGGTTTAGATTTGGGGTTAGGTTTAGATTTGGGGTTAGGTTTAGATTTTAGGTTTAGATTTGGGGTTAGGTTTAGATTTTAGGTTAGGTTTAGATTTTAGGTTTAGATTTTAGGTTTAGATTTGGGGTTAGGTTTAGATTTTAGGTTTAGATTTTAGGTTTAGATTTGGGGTTAGGTTTAGATTTTAGGTTTAGATTTTAGGTTTAGATTTGGGGTAAGGTTTAGATTTTAGGTTTAGATTTGGGGTTAGATTTGGGGTTAGGTTTAGATTTGGGGTTAGGTTTAGATTTGGTGTTATGTTTAGATTTTAGGTTTAGATTTGGGGTTAGGTTTAGATTTGGGGTTTAGGTTTGGGGTTAGGTTTAGATTTTAGGTTTAGATTTGGGGTTAGCTTTAGATTTTCGGTTTAGATTTGGAGTTAGGTTTAGATTTTAGGTTAGGTTTAGATTTTAGGTTTAGATTTTAGGTTTAGATTTAGGGTTAGGTTTAGATTTTAGGTTTAGATTTGGGGTTAGGTTTAGATTTTAGGTTTAGATTTGGGGTTAGGTTTAGATTTTAGGTTTAGATTTGGGGTTAGGTTTAGATTTTAGGTTTAGATTTGGGGTTAGGTTTAGATTTGGGGTTAGGTTTAGATTTTAGGTTTAGATTTGGGGTTAGGTTTAGATTTTAGGTTTCGATTTGGGGTTAGGTTTAGATTTTAGGTTAGGTTTAGATTTTAGGTTTAGATTTTAGGTTTAGATTTGGGGTTAGGTTTAGATTTTAGGTTTAGATTTGGGGTTAGGTTTAGATTTGGGGTTAGGTTTAGATTTTAGGTTTAGATTTAGGGTTAGGTTTAGATTTTAGGTTTAGATTTGGGGTTAGGTTTAGATTTGGGGTTTAGATTTGGGGTTAGGTTTAGATTTAGGGTTAGGTTTAGATTTTCGGTTTAGATTTGGGGTTAGGTTTAGATTTGGGGTTAGGTTTAGATTTTAGGTTTAGATTTGGGGTTAGGCTTAAATTTTAGGATAGATTTGGGGTTAGGTTTAGATTTTAGGTTTAGATTTAGGGTTAGGTTTAGATTTGGGGTTAGGTTTAGATTTTAGGTTTAGATTTGGGGTTAGGTTTAGATTTTAGGTTAGGTTTAGATTTTAGGTTTAGATTTTAGGTTTAGATTTGCGGTTAGGTTTAGATTTTAGGTTTAGATTTGGGGTTAGGTTTAGATTTTAGGTTTAGATTTGGGGTTAGGTTTAGATTTTAGGTTTAGATTTGGGGTTAGGTTTAGATTTGGGGTTAGGTTTAGATTTTAGGTTTAGATTTGGGGTAAGGTTTAGATTTTAGGTTTAGATTTGGGGTTAGGTTTAGATTTTAGGTTTAGATTTGGGGTTAGATTTGGGGTTAGGTTTAGATTTGGGGTTAGGTTTAGATTTGGTGTTATGTTTAGATTTTAGGTTTAGATTTGGGGTTAGGTTTAGATTTGGGGTTTAGGTTTGGGGTTAGGTTTAGATTTTAGGTTTATATTTGGGGTTAGCTTTAGATTTTCGGTTTAGATTTGGAGTTAGGTTTAGATTTTAGGTTAGGTTTAGATTTTAGGTTTAGATTTTAGGTTTAGATTTCGGGTTAGGATTAGATTTTAGGTTTAGATTTGGGGTTAGGTTTAGATTTTAGGTTTAGATTTGGGGTTAGGTTTAGATTTTAGGTTTAGATTTGGGGTTAGATTTGGGGTTAGGTTTAGATTTGGGGTTAGGTTTAGATTTGGGGTTAGGTTTAGATTTTAGGTTTAGATTTGGGGTTAGGTTTAGATTTGGGGTTAGGTTTAGATTTTAGGTTTAGATTTGGGGTTAGATTTGGGGTTAGGTTTAGATTTGGGGTTAGGTTTAGATTTGGGGTTAGGTTTAGATTTTAGGTTTAGATTTGGGGTTAGGTTTAGATTTGGGGTTAGGTTTAGATTTTCGGTTTAGATTTGGGGTTAGGTTTAGATTTGGGGTTAGGTTTAGATTTTAGGTTTAGATTTGGGGTTAGGTTTAGATTTTAGGTTTATATTTGGGGTTAGGTTTAGATTTTAGGTTTAGATTTGGGGTTAGGTTGAGATTTTAGGTTAGGTTTAGATTTTAGGTTTAGATTTTAGGTTTAGATTTCGGGTTAGGTTTAGATTTTAGGTTTAGATTTGGGGTTAGGTTTAGATTTTAGGTTTAGATTTGGGGTTAGGTTTAGATTTGGGGTTAGGTTTAGATTTTAGGTTTAGATTTGGGGTTAGGTTTAGATTTTAGGTTTAGATTTGGGGTTAGGTTTAGATTTGGGGTTAGGTTTAGATTTTAGGTTTAGATTTGGGGTTAGGTTTAGATTTTAGGTTTAGATTTGGGGTTAGGTTTAGATTTTAGGTTTAGATTTGGGGTTAGGTTTAGATTTTAGGTTTAGATTTGGGGTTAGGTTTAGATTTGGGGTTAGGTTTAGATTTTAGGTTTAGATTTGGGGTTAGGTTTAGATTTTAGGTTAGGTTTAGATTTTAGGTTTAGATTTTAGGTTTAGATTTGGGGTTAGGTTTAGATTTTAGGTTTAGATTTTAGGTTTAGATTTGGGGTTAGGTTTAGATTTTAGGTTTAGATTTTAGGTTTAGATTTGGGGTAAGGTTTAGATTTTAGGTTTAGATTTGGGGTTAGATTTGGGGTTAGGTTTAGATTTGGGGTTAGGTTTAGATTTGGTGTTATGTTTAGATTTTAGGTTTAGATTTGGGGTTAGGTTTAGATTTGGGGTTTAGGTTTGGGGTTAGGTTTAGATTTTAGGTTTAGATTTGGGGTTAGCTTTAGATTTTCGGTTTAGATTTGGAGTTAGGTTTAGATTTTAGGTTAGGTTTAGATTTTAGGTTTAGATTTTAGGTTTAGATTTCGGGTTAGGTTTAGATTTTAGGTTTAGATTTGGGGTTAGGTTTAGATTTTAGGTTTAGATTTGGGGTTAGGTTTAGATTTTAGGTTTAGATTTGGGGTTAGGTTTAGATTTTAGGTTTAGATTTGGGGTTAGGTTTAGATTTTAGGTTTAGATTTGGGGTTAGGTTTAGATTTTAGGTTTCGATTTGGGGTTAGGTTTAGATTTTAGGTTAGGTTTAGATTTTAGGTTTAGATTTTAGGTTTAGATTTGGGGTTAGGTTTAGATTTTAGGTTTAGATTTGGGGTTAGGTTTAGATTTGGGGTTAGGTTTAGATTTTAGGTTTAGATTTGGGGTTAGGTTTAGATTTTAGGTTTAGATTTGGGGTTAGGTTTAGATTTGGGGTTTAGATTTGGGGTTAGGTTTAGATTTTAGGTTAGGTTTAGATTTTAGGTTTAGATTTGGGGTTAGGTTTAGATTTGGGGTTAGGTTTAGATTTTAGGTTTAGATTTGGGTTTAGGTTTAGATTTTCGGTTTAGATTTGGGGTTAGGTTTAGATTTGGGGTTAGGTTTAGATTTTAGGTTTAGATTTGGGGTTAGGCTTAAATTTTAGGATAGATTTGGGGTTAGGTTTAGATTTTAGGTTTAGATTTAGGGTTAGGTTTAGATTTGGGGTTAGGTTTAGATTTTAGGTTTAGATTTGGGGTTAGGTTTAGATTTTAGGTTAGGTTTAGATTTTAGGTTTAGATTTTAGATTTAGATTTGCGGTTAGGTTTAGATTTTAGGTTTAGATTTGGGGTTAGGTTTAGATTTTAGGTTTAGATTTGGGGTTAGGTTTAGATTTTAGGTTTAGATTTGGGGTTAGGTTTAGATTTGGGGTTAGGTTTAGATTTTAGGTTTAGATTTGGGGTTAGGTTTAGATTTTAGGTTAGGTTTAGATTTTAGGTTTAGATTTTAGGTTTAGATTTGGGGTTAGGTTTAGATTTTAGGTTTAGATTTTAGGTTTAGATTTGGGGTTAGGTTTAGATTTTAGGTTTAGATTTGTGATTAGGTTTAGATTTGGGGTAAGGTTTAGATTTTAGGTTTAGATTTGGGGTTAGGTTTAGATTTTAGGTTTAGATTTGGGGTTAGATTTGGGGTTAGGTTTAGATTTGGGGTTAGGTTTAGATTTGGTGTTATGTTTAGATTTTAGGTTTAGATTTGGGGTTAGGTTTAGATTTGGGGTTTAGGTTTGGGGTTAGGTTTAGATTTTAGGTTTATATTTGGGGTTAGCTTTAGATTTTCGGTTTAGATTTGGAGTTAGGTTTAGATTTTAGGTTAGGTTTAGATTTTAGGTTTAGATTTTAGGTTTAGATTTCGGGTTAGGATTAGATTTTAGGTTTAGATTTGGGGTTAGGTTTAGATTTTAGGTTTAGATTTGGGGTTAGGTTTAGATTTTAGGTTTAGATTTGGGGTTAGGTTTACATTTTAGGTTTAGATTTGGGGTTAGGTTTAGATTTTAGGTTTAGATTTGGGGTTAGGTTTAGATTTTAGGTTTAGATTTGGGGTTAGGTTTAGATTTTAGGTTAGGTTTAGATTTTAGGTTTAGATTTTAGGTTTAGATTTGGGGTTAGGTTTAGATTTTAGGTTTAGATTTGGGGTTAGGTTTAGATTTGGGGTTAGGTTTAGATTTTAGGTTTAGATTTGTGGTTAGGTTTAGATTTTAGGTTTAGATTTGGGGTTAGGTTTAGATTTGGGGTTTAGATTTGGGGTTAGGTTTAGATTTTAGGTTAGGTTTAGATTTTAGGTTTAGATTTGGGGTTAGGTTTAGATTTGGGGTTAGGTTTAGATTTTAGGTTTAGATTTGGGTTTAGGTTTAGATTTTCGGTTTAGATTTGGGGTTAGGTTTAGATTTGGGGTTAGGTTTAGATTTTAGGTTTAGATTTGGGGTTAGGCTTAAATTTTAGGATAGATTTGGGGTTAGGTTTAGATTTTAGGTTTAGATTTGGGGTTAGGTTTAGATTTTAGGTTTAGATTTGGGGTTAGGTTTAGATTTGGGGTTAGGTTTAGATTTTAGGTTTCGATTTGGGGTTAGGTTTAGATTTGGGGTTAGGTTTAGATTTTAGGTTTAGATTTGGGGTTAGGTTTAGATTTTAGGTTTAGATTTGGGGTTAGGTTTAGATTTGGGGTTTAGATTTGGGGTTAGGTTTAGATTTTAGGTTAGGTTTAGATTTTAGGTTTAGATTTGGGGTTAGGTTTAGATTTGGGGTTAGGTTTAGATTTTAGGTTTAGATTTGGGTTTAGGTTTAGATTTTCGGTTTAGATTTGGGGTTAGGTTTAGATTTGGGGTTAGGTTTAGATTTTAGGTTTAGATTTGGGGTTAGGCTTAAATTTTAGGATAGATTTGGGGTTAGGTTTAGATTTTAGGTTTAGATTTAGGGTTAGGTTTAGATTTGGGGTTAGGTTTAGATTTTAGGTTTAGATTTGGGGTTAGGTTTAGATTTTAGGTTAGGTTTAGATTTTAGGTTTAGATTTTAGGTTTAGATTTGGGGTTAGGTTTAGATTTTAGGTTTAGATTTGGGGTTAGGTTTAGATTTTAGGTTTAGATTTGGGGTTAGGTTTAGATTTTAGGTTTAGATTTGGGGTTAGGTTTAGATTTGGGGTTAGGTTTAGATTTTAGGTTTAGATTTGGGGTTAGGTTTAGATTTTAGGTTTAGATTTGGGGTTAGGTTTAGATTTGGGGTTAGGTTTAGATTTTAGGTTTAGATTTGGGGTTAGGTTTAGATTTTAGGTTAGGTTTAGATTTTAGGTTTAGATTTTAGGTTTAGATTTGGGGTTAGGTTTAGATTTTAGGTTTAGATTTTAGGTTTAGATTTGGGGTTAGGTTTAGATTTTAGGTTTAGATTTTAGGTTTAGATTTGGGGTAAGGTTTAGATTTTAGGTTTAGATTTGGGGTTAGATTTGGGGTTAGGTTTAGATTTGGGGTTAGGTTTAGATTTGGTGTTATGTTTAGATTTTAGGTTTAGATTTGGGGTTAGGTTTAGATTTGGGGTTTAGGTTTGGGGTTAGGTTTAGATTTTAGGTTTAGATTTGGGGTTAGCTTTAGATTTTCGGTTTAGATTTGGAGTTAGGTTTAGATTTTAGGTTAGGTTTAGATTTTAGGTTTAGATTTTAGGTTTAGATTTCGGGTTAGGTTTAGATTTTAGGTTTAGATTTGGGGTTAGGTTTAGATTTTAGGTTTAGATTTGGGGTTAGGTTTAGATTTTAGGTTTAGATTTGGGGTTAGGTTTAGATTTTAGGTTTAGATTTGGGGTTAGGTTTAGATTTTAGGTTTAGATTTGGGGTTAGGTTTAGATTTTAGGTTTCGATTTGGGGTTAGGTTTAGATTTTAGGTTAGGTTTAGATTTTAGGTTTAGATTTTAGGTTTAGATTTGGGGTTAGGTTTAGATTTTAGGTTTAGATTTGGGGTTAGGTTTAGATTTGGGGTTAGGTTTAGATTTTAGGTTTAGATTTGGGGTTAGGTTTAGATTTTAGGTTTAGATTTGGGGTTAGGTTTAGATTTGGGGTTTAGATTTGGGGTTAGGTTTAGATTTTAGGTTAGGTTTAGATTTTAGGTTTAGATTTGGGGTTAGGTTTAGATTTGGGGTTAGGTTTAGATTTTAGGTTTAGATTTGGGTTTAGGTTTAGATTTTCGGTTTAGATTTGGGGTTAGGTTTAGATTTGGGGTTAGGTTTAGATTTTAGGTTTAGATTTGGGGTTAGGCTTAAATTTTAGGATAGATTTGGGGTTAGGTTTAGATTTTAGGTTTAGATTTAGGGTTAGGTTTAGATTTGGGGTTAGGTTTAGATTTTAGGTTTAGATTTGGGGTTAGGTTTAGATTTTAGGTTAGGTTTAGATTTTAGGTTTAGATTTTAGATTTAGATTTGCGGTTAGGTTTAGATTTTAGGTTTAGATTTGGGGTTAGGTTTAGATTTTAGGTTTAGATTTGGGGTTAGGTTTAGATTTTAGGTTTAGATTTGGGGTTAGGTTTAGATTTGGGGTTAGGTTTAGATTTTAGGTTTAGATTTGGGGTTAGGTTTAGATTTTAGGTTAGGTTTAGATTTTAGGTTTAGATTTTAGGTTTAGATTTGGGGTTAGGTTTAGATTTTAGGTTTAGATTTTAGGTTTAGATTTGGGGTTAGGTTTAGATTTTAGGTTTAGATTTGTGATTAGGTTTAGATTTGGGGTAAGGTTTAGATTTTAGGTTTAGATTTGGGGTTAGGTTTAGATTTTAGGTTTAGATTTGGGGTTAGATTTGGGGTTAGGTTTAGATTTGGGGTTAGGTTTAGATTTGGTGTTATGTTTAGATTTTAGGTTTAGATTTGGGGTTAGGTTTAGATTTGGGGTTTAGGTTTGGGGTTAGGTTTAGATTTTAGGTTTATATTTGGGGTTAGCTTTAGATTTTCGGTTTAGATTTGGAGTTAGGTTTAGATTTTAGGTTAGGTTTAGATTTTAGGTTTAGATTTTAGGTTTAGATTTCGGGTTAGGATTAGATTTTAGGTTTAGATTTGGGGTTAGGTTTAGATTTTAGGTTTAGATTTGGGGTTAGGTTTACATTTTAGGTTTAGATTTGGGGTTAGGTTTAGATTTTAGGTTTAGATTTGGGGTTAGGTTTAGATTTTAGGTTTAGATTTGGGGTTAGGTTTAGATTTTAGGTTAGGTTTAGATTTTAGGTTTAGATTTTAGGTTTAGATTTGGGGTTAGGTTTAGATTTTAGGTTTAGATTTGGGGTTAGGTTTAGATTTGGGGTTAGGTTTAGATTTTAGGTTTAGATTTGTGGTTAGGTTTAGATTTTAGGTTTAGATTTGGGGTTAGGTTTAGATTTGGGGTTTAGATTTGGGGTTAGGTTTAGATTTTAGGTTAGGTTTAGATTTTAGGTTTAGATTTGGGGTTAGGTTTAGATTTGGGGTTAGGTTTAGATTTTAGGTTTAGATTTGGGTTTAGGTTTAGATTTTCGGTTTAGATTTGGGGTTAGGTTTAGATTTGGGGTTAGGTTTAGATTTTAGGTTTAGATTTGGGGTTAGGCTTAAATTTTAGGATAGATTTGGGGTTAGGTTTAGATTTTAGGTTTAGATTTGGGGTTAGGTTTAGATTTTAGGTTTAGATTTGGGGTTAGGTTTAGATTTGGGGTTAGGTTTAGATTTTAGGTTTCGATTTGGGGTTAGGTTTAGATTTGGGGTTAGGTTTAGATTTTAGGTTTAGATTTGGGGTTAGGTTTAGATTTTAGGTTTAGATTTGGGGTTAGGTTTAGATTTGGGGTTTAGATTTGGGGTTAGGTTTAGATTTTAGGTTAGGTTTAGATTTTAGGTTTAGATTTGGGGTTAGGTTTAGATTTGGGGTTAGGTTTAGATTTTAGGTTTAGATTTGGGTTTAGGTTTAGATTTTCGGTTTAGATTTGGGGTTAGGTTTAGATTTGGGGTTAGGTTTAGATTTTAGGTTTAGATTTGGGGTTAGGCTTAAATTTTAGGATAGATTTGGGGTTAGGTTTAGATTTTAGGTTTAGATTTAGGGTTAGGTTTAGATTTGGGGTTAGGTTTAGATTTTAGGTTTAGATTTGGGGTTAGGTTTAGATTTTAGGTTAGGTTTAGATTTTAGGTTTAGATTTTAGGTTTAGATTTGGGGTTAGGTTTAGATTTTAGGTTTAGATTTGGGGTTAGGTTTAGATTTTAGGTTTAGATTTGGGGTTAGGTTTAGATTTTAGGTTTAGATTTGGGGTTAGGTTTAGATTTGGGGTTAGGTTTAGATTTTAGGTTTAGATTTGGGGTTAGGTTTAGATTTTAGGTTAGGTTTAGATTTTAGGTTTAGATTTTAGGTTTAGATTTGGGGTTAGGTTTAGATTTTAGGTTTAGATTTTAGGTTTAGATTTGGGGTTAGGTTTAGATTTTAGGTTTAGATTTGTGATTAGGTTTAGATTTGGGGTAAGGTTTAGATTTTAGGTTTAGATTTGGGGTTAGGTTTAGATTTTAGGTTTAGATTTGGGGTTAGATTTGGGGTTAGGTTTAGATTTGGTGTTATGTTTAGATTTTAGGTTTAGATTTGGGGTTAGGTTTAGATTTGGGGTTTAGGTTTGGGGTTAGGTTTAGATTTTAGGTTTATATTTGGGGTTAGCTTTAGATTTTCGGTTTAGATTTGGAGTTAGGTTTAGATTTTAGGTTAGGTTTAGATTTTAGGTTTAGATTTTAGGTTTAGATTTCGGGTTAGGATTAGATTTTAGGTTTAGATTTGGGGTTAGGTTTAGATTTTAGGTTTAGATTTGGGGTTAGGTTTACATTTTAGGTTTAGATTTGGGGTTAGGTTTAGATTTTAGGTTTAGATTTGGGGTTAGGTTTAGATTTTAGGTTTAGATTTGGGGTTAGGTTTAGATTTTAGGTTAGGTTTAGATTTTAGGTTTAGATTTTAGGTTTAGATTTGGGGTTAGGTTTAGATTTTAGGTTTAGATTTGGGGTTAGGTTTAGATTTGGGGTTAGGTTTAGATTTTAGGTTTAGATTTGGGGTTAGGTTTAGATTTTAGGTTTAGATTTGGGGTTAGGTTTAGATTTGGGGTTTAGATTTGGGGTTAGGTTTAGATTTTAGGTTAGGTTTAGATTTTAGGTTTAGATTTGGGGTTAGGTTTAGATTTGGGGTTAGGTTTAGATTTTAGGTTTAGATTTGGGGTTAGGTTTAGATTTTCGGTTTAGATTTGGGGTTAGGTTTAGATTTGGGGTTAGGTTTAGATTTTAGGTTTAGATTTGGGGTTAGGCTTAAATTTTAGGATAGATTTGGGGTTAGGTTTAGATTTTAGGTTTAGATTTGGGGTTAGGTTTAGATTTTAGGTTTAGATTTGGGGTTAGGTTTAGATTTGGGGTTAGGTTTAGATTTTAGGTTTAGATTTGGGGTTAGGTTTAGATTTTAGGTTTAGATTTGGGGTTAGGTTTAGATTTGGGGTTAGGTTTAGATTTTAGGTTAGGTTTAGATTTTAGGTTTAGATTTGGGGTTAGGTTTAGATTTTCGGTTTAGATTTGGGGTTAGGTTTAGATTTTAGGTTTAGATTTGGGGTTAGGTTTAGATTTGGGGTTAGGTTTAGATTTTAGGTTTAGATTTGGGGTTAGGTTTAGATTTTAGGTTTAGATTTGGGGTTAGATTTGGGGTTAGGTTTAGATTTGGGGTTAGGTTTAGATTTTAGGTTTAGATTTGGGGTTAGGTTTAGATTTGGGGTTAGGTTTAGATTTTAGGTTTAGATTTGGGGTTAGATTCGGGGTTAGGTTTAGATTTGGGGTTAGGTTTAGATTTGGGGTTAGGTTTAGATTTTAGGTTTAGATTTGGGGTTAGGTTTAGATTTGGGGTTAGGTTTAGATTTTCGGTTTAGATTTGGGGTTAGGTTTAGATTTGGGGTTAGGTTTAGATTTTAGGTTTAGATTTGGGGTTAGGTTTAGATTTGGGGTTAGGTTTAGATTTTAGGTTTAGATTTGGGGTTAGGTTTAGATTTTAGGTTAGGTTTAGATTTTAGGTTTAGATTTTAGGTTTAGATTTCGGGTTAGGTTTAGATTTTAGGTTTAGATTTGGGGTTAGGTTTAGATTTTAGGTTTAGATTTGGGGTTAGGTTTAGATTTGGGGTTAGGTTTAGATTTTAGGTTTAGATTTGGGGTTAGGTTTAGATTTTAGGTTTAGATTTGGGGTTAGGTTTAGATTTGGGGTTAGGTTTAGATTTTAGGTTTAGATTTGGGGTTAGGTTTAGATTTGGGGTTAGGTTTAGATTTTAGGTTTAGATTTTAGGTTTAGATTTTAGGTTTAGATTTGGGGTTAGGTTTAGATTTTAGGTTTAGATTTGGGGTTAGGTTTATATTTGGGGTTAGGTTTAGATTTTAGGTTTAGATTTGGGGTTAGGTTTAGATTTTAGGTTTAGATTTAGGGTTAGGTTTAGATTTGGGGTTAGGTTTAGATTTTAGGTTTAGATTTCGGGTTAGGTTTAGATTTTAGGTTAGGTTTAGATTTTAGGTTTAGATTTTAGGTTTAGATTTGCGGTTAGGTTTAGATTTTAGGTTTAGATTTGGGGTTAGGTTTAGATTTTAGGTTTAGATTTGGGGTTAGGTTTAGATTTTAGGTTTAGATTTGGGGTTAGGTTTAGATTTGGGGTTAGGTTTAGATTTTAGGTTTAGATTTGGGGTTAGGTTTAGATTTTAGGTTAGGTTTAGATTTTAGGTTTAGATTTTAGGTTTAGATTTGGGGTTAGGTTTAGATTTTAGGTTTAGATTTGGGGTTAGGTTTAGATTTTAGGTTTAGATTTGGGGTTAGGTTTAGATTTTAGGTTTAGATTTGGGGTTAGGTTTAGATTTCGGGTTAGGTTTAGATTTTAGGTTTAGATTTGGGGTTAGGTTTAGATTTGGGGTTAGGTTTAGATTTTAGGTTTAGATTTGGGGTTAGGCTTAGATTTTAGGTTTAGATTTGGGGTTAGGTTTAGATTTTAGGTTTAGATTTGGGGTTAGGTTTAGATTTTAGGTTTAGATTTGCGGTTAGGTTTAGATTTGGGGTTAGGTTTAGATTTTAGGTTTAGATTTGGGGTTAGGCTTAGATTTTAGGTTTAGATTTGGGGTTAGGTTTAGATTTTAGGTTTAGATTTGGGGTTAGGTTTAGATTTTAGGTTTAGATTTGCGGTTGGGTTTAGATTTGGGGTTAGGTTTAGATTTTATGTTTAGATTTGGGGTTAGGTTTAGATTTTAGGTTTAGATTTGGGGTTAGGTTTAGATTTTAGGTTTAGATTTGGGGTTAGGTTTAGATTTTAGGTTTAGATTTTAGGTTTAGATTTGTGATTAGGTTTAGATTTGGGGTTAGGTTTAGATTTTAGGTTTAGATTTGGGGTTAGGTTTAGATTTTAGGTTTAGATTTGGGGTTAGATTTGGGGTTAGGTTTAGATTTGGGGTTAGGTTTAGATTTGGTGTTAGGTTTATATTTTAGGTTTAGATTTGGGGTTAGGTTTAGATTTGGGGTTTAGATTTGGGGTTAGGTTTAGATTTTAGGTTTAGATTTGGGGTTAGGTTTGGATTTTAGGTTTAGATTTGTGGTTAGGTTTAGATTTGGGTTAGGTTTAGATTTTAGGTTTAGATTTGGGGTTAGGTTTAGATTTTAGGTTTAGATTTTAGGTTTAGATTTGGGGTTAGGTTTAGATTTTACGTTTAGATTTGGGGTTAGGTTTAGATTTTAGGTTTAGATTTGGGGTTAGGTTTAGATTTGGGGTTAGGTTTAGATTTTAGGTTTAGATTTGGGGTTAGGTTTAGATTTTAGGTTAGGTTTAGATTTTAGGTTTAGATTTTAGGTTTAGATTTGCGGTTAGGTTTAGATTTTAGGTTTAGATTTGGGGTTAGGTTTAGATTTTAGGTTTAGATTTGGGGTTAGGTTTAGATTTTAGGTTTAGATTTGGGGTTAGGTTTAGATTTTAGGTTAGGTTTAGATTTTAGGTTTAGATTTTAGGTTTAGATTTGCGGTTAGGTTTAGATTTTAGGTTTAGATTTGGGGTTAGGTTTAGATTTTAGGTTTAGATTTGGGGTTAGGTTTAAATTTTAGGTTTAGATTTGGGGTTAGGTTTAGATTTGGGGTTAGGTTTAGATTTTAGGTTTAGATTTGGGGTTAGGTTTAGATTTTAGGTTAGGTTTAGATTTTAGGTTTAGATTTTAGGTTTAGCTTTGGGGTTAGGTTTAGATTTTAGGTTTAGATTTGGGGTTAGGTTTAGATTTTAGGTTAGGTTTAGATTTTAGGTTTAGATTTTAGGTTTAGATTTGCGGTTAGGTTTAGATTTTAGGTTTAGATTTGGGGTTAGGTTTAGATTTTAGGTTTAGATTTGGGGTTAGGTTTAGATTTTAGGTTTAGATTTGGGGTTAGGTTTAGATTTTAGGTTAGGTTTAGATTTTAGGTTTAGATTTTAGGTTTAGATTTGCGGTTAGGTTTAGATTTTAGGTTTAGATTTGGGGTTAGGTTTAGATTTTAGGTTTAGATTTGGGGTTAGGTTTAGATTTTAGGTTTAGATTTGGGGTTAGGTTTAGATTTGGGGTTAGGTTTAGATTTTAGGTTTAGATTTGGGGTTAGGTTTAGATTTTAGGTTTAGATTTGGGGTTAGATTTGGGGTTAGGTTTAGATTTGGGGTTAGGTTTAGATTTGGTGTTATGTTTAGATTTTAGGTTTAGATTTGGGGTTAGGTTTAGATTTGGGGTTTAGGTTTGGGGTTAGGTTTAGATTTTAGGTTTATATTTGGGGTTAGCTTTAGATTTTCGGTTTAGATTTGGAGTTAGGTTTAGATTTTAGGTTAGGTTTAGATTTTAGGTTTAGATTTTAGGTTTAGATTTCGGGTTAGGATTAGATTTTAGGTTTAGATTTGGGGTTAGGTTTAGATTTTAGGTTTAGATTTGGGGTTAGGTTTAGATTTTAGGTTTAGATTTGGGGTTAGATTTGGGGTTAGGTTTAGATTTGGGGTTAGGTTTAGATTTTAGGTTTAGATTTGGGGTTAGATTTGGGGTTAGGTTTAGATTTGGGGTTAGGTTTAGATTTTAGGTTTAGATTTTAGGTTTAGATTTGGGGTTAGGTTTAGATTTGGGGTTAGGTTTAGATTTTAGGTTTAGATTTGGGGTTAGATTTGGGGTTAGGTTTAGATTTGGGGTTAGGTTTAGATTTGGGGTTAGGTTTAGATTTTAGGTTTAGATTTGGGGTTAGGTTTAGATTTGGGGTTAGGTTTAGATTTTCGGTTTAGATTTGGGGTTAGGTTTAGATTTGGGGTTAGGTTTAGATTTTAGGTTTATATTTGGGGTTAGGTTTAGATTTTAGGTTTAGATTTGGGGTTAGGTTTAGATTTTAGGTTAGGTTTAGATTTTAGGTTTATATTTTCGGTTTAGATTTCGGGTTAGGTTTAGATTTTAGGTTTAGATTTGGGGTTAGGTTTAGATTTTAGGTTTAGATTTGGGGTTAGGTTTAGATTTGGGGTTAGGTTTAGATTTTAGGTTTAGATTTGGGGTTAGGTTTAGATTTTAGGTTTAGATTTGGGGTTAGGTTTAGATTTGGGGTTAGGTTTAGATTTTAGGTTTAGATTTGGGGTTAGGTTTAGATTTTAGGTTTAGATTTGGGGTTAGGTTTAGATTTTAGGTTTAGATTTGGGGTTAGGTTTAGATTTTAGGTTTAGATTTGGGGTTAGGTTTAGATTTTAGGTTTAGATTTGGGGTTAGGTTTAGATTTGGGGTTAGGTTTAGATTTTAGGTTTAGATTTGGGGTTAGGTTTAGATTTTAGGTTAGGTTTAGATTTTAGGTTTAGATTTTAGGTTTAGATTTGGGGTTAGGTTTAGATTTTAGGTTTAGATTTTAGGTTTAGATTTGGGGTTAGGTTTAGATTTTAGGTTTAGATTTTAGGTTTAGATTTGGGGTAAGGTTTAGATTTTAGGTTTAGATTTGGGGTTAGATTTGGGGTTAGGTTTAGATTTGGGGTTAGGTTTAGATTTGGTGTTATGTTTAGATTTTAGGTTTAGATTTGGGGTTAGGTTTAGATTTGGGGTTTAGGTTTGGGGTTAGGTTTAGATTTTAGGTTTAGATTTGGGGTTAGCTTTAGATTTTCGGTTTAGATTTGGAGTTAGGTTTAGATTTTAGGTTTAGATTTTAGGTTTAGATTTCGGGTTAGGTTTAGATTTTAGGTTTAGATTTGGGGTTAGGTTTAGATTTTAGGTTTAGATTTGGGGTTAGGCTTAAATTTTAGGATAGATTTGGGATTAGGTTTAGATTTTAGGTTTAGATTTAGGGTTAGGTTTAGATTTGGGGTTAGGTTTAGATTTTAGGTTTAGATTTGGGGTTAGGTTTAGATTTTAGGTTAGGTTTAGATTTGAGGTTTAGATTTTAGGTTTAGATTTGCGGTTAGGTTTAGATTTTAGGTTTAGATTTGGGGTTAGGTTTAGATTTTAGGTTTAGATTTGGGGTTAGGTTTAGATTTTAGGTTTAGATTTGGGGTTAGGTTTAGATTTTAGGTTTAGATTTGGGGTTAGGTTTAGATTTGGGGTTAGGTTTAGATTTTAGGTTTAGATTTGGGGTTAGGTTTAGATTTTAGGTTAGATTTAGATTTTAGGTTTAGATTTTAGGTTTAGATTTGGGGTTAGGTTTAGATTTTAGGTTTAGATTTTAGGTTTAGATTTGGGGTTAGGTTTAGATTTTAGGTTTAGATTTGTGATTAGGTTTAGATTTGGGGTAAGGTTTAGATTTTAGGTTTAGATTTGGGGTTAGGTTTAGATTTTAGGTTTAGATTTGGGGTTAGGTTTAGATTTGGTGTTATGTTTAGATTTTAGGTTTAGATTTGGGGTTAGGTTTAGATTTGGGGTTTAGGTTTGGGGTTAGGTTTAGATTTTAGGTTTATATTTGGGGTTAGCTTTAGATTTTCGGTTTAGATTTGGAGTTAGGTTTAGATTTTAGGTTAGGTTTAGATTTTAGGTTTAGATTTTAGGTTTAGATTTCGGGTTAGGATTAGATTTTAGGTTTAGATTTGGGGTTAGGTTTACATTTTAGGTTTAGATTTGGGGTTAGGTTTACATTTTAGGTTTAGATTTGGGGTTAGGTTTAGATTTTAGGTTTAGATTTGGGGTTAGGTTTAGATTTTAGGTTTAGATTTGGGGTTAGGTTTAGATTTTAGGTTTAGATTTGGGGTTAGGTTTACATTTTAGGTTTAGATTTGGGGTTAGGTTTAGATTTTAGGTTTAGATTTGGGGTTAGGTTTAGATTTTAGGTTTAGATTTGGGGTTAGGTTTAGATTTTAGGTTAGGTTTAGATTTTAGGTTTAGATTTTAGGTTTAGATTTGGGGTTAGGTTTAGATTTTAGGTTTAGATTTGGGGTTAGGTTTAGATTTGGGGTTAGGTTTAGATTTTAGGTTTAGATTTGGGGTTAGGTTTAGATTTTAGGTTTAGATTTGGGGTTAGGTTTAGATTTGGGGTTTAGATTTGGGGTTAGGTTTAGATTTTAGGTTAGGTTTAGATTTTAGGTTTAGATTTGGGGTTAGGTTTAGATTTGGGGTTAGGTTTAGATTTTAGGTTTAGATTTGGGTTTAGCTTTAGATTTTCGGTTTAGATTTGGGGTTAGGTTTAGATTTGGGGTTAGGTTTAGATTTTAGGTTTAGATTTGGGGTTAGGCTTAAATTTTAGGATAGATTTGGGGTTAGGTTTAGATTTTAGGTTTAGATTTGGGGTTAGGTTTAGATTTTAGGTTTAGATTTGGGGTTAGGTTTAGATTTGGGGTTAGGTTTAGATTTTAGGTTTCGATTTGGGGTTAGGTTTAGATTTTAGGTTAGGTTTAGATTTTAGGTTTAGATTTTAGGTTTAGATTTGGGGTTAGGTTTAGATTTTAGGTTTAGATTTGGGGTTAGGTTTAGATTTGGGGTTAGGTTTAGATTTTAGGTTTAGATTTGGGGTTAGGTTTAGATTTTAGGTTTAGATTTGGGGTTAGGTTTAGATTTGGGGTTTAGATTTGGGGTTAGGTTTAGATTTTAGGTTAGGTTTAGATTTTAGGTTTAGATTTGGGGTTAGGTTTAGATTTGGGGTTAGGTTTAGATTTTAGGTTTAGATTTGGGTTTAGGTTTAGATTTTCGGTTTAGATTTGGGGTTAGGTTTAGATTTGGGGTTAGGTTTAGATTTTAGGTTTAGATTTGGGGTTAGGCTTAAATTTTAGGATAGATTTGGGGTTAGGTTTAGATTTTAGGTTTAGATTTAGGGTTAGGTTTAGATTTGGGGTTAGGTTTAGATTTTAGGTTTAGATTTGGGGTTAGGTTTAGATTTTAGGTTAGGTTTAGATTTTAGGTTTAGATTTTAGGTTTAGATTTGCGGTTAGGTTTAGATTTTAGGTTTAGATTTGGGGTTAGGTTTAGATTTTAGGTTTAGATTTGGGGTTAGGTTTAGATTTTAGGTTTAGATTTGGGGTTAGGTTTAGATTTGGGGTTAGGTTTAGATTTTAGGTTTAGATTTGGGGTTAGGTTTAGATTTTAGGTTAGGTTTAGATTTTAGGTTTAGATTTTAGGTTTAGATTTGGGGTTAGGTTTAGATTTTAGGTTTAGATTTTAGGTTTAGATTTGGGGTTAGGTTTAGATTTTAGGTTTAGATTTGTGATTAGGTTTAGATTTGGGGTAAGGTTTAGATTTTAGGTTTAGATTTGGGGTTAGGTTTAGATTTTAGGTTTAGATTTGGGGTTAGATTTGGGGTTAGGTTTAGATTTGGGGTTAGGTTTAGATTTGGTGTTATGTTTAGATTTTAGGTTTAGATTTGGGGTTAGGTTTAGATTTGGGGTTTAGGTTTGGGGTTAGGTTTAGATTTTAGGTTTATATTTGGGGTTAGCTTTAGATTTTCGGTTTAGATTTGGAGTTAGGTTTAGATTTTAGGTTAGGTTTAGATTTTAGGTTTAGATTTTAGGTTTAGATTTCGGGTTAGGATTAGATTTTAGGTTTAGATTTGGGGTTAGGTTTAGATTTTAGGTTTAGATTTGGGGTTAGGTTTAGATTTTAGGTTTAGATTTGGGGTTAGGTTTACATTTTAGGTTTAGATTTGGGGTTAGGTTTAGATTTTAGGTTTAGATTTGGGGTTAGGTTTAGATTTTAGGTTTAGATTTGGGGTTAGGTTTAGATTTTAGGTTAGGTTTAGATTTTAGGTTTAGATTTTAGGTTTAGATTTGGGGTTAGGTTTAGATTTTAGGTTTAGATTTGGGGTTAGGTTTAGATTTGGGGTTAGGTTTAGATTTTAGGTTTAGATTTGGGGTTAGGTTTAGATTTTAGGTTTAGATTTGGGGTTAGGTTTAGATTTGGGGTTTAGATTTGGGGTTAGGTTTAGATTTTAGGTTAGGTTTAGATTTTAGGTTTAGATTTGGGGTTAGGTTTAGATTTGGGGTTAGGTTTAGATTTTAGGTTTAGATTTGGGTTTAGGTTTAGATTTTCGGTTTAGATTTGGGGTTAGGTTTAGATTTGGGGTTAGGTTTAGATTTTAGGTTTAGATTTGGGGTTAGTCTTAAATTTTAGGATAGATTTGGGGTTAGGTTTAGATTTTAGGTTTAGATTTGGGGTTAGGTTTAGATTTTAGGTTTAGATTTGGGGTTAGGTTTAGATTTGGGGTTAGGTTTAGATTTTAGGTTTAGATTTGGGGTTAGGTTTAGATTTTAGGTTTAGATTTGGGGTTAGGTTTAGATTTGGGGTTAGGTTTAGATTTTAGGTTAGGTTTAGATTTTAGGTTTAGATTTGGGGTTAGGTTTAGATTTTCGGTTTAGATTTGGGGTTAGGTTTAGATTTTAGGTTTAGATTTGGGGTTAGGTTTAGATTTGGGGTTAGGTTTAGATTTTAGGTTTAGATTTGGGGTTAGGTTTAGATTTTAGGTTTAGATTTGGGGTTAGATTTGGGGTTAGGTTTAGATTTGGGGTTAGGTTTAGATTTGGGGTTAGGTTTAGATTTTAGGTTTAGATTTGGGGTTAGGTTTAGATTTGGGGTTAGGTTTAGATTTTAGGTTTAGATTTGGGGTTAGATTCGGGGTTAGGTTTAGATTTGGGGTTAGGTTTAGATTTGGGGTTAGGTTTAGATTTTAGGTTTAGATTTGGGGTTAGGTTTAGATTTGGGGTTAGGTTTAGATTTTCGGTTTAGATTTGGGGTTAGGTTTAGATTTGGGGTTAGGTTTAGATTTTAGGTTTAGATTTGGGGTTAGGTTTAGATTTGGGGTTAGGTTTAGATTTTAGGTTTAGATTTGGGGTTAGGTTTAGATTTTAGGTTAGGTTTAGATTTTAGGTTTAGATTTTAGGTTTAGATTTCGGGTTAGGTTTAGATTTTAGGTTTAGATTTGGGGTTAGGTTTAGATTTTAGGTTTAGATTTGGGGTTAGGTTTAGATTTGGGGTTAGGTTTAGATTTTAGGTTTAGATTTGGGGTTAGGTTTAGATTTGGGGTTAGGTTTAGATTTTAGGTTTAGATTTTAGGTTTAGATTTTAGGTTTAGATGTGGGGTTAGGTTTAGATTTTAGGTTTAGATTTGGGGTTAGGTTTATATTTGGGGTTAGGTTTAGATTTTAGGTTTAGATTTGGGGTTAGGTTTAGATTATAGGTTTAGATTTAGGGTTAGGTTTAGATTTGGGGTTAGGTTTAGATTTTAGGTTTAGATTTCGGGTTAGGTTTAGATTTTAGGTTAGGTTTAGATTTTAGGTTTAGATTTTAGGTTTAGATTTGCGGTTAGGTTTAGATTTTAGGTTTAGATTTGGGGTTAGGTTTAGATTTTAGGTTTAGATTTGGGTTAGGTTTAGATTTTAGGTTTAGATTTGGGGTTAGGTTTAGATTTGGGGTTAGGTTTAGATTTTAGGTTTAGATTTGGGGTTAGGTTTAGATTTTAGGTTAGGTTTAGATTTTAGGTTTAGATTTTAGGTTTAGATTTGGGGTTAGGTTTAGATTTTAGGTTTAGATTTGGGGTTAGGTTTAGATTTTAGGTTTAGATTTGGGGTTAGGTTTAGATTTTAGGTTTAGATTTGGGGTTAGGTTTAGATTTCGGGTTAGGTTTAGATTTTTGGTTTAGATTTGGGGTTAGGTTTAGATTTGGGGTTAGGTTTAGATTTTAGGTTTAGATTTGGGGTTAGGCTTAGATTTTAGGTTTAGATTTGGGGTTAGGTTTAGATTTTAGGTTTAGATTTGGGGTTAGGTTTAGATTTTAGGTTTAGATTTGCGGTTAGGTTTAGATTTGGGGTTAGGTTTAGATTTTAGGTTTAGATTTGGGGTTAGGCTTAGATTTTAGGTTTAGATTTGGGGTTAGGTTTAGATTTTAGGTTTAGATTTGGGGTTAGGTTTAGATTTTAGGTTTAGATTTGCGGTTGGGTTTAGATTTGGGGTTAGGTTTAGATTTTATGTTTAGATTTGGGGTTAGGTTTAGATTTTAGGTTTAGATTTGGGGTTAGGTTTAGATTTTAGGTTTAGATTTGGGGTTAGGTTTAGATTTTAGGTTTAGATTTTAGGTTTAGATTTGTGATTAGGTTTAGATTTGGGGTTAGGTTTAGATTTTAGGTTTAGATTTGGGGTTAGATTTGGGGTTAGGTTTAGATTTGGGGTTAGGTTTAGATTTGGTGTTAGGTTTATATTTTAGGTTTAGATTTGGGGTTAGGTTTAGATTTGGGGTTTAGATTTGGGGTTAGGTTTAGATTTTAGGTTTAGATTTGGGGTTAGGTTTGGATTTTAGGTTTAGATTTGTGGTTAGGTTTAGATTTGGGGTTAGGTTTAGATTTTAGGTTTAGATTTGGGGTTAGGTTTAGATTTTAGGTTTAGATTTTAGGTTTAGATTTGGGGTTAGGTTTAGATTTTACGTTTAGATTTGGGGTTAGGTTTAGATTTTAGGTTTAGATTTGGGGTTAGGTTTAGATTTGGGGTTAGGTTTAGATTTTAGGTTTAGATTTGGGGTTAGGTTTAGATTTTAGGTTAGGTTTAGATTTTCGGTTTAGATTTTAGGTTTAGATTTGCGGTTAGGTTTAGATTTTAGGTTTAGATTTGGGGTTAGGTTTAGATTTTAGGTTTAGATTTGGGGTTAGGTTTAGATTTTAGGTTTAGATTTGGGGTTAGGTTTAGATTTTAGGTTAGGTTTAGATTTTAGGTTTAGATTTTAGGTTTAGATTTGCGGTTAGGTTTAGATTTTAGGTTTAGATTTGGGGTTAGGTTTAGATTTTAGGTTTAGATTTGGGGTTAGGTTTAGATTTTAGGTTTAGATTTGGGCTTAGGTTTAGATTTTAGGTTTAGATTTGGGGTTAGGTTTAGATTTCGGGTTAGGTTTAGATTTTAGGTTTAGATTTGGGGTTAGGTTTAGATTTGGGGTTAGGTTTAGATTTTAGGTTTAGATTTGGGGTTAGGCTTAGATTTTAGGTTTAAATTTGGGGTTAGGTTTAGATTTTAGGTTTAGATTTGGGGTTAGGTTTAGATTTTAGGTTTAGATTTGCGGTTAGGTTTAGATTTGGGGTTAGGTTTAGATTTTAGGTTTAGATTTGGGGTTAGGCTTAGATTTTAGGTTTAGATTTGGGGTTAGGTTTAGATTTTAGGTTTAGATTTGGGGTTAGGTTTAGATTTTAGGTTTAGATTTGCGGTTGGGTTTAGATTTGGGGTTAGGTTTAGATTTTATGTTTAGATTTGGGGTTAGGTTTAGATTTTAGGTTTAGATTTGGGGTTAGGTTTAGATTTTAGGTTTAGATTTGGGGTTAGGTTTAGATTTTAGGTTTAGATTTTAGGTTTAGATTTGTGATTAGGTTTAGATTTGGGGTTAGGTTTAGATTTTAGGTTTAGATTTGGGGTTAGGTTTAGATTTTAGGTTTAGATTTGGGGTTAGATTTGGGGTTAGGTTTAGATTTGGGGTTAGGTTTAGATTTGGTGTTAGGTTTATATTTTAGGTTTAGATTTGGGGTTAGGTTTAGATTTGGGGTTTAGATTTGGGGTTAGGTTTAGATTTTAGGTTTAGATTTGGGGTTAGGTTTGGATTTTAGGTTTAGATTTGTGGTTAGGTTTAGATTTGGGGTTAGGTTTAGATTTTAGGTTTAGATTTGGGGTTAGGTTTAGATTTTAGGTTTAGATTTTAGGTTTAGATTTGGGGTTAGGTTTAGATTTTACGTTTAGATTTGGGGTTAGGTTTAGATTTTAGGTTTAGATTTGGGGTTAGGTTTAGATTTGGGGTTAGGTTTAGATTTTAGGTTTAGATTTGGGGTTAGGTTTAGATTTTAGGTTAGGTTTAGATTTTAGGTTTAGATTTTAGGTTTAGATTTGCGGTTAGGTTTAGATTTTAGGTTTAGATTTGGGGTTAGGTTTAGATTTTAGGTTTAGATTTGGGGTTAGGTTTAGATTTTAGGTTTAGATTTGGGGTTAGGTTTAGATTTTAGGTTAGGTTTAGATTTTAGGTTTAGATTTTAGGTTTAGATTTGCGGTTAGGTTTAGATTTTAGGTTTAGATTTGGGGTTAGGTTTAGATTTTAGGTTTAGATTTGGGGTTAGGTTTAAATTTTAGGTTTAGATTTGGGGTTAGGTTTAGATTTGGGGTTAGGTTTAGATTTTAGGTTTAGATTTGGGGTTAGGTTTAGATTTTAGGTTAGGTTTAGATTTTAGGTTTAGATTTTAGGTTTAGATTTGGGGTTAGGTTTAGATTTTAGGTTTAGATTTGGGGTTAGGTTTAGATTTTAGGTTAGGTTTAGATTTTAGGTTTAGATTTTAGGTTTAGATTTGCGGTTAGGTTTAGATTTTAGGTTTAGATTTGGGGTTAGGTTTAGATTTTAGGTTTAGATTTGGGGTTAGGTTTAGATTTTAGGTTTAGATTTGGGGTTAGGTTTAGATTTGGGGTTAGGTTTAGATTTTAGGTTTAGATTTGGGGTAAGGTTTAGATTTTAGGTTTAGATTTGGGGTTAGGTTTAGATTTTAGGTTTAGATTTGGGGTTAGATTTGGGGTTAGGTTTAGATTTGGGGTTAGGTTTAGATTTGGTGTTATGTTTAGATTTTAGGTTTAGATTTGGGGTTAGGTTTAGATTTGGGGTTTAGGTTTGGGGTTAGGTTTAGATTTTAGGTTTATATTTGGGGTTAGCTTTAGATTTTCGGTTTAGATTTGGAGTTAGGTTTAGATTTTAGGTTAGGTTTAGATTTTAGGTTTAGATTTTAGGTTTAGATTTCGGGTTAGGATTAGATTTTAGGTTTAGATTTGGGGTTAGGTTTAGATTTTAGGTTTAGATTTGGGGTTAGGTTTAGATTTTAGGTTTAGATTTGGGGTTAGATTTGGGGTTAGGTTTAGATTTGGGGTTAGGTTTAGATTTGGGGTTAGGTTTAGATTTTAGGTTTAGATTTGGGGTTAGGTTTAGATTTGGGGTTAGGTTTAGATTTTAGGTTTAGATTTGGGGTTAGATTTGGGGTTAGGTTTAGATTTGGGGTTAGGTTTAGATTTGGGGTTAGGTTTAGATTTTAGGTTTAGATTTGGGGTTAGGTTTAGATTTGGGGTTAGGTTTAGATTTTCGGTTTAGATTTGGGGTTAGGTTTAGATTTGGGGTTAGGTTTAGATTTTAGGTTTATATTTGGGGTTAGGTTTAGATTTTAGGTTTAGATTTGGGGTTAGGTTTAGATTTTAGGTTAGGTTTAGATTTTAGGTTTATATTTTCGGTTTAGATTTCGGGTTAGGTTTAGATTTTAGGTTTAGATTTGGGGTTAGGTTTAGATTTTAGGTTTAGATTTGGGGTTAGGTTTAGATTTGGGGTTAGGTTTAGATTTTAGGTTTAGATTTGGGGTTAGGTTTAGATTTTAGGTTTAGATTTGGGGTTAGGTTTAGATTTGGGGTTAGGTTTAGATTTTAGGTTTAGATTTGGGGTTAGGTTTAGATTTTAGGTTTAGATTTGGGGTTAGGTTTAGATTTTAGGTTTAGATTTGGGGTTAGGTTTAGATTTTAGGTTTAGATTTGGGGTTAGGTTTAGATTTTAGGTTTAGATTTGGGGTTAGGTTTAGATTTGGGGTTAGGTTTAGATTTTAGGTTTAGATTTGGGGTTAGGTTTAGATTTTAGGTTAGGTTTAGATTTTAGGTTTAGATTTTAGGTTTAGATTTGGGGTTAGGTTTAGATTTTAGGTTTAGATTTTAGGTTTAGATTTGGGGTTAGGTTTAGATTTTAGGTTTAGATTTTAGGTTTAGATTTGGGGTAAGGTTTAGATTTTAGGTTTAGATTTGGGGTTAGATTTGGGGTTAGGTTTAGATTTGGGGTTAGGTTTAGATTTGGTGTTATGTTTAGATTTTAGGTTTAGATTTGGGGTTAGGTTTAGATTTGGGGTTTAGGTTTGGGGTTAGGTTTAGATTTTAGGTTTAGATTTGGGGTTAGCTTTAGATTTTCGGTTTAGATTTGGAGTTAGGTTTAGATTTTAGGTTAGGTTTAGATTTTAGGTTTAGATTTTAGGTTTAGATTTCGGGTTAGGTTTAGATTTTAGGTTTAGATTTGGGGTTAGGTTTAGATTTTAGGTTTAGATTTGGGGTTAGGTTTAGATTTTAGGTTTAGATTTGGGGTTAGGTTTAGATTTTAGGTTTAGATTTGGGGTTAGGTTTAGATTTTAGGTTTAGATTTGGGGTTAGGTTTAGATTAGGGGTTAGGTTTAGATTTTAGGTTTAGATTTGGGGTTAGGTTTAGATTTTAGGTTTCGATTTGGGGTTAGGTTTAGATTTTAGGTTAGGTTTAGATTTTAGGTTTAGATTTTAGGTTTAGATTTGGGGTTAGGTTTAGATTTTAGGTTTAGATTTGGGGTTAGGTTTAGATTTGGGGTTAGGTTTAGATTTTAGGTTTAGATTTGGGGTTAGGTTTAGATTTTAGGTTTAGATTTGGGGTTAGGTTTAGATTTGGGGTTTAGATTTGGGGTTAGGTTTAGATTTTAGGTTAGGTTTAGATTTTAGGTTTAGATTTGGGGTTAGGTTTAGATTTGGGGTTAGGTTTAGATTTTAGGTTTAGATTTGGGTTTAGGTTTAGATTTTCGGTTTAGATTTGGGGTTAGGTTGAGATTTTAGGTTTAGATTTGGGGTTAGGTTTAGATTTTAGGTTTAGATTTGGGGTTAGGCTTAAATTTTAGGATAGATTTGGGGTTAGGTTTAGATTTTAGGTTTAGATTTAGGGTTAGGTTTAGATTTGGGGTTAGGTTTAGATTTTAGGTTTAGATTTGGGGTTAGGTTTAGATTTTAGGTTAGGTTTAGATTTTAGGTTTAGATTTTAGGTTTAGATTTGCGGTTAGGTTTAGATTTTAGGTTTAGATTTGGGGTTAGGTTTAGATTTTAGGTTTAGATTTGGGGTTAGGTTTAGATTTTAGGTTTAGATTTGGGGTTAGGTTTAGATTTTAGGTTTAGATTTGGGGTTAGGTTTAGATTTGGGGTTAGGTTTAGATTTTAGGTTTAGATTTGGGGTTAGGTTTAGATTTTAGGTTAGATTTAGATTTTAGGTTTAGATTTTAGGTTTAGATTTGGGGTTAGGTTTAGATTTTAGGTTTAGATTTTAGGTTTAGATTTGGGGTTAGGTTTAGATTTTAGGTTTAGATTTGTGATTAGGTTTAGATTTGGGGTAAGGTTTAGATTTTAGGTTTAGATTTGGGGTTAGGTTTAGATTTTAGGTTTAGATTTGGGGTTAGATTTGGGGTTAGGTTTAGATTTGGGGTTAGGTTTAGATTTGGTGTTATGTTTAGATTTTAGGTTTAGATTTGGGGTTAGGTTTAGATTTGGGGTTTAGGTTTGGGGTTAGGTTTAGATTTTAGGTTTATATTTGGGGTTAGCTTTAGATTTTCGGTTTAGATTTGGAGTTAGGTTTAGATTTTAGGTTAGGTTTAGATTTTAGGTTTAGATTTTAGGTTTAGATTTCGGGTTAGGATTAGATTTTAGGTTTAGATTTGGGGTTAGGTTTAGATTTTAGGTTTAGATTTGGGGTTAGGTTTAGATTTTAGGTTTAGATTTGGGGTTAGGTTTACATTTTAGGTTTAGATTTGGGGTTAGGTTTAGATTTTAGGTTTAGATTTGGGGTTAGGTTTAGATTTTAGGTTTAGATTTGGGGTTAGGTTTAGATTTTAGGTTAGGTTTAGATTTTAGGTTTAGATTTTAGGTTTAGATTTGGGGTTAGGTTTAGATTTTAGGTTTAGATTTGGGGTTAGATTTGGGGTTAGGTTTAGATTTGGGGTTAGGTTTAGATTTGGTGTTATGTTTAGATTTTAGGTTTAGATTTGGGGTTAGGTTTAGATTTGGGGTTTAGGTTTGGGGTTAGGTTTAGATTTTAGGTTTATATTTGGGGTTAGCTTTAGATTTTCGGTTTAGATTTGGAGTTAGGTTTAGATTTTAGGTTAGGTTTAGATTTTAGGTTTAGATTTTAGGTTTAGATTTCGGGTTAGGATTAGATTTTAGGTTTAGATTTGGGGTTAGGTTTAGATTTTAGGTTTAGATTTGGGGTTAGGTTTAGATTTTAGGTTTAGATTTGGGGTTAGGTTTACATTTTAGGTTTAGATTTGGGGTTAGGTTTAGATTTTAGGTTTAGATTTGGGGTTAGGTTTAGATTTTAGGTTTAGATTTGGGGTTAGGTTTAGATTTTAGGTTAGGTTTAGATTTTAGGTTTAGATTTTAGGTTTAGATTTGGGGTTAGGTTTAGATTTTAGGTTTAGATTTGGGGTTAGGTTTAGATTTGGGGTTAGGTTTAGATTTTAGGTTTAGATTTGGGGTTAGGTTTAGATTTTAGGTTTAGATTTGGGGTTAGGTTTAGATTTGGGGTTTAGATTTGGGGTTAGGTTTAGATTTTAGGTTAGGTTTAGATTTTAGGTTTAGATTTGGGGTTAGGTTTAGATTTGGGGTTAGGTTTAGATTTTAGGTTTAGATTTGGGTTTAGGTTTAGATTTTCGGTTTAGATTTGGGGTTAGGTTTAGATTTGGGGTTAGGTTTAGATTTTAGGTTTAGATTTGGGGTTAGGCTTAAATTTTAGGATAGATTTGGGGTTAGGTTTAGATTTTAGGTTTAGATTTGGGGTTAGGTTTAGATTTTAGGTTTAGATTTGGGGTTAGGTTTAGATTTGGGGTTAGGTTTAGATTTTAGGTTTCGATTTGGGGTTAGGTTTAGATTTTAGGTTAGGTTTAGATTTTAGGTTTAGATTTTAGGTTTAGATTTGGGGTTAGGTTTAGATTTTAGGTTTAGATTTGGGGTTAGGTTTAGATTTGGGGTTAGGTTTAGATTTTAGGTTTAGATTTGGGGTTAGGTTTAGATTTTAGGTTTAGATTTGGGGTTAGGTTTAGATTTGGGGTTTAGATTTGGGGTTAGGTTTAGATTTTAGGTTAGGTTTAGATTTTAGGTTTAGATTTGGGGTTAGGTTTAGATTTGGGGTTAGGTTTAGATTTTAGGTTTAGATTTGGGTTTAGGTTTAGATTTTCGGTTTAGATTTGGGTTTAGGTTTAGATTTGGGGTTAGGTTTAGATTTTAGGTTTAGATTTGGGGTTAGGCTTAAATTTTAGGATAGATTTGGGGTTAGGTTTAGATTTTAGGTTTAGATTTAGGGTTAGGTTTAGATTTGGGGTTAGGTTTAGATTTTAGGTTTAGATTTGGGGTTAGGTTTAGATTTTAGGTTAGGTTTAGATTTTAGGTTTAGATTTTAGGTTTAGATTTGCGGTTAGGTTTAGATTTTAGGTTTAGATTTGGGGTTAGGTTTAGATTTTAGGTTTAGATTTGGGGTTAGGTTTAGATTTTAGGTTTAGATTTGGGGTTAGGTTTAGATTTTAGGTTTAGATTTGGGGTTAGGTTTAGATTTGGGGTTAGGTTTAGATTTTAGGTTTAGATTTGGGGTTAGGTTTAGATTTTAGGTTAGGTTTAGATTTTAGGTTTAGATTTTAGGTTTAGATTTGGGGTTAGGTTTAGATTTTAGGTTTAGATTTTAGGTTTAGATTTGGGGTTAGGTTTAGATTTTAGGTTTAGATTTGTGATTAGGTTTAGATTTGGGGTAAGGTTTAGATTTTAGGTTTAGATTTGGGGTTAGGTTTAGATTTTAGGTTTAGATTTGGGGTTAGATTTGGGGTTAGGTTTAGATTTGGGGTTAGGTTTAGATTTGGTGTTATGTTTAGATTTTAGGTTTAGATTTGGGGTTAGGTTTAGATTTGGGGTTTAGGTTTGGGGTTAGGTTTAGATTTTAGGTTTATATTTGGGGTTAGCTTTAGATTTTCGGTTTAGATTTGGAGTTAGGTTTAGATTTTAGGTTAGGTTTAGATTTTAGGTTTAGATTTTAGGTTTAGATTTCGGGTTAGGATTAGATTTTAGTTTTAGATTTGGGGTTAGGTTTAGATTTTAGGTTTAGATTTGGGGTTAGGTTTAGATTTTAGGTTTAGATTTGGGGTTAGGTTTACATTTTAGGTTTAGATTTGGGGTTAGGTTTAGATTTTAGGTTTAGATTTGGGGTTAGGTTTAGATTTTAGGTTTAGATTTGGGGTTAGGTTTAGATTTTAGGTTAGGTTTAGATTTTAGGTTTAGATTTTAGGTTTAGATTTGGGGTTAGGTTTAGATTTTAGGTTTAGATTTGGGGTTAGGTTTAGATTTGGGGTTAGGTTTAGATTTTAGGTTTAGATTTGGGGTTAGGTTTAGATTTTAGGTTTAGATTTGGGGTTAGGTTTAGATTTGGGGTTTAGATTTGGGGTTAGGTTTAGATTTTAGGTTAGGTTTAGATTTTAGGTTTAGATTTGGGGTTAGGTTTAGATTTGGGGTTAGGTTTAGATTTTAGGTTTAGATTTGGGTTTAGGTTTAGATTTTCGGTTTAGATTTGGGGTTAGGTTTAGATTTGGGGTTAGGTTTAGATTTTAGGTTTAGATTTGGGGTTAGTCTTAAATTTTAGGATAGATTTGGGGTTAGGTTTAGATTTTAGGTTTAGATTTGGGGTTAGGTTTAGATTTTAGGTTTAGATTTGGGGTTAGGTTTAGATTTGGGGTTAGGTTTAGATTTTAGGTTTAGATTTGGGGTTAGGTTTAGATTTGGGGTTAGGTTTAGATTTTAGGTTTAGATTTGGGGTTAGATTCGGGGTTAGGTTTAGATTTGGGGTTAGGTTTAGATTTGGGGTTAGGTTTAGATTTTAGGTTTAGATTTGGGGTTAGGTTTAGATTTGGGGTTAGGTTTAGATTTTCGGTTTAGATTTGGGGTTAGGTTTAGATTTGGGGTTAGGTTTAGATTTTAGGTTTAGATTTGGGGTTAGGTTTAGATTTGGGGTTAGGTTTAGATTTTAGGTTTAGATTTGGGGTTAGGTTTAGATTTTAGGTTAGGTTTAGATTTTAGGTTTAGATTTTAGGTTTAGATTTCGGGTTAGGTTTAGATTTTAGGTTTAGATTTGGGGTTAGGTTTAGATTTTAGGTTTAGATTTGGGGTTAGGTTTAGATTTGGGGTTAGGTTTAGATTTTAGGTTTAGATTTGGGGTTAGGTTTAGATTTTAGGTTTAGATTTGGGGTTAGGTTTAGATTTGGGGTTAGGTTTAGATTTTAGGTTTAGATTTGGGGTTAGGTTTAGATTTTAGGTTAGGTTTAGATTTTAGGTTTAGATTTTAGGTTTAGATTTGGGGTTAGGTTTAGATTTTAGGTTTAGATTTTAGGTTTAGATTTGGGGTTAGGTTTAGATTTTAGGTTTAGATTTGTGATTAGGTTTAGATTTGGGGTAAGGTTTAGATTTTAGGTTTAGATTTGGGGTTAGGTTTAGATTTTAGGTTTAGATTTGGGGTTAGATTTGGGGTTAGGTTTAGATTTGGGGTTAGGTTTAGATTTGGTGTTATGTTTAGATTTTAGGTTTAGATTTGGGGTTAGGTTTAGATTTGGGGTTTAGGTTTGGGGTTAGGTTTAGATTTTAGGTTTATATTTGGGGTTAGCTTTAGATTTTCGGTTTAGATTTGGAGTTAGGTTTAGATTTTAGGTTAGGTTTAGATTTTAGGTTTAGATTTTAGGTTTAGATTTCGGGTTAGGATTAGATTTTAGGTTTAGATTTGGGGTTAGGTTTAGATTTTAGGTTTAGATTTGGGGTTAGGTTTAGATTTTAGGTTTAGATTTGGGGTTAGGTTTACATTTTAGGTTTAGATTTGGGGTTAGGTTTAGATTTTAGGTTTAGATTTGGGGTTAGGTTTAGATTTTAGGTTTAGATTTGGGGTTAGGTTTAGATTTTAGGTTAGGTTTAGATTTTAGGTTTAGATTTTAGGTTTAGATTTGGGGTTAGGTTTAGATTTTAGGTTTAGATTTGGGGTTAGGTTTAGATTTGGGGTTAGGTTTAGATTTTAGGTTTAGATTTGGGGTTAGGTTTAGATTTTAGGTTTAGATTTGGGGTTAGGTTTAGATTTGGGGTTTAGATTTGGGGTTAGGTTTAGATTTTAGGTTAGGTTTAGATTTTAGGTTTAGATTTGGGGTTAGGTTTAGATTTGGGGTTAGGTTTAGATTTTAGGTTTAGATTTGGGTTTAGGTTTAGATTTTCGGTTTAGATTTGGGGTTAGGTTTAGATTTGGGGTTAGGTTTAGATTTTAGGTTTAGATTTGGGGTTAGTCTTAAATTTTAGGATAGATTTGGGGTTAGATTTAGATTTTAGGTTTAGATTTGGGGTTAGGTTTAGATTTTAGGTTTAGATTTGGGGTTAGGTTTAGATTTGGGGTTAGGTTTAGATTTTAGGTTTAGATTTGGGGTTAGGTTTAGATTTGGGGTTAGGTTTAGATTTTAGGTTTAGATTTGGGGTTAGATTCGGGGTTAGGTTTAGATTTGGGGTTAGGTTTAGATTTGGGGTTAGGTTTAGATTTTAGGTTTAGATTTGGGGTTAGGTTTAGATTTGGGGTTAGGTTTAGATTTTCGGTTTAGATTTGGGGTTAGGTTTAGATTTGGGGTTAGGTTTAGATTTTAGGTTTAGATTTGGGGTTAGGTTTAGATTTGGGGTTAGGTTTAGATTTTAGGTTTAGATTTGGGGTTAGGTTTAGATTTTAGGTTAGGTTTAGATTTTAGGTTTAGATTTTAGGTTTAGATTTCGGGTTAGGTTTAGATTTTAGGTTTAGATTTGGGGTTAGGTTTAGATTTTAGGTTTAGATTTGGGGTTAGGTTTAGATTTGGGGTTAGGTTTAGATTTTAGGTTTAGATTTGGGGTTAGGTTTAGATTTTAGGTTTAGATTTGGGGTTAGGTTTAGATTTGGGGTTAGGTTTAGATTTTAGGTTTAGATTTTAGGTTTAGATTTTAGGTTTAGATGTGGGGTTAGGTTTAGATTTTAGGTTTAGATTTGGGGTTAGGTTTATATTTGGGGTTAGGTTTAGATTTTAGGTTTAGATTTGGGGTTAGGTTTAGATTTTAGGTTTAGATTTAGGGTTAGGTTTAGATTTGGGGTTAGGTTTAGATTTTAGGTTTAGATTTCGGGTTAGGTTTAGATTTTAGGTTAGGTTTAGATTTTAGGTTTAGATTTTAGGTTTAGATTTGCGGTTAGGTTTAGATTTTAGGTTTAGATTTGGGGTTAGGTTTAGATTTTAGGTTTAGATTTGGGGTTAGGTTTAGATTTTAGGTTTAGATTTGGGGTTAGGTTTAGATTTGGGGTTAGGTTTAGATTTTAGGTTTAGATTTGGGGTTAGGTTTAGATTTTAGGTTAGGTTTAGATTTTAGGTTTAGATTTTAGGTTTAGATTTGGGGTTAGGTTTAGATTTTAGGTTTAGATTTGGGGTTAGGTTTAGATTTTAGGTTTAGATTTGGGGTTAGGTTTAGATTTTAGGTTTAGATTTGGGGTTAGGTTTAGATTTCGGGTTAGGTTTAGATTTTAGGTTTAGATTTGGGGTTAGGTTTAGATTTGGGGTTAGGTTTAGATTTTAGGTTTAGATTTGGGGTTAGGTTTAGATTTGGGGTTAGGTTTAGATTTTAGGTTTAGATTTGGGGTTAGGCTTAGATTTTAGGTTTAGATTTGGGGTTAAGTTTAGATTTTAGGTTTAGATTTGGGGTTAGGTTTAGATTTTAGGTTTAGATTTGCGGTTAGGTTTAGATTTGGGGTTAGGTTTAGATTTTAGGTTTAGATTTGGGGTTAGGCTTAGATTTTAGGTTTAGATTTGGGGTTAGGTTTAGATTTTAGGTTTAGATTTGGGGTTAGGTTTAGATTTTAGGTTTAGATTTGCGGTTGGGTTTAGATTTGGGGTTAGGTTTAGATTTTATGTTTAGATTTGGGGTTAGGTTTAGATTTTAGGTTTAGATTTGGGGTTAGGTTTAGATTTTAGGTTTAGATTTGGGGTTAGGTTTAGATTTTAGGTTTAGATTTTAGGTTTAGATTTGTGATTAGGTTTAGATTTGGGGTTAGGTTTAGATTTTAGGTTTAGATTTGGGGTTAGGTTTAGATTTTAGGTTTAGATTTGGGGTTAGATTTGGGGTTAGGTTTAGATTTGGGGTTAGGTTTAGATTTGGTGTTAGGTTTATATTTTAGGTTTAGATTTGGGGTTAGGTTTAGATTTGGGGTTTAGATTTGGGGTTAGGTTTAGATTTTAGGTTTAGATTTGGGGTTAGGTTTGGATTTTAGGTTTAGATTTGTGGTTAGGTTTAGATTTGGGGTTAGGTTTAGATTTTAGGTTTAGATTTGGGGTTAGGTTTAGATTTTAGGTTTAGATTTTAGGTTTAGATTTGGGGTTAGGTTTAGATTTTACGTTTAGATTTGGGGTTAGGTTTAGATTTTAGGTTTAGATTTGGGGTTAGGTTTAGATTTGGGGTTAGGTTTAGATTTTAGGTTTAGATTTGGGGTTAGGTTTAGATTTTAGGTTAGGTTTAGATTTTCGGTTTAGATTTTAGGTTTAGATTTGCGGTTAGGTTTAGATTTTAGGTTTAGATTTGGGGTTAGGTTTAGATTTTAGGTTTAGATTTGGGGTTAGGTTTAGATTTTAGGTTTAGATTTGGGGTTAGGTTTAGATTTTAGGTTAGGTTTAGATTTTAGGTTTAGATTTTAGGTTTAGATTTGCGGTTAGGTTTAGATTTTAGGTTTAGATTTGGGGTTAGGTTTAGATTTTAGGTTTAGATTTGGGGTTAGGTTTAGATTTTAGGTTTAGATTTGGGGTTAGGTTTAGATTTGGGGTTAGGTTTAGATTTTAGGTTTAGATTTGGGGTTAGGTTTAGATTTTAGGTTAGGTTTAGATTTTAGGTTTAGATTTTAGGTTTAGATTTGGGGTTAGGTTTAGATTTTAGGTTTAGATTTGGGGTTAGGTTTAGATTTTAGGTTTAGATTTGGGCTTAGGTTTAGATTTCGGGTTAGGTTTAGATTTTAGGTTTAGATTTGGGGTTAGGTTTAGATTTGGGGTTAGGTTTAGATTTTAGGTTTAGATTTGGGGTTAGGCTTAGATTTTAGGTTTAGATTTGGGGTTAGGTTTAGATTTTAGGTTTAGATTTGGGGTTAGGTTTAGATTTTAGGTTTAGATTTGCGGTTAGGTTTAGATTTGGGGTTAGGTTTAGATTTTAGGTTTAGATTTGGGGTTAGGCTTAGATTTTAGGTTTAGATTTGGGGTTAGGTTTAGATTTTAGGTTTAGATTTGGGGTTAGGTTTAGATTTTAGGTTTAGATTTGCGGTTGGGTTTAGATTTGGGGTTAGGTTTAGATTTTATGTTTAGATTTGGGGTTAGGTTTAGATTTTAGGTTTAGATTTGAGGTTAGGTTTAGATTTTAGGTTTAGATTTGGGGTTAGGTTTAGATTTTAGGTTTAGATTTTAGGTTTAGATTTGTGATTAGGTTTAGATTTGGGGTTAGGTTTAGATTTTAGGTTTAGATTTGTGGTTAGGTTTAGATTTTAGGTTTAGATTTGGGGTTAGATTTGGGGTTAGGTTTAGATTTGGGGTTAGGTTTAGATTTGGTGTTAGGTTTATATTTTAGGTTTAGATTTGGGGTTAGGTTTAGATTTGGGGTTTAGATTTGGGGTTAGGTTTAGATTTTAGGTTTAGATTTGGGGTTAGGTTTAGATTTTAGGTTTAGATTTTAGGTTTAGATTTGGGGTTAGGTTTAGATTTTACGTTTAGATTTGGGGTTAGGTTTAGATTTTAGGTTTAGATTTGGGGTTAGGTTTAGATTTGGGGTTAGGTTTAGATTTTAGGTTTAGATTTGGGGTTAGGTTTAGATTTTAGGTTAGGTTTAGATTTTAGGTTTAGATTTTAGGTTTAGATTTGCGGTTAGGTTTAGATTTTAGGTTTAGATTTGGGGTTAGGTTTAGATTTTAGGTTTAGATTTGGGGTTAGGTTTAGATTTTAGGTTTAGATTTCGGGTTAGGTTTAGATTTTAGGTTAGGTTTAGATTTTAGGTTTAGATTTTAGGTTTAGATTTGGGGTTAGGTTTAGATTTTAGGTTTAGATTTGGGGTTAGGTTTAGATTTTAGGTTTAGATTTGGGGTTAGGTTTAGATTTTAGGTTTAGATTTGGGGTTAGGTTTAGATTTGGGGTTAGGTTTAGATTTTAGGTTTAGATTTGGGGTTAGGTTTAGATTTTAGGTTAGGTTTAGATTTTAGGTTTAGATTTGGGGTTAGGTTTAGATTTTAGGTTTAGATTTGGGGTTAGGTTTAGATTTTAGGTTTAGATTTGTGGTTAGGTTTAGATTTGGGGTTAGCTTTAGATTTTCGGTTTAGATTTGGAGTTAGGTTTAGATTTTAGGTTAGGTTTAGATTTTAGGTTTAGATTTTAGGTTTAGATTTGCGGTTAGGTTTAGATTTTAGGTTTAGATTTGGGGTTAGGTTTAGATTTTAGGTTTAGATTTGGGGTTAGGTTTAGATTTTAGGTTTAGATTTGGGTTTAGGTTTAGATTTGGGGTTAGGTTTAGATTTTAGGTTTAGATTTGGGGTTAGGTTTAGATTTTAGGTTTAGATTTGGGGTTAGGTTTAGATTTTTGGTTAGGTTTAGATTTTAGGTTTAGATTTTAGGTTTAGATTTGGGGTTAGGTTTAGATTTTAGGTTTAGATTTGGGGTTAGGTTTAGATTTGGGGTTAGGTTTAGATTTTAGGTTTAGATTTGGGGTTAGGTTTAGATTTTAGGTTTAGATTTGGGGTTAGGTTTAGATTTGGGGTATAGATTTGGGGTTAGGTTTAGATTTTAGGTTTAGATTTTAGGTTTAGATTTGGGGTTATGTTTAGATTTGGGGTTAGGTTTAGATTTTAGGTTTAGATTTGGGTTTAGGTTTAGATTTTCGGTTTATATTTCGGGTTAGGTTTAGATTTGGGGTTAGGTTTAGATTTTAGGTTTAGATTTGGGGTTAGGCTTAAATTTTAGGTTTAGATTTGGGGTTAGGTTTAGATTTTAGGTTTAGATTTGGGGTTAGGTTTAGATTTTTGGTTAGGTTTAGATTTTAGGTTTAGATTTTAGGTTTAGATTTGGGGTTAGGTTTAGATTTTAGGTTTAGATTTGGGGTTAGGTTTAGATTTGGGGTTTGGAATTGGGGTTAGGTTTTGATTTGGGGTTAGGTTTAGATTTTAGGTTTAGACTTGGGGTTAGGTTTAGATTTAGGGTTAGATTTGGAGTTAGGTTTAGATTTGGGGTTAGGTTTAGATTTGGTGTTAGGTTTAGATTTTAGGTTTAGATTTGGGGTTAGGTTTAGATTTTAGGTTTAGATTTGGGGTTAGGTTTAGATTTGAGGTTAGATTTGGGGTTAGGTTTAGATTTGGGGTTAGGTTTAGATTTGGGGTTAGATTTGGGGTTAGGTTTAGATTTGGGGTTAGGTTGAGATTTTAGGTTTAGATTTGGGGTTAGGTTTAGATTTGGGGTTAGATTTGGGGTTAGGTTTAGATTTTTGGTTTAGATTTGGGGTTACGTTTAGATTTGGGGTTAGGTTTAGATTTTAGGTTTAGATTTGGGGTTAGGTTTAGATTTTAGGTTTAGATTTGGGGTTAGGTTTAGATTTGGGGTTAGGTTTAGATTTTAGGTTTAGATTTGGGGTTAGGTTTAGATTTGGGGTAAGGTTTAGATTTTAGGTTTAGATTTGGGGTTAGGTTTAGATTTTAGGTTTAGATTTGGGGTTTAGATTTGGGGTTAGGTTTAGATTTTAGGTTTAGATTTGGGGTTAGGTTTAGATTTGGGGTTAGGTTTAGATTTTAGGTTTAGATTTGGGGTTAGGTTTAGATTTTACGTTTAGATTTGGGGTTAGGTTTAGATTTTAGGTTTAGATTTGGGGCTAGGTTTAGATTTTAGGTTTAGATTTGGGGTTAGGTTTAGATTTGGGGTTAGGTTTAGATTTTCGGTTTAGATTTGGGGCTAGGTTTAGATTTTAGGTTTAGATTTAGGGTTAGGTTTAGATTTGGGGTTAGGTTTAGATTTTAGGTTTAGATTTCGGGTTAGGTTTAGATTTTAGGTTAGGTTTAGATTTTAGGTTTAGATTTTAGGTTTAGATTTGCGGTTAGGTTTAGATTTTAGGTTTATATTTGGGGTTAGGTTTAGATTTTAGGTTTAGATTTGGGGTTAGGTTTAGATTTGGGGTTAGGTTTAGATTTTAGGTTTAGATTTGGGGTTAGGTTTAGATTTTAGGTTAGGTTTAGATTTTAGGTTTAGATTTTAGGTTTAGATTTGGGGTTAGGTTTAGATTTTAGGTTTAGATTTGGGGTTAGGTTTAGATTTTAGGTTTAGATTTGGGGTTAGGTTTAGATTTTAGGTTTAGATTTGGGGTTAGGTTTAGATTTCGGGTTAGGTTTAGATTTTAGGTTTAGATTTGGGGTTAGGTTTAGATTTGGGGTTAGGTTTAGATTTTAGGTTTAGATTTGGGGTTAGGCTTAGATTTTAGGTTTAGATTTGGGGTTAGGTTTAGATTTTAGGTTTAGATTTGGGGTTAGGTTTAGATTTTAGGTTTAGATTTGCGGTTAGGTTTAGATTTGGGGTTAGGTTTAGATTTTAGGTTTAGATTTGGGGTTAGGCTTAGATTTTAGGTTTAGATTTGGGGTTAGGTTTAGATTTTAGGTTTAGATTTGGGGTTAGGTTTAGATTTTAGGTTTAGATTTGCGGTTGGGTTTAGATTTGGGGTTAGGTTTAGATTTTATGTTTAGATTTGGGGTTAGGTTTAGATTTTAGGTTTAGATTTGGGGTTAGGTTTAGATTTTAGGTTTAGATTTGGGGTTAGGTTTAGATTTTAGGTTTAGATTTTAGGTTTAGATTTGTGATTAGGTTTAGATTTGGGGTTAGGTTTAGATTTTAGGTTTAGATTTGGGGTTAGGTTTAGATTTTAGGTTTAGATTTGGGGTTAGATTTGGGGTTAGGTTTAGATTTGGGGTTAGGTTTAGATTTGGTGTTAGGTTTATATTTTAGGTTTAGATTTGGGGTTAGGTTTAGATTTGGGGTTTAGATTTGGGGTTAGGTTTAGATTTTAGGTTTAGATTTGGGGTTAGGTTTGGATTTTAGGTTTAGATTTGTGGTTAGGTTTAGATTTGGGGTTAGGTTTAGATTTTAGGTTTAGATTTGGGGTTAGGTTTAGATTTTAGGTTTAGATTTTAGGTTTAGATTTGGGGTTAGGTTTAGATTTTAGGTTTAGATTTGGGGTTAGGTTTAGATTTTAGGTTTAGATTTGGGGTTAGGTTTAGATTTGGGGTTAGGTTTAGATTTTAGGTTTAGATTTGGGGTTAGGTTTAGATTTTAGGTTAGGTTTAGATTTTCGGTTTAGATTTTAGGTTTAGATTTGCGGTTAGGTTTAGATTTTAGGTTTAGATTTGGGGTTAGGTTTAGATTTTAGGTTTAGATTTGGGGTTAGGTTTAGATTTTAGGTTTAGATTTGGGGTTAGGTTTAGATTTTAGGTTAGGTTTAGATTTTAGGTTTAGATTTTAGGTTTAGATTTGCGGTTAGGTTTAGATTTTAGGTTTAGATTTGGGGTTAGGTTTAGATTTTAGGTTTAGATTTGGGGTTAGGTTTAGATTTTAGGTTTAGATTTGGGGTTAGGTTTAGATTTGGGGTTAGGTTTAGATTTTAGGTTTAGATTTGGGGTTAGGTTTAGATTTTAGGTTAGGTTTAGATTTTAGGTTTAGATTTTAGGTTTAGATTTGGGGTTAGGTTTAGATTTTAGGTTTAGATTTGGGGTTAGGTTTAGATTTTAGGTTTAGATTTGGGCTTAGGTTTAGATTTCGGGTTAGGTTTAGATTTTAGGTTTAGATTTGGGGTTAGGTTTAGATTTGGGGTTAGGTTTAGATTTTAGGTTTAGATTTGGGGTTAGGCTTAGATTTTAGGTTTAGATTTGGGGTTAGGTTTAGATTTTAGGTTTAGATTTGGGGTTAGGTTTAGATTTTAGGTTTAGATTTGTGATTAGGTTTAGATTTGGGGTTAGGTTTAGATTTTAGGTTTAGATTTGGGGTTAGGCTTAGATTTTAGGTTTAGATTTGGGGTTAGGTTTAGATTTTAGGTTTAGATTTGTGGTTAGGTTTAGATTTTAGGTTTAGATTTGCGGTTGGGTTTAGATTTGGGGTTAGGTTTAGATTTTATGTTTAGATTTGGGGTTAGGTTTAGATTTTAGGTTTAGATTTGGGGTTAGGTTTAGATTTTAGGTTTAGATTTGGGGTTAGGTTTAGATTTTAGGTTTAGATTTTAGGTTTAGATTTGTGATTAGGTTTAGATTTGGGGTTAGGTTTAGATTTTAGGTTTAGATTTGTGGTTAGGTTTAGATTTTAGGTTTAGATTTGGGGTTAGATTTGGGGTTAGGTTTAGATTTGGTGTTAGGTTTATATTTTAGGTTTAGATTTGGGGTTAGGTTTAGATTTGGGGTTTAGATTTGGGGTTAGGTTTAGATTTTAGGTTTAGATTTGGGGTTAGGTTTGGATTTTAGGTTTAGATTTGTGGTTAGGTTTAGATTTGGGGTTAGGTTTAGATTTTAGGTTTAGATTTGGGGTTAGGTTTAGATTTTAGGTTTAGATTTTAGGTTTAGATTTGGGGTTAGGTTTAGATTTTACGTTTAGATTTGGGGTTAGGTTTAGATTTTAGGTTTAGATTTGGGGTTAGGTTTAGATTTGGGGTTAGGTTTAGATTTTAGGTTTAGATTTTAGGTTTAGATTTTAGGTTTAGATTTGCGGTTAGGTTTAGATTTTAGGTTTAGATTTGCGGTTAGGTTTAGATTTTAGGTTTAGATTTGGGGTTAGGTTTAGATTTTAGGTTTAGATTTGGGGTTAGGTTTAGATTTTAGGTTTAGATTTCGGGTTAGGTTTAGATTTTAGGTTAGGTTTAGATTTTAGGTTTAGATTTTAGGTTTAGATTTGCGGTTAGGTTTAGATTTTAGGTTTAGATTTGGGGTTAGGTTTAGATTTTAGGTTTAGATTTGGGGTTAGGTTTAGATTTTAGGTTTAGATTTGGGGTTAGGTTTAGATTTGGGGTTAGGTTTAGATTTTAGGTTTAGATTTGGGGTTAGGTTTAGATTTTAGGTTAGGTTTAGATTTTAGGTTTAGATTTTAGGTTTAGATTTGGGGTTAGGTTTAGATTTTAGGATTAGATTTGGGGTTAGGTTTAGATTTTAGGTTTAGATTTGGGGTTAGGTTTAGATTTCGGGTTAGGTTTAGATTTTAGGTTTAGATTTGCGGTTAGGTTTAGATTTGGGGTTAGGTTTAGATTTTAGGTTTAGATTTGAGGTTAGGCTTAGATTTTAGGTTTAGATTTGGGGTTAGGTTTAGATTTTAGGTTTAGATTTGGGGTTAGGTTTAGATTTTAGGTTTAGATTTGCGGTTGGGTTTAGATTTGGGGTTAGGTTTAGATTTTATGTTTAGATTTGGGGTTAGGTTTAGATTTTAGGTTTAGATTTTAGGTTTAGATTTGGGGTTAGGTTTAGATTTTAGGTTTATATTTGGGGTTAGGTTTAGATTTGGGGTTAGGTTTAGATTTTAGGTTTAGATTTGGGGTTAGGTTTAGATTTTAGGTTTAGATTTGGGGTTAGATTTGGGGTTAGGTTTAGATTTTAGGTTTAGATTTGGGGTTAGGTTTAGATTTTCGGTTTAGATTTGGGGTTAGGTTTAGATTTGGGGTTTAGATTTGGGGTTAGGTTTAGATTTTAGGTTTAGATTTGGGGTTAGGTTTAGATTTTAGGTTTAGATTTGGGGTTAGGTTTAGATTTGGGGTTAGGTTTAGATTTTAGGTTTAGATTTTAGGTTTAGATTTGGGGTTAGGTTTAGATTTTAGGTTTAGATTTGGGGTTAGGTTTAGATTTGGTGTTAGGTTTAGATTTTAGGTTTAGATTTGGGGTTAGGTTGAGATTTGGGGTTTAGATTTGGGGTTAGGTTTAGATTTTAGGTTTAGATTTGGGGTTAGGTTTAGATTTTAGGTTTAGATTTGGGGTTAGGTTTAGATTTGGGGTTAGGTTTAGATTTTAGGTTTAGATTTGGGGTTAGGTTTAGATTTTAGGTTTAGATTTGGGGTTAGGTTTAGATTTCGGGTTAGGTTTAGATTTTAGGTTTAGATTTGGGGTTAGGTTTAGATTTGGGGTTAGGTTTAGATTTTAGGTTTAGATTTGGGGTTAGGCTTAGATTTTAGGTTTAGATTTGGGGTTAGGTTTAGATTTTAGGTTTAGATTTGGGGTTAGGTTTAAATTTTAGGTTTAGATTTGCGGTTGGGTTTAGATTTGGGGTTAGGTTTAGATTTTATGTTTAGATTTGGGGTTAGGTTTAGATTTTAGGTTTAGATTTGGGGTTAGGTTTAGATTTGAGGTTAGGTTTAGATTTTAGGTTTAGGTTTGGGGTTAGGTTTAGATTTTAGGTTTAGATTTGGGGTTAGGTTTAGATTTTAGGTTTAGATTTTAGGTTTAGATTTGGGGTTAGGTTTAGATTTTAGGTTTAGATTTGTGATTAGGTTTAGATTTGGGGTAAGGTTTAGATTTTAGGTTTAGATTTGGGGTTAGGTTTAGATTTTAGGTTTAGATTTGGGGTTAGATTTGGGGTTAGGTTTAGATTTGGGGTTAGGTTTAGATTTGGTGTTATGTTTAGATTTTAGGTTTAGATTTGGGGTTAGGTTTAGATTTGGGGTTTAGATTTGGGGTTAGGTTTAGATTTTAGGTTTAGATTTGGGGTTAGGTTTAGATTTTAGGTTTAGATTTGGGGTTAGCTTTAGATTTTCGGTTTAGATTTGGAGTTAGGTTTAGATTTTAGGTTAGGTTTAGATTTTAGGTTTAGATTTTAGGTTTAGATTTGCGGTTAGGTTTAGATTTTAGGTTTAGATTTGGGGTTAGGTTTAGATTTTAGGTTTAGATTTGGGGTTAGGTTTAGATTTTAGGTTTAGATTTGGGTTTAGGTTTAGATTTGGGGTTAGGTTTAGATTTTAGGTTTAGATTTGGGGTTAGGTTTAGATTTGGGTTTAGGTTTAGATTTTAGGTTTAGATATGGGGTTAGGTTTAGATTTGGGGTTAGGTTTAGATTTTAGGTTTAGATTTGGGGTTAGGTTTAGATTTTTGGTTAGGTTTAGATTTTAGGTTTAGATTTTAGGTTTAGATTTGGGGTTAGGTTTAGATTTTAGGTTTAGATTTGGGGTTAGGTTTAGATTTGGGGTTAGGTTTAGATTTTAGGTTTAGATTTGGGGTTAGGTTTAGATTTTAGGTTTAGATTTGGGGTTAGGTTTAGATTTGGGGTATAGATTTGGGGTTAGGTTTAGATTTTAGGTTTAGATTTTAGGTTTAGATTTGGGGTTATGTTTAGATTTGGGGTTAGGTTTAGATTTTAGGTTTAGATTTGGGTTTAGGTTTAGATTTTCGGTTTATATTTCGGGTTAGGTTTAGATTTGGGGTTAGGTTTAGATTTTAGGTTTAGATTTGGGGTTAGGCTTAAATTTTAGGATAGATTTGGGGTTAGGTTTAGATTTTAGGTATAGATTTGGGGTTAGGTTTAGATTTTAGGTTTAGATTTGGGGTTAGGTTTAGATTTGGTGTTAGGTTTAGATTTGGGGTTTAGATTTGGGGTTAGGTTTAGATTTTAGGTTTAGATTTGGGGTTAGGTTTAGATTTGGGATTAGGTTTAGATTTGGGGTTAGGTTTAGATTTTAGGTTTAGATTTGGGGTTAGGTTTAGATTTTAGGTTTAGATTTGGGGTTAGATTTGGGGTTAGGTTTAGATTTGGGGTTAGGTTTAGATTTGGGGTTAGGTTTAGATTTTCGGTTTAGATTTGGGGTTAGGTTTAGATTTTCGGTTTAGATTTGGGGTTAGGTTTAGATTTGGGGTTAGGTTTAGATTTTAGGTTTAGATTTGGGGTTAGGTTTAGATTTTAGGTTTAGATTTGGGGTTAGATTTGGGGTTAGGTTTAGATTTGGGGTTAGGTTTAGATTTTAGGTTTAGATTTGGGGTTAGGTTTAGATTTGGGGTTAGGTTTAGATTTTAGGTTTAGATTTGGGGTTAGATTTGGGGTTAGGTTTAGATTTGGGGTTAGGTTTAGATTTGGGGTTAGGTTTAGATTTTAGGTTTAGATTTGGGGTTAGGTTTAAATTTTAGGTTTAGATTTGCGGTTGGGTTTAGATTTGGGGTTAGGTTTAGATTTTATGTTTAGATTTGGGGTTAGGTTTAGATTTTAGGTTTAGATTTGGGGTTAGGTTTAGATTTGAGGTTAGGTTTAGATTTTAGGTTTAGATTTGGGGTTAGGTTTAGATTTTAGGTTTAGATTTGGGGTTAGGTTTAGATTTTAGGTTTAGATTTTAGGTTTAGATTTGGGGTTAGGTTTAGATTTTAGGTTTAGATTTGTGATTAGGTTTAGATTTGGGGTAAGGTTTAGATTTTAGGTTTAGATTTGGGGTTAGGTTTAGATTTTAGGTTTAGATTAGGGGTTAGATTTGGGGTTAGGTTTAGATTTGGGGTTAGGTTTAGATTTGGTGTTATGTTTAGATTTTAGGTTTAGATTTGGGGTTAGGTTTAGATTTGGGGTTTAGATTTGGGGTTAGGTTTAGATTTTAGGTTTAGATTTGGGGTTAGCTTTAGATTTTCAGTTTAGATTTGGAGTTAGGTTTAGATTTTAGGTTAGGTTTAGATTTTAGGTTTAGATTTTAGGTTTAGATTTCGGGTTAGGTTTAGATTTTAGGTTTAGATTTGGGGTTAGGTTTAGATTTTAGGTTTAGATTTGGGGTTAGGTTTAGATTTTAGGTTTAGATTTGGGTTTAGGTTTAGATTTGGGGTTAGGTTTAGATTTTAGGTTTAGATTTGGGGTTAGGTTTAGATTTTAGGTTTAGATTTGGGGTTAGGTTTAGATTTTTGGTGAGGTTTAGATTTTAGGTTTAGATTTTAGGTTTAGATTTGGGGTTAGGTTTAGATTTTAGGTTTAGATTTGGGGTTAGGTTTAGATTTGGGGTTAGGTTTAGATTTTAGGTTTAGATTTGGGGTTAGGTTTAGATTTTAGGTTTAGATTTGGGGTTAGGTTTAGATTTGGGGTATAGATTTGGGGTTAGGTTTAGATTTTAGGTTAGGTTTAGATTTTAGGTTTAGATTTGGGGTTAGGTTTAGATTTGGGGTTAGGTTTAGATTTTAGGTTTAGATTTGGGTTTAGGTTTAGATTTTCGGTTTATATTTGGGGTTAGGTTTAGATTTGGGGTTAGGTTTAGATTTTAGGTTTAGATTTGGGGTTAGGCTTAAATTTTAGGATAGATTTGGGGTTAGGTTTAGATTTTAGGTTTAGATTTGGGGTTAGGTTTAGATTTTAGGTTTAGATTTGGGGTTAGGTTTAGATTTGGGGTTAGGTTTAGATTTTAGGTTTAGATTTGGGGTTAGGTTTAGATTTTAGGTTTAGATTTGGGGTTAGGTTTAGATTTGGGATTAGGTTTAGATTTGGGGTTAGGTTTAGATTTTAGGTTTAGATTTGGGGTTAGGTTTAGATTTTAGGTTTAGATTTGGGGTTAGATTTGGGGTTAGGTTTAGATTTGGGCTTAGGTTTAGATTTGGGGTTAGGTTTAGATTTTAGGTTTAGATTTGGGGTTAGGTTTAGATTTTCGGTTTAGATTTGGGGTTAGGTTTAGATTTTCGGTTTAGATTTGGGGTTAGGTTTAGATTTGGGGTTAGGTTTAGATTTTAGGTTTAGATTTGGGGTTAGGTTTAGATTTTAGGTTTAGATTTGGGGTTAGATTTGGGGTTAGGTTTAGATTTGGAGTTAGGTTTAGATTTTAGGTTTAGATTTGGGGTTAGGTTTAGATTTGGGGTTAGGTTTAGATTTTCGGTTTAGATTTGGGGTTAGGTTTAGATTTGGGGTTAGATTTAGATTTTAGGTTTAGATTTGGGGTTAGGTTTAGATTTTAGGTTAGGTTTAGATTTTAGGTTTAGATTTTAGGTTTAGATTTCGGGTTAGGTTTAGATTTTAGGTTTAGATTTGGGGTTAGGTTTAGATTTTCGGTTTAGATTTGGGGTTAGGTTTAGATTTGGGGTTAGGTTTAGATTTTAGGTTTAGATTTGGGGTTAGGTTTAGATTTTAGGTTTAGATTTCGGGTTAGGTTTAGATTTGAGGTTAGGTTTAGATTTTAGGTTTAGATTTGGGGTTAGGTTTAGATTTTAGGTTTAGATTTGGGGTTAGGTTTAGATTTTAGGTTTAGATTTTAGGTTTAGATTTGGGGTTAGGTTTAGATTTTAGGTTTAGATTTGTGATTAGGTTTAGATTTGGGGTAAGGTTTAGATTTTAGGTTTAGATTTGGGGTTAGGTTTAGATTTTAGGTTTAGATTTGGGGTTAGATTTGGGGTTAGGTTTAGATTTGGGGTTAGGTTTAGATTTGGGGTTTAGATTTGGGGTTAGGTTTAGATTTTAGGTTTAGATTTGGGGTTAGGTTTAGATTTTAGGTTTAGATTTGGGGTTAGCTTTAGATTTTCGGTTTAGATTTGGAGTTAGGTTTAGATTTTAGGTTAGGTTTAGATTTTAGGTTTAGATTTTAGGTTTAGATTTCGGGTTAGGTTTAGATTTTAGGTTTAGATTTGGGGTTAGGTTTAGATTTTAGGTTTAGATTTGGGGTTAGGTTTAGATTTTAGGTTTAGATTTGGGTTTAGGTTTAGATTTGGGGTTAGGTTTAGATTTTAGGTTTAGATTTGGGGTTAGGTTTAGATTTTAGGTTTAGATTTGGGGTTAGGTTTAGATTTTTGGTTAGGTTTAGATTTTAGGTTTAGATTTTAGGTTTAGATTTGGGGTTAGGTTTAGATTTTAGGTTTAGATTTGGGGTTAGGTTTAGATTTGGGGTTAGGTTTAGATTTTAGGTTTAGATTTGGGGTTAGGTTTAGATTTTAGGTTTAGATTTGGGGTTAGGTTTAGATTTGGGGTATAGATTTGGGGTTAGGTTTAGATTTTAGGTTAGGTTTAGATTTTAGGTTTAGATTTGGGGTTAGGTTTAGATTTGGGGTTAGGTTTAGATTTTAGGTTTAGATTTGGGTTTAGGTTTAGATTTTCGGTTTATATTTGGGGTTAGGTTTAGATTTGGGGTTAGGTTTAGATTTTAGGTTTAGATTTGGGGTTAGGCTTAAATTTTAGGATAGATTTGGGGTTAGGTTTAGATTTTAGGTTTAGATTTGGGGTTAGGTTTAGATTTTAGGTTTAGATTTGGGGTTAGGTTTAGATTTGGGGTTAGGTTTAGATTTTAGGTTTAGATTTGGGGTTAGGTTTAGATTTTAGGTTTAGATTTGGGGTTAGGTTTAGATTTGGGATTAGGTTTAGATTTGGGGTTAGGTTTAGATTTTAGGTTTAGATTTGGGGTTAGGTTTAGATTTTAGGTTTAGATTTGGGGTTAGATTTGGGGTTAGGTTTAGATTTGGGGTTAGGTTTAGATTTGGGGTTAGGTTTAGATTTTAGGTTTAGATTTGGGGTTAGGTTTAGATTTGGGGTTAGGTTTAGATTTTAGGTTTAGATTTGGGGTTAGATTTGGGGTTAGGTTTAGATTTGGGGTTAGGTTTAGATTTGGGGTTAGGTTTAGATTTTAGGTTTAGATTTGGGGTTAGGTTTAGATTTGGGGTTAGGTTTAGATTTTCGGTTTAGATTTGGGGTTAGGTTTAGATTTGGGGTTAGATTTAGATTTTAGGTTTAGATTTTAGGTTAGGTTTAGATTTTAGGTTTAGATTTTAGGTTTAGATTTCGGGTTAGGTTTAGATTTTAGGTTTAGATTTGGGGTTAGGTTTAGATTTTAGGTTTAGATTTGGGGTTAGGTTTAGATTTTAGGTTTAGATTTGGGTTTAGGTTTAGATTTGGGGTTAGGTTTAGATTTTAGGTTTAGATTTGGGGTTAGGTTTAGATTTGGGGTTAGGTTTAGATTTTAGGTTTAGATTTGGGGTTAGGTTTAGATTTTAGGTTTAGATTTGGGGTTAGGTTTAGATTTGGGATTAGGTTTAGATTTGGGGTTAGGTTTAGATTTTAGGTTTAGATTTGGGGTTAGGTTTAGATTTTAGGTTTAGATTTGGGGTTAGATTTGGGGTTAGGTTTAGATTTGGGGTTAGGTTTAGATTTGGGGTTAGGTTTAGATTTTAGGTTTAGATTTGGGGTTAGGTTTAGATTTGGGGTTAGGTTTAGATTTTAGGTTTAGATTTGGGGTTAGATTTGGGGTTAGGTTTAGATTTGGGGTTAGGTTTAGATTTGGGGTTAGGTTTAGATTTGGGGTTAGGTTTAGATTTTAGGTTTAGATTTGGGGTTAGGTTTAGATTTGGGGTTAGGTTTAGATTTTCGGTTTAGATTTGGGGTTAGGTTTAGATTTGGGGTTAGATTTAGATTTTAGGTTTAGATTTTAGGTTAGGTTTAGATTTTAGGTTTAGATTTTAGGTTTAGATTTCGGGTTAGGTTTAGATTTTAGGTTTAGATTTGGGGTTAGGTTTAGATTTTAGGTTTAGATTTGGGGTTAGGTTTAGATTTTAGGTTTAGATTTGGGTTTAGGTTTAGATTTGGGGTTAGGTTTAGATTTTAGGTTTAGATTTGGGGTTAGGTTTAGATTTTAGGTTTAGATTTGGGGTTAGGTTTAGATTTTTGGTTAGGTTTAGATTTTAGGTTTAGATTTTAGGTTTAGATTTGGGGTTAGGTTTAGATTTGGGGTTAGGTTTAGATTTTAGGTTTAGATTTGGGGTTAGGTTTAGATTTTAGGTTTAGATTTGGGGTTAGGTTTAGATTTGGGGTATAGATTTGGGGTTAGGTTTAGATTTTAGGTTAGGTTTAGATTTTAGGTTTAGATTTGGGGTTAGGTTTAGATTTGGGGTTAGGTTTAGATTTTAGGTTTAGATTTCGGTTTAGGTTTAGATTTTCGGTTTATATTTGGGGTTAGGTTTAGATTTGGGGTTAGGTTTAGATTTTAGGTTTAGATTTGGGGTTAGGCTTAAATTTTAGGATAGATTTGGGGTTAGGTTTAGATTTTAGGTTTAGATTTGGGGTTAGGTTTAGATTTGGGGTTAGGTTTAGATTTTAGGTTTAGATTTGGGGTTAGGTTTAGATTTTAGGTTTAGATTTGGGGTTAGGTTTAGATTTGGGATTAGGTTTAGATTTGGGGTTAGGTTTAGATTTTAGGTTTAGATTTGGGGTTAGGTTTAGATTTTAGGTTTAGATTTGGGGTTAGATTTGGGGTTAGGCTTAGATTTGGGGTTAGGTTTAGATTTGGGGTTAGGTTTAGATTTTAGGTTTAGATTTGGGGTTAGGTTTAGATTTTCGGTTTAGATTTGGGGTTAGGTTTAGATTTTCGGTTTAGATTTGGGGTTAGGTTTAGATTTGGGGTTAGGTTTAGATTTTAGGTTTAGATTTGGGGTTAGATTTGGGGTTAGGTTTAGATTTGGGGTTAGGTTTAGATTTGGGGTTAGGTTTAGATTTTAGGTTTAGATTTGGGGTTAGGTTTAGATTTGGGGTTAGGTTTAGATTTTAGGTTTAGATTTGGGGTTAGATTTGGGGTTAGGTTTAGATTTGGGGTTAGGTTTAGATTTTAGGTTTAGATTTGGGGTTAGGTTTAGATTTGGGGTTAGGTTTAGATTTTCGGTTTAGATTTGGGGTTAGGTTTAGATTTGGGGTTAGATTTAGATTTTAGGTTTAGATTTGGGGTTAGGTTTAGATTTGGGGTTAGGTTTAGATTTTAGGTTTAGATTTGGGGTTAGGCTTAAATTTTAGGATAGATTTGGGGTTAGGTTTAGATTTTAGGTTTAGATTTGGGGTTAGGTTTAGATTTTAGGTTTAGATTTGGGGTTAGGTTTAGATTTGGGTTTAGGTTTAGATTTTCGGTTTATATTTGGGGTTAGGTTTAGATTTGGGGTTAGGTTTAGATTTTAGGTTTAGATTTGGGGTTAGGCTTAAATTTTAGGATAGATTTGGGGTTAGGTTTAGATTTTAGGTTTAGATTTGGGGTTAGGTTTAGATTTTAGGTTTAGATTTGGGGTTAGGTTTAGATTTGGGGTTAGGTTTAGATTTTAGGTTTAGATTTGGGGTTAGGTTTAGATTTTAGGTTTAGATTTGGGGTTAGGTTTAGATTTGGGATTAGGTTTAGATTTGGGGTTAGGTTTAGATTTTAGGTTTAGATTTGGGGTTAGGTTTAGATTTTAGGTTTAGATTTGGGGTTAGATTTGGGGTTAGGTTTAGATTTGGGGTTAGGTTTAGATTTGGGGTTAGGTTTAGATTTTAGGTTTAGATTTGGGGTTAGGTTTAGATTTGGGGTTAGGTTTAGATTTTAGGTTTAGATTTGGGGTTAGATTTGGGGTTAGGTTTAGATTTGGGGTTAGGTTTAGATTTGGGGTTAGGTTTAGATTCTAGGTTTAGATTTGGGGTTAGGTTTAGATTTGGGGTTAGGTTTAGATTTTCGGTTTAGATTTGGGGTTAGGTTTAGATTTGGGGTTAGATTTAGATTTTAGGTTTAGATTTTAGGTTAGGTTTAGATTTTAGGTTTAGATTTTAGGTTTAGATTTCGGGTTAGGTTTAGATTTTAGGTTTAGATTTGGGGTTAGGTTTAGATTTTAGGTTTAGATTTGGGGTTAGGTTTAGATTTTAGGTTTAGATTTGGGTTTAGGTTTAGATTTGGGGTTAGGTTTAGATTTTAGGTTTAGATTTGGGGTTAGGTTTAGATTTTAGGTTTAGATTTGGGGTTAGGTTTAGATTTTAGGTTTAGATTTGGGGTTAGGTTTAGATTTTTGGTTAGGTTTAGATTTTAGGTTTAGATTTTAGGTTTAGATTTGGGGTTAGGTTTAGATTTGGGGTTAGGTTTAGATTTTAGGTTTAGATTTGGGGTTAGGTTTAGATTTTAGGTTTAGATTTGGGGTTAGGTTTAGATTTGGGGTATAGATTTGGGGTTAGGTTTAGATTTTAGGTTAGGTTTAGATTTTAGGTTTAGATTTGGGGTTAGGTTTAGATTTGGGGTTAGGTTTAGATTTTAGGTTTAGATTTCGGTTTAGGTTTAGATTTTCGGTTTATATTTGGGGTTAGGTTTAGATTTGGGGTTAGGTTTAGATTTTAGGTTTAGATTTGGGGTTAGGCTTAAATTTTAGGATAGATTTGGGGTTAGGTTTAGATTTTAGGTTTAGATTTGGGGTTAGGTTTAGATTTGGGGTTAGGTTTAGATTTTAGGTTTAGATTTGGGGTTAGGTTTAGATTTTAGGTTTAGATTTGGGGTTAGGTTTAGATTTGGGATTAGGTTTAGATTTGGGGTTAGGTTTAGATTTTAGGTTTAGATTTGGGGTTAGGTTTAGATTTTAGGTTTAGATTTGGGGTTAGATTTGGGGTTAGGCTTAGATTTGGGGTTAGGTTTAGATTTGGGGTTAGGTTTAGATTTTAGGTTTAGATTTGGGGTTAGGTTTAGATTTTCGGTTTAGATTTGGGGTTAGGTTTAGATTTTCGGTTTAGATTTGGGGTTAGGTTTAGATTTGGGGTTAGGTTTAGATTTTAGGTTTAGATTTGGGGTTAGATTTGGGGTTAGGTTTAGATTTGGGGTTAGGTTTAGATTTGGGGTTAGGTTTAGATTTTAGGTTTAGATTTGGGGTTAGGTTTAGATTTGGGGTTAGGTTTAGATTTTAGGTTTAGATTTGGGGTTAGATTTGGGGTTAGGTTTAGATTTGGGGTTAGGTTTAGATTTTAGGTTTAGATTTGGGGTTAGGTTTAGATTTGGGGTTAGGTTTAGATTTTCGGTTTAGATTTGGGGTTAGGTTTAGATTTGGGGTTAGATTTAGATTTTAGGTTTAGATTTGGGGTTAGGTTTAGATTTGGGGTTAGGTTTAGATTTTAGGTTTAGATTTGGGGTTAGGTTTAGATTTTAGGTTAGGTTTAGATTTTAGGTTTAGATTTTAGGTTTAGATTTCGGGTTAGGTTTAGATTTTAGGTTTAGATTTGGGGTTAGGTTTAGATTTTAGGTTTAGATTTGGGGTTAGGTTTAGATTTGGGGTTAGGTTTAGATTTTAGGTTTAGATTTGGGGTTAGGTTTAGATTTTAGGTTTAGATTTGGGGTTAGGTTTAGATTTGAGGTTAGGTTTAGATTTTAGGTTTAGATTTGGGGTTAGGTTTAGATTTTAGGTTTAGATTTGGGGTTAGGTTTAGATTTTAGGTTTAGATTTTAGGTTTAGATTTGGGGTTAGGTTTAGATTTTAGGTTTAGATTTGTGATTAGGTTTAGATTTGGGGTAAGGTTTAGATTTTAGGTTTAGATTTGGGGTTAGGTTTAGATTTTAGGTTTAGATTTGGGGTTAGATTTGGGGTTAGGTTTAGATTTGGGGTTAGGTTTAGATTTGGTGTTATGTTTAGATTTTAGGTTTAGATTTTGGGTTAGGTTTAGATTTGGGGTTTAGATTTGGGGTTAGGTTTAGATTTTAGGTTTAGATTTGGGGTTAGGTTTAGATTTTAGGTTTAGATTTGGGGTTAGCTTTAGATTTTCGGTTTAGATTTGGAGTTAGGTTTAGATTTTAGGTTTAGATTTTAGGTTTAGATTTCGGGTTAGGTTTAGATTTTAGGTTTAGATTTGGGGTTAGGTTTAGATTTTAGGTTTAGATTTGGGGTTAGGTTTAGATTTTAGGTTTAGATTTGGGTTTAGGTTTAGATTTGGGGTTAGGTTTAGATTTTAGGTTTAGATTTGGGGTTAGGTTTAGATTTTAGGTTTAGATTTGGGGTTAGGTTTAGATTTTAGGTTTAGATTTGGGGTTAGGTTTAGATTTTTGGTTAGGTTTAGATTTTAGGTTTAGATTTGGGGTTAGGTTTAGATTTGGGGTTAGGTTTAGATTTTAGGTTTAGATTTGGGTTTAGGTTTAGATTTTCGGTTTATATTTGGGGTTAGGTTTTGATTTGGGGTTAGGTTTAGATTTTAGGTTTAGATTTGGGGTTAGGCTTAAATTTTAGGATAGATTTGGGGTTAGGTTTAGATTTTAGGTTTAGATTTGGGGTTAGGTTTAGATTTGGGGTTAGGTTTAGATTTTAGGTTTAGATTTGGGGTTAGGTTTAGATTTTAGGTTTAGATTTGGGGTTAGGTTTAGATTTTAGGTTTAGATTTGGGGTTAGGTTTAGATTTTAGGTTTAGATTTGGGGTTAGATTTGGGGTTAGGTTTAGATTTGGGGTTAGGTTTAGATTTGGGGTTAGGTTTAGATTTTCGGTTTAGATTTGGAGTTAGGTTTAGATTTTCGGTTTAGATTTGGGGTTAGGTTTAGATTTGGGGTTAGGTTTAGATTTTAGGTTTAGATTTGGGGTTAGGTTTAGATTTTAGGTTTAGATTTGGGGTTAGGTTTAGATTTGGGGTTAGGTTTAGATTTTAGGTTTAGATTTGGGGTTAGGTTTAGATTTTAGGTTTAGATTTGGGGTTAGGTTTAGATTTGAGGTTAGGTTTAGATTTTAGGTTTAGATTTGGGGTTAGGTTTAGATTTTAGGTTTAGATTTGGGGTTAGGTTTAGATTTTAGGTTTAGATTTTAGGTTTAGATTTGGGGTTAGGTTTAGATTTTAGGTTTAGATTTGTGATTAGGTTTAGATTTGGGGTAAGGTTTAGATTTTAGGTTTAGATTTGGGGTTAGGTTTAGATTTTAGGTTTAGATTTGGGGTTAGATTTGGGGTTAGGTTTAGATTTGGGGTTAGGTTTAGATTTGGTGTTATGTTTAGATTTTAGGTTTAGATTTTGGGTTAGGTTTAGATTTGGGGTTTAGATTTGGGGTTAGGTTTAGATTTTAGGTTTAGATTTGGGGTTAGGTTTAGATTTTAGGTTTAGATTTGGGGTTAGCTTTAGATTTTCGGTTTAGATTTGGAGTTAGGTTTAGATTTTAGGTTTAGATTTTAGGTTTAGATTTCGGGTTAGGTTTAGATTTTAGGTTTAGATTTGGGGTTAGGTTTAGATTTTAGGTTTAGATTTGGGGTTAGGTTTAGATTTTAGGTTTAGATTTGGGTTTAGGTTTAGATTTGGGGTTAGGTTTAGATTTTAGGTTTAGATTTGGGGTTAGGTTTAGATTTTAGGTTTAGATTTGGGGTTAGGTTTAGATTTTAGGTTTAGATTTGGGGTTAGGTTTAGATTTTTGGTTAGGTTTAGATTTTAGGTTTAGATTTGGGGTTAGGTTTAGATTTGGGGTTAGGTTTAGATTTTAGGTTTAGATTTGGGTTTAGGTTTAGATTTTCGGTTTATATTTGGGGTTAGGTTTTGATTTGGGGTTAGGTTTAGATTTTAGGTTTAGATTTGGGGTTAGGCTTAAATTTTAGGATAGATTTGGGGTTAGGTTTAGATTTTAGGTTTAGATTTGGGGTTAGGTTTAGATTTGGGGTTAGGTTTAGATTTTAGGTTTAGATTTGGGGTTAGGTTTAGATTTTAGGTTTAGATTTGGGGTTAGGTTTAGATTTTAGGTTTAGATTTGGGGTTAGGTTTAGATTTTAGGTTTAGATTTGGGGTTAGATTTGGGGTTAGGTTTAGATTTGGGGTTAGGTTTAGATTTGGGGTTAGGTTTAGATTTTCGGTTTAGATTTGGAGTTAGGTTTAGATTTTCGGTTTAGATTTGGGGTTAGGTTTAGATTTGGGGTTAGGTTTAGATTTTAGGTTTAGATTTGGGGTTAGGTTTAGATTTTAGGTTTAGATTTGGGGTTAGATTTGGGGTTAGGTTTAGATTTGGGGTTAGGTTTAGATTTGGGGTTAGGTTTAGATTTTAGGTTTAGATTTGGGGTTAGGTTTAGATTTGGGGTTAGGTTTAGATTTTAGGTTTAGATTTGGGGTTAGATTTGGGGTTAGGTTTAGATTTGGGGTTAGGTTTAGATTTGGGGTTAGGTTTAGATTTTAGGTTTAGATTTGGGGTTAGGTTTAGATTTGGGGTTAGGTTTAGATTTTCGGTTTAGATTTGGGGTTAGGTTTAGATTTGGGGTTAGATTTAGATTTTAGGTTTAGATTTGGGGTTAGGTTTAGATTTGGGGTTAGGTTTAGATTTTAGGTTTAGATTTGGGGTTAGGTTTAGATTTTAGGTTAGGTTTAGATTTTAGGTTTAGATTTTAGGTTTAGATTTCGGGTTAGGTTTAGATTTTAGGTTTAGATTTGGGGTTAGGTTTAGATTTTAGGTTTAGATTTGGGGTTAGGTTTAGATTTGGGGTTAGGTTTAGATTTTAGGTTTAGATTTGGGGTTAGGTTTAGATTTTAGGTTTAGATTTGGGGTTAGGTTTAGATTTGGGGTTAGGTTTAGATTTTAGGTTTAGATTTGGGGTTAGGTTTAGATTTGGGGTTAGGTTTAGATTTTAGGTTTAGATTTTAGGTTTAGATTTTAGGTTTAGATTTGGGGTTAGGTTTAGATTTTAGGTTTAGATTTGGGGTTAGGTTTAGATTTGGGGTTAGGTTTAGATTTTAGGTTTAGATTTGGGGTTAGGTTTAGATTTTAGGTTTAGATTTAGGGTTAGGTTTAGATTTGGGGTTAGGTTTAGATTTTAGGTTTAGATTTGGGGTTAGGTTTAGATTTTAGGTTAGGTTTAGATTTTAGGTTTAGATTTTAGGTTTAGATTTGCGGTTAGGTTTAGATTTTAGGTTTAGATTTGGGGTTAGGTTTAGATTTTAGGTTTAGATTTGGGGTTAGGTTTAGATTTTAGGTTTAGATTTGGGGTTAGGTTTAGATTTTAGGTTTAGATTTGGGGTTAGGTTTAGATTTGGGGTTAGGTTTAGATTTTAGGTTTAGATTTGGGGTTAGGTTTAGATTTTAGGTTTAGATTTGGGGTTAGGTTTAGATTTGGGGTATAGATTTGGGGTTAGGTTTAGATTTGGGGTTAGGTTTAGATTTTAGGTTTAGATTTGGGGTTAGGCTTAAATTTTAGGATAGATTTGGGGTTAGGTTTAGATTTTAGGTTTAGATTTGGGGTTAGGTTTAGATTTTAGGTTTAGATTTGGGGTTAGGTTTAGATTTGGGGTTAGGTTTAGATTTGGGGTTAGGTTTAGATTTTAGGTTTAGATTTGGGGTTAGGTTTAGATTTTAGGTTTAGATTTGGGGTTAGATTTGGGGTTAGGTTTAGATTTGGGGTTAGGTTTAGATTTGGGGTTAGGTTTAGATTTTCGGTTTAGATTTGGGGTTAGGTTTAGATTTTCGGTTTAGATTTGGGGTTAGGTTTAGATTTGGGGTTAGGTTTAGATTTTAGGTTTAGATTTGGGGTTAGGTTTAGATTTGAGGTTAGGTTTAGATTTTAGGTTTAGATTTGGGGTTAGGTTTAGATTTTAGGTTTAGATTTGGGGTTAGGTTTAGATTTTAGGTTTAGATTTTAGGTTTAGATTTGGGGTTAGGTTTAGATTTTAGGTTTAGATTTGTGATTAGGTTTAGATTTGGGGTAAGGTTTAGATTTTAGGTTTAGATTTGGGGTTAGGTTTAGATTTTAGGTTTAGATTTGGGGTTAGATTTGGGGTTAGGTTTAGATTTGGGGTTAGGTTTAGATTTGGTGTTATGTTTAGATTTTAGGTTTAGATTTGGGGTTAGGTTTAGATTTGGGGTTTAGATTTGGGGTTAGGTTTAGATTTTAGGTTTAGATTTGGGGTTAGGTTTAGATTTTAGGTTTAGATTTGGGGTTAGCTTTAGATTTTCGGTTTAGATTTGGAGTTAGGTTTAGATTTTAGGTTAGGTTTAGATTTTAGGTTTAGATTTTAGGTTTAGATTTGGGGTTAGGTTTAGATTTTAGGTTTAGATTTGGGGTTAGGTTTAGATTTTAGGTTTAGATTTGGGGTTAGGTTTAGATTTGGGGTTAGGTTTAGATTTTAGGTTTAGATTTGGGGTTAGGTTTAGATTTTAGGTTTAGATTTGGGGTTAGGTTTAGATTTGGGGTTAGGTTTAGATTTTAGGTTTAGATTTGGGGTTAGGTTTAGATTTGGGGTTAGGTTTAGATTTTAGGTTTAGATTTTAGGTTTAGATTTTAGGTTTAGATTTGGGGTTAGGTTTAGATTTTAGGTTTAGATTTGGGGTTAGGTTTAGATTTGGGGTTAGGTTTAGATTTTAGGTTTAGATTTGGGGTTAGGTTTAGATTTTAGGTTTAGATTTAGGGTTAGGTTTAGATTTGGGGTTAGGTTTAGATTTTAGGTTTAGATTTGGGGTTAGGTTTAGATTTTAGGTTAGGTTTAGATTTTAGGTTTAGATTTTAGGTTTAGATTTGCGGTTAGGTTTAGATTTTAGGTTTAGATTTGGGGTTAGGTTTAGATTTTAGGTTTAGATTTGGGGTTAGGTTTAGATTTTAGGTTTAGATTTGGGGTTAGGTTTAGATTTGGGGTTAGGTTTAGATTTTAGGTTTAGATTTGGGGTTAGGTTTAGATTTTAGGTTTAGATTTGGGGTTAGGTTTAGATTTGGGGTATAGATTTGGGGTTAGGTTTAGATTTGGGGTTAGGTTTAGATTTTAGGTTTAGATTTGGGGTTAGGCTTAAATTTTAGGATAGATTTGGGGTTAGGTTTAGATTTTAGGTTTAGATTTGGGGTTAGGTTTAGATTTTAGGTTTAGATTTGGGGTTAGGTTTAGATTTGGGGTTAGGTTTAGATTTGGGGTTAGGTTTAGATTTTAGGTTTAGATTTGGGGTTAGGTTTAGATTTTAGGTTTAGATTTGGGGTTAGATTTGGGGTTAGGTTTAGATTTGGGGTTAGGTTTAGATTTGGGGTTAGGTTTAGATTTGGGGTTAGGTTTAGATTTTCGGTTTAGATTTGGGGTTAGGTTTAGATTTTCGGTTTAGATTTGGGGTTAGGTTTAGATTTGGGGTTAGGTTTAGATTTTAGGTTTAGATTTGGGGTTAGGTTTAGATTTGAGGTTAGGTTTAGATTTTAGGTTTAGATTTGGGGTTAGGTTTAGATTTTAGGTTTAGATTTGGGGTTAGGTTTAGATTTTAGGTTTAGATTTTAGGTTTAGATTTGGGGTTAGGTTTAGATTTTAGGTTTAGATTTGTGATTAGGTTTAGATTTGGGGTAAGGTTTAGATTTTAGGTTTAGATTTGGGGTTAGGTTTAGATTTTAGGTTTAGATTTGGGGTTAGATTTGGGGTTAGGTTTAGATTTGGGGTTAGGTTTAGATTTGGTGTTATGTTTAGATTTTAGGTTTAGATTTGGGGTTAGGTTTAGATTTGGGGTTTAGATTTGGGGTTAGGTTTAGATTTTAGGTTTAGATTTGGGGTTAGGTTTAGATTTTAGGTTTAGATTTGGGGTTAGCTTTAGATTTTCGGTTTAGATTTGGAGTTAGGTTTAGATTTTAGGTTAGGTTTAGATTTTAGGTTTAGATTTTAGGTTTAGATTTCGGGTTAGGTTTAGATTTTAGGTTTAGATTTGGGGTTAGGTTTAGATTTTAGGTTTAGATTTGGGGTTAGGTTTAGATTTTAGGTTTAGATTTGGGTTTAGGTTTAGATTTGGGGTTAGGTTTAGATTTTAGGTTTAGATTTGGAGTTAGGTTTAGATTTTAGGTTTAGATTTGGGGTTAGGTTTAGATTTTAGGTTTAGATTTGGGGTTAGGTTTAGATTTTTGGTTAGGTTTAGATTTTAGGTTTAGATTTTAGGTTTAGATTTGGGGTTAGGTTTAGATTTGGGGTTAGGTTTAGATTTTAGGTTTAGATTTGGGGTTAGGTTTAGATTTTAGGTTTAGATTTGGGGTTAGGTTTAGATTTGGGGTATAGATTTGGGGTTAGGTTTAGATTTTAGGTTAGGTTTAGATTTTAGGTTTAGATTTGGGGTTAGGTTTAGATTTGGGGTTAGGTTTAGATTTTAGGTTTAGATTTGGGTTTAGGTTTAGATTTTCGGTTTATATTTGGGGTTAGGTTTAGATTTGGGGTTAGGTTTAGATTTTAGGTTTAGATTTGGGGTTAGGCTTAAATTTTAGGATAGATTTGGGGTTAGGTTTAGATTTTAGGTTTAGATTTGGGGTTAGGTTTAGATTTTAGGTTTAGATTTGGGGTTAGGTTTAGATTTGAGGTTAGGTTTAGATTTTAGGTTTAGATTTGGGGTTAGGTTTAGATTTTAGGTTTAGATTTGGGGTTAGGTTTAGATTTTAGGTTTAGATTTTAGGTTTAGATTTGGGGTTAGGTTTAGATTTTAGGTTTAGATTTGTGATTAGGTTTAGATTTGGGGTAAGGTTTAGATTTTAGGTTTAGATTTGGGGTTAGGTTTAGATTTTAGGTTTAGATTTGGGGTTAGATTTGGGGTTAGGTTTAGATTTGGGGTTAGGTTTAGATTTGGTGTTATGTTTAGATTTTAGGTTTAGATTTTGGGTTAGGTTTAGATTTGGGGTTTAGATTTGGGGTTAGGTTTAGATTTTAGGTTTAGATTTGGGGTTAGGTTTAGATTTTAGGTTTAGATTTGGGGTTAGCTTTAGATTTTCGGTTTAGATTTGGAGTTAGGTTTAGATTTTAGGTTAGGTTTAGATTTTAGGTTTATATTTTAGGTTTTGATTTCGGGTTAGGTTTAGATTTTAGGTTTAGATTTGGGGTTAGGTTTAGATTTTAGGTTTAGATTTGGGGTTAGGTTTAGATTTTAGGTTTAGATTTGGGTTTAGGTTTAGATTTGGGGTTAGGTTTAGATTTTAGGTTTAGATTTGGGGTTAGGTTTAGATTTTAGGTTTAGATTTGGGGTTAGGTTTAGATTTTAGGTTTAGATTTGGGGTTAGGTTTAGATTTTTGGTTAGGTTTAGATTTTAGGTTTAGATTTGGGGTTAGGTTTAGATTTGGGGTTAGGTTTAGATTTTAGGTTTAGATTTGGGTTTAGGTTTAGATTTTCGGTTTATATTTGGGGTTAGGTTTAGATTTGGGGTTAGGTTTAGATTTTAGGTTTAGATTTGGTGTTAGGCTTAAATTTTAGGATAGATTTGGGGTTAGGTTTAGATTTTAGGTTTAGATTTGGGGTTAGGTTTAGATTTTAGGTTTAGATTTGGGGTTAGGTTTAGATTTGGGGTTAGGTTTAGATTTTAGGTTTAGATTTGGGGTTAGGTTTAGATTTTAGGTTTAGATTTGGGGTTAGGTTTAGATTTGGGGTTAGGTTTAGATTTTAGGTTTAGATTTGGGGTTAGGTTTAGATTTTAGGTTTAGATTTGGGGTTAGATTTGGGGTTAGGTTTAGATTTGGGGTTAGGTTTAGATTTGGGGTTAGGTTTAGATTTTCGGTTTAGATTTGGAGTTAGGTTTAGATTTTCGGTTTAGATTTGGGGTTAGGTTTAGATTTGGGGTTAGGTTTAGATTTTAGGTTTAGATTTGGGGTTAGGTTTAGATTTTAGGTTTAGATTTGGGGTTAGGTTTAGATTTTAGGTTTAGATTTGGGTTTAGGTTTAGATTTGGGATTAGGTTTAGATTTGGGGTTAGGTTTAGATTTTAGGTTTAGATTTGGGGTTAGGTTTAGATTTTAGGTTTAGATTTGGGGTTAGATTTGGGGTTAGGTTTAGATTTGGGGTTAGGTTTAGATTTGGGGTTAGGTTTAGATTTTAGGTTTAGATTTGGGGTTAGGTTTAGATTTTCGGTTTAGATTTGGGGTTAGGTTTAGATTTTAGGTTTAGATTTTAGGTTTAGATTTGGGGTTAGGTTTAGATTTTAGGTTTAGATTTGTGATTAGGTTTAGATTTGGGGTAAGGTTTAGATTTTAGGTTTAGATTTGGGGTTAGGTTTAGATTTTAGGTTTAGATTTGGGGTTAGATTTGGGGTTAGGTTTAGATTTGGGGTTAGGTTTAGATTTGGTGTTATGTTTAGATTTTAGGTTTAGATTTTGGGTTAGGTTTAGATTTGGGGTTTAGATTTGGGGTTAGGTTTAGATTTTAGGTTTAGATTTGGGGTTAGGTTTAGATTTTAGGTTTAGATTTGGGGTTAGCTTTAGATTTTCGGTTTAGATTTGGAGTTAGGTTTAGATTTTAGGTTAGGTTTAGATTTTAGGTTTATATTTTAGGTTTTGATTTCGGGTTAGGTTTAGATTTTAGGTTTAGATTTGGGGTTAGGTTTAGATTTTAGGTTTAGATTTGGGGTTAGGTTTAGATTTTAGGTTTAGATTTGGGTTTAGGTTTAGATTTGGGGTTAGGTTTAGATTTTAGGTTTAGATTTGGGGTTAGGTTTAGATTTTAGGTTTAGATTTGGGGTTAGGTTTAGATTTTAGGTTTAGATTTGGGGTTAGGTTTAGATTTTTGGTTAGGTTTAGATTTTAGGTTTAGATTTGGGGTTAGGTTTAGATTTGGGGTTAGGTTTAGATTTTAGGTTTAGATTTGGGTTTAGGTTTAGATTTTCGGTTTATATTTGGGGTTAGGTTTAGATTTGGGGTTAGGTTTAGATTTTAGGTTTAGATTTGGTGTTAGGCTTAAATTTTAGGATAGATTTGGGGTTAGGTTTAGATTTTAGGTTTAGATTTGGGGTTAGGTTTAGATTTTAGGTTTAGATTTGGGGTTAGGTTTAGATTTGGGGTTAGGTTTAGATTTTAGGTTTAGATTTGGGGTTAGGTTTAGATTTTAGGTTTAGATTTGGGGTTAGGTTTAGATTTGGGGTTAGGTTTAGATTTTAGGTTTAGATTTGGGGTTAGGTTTAGATTTTAGGTTTAGATTTGGGGTTAGATTTGGGGTTAGGTTTAGATTTGGGGTTAGGTTTAGATTTGGGGTTAGGCTTAGATTTTCGGTTTAGATTTGGAGTTAGGTTTAGATTTTCGGTTTAGATTTGGGGTTAGGTTTAGATTTGGGGTTAGGTTTAGATTTTAGGTTTAGATTTGGGGTTAGGTTTAGATTTTAGGTTTAGATTTGGGGTTAGGTTTAGATTTTAGGTTTAGATTTGGGTTTAGGTTTAGATTTGGGATTAGGTTTAGATTTGGGGTTAGGTTTAGATTTTAGGTTTAGATTTGGGGTTAGGTTTAGATTTTAGGTTTAGATTTGGGGTTAGATTTGGGGTTAGGTTTAGATTTGGGGTTAGGTTTAGATTTGGGGTTAGGTTTAGATTTTAGGTTTAGATTTGGGGTTAGGTTTAGATTTTCGGTTTAGATTTGGGGTTAGGTTTAGATTTTCGGTTTAGATTTGGGGTTAGGTTTAGATTTGGGGTTAGGTTTAGATTTTAGGTTTAGATTTGGGGTTAGATTTGGGGTTAGGTTTAGATTTGGGGTTAGGTTTAGATTTTAGGTTTAGATTTGGGGTTAGGTTTAGATTTGGGGTTAGGTTTAGATTTTAGGTTTAGATTTGGGGTTAGATTTGGGGTTAGGTTTAGATTTGGGGTTAGGTTTAGATTTTAGGTTTAGATTTGGGGTTAGGTTTAGATTTGGGGTTAGGTTTAGATTTTCGGTTTAGATTTGGGGTTAGGTTTAGATTTGGGGTTAGATTTAGATTTTAGGTTTAGATTTGGGGTTAGGTTTAGATTTGGGGTTAGGTTTAGATTTTAGGTTTAGATTTGGGGTTAGGTTTAGATTTTAGGTTAGGTTTAGATTTTAGGTTTAGATTTTAGGTTTAGATTTCGGGTTAGGTTTAGATTTTAGGTTTAGATTTGGGGTTAGGTTTAGATTTTAGGTTTAGATTTGGGGTTAGGTTTAGATTTGGGGTTAGGTTTAGATTTTAGGTTTAGATTTGGGGTTAGGTTTAGATTTTAGGTTTAGATTTGGGGTTAGGTTTAGATTTGAGGTTAGGTTTAGATTTTAGGTTTAGATTTGGGGTTAGGTTTAGATTTTAGGTTTAGATTTGGGGTTAGGTTTAGATTTTAGGTTTAGATTTTAGGTTTAGATTTGGGGTTAGGTTTAGATTTTAGGTTTAGATTTGTGATTAGGTTTAGATTTGGGGTAAGGTTTAGATTTTAGGTTTAGATTTGGGGTTAGGTTTAGATTTTAGGTTTAGATTTGGGGTTAGATTTGGGGTTAGGTTTAGATTTGGGGTTAGGTTTAGATTTGGTGTTATGTTTAGATTTTAGGTTTAGATTTTGGGTTAGGTTTAGATTTGGGGTTTAGATTTGGGGTTAGGTTTAGATTTTAGGTTTAGATTTGGGGTTAGGTTTAGATTTTAGGTTTAGATTTGGGGTTAGCTTTAGATTTTCGGTTTAGATTTGGAGTTAGGTTTAGATTTTAGGTTAGGTTTAGATTTTAGGTTTAGATTTTAGGTTTAGATTTCGGGTTAGGTTTAGATTTTAGGTTTAGATTTGGGGTTAGGTTTAGATTTTAGGTTTAGATTTGGGGTTAGGTTTAGATTTTAGGTTTAGATTTGGGTTTAGGTTTAGATTTGGGGTTAGGTTTAGATTTTAGGTTTAGATTAGGGGTTAGGTTTAGATTTTAGGTTTAGATTTGGGGTTAGGTTTAGATTTTAGGTTTAGATTTGGGGTTAGGTTTAGATTTTTGGTTAGGTTTAGATTTTAGGTTTAGATTTGGGGTTAGGTTTAGATTTGGGGTTAGGTTTAGATTTTAGGTTTAGATTTGGGTTTAGGTTTAGATTTTCGGTTTAGATTTGGGGTTAGGTTTAGATTTGGGGTTAGGTTTAGATTTTAGGTTTAGATTTGGGGTTAGGTTTAAATTTTAGGATAGATTTGGGGTTAGGTTTAGATTTTAGGTTTAGATTTGGGGTTAGGTTTAGATTTTAGGTTTAGATTTGGGGTTAGGTTTAGATTTGGGGTTAGGTTTAGATTTTAGGTTTAGATTTGGGGTTAGGTTTAGATTTTAGGTTTAGATTTGGGGTTAGGTTTAGATTTGGGGTTAGGTTTAGATTTTAGGTTTAGATTTGGGGTTAGGTTTAGATTTTAGGTTTAGATTTGGGGTTAGATTTGGGGTTAGGTTTAGATTTGGGGTTAGGTTTAGATTTGGGGTTAGGTTTAGATTTTCGGTTTAGATTTGGAGTTAGGTTTAGATTTTCGGTTTAGATTTGGGGTTAGGTTTAGATTTGGGGTTAGGTTTAGATTTTAGGTTTAGATTTGGGGTTAGGTTTAGATTTTAGGTTTAGATTTGGGGTTAGATTTGGGGTTAGGTTTAGATTTGGGGTTAGGTTTAGATTTGGGGTTAGGTTTAGATTTTAGGTTTAGATTTGGGGTTAGGTTTAGATTTGGGGTTAGGTTTAGATTTTAGGTTTAGATTTGGGGTTAGATTTGGGGTTAGGTTTAGATTTGGGGTTAGGTTTAGATTTGGGGTTAGGTTTAGATTTTAGGTTTAGATTTGGGGTTAGGTTTAGATTTGGGGTTAGGTTTAGATTTTCGGTTTAGATTTGGGGTTAGGTTTAGATTTGGGGTTAGATTTAGATTTTAGGTTTAGATTTGGGGTTAGGTTTAGATTTGGGGTTAGGTTTAGATTTTAGGTTTAGATTTGGGGTTAGGTTTAGATTTTAGGTTAGGTTTAGATTTTAGGTTTAGATTTTAGGTTTAGATTTCGGGTTAGGTTTAGATTTTAGGTTTAGATTTGGGGTTAGGTTTAGATTTTAGGTTTAGATTTGGGGTTAGGTTTAGATTTGGGGTTAGGTTTAGATTTTAGGTTTAGATTTGGGGTTAGGTTTAGATTTTAGGTTTAGATTTGGGGTTAGGTTTAGATTTGGGGTTAGGTTTAGATTTTAGGTTTAGATTTTAGGTTTAGTTTTTAGGTTTAGATTTGGGGTTAGGTTTAGATTTTAGGTTTAGATTTGGGGTTAGGTTTAGATTTGGGGTTAGGTTTAGATTTTAGGTTTAGATTTGGGGTTAGGTTTAGATTTTAGGTTTAGATTTGGGGTTAGGTTTAGATTTGGGGTATAGATTTGGGGTTAGGTTTAGATTTGGGGTTAGGTTTAGATTTTAGGTTTATATTTGGGGTTAGGCTTAAATTTTAGGATAGATTTGGGGTTAGGTTTAGATTTGGGGTTTAGATTTGGGGTTAGGTTTAGATTTTAGGTTTAGATTTGGGGTTAGGTTTAGATTTTAGGTTTAGATTTGGGGTTAGGTTTAGATTTGGGGTTAGGTTTAGATTTTAGGTTTAGATTTGGGGTTAGGTTTAGATTTTAGGTTTAGATTTGGGGTTAGATTTGGGGTTAGGTTTAGATTTGGGGTTAGGTTTAGATTTGGGGTTAGGTTTAGATTTTCGGTTTAGATTTGGGGTTAGGTTTAGATTTTCGGTTTAGATTTGGGGTTAGGTTTAGATTTGGGGTTAGGTTTAGATTTTAGGTTTAGATTTGGGGTTAGGTTTAGATTTGAGGTTAGGTTTAGATTTTAGGTTTAGATTTGGGGTTAGGTTTAGATTTTAGGTTTAGATTTGGGGTTAGGTTTAGATTTTAGGTTTAGATTTTAGGTTTAGATTTGGGGTTAGGTTTAGATTTTAGGTTTAGATTTGTGATTAGGTTTAGATTTGGGGTAAGGTTTAGATTTTAGGTTTAGATTTGGGGTTAGGTTTAGATTTTAGGTTTAGATTTGGGGTTAGATTTGGGGTTAGGTTTAGATTTGGGGTTAGGTTTAGATTTGGTGTTATGTTTAGATTTTAGGTTTAGATTTGGGGTTAGGTTTAGATTTTAGGTTTAGATTTGGGGTTAGCTTTAGATTTTCGGTTTAGATTTGGAGTTAGGTTTAGATTTTAGGTTAGGTTTAGATTTTAGGTTTAGATTTTAGGTTTAGATTTCGGGTTAGGTTTAGATTTTAGGTTTAGATTTGGGGTTAGGTTTAGATTTTAGGTTTAGATTTGGGGTTAGGTTTAGATTTTAGGTTTAGATTTGGGTTTAGGTTTAGATTTGGGGTTAGGTTTAGATTTTAGGTTTAGATTTGGGGTTAGGTTTAGATTTTAGGTTTAGATTTGGGGTTAGGTTTAGATTTTAGGTTTAGATTTGGGTTTAGGTTTAGATTTGGGGTTAGGTTTAGATTTTAGGTTTAGATTTGGGGTTAGGTTTAGATTTTAGGTTTAGATTTGGGGTTAGGTTTAGATTTTAGGTTTAGATTTGGGGTTAGGTTTAGATTTTTGGTTAGGTTTAGATTTTAGGTTTAGATTTTAGGTTTAGATTTGGGGTTAGGTTTAGATTTGGGGTTAGGTTTAGATTTTAGGTTTAGATTTGGGGTTAGGTTTAGATTTTAGGTTTAGATTTGGGGTTAGGTTTAGATTTGGGGTATAGATTTGGGGTTAGGTTTAGATTTTAGGTTAGGTTTAGATTTTAGGTTTAGATTTGGGGTTAGGTTTAGATTTGGGGTTAGGTTTAGATTTTAGGTTTAGACTTGGGTTTAGGTTTAGATTTTCGGTTTATATTTGGGGTTAGGTTTAGATTTGGGGTTAGGTTTAGATTTTAGGTTTAGATTTGGGGTTAGGCTTAAATTTTAGGATAGATTTGGGGTTAGGTTTAGATTTTAGGTTTAGATTTGGGGTTAGGTTTAGATTTTAGGTTTAGATTTGGGGTTAGGTTTAGATTTGGGGTTAGGTTTAGATTTTAGGTTTAGATTTGGGGTTAGGTTTAGATTTTAGGTTTAGATTTGGGGTTAGGTTTAGATTTGGGATTAGGTTTAGATTTGGGGTTAGGTTTAGATTTTAGGTTTAGATTTGGGGTTAGGTTTAGATTTTAGGTTTAGATTTGGGGTTAGATTTGGGGTTAGGCTTAGATTTGGGGTTAGGTTTAGATTTGGGGTTAGGTTTAGATTTTAGGTTTAGATTTGGGGTTAGGTTTAGATTTTCGGTTTAGATTTGGGGTTAGGTTTAGATTTTCGGTTTAGATTTGGGGTTAGGTTTAGATTTGGGGTTAGGTTTAGATTTTAGGTTTAGATTTGGGGTTAGATTTGGGGTTAGGTTTAGATTTGGGGTTAGGTTTAGATTTGGGGTTAGGTTTAGATTTTAGGTTTAGATTTGGGGTTAGGTTTAGATTTGGGGTTAGGTTTAGATTTTAGGTTTAGATTTGGGGTTAGATTTGGGGTTAGGTTTAGATTTGGGGTTAGGTTTAGATTTTAGGTTTAGATTTGGGGTTAGGTTTAGATTTGGGGTTAGGTTTAGATTTTCGGTTTAGATTTGGGGTTAGGTTTAGATTTGGGGTTAGATTTAGATTTTAGGTTTAGATTTGGGGTTAGGTTTAGATTTGGGGTTAGGTTTAGATTTTAGGTTTAGATTTGGGGTTAGGTTTAGATTTTAGGTTAGGTTTAGATTTTAGGTTTAGATTTTAGGTTTAGATTTCGGGTTAGGTTTAGATTTTAGGTTTAGATTTGTGGTTAGGTTTAGATTTTAGGTTTAGATTTGGGGTTAGGTTTAGATTTGGGGTTAGGTTTAGATTTTAGGTTTAGATTTGGGGTTAGGTTTAGATTTTAGGTTTAGATTTGGGGTTAGGTTTAGATTTGAGGTTAGGTTTAGATTTTAGGTTTAGATTTGGGGTTAGGTTTAGATTTTAGGTTTAGATTTGGGGTTAGGTTTAGATTTTAGGTTTAGATTTTAGGTTTAGATTTGGGGTTAGGTTTAGATTTTAGGTTTAGATTTGTGATTAGGTTTAGATTTGGGGTAAGGTTTAGATTTTAGGTTTAGATTTGGGGTTAGGTTTAGATTTTAGGTTTAGATTTGGGGTTAGATTTGGGGTTAGGTTTAGATTTGGGGTTAGGTTTAGATTTGGTGTTATGTTTAGATTTTAGGTTTAGATTTTGGGTTAGGTTTAGATTTGGGGTTTAGATTTGGGGTTAGGTTTAGATTTTAGGTTTAGATTTGGGGTTAGGTTTAGATTTTAGGTTTAGATTTGGGGTTAGCTTTAGATTTTCGGTTTAGATTTGGAGTTAGGTTTAGATTTTAGGTTTAGATTTTAGGTTTAGATTTCGGGTTAGGTTTAGATTTTAGGTTTAGATTTGGGGTTAGGTTTAGATTTTAGGTTTAGATTTGGGGTTAGGTTTAGATTTTAGGTTTAGATTTGGGTTTAGGTTTAGATTTGGGGTTAGGTTTAGATTTTAGGTTTAGATTTGGGGTTAGGTTTAGATTTTAGGTTTAGATTTGGGGTTAGGTTTAGATTTTTGGTTAGGTTTAGATTTTAGGTTTAGATTTGGGGTTAGGTTTAGATTTGGGGTTAGGTTTAGATTTTAGGTTTAGATTTGGGTTTAGGTTTAGATTTTCGGTTTATATTTGGGGTTAGGTTTTGATTTGGGGTTAGGTTTAGATTTTAGGTTTAGATTTGGGGTTAGGCTTAAATTTTAGGATAGATTTGGGGTTAGGTTTAGATTTTAGGTTTAGATTTGGGGTTAGGTTTAGATTTTAGGTTTAGATTTGGGGTTAGGTTTAGATTTGGGGTTAGGTTTAGATTTTAGGTTTAGATTTGGGGTTAGGTTTAGATTTTAGGTTTAGATTTGGGGTTAGGTTTAGATTTGGGGTTAGGTTTAGATTTTAGGTTTAGATTTGGGGTTAGGTTTAGATTTTAGGTTTAGATTTGGGGTTAGATTTGGGGTTAGGTTTAGATTTGGGGTTAGGTTTAGATTTGGGGTTAGGTTTAGATTTTCGGTTTAGATTTGGAGTTAGGTTTAGATTTTCGGTTTAGATTTGGGGTTAGGTTTAGATTTGGGGTTAGGTTTAGATTTTAGGTTTAGATTTGGGGTTAGGTTTAGATTTTAGGTTTAGATTTGGGGTTAGATTTGGGGTTAGGTTTAGATTTGGGGTTAGGTTTAGATTTGGGGTTAGGTTTAGATTTGGGGTTTAGATTTGGGGTTAGGTTTAGATTTGGGGTTAGGTTTAGATTTTAGGTTTAGATTTGGGGTTAGATTTGGGGTTAGGTTTAGATTTGGGGTTAGGTTTAGATTTGGGGTTAGGTTTAGATTTTAGGTTTAGATTTGGGGTTAGGTTTAGATTTGGGGTTAGGTTTAGATTTTCGGTTTAGATTTGGGGTTAGGTTTAGATTTGGGGTTAGATTTAGATTTTAGGTTTAGATTTGGGGTTAGGTTTAGATTTGGGGTTAGGTTTAGATTTTAGGTTTAGATTTGGGGTTAGGTTTAGATTTTAGGTTTAGATTTTAGGTTTAGATTTCGGGTTAGGTTTAGATTTTAGGTTTAGATTTGGGGTTAGGTTTAGATTTTAGGTTTAGATTTGGGGTTAGGTTTAGATTTGGGGTTAGGTTTAGATTTTAGGTTTAGATTTGGGGTTAGGTTTAGATTTTAGGTTTAGATTTGGGGTTAGGTTTAGATTTGGGGTTAGGTTTAGATTTTAGGTTTAGATTTGGGGTTAGGTTTAGATTTGGGGTTAGGTTTAGATTTTAGGTTTAGATTTTAGGTTTAGATTTTAGGTTTAGATTTGGGGTTAGGTTTAGATTTTAGGTTTAGATTTGGGGTTAGGTTTAGATTTGGGGTTAGGTTTAGATTTTAGGTTTAGATTTGGGGTTAGGTTTAGATTTTAGGTTTAGATTTAGGGTTAGGTTTAGATTTGGGGTTAGGTTTAGATTTTAGGTTTAGATTTGGGGTTAGGTTTAGATTTTAGGTTAGGTTTAGATTTTAGGTTTAGATTTTAGGTTTAGATTTGCGGTTAGGTTTAGATTTTAGGTTTAGATTTGGGGTTAGGTTTAGATTTTAGGTTTAGATTTGGGGTTAGGTTTAGATTTTAGGTTTAGATTTGGGGTTAGGTTTAGATTTTAGGTTTAGATTTGGGGTTAGGTTTAGATTTGGGGTTAGGTTTAGATTTTAGGTTTAGATTTGGGGTTAGGTTTAGATTTTAGGTTTAGATTTGGGGTTAGGTTTAGATTTGGGGTATAGATTTGGGGTTAGGTTTAGATTTGGGGTTAGGTTTAGATTTTAGGTTTAGATTTGGGGTTAGGCTTAAATTTTAGGATAGATTTGGGGTTAGGTTTAGATTTTAGGTTTAGATTTGGGGTTAGGTTTAGATTTTAGGTTTAGATTTGGGGTTAGGTTTAGATTTGGGGTTAGGTTTAGATTTGGGGTTAGGTTTAGATTTTAGGTTTAGATTTGGGGTTAGGTTTAGATTTTAGGTTTAGATTTGGGGTTAGATTTGGGGTTAGGTTTAGATTTGGGGTTAGGTTTAGATTTGGGGTTAGGTTTAGATTTGGGGTTAGGTTTAGATTTTCGGTTTAGATTTGGGGTTAGGTTTAGATTTTCGGTTTAGATTTGGGGTTAGGTTTAGATTTGGGGTTAGGTTTAGATTTTAGGTTTAGATTTGGGGTTAGGTTTAGATTTGAGGTTAGGTTTAGATTTTAGGTTTAGATTTGGGGTTAGGTTTAGATTTTAGGTTTAGATTTGGGGTTAGGTTTAGATTTTAGGTTTAGATTTTAGGTTTAGATTTGGGGTTAGGTTTAGATTTTAGGTTTAGATTTGTGATTAGGTTTAGATTTGGGGTAAGGTTTAGATTTTAGGTTTAGATTTGGGGTTAGGTTTAGATTTTAGGTTTAGATTTGGGGTTAGATTTGGGGTTAGGTTTAGATTTGGGGTTAGGTTTAGATTTGGTGTTATGTTTAGATTTTAGGTTTAGATTTGGGGTTAGGTTTAGATTTGGGGTTTAGATTTGGGGTTAGGTTTAGATTTTAGGTTTAGATTTGGGGTTAGCTTTAGATTTTCGGTTTAGATTTGGAGTTAGGTTTAGATTTTAGGTTAGGTTTAGATTTTAGGTTTAGATTTTAGGTTTAGATTTCGGGTTAGGTTTAGATTTTAGGTTTAGATTTGGGGTTAGGTTTAGATTTTAGGTTTAGATTTGGGGTTAGGTTTAGATTTTAGGTTTAGATTTGGGTTTAGGTTTAGATTTGGGGTTAGGTTTAGATTTTAGGTTTAGATTTGGAGTTAGGTTTAGATTTTAGGTTTAGATTTGGGGTTAGGTTTAGATTTTAGGTTTAGATTTGGGGTTAGGTTTAGATATTTGGTTAGGTTTAGATTTTAGGTTTAGATTTTAGGTTTAGATTTGGGGTTAGGTTTAGATTTGGGGTTAGGTTTAGATTTTAGGTTTAGATTTGGGGTTAGGTTTAGATTTTAGGTTTAGATTTGGGGTTAGGTTTAGATTTGGGGTATAGATTTGGGGTTAGGTTTAGATTTTAGGTTAGGTTTAGATTTTAGGTTTAGATTTGGGGTTAGGTTTAGATTTGGGGTTAGGTTTAGATTTTAGGTTTAGATTTGGGTTTAGGTTTAGATTTTCGGTTTATATTTGGGGTTAGGTTTAGATTTGGGGTTAGGTTTAGATTTTAGGTTTAGATTTGGGGTTAGGCTTAAATTTTAGGATAGATTTGGGGTTAGGTTTAGATTTTAGGTTTAGATTTGGGGTTAGGTTTAGATTTTAGGTTTAGATTTGGGGTTAGGTTTAGATTTGAGGTTAGGTTTAGATTTTAGGTTTAGATTTGGGGTTAGGTTTAGATTTTAGGTTTAGATTTGGGGTTAGGTTTAGATTTTAGGTTTAGATTTTAGGTTTAGATTTGGGGTTAGGTTTAGATTTTAGGTTTAGATTTGTGATTAGGTTTAGATTTGGGGTAAGGTTTAGATTTTAGGTTTAGATTTGGGGTTAGGTTTAGATTTTAGGTTTAGATTTGGGGTTAGATTTGGGGTTAGGTTTAGATTTGGTGTTATGTTTAGATTTTAGGTTTAGATTTTGGGTTAGGTTTAGATTTGGGGTTTAGATTTGGGGTTAGGTTTAGATTTTAGGTTTAGATTTGGGGTTAGGTTTAGATTTTAGGTTTAGATTTGGGGTTAGCTTTAGATTTTCGGTTTAGATTTGGAGTTAGGTTTAGATTTTAGGTTAGGTTTAGATTTTAGGTTTAGATTTTAGGTTTAGATTTCGGGTTAGGTTTAGATTTTAGGTTTAGATTTGGGGTTAGGTTTAGATTTTAGGTTTAGATTTGGGTTTAGGTTTAGATTTGGGGTTAGGTTTAGATTTTAGGTTTAGATTTGGGGTTAGGTTTAGATTTTAGGTTTAGATTTGGGGTTAGGTTTAGATTTTAGGTTTAGATTTGGGGTTAGGTTTAGATTTTTGGTTAGGTTTAGATTTTAGGTTTAGATTTGGGGTTAGGTTTAGATTTGGGGTTAGGTTTAGATTTTAGGTTTAGATTTGGGTTTAGGTTTAGATTTTCGGTTTATATTTGGGGTTAGGTTTAGATTTGGGGTTAGGTTTAGATTTTAGGTTTAGATTTGGTGTTAGGCTTAAATTTTAGGATAGATTTGGGGTTAGGTTTAGATTTTAGGTTTAGATTTGGGGTTAGGTTTAGATTTTAGGTTTAGATTTGGGGTTAGGTTTAGATTTGGGGTTAGGTTTAGATTTTAGGTTTAGATTTGGGGTTAGGTTTAGATTTTAGGTTTAGATTTGGGGTTAGGTTTAGATTTGAGGTTAGGTTTAGATTTTAGGTTTAGATTTGGGGTTAGGTTTAGATTTTAGGTTTAGATTTGGGGTTAGGTTTAGATTTTAGGTTTAGATTTTAGGTTTAGATTTGGGGTTAGGTTTAGATTTTAGGTTTAGATTTGTGATTAGGTTTAGATTTGGGGTAAGGTTTAGATTTTAGGTTTAGATTTGGGGTTAGGTTTAGATTTTAGGTTTAGATTTGGGGTTAGATTTGGGGTTAGGTTTAGATTTGGGGTTAGGTTTAGATTTGGTGTTATGTTTAGATTTTAGGTTTAGATTTTGGGTTAGGTTTAGATTTGGGGTTTAGATTTGGGGTTAGGTTTAGATTTTAGGTTTAGATTTGGGGTTAGGTTTAGATTTTAGGTTTAGATTTGGGGTTAGGTTTAGATTTTAGGTTAGGTTTAGATTTTAGGTTTAGATTTTAGGTTTAGATTTCGGGTTAGGTTTAGATTTTAGGTTTAGATTTGGGGTTAGGTTTAGATTTTAGGTTTAGATTTGGGGTTAGGTTTAGATTTTAGGTTTAGATTTGGAGTTAGGTTTAGATTTTAGGTTTAGATTTGGGGTTAGGTTTAGATTTTAGGTTTAGATTTGGGGTTAGGTTTAGATATTTGGTTAGGTTTAGATTTTAGGTTTAGATTTTAGGTTTAGATTTGGGGTTAGGTTTAGATTTGGGGTTAGGTTTAGATTTTAGGTTTAGATTTGGGGTTAGGTTTAGATTTTAGGTTTAGATTTGGGGTTAGGTTTAGATTTGGGGTATAGATTTGGGGTTAGGTTTAGATTTTAGGTTAGGTTTAGATTTTAGGTTTAGATTTGGGGTTAGGTTTAGATTTGGGGTTAGGTTTAGATTTTAGGTTTAGATTTGGGTTTAGGTTTAGATTTTCGGTTTATATTTGGGGTTAGGTTTAGATTTGGGGTTAGGTTTAGATTTTAGGTTTAGATTTGGGGTTAGGCTTAAATTTTAGGATAGATTTGGGGTTAGGTTTAGATTTTAGGTTTAGATTTGGGGTTAGGTTTAGATTTTAGGTTTACATTTGGGGTTAGGTTTAGATTTGAGGTTAGGTTTAGATTTTAGGTTTAGATTTGGGGTTAGGTTTAGATTTTAGGTTTAGATTTGGGGTTAGGTTTAGATTTTAGGTTTAGATTTTAGGTTTAGATTTGGGGTTAGGTTTAGATTTTAGGTTTAGATTTGTGATTAGGTTTAGATTTGGGGTAAGGTTTAGATTTTAGGTTTAGATTTGGGGTTAGGTTTAGATTTTAGGTTTAGATTTGGGGTTAGATTTGGGGTTAGGTTTAGATTTGGTGTTATGTTTAGATTTTAGGTTTAGATTTTGGGTTAGGTTTAGATTTGGGGTTTAGATTTGGGGTTAGGTTTAGATTTTAGGTTTAGATTTGGGGTTAGGTTTAGATTTTAGGTTTAGATTTGGGGTTAGCTTTAGATTTTCGGTTTAGATTTGGAGTTAGGTTTAGATTTTAGGTTAGGTTTAGATTTTAGGTTTAGATTTTAGGTTTAGATTTCGGGTTAGGTTTAGATTTTAGGTTTAGATTTGGGGTTAGGTTTAGATTTTAGGTTTAGATTTGGGTTTAGGTTTAGATTTGGGGTTAGGTTTAGATTTTAGGTTTAGATTTGGGGTTAGGTTTAGATTTTAGGTTTAGATTTGGGGTTAGGTTTAGATTTTAGGTTTAGATTTGGGGTTAGGTTTAGATTTTTGGTTAGGTTTAGATTTTAGGTTTAGATTTGGGGTTAGGTTTAGATTTGGGGTTAGGTTTAGATTTTAGGTTTAGATTTGGGTTTAGGTTTAGATTTTCGGTTTATATTTGGGGTTAGGTTTAGATTTGGGGTTAGGTTTAGATTTTAGGTTTAGATTTGGTGTTAGGCTTAAATTTTAGGATAGATTTGGGGTTAGGTTTAGATTTTAGGTTTAGATTTGGGGTTAGGTTTAGATTTTAGGTTTAGATTTGGGGTTAGGTTTAGATTTGGGGTTAGGTTTAGATTTTAGGTTTAGATTTGGGGTTAGGTTTAGATTTTAGGTTTAGATTTGGGGTTAGGTTTAGATTTGAGGTTAGGTTTAGATTTTAGGTTTAGATTTGGGGTTAGGTTTAGATTTTAGGTTTAGATTTGGGGTTAGGTTTAGATTTTAGGTTTAGATTTTAGGTTTAGATTTGGGGTTAGGTTTAGATTTTAGGTTTAGATTTGTGATTAGGTTTAGATTTGGGGTAAGGTTTAGATTTTAGGTTTAGATTTGGGGTTAGGTTTAGATTTTAGGTTTAGATTTGGGGTTAGATTTGGGGTTAGGTTTAGATTTGGGGTTAGGTTTAGATTTGGTGTTATGTTTAGATTTTAGGTTTAGATTTTGGGTTAGGTTTAGATTTGGGGTTTAGATTTGGGGTTAGGTTTAGATTTTAGGTTTAGATTTGGGGTTAGGTTTAGATTTTAGGTTTAGATTTGGGGTTAGCTTTAGATTTTCGGTTTAGATTTGGAGTTAGGTTTAGATTTTAGGTTAGGTTTAGATTTTAGGTTTAGATTTTAGGTTTAGATTTCGGGTTAGGTTTAGATTTTAGGTTTAGATTTGGGGTTAGGTTTAGATTTTAGGTTTAGATTTGGGGTTAGGTTTAGATTTTAGGTTTAGATTTGGGTTTAGGTTTAGATTTGGGGTTAGGTTTAGATTTTAGGTTTAGATTTGGGGTTAGGTTTAGATTTTTGGTTAGGTTTAGATTTTAGGTTTAGATTTGGGGTTAGGTTTAGATTTGGGGTTAGGTTTAGATTTTAGGTTTAGATTTGGGTTTAGGTTTAGATTTTCGGTTTATATTTGGGGTTAGGTTTAGATTTGGGGTTAGGTTTAGATTTTAGGTTTAGATTTGGGGTTAGGTTTAAATTTTAGGATAGATTTGGGGTTAGGTTTAGATTTTAGGTTTAGATTTGGGGTTAGGTTTAGATTTTAGGTTTAGATTTGGGGTTAGGTTTAGATTTGGGGTTAGGTTTAGATTTTAGGTTTAGATTTGGGGTTAGGTTTAGATTTTAGGTTTAGATTTGGGGTTAGGTTTAGATTTGGGGTTAGGTTTAGATTTTAGGTTTAGATTTGGGGTTAGGTTTAGATTTTAGGTTTAGATTTGGGGTTAGATTTGGGGTTAGGTTTAGATTTGGGGTTAGGTTTAGATTTGGGGTTAGGTTTAGATTTTCGGTTTAGATTTGGAGTTAGGTTTAGATTTTCGGTTTAGATTTGGGGTTAGGTTTAGATTTGGGGTTAGGTTTAGATTTTAGGTTTAGATTTGGGGTTAGGTTTAGATTTTAGGTTTAGATTTGGGGTTAGATTTGGGGTTAGGTTTAGATTTGGGGTTAGGTTTAGATTTGGGGTTAGGTTTAGATTTTAGGTTTAGATTTGGGGTTAGGTTTAGATTTGGGGTTAGGTTTAGATTTTAGGTTTAGATTTGGGGTTAGATTTGGGGTTAGGTTTAGATTTGGGGTTAGGTTTAGATTTGGGGTTAGGTTTAGATTTTAGGTTTAGATTTGGGGTTAGGTTTAGATTTGGGGTTAGGTTTAGATTTTCGGTTTAGATTTGGGGTTAGGTTTAGATTTGGGGTTAGATTTAGATTTTAGGTTTAGATTTGGGGTTAGGTTTAGATTTGGGGTTAGGTTTAGATTTTAGGTTTAGATTTGGGGTTAGGTTTAGATTTTAGGTTAGGTTTAGATTTTAGGTTTAGATTTTAGGTTTAGATTTCGGGTTAGGTTTAGATTTTAGGTTTAGATTTGGGGTTAGGTTTAGATTTTAGGTTTAGATTTGGGGTTAGGTTTAGATTTGGGGTTAGGTTTAGATTTTAGGTTTAGATTTGGGGTTAGGTTTAGATTTTAGGTTTAGATTTGGGGTTAGGTTTAGATTTTAGGTTTAGATTTGGGGTTAGGTTTAGATTTGGGGTTAGGTTTAGATTTTAGGTTTAGATTTTAGGTTTAGATTTTAGGTTTAGGTTTGGGGTTAGGTTTAGATTTTAGGTTTAGATTTGGGGTTAGGTTTAGATTTGGGGTTAGGTTTAGATTTTAGGTTTAGATTTGGGGTTAGGTTTAGATTTTAGGTTTAGATTTAGGGTTAGGTTTAGATTTGGGGTTAGGTTTAGATTTTAGGTTTAGATTTGGGGTTAGGTTTAGATTTTAGGTTAGGTTTAGATTTTAGGTTTATATTTTAGGTTTAGATTTGCGGTTAGGTTTAGATTTTAGGTTTAGATTTGGGGTTAGGTTTAGATTTTAGGTTTAGATTTGGGGTTAGGTTTAGATTTTAGGTTTAGATTTGGGGTTAGGTTTAGATTTTAGGTTTAGATTTGGGGTTAGGTTTAGATTTGGGGTTAGGTTTAGATTTTAGGTTTAGATTTGGGGTTAGGTTTAGATTTTAGGTTTAGATTTGGGGTTAGGTTTAGATTTGGGGTATAGATTTGGGGTTAGGTTTAGATTTGGGGTTAGGTTTAGATTTTAGGTTTATATTTGGGGTTAGGCTTAAATTTTAGGATAGATTTGGGGTTAGGTTTAGATTTTAGGTTTAGATTTGGGGTTAGGTTTATATTTTAGGTTTAGATTTGGGGTTAGGTTTAGATTTTAGGTTTAGATTTGGGGTTAGGTTTAGATTTGGGGTTAGGTTTAGATTTGGGGTTAGGTTTAGATTTTAGGTTTAGATTTGGGGTTAGGTTTAGATTTTAGGTTTAGATTTGGGGTTAGATTTGGGGTTAGGTTTAGATTTGGGGTTAGGTTTAGATTTGGGGTTAGGTTTAGATTTGGGGTTAGGTTTAGATTTTCGGTTTAGATTTGGGGTTAGGTTTAGATTTTCGGTTTAGATTTGGGGTTAGGTTTAGATTTGGGGTTAGGTTTAGATTTTAGGTTTAGATTTGGGGTTAGGTTTAGATTTGAGGTTAGGTTTAGATTTTAGGTTTAGATTTGGGGTTAGGTTTAGATTTTAGGTTTAGATTTGGGGTTAGGTTTAGATTTTAGGTTTAGATTTTAGGTTTAGATTTGGGGTTAGGTTTAGATTTTAGGTTTAGATTTGTGATTAGGTTTAGATTTGGGGTAAGGTTTAGATTTTAGGTTTAGATTTGGGGTTAGGTTTAGATTTTAGGTTTAGATTTGGGGTTAGATTTGGGGTTAGGTTTAGATTTGGGGTTAGGTTTAGATTTGGGGTTAGGTTTAGATTTTAGGTTTAGATTTGGGGTTAGGTTTAGATTTTAGGTTTAGATTTGGGGTTAGATTTGGGGTTAGGTTTAGATTTGGGGTTAGGTTTAGATTTGGGGTTAGGTTTAGATTTTCGGTTTAGATTTGGGGTTAGGTTTAGATTTTCGGTTTAGATTTGGGGTTAGGTTTAGATTTTCGGTTTAGATTTGGAGTTAGGTTTAGATTTTAGGTTAGGTTTAGATTTTAGGTTTAGATTTTAGGTTTAGATTTCGGGTTAGGTTTAGATTTTAGGTTTAGATTTGGGGTTAGGTTTAGATTTTAGGTTTAGATTTGGGGTTAGGTTTAGATTTTAGGTTTAGATTTGGGTTTAGGTTTAGATTTGGGGTTAGGTTTAGATTTTAGGTTTAGATTTGGGGTTAGGTTTAGATTTTTGGTTAGGTTTAGATTTTAGGTTTAGATTTGGGGTTAGGTTTAGATTTGGGGTTAGGTTTAGATTTTAGGTTTAGATTTGGGTTTAGGTTTAGATTTTCGGTTTATATTTGGGGTTAGGTTTAGATTTGGGGTTAGGTTTAGATTTTAGGTTTAGATTTGGGGTTAGGTTTAAATTTTAGGATAGATTTGGGGTTAGGTTTAGATTTTAGGTTTAGATTTGGGGTTAGGTTTAGATTTTAGGTTTAGATTTGGGGTTAGGTTTAGATTTGGGGTTAGGTTTAGATTTTAGGTTTAGATTTGGGGTTAGGTTTAGATTTTAGGTTTAGATTTGGGGTTAGGTTTAGATTTGGGGTTAGGTTTAGATTTTAGGTTTAGATTTGGGGTTAGGTTTAGATTTTAGGTTTAGATTTGGGGTTAGATTTGGGGTTAGGTTTAGATTTGGGGTTAGGTTTAGATTTGGGGTTAGGTTTAGATTTTCGGTTTAGATTTGGAGTTAGGTTTAGATTTTCGGTTTAGATTTGGGGTTAGGTTTAGATTTGGGGTTAGGTTTAGATTTTAGGTTTAGATTTGGGGTTAGGTTTAGATTTTAGGTTTAGATTTGGGGTTAGATTTGGGGTTAGGTTTAGATTTGGGGTTAGGTTTAGATTTGGGGTTAGGTTTAGATTTTAGGTTTAGATTTGGGGTTAGGTTTAGATTTTAGGTTTAGATTTGGGGTTAGATTTGGGGTTAGGTTTAGATTTGGGGTTAGGTTTAGATTTGGGGTTAGGTTTAGATTTTAGGTTTAGATTTGGGGTTAGGTTTAGATTTGGGGTTAGGTTTAGATTTTCGGTTTAGATTTGGGGTTAGGTTTAGATTTGGGGTTAGATTTAGATTTTAGGTTTAGATTTGGGGTTAGGTTTAGATTTGGGGTTAGGTTTAGATTTTAGGTTTAGATTTGGGGTTAGGTTTAGATTTTAGGTTTAGATTTTAGGTTTAGATTTCGGGTTAGGTTTAGATTTTAGGTTTAGATTTGGGGTTAGGTTTAGATTTTAGGTTTAGATTTGGGGTTAGGTTTAGATTTGGGGTTAGGTTTAGATTTTAGGTTTAGATTTGGGGTTAGGTTTAGATTTTAGGTTTAGATTTGGGGTTAGGTTTAGATTTTAGGTTTAGATTTGGGGTTAGGTTTAGATTTGGGGTTAGGTTTAGATTTTAGGTTTAGATTTTAGGTTTAGATTTTAGGTTTAGGTTTGGGGTTAGGTTTAGATTTTAGGTTTAGATTTGGGGTTAGGTTTAGATTTGGGGTTAGGTTTAGATTTTAGGTTTAGATTTGGGGTTAGGTTTAGATTTTAGGTTTAGGTTTAGGGTTAGGTTTAGATTTGGGGTTAGGTTTAGATTTTAGGTTTAGATTTGGGGTTAGGTTTAGATTTTAGGTTAGGTTTAGATTTTAGGTTTATATTTTAGGTTTAGATTTGCGGTTAGGTTTAGATTTTAGGTTTAGATTTGGGGTTAGGTTTAGATTTTAGGTTTAGATTTGGGGTTAGGTTTAGATTTTAGGTTTAGATTTGGGGTTAGGTTTAGATTTTAGGTTTAGATTTGGGGTTAGGTTTAGATTTGGGGTTAGGTTTAGATTTTAGGTTTAGATTTGGGGTTAGGTTTAGATTTTAGGTTTAGATTTGGGGTTAGGTTTAGATTTGGGGTATAGATTTGGGGTTAGGTTTAGATTTGGGGTTAGGTTTAGATTTTAGGTTTATATTTGGGGTTAGGCTTAAATTTTAGGATAGATTTGGGGTTAGGTTTAGATTTTAGGTTTAGATTTGGGGTTAGGTTTATATTTTAGGTTTAGATTTGGGGTTAGGTTTAGATTTTAGGTTTAGATTTGGGGTTAGGTTTAGATTTGGGGTTAGGTTTAGATTTGGGGTTAGGTTTAGATTTTAGGTTTAGATTTGGGGTTAGGTTTAGATTTTAGGTTTAGATTTGGGGTTAGATTTGGGGTTAGGTTTAGATTTGGGGTTAGGTTTAGATTTGGGGTTAGGTTTAGATTTGGGGTTAGGTTTAGATTTTCGGTTTAGATTTGGGGTTAGGTTTAGATTTTCGGTTTAGATTTGGGGTTAGGTTTAGATTTGGGGTTAGGTTTAGATTTTAGGTTTAGATTTGGGGTTAGGTTTAGATTTGAGGTTAGGTTTAGATTTTAGGTTTAGATTTGGGGTTAGGTTTAGATTTTAGGTTTAGATTTGGGGTTAGGTTTAGATTTTAGGTTTAGATTTTAGGTTTAGATTTGGGGTTAGGTTTAGATTTTAGGTTTAGATTTGTGATTAGGTTTAGATTTGGGGTAAGGTTTAGATTTTAGGTTTAGATTTGGGGTTAGGTTTAGATTTTAGGTTTAGATTTGGGGTTAGATTTGGGGTTAGGTTTAGATTTGGGGTTAGGTTTAGATTTGGTGTTATGTTTAGATTTTAGGTTTAGATTTGGGGTTAGGTTTAGATTTTAGGTTTAGATTTGGGGTTAGGTTTAGATTTTAGGTTTAGATTTGGGGTTAGCTTTAGATTTTCGGTTTAGATTTGGAGTTAGGTTTAGATTTTAGGTTAGGTTTAGATTTTAGGTTTAGATTTTAGGTTTAGATTTCGGGTTAGGTTTAGATTTTAGGTTTAGATTTGGGGTTAGGTTTAGATTTTAGGTTTAGATTTGGGGTTAGGTTTAGATTTTAGGTTTAGATTTGGGTTTAGGTTTAGATTTGGGGTTAGGTTTAGATTTTAGGTTTAGATTTGGAGTTAGGTTTAGATTTTAGGTTTAGATTTGGGGTTAGGTTTAGATTTTAGGTTTAGATTTGGGGTTAGGTTTAGATTTTTGGTTAGGTTTAGATTTTAGGTTTAGATTTTAGGTTTAGATTTGGGGTTAGGTTTAGATTTGGGGTTAGGTTTAGATTTTAGGTTTAGATTTGGGGTTAGGTTTAGATTTTAGGTTTAGATTTGGGGTTAGGTTTAGATTTGGGGTATAGATTTGGGGTTAGGTTTAGATTTTAGGTTAGGTGTAGATTTTAGGTTTAGATTTGGGGTTAGGTTTAGATTTGGGGTTAGGTTTAGATTTTAGGTTTAGATTTGGGTTTAGGTTTAGATTTTCGGTTTATATTTGGGGTTAGGTTTAGATTTGGGGTTAGGTTTAGATTTTAGGTTTAGATTTGGGGTTAGGCTTAAATTTTAGGATAGATTTGGGGTTAGGTTTAGATTTTAGGTTTAGATTTGGGGTTAGGTTTAGATTTTAGGTTTAGATTTGGGGTTAGGTTTAGATTTGGGGTTAGGTTTAGATTTTAGGTTTAGATTTGGGGTTAGGTTTAGATTTTAGGTTTAGATTTGGGGTTAGGTTTAGATTTGGGATTAGGTTTAGATTTGGGGTTAGGTTTAGATTTTAGGTTTAGATTTGGGGTTAGGTTTAGATTTTAGGTTTAGATTTGGGGTTAGATTTGGGGTTAGGTTTAGATTTGGGGTTAGGTTTAGATTTTAGGTTTAGATTTGGGGTTAGGTTTAGATTTTCGGTTTAGATTTGGGGTTAGGTTTAGATTTGGGGTTAGGTTTAGATTTTAGGTTTAGATTTGGGGTTAGGTTTAGATTTTAGGTTTAGATTTGGGGTTAGATTTGGGGTTAGGTTTAGATTTGGGGTTAGGTTTAGATTTTAGGTTTAGATTTGGGGTTAGGTTTAGATTTGGGGTTAGGTTTACATTTTAGGTTTAGATTTGGGGTTAGATTTGGGGTTAGGTTTAGATTTGGGGTTAGGTTTAGATTTTAGGTTTAGATTTGGGGTTAGGTTTAGATTTGGGGTTAGGTTTAGATTTTAGGTTTAGATTTGGGGTTAGGTTTAGATTTGGGGTTAGATTTAGATTTTAGGTTTAGATTTGGGGTTAGGTTTAGATTTGGGGTTAGGTTTAGATTTTAGGTTTAGATTTGGGGTTAGGTTTAGATTTTAGGTTAGGTTTAGATTTTAGGTTTAGATTTTAGGTTTAGATTTCGGGTTAGGTTTAGATTTTAGGTTTAGATTTGGGGTTAGGTTTAGATTTTAGGTTTAGATTTGGGGTTAGGTTTAGATTTGGGGTTAGGTTTAGATTTTAGGTTTAGATTTGGGGTTAGGTTTAGATTTTAGGTTTAGATTTGGGGTTAGGTTTAGATTTGAGGTTAGGTTTAGATTTCAGGTTTAGATTTGGGGTTAGGTTTAGATTTTAGGTTTAGATTTGGGGTTAGGTTTAGATTTTAGGTTTAGATTTAGGTTTAGATTTGGGGTTAGGTTTAGATTTTAGGTTTAGATTTGTGATTAGGTTTAGATTTGGGGTAAGGTTTAGATATTAGGTTTAGATTTGGGGTTAGGTTTAGATTTTAGGTTTAGATTTGGGGTTAGATTTGGGGTTAGGTTTAGATTTGGTGTTATGTTTAGATTTTAGGTTTAGATTTTGGGTTAGGTTTAGATTTGGGGTTTAGATTTGGGGTTAGGTTTAGATTTTAGGTTTAGATTTGGGGTTAGCTTTAGATTTTCGGTTTAGATTTGGAGTTAGGTTTAGATTTTAGGTTAGGTTTAGATTTTAGGTTTAGATTTTAGGTTTAGATTTCGGGTTAGGTTTAGATTTTAGGTTTAGATTTGGGGTTAGGTTTAGATTTTAGGTTTAGATTTGGGGTTAGGTTTAGATTTTAGGTTTAGATTTGGGTTTAGGTTTAGATTTGGGGTTAGGTTTAGATTTTAGGTTTAGATTTGGGGTTAGGTTTAGATTTTAGGTTTAGATTTGGGGTTAGGTTTAGATTTTAGGTTTAGATTTGGGGTTAGGTTTAGATTTTTGGTTAGGTTTAGATTTTAGGTTTAGATTTGGGGTTAGGTTTAGATTTGGGGTTAGGTTTAGATTTTAGGTTTAGATTTGGGTTTAGGTTTAGATTTTCGGTTTATATTTGGGGTTAGGTTTAGATTTGGGGTTAGGTTTAGATTTTAGGTTTAGATTTGGGGTTAGGCTTAAATTTTAGGATAGATTTGGGGTTAGGTTTAGATTTTAGGTTTAGATTTGGGGTTAGGTTTAGATTTTAGGTTTAGATTTGGGGTTAGGTTTAGATTTGGGGTTAGGTTTAGATTTTAGGTTTAGATTTGGGGTTAGGTTTAGATTTTAGGTTTAGATTTGGGGTTAGGTTTAGATTTGGGGTTAGGTTTAGATTTGGGGTTAGGTTTAGATTTTAGGTTTAGATTTGGGGTTAGGTTTAGATTTTAGGTTTAGATTTGGGGTTAGATTTGGGGTTAGGTTTAGATTTGGGGTTAGGTTTAGATTTGGGGTTAGGTTTAGATTTGGGGTTAGGTTTAGATTTTCGGTTTAGATTTGGGGTTAGGTTTAGATTTTCGGTTTAGATTTGGGGTTAGGTTTAGATTTGGGGTTAGGTTTAGATTTTAGGTTTAGATTTGGGGTTAGGTTTAGATTTGAGGTTAGGTTTAGATTTTAGGTTTAGATTTGGGGTTAGGTTTAGATTTTAGGTTTAGATTTGGGGTTAGGTTTAGATTTTAGGTTTAGATTTTAGGTTTAGATTTGGGGTTAGGTTTAGATTTTAGGTTTAGATTTGTGATTAGGTTTAGATTTGGGGTAAGGTTTAGATTTTAGGTTTAGATTTGGGGTTAGGTTTAGATTTTAGGTTTAGATTTGGGGTTAGATTTGGGGTTAGGTTTAGATTTGGGGTTAGGTTTAGATTTGGTGTTATGTTTAGATTTTAGGTTTAGATTTGGGGTTAGGTTTAGATTTTAGGTTTAGATTTGGGGTTAGGTTTAGATTTTAGGTTTAGATTTGGGGTTAGCTTTAGATTTTCGGTTTAGATTTGGAGTTAGGTTTAGATTTTAGGTTAGGTTTAGATTTTAGGTTTAGATTTTAGGTTTAGATTTCGGGTTAGGTTTAGATTTTAGGTTTAGATTTGGGGTTAGGTTTAGATTTTAGGTTTAGATTTGGGGTTAGGTTTAGATTTTAGGTTTAGATTTGGGTTTAGGTTTAGATTTGGGGTTAGGTTTAGATTTTAGGTTTAGATTTGGAGTTAGGTTTAGATTTTAGGTTTAGATTTGGGGTTAGGTTTAGATTTTAGGTTTAGATTTGGGGTTAGGTTTAGATTTTTGGTTAGGTTTAGATTTTAGGTTTAGATTTTAGGTTTAGATTTGGGGTTAGGTTTAGATTTGGGGTTAGGTTTAGATTTTAGGTTTAGATTTGGGGTTAGGTTTAGATTTTAGGTTTAGATTTGGGGTTAGGTTTAGATTTGGGGTATAGATTTGGGGTTAGGTTTAGATTTTAGGTTAGGTGTAGATTTTAGGTTTAGATTTGGGGTTAGGTTTAGATTTGGGGTTAGGTTTAGATTTTAGGTTTAGATTTGGGTTTAGGTTTAGATTTTCGGTTTATATTTGGGGTTAGGTTTAGATTTGGGGTTAGGTTTAGATTTTAGGTTTAGATTTGGGGTTAGGCTTAAATTTTAGGATAGATTTGGGGTTAGGTTTAGATTTTAGGTTTAGATTTGGGGTTAGGTTTAGATTTTAGGTTTAGATTTGGGGTTAGGTTTAGATTTGGGGTTAGGTTTAGATTTTAGGTTTAGATTTGGGGTTAGGTTTAGATTTTAGGTTTAGATTTGGGGTTAGGTTTAGATTTGGGATTAGGTTTAGATTTGGGGTTAGGTTTAGATTTTAGGTTTAGATTTGGGGTTAGGTTTAGATTTTAGGTTTAGATTTGGGGTTAGATTTGGGGTTAGGTTTAGATTTGGGGTTAGGTTTAGATTTGGGGTTAGGTTTAGATTTTAGGTTTAGATTTGGGGTTAGGTTTAGATTTTCGGTTTAGATTTGGGGTTAGGTTTAGATTTGGGGTTAGGTTTAGATTTTAGGTTTAGATTTGGGGTTAGGTTTAGATTTTAGGTTTAGATTTGGGGTTAGATTTGGGGTTAGGTTTAGATTTGGGGTTAGGTTTAGATTTTAGGTTTAGATTTGGGGTTAGGTTTAGATTTGGGGTTAGGTTTACATTTTAGGTTTAGATTTGGGGTTAGATTTGGGGTTAGGTTTAGATTTGGGGTTAGGTTTAGATTTTAGGTTTAGATTTGGGGTTAGGTTTAGATTTGGGGTTAGGTTTAGATTTTAGGTTTAGATTTGGGGTTAGGTTTAGATTTGGGGTTAGATTTAGATTTTAGGTTTAGATTTGGGGTTAGGTTTAGATTTGGGGTTAGGTTTAGATTTTAGGTTTAGATTTGGGGTTAGGTTTAGATTTTAGGTTAGGTTTAGATTTTAGGTTTAGATTTTAGGTTTAGATTTCGGGTTAGGTTTAGATTTTAGGTTTAGATTTGGGGTTAGGTTTAGATTTTAGGTTTAGATTTGGGGTTAGGTTTAGATTTGGGGTTAGGTTTAGATTTTAGGTTTAGATTTGGGGTTAGGTTTAGATTTTAGGTTTAGATTTGGGGTTAGGTTTAGATTTGAGGTTAGGTTTAGATTTCAGGTTTAGATTTGGGGTTAGGTTTAGATTTTAGGTTTAGATTTGGGGTTAGGTTTAGATTTTAGGTTTAGATTTAGGTTTAGATTTGGGGTTAGGTTTAGATTTTAGGTTTAGATTTGTGATTAGGTTTAGATTTGGGGTAAGGTTTAGATTTTAGGTTTAGATTTGGGGTTAGGTTTAGATTTTAGGTTTAGATTTGGGGTTAGATTTGGGGTTAGGTTTAGATTTGGTGTTATGTTTAGATTTTAGGTTTAGATTTTGGGTTAGGTTTAGATTTGGGGTTTAGATTTGGGGTTAGGTTTAGATTTTAGGTTTAGATTTGGGGTTAGCTTTAGATTTTCGGTTTAGATTTGGAGTTAGGTTTAGATTTTAGGTTAGGTTTAGATTTTAGGTTTAGATTTTAGGTTTAGATTTCGGGTTAGGTTTAGATTTTAGGTTTAGATTTGGGGTTAGGTTTAGATTTTAGGTTTAGATTTGGGGTTAGGTTTAGATTTTAGGTTTAGATTTGGGTTTAGGTTTAGATTTGGGGTTAGGTTTAGATTTTAGGTTTAGATTTGGGGTTAGGTTTAGATTTTAGGTTTAGATTTGGGGTTAGGTTTAGATTTTAGGTTTAGATTTGGGGTTAGGTTTAGATTTTTGGTTAGGTTTAGATTTTAGGTTTAGATTTGGGGTTAGGTTTAGATTTGGGGTTAGGTTTAGATTTTAGGTTTAGATTTGGGTTTAGGTTTAGATTTTCGGTTTATATTTGGGGTTAGGTTTAGATTTGGGGTTAGGTTTAGATTTTAGGTTTAGATTTGGGGTTAGGCTTAAATTTTAGGATAGATTTGGGGTTAGGTTTAGATTTTAGGTTTAGATTTGGGGTTAGGTTTAGATTTTAGGTTTAGATTTGGGGTTAGGTTTAGATTTGGGGTTAGGTTTAGATTTTAGGTTTAGATTTGGGGTTAGGTTTAGATTTTAGGTTTAGATTTGGGGTTAGGTTTAGATTTGGGGTTAGGTTTAGATTTGGGGTTAGGTTTAGATTTTAGGTTTAGATTTGGGGTTAGGTTTAGATTTTAGGTTTAGATTTGGGGTTAGATTTGGGGTTAGGTTTAGATTTGGGGTTAGGTTTAGATTTGGGGTTAGGTTTAGATTTTCGGTTTAGATTTGGGGTTAGGTTTAGATTTTCGGTTTAGATTTGGGGTTAGGTTTAGATTTTAGGTTTAGATTTGGGGTTAGATTTGGGGTTAGGTTTAGATTTGGGGTTAGGTTTAGATTTTCGGTTTAGATTTGGGGTTAGGTTTAGATTTTAGGTTTAGATTTGGGGTTAGGTTTAGATTTTAGGTTTAGATTTGGGGTTAGATTTGGGGTTAGGTTTAGATTTGGGGTTAGGTTTAGATTTGGGGTTAGGTTTAGATTTTAGGTTTAGATTTGGGGTTAGGTTTAGATTTGGGGTTAGGTTTAGATTTTAGGTTTAGATTTGGGGTTAGATTTGGGGTTAGGTTTAGATTTGGGGTTAGGTTTAGATTTGGGGTTAGGTTTAGATTTTAGGTTTAGATTTGGGGTTAGGTTTGGATTTGGGGTTAGGTTTAGATTTTCGGTTTAGATTTGGGGTTAGGTTTAGATTTGGGGTTAGATTTAGATTTTAGGTTTAGATTTGGGGTTAGGTTTAGATTTGGGGTTAGGTTTAGATTTTAGGTTTAGATTTGGGGTTAGGTTTAGATTTTAGGTTAGGTTTAGATTTTAGGTTTAGATTTTAGGTTTAGATTTCGGGTTAGGTTTAGATTTTAGGTTTAGATTTGGGGTTAGGTTTAGATTTGGGGTTAGGTTTAGATTTTAGGTTTAGATTTGGGGTTAGGTTTTGATTTTAGGTTTAGATTTGGGGTTAGGTTTAGATTTTAGGTTTAGATTTGGGGTTAGGTTTAGATTTGGGGTTAGGTTTAGATTTTAGGTTTAGATTTGGGGTTAGGTTTAGATTTGGGGTTAGGTTTAGATTTTAGGTTTAGATTTTAGGTTTAGATTTTAGGTTTAGATTTGGGGTTAGGTTTAGATTTTAGGTTTAGATTTGGGGTTAGGTTTAGATTTGGGGTTAGGTTTAGATTTTAGGTTTAGATTTGGGGTTAGGTTTAGATTTTAGGTTTAGATTTAGGGTTAGGTTTAGATTTGGGGTTAGGTTTAGATTTTAGGTTTAGATTTGGGGTTAGGTTTAGATTTTAGGTTAGGTTTAGATTTTAGGTTTAGATTTTAGGTTTAGATTTGCGGTTAGGTTTAGATTTTAGGTTTAGATTTGGGGTTAGGTTTAGATTTTAGGTTTAGATTTGGGGTTAGGTTTAGATTTTAGGTTTAGATTTGGGGTTAGGTTTAGATTTTAGGTTTAGATTTGGGGTTAGGTTTAGATTTGGGGTTAGGTTTAGATTTTAGGTTTAGATTTGGGGTTAGGTTTAGATTTTAGGTTTAGATTTTAGGTTTAGATTTGGGGTTAGGTTTATATTTTAGGTTTAGATTTGGGGTTAGGTTTAGATTTCGGGTTAGGTTTAGATTTTAGGTTTAGATTTGGGGTTAGGTTTAGATTTGGGGTTAGGTTTAGATTTTAGGTTTAGATTTGGGGTTAGGCTTAGATTTTAGGTTTAGATTTGGGGTTAGGTTTAGATTTTAGGTTTAGATTTGGGGTTAGGTTTAGATTTTAGGTTTAGATTTGGGGTTAGGTTTAGATTTTAGGTTTAGATTTTAGGTTTAGATTTGGGGTTAGGTTTAGATTTTAGGTTTAGATTTGTGATTAGGTTTAGATTTGGGGTTAGGTTTAGATTTTAGGTTTAGATTTGGGGTTAGCTTTAGATTTTCGGTTTAGATTTGGATTTAGGTTTAGATTTTAGGTTAGGTTTAGATTTGGGGTTAGGTTTAGATTTGGTGTTAGGTTTAGATTTTAGGTTTAGATTTGGGGTTAGGTTTAGATTTGGGCTTTAGATTTGGGGTTAGGTTTAGATTTTAGGTTTAGATTTGGGGTTAGGTTTAGATTTTAGGTTTAGATTTGGGGTTAGCTTTAGATTTGGGGTTAGGTTTAGATTTTAGGTTTAGATTTGGGGTTAGGTTTAGATTTTAGGTTTAGATTTTAGGTTTAGATTTGGGGTTAGGTTTAGATTTTAGGTTTAGATTTGGGGTTAGGTTTAGATTTTAGGTTTAGATTTGGGGTTAGGTTTAGATTTGGGGTTAGGCTTAGATTTTAGGTTTAGATTTTAGGTTTAGATTTGGGGTTAGGTTTAGATTTTAGGTTTAGATTTGGGGTTAGGTTTAGATTTTAGGTTTAGATTTGGGGTTAGGTTTAGATTTTAGGTTTAGATTTGCGGTTAGGTTTAGATTTTAGGTTTAGATTTGGGGTTAGGTTTAGATTTTAGGTTTAGATTTGGGGTTAGGTTTAGATTTTAGGTTTAGATTTGGGTTTAGGTTTAGATTTTAGGTTAGGTTTAGATTTTAGGTTTAGATTTTAGGTTTAGATTTGGGGTTAGGTTTAGATTTTAGGTTTAGATTTGGGGTTAGGTTTAGATTTTAGGTTTAGATTTGGGGTTAGGTTTAGATTTCGGGTTAGGTTTAGATTTTAGGTTTAGATTTGGGGTTAGGTTTAGATTTGGGGTTAGGTTTAGATTTTAGGTTTAGATTTGGGGTTAGGCTTAGATTTTAGGTTTAGATTTGTGGTTAGGTTTAGATTTTAGGTTTAGATTTGGGGTTAGGTTTAGATTTTAGGTTTAATTTGCGGTTAGGTTTAGATTTGGGGTTAGGTTTAGATTTTAGGTTTAGATTTGGGGTTAGGCTTAGATTTTAGGTTTAGATTTGGGGTTAGGTTTAGATTTTAGGTTTAGATTTGGGGTTAGGTTTAGATTTTAGGTTTAGATTTGCGGTTGGGTTTAGATTTGGGGTTAGGTTTAGATTTTAGGTTTAGATTTGGGGTTAGGTTTAGATTTTAGGTTTAGATTTGGGGTTAGGTTTAGATTTTAGGTTTAGATTTTAGGTTTAGATTTGGGGTTAGATTTGGGGTTAGGTTTAGATTTGGGGTTAGGTTTAGATTTGGGGTTAGGTTTAGATTTTAGGTTTAGATTTGGGTTTAGGTTTAGATTTTAGGTTTAGATTTGGGGTTAGATTTGGGGTTAGGTTTAGATTTGGGGTTAGGTTTAGATTTTAGGTTTAGATTTGGGTTTAGGTTTAGATTTGGGGTTAGGTTTAGATTTGGGGTTTAGATTTGGGGTTAGGTTTAGATTTTAGGTTTAGATTTGGGGTTAGGTTTAGATTTTAGGTTTAGATTTGGGGTTAGGTTTAGATTTGGGGTTAGGTTTAGATTTTAGGTTTAGATTTGGGGTTAGGTTTAGATTTTAGGTTTAGATTTGGGGTTAGCTTTAGATTTTCGGTTTAGATTTGGAGTTAGGTTTAGATTTTAGGTTAGGTTTAGATTTTAGGTTTAGATTTTAGGTTTAGATTTCGGGTTAGGTTTAGATTTTAGGTTTAGATTTGGGGTTAGGTTTAGATTTTAGGTTTAGATTTGGGGTTAGGTTTAGATTTTTGGTTTAGATTTGGGGTTAGGTTTAGATTTTAGGTTTAGATTTGGGGTTAGGTTTAGATTTTAGGTTTAGATTTGGGGTTAGGTTTAGATTTGGGGTTAGGTTTAGATTTTAGGTTTAGATTTGGGGTTAGGTTTAGATTTTAGGTTTAGATTTGGGGTTAGCTTTAGATTTTCGGTTTAGATTTGTAGTTAGGTTTAGATTTTAGGTTAGGTTTAGATTTTAGGTTTAGATTTTAGGTTTAGATTTCGGGTTAGGTTTAGATTTTAGGTTTAGATTTGGGGTTAGGTTTAGATTTTAGGTTTAGATTTGGGGTTAGGTTTAGATTTTAGGTTTAGATTTGGGGTTAGGTTTAGATTTGGGGTTAGGTTTAGATTTTAGGTTTAGATTTTAGGTTTAGATTTTAGGTTTAGATTTGGGGTTAGGTTTAGATTTTAGGTTTAGATTTGGGGTTAGGTTTAGATTTGGGGTTAGGTTTAGATTTTAGGTTTAGATTTGGGGTTAGGTTTAGATTTTAGGTTTAGATTTAGGGTTAGGTTTAGATTTGGGGTTAGGTTTAGATTTTAGGTTTAGATTTGGGGTTAGGTTTAGATTTTAGGTTAGGTTTAGATTTTAGGTTTAGATTTTAGGTTTAGATTTGCGGTTAGGTTTAGATTTTAGGTTTAGATTTGGGGTTAGGTTTAGATTTTAGGTTTAGATTTGGGGTTAGGTTTAGATTTTAGGTTTAGATTTGGGGTTAGGTTTAGATTTTAGGTTTAGATTTGGGGTTAGGTTTAGATTTGGGGTTAGGTTTAGATTTTAGGTTTAGATTTGGGGTTAGGTTTAGATTTTAGGTTAGGTTTAGATTTTAGGTTTAGATTTTAGGTTTAGATTTGGGGTTAGGTTTATATTTTAGGTTTAGATTTGGGGTTAGGTTTAGATTTCGGGTTAGGTTTAGATTTTAGGTTTAGATTTGGGGTTAGGTTTAGATTTGGGGTTAGGTTTAGATTTTAGGTTTAGATTTGGGGTTAGGCTTAGATTTTAGGTTTAGATTTGGGGTTAGGTTTAGATTTTAGGTTTAGATTTGGGGTTAGGTTTAGATTTTAGGTTTAGATTTGGGGTTAGGTTTAGATTTTAGGTTTAGATTTTAGGTTTAGATTTGGGGTTAGGTTTAGATTTTAGGTTTAGATTTGTGATTAGGTTTAGATTTGGGGTTAGGTTTAGATTTTAGGTTTAGATTTGGGGTTAGCTTTAGATTTTCGGTTTAGATTTGGATTTAGGTTTAGATTTTAGGTTAGGTTTAGATTTGGGGTTAGGTTTAGATTTGGTGTTAGGTTTAGATTTTAGGTTTAGATTTGGGGTTAGGTTTAGATTTGGGCTTTAGATTTGGGGTTAGGTTTAGATTTTAGGTTTAGATTTGGGGTTAGGTTTAGATTTTAGGTTTAGATTTGGGGTTAGCTTTAGATTTGGGGTTAGGTTTAGATTTTAGGTTTAGATTTGGGGTTAGGTTTAGATTTTAGGTTTAGATTTTAGGTTTAGATTTGGGGTTAGGTTTAGATTTTAGGTTTAGATTTGGGGTTAGGTTTAGATTTTAGGTTTAGATTTGGGGTTAGGTTTAGATTTGGGGTTAGGCTTAGATTTTAGGTTTAGATTTTAGGTTTAGATTTGGGGTTAGGTTTAGATTTTAGGTTTAGATTTGGGGTTAGGTTTAGATTTTAGGTTTAGATTTGGGGTTAGGTTTAGATTTTAGGTTTAGATTTGCGGTTAGGTTTAGATTTTAGGTTTAGATTTGGGGTTAGGTTTAGATTTTAGGTTTAGATTTGGGGTTAGGTTTAGATTTTAGGTTTAGATTTGGGTTTAGGTTTAGATTTTAGGTTAGGTTTAGATTTTAGGTTTAGATTTTAGGTTTAGATTTGGGGTTAGGTTTAGATTTTAGGTTTAGATTTGGGGTTAGGTTTAGATTTTAGGTTTAGATTTGGGGTTAGGTTTAGATTTCGGGTTAGGTTTAGATTTTAGGTTTAGATTTGGGGTTAGGTTTAGATTTGGGGTTAGGTTTAGATTTTAGGTTTAGATTTGGGGTTAGGCTTAGATTTTAGGTTTAGATTTGTGGTTAGGTTTAGATTTTAGGTTTAGATTTGGGGTTAGGTTTAGATTTTAGGTTTAATTTGCGGTTAGGTTTAGATTTGGGGTTAGGTTTAGATTTTAGGTTTAGATTTGGGGTTAGGCTTAGATTTTAGGTTTAGATTTGGGGTTAGGTTTAGATTTTAGGTTTAGATTTGGGGTTAGGTTTAGATTTTAGGTTTAGATTTGCGGTTGGGTTTAGATTTGGGGTTAGGTTTAGATTTTATGTTTAGATTTGGGGTTAGGTTTAGATTTTAGGTTTAGATTTGGGGTTAGGTTTAGATTTTAGGTTTAGATTTTAGGTTTAGATTTGGGGTTAGATTTGGGGTTAGGTTTAGATTTGGGGTTAGGTTTAGATTTGGGGTTAGGTTTAGATTTTAGGTTTAGATTTGGGTTTAGGTTTAGATTTTAGGTTTAGATTTGGGGTTAGATTTGGGGTTAGGTTTAGATTTGGGGTTAGGTTTAGATTTTAGGTTTAGATTTGGGTTTAGGTTTAGATTTGGGGTTAGGTTTAGATTTGGGGTTTAGATTTGGGGTTAGTTTTAGATTTTAGGTTTAGATTTGGGGTTAGGTTTAGATTTTAGGTTTAGATTTGGGGTTAGGTTTAGATTTGGGGTTAGGTTTAGATTTTAGGTTTAGATTTGGGGTTAGGTTTAGATTTTAGGTTTAGATTTGGGGTTAGCTTTAGATTTTCGGTTTAGATTTGGAGTTAGGTTTAGATTTTAGGTTAGGTTTAGATTTTAGGTTTAGATTTTAGGTTTAGATTTCGGGTTAGGTTTAGATTTTAGGTTTAGATTTGGGGTTAGGTTTAGATTTTAGGTTTAGATTTGGGGTTAGGTTTAGATTTTAGGTTTAGATTTGGGGTTAGGTTTAGATTTGGGGTTAGGTTTAGATTTTAGGTTTAGATTTGGGGTTAGGTTTAGATTTTAGGTTTAGATTTGGGGTTAGGTTTAGATTTTTGGTTAGGTTTAGATTTTAGGTTTAGATTTTAGGTTTAGATTTGGGGTTAGGTTTAGATTTTAGGTTTAGATTTGGGGTTAGGTTTAGGTTTGGGGTTAGGTTTAGATTTTAGGTTTAGATTTGGGGTTAGGTTTAGATTTTAGGTTTAGATTTGGGGTTAGGTTTAGATTTGGGGTATAGATTTGGGGTTAGGTTTAGATTTTAGGTTAGGTTTAGATTTTAGGTTTAGATTTGGGGTTAGGTTTAGATTTGGGGTTAGGTTTAGATTTTAGGTTTAGATTTGGGTTTAGGTTTAGATTTTCGGTTTATATTTGGGGTTAGGTTTAGATTTGGGGTTAGATTTAGATTTTAGGTTTAGATTTGGGGTTAGGTTTAGATTTTAGGTTCAGATTTGGGGTTAGGTTTAGATTTTAGGTTTAGATTTGGGGTTAGGTTTAGATTTTAGGTTTAGATTTGGGGTTAGGTTTAGATTTGGGGTTAGGTTTAGATTTTAGGTTTAGATTTGGGGTTAGGTTTAGATTTTAGGTTTAGATTTGGGGTTAGGTTTAGATTTGGGGTTAGGTTTAGATTTGGGGTTAGGTTTAGATTTTAGGTTTAGATTTGGGGTTAGGTTTAGATTTTAGGTTTAGATTTGGGGTTAGATTTGGGGTTAGGTTTAGATTTGGGGTTAGGTTTAGATTTTCGGTTTAGATTTGGGGTTAGGTTTAGATTTTCGGTTTAGATTTGGGGTTCGGTTTAGATTTTCGGTTTAGATTTGGGGTTAGGTTTAGATTTGGGGTTAGGTTTAGATTTTAGGTTTAGATTTGGGGTTAGGTTTAGATTTTAGGTTTAGATTTGGGGTTAGATTTGGGGTTAGGTTTAGATTTGGGGTTAGGTTTAGATTTTAGGTTTAGATTTGGGGTTAGGTTTAGATTTGGGGTTAGGTTTAGATTTTAGGTTTAGATTTGGGGTTAGATTTGGGGTTAGGTTTAGATTTGGGGTTAGGTTTAGATTTGGGGTTAGGTTTAGATTTTAGGTTTAGATTTGGGGTTAGGTTTAGATTTGGGGTTAGGTTTAGATTTTCGGTTTAGATTTGGGGTTAGGTTTAGATTTGGGGTTAGATTTAGATTTTAGGTTTAGATTTGGGGTTAGGTTTAGATTTGGGGTTAGGTTTAGATTTTAGGTTTAGATTTGGGGTTAGGTTTAGATTTTAGGTTAGGTTTAGATTTTAGGTTTAGATTTTAGGTTTAGATTTCGGGTTAGGTTTAGATTTTAGGTTTAGATTTGGGGTTAGGTTTAGATTTTAGGTTTAGATTTGGGGTTAGGTTTAGATTTGGGGTTAGGTTTAGATTTTAGGTTTAGATTTGGGGTTAGGTTTAGATTTTAGGTTTAGATTTGGGGTTAGGTTTAGATTTGGGGTTAGGTTTAGATTTTAGGTTTAGATTTGGGGTTAGGTTTAGATTTCGGGTTAGGTTTAGATTTTAGGTTTAGATTTGGGGTTAGGTTTAGATTTGGGGTTAGGTTTAGATTTTAGGTTTAGATTTGGGGTTAGGCTTAGATTTTAGGTTTAGATTTGGGGTTAGGTTTAGATTTTAGGTTTAGATTTGGGGTTAGGTTTAGATTTTAGGTTTAGATTTGCGGTTAGGTTTAGATTTGGGGTTAGGTTTAGATTTTAGGTTTAGATTTGGGGTTAGGCTTAGATTTTAGGTTTAGATTTGGGGTTAGGTTTAGATTTTAGGTTTAGATTTGGGGTTAGGTTTAGATTTTAGGTTTAGATTTGCGGTTGGGTTTAGATTTGGGGTTAGGTTTAGATTTTAGGTTTAGATTTGGGGTTAGGTTTAGATTTTAGGTTTAGATTTTAGGTTTAGATTTGGGGTTAGGTTTAGATTTTAGGTTTAGATTTGTGATTAGGTTTCGATTTGGGGTTAGGTTTAGATTTTAGGTTTAGATTTGGGGTTAGCTTTAGATTTTCGGTTTAGATTTGGATTTAGGTTTAGATTTTAGGTTAGGTTTAGATTTGGGGTTAGGTTTAGATTTGGTGTTAGGTTTAGATTTTAGGTTTAGATTTGGGGTTAGGTTTAGATTTGGGGTTTAGATTTGGGGTTAGGTTTAGATTTTAGGTTTAGATTTGGGGTTAGGTTTAGATTTTAGGTTTAGATTTGGGGTTAGCTTTAGATTTGGGGTTAGGTTTAGATTTTAGGTTTAGATTTGGGGTTAGGTTTAGATTTTAGGTTTAGATTTTAGGTTTAGATTTGGGGTTAGGTTTAGATTTTAGGTTTAGATTTGGGGTTACGTTTAGATTTGGGGTTAGGCTTAGATTTTAGGTTTAGATTTGGGGTTAGGTTTAGATTTTAGGTTTAGATTTGGGGTTAGCTTTAGATTTTCGGTTTAGATTTGGATTTAGGTTTAGATTTTAGGTTAGGTTTAGATTTTAGGTTTAGATTTTAGGTTTAGATTTGGGGTTAGGTTTACATTTTAGGTTTAGATTTGGGGTTAGGTTTAGATTTTAGGTTTAGATTTGGGGTTAGGTTTAGATTTTAGGTTTAGATTTGCGGTTAGGTTTAGATTTTAGGTTTAGATTTGGGGTTAGGTTTAGATTTTAGGTTTAGATTTGGGGTTAGGTTTAGATTTTAGGTTTAGATTTGGGGTTTGGTTTAGATTTTAGGTTAGGTTTAGATTTTAGGTTTAGATTTTAGGTTTAGATTTGGGGTTAGGTTTAGATTTTAGGTTTAGATTTGGGGTTAGGTTTAGATTTTAGGTTTAGATTTGGGGTTAGGTTTAGATTTCGGGTTAGGTTTAGATTTTAGGTTTAGATTTGGGGTTAGGTTTAGATTTTAGGTTTAGATTTGGGGTTAGGCTTAGATTTTAGGTTTAGATTTGTGGTTAGGTTTAGATTTTAGGTTTAGATTTGTGGTTAGGTTTAGATTTTAGGTTTAGATTTGGGGTTAGGTTTAGATTTTAGGTTTAATTTGCGGTTAGGTTTAGATTTGGGGTTAGGTTTAGATTTCAGGTTTAGATTTGGGGTTAGGCTTAGATTTTAGGTTTAGATTTGGGGTTAGGTTTAGATTTTAGGTTTAGATTTGGGGTTAGGTTTAGATTTTAGGTTTAGATTTGCGGTTGGGTTTAGATTTGGGGTTAGGTTTAGATTTTATGTTTAGATTTGGGGTTAGGTTTAGATTTTAGGTTTAGATTTGGGGTTAGGTTTAGATTTTAGGTTTAGATTTTAGGTTTAGATTTGGGGTTAGATTTGGGGTTAGGTTTAGATTTGGGGTTAGGTTTAGATTTGGGGTTAGGTTTAGATTTTAGGTTTAGATTTGGGGTTAGGTTTAGATTTTAGGTTTAGATTTGGGGTTAGATTTGGGGTTAGGTTTAGATTTGGGGTTAGGTTTAGATTTGGTGTTAGGTTTAGATTTTAGGTTTAGATTTGGGGTTAGGTTTAGATTTGGGGTTTAGATTTGGGGTTAGGTTTAGATTTTAGGTTTAGATTTGGGGTTAGGTTTAGATTTTAGGTTTAGATTTGGGGTTAGGTTTAGATTTGGGGTTAGGTTTAGATTTTAGGTTTAGATTTGGGGTTAGCTTTAGATTTTCGGTTTAGATTTGGAGTTAGGTTTAGATTTTAGGTTAGGTTTAGATTTTAGGTTTAGATTTTAGGTTTAGATTTCGGGTTAGGTTTAGATTTTAGGTTTAGATTTGGGGTTAGGTTTAGATTTTAGGTTTAGATTTGGGGTTAGGTTTAGATTTTAGGTTTAGATTTGGGGTTAGGTTTAGATTTTAGGTTTAGATTTGGGGTTAGGTTTAGATTTTAGGTTTAGATTTGGGGTTAGGTTTAGATTTTAGGTTTAGATTTGGGGTTAGGCTTAGATTTTAGGTTTAGATTTGGGGTTAGGTTTAGATTTTAGGTTAGGTTTAGATTTTAGGTTTAGATTTTAGGTTTAGATTTGGGGTTAGGTTTAGATTTTAGGTTTAGATTTGGGGTTAGGTTTAGATTTGGGGTTAGGTTTAGATTTGGGGTTAGGTTTAGATTTTAGGTTTAGATTTGGGGTTAGGTTTAGATTTTAGGTTTAGATTTGGGGTTTAGATTTGGGGTTAGGTTTAGATTTGGGGTTAGGTTTAGATTTTCGGTTTAGATTTGGGGTTAGGTTTAGATTTGGGGTTAGGTTTAGATTTTAGGTTTAGATTTGGGGTTAGGTTTAGATTTTCGGTTTAGATTTGGGGTTAGATTTGGGGTTAGGTTTAGATTTGGGGTTAGGTTTAGATTTGGGTTTAGGTTTAGATTTTAGGTTTAGATTTGGGGTTAGGTTTAGATTTGGGGTTAGGTTTAGATTTGGGGTTTAGATTTGGGGTTAGGTTTAGATTTTAGGTTTAGATTTGCGGTTAGGTTTAGATTTTAGGTTTAGATTTGGGGTTAGGTTTAGATTTTAGGTTTAGATTTTAGGTTTAGATTTGGGTTTAGGTTTAGATTTTAGGTTTAGATTTGGGGTTAGGTTTAGATTTGGGGTTAGGTTTAGATTTTAGGTTTAGATTTGGGGTTAGGTTTAGATTTGGGGTTTAGATTTGGGGTTAGGTTTAGATTTTAGGTTTAGATTTGCGGTTAGGTTTAGATTTTAGGTTTAGATTTGGGGTTAGGTTTAGATTTTAGGTTTAGATTTTAGGTTTAGATTTGGGGTTAGGTTTAGATTTCGGGTTAGGTTTAGATTTTAGGTTTAGATTTGGGGTTAGGTTTAGATTTGGGGTTAGGTTTAGATTTTAGGTTTAGATTTGGGGTTAGGCTTAGATTTTAGGTTTAGATTTGGGGTTAGGTTTAGATTTTAGGTTTAGATTTGGGGTTAGGTTTAGATTTTAGGTTTAGATTTGGGGTTAGGTTTAGATTTTAGGTTTAGATTTTAGGTTTAGATTTGGGGTTAGGTTTAGATTTTAGGTTTAGATTTGTGATTAGGTTTAGATTTGGGGTTAGGTTTAGATTTTAGGTTTAGATTTGGGGTTAGCTTTAGATTTTCGGTTTAGATTTGGATTTAGGTTTAGATTTTAGGTTAGGTTTAGATTTGGGGTTAGGTTTAGATTTGGTGTTAGGTTTAGATTTTAGGTTTAGATTTGGGGTTAGGTTTAGATTTGGGGTTTAGATTTGGGGTTAGGTTTAGATTTTAGGTTTAGATTTGGGGTTAGGTTTAGATTTTAGGTTTAGATTTGGGGTTAGCTTTAGATTTGGGGTTAGGTTTACATTTTAGGTTTAGATTTGGGGTTAGGTTTAGATTTTAGGTTTAGATTTGGGGTTAGGTTTAGATTTTAGGTTTAGATTTTAGGTTTAGATTTGGGGTTAGGTTTAGATTTTAGGTTTAGATTTGGGGTTAGGTTTAGATTTTAGGTTTAGATTTGGGGTTAGGTTTAGATTTGGGGTTAGGCTTAGATTTTAGGTTTAGATTTTAGGTTTAGATTTGGGGTTAGGTTTAGATTTTAGGTTTAGATTTGGGGTTAGGTTTAGATTTTAGGTTTAGATTTGGGGTTAGGTTTAGATTTTAGGTTTAGATTTGCGGTTAGGTTTAGATTTTAGGTTTAGATTTGGGGTTAGGTTTAGATTTTAGGTTTAGATTTGGGGTTAGGTTTAGATTTTAGGTTAGGTTTAGATTTTAGGTTTAGATTTTAGGTTTAGATTTGGGGTTAGGTTTAGATTTTAGGTTTAGATTTGGGGTTAGGTTTAGATTTTAGGTTTAGATTTGGGGTTAGGTTTAGATTTCGGGTTAGGTTTAGATTTTAGGTTTAGATTTGGGGTTAGGTTTAGATTTGGGGTTAGGTTTAGATTTTAGGTTTAGATTTGGGGTTAGGCTTAGATTTTAGGTTTAGATTTGTGGTTAGGTTTAGATTTTAGGTTTAGATTTGGGGTTAGGTTTAGATTTTAGGTTTAATTTGCGGTTAGGTTTAGATTTGGGGTTAGGTTTAGATTTTAGGTTTAGATTTGGGGTTAGGCTTAGATTTTAGGTTTAGATTTGGGGTTAGGTTTAGATTTTAGGTTTAGATTTGGGGTTAGGTTTAGATTTTAGGTTTAGATTTGCGGTTGGGTTTAGATTTGGGGTTAGGTTTAGATTTTATGTTTAGATTTGGGGTTAGGTTTAGATTTTAGGTTTAGATTTGGGGTTAGGTTTAGATTTTAGGTTTAGATTTTAGGTTTAGATTTGGGGTTAGATTTGGGGTTAGGTTTAGATTTGGGGTTAGGTTTAGATTTGGGGTTAGGTTTAGATTTTAGGTTTAGATTTGGGTTTAGGTTTAGATTTTAGGTTTAGATTTGGGGTTAGATTTGGGGTTAGGTTTAGATTTGGGGTTAGGTTTAGATTTTAGGTTTAGATTTGGGGTTAGGTTTAGATTTGGGGTTAGGTTTAGATTTGGGGTTTAGATTTGGGGTTAGGTTTAGATTTTAGGTTTAGATTTGGGGTTAGGTTTAGATTTTAGGTTTAGATTTGGGGTTAGGTTTAGATTTGGGGTTAGGTTTAGATTTTAGGTTTAGATTTGGGGTTAGGTTTAGATTTTAGGTTTAGATTTGGGGTTAGCTTTAGATTTTCGGTTTAGATTTGGAGTTAGGTTTAGATTTTAGGTTAGGTTTAGATTTTAGGTTTAGATTTTAGGTTTAGATTTCGGGTTAGGTTTAGATTTTAGGTTTAGATTTGGGGTTAGGTTTAGATTTTAGGTTTAGATTTGGGGTTAGGTTTAGATTTTTGGTTTAGATTTGGGGTTAGGTTTAGATTTTAGGTTTAGATTTGGGGTTAGGTTTAGATTTTAGGTTTAGATTTGGGGTTAGGTTTAGATTTGGGGTTAGGTTTAGATTTTAGGTTTAGATTTGGGGTTAGGTTTAGATTTTAGGTTTAGATTTGGGGTTAGCTTTAGATTTTCGGTTTAGATTTGTAGTTAGGTTTAGATTTTAGGTTAGGTTTAGATTTTAGGTTTAGATTTTAGGTTTAGATTTCGGGTTAGGTTTAGATTTTAGGTTTAGATTTGGGGTTAGGTTTAGATTTTAGGTTTAGATTTGGGGTTAGGTTTAGATTTTAGGTTTAGATTTGGGGTTAGGTTTAGATTTGGGGTTAGGTTTAGATTTTAGGTTTATATTTGGGGTTAGGTTTAGATTTTAGGTTTAGATTTGGGGTTAGGTTTAGATTTTAGGTTTAGATTTGGGGTTAGGTTTAGATTTTTGGTTAGGTTTAGATTTTAGGTTTAGATTTTAGGTTTAGATTTGGGGTTAGGTTTAGATTTTAGGTTTAGATTTGGGGTTAGGTTTAGGTTTGGGGTTAGGTTTAGATTTTAGGTTTAGATTTGGGGTTAGGTTTAGATTTTAGGTTTAGATTTGGGGTTAGGTTTAGATTTGGGGTATAGATTTGGGGTTAGGTTTAGATTTTAGGTTAGGTTTAGATTTTAGGTTTAGATTTGGGGTTAGGTTTAGATTTGGGGTTAGGTTTAGATTTTAGGTTTAGATTTGGGTTTAGGTTTAGATTTTCGGTTTATATTTGGGGTTAGGTTTAGATTTGGGGTTAGATTTAGATTTTAGGTTTAGATTTGGGGTTAGGTTTAGATTTTAGGTTCAGATTTGGGGTTAGGTTTAGATTTTAGGTTTAGATTTGGGGTTAGGTTTAGATTTTAGGTTTAGATTTGGGGTTAGGTTTAGATTTGGGGTTAGGTTTAGATTTTAGGTTTAGATTTGGGGTTAGGTTTAGATTTTAGGTTTAGATTTGGGGTTAGGTTTAGATTTGGGGTTAGGTTTAGATTTGGGGTTAGGTTTAGATTTTAGGTTTAGATTTGGGGTTAGGTTTAGATTTTAGGTTTAGATTTGGGGTTAGATTTGGGGTTAGGTTTAGATTTGGGGTTAGGTTTAGATTTGGGGTTAGGTTTAGATTTTCGGTTTAGATTTGGGGTTAGGTTTAGATTTTCGGTTTAGATTTGGGGTTAGGTTTAGATTTGGGGTTAGGTTTAGATTTTAGGTTTAGATTTGGGGTTAGGTTTAGATTTTAGGTTTAGATTTGGGGTTAGATTTGGGGTTAGGTTTAGATTTGGGGTTAGGTTTAGATTTGGGGTTAGGTTTAGATTTTAGGTTTAGATTTGGGGTTAGGTTTAGATTTGGGGTTAGGTTTAGATTTTAGGTTTAGATTTGGGGTTAGATTTGGGGTTAGGTTTAGATTTGGGGTTAGGTTTAGATTTGGGGTTAGGTTTAGATTTTAGGTTTAGATTTGGGGTTAGGTTTAGATTTGGGGTTAGGTTTAGATTTTCGGTTTAGATTTGGGGTTAGGTTTAGATTTGGGGTTAGATTTAGATTTTAGGTTTAGATTTGGGGTTAGGTTTAGATTTGGGGTTAGGTTTAGATTTTAGGTTTAGATTTGGGGTTAGGTTTAGATTTTAGGTTAGGTTTAGATTTTAGGTTTAGATTTTAGGTTTAGATTTCGGGTTAGGTTTAGATTTTAGGTTTAGATTTGGGGTTAGGTTTAGATTTTAGGTTTAGATTTGGGGTTAGGTTTAGATTTGGGGTTAGGTTTAGATTTTAGGTTTAGATTTGGGGTTAGGTTTAGATTTTAGGTTTAGATTTGGGGTTAGGTTTAGATTTGGGGTTAGGTTTAGATTTTAGGTTTAGATTTGGGGTTAGGTTTAGATTTCGGGTTAGGTTTAGATTTTAGGTTTAGATTTGGGGTTAGGTTTAGATTTGGGGTTAGGTTTAGATTTTAGGTTTAGATTTGGGGTTAGGCTTAGATTTTAGGTTTAGATTTGGGGTTAGGTTTAGATTTTAGGTTTAGATTTGGGGTTAGGTTTAGATTTTAGGTTTACATTTGCGGTTAGGTTTAGATTTGGGGTTAGGTTTAGATTTTAGGTTTAGATTTGGGGTTAGGCTTAGATTTTAGGTTTAGATTTGGGGTTAGGTTTAGATTTTAGGTTTAGATTTGGGGTTAGGTTTAGATTTTAGGTTTAGATTTGCGGTTGGGTTTAGATTTGGGGTTAGGTTTAGATTTTAGGTTTAGATTTGGGGTTAGGTTTAGATTTTAGGTTTAGATTTTAGGTTTAGATTTGGGGTTAGGTTTAGATTTTAGGTTTAGATTTGTGATTAGGTTTCGATTTGGGGTTAGGTTTAGATTTTAGGTTTAGATTTGGGGTTAGCTTTAGATTTTCGGTTTAGATTTGGATTTAGGTTTAGATTTTAGGTTAGGTTTAGATTTGGGGTTAGGTTTAGATTTGGTGTTAGGTTTAGATTTTAGGTTTAGATTTGGGGTTAGGTTTAGATTTGGGGTTTAGATTTGGGGTTAGGTTTAGATTTTAGGTTTAGATTTGGGGTTAGGTTTAGATTTTAGGTTTAGATTTGGGGTTAGCTTTAGATTTGGGGTTAGGTTTAGATTTTAGGTTTAGATTTGGGGTTAGGTTTAGATTTTAGGTTTAGATTTTAGGTTTAGATTTGGGGTTAGGTTTAGATTTTAGGTTTAGATTTGGGGTTAGGTTTAGATTTGGGGTTAGGCTTAGATTTTAGGTTTAGATTTGGGGTTAGGTTTAGATTTTAGGTTTAGATTTGGGGTTAGCTTTAGATTTTCGGTTTAGATTTGGATTTAGGTTTAGATTTTAGGTTAGGTTTAGATTTTAGGTTTAGATTTTAGGTTTAGATTTGGGGTTAGGTTTACATTTTAGGTTTAGATTTGGGGTTAGGTTTAGATTTTAGGTTTAGATTTGGGGTTAGGTTTAGATTTTAGGTTTAGATTTGCGGTTAGGTTTAGATTTTAGGTTTAGATTTGGGGTTAGGTTTAGATTTTAGGTTTAGATTTGGGGTTAGGTTTAGATTTTAGGTTTAGATTTGGGGTTTGGTTTAGATTTTAGGTTAGGTTTAGATTTTAGGTTTAGATTTTAGGTTTAGATTTGGGGTTAGGTTTAGATTTTAGGTTTAGATTTGGGGTTAGGTTTAGATTTCGGGTTAGGTTTAGATTTTAGGTTTAGATTTGGGGTTAGGTTTAGATTTTAGGTTTAGATTTGGGGTTAGGCTTAGATTTTAGGTTTAGATTTGTGGTTAGGTTTAGATTTTAGGTTTAGATTTGGGGTTAGGTTTAGATTTTAGGTTTAATTTGCGGTTAGGTTTAGATTTGGGGTTAGGTTTAGATTTCAGGTTTAGATTTGGGGTTAGGCTTAGATTTTAGGTTTAGATTTGGGGTTAGGTTTAGATTTTAGGTTTAGATTTGGGGTTAGGTTTAGATTTTAGGTTTAGATTTGCGGTTGGGTTTAGATTTGGGGTTAGGTTTAGATTTTATGTTTAGATTTGGGGTTAGGTTTAGATTTTAGGTTTAGATTTGGGGTTAGGTTTAGATTTTAGGTTTAGATTTTAGGTTTAGATTTGGGGTTAGATTTGGGGTTAGGTTTAGATTTGGGGTTAGGTTTAGATTTGGGGTTAGGTTTAGATTTTAGGTTTAGATTTGGGGTTAGGTTTAGATTTTAGGTTTAGATTTGGGGTTAGATTTGGGGTTAGGTTTAGATTTGGGGTTAGGTTTAGATTTGGTGTTAGGTTTAGATTTTAGGTTTAGATTTGGGGTTAGGTTTAGATTTGGGGTTTAGATTTGGGGTTAGGTTTAGATTTTAGGTTTAGATTTGGGGTTAGGTTTAGATTTTAGGTTTAGATTTGGGGTTAGGTTTAGATTTGGGGTTAGGTTTAGATTTTAGGTTTAGATTTGGGGTTAGCTTTAGATTTTCGGTTTAGATTTGGAGTTAGGTTTAGATTTTAGGTTAGGTTTAGATTTTAGGTTTAGATTTTAGGTTTAGATTTCGGGTTAGGTTTAGATTTTAGGTTTAGATTTGGGGTTAGGTTTAGATTTTAGGTTTAGATTTGGGGTTAGGTTTAGATTTTAGGTTTAGATTTGGGGTTAGGTTTAGATTTTAGGTTTAGATTTGGGGTTAGGTTTAGATTTTAGGTTTAGATTTGGGGTTAGGTTTAGATTTGGGGTTAGGTTTAGATTTTAGGTTTAGATTTGGGGTTAGGTTTAGATTTTAGGTTAGGTTTAGATTTTAGGTTTAGATTTTAGGTTTAGATTTGGGGTTAGGTTTAGATTTTAGGTTTAGATTTGGGGTTAGGTTTAGATTTGGGGTTAGGTTTAGATTTTAGGTTTAGATTTGGGGTTAGGTTTAGATTTTAGGTTTAGATTTGGGGTTAGGTTTAGATTTTAGGCTTAGATTTGGGGTTTAGATTTGGGGTTAGGTTTAGATTTGGGGTTAGGTTTAGATTTTCGGTTTAGATTTGTGGTTAGGTTTAGATTTGGGGTTAGGTTTAGATTTTAGGTTTAGATTTGGGGTTAGGTTTAGATTTTCGGTTTAGATTTGGGGTTAGATTTGGGGTTAGGTTTAGATTTGGGGTTAGGTTTAGATTTGGGTTTAGGTTTAGATTTTAGGTTTAGATTTGGGGTTAGGTTTAGATTTGGGGTTAGGTTTAGATTTTAGGTTTAGATTTGGGGTTAGGTTTAGATTTGGGGTTTAGATTTGGGGTTAGGTTTAGATTTTAGGTTTAGATTTGCGGTTAGGTTTAGATTTTAGGTTTAGATTTGGGGTTAGGTTTAGATTTTAGGTTTAGATTTTAGGTTTAGATTTGGGTTTAGGTTTAGATTTTAGGTTTAGATTTGGGGTTAGGTTTAGATTTGGGGTTAGGTTTAGATTTTAGGTTTAGATTTGGGGTTAGGTTTAGATTTGGGGTTTAGATTTGGGGTTAGGTTTAGATTTTAGGTTTAGATTTGCGGTTAGGTTTAGATTTTAGGTTTAGATTTGGGGTTAGGTTTAGATTTTAGGTTTAGATTTTAGGTTTAGATTTGGGGTTAGGATTAGATTTGGGGTTAGGTTTAGATTTTAGGTTTAGATTTGGGGTCAGGTTTAGATTTTAGGTTTAGATTTGGGGTTAGCTTTAGATTTTCGGTTTAGATTTGGAGTTAGGTTTAGATTTTAGGTTAGGTTTAGATTTTAGGTTTAGATTTGGGGTTAGGTTTAGATTTTAGGTTTAGATTTGGGGTTAGGTTTAGATTTTAGGTTTAGATTTGGGGTTAGGTTTAGATTTTAGGTTAGGTTTAGATTTTAGGTTTAGAGTTTAGGTTTAGATTTGGGGTTAGGTTTAGATTTTAGGTTTAGATTTGGGGTTAGGCTTAGATTTTAGGTTTAGATTTGTGGTTAGGTTTAGATTTTAGGTTTAGATTTGGGGTTAGGTTTAGATTTTAGGTTTAGATTTGCGGTTAGGCTTAGATTTTAGGTTTAGATTTGGGGTTAGGTTTAGATTTTAGGTTTAGATTTGGGGTTAGGTTTGGATTTTAGGTTTAGATTTGCGGTTGGGTTTAGATTTGGGGTTAGGTTTAGATTTTATGTTTAGATTTGGGGTTAGGTTTAGATTTTAGGTTTAGATTTGGGGTTAGGTTTCGATTTTAGGTTTAGATTTGGGGTTAGGTTTAGATTTTAGGTTTAGATTTGTGATTAGGTTTAGATTTGGGGTTAGGTTTAGATTTTAGGTTTAGATTTGGGGTTAGGTTTAGATTTTAGGTTTAGATTTTGGGTTAGATTTGGGGTTAGGTTTAGATTTGGGGTTAGGTTTAGATTTGGTGTTAGGTTTAGATTTTAGGTTTAGAGTTGGGGTTAGGTTTAGATTTGGGGTTTAGATTTGGGGTTAGGTTTAGATTTTAGGTTTAGATTTGGGGTTAGGTTTAGATTTTAGGTTTAGATTTGGGGTTAGGTTTAGATTTGGGGTTAGGTTTAGATTTTAGGTTTAGATTTTAGGTTTAGATTTGGGGTTAGGTTTAGATTTTAGGTTTAGATTTGGGGTTAGGTTTAGATTTTAGGTTTAGATTTGGGGTTAGGTTTAGATTTGGTGTTAGGTTTAGATTTTAGGTTTAGATTTGGGGTTAGGTTTAGATTTGGGGTTTAGATTTGGGGTTAGGTTTAGATTTTAGGTTTAGATTTGGGGTTAGGTTTAGATTTTAGGTTTAGATTTGGGGTTAGGTTTAGATTTTAGGTTTAGATTTTAGGTTTAGATTTGGGGTTAGGTTTAGATTTTAGGTTTAGATTTGGGGTTAGGTTTAGATTTTAGGTTTAGATTTGGGGTTAGGTTTAGATTTGGGGTTAGGTTTAGATTTTAGGTTTAGATTTGGGGTTAGGTTTAGATTTTAGGATTAGATTTGGGGTTAGCTTTAGATTTTCGGTTTAGATTTGGAGTTAGGTTTAGATTTTAGGTTAGGTTTAGATTTTAGGTTTAGATTTTAGGTTTAGATTTCGGGTTAGGTTTAGATTTTAGGTTTAGATTTGGGGTTAGGTTTAGATTTTAGGTTTAGATTTGGGGTTAGGTTTAGATTTGGGGTTAGGTTTAGATTTTAGGTTTAGATTTGGGGTTAGGTTTAGATTTTAGGTTTAGATTTGGGGTTAGGTTTAGATTTGGGGTTAGGTTTAGATTTTAGGTTTAGATTTGGGGTTAGGCTTAGATTTTAGGTTTAGATTTGGGGTTAGGTTTAGATTTCGGGTTAGGTTTAGATTTTAGGTTTAGATTTGGGGTTAGGTTTAGATTTGGGGTTAGGTTTAGATTTTAGGTTTAGATTTGGGGTTAGGCTTAGATTTTAGGTTTAGATTTGTGGTTAGGTTTAGATTTTAGGTTTAGATTTGGGGTTAGGTTTAGATTTTAGGTTTAGATTTGCGGTTAGGTTTAGATTTGGGGTTAGGTTTAGATTTTAGGTTTAGATTTGGGGTTAGGCTTAGATTTTAGGTTTAGATTTGGGGTTAGGTTTAGATTTTAGGTTTAGATTTGGGGTTAGGTTTAGATTTTAGGTTTAGATTTGCGGTTGGGTTTAGATTTGGGGTTAGGTTTAGATTTTATGTTTAGATTTGGGGTTAGGTTTAGATTTTAGGTTTAGATTTGGGGTTAGGTTTAGATTTTAGGTTTAGATTTTAGGTTTAGATTTGGGGTTAGGTTTAGATTTTAGGTTTAGATTTGTGATTAGGTTTAGATTTGGGGTTAGGTTTAGATTTTAGGTTTAGATTTGGGGTTAGGTTTAGATTTTAGGTTTAGATTTGGGGTTAGATTTGGGGTTAGGTTTAGATTTGGGGTTAGGTTTAGATTTGGTGTTAGGTTTAGATTTTAGGTTTAGAGTTGGGGTTAGGTTTAGATTTGGGGTTTAGATTTGGGGTTAGGTTTAGATTTTAGGTTTAGATTTGGGGTTAGGTTTAGATTTTAGGTTTAGATTTGGGGTTAGGTTTAGATTTGGGGTTAGGTTTAGATTTTAGGTTTAGATTTTAGGTTTAGATTTGGGGTTAGGTTTAGATTTTAGGTTTAGATTTGGGGTTAGGTTTAGATTTTAGGTTTAGATTTGGGGTTAGGTTTAGATTTGGTGTTTAGATTTGGGGTTAGGTTTAGATTTTAGGTTTAGATTTGGGGTTAGGTTTAGATTTTAGGTTTAGATTTGGGGTTAGGTTTAGATTTTAGGTTTAGATTTGGGGTTAGGTTTAGATTTTAGGTTTAGATTTTAGGTTTAGATTTGGGGTTAGGTTTAGATTTTAGGTTTAGATTTGGGGTTAGTTTTAGATTTTAGGTTTAGATTTGGGGTTAGGTTTAGATTTGGGGTTAGGTTTAGATTTTAGGTTTAGATTTGGGGTTAGGTTTAGATTTTAGGATTAGATTTGGGGTTAGCTTTAGATTTTCGGTTTAGATTTGGAGTTAGGTTTAGATTTTAGGTTAGGTTTAGATTTTAGGTTTAGATTTTAGGTTTAGATTTCGGGTTAGGTTTAGATTTTAGGTTTAGATTTGGGGTTAGGTTTAGATTTTAGGTTTAGATTTGGGGTTAGGTTTAGATTTTAGGTTTAGATTTGGGGTTAGGTTTAGATTTTAGGTTTAGATTTGGGGTTAGGCTTAGATTTTAGGTTTAGATTTGGGGTTAGGTTTAGATTTCGGGTTAGGTTTAGATTTTAGGTTTAGATTTGGGGTTAGGTTTAGATTTGGGGTTAGGTTTAGATTTTAGGTTTAGATTTGGGGTTAGGCTTAGATTTTAGGTTTAGATTTGTGGTTAGGTTTAGATTTTAGGTTTAGATTTGGGGTTAGGTTTAGATTTTAGGTTTAGATTTGCGGTTAGGTTTAGATTTGGGGTTAGGTTTAGATTTTAGGTTTAGATTTGGGGTTAGGCTTAGATTTTAGGTTTAGATTTGGGGTTAGGTTTAGATTTTAGGTTTAGATTTGGGGTTAGGTTTAGATTTTAGGTTTAGATTTGCGGTTGGGTTTAGATTTGGGGTTAGGTTTAGATTTTATGTTTAGATTTGGGGTTAGGTTTAGATTTTAGGTTTAGATTTGGGGTTAGGTTTAGATTTTAGGTTTAGATTTTAGGTTTAGATTTGGGGTTAGGTTTAGATTTTAGGTTTAGATTTGTGATTAGGTTTAGATTTGGGGTTAGGTTTAGATTTTAGGTTTAGATTTGGGGTTAGGTTTAGATTTTAGGTTTAGATTTGGGGTTAGATTTGGGGTTAGGTTTAGATTTGGGGTTAGGTTTAGATTTGGTGTTAGGTTTAGATTTTAGGTTTAGATTTGGGGTTAGGTTTAGATTTGGGGTTTAGATTTGGGGTTAGGTTTAGATTTTAGGTTTAGATTTGGGGTTAGGTTTAGATTTTAGGTTTAGATTTGGGGTTAGGTTTAGATTTGGGGTTAGGTTTAGATTTTAGGTTTAGATTTTAGGTTTAGATTTGGGGTTAGGTTTAGATTTTAGGTTTAGATTTGGGGTTAGGTTTAGATTTGGTGTTAGGTTTACATTTTAGGTTTAGATTTGGGGTTAGGTTTAGATTTGGGGTTTAGATTTGGGGTTAGGTTTAGATTTTAGGTTTAGATTTGGGGTTAGGTTTAGATTTTAGGTTTAGATTTGGGGTTAGGTTTAGATTTTAGGTTTAGATTTGTGATTAGGTTTAGATTTGGGGTTAGGTTTAGATTTTAGGTTTAGATTTGGGGTTAGGTTTAGATTTTAGGTTTAGATTTGGGGTTAGATTTGGGGTTATGTTTAGTTTTGGGGTTAGGTTTAGATTTGGTGTTAGGTTTAGATTTTAGGTTTAGATTTGGGGTTAGGTTTAGATTTGGGGTTTAGATTTGGGGTTAGGTTTAGATTTTAGGTTTAGATTTGGGGTTAGGTTTAGATTTTAGGTTTAGATTTGGGGTTAGGTTTAGATTTGGGGTTAGGTTTAGATTTTAGGTTTAGATTTTAGGTTTAGATTTGGGGTTAGGTTTAGATTTTAGGTTTAGATTTGGGGTTAGGTTTAGATTTTAGGTTTAGATTTGGGGTTAGGTTTAGATTTGGTGTTAGGTTTAGATTTTAGGTTTAGATTTGGGGTTAGGTTTAGATTTGGGGTTTAGATTTGGGGTTAGGTTTAGATTTTAGGTTTAGATTTGGGGTTAGGTTTAGATTTTAGGTTTAGATTTGGGGTTAGGTTTAGATTTTAGGTTTAGATTTTAGGTTTAGATTTGGGGTTAGGTTTAGATTTTAGGTTTAGATTTGGGGTTAGGTTTAGATTTTAGGTTTAGATTTGGGGTTAGGTTTAGATTTGGGGTTAGGTTTAGATTTTAGGTTTAGATTTGGGGTTAGGTTTAGATTTTAGGTTTAGATTTGGGGTTAGGTTTAGATTTTATGTTTAGATTTGGGGTTAGGTTTAGATTTTAGGTTTAGATTTGGGGTTAGGTTTAGATTTTAGGTTTAGATTTTAGGTTTAGATTTGGGGTTAGATTTGGGGTTAGGTTTAGATTTGGGGTTAGGTTTAGATTTGGGGTTAGGTTTAGATTTTAGGTTTAGATTTGGGGTTAGGTTTAGATTTTAGGTTTAGATTTGGGGTTAGATTTGGGGTTAGGTTTAGATTTGGGGTTAGGTTTAGATTTGGTGTTAGGTTTAGATTTTAGGTTTAGATTTGGGGTTAGGTTTAGATTTGGGGTTTAGATTTGGGGTTAGGTTTAGATTTTAGGTTTAGATTTGGGGTTAGGTTTAGATTTTAGGTTTAGATTTGGGGTTAGGTTTAGATTTTAGGTTTAGATTTGGGGTTAGCTTTAGATTTTCGGTTTAGATTTGGAGTTAGGTTTAGATTTTAGGTTAGGTTTAGATTTTAGGTTTAGATTTTAGGTTTAGATTTCGGGTTAGGTTTAGATTTTAGGTTTAGATTTGGGGTTAGGTTTAGATTTTAGGTTTAGATTTGGGGTTAGGTTTAGATTTTAGGTTTAGATTTGGGGTTAGGTTTAGATTTTAGGTTTAGATTTGGGGTTAGGTTTAGATTTTAGGTTTAGATTTGGGGTTAGGTTTAGATTTTAGGTTTAGATTTGGGGTTAGGTTTAGATTTGGGGTTAGGTTTAGATTTTAGGTTTAGATTTGGGGTTAGGTTTAGATTTTAGGTTAGGTTTAGATTTTAGGTTTAGATTTTAGGTTTAGATTTGGGGTTAGGTTTAGATTTTAGGTTTAGATTTGGGGTTAGGTTTAGATTTGGGGTTAGGTTTAGATTTTAGGTTTAGATTTGGGGTTAGGTTTAGATTTTAGGTTTAGATTTGGGGTTAGGTTTAGATTTTAGGCTTAGATTTGGGGTTTAGATTTGGGGTTAGGTTTAGATTTGGGGTTAGGTTTAGATTTTCGGTTTAGATTTGTGGTTAGGTTTAGATTTGGGGTTAGGTTTAGATTTTAGGTTTAGATTTGGGGTTAGGTTTAGATTTTCGGTTTAGATTTGGGGTTAGATTTGGGGTTAGGTTTAGATTTGGGGTTAGGTTTAGATTTGGGTTTAGGTTTAGATTTTAGGTTTAGATTTGGGGTTAGGTTTAGATTTGGGGTTAGGTTTAGATTTTAGGTTTAGATTTGGGGTTAGGTTTAGATTTGGGGTTTAGATTTGGGGTTAGGTTTAGATTTTAGGTTTAGATTTGCGGTTAGGTTTAGATTTTAGGTTTAGATTTGGGGTTAGGTTTAGATTTTAGGTTTAGATTTTAGGTTTAGATTTGGGTTTAGGTTTAGATTTTAGGTTTAGATTTGGGGTTAGGTTTAGATTTGGGGTTAGGTTTAGATTTTAGGTTTAGATTTGGGGTTAGGTTTAGATTTGGGGTTTAGATTTGGGGTTAGGTTTAGATTTTAGGTTTAGATTTGCGGTTAGGTTTAGATTTTAGGTTTAGATTTGGGGTTAGGTTTAGATTTTAGGTTTAGATTTTAGGTTTAGATTTGGGGTTAGGATTAGATTTGGGGTTAGGTTTAGATTTTAGGTTTAGATTTGGGGTCAGGTTTAGATTTTAGGTTTAGATTTGGGGTTAGCTTTAGATTTTCGGTTTAGATTTGGAGTTAGGTTTAGATTTTAGGTTAGGTTTAGATTTTAGGTTTAGATTTGGGGTTAGGTTTAGATTTTAGGTTTAGATTTGGGGTTAGGTTTAGATTTTAGGTTTAGATTTGGGGTTAGGTTTAGATTTTAGGTTAGGTTTAGATTTTAGGTTTAGAGTTTAGGTTTAGATTTGGGGTTAGGTTTAGATTTTAGGTTTAGATTTGGGGTTAGGCTTAGATTTTAGGTTTAGATTTGTGGTTAGGTTTAGATTTTAGGTTTAGATTTGGGGTTAGGTTTAGATTTTAGGTTTAGATTTGCGGTTAGGCTTAGATTTTAGGTTTAGATTTGGGGTTAGGTTTAGATTTTAGGTTTAGATTTGGGGTTAGGTTTGGATTTTAGGTTTAGATTTGCGGTTGGGTTTAGATTTGGGGTTAGGTTTAGATTTTATGTTTAGATTTGGGGTTAGGTTTAGATTTTAGGTTTAGATTTGGGGTTAGGTTTCGATTTTAGGTTTAGATTTGGGGTTAGGTTTAGATTTTAGGTTTAGATTTGTGATTAGGTTTAGATTTGGGGTTAGGTTTAGATTTTAGGTTTAGATTTGGGGTTAGGTTTAGATTTTAGGTTTAGATTTTGGGTTAGATTTGGGGTTAGGTTTAGATTTGGGGTTAGGTTTAGATTTGGTGTTAGGTTTAGATTTTAGGTTTAGAGTTGGGGTTAGGTTTAGATTTGGGGTTTAGATTTGGGGTTAGGTTTAGATTTTAGGTTTAGATTTGGGGTTAGGTTTAGATTTTAGGTTTAGATTTGGGGTTAGGTTTAGATTTAGGGTTAGGTTTAGATTTTAGGTTTAGATTTTAGGTTTAGATTTGGGGTTAGGTTTAGATTTTAGGTTTAGATTTGGGGTTAGGTTTAGATTTTAGGTTTAGATTTGGGGTTAGGTTTAGATTTGGTGTTAGGTTTAGATTTTAGGTTTAGATTTGGGGTTAGGTTTAGATTTGGGGTTTAGATTTGGGGTTAGGTTTAGATTTTAGGTTTAGATTTGGGGTTAGGTTTAGATTTTAGGTTTAGATTTGGGGTTAGGTTTAGATTTTAGGTTTAGATTTTAGGTTTAGATTTGGGGTTAGGTTTAGATTTTAGGTTTAGATTTGGGGTTAGGTTTAGATTTTAGGTTTAGATTTGGGGTTAGGTTTAGATTTGGGGTTAGGTTTAGATTTTAGGTTTAGATTTGGGGTTAGGTTTAGATTTTAGGATTAGATTTGGGGTTAGCTTTAGATTTTCGGTTTAGATTTGGAGTTAGGTTTAGATTTTAGGTTAGGTTTAGATTTTAGGTTTAGATTTTAGGTTTAGATTTCGGGTTAGGTTTAGATTTTAGGTTTAGATTTGGGGTTAGGTTTAGATTTTAGGTTTAGATTTGGGGTTAGGTTTAGATTTGGGGTTAGGTTTAGATTTTAGGTTTAGATTTGGGGTTAGATTTGGGGTTAGGTTTAGATTTGGGGTTAGGTTTAGATTTGGTGTTAGGTTTAGATTTTAGGTTTAGAGTTGGGGTTAGGTTTAGATTTGGGGTTTAGATTTGGGGTTAGGTTTAGATTTTAGGTTTAGATTTGGGGTTAGGTTTAGATTTTAGGTTTAGATTTGGGGTTAGGTTTAGATTTGGGGTTAGGTTTAGATTTTAGGTTTAGATTTTAGGTTTAGATTTGGGGTTAGGTTTAGATTTTAGGTTTAGATTTGGGGTTAGGTTTAGATTTTAGGTTTAGATTTGGGGTTAGGTTTAGATTTGGTGTTTAGATTTGGGGTTAGGTTTAGATTTTAGGTTTAGATTTGGGGTTAGGTTTAGATTTTAGGTTTAGATTTGGGGTTAGGTTTAGATTTTAGGTTTAGATTTGGGGTTAGGTTTAGATTTTAGGTTTAGATTTTAGGTTTAGATTTGGGGTTAGGTTTAGATTTTAGGTTTAGATTTGGGGTTAGGTTTAGATTTTAGGTTTAGATTTGGGGTTAGTTTTAGATTTTAGGTTTAGATTTGGGGTTAGGTTTAGATTTGGGGTTAGGTTTAGATTTTAGGTTTAGATTTGGGGTTAGGTTTAGATTTTAGGATTAGATTTGGGGTTAGCTTTAGATTTTCGGTTTAGATTTGGAGTTAGGTTTAGATTTTAGGTTAGGTTTAGATTTTAGGTTTAGATTTTAGGTTTAGATTTCGGGTTAGGTTTAGATTTTAGGTTTAGATTTGGGGTTAGGTTTAGATTTTAGGTTTAGATTTGGGGTTAGGTTTAGATTTTAGGTTTAGATTTGGGGTTAGGCTTAGATTTTAGGTTTAGATTTGGGGTTAGGTTTAGATTTCGGGTTAGGTTTAGATTTTAGGTTTAGATTTGGGGTTAGGTTTAGATTTGGGGTTAGGTTTAGATTTTAGGTTTAGATTTGGGGTTAGGCTTAGATTTTAGGTTTAGATTTGTGGTTAGGTTTAGATTTTAGGTTTAGATTTGGGGTTAGGTTTAGATTTTAGGTTTAGATTTGCGGTTAGGTTTAGATTTGGGGTTAGGTTTAGATTTTAGGTTTAGATTTGGGGTTAGGCTTAGATTTTAGGTTTAGATTTGGGGTTAGGTTTAGATTTTAGGTTTAGATTTGGGGTTAGGTTTAGATTTTAGGTTTAGATTTGCGGTTGGGTTTAGATTTGGGGTTAGGTTTAGATTTTATGTTTAGATTTGGGGTTAGGTTTAGATTTTAGGTTTAGATTTGGGGTTAGGTTTAGATTTTAGGTTTAGATTTTAGGTTTAGATTTGGGGTTAGGTTTAGATTTTAGGTTTAGATTTGTGATTAGGTTTAGATTTGGGGTTAGGTTTAGATTTTAGGTTTAGATTTGGGGTTAGGTTTAGATTTTAGGTTTAGATTTGGGGTTAGATTTGGGGTTAGGTTTAGATTTGGGGTTAGGTTTAGATTTGGTGTTAGGTTTAGATTTTAGGTTTAGATTTGGGGTTAGGTTTAGATTTGGGGTTTAGATTTGGGGTTAGGTTTAGATTTTAGGTTTAGATTTGGGGTTAGGTTTAGATTTTAGGTTTAGATTTGGGGTTAGGTTTAGATTTGGGGTTAGGTTTAGATTTTAGGTTTAGATTTTAGGTTTAGATTTGGGGTTAGGTTTAGATTTTAGGTTTAGATTTGGGGTTAGGTTTAGATTTGGTGTTAGGTTTACATTTTAGGTTTAGATTTGGGGTTAGGTTTAGATTTGGGGTTTAGATTTGGGGTTAGGTTTAGATTTTAGGTTTAGATTTGGGGTTAGGTTTAGATTTTAGGTTTAGATTTGGGGTTAGGTTTAGATTTTAGGTTTAGATTTGTGATTAGGTTTAGATTTGGGGTTAGGTTTAGATTTTAGGTTTAGATTTGGGGTTAGGTTTAGATTTTAGGTTTAGATTTGGGGTTAGATTTGGGGTTATGTTTAGTTTTGGGGTTAGGTTTAGATTTGGTGTTAGGTTTAGATTTTAGGTTTAGATTTGGGGTTAGGTTTAGATTTGGGGTTTAGATTTGGGGTTAGGTTTAGATTTTAGGTTTAGATTTGGGGTTAGGTTTAGATTTTAGGTTTAGATTTGGGGTTAGGTTTAGATTTGGGGTTAGGTTTAGATTTTAGGTTTAGATTTTAGGTTTAGATTTGGGGTTAGGTTTAGATTTTAGGTTTAGATTTGGGGTTAGGTTTAGATTTTAGGTTTAGATTTGGGGTTAGGTTTAGATTTGGTGTTAGGTTTACATTTTAGGTTTAGATTTGGGGTTAGGTTTAGATTTGGGGTTTAGATTTGGGGTTAGGTTTAGATTTTAGGTTTAGATTTGGGGTTAGGTTTAGATTTTAGGTTTAGATTTGGGGTTAGGTTTAGATTTTAGGTTTAGATTTTAGGTTTAGATTTGGGGTTAGGTTTAGATTTTAGGTTTAGATTTGGGGTTAGGTTTAGATTTTAGGTTTAGATTTGGGGTTAGGTTTAGATTTGGGGTTAGGTTTAGATTTTAGGTTTAGATTTGGGGTTAGGTTTAGATTTTAGGTTTAGATTTGGGGTTAGCTTTAGATTTTCGGTTTAGATTTGGAGTTAGGTTTAGATTTTAGGTTAGGTTTAGATTTTAGGTTTAGATTTTAGGTTTAGATTTGGGGTTAGGTTTAGATTTTAGGTTTAGATTTGGGGTTAGGTTTAGATTTGGGGTTAGGTTTAGATTTTAGGTTTAGATTTGGGGTTAGGTTTAGATTTTAGGTTTAGATTTGGGGTTAGGTTTAGATTTGGGGTTAGGTTTAGATTTTAGGTTTAGATTTGGGGTTAGGTTTAGATTTGGGGTTAGGTTTAGATTTTAGGTTTAGATTTGGGGTTAGGTTTAGATTTTAGGTTAGGTTTAGATTTTAGGTTTAGATTTTAGGTTTAGATTTGGGGTTAGGTTTAGATTTTAGGTTTAGATTTGGGGTTAGGTTTAGATTTGGGGTTAGGTTTAGATTTTAGGTTTAGATTTGGGGTTAGGTTTAGATTTTAGGTTTAGATTTGGGGTTTAGATTTGGGGTTAGGTTTAGATTTGGGGTTAGGTTTAGATTTTAGGTTTAGATTTGGGGTTAGATTTGGGGTTAGGTTTAGATTTGGGGTTAGGTTTAGATTTGGTGTTAGGTTTAGATTTTAGGTTTAGATTTGGGGTTAGGTTTAGATTTGGGGTTTAGATTTGGGGTTAGGTTTAGATTTTAGGTTTAGATTTGGGGTTAGGTTTAGATTTTAGGTTTAGATTTGGGGTTAGGTTTAGATTTGGGGTTAGGTTTAGATTTTAGGTTTAGATTTTAGGTTTAGATTTGGGGTTAGGTTTAGATTTTAGGTTTAGATTTGGGGTTAGGTTTAGATTTTAGGTTTAGATTTGGGGTTAGGTTTAGATTTGGTGTTAGGTTTACATTTTAGGTTTAGATTTGGGGTTAGGTTTAGATTTGGGGTTTAGATTTGGGGTTAGGTTTAGATTTTAGGTTTAGATTTGGGGTTAGGTTTAGATTTTAGGTTTAGATTTGGGGTTAGGTTTAGATTTTAGGTTTAGATTTTAGGTTTAGATTTGGGGTTAGGTTTAGATTTTAGGTTTAGATTTGGGGTTAGGTTTAGATTTTAGGTTTAGATTTGGGGTTAGGTTTAGATTTGGGGTTAGGTTTAGATTTTAGGTTTAGATTTGGGGTTAGGTTTAGATTTTAGGTTTAGATTTGGGGTTAGCTTTAGATTTTCGGTTTAGATTTGGAGTTAGGTTTAGATTTTAGGTTAGGTTTAGATTTTAGGTTTAGATTTTAGGTTTAGATTTGGGGTTAGGTTTAGATTTTAGGTTTAGATTTGGGGTTAGGTTTAGATTTTAGGTTTAGATTTGGGGTTAGGTTTAGATTTGGGGTTAGGTTTAGATTTTAGGTTTAGATTTGGGGTTAGGTTTAGATTTGGGGTTAGGTTTAGATTTTAGGTTTAGATTTGGGGTTAGGTTTAGATTTGGGGTTAGGTTTAGATTTTAGGTTTAGATTTGGGGTTAGGTTTAGATTTTAGGTTAGGTTTAGATTTTAGGTTTAGATTTTAGGTTTAGATTTGGGGTTAGGTTTAGATTTGGGGTTAGGCTTAGATTTTAGGTTTAGATTTGGGGTTAGGTTTAGATTTTAGGTTTAGATTTGGGGTTAGCTTTAGATTTTCGGTTTAGATTTGGATTTAGGTTTAGATTTTAGGTTAGGTTTAGATTTTAGGTTTAGATTTTAGGTTTAGATTTGGGGTTAGGTTTACATTTTAGGTTTAGATTTGGGGTTAGGTTTAGATTTTAGGTTTAGATTTGGGGTTAGGTTTAGATTTTAGGTTTAGATTTGCGGTTAGGTTTAGATTTTAGGTTTAGATTTGGGGTTAGGTTTAGATTTTAGGTTTAGATTTGGGGTTAGGTTTAGATTTTAGGTTTAGATTTGGGGTTTGGTTTAGATTTTAGGTTAGGTTTAGATTTTAGGTTTAGATTTTAGGTTTAGATTTGGGGTTAGGTTTAGATTTTAGGTTTAGATTTGGGGTTAGGCTTAGATTTTAGGTTTAGATTTGTGGTTAGGTTTAGATTTTAGGTTTAGATTTGGGGTTAGGTTTAGATTTTAGGTTTAGATTTGCGGTTAGGTTTAGATTTGGGGTTAGGTTTAGATTTTAGGTTTAGATTTGGGGTTAGGCTTAGATTTTAGGTTTAGATTTGGGGTTAGGTTTAGATTTTAGGTTTAGATTTGGGGTTAGGTTTAGATTTTAGGTTTAGATTTGCGGTTGGGTTTAGATTTGGGGTTAGGTTTAGATTTTAGGTTTAGATTTGGGGTTAGGTTTAGATTTTAGGTTTAGATTTGGGGTTAGGTTTTGATTTTAGGTTTAGATTTTAGGTTTAGATTTGGGGTTAGGTTTAGATTTTAGGTTTAGATTTGTGATTAGGTTTAGATTTGGGGTTAGGTTTAGATTTTAGGTTTAGATTTGGGGTTAGGTTTAGATTTTAGGTTTAGATTTGGGGTTAGATTTGGGGTTAGGTTTAGATTTGGGGTTAGGTTTAGATTTGGTGTTAGGTTTAGATTTTAGGTTTAGATTTGGGGTTAGGTTTAGATTTGGGGTTTAGATTTGGGGTTAGGTTTAGATTTTAGGTTTAGATTTGGGGTTAGGTTTAGATTTTAGGTTTAGATTTGGGGTTAGGTTTAGATTTGGGGTTAGGTTTAGATTTTAGGTTTAGATTTTAGGTTTAGATTTGGGGTTAGGTTTAGATTTTAGGTTTAGATTTGGGGTTAGGTTTAGATTTTAGGTTTAGATTTGGGGTTAGGTTTAGATTTGGTGTTAGGTTTACATTTTAGGTTTAGATTTGGGGTTAGGTTTAGATTTGGGGTTTAGATTTGGGGTTAGGTTTAGATTTTAGGTTTAGATTTGGGGTTAGGTTTAGATTTTAGGTTTAGATTTGGGGTTAGGTTTAGATTTTAGGTTTAGATTTGTGATTAGGTTTAGATTTGGGGTTAGGTTTAGATTTTAGGTTTAGATTTGGGGTTAGGTTTAGATTTTAGGTTTAGATTTGGGGTTAGATTTGGGGTTATGTTTAGTTTTGGGGTTAGGTTTAGATTTGGTGTTAGGTTTAGATTTTAGGTTTAGATTTGGGGTTAGGTTTAGATTTAGGGTTTAGATTTGGGGTTAGGTTTAGATTTTAGGTTTAGATTTGGGGTTAGGTTTAGATTTTAGGTTTAGATTTGGGGTTAGGTTTAGATTTGGGGTTAGGTTTAGATTTTAGGTTTAGATTTTAGGTTTAGATTTGGGGTTAGGTTTAGATTTTAGGTTTAGATTTGGGGTTAGGTTTAGATTTTAGGTTTAGATTTGGGGTTAGGTTTAGATTTGGTGTTAGGTTTACATTTTAGGTTTAGATTTGGGGTTAGGTTTAGATTTGGGGTTTAGATTTGGGGTTAGGTTTAGATTTTAGGTTTAGATTTGGGGTTAGGTTTAGATTTTAGGTTTAGATTTGGGGTTAGGTTTAGATTTTAGGTTTAGATTTTAGGTTTAGATTTGGGGTTAGGTTTAGATTTTAGGTTTAGATTTGGGGTTAGGTTTAGATTTGGGGTTAGGTTTAGATTTTAGGTTTAGATTTGGGGTTAGGTTTAGATTTTAGGTTTAGATTTGGGGTTAGCTTTAGATTTTCGGTTTAGATTTGGAGTTAGGTTTAGATTTTAGGTTAGGTTTAGATTTTAGGTTTAGATTTTAGGTTTAGATTTGGGGTTAGGTTTAGATTTTAGGTTTAGATTTGGGGTTAGGTTTAGATTTGGGGTTAGGTTTAGATTTTAGGTTTAGATTTGGGGTTAGGTTTAGATTTTAGGTTTAGATTTGGGGTTAGGTTTAGATTTGGGGTTAGGTTTAGATTTTAGGTTTAGATTTGGGGTTAGGTTTAGATTTGGGGTTAGGTTTAGATTTTAGGTTTAGATTTGGGGTTAGGTTTAGATTTTAGGTTAGGTTTAGATTTTAGGTTTAGATTTTAGGTTTAGATTTGGGGTTAGGTTTAGATTTTAGGTTTAGATTTGGGGTTAGGTTTAGATTTGGGGTTAGGTTTAGATTTTAGGTTTAGATTTGGGGTTAGGTTTAGATTTTAGGTTTAGATTTGGGGTTTAGATTTGGGGTTAGGTTTAGATTTGGGGTTAGGTTTAGATTTTAGGTTTAGATTTGGGGTTAGATTTGGGGTTAGGTTTAGATTTGGGGTTAGGTTTAGATTTGGTGTTAGGTTTAGATTTTAGGTTTAGATTTGGGGTTAGGTTTAGATTTGGGGTTTAGATTTGGGGTTAGGTTTAGATTTTAGGTTTAGATTTGGGGTTAGGTTTAGATTTTAGGTTTAGATTTGGGGTTAGGTTTAGATTTGGGGTTAGGTTTAGATTTTAGGTTTAGATTTTAGGTTTAGATTTGGGGTTAGGTTTAGATTTTAGGTTTAGATTTGGGGTTAGGTTTAGATTTTAGGTTTAGATTTGGGGTTAGGTTTAGATTTGGTGTTAGGTTTACATTTTAGGTTTAGATTTGGGGTTAGGTTTAGATTTGGGGTTTAGATTTGGGGTTAGGTTTAGATTTTAGGTTTAGATTTGGGGTTAGGTTTAGATTTTAGGTTTAGATTTGGGGTTAGGTTTAGATTTTAGGTTTAGATTTTAGGTTTAGATTTGGGGTTAGGTTTAGATTTTAGGTTTAGATTTGGGGTTAGGTTTAGATTTTAGGTTTAGATTTGGGGTTAGGTTTAGATTTGGGGTTAGGTTTAGATTTTAGGTTTAGATTTGGGGTTAGGTTTAGATTTTAGGTTTAGATTTGGGGTTAGCTTTAGATTTTCGGTTTAGATTTGGAGTTAGGTTTAGATTTTAGGTTAGGTTTAGATTTTAGGTTTAGATTTTAGGTTTAGATTTGGGGTTAGGTTTAGATTTTAGGTTTAGATTTGGGGTTAGGTTTAGATTTTAGGTTTAGATTTGGGGTTAGGTTTAGATTTGGGGTTAGGTTTAGATTTTAGGTTTAGATTTGGGGTTAGGTTTAGATTTTAGGTTTAGATTTGGGGTTAGGTTTAGATTTGGGGTTAGGTTTAGATTTTAGGTTTAGATTTGGGGTTAGGTTTAGATTTGGGGTTAGGTTTAGATTTTAGGTTTAGATTTGGGGTTAGGTTTAGATTTTAGGTTAGGTTTAGATTTTAGGTTTAGATTTTAGGTTTAGATTTGGGGTTAGGTTTAGATTTGGAGTTAGGCTTAGATTTTAGGTTTAGATTTGGGGTTAGGTTTAGATTTTAGGTTTAGATTTGGGGTTAGCTTTAGATTTTCGGTTTAGATTTGGATTTAGGTTTAGATTTTAGGTTAGGTTTAGATTTTAGGTTTAGATTTTAGGTTTAGATTTGGGGTTAGGTTTACATTTTAGGTTTAGATTTGGGGTTAGGTTTAGATTTTAGGTTTAGATTTGGGGTTAGGTTTAGATTTTAGGTTTAGATTTGCGGTTAGGTTTAGATTTTAGGTTTAGATTTGGGGTTAGGTTTAGATTTTAGGTTTAGATTTGGGGTTAGGTTTAGATTTTAGGTTTAGATTTGGGGTTTGGTTTAGATTTTAGGTTAGGTTTAGATTTTAGGTTTAGATTTTAGGTTTAGATTTGGGGTTAGGTTTAGATTTTAGGTTTAGATTTGGGGTTAGGTTTAGATTTTAGGTTTAGATTTGGGGTTAGGTTTAGATTTCGGGTTAGGTTTAGATTTTAGGTTTAGATTTGGGGTTAGGTTTAGATTTTAGGTTTAGATTTGGGGTTAGGCTTAGATTTTAGGTTTAGATTTGTGGTTAGGTTTAGATTTTAGGTTTAGATTTGGGGTTAGGTTTAGATTTTAGGTTTAATTTGCGGTTAGGTTTAGATTTGGGGTTAGGTTTAGATTTCAGGTTTAGATTTGGGGTTAGGCTTAGATTTTAGGTTTAGATTTGGGGTTAGGTTTAGATTTTAGGTTTAGATTTGGGGTTAGGTTTAGATTTTAGGTTTAGATTTGCGGTTGGGTTTAGATTTGGGGTTAGGTTTAGATTTTATGTTTAGATTTGGGGTTAGGTTTAGATTTTAGGTTTAGATTTGGGGTTAGGTTTAGATTTTAGGTTTAGATTTTAGGTTTAGATTTGGGGTTAGATTTGGGGTTAGGTTTAGATTTGGGGTTAGGTTTAGATTTGGGGTTAGGTTTAGATTTTAGGTTTAGATTTGGGGTTAGGTTTAGATTTTAGGTTTAGATTTGGGGTTAGATTTGGGGTTAGGTTTAGATTTGGGGTTAGGTTTAGATTTGGTGTTAGGTTTAGATTTTAGGTTTAGATTTGGGGTTAGGTTTAGATTTGGGGTTTAGATTTGGGGTTAGGTTTAGATTTTAGGTTTAGATTTGGGGTTAGGTTTAGATTTTAGGTTTAGATTTGGGGTTAGGTTTAGATTTGGGGTTAGGTTTAGATTTTAGGTTTAGATTTGGGGTTAGCTTTAGATTTTCGGTTTAGATTTGGAGTTAGGTTTAGATTTTAGGTTAGGTTTAGATTTTAGGTTTAGATTTTAGGTTTAGATTTCGGGTTAGGTTTAGATTTTAGGTTTAGATTTGGGGTTAGGTTTAGATTTTAGGTTTAGATTTGGGGTTAGGTTTAGATTTTAGGTTTAGATTTGGGGTTAGGTTTAGATTTTAGGTTTAGATTTGGGGTTAGGTTTAGATTTGGGGTTAGGTTTAGATTTTAGGTTTAGATTTGGGGTTAGGTTTAGATTTTAGGTTAGGTTTAGATTTTAGGTTTAGATTTTAGGTTTAGATTTGGGGTTAGGTTTAGATTTTAGGTTTAGATTTGGGGTTAGGTTTAGATTTGGGGTTAGGTTTAGATTTTAGGTTTAGATTTGGGGTTAGGTTTAGATTTTAGGTTTAGATTTGGGGTTTAGATTTGGGGTTAGGTTTAGATTTGGGGTTAGGTTTAGATTTTCGGTTTAGATTTGGGGTTAGGTTTAGATTTGGGGTTAGGTTTAGATTTTAGGTTTAGATTTGGGGTTAGGTTTAGATTTTCGGTTTAGATTTGGGGTTAGATTTGGGGTTAGGTTTAGATTTGGGGTTAGGTTTAGATTTGGGTTTAGGTTTAGATTTTAGGTTTAGATTTGGGGTTAGGTTTAGATTTGGGGTTAGGTTTAGATTTTAGGTTTAGATTTGGGGTTAGGTTTAGATTTGGGGTTTAGATTTGGGGTTAGGTTTAGATTTTAGGTTTAGATTTGCGGTTAGGTTTAGATTTTAGGTTTAGATTTGGGGTTAGGTTTAGATTTTAGGTTTAGATTTTAGGTTTAGATTTGGGTTTAGGTTTAGATTTTAGGTTTAGATTTGGGGTTAGGTTTAGATTTGGGGTTAGGTTTAGATTTTAGGTTTAGATTTGGGGTTAGGTTTAGATTTGGGGTTTAGATTTGGGGTTAGGTTTAGATTTTAGGTTTAGATTTGCGGTTAGGTTTAGATTTTAGGTTTAGATTTGGGGTTAGGTTTAGATTTTAGGTTTAGATTTTAGGTTTAGATTTGGGGTTAGGTTTAGATTTGGGGTTAGGTTTAGATTTTAGGTTTAGATTTGGGGTCAGGTTTAGATTTTAGGTTTAGATTTGGGGTTAGCTTTAGATTTTCGGTTTAGATTTGGAGTTAGGTTTAGATTTTAGGTTAGGTTTAGATTTTAGGTTTAGATTTGGGGTTAGGTTTAGATTTTAGGTTTAGATTTGGGGTTAGGTTTAGATTTTAGGTTTAGATTTGGGGTTAGGTTTAGATTTTAGGTTAGGTTTAGATTTTAGGTTTAGAGTTTAGGTTTAGATTTGGGGTTAGGTTTAGATTTTAGGTTTAGATTTGGGGTTAGGCTTAGATTTTAGGTTTAGATTTGTGGTTAGGTTTAGATTTTAGGTTTAGATTTGGGGTTAGGTTTAGATTTTAGGTTTAGATTTGCGGTTAGGCTTAGATTTTAGGTTTAGATTTGGGGTTAGGTTTAGATTTTAGGTTTAGATTTGGGGTTAGGTTTGGATTTTAGGTTTAGATTTGCGGTTGGGTTTAGATTTGGGGTTAGGTTTAGATTTTATGTTTAGATTTGGGGTTAGGTTTAGATTTTAGGTTTAGATTTGGGGTTAGGTTTCGATTTTAGGTTTAGATTTGGGGTTAGGTTTAGATTTTAGGTTTAGATTTGTGATTAGGTTTAGATTTGGGGTTAGGTTTAGATTTTAGGTTTAGATTTGGGGTTAGGTTTAGATTTTAGGTTTAGATTTTGGGTTAGATTTGGGGTTAGGTTTAGATTTGGGGTTAGGTTTAGATTTGGTGTTAGGTTTAGATTTTAGGTTTAGAGTTGGGGTTAGGTTTAGATTTGGGGTTTAGATTTGGGGTTAGGTTTAGATTTTAGGTTTAGATTTGGGGTTAGGTTTAGATTTTAGGTTTAGATTTGGGGTTAGGTTTAGATTTGGGGTTAGGTTTAGATTTTAGGTTTAGATTTTAGGTTTAGATTTGGGGTTAGGTTTAGATTTTAGGTTTAGATTTGGGGTTAGGTTTAGATTTTAGGTTTAGATTTGGGGTTAGGTTCAGATTTGGTGTTAGGTTTAGATTTTAGGTTTAGATTTGGGGTTAGGTTTAGATTTGGGGTTTAGATTTGGGGTTAGGTTTAGATTTTAGGTTTAGATTTGGGGTTAGGTTTAGATTTTAGGTTTAGATTTGGGGTTAGGTTTAGATTTTAGGTTTAGATTTTAGGTTTAGATTTGGGGTTAGGTTTAGATTTTAGGTTTAGATTTGGGGTTAGGTTTAGATTTTAGGTTTAGATTTGGGGTTAGGTTTAGTTTTGGGGTTAGGTTTAGATTTTAGGTTTAGATTTGGGGTTAGGTTTAGATTTTAGGATTAGATTTGGGGTTAGCTTTAGATTTTCGGTTTAGATTTGGAGTTAGGTTTAGATTTTAGGTTAGGTTTAGATTTTAGGTTTAGATTTTAGGTTTAGATTTCGGGTTAGGTTTAGATTTTAGGTTTAGATTTGGGGTTAGGTTTAGATTTTAGGTTTAGATTTGGGGTTAGGTTTAGATTTGGGGTTAGGTTTAGATTTTAGGTTTAGATTTGGGGTTAGGTTTAGATTTTAGGTTTAGATTTGGGGTTAGGTTTAGATTTGGGGTTAGGTTTAGATTTTAGGTTTAGATTTGGGGTTAGGCTTAGATTTTAGGTTTAGATTTGGGGTTAGGTTTAGATTTCGGGTTAGGTTTAGATTTTAGGTTTAGATTTGGGGTTAGGTTTAGATTTGGGGTTAGGTTTAGATTTTAGGTTTAGATTTGGGGTTAGGCTTAGATTTTAGGTTTAGATTTGTGGTTAGGTTTAGATTTTAGGTTTAGATTTGGGGTTAGGTTTAGATTTTAGGTTTAGATTTGCGGTTAGGTTTAGATTTGGGGTTAGGTTTAGATTTTAGGTTTAGATTTGGGGTTAGGCTTAGATTTTAGGTTTAGATTTGGGGTTAGGTTTAGATTTTAGGTTTAGATTTGCGGTTGGGTTTAGATTTTAGGTTTAGATTTTATGTTTAGATTTGTGATTAGGTTTAGATTTGGGGTTAGGTTTAGATTTTAGGTTTAGATTTGGGGTTAGGTTTAGATTTTAGGTTTAGATTTGGGGTTAGATTTGGGGTTAGGTTTAGATTTGGGGTTAGGTTTAGATTTGGTGTTAGGTTTAGATTTTAGGTTTAGAGTTGGGGTTAGGTTTAGATTTTAGGTTTAGATTTGGGGTTAGGTTTAGATTTTAGGTTTAGATTTGGGGTTAGGTTTAGATTTTAGGTTTAGATTTGGGGTTAGGTTTAGATTTGGGGTTAGGTTTAGATTTTAGGTTTAGATTTTAGGTTTAGATTTGGGGTTAGGTTTAGATTTTAGGTTTAGATTTGGGGTTAGGTTTAGATTTTAGGTTTAGATTTGGGGTTAGGTTTAGATTTGGTGTTTAGATTTGGGGTTAGGTTTAGATTTTAGGTTTAGATTTGGGGTTAGGTTTAGATTTTAGGTTTGGATTTGGGGTTAGGTTTAGATTTTAGGTTTAGATTTGGGGTTAGGTTTAGATTTTAGGTTTAGATTTTAGGTTTAGATTTGGGGTTAGGTTTAGATTTTAGGTTTAGATTTGGGGTTAGGTTTAGATTTTAGGTTTAGATTTGGGGTTAGGTTTAGATTTGGGGTTAGGTTTAGATTTTAGGTTTAGATTTGGGGTTAGGTTTAGATTTAAGGATTAGATTTGGGGTTAGCTTTAGATTTTCGGTTTAGATTTGGAGTTAGGTTTAGATTTTAGGTTAGGTTTAGATTTTAGGTTTAGATTTTAGGTTTAGATTTCGGGTTAGGTTTAGATTTTAGGTTTAGATTTGGGGTTAGGTTTAGATTTTAGGTTTAGATTTGGGGTTAGGTTTAGATTTGGGGTTAGGTTTAGATTTTAGGTTTAGATTTGGGGTTAGGTTTAGATTTTAGGTTTAGATTTGGGGTTAGGCTTAGATTTTAGGTTTAGATTTGGGGTTAGGTTTAGATTTCGGGTTAGGTTTAGATTTTAGGTTTAGATTTGGGGTTAGGTTTAGATTTGGGGTTAGGTTTAGATTTTAGGTTTAGATTTGGGGTTAGGCTTAGATTTTAGGTTTAGATTTGTGGTTAGGTTTAGATTTTAGGTTTAGATTTGGGGTTAGGTTTAGATTTTAGGTTTAGATTTGCGGTTAGGTTTAGATTTGGGGTTAGGTTTAGATTTTAGGTTTAGATTTGGGGTTAGGCTTAGATTTTAGGTTTAGATTTGGGGTTAGGTTTAGATTTTAGGTTTAGATTTGGGGTTAGGTTTAGATTTTAGGTTTAGATTTGCGGTTGGGTTTAGATTTGGGGTTAGGTTTAGATTTTATGTTTAGATTTGGGGTTAGGTTTAGATTTTAGGTTTAGATTTGGGGTTAGGTTTAGATTTTAGGTTTAGATTTTAGGTTTAGATTTGGGGTTAGGTTTAGATTTTAGGTTTAGATTTGTGATTAGGTTTAGATTTGGGGTTAGGTTTAGATTTTAGGTTTAGATTTGGGGTTAGGTTTAGATTTTAGGTTTAGATTTGGGGTTAGATTTGGGGTTAGGTTTAGATTTGGGGTTAGGTTTAGATTTGGTGTTAGGTTTAGATTTTAGGTTTAGATTTGGGGTTAGGTTTAGATTTGGGGTTTAGATTTGGGGTTAGGTTTAGATTTTAGGTTTAGATTTGGGGTTAGGTTTAGATTTTAGGTTTAGATTTGGGGTTAGGTTTAGATTTGGGGTTAGGTTTAGATTTTAGGTTTAGATTTTAGGTTTAGATTTGGGGTTAGGTTTAGATTTTAGGTTTAGATTTGGGGTTAGGTTTAGATTTTAGGTTTAGATTTGGGGTTAGGTTTAGATTTGGTGTTAGGTTTACATTTTAGGTTTAGATTTGGGGTTAGGTTTAGATTTGGGGTTTAGATTTGGGTTAGGTTTAGATTTTAGGTTTAGATTTGGGGTTAGGTTTAGATTTTCGGTTTAGATTTGGGGTTAGGTTTAGATTTTAGGTTTAGATTTTAGGTTTAGATTTGGGGTTAGGTTTAGATTTTAGGTTTAGATTTGGGGTTAGGTTTAGATTTTAGGTTTAGATTTGGGGTTAGGTTTAGATTTGGGGTTAGGTTTAGATTTTAGGTTTAGATTTGGGGTTAGGTTTAGATTTTAGGTTTAGATTTGGGGTTAGCTTTAGATTTTCGGTTTAGATTTGGAGTTAGGTTTAGATTTTAGGTTAGGTTTAGATTTTAGGTTTAGATTTTAGGTTTAGATTTGGGGTTAGGTTTAGATTTTAGGTTTAGATTTGGGGTTAGGTTTAGATTTGGGGTTAGGTTTAGATTTTAGGTTTAGATTTGGGGTTAGGTTTAGATTTTAGGTTTAGATTTGGGGTTAGGTTTAGATTTGGGGTTAGGTTTAGATTTTAGGTTTAGATTTGGGGTTAGGTTTAGATTTGGGGTTAGGTTTAGATTTTAGGTTTAGATTTGGGGTTAGGTTTAGATTTTAGGTTAGGTTTAGATTTTAGGTTTAGATTTTAGGTTTAGATTTGGGGTTAGGTTTAGATTTTAGGTTTAGATTTGGGGTTAGGTTTAGATTTGGGGTTAGGTTTAGATTTTAGGTTTAGATTTGGGGTTAGGTTTAGATTTTAGGTTTAGATTTGGGGTTTAGATTTGGGGTTAGGTTTAGATTTGGGGTTAGGTTTAGATTTTAGGTTTAGATTTGGGGTTAGATTTGGGGTTAGGTTTAGATTTGGGGTTAGGTTTAGATTTGGTGTTAGGTTTAGATTTTAGGTTTAGATTTGGGGTTAGGTTTAGATTTGGGGTTTAGATTTGGGGTTAGGTTTAGATTTTAGGTTTAGATTTGGGGTTAGGTTTAGATTTTCGGTTTAGATTTGGGGTTAGGTTTAGATTTGGGGTTAGGTTTAGATTTTAGGTTTAGATTTGGGGTTAGGTTTAGATTTTCGGTTTAGATTTGGGGTTAGATTTGGGGTTAGGTTTAGATTTGGGGTTAGGTTTAGATTTGGGTTTAGGTTTAGATTTTAGGTTTAGATTTGGGGTTAGGTTTAGATTTGGGGTTAGGTTTAGATTTTAGGTTTAGATTTGGGGTTAGGTTTAGATTTGGGGTTTAGATTTGGGGTTAGGTTTAGATTTTAGGTTTAGATTTGCGGTTAGGTTTAGATTTTAGGTTTAGATTTGGGGTTAGGTTTAGATTTTAGGTTTAGATTTTAGGTTTAGATTTGGGTTTAGGTTTAGATTTTAGGTTTAGATTTGGGGTTAGGTTTAGATTTGGGGTTAGGTTTAGATTTTAGGTTTAGATTTGGGGTTAGGTTTAGATTTGGGGTTTAGATTTGGGGTTAGGTTTAGATTTTAGGTTTAGATTTGCGGTTAGGTTTAGATTTTAGGTTTAGATTTGGGGTTAGGTTTAGATTTTAGGTTTAGATTTTAGGTTTAGATTTGGGGTTAGGTTTAGATTTGGGGTTAGGTTTAGATTTTAGGTTTAGATTTGGGGTCAGGTTTAGATTTTAGGTTTAGATTTGGGGTTAGCTTTAGATTTTCGGTTTAGATTTGGAGTTAGGTTTAGATTTTAGGTTAGGTTTAGATTTTAGGTTTAGATTTGGGGTTAGGTTTAGATTTTAGGTTTAGATTTGGGGTTAGGTTTAGATTTTAGGTTTAGATTTGGGGTTAGGTTTAGATTTTAGGTTAGGTTTAGATTTTAGGTTTAGAGTTTAGGTTTAGATTTGGGGTTAGGTTTAGATTTTAGGTTTAGATTTGGGGTTAGGCTTAGATTTTAGGTTTAGATTTGTGGTTAGGTTTAGATTTTAGGTTTAGATTTGGGGTTAGGTTTAGATTTTAGGTTTAGATTTGCGGTTAGGCTTAGATTTTAGGTTTAGATTTGGGGTTAGGTTTAGATTTTAGGTTTAGATTTGGGGTTAGGTTTGGATTTTAGGTTTAGATTTGCGGTTGGGTTTAGATTTGGGGTTAGGTTTAGATTTTATGTTTAGATTTGGGGTTAGGTTTAGATTTTAGGTTTAGATTTGGGGTTAGGTTTCGATTTTAGGTTTAGATTTGGGGTTAGGTTTAGATTTTAGGTTTAGATTTGTGATTAGGTTTAGATTTGGGGTTAGGTTTAGATTTTAGGTTTAGATTTGGGGTTAGGTTTAGATTTTAGGTTTAGATTTTGGGTTAGATTTGGGGTTAGGTTTAGATTTGGGGTTAGGTTTAGATTTGGTGTTAGGTTTAGATTTTAGGTTTAGAGTTGGGGTTAGGTTTAGATTTGGGGTTTAGATTTGGGGTTAGGTTTAGATTTTAGGTTTAGATTTGGGGTTAGGTTTAGATTTTAGGTTTAGATTTGGGGTTAGGTTTAGATTTGGGGTTAGGTTTAGATTTTAGGTTTAGATTTTAGGTTTAGATTTGGGGTTAGGTTTAGATTTTAGGTTTAGATTTGGGGTTAGGTTTAGATTTTAGGTTTAGATTTGGGGTTAGGTTCAGATTTGGTGTTAGGTTTAGATTTTAGGTTTAGATTTGGGGTTAGGTTTAGATTTGGGGTTTAGATTTGGGGTTAGGTTTAGATTTTAGGTTTAGATTTGGGGTTAGGTTTAGATTTTAGGTTTAGATTTGGGGTTAGGTTTAGATTTTAGGTTTAGATTTTAGGTTTAGATTTGGGGTTAGGTTTAGATTTTAGGTTTAGATTTGGGGTTAGGTTTAGATTTTAGGTTTAGATTTGGGGTTAGGTTTAGTTTTGGGGTTAGGTTTAGATTTTAGGTTTAGATTTGGGGTTAGGTTTAGATTTTAGGATTAGATTTGGGGTTAGCTTTAGATTTTCGGTTTAGATTTGGAGTTAGGTTTAGATTTTAGGTTAGGTTTAGATTTTAGGTTTAGATTTTAGGTTTAGATTTCGGGTTAGGTTTAGATTTTAGGTTTAGATTTGGGGTTAGGTTTAGATTTTAGGTTTAGATTTGGGGTTAGGTTTAGATTTGGGGTTAGGTTTAGATTTTAGGTTTAGATTTGGGGTTAGGTTTAGATTTTAGGTTTAGATTTGGGGTTAGGTTTAGATTTGGGGTTAGGTTTAGATTTTAGGTTTAGATTTGGGGTTAGGCTTAGATTTTAGGTTTAGATTTGGGGTTAGGTTTAGATTTCGGGTTAGGTTTAGATTTTAGGTTTAGATTTGGGGTTAGGTTTAGATTTGGGGTTAGGTTTAGATTTTAGGTTTAGATTTGGGGTTAGGCTTAGATTTTAGGTTTAGATTTGTGGTTAGGTTTAGATTTTAGGTTTAGATTTGGGGTTAGGTTTAGATTTTAGGTTTAGATTTGGGGTTAGGTTTAGATTTGGGGTTAGGTTTAGATTTTAGGTTTAGATTTGGGGTTAGGCTTAGATTTTAGGTTTAGATTTGGGGTTAGGTTTAGATTTTAGGTTTAGATTTGCGGTTGGGTTTAGATTTTAGGTTTAGATTTTATGTTTAGATTTGTGATTAGGTTTAGATTTGGGGTTAGGTTTAGATTTTAGGTTTAGATTTGGGGTTAGGTTTAGATTTTAGGTTTAGATTTGGGGTTAGATTTGGGGTTAGGTTTAGATTTGGGGTTAGGTTTAGATTTGGTGTTAGGTTTAGATTTTAGGTTTAGAGTTGGGGTTAGGTTTAGATTTTAGGTTTAGATTTGGGGTTAGGTTTAGATTTTAGGTTTAGATTTGGGGTTAGGTTTAGATTTTAGGTTTAGATTTGGGGTTAGGTTTAGATTTGGGGTTAGGTTTAGATTTTAGGTTTAGATTTTAGGTTTAGATTTGGGGTTAGGTTTAGATTTTAGGTTTAGATTTGGGGTTAGGTTTAGATTTTAGGTTTAGATTTGGGGTTAGGTTTAGATTTGGTGTTTAGATTTGGGGTTAGGTTTAGATTTTAGGTTTAGATTTGGGGTTAGGTTTAGATTTTAGGTTTGGATTTGGGGTTAGGTTTAGATTTTAGGTTTAGATTTGGGGTTAGGTTTAGATTTTAGGTTTAGATTTTAGGTTTAGATTTGGGGTTAGGTTTAGATTTTAGGTTTAGATTTGGGGTTAGGTTTAGATTTTAGGTTTAGATTTGGGGTTAGGTTTAGATTTGGGGTTAGGTTTAGATTTTAGGTTTAGATTTGGGGTTAGGTTTAGATTTAAGGATTAGATTTGGGGTTAGCTTTAGATTTTCGGTTTAGATTTGGAGTTAGGTTTAGATTTTAGGTTAGGTTTAGATTTTAGGTTTAGATTTTAGGTTTAGATTTCGGGTTAGGTTTAGATTTTAGGTTTAGATTTGGGGTTAGGTTTAGATTTTAGGTTTAGATTTGGGGTTAGGTTTAGATTTGGGGTTAGGTTTAGATTTTAGGTTTAGATTTGGAGTTAGGTTTAGATTTTAGGTTTAGATTTGGGGTTAGGCTTAGATTTTAGGTTTAGATTTGGGGTTAGGTTTAGATTTCGGGTTAGGTTTAGATTTTAGGTTTAGATTTGGGGTTAGGTTTAGATTTGGGGTTAGGTTTAGATTTTAGGTTTAGATTTGGGGTTAGGCTTAGATTTTAGGTTTAGATTTGTGGTTAGGTTTAGATTTTAGGTTTAGATTTGGGGTTAGGTTTAGATTTTAGGTTTAGATTTGCGGTTAGGTTTAGATTTGGGGTTAGGTTTAGATTTTAGGTTTAGATTTGGGGTTAGGCTTAGATTTTAGGTTTAGATTTGGGGTTAGGTTTAGATTTTAGGTTTAGATTTGGGGTTAGGTTTAGATTTTAGGTTTAGATTTGCGGTTGGGTTTAGATTTGGGGTTAGGTTTAGATTTTATGTTTAGATTTGGGGTTAGGTTTAGATTTTAGGTTTAGATTTGGGGTTAGGTTTAGATTTTAGGTTTAGATTTTAGGTTTAGATTTGGGGTTAGGTTTAGATTTTAGGTTTAGATTTGTGATTAGGTTTAGATTTGGGGTTAGGTTTAGATTTTAGGTTTAGATTTGGGGTTAGGTTTAGATTTTAGGTTTAGATTTGGGGTTAGATTTGGGGTTAGGTTTAGATTTGGGGTTAGGTTTAGATTTGGTGTTAGGTTTAGATTTTAGGTTTAGATTTGGGGTTAGGTTTAGATTTGGGGTTTAGATTTGGGGTTAGGTTTAGATTTTAGGTTTAGATTTGGGGTTAGGTTTAGATTTTAGGTTTAGATTTGGGGTTAGGTTTAGATTTGGGGTTAGGTTTAGATTTTAGGTTTAGATTTTAGGTTTAGATTTGGGGTTAGGTTTAGATTTTAGGTTTAGATTTGGGGTTAGGTTTAGATTTTAGGTTTAGATTTGGGGTTAGGTTTAGATTTGGTGTTAGGTTTACATTTTAGGTTTAGATTTGGGGTTAGGTTTAGATTTGGGGTTTAGATTTGGGTTAGGTTTAGATTTTAGGTTTAGATTTGGGGTTAGGTTTAGATTTTCGGTTTAGATTTGGGGTTAGGTTTAGATTTTAGGTTTAGATTTTAGGTTTAGATTTGGGGTTAGGTTTAGATTTTAGGTTTAGATTTGGGGTTAGGTTTAGATTTTAGGTTTAGATTTGGGGTTAGGTTTAGATTTGGGGTTAGGTTTAGATTTTAGGTTTAGATTTGGGGTTAGGTTTAGATTTTAGGTTTAGATTTGGGGTTAGCTTTAGATTTTCGGTTTAGATTTGGAGTTAGGTTTAGATTTTAGGTTAGGTTTAGATTTTAGGTTTAGATTTTAGGTTTAGATTTGGGGTTAGGTTTAGATTTTAGGTTTAGATTTGGGGTTAGGTTTAGATTTGGGGTTAGGTTTAGATTTTAGGTTTAGATTTGGGGTTAGGTTTAGATTTTAGGTTTAGATTTGGGGTTAGGTTTAGATTTGGGGTTAGGTTTAGATTTTAGGTTTAGATTTGGGGTTAGGTTTAGATTTGGGGTTAGGTTTAGATTTTAGGTTTAGATTTGGGGTTAGGTTTAGATTTTAGGTTAGGTTTAGATTTTAGGTTTAGATTTTAGGTTTAGATTTGGGGTTAGGTTTAGATTTTAGGTTTAGATTTGGGGTTAGGTTTAGATTTGGGGTTAGGTTTAGATTTTAGGTTTAGATTTGGGGTTAGGTTTAGATTTTAGGTTTAGATTTGGGGTTTAGATTTGGGGTTAGGTTTAGATTTGGGGTTAGGTTTAGATTTTAGGTTTAGATTTGGGGTTAGATTTGGGGTTAGGTTTAGATTTGGGGTTAGGTTTAGATTTGGTGTTAGGTTTAGATTTTAGGTTTAGATTTGGGGTTAGGTTTAGATTTGGGGTTTAGATTTGGGGTTAGGTTTAGATTTTAGGTTTAGATTTGGGGTTAGGTTTAGATTTTAGGTTTAGATTTGGGGTTAGGTTTAGATTTGGGGTTAGGTTTAGATTTTAGGTTTAGATTTTAGGTTTAGATTTGGGGTTAGGTGTAGATTTTAGGTTTAGATTTGGGGTTAGGTTTAGATTTGGTGTTAGGTTTACATTTTAGGTTTAGATTTGGGGTTAGGTTTAGATTTGGGGTTTAGATTTGGGGTTAGGTTTAGATTTTAGGTTTAGATTTGGGGTTAGGTTTAGATTTTAGGTTTAGATTTGGGGTTAGGTTTAGATTTTAGGTTTAGATTTTAGGTTTAGGTTTTAGGTTTAGATTTGGGGTTAGGTTTAGATTTTAGGTTTAGATTTGGGGTTAGGTTTAGATTTTAGGTTTAGATTTGGGGTTAGCTTTAGATTTTCGGTTTAGATTTGGAGTTAGGTTTAGATTTTAGGTTAGGTTTAGATTTTAGGTTTAGATTTTAGGTTTAGATTTGGGGTTAGGTTTAGATTTTAGGTTTAGATTTGGGGTTAGGTTTAGATTTTAGGTTTAGATTTGGGGTTAGGTTTAGATTTGGGGTTAGGTTTAGATTTTAGGTTTAGATTTGGGGTTAGGTTTAGATTTTAGGTTTAGATTTGGGGTTAGGTTTAGATTTGGGGTTAGGTTTAGATTTTAGGTTTAGATTTGGGGTTAGGTTTAGATTTGGGGTTAGGTTTAGATTTTAGGTTTAGATTTGGGGTTAGGTTTAGATTTTAGGTTAGGTTTAGATTTTAGGTTTAGATTTTAGGTTTAGATTTGGGGTTAGGTTTAGATTTTAGGTTTAGATTTGGGGTTAGGTTTAGATTTGGGGTTAGGTTTAGATTTTAGGTTTAGATTTGGGGTTAGGTTTAGATTTTAGGTTTAGATTTGGGGTTTAGATTTGGGGTTAGGTTTAGATTTGGGGTTAGGTTTAGATTTTAGGTTTAGATTTGGGGTTAGGTTTAGATTTGGGGTTAGGTTTAGATTTTAGGTTTAGATTTGGGGTTAGGTTTAGATTTTCGGTTTAGATTTGGGGTTAGGTTTAGATTTTAGGATAGATTTGGGGTTAGGTTTAGATTTTAGGTTTAGATTTGGGGTTAGGTTTAGATTTTAGGTTTAGATTTGGGGTTAGGTTTAGATTTGGGGTTAGGTTTAGATTTTAGGTTTAGATTTGGGGTTAGGTTTAGATTTTAGGTTTAGATTTGGGGTTAGGTTTAGATTTGGGGTTAGGTTTAGATTTTAGGTTTAGATTTGGGGTTAGGTTTAGATTTTCGGTTTAGATTTGGGGTTAGGTTTAGATTTGGGGTTAGGTTTAGATTTTAGGTTTAGATTTGGGGTTAGGTTTAGATTTTAGGTTTAGATTTGGGGTTAGATTTGGGGTTAGGTTTAGATTTGGGGTTAGGTTTAGATTTTAGGTTTAGATTTGGGGTTAGGTTTAGATTTGGGGTTAGGTTTAGATTTTAGGTTTAGATTTGGGGTTAGGTTTAGATTTGGGGTTTAGATTTGGGGTTAGGTTTAGATTTTAGGTTTAGATTTGGGGTTAGGTTTAGATTTTAGGTTTAGATTTTAGGTTTAGATTTGGGGTTAGGTTTAGATTTTAGGTTTAGATTTGGGGTTAGGTTTAGATTTTAGGTTTAGATTTGGGGTTAGGTTTAGATTTGGGGTTAGGTTTAGATTTTAGGTTTAGATTTGGGGTTAGGTTTAGATTTTAGGTTTAGATTTGGGGTTAGCTTTAGATTTTCGGTTTAGATTTGGAGTTAGGTTTAGATTTTAGGTTAGGTTTAGATTTTAGGTTTAGATTTTAGGTTTAGATTTCGGGTTAGGTTTAGATTTTAGGTTTAGATTTGGGGTTAGGTTTAGATTTTAGGTTTAGATTTGGGGTTAGGTTTAGATTTGGGGTTAGGTTTAGATTTTAGGTTTAGATTTGGGGTTAGGTTTAGATTTTAGGTTAGGTTTAGATTTTAGGTTTAGATTTTAGGTTTAGATTTGGGGTTAGGTTTAGATTTTAGGTTTAGATTTGGGGTTAGGTTTAGATTTGGGGTTAGGTTTAGATTTTAGGTTTAGATTTGGGGTTAGGTTTAGATTTTCGGTTTAGATTTGGGGTTAGGTTTAGATTTTAGGTTTAGATTTGGGGTTAGGTTTAGATTTTAGGTTAGGTTTAGATTTTAGGTTTAGATTTTCGGTTTAGATTTGGGGTTAGGTTTAGATTTTCAGTTTAGATTTGGTGTTAGGTTTAGATTTTCGGTTTAGATTTGGGGTTAGGTTTAGATTTGGGGTTAGGTTTAGATTTTCGGTTTAGATTTGGGGTTAGGTTTAGATTTGGGGTTAGGTTTAGATTTTAGGTTTAGATTTGGGGTTAGGTTTAGATTTTAGGTTTAGAATTACGGTTAGGTTTAGATTTTAGGTTTAGATTTGGGGTTAGGTTTAGATTTGGGGTTAGGTTTAGATTTTAGGTTTAGATTTGGGGTTAGGTTTAGATTTTCGGTTTAGATTTGGGGTTAGGTTTAGATTTGGGATTAGGTTTAGATTTTAGGTTTAGATTTGGGGTTAGGCTTAGATTTTAGGTTTAGATTTGGGGTTAGGTTTAGATTTGGGGTTAGGTTTAGATTTTAGGTTTAGATTTGGGGTTAGGTTTAGATTTTAGGTTAGGTTTAGATTTTAGGTTTAGATTTGGGGTTAGGTTTAGATTTTAGGTTTAGAATTACGGTTAGGTTTAGATTTTAGGTTTAGATTTGGGGTTAGGTTTAGATTTGGGGTTAGGTTTAGATTTTAGGTTTAGATTTGGGGTTAGGTTTAGATTTTAGGTTTAGATTTGGGGTTAGGTTTAGATTTGGGGTTAGGTTTAGATTTTCGGTTTAGATTTGGGGTTAGGTTTAGATTTTCGGTTTAGATTTGGGGTTAGGTTTAGATTTTAGGTTTAGATTTGGGGTTAGATTTGGGGTTAGGTTTAGATTTTAGGTTTAGATTTGGGGTTAGGTTTAGATTTTAGGTTTAGATTTGGGGTTAGGTTTAGATTTTAGGATTAGATTTGGGGTTAGCTTTAGATTTTCGGTTTAGATTTGGGGTTAGGTTTAGATTTGGGGTTAGGTTTAGATTTTAGGTTTAGATTTGGGGTTAGGTTTAGATTTTAGGTTTAGATTTGGGGTTAGATTTGGGGTTAGGTTTAGATTTGGGGTTAGGTTTAGATTTGGGGTTAGGTTTAGATTTTAGGTTTAGATTTGGGGTTAGGTTTAGATTTTAGGTTTAGATTTGGGGTTAGGTTTAGATTTGGGGTTAGGTTTAGATTTTAGGTTTAGATTTGGGGTTAGGTTTAGATTTTAGGATTAGATTTGGGGTTAGCTTTAGATTTTCGGTTTAGATTTGGAGTTAGGTTTAGATTTTAGGTTAGGTTTAGATTTTAGGTTTAGATTTTAGGTTTAGATTTCGGGTTAGGTTTAGATTTTAGGTTTAGATTTGGGGTTAGGTTTAGATTTTAGGTTTAGATTTGGGGTTAGGTTTAGATTTGGGGTTAGGTTTAGATTTTAGGTTTACATTTGGGGTTAGGTTTAGATTTTAGGTTTAGATTTGGGGTTAGGTTTAGATTTGGGGTTAGGTTTAGATTTTAGGTTTAGATTTGGGGTTAGGCTTAGATTTTAGGTTTAGATTTGTGGTTAGGTTTAGATTTTAGGTTTAGATTTGGGGTTAGGTTTAGATTTTAGGTTTAGATTTGCGGTTAGGTTTAGATTTGGGGTTAGGTTTAGATTTTAGGTTTAGATTTGGGGTTAGGCTTAGATTTTAGGTTTAGATTTGGGGTTAGGTTTAGATTTTAGGTTTAGATTTGGGGTTAGGTTTAGATTTTAGGTTTAGATTTGCGGTTGGGTTTAGATTTGGGGTTAGGTTTAGATTTTATGTTTAGATTTGGGGTTAGGTTTAGATTTTAGGTTTAGATTTGCGGTTGGGTTTAGATTTGGGGTTAGGTTTAGATTTTATGTTTAGATTTGGGGTTAGGTTTAGATTTTAGGTTTAGATTTGGGGTTAGGTTTAGATTTTAGGTTTACATTTTAGGTTTAGATTTGGGGTTAGGTTTAGATTTTAGGTTTAGATTTGTGATTAGGTTTAGATTTGGGGTTAGGTTTAGATTTTAGGTTTAGATTTGGGGTTAGGTTTAGATTTTAGGTTTAGATTTGGGGTTAGATTTGGGGTTAGGTTTAGATTTGGGGTTAGGTTTAGATTTGGTGTTAGGTTTAGATTTTAGGTTTAGATTTGGGGTTAGGTTTAGATTTGGGGTTTAGATTTGGGGTTAGGTTTAGATTTTAGGTTTAGATTTGGGGTTAGGTTTAGATTTGGGGTTAGGTTTAGATTTTAGGTTTAGATTTTAGGTTTAGATTTGGGGTTAGGTTTAGATTTTAGGTTTAGATTTGGGGTTAGGTTTAGATTTTAGGTTTAGATTTGGGGTTAGGTTTAGATTTGGTGTTAGGTTTAGATTTTAGGTTTAGATTTGGGGTTAGGTTTAGATTTGGGGTTTAGATTTGGGGTTAGGTTTAGATTTTAGGTTTAGATTTGGGGTTAGGTTTAGATTTTAGGTTTAGATTTGGGGTTAGGTTTAGATTTTAGGTTTAGATTTTAGGTTTAGATTTGGGGTTAGGTTTAGATTTTAGGTTTAGATTTGGGGTTAGGTTTAGATTTTAGGTTTAGATTTGGGGTTAGCTTTAGATTTTCGGTTTAGATTTGGAGTTAGGTTTAGATTTTAGGTTAGGTTTAGATTTTAGGTTTAGATTTTAGGTTTAGATTTCGGGTTAGGTTTAGATTTTAGGTTTAGATTTGGGGTTAGGTTTAGATTTTAGGTTTAGATTTTAGGTTTAGATTTGGGGTTAGGTTTAGATTTTAGGTTTAGATTTGGGGTTAGGTTTAGATTTTAGGTTTAGATTTGGGGTTAGGTTTAGATTTGGGGTTAGGTTTAGATTTTAGGTTTAGATTTGGGGTTAGGTTTAGATTTTAGGTTTAGATTTGGGGTTAGCTTTAGATTTTCGGTTTAGATTTGGAGTTAGGTTTAGATTTTAGGTTAGGTTTAGATTTTAGGTTTAGATTTTAGGTTTAGATTTCGGGTTAGGTTTAGATTTTAGGTTTAGATTTGGGGTTAGGTTTAGATTTTAGGTTTAGATTTGGGGTTAGGTTTAGATTTGGGGTTAGGTTTAGATTTTAGGTTTAGATTTGGGGTTAGGTTTAGATTTTAGGTTAGGTTTAGATTTTAGGTTTAGATTTTAGGTTTAGATTTGGGGTTAGGTTTAGATTTTAGGTTTAGATTTGGGGTTAGGTTTAGATTTGGGGTTAGGTTTAGATTTTAGGTTTAGATTTGGGGTTAGGTTTAGATTTTCGGTTTAGATTTGGGGTTAGGTTTAGATTTTAGGTTTAGATTTGGGGTTAGGTTTAGATTTTAGGTTAGGTTTAGATTTTAGGTTTAGATTTTCGGTTTAGATTTGGGGTTAGGTTTAGATTTTCAGTTTAGATTTGGTGTTAGGTTTAGATTTTCGGTTTAGATTTGGGGTTAGGTTTAGATTTGGGGTTAGGTTTAGATTTTCGGTTTAGATTTGGGGTTAGGTTTAGATTTGGGGTTAGGTTTAGATTTTAGGTTTAGATTTGGGGTTAGGTTTAGATTTTAGGTTTAGAATTACGGTTAGGTTTAGATTTTAGGTTTAGATTTGGGGTTAGGTTTAGATTTGGGGTTAGGTTTAGATTTTAGGTTTAGATTTGGGGTTAGGTTTAGATTTTCGGTTTAGATTTGGGGTTAGGTTTAGATTTGGGATTAGGTTTAGATTTTAGGTTTAGATTTGGGGTTAGGCTTAGATTTTAGGTTTAGATTTGGGGTTAGGTTTAGATTTGGGGTTAGGTTTAGATTTTAGGTTTAGATTTGGGGTTAGGTTTAGATTTTAGGTTAGGTTTAGATTTTAGGTTTAGATTTGGGGTTAGGTTTAGATTTTAGGTTTAGAATTACGGTTAGGTTTAGATTTTAGGTTTAGATTTGGGGTTAGGTTTAGATTTGGGGTTAGGTTTAGATTTTAGGTTTAGATTTGGGGTTAGGTTTAGATTTTAGGTTTAGATTTGGGGTTAGGTTTAGATTTGGGGTTAGGTTTAGATTTTCGGTTTAGATTTGGGGTTAGGTTTAGATTTTCGGTTTAGATTTGGGGTTAGGTTTAGATTTTAGGTTTAGATTTGGGGTTAGATTTGGGGTTAGGTTTAGATTTTAGGTTTAGATTTGGGGTTAGGTTTAGATTTTAGGTTTAGATTTGGGGTTAGGTTTAGATTTTAGGATTAGATATGGGGTTAGCTTTAGATTTTCGGTTTAGATTTGGGGTTAGGTTTAGATTTGGGGTTAGGTTTAGATTTTAGGTTTAGATTTGGGGTTAGGTTTAGATTTTAGGTTTAGATTTGGGGTTAGATTTGGGGTTAGGTTTAGATTTGGGGTTAGGTTTAGATTTGGGGTTAGGTTTAGATTTTAGGTTTAGATTTGGGGTTAGGTTTAGATTTTAGGTTTAGATTTGGGGTTAGGTTTAGATTTGGGGTTAGGTTTAGATTTTAGGTTTAGATTTGGGGTTAGGTTTAGATTTTAGGATTAGATTTGGGGTTAGCTTTAGATTTTCGGTTTAGATTTGGAGTTAGGTTTAGATTTTAGGTTAGGTTTAGATTTTAGGTTTAGATTTTAGGTTTAGATTTCGGGTTAGGTTTAGATTTTAGGTTTAGATTTGGGGTTAGGTTTAGATTTTAGGTTTAGATTTGGGGTTAGGTTTAGATTTGGGGTTAGGTTTAGATTTTAGGTTTACATTTGGGGTTAGGTTTAGATTTTAGGTTTAGATTTGGGGTTAGGTTTAGATTTGGGGTTAGGTTTAGATTTTAGGTTTAGATTTGGGGTTAGGCTTAGATTTTAGGTTTAGATTTGTGGTTAGGTTTAGATTTTAGGTTTAGATTTGGGGTTAGGTTTAGATTTTAGGTTTAGATTTGCGGTTAGGTTTAGATTTGGGGTTAGGTTTAGATTTTAGGTTTAGATTTGGGGTTAGGCTTAGATTTTAGGTTTAGATTTGGGGTTAGGTTTAGATTTTAGGTTTAGATTTGGGGTTAGGTTTAGATTTTAGGTTTAGATTTGCGGTTGGGTTTAGATTTGGGGTTAGGTTTAGATTTTATGTTTAGATTTGGGGTTAGGTTTAGATTTTAGGTTTAGATTTGCGGTTGGGTTTAGATTTGGGGTTAGGTTTAGATTTTATGTTTAGATTTGGGGTTAGGTTTAGATTTTAGGTTTAGATTTGGGGTTAGGTTTAGATTTTAGGTTTACATTTTAGGTTTAGATTTGGGGTTAGGTTTAGATTTTAGGTTTAGATTTGTGATTAGGTTTAGATTTGGGGTTAGGTTTAGATTTTAGGTTTAGATTTGGGGTTAGGTTTAGATTTTAGGTTTAGATTTGGGGTTAGATTTGGGGTTAGGTTTAGATTTGGGGTTAGGTTTAGATTTGGTGTTAGGTTTAGATTTTAGGTTTAGATTTGGGGTTAGGTTTAGATTTGGGGTTTAGATTTGGGGTTAGGTTTAGATTTTAGGTTTAGATTTGGGGTTAGGTTTAGATTTGGGGTTAGGTTTAGATTTTAGGTTTAGATTTTAGGTTTAGATTTGGGGTTAGGTTTAGATTTTAGGTTTAGATTTGGGGTTAGGTTTAGATTTTAGGTTTAGATTTGGGGTTAGGTTTAGATTTGGTGTTAGGTTTAGATTTTAGGTTTAGATTTGGGGTTAGGTTTAGATTTGGGGTTTAGATTTGGGGTTAGGTTTAGATTTTAGGTTTAGATTTGGGGTTAGGTTTAGATTTTAGATTTAGATTTGGGGTTAGGTTTAGATTTTAGGTTTAGATTTTAGGTTTAGATTTGGGGTTAGGTTTAGATTTTAGGTTTAGATTTGGGGTTAGGTTTAGATTTTAGGTTTAGATTTGGGGTTAGGTTTAGATTTGGGGTTAGGTTTAGATTTTAGGTTTAGATTTGGGGTTAGGTTTAGATTTTAGGTTTAGATTTGGGGTTAGCTTTAGATTTTCGGTTTAGATTTGGAGTTAGGTTTAGATTTTAGGTTAGGTTTAGATTTTAGGTTTAGATTTTAGGTTTAGATTTGGGGTTAGGTTTAGATTTTAGGTTTAGATTTGGGGTTAGGTTTAGATTTGGGGTTAGGTTTAGATTTTAGGTTTAGATTTGGGGTTAGGTTTAGATTTTAGGTTTAGATTTGGGGTTAGGTTTAGATTTGGGGTTAGGTTTAGATTTTAGGTTTAGATTTGGGGTTAGGTTTGGATTTTAGGTTAGGTTTAGATTTTAGGTTTAGATTTTAGGTTTAGATTTGGGGTTAGGTTTAGATTTTAGGTTTAGATTTGGGGTTAGGTTTAGATTTGGGGTTAGGTTTAGATTTTAGGTTTAGATTTGGGGTTAGGTTTAGATTTTAGGTTTAGATTTGGGGTTTAGATTTGGGGTTAGGTTTAGATTTGGGGTTAGGTTTAGATTTTAGGTTTAGATTTGGGGTTAGGTTTAGATTTGGGGTTAGGTTTAGATTTTAGGTTTAGATTTGGGGTTAGGTTTAGATTTTCGGTTTAGATTTGGGGTTAGGTTTAGATTTTAGGATAGATTTGGGGTTAGGTTTAGATTTTAGGTTTAGATTTGGGGTTAGGTTTAGATTTTAGGTTTAGATTTGGGGTTAGGTTTAGATTTGGGGTTAGGTTTAGATTTTAGGTTTAGATTTGGGGTTAGGTTTAGATTTTAGGTTTAGATTTGGGGTTAGGTTTAGATTTGGGGTTAGGTTTAGATTTTAGGTTTAGATTTTAGGTTTAGATTTGGGGTTAGGTTTAGATTTTCGGTTTAGATTTGGGGTTAGGTTTAGATTTTCGGTTTAGATTTGGGGTTAGGTTTAGATTTGGGGTTAGGTTTAGATTTTAGGTTTAGATTTGGGGTTAGGTTTAGATTTTAGGTTTAGATTTGGGGTTAGGTTTAGATTTGGGGTTAGGTTTAGATTTTAGGTTTAGATTTGGGGTTAGGTTTAGATTTTAGGTTTAGATTTTAGGTTTAGATTTGGGGTTAGGTTTAGATTTTAGGTTTAGATTTGGGGTTAGGTTTAGATTTGGGGTTAGGTTTAGATTTTAGGTTTAGATTTGGGGTTAGGTTTAGATTTTAGGTTTAGATTTGGGGTTAGCTTTAGATTTTCGGTTTAGATTTGGAGTTAGGTTTAGATTTTAGGATAGGTTTAGATTTTAGGTTTAGATTTTAGGTTTAGATTTCGGGTTAGGTTTAGATTTTAGGTTTAGATTTGGGGTTAGGTTTAGATTTTAGGTTTAGATTTGGGGTTAGGTTTAGATTTGGGGTTAGGTTTAGATTTTAGGTTTAGATTTGGGGTTAGGTTTAGATTTTAGGTTAGGTTTAGATTTTAGGTTTAGATTTTAGGTTTAGATTTGGGGTTAGGTTTAGATTTTAGGTTTAGATTTGGGGTTAGGTTTAGATTTGGGGTTAGGTTTAGATTTTAGGTTTAGATTTGGGGTTAGGTTTAGATTTTAGGTTTAGATTTGGGGTTAGGTTTAGATTTGGGGTTAGGTTTAGATTTTCGGTTTAGATTTGGGGTTAGGTTTAGATTTTAGGTTTAGATTTGGGGTTAGGTTTAGATTTTAGGTTAGGTTTAGATTTTAGGTTTAGATTTTCGGTTTAGATTTGGGGTTAGGTTTAGATTTTCAGTTTAGATTTGGTGTTAGGTTTAGATTTTCGGTTTAGATTTGGGGTTAGGTTTAGATTTGGGGTTAGGTTTATATTTTAGGTTTAGATTTGGGGTTAGGTTTAGATTTGGGGTTAGGTTTAGATTTTAGGTTTAGATTTGGGGTTAGGTTTAGATTTTAGGTTTAGAATTACGGTTAGGTTTAGATTTTAGGTTTAGATTTGGGGTTAGGTTTAGATTTGGGGTTAGGTTTAGATTTTAGGTTTAGATTTGGGGTTAGGTTTAGATTTTCGGTTTAGATTTGGGGTTAGGTTTAGATTTGGGATTAGGTTTAGATTTTAGGTTTAGATTTGGGGTTAGGCTTAGATTTTAGGTTTAGATTTGGGGTTAGGTTTAGATTTGGGGTTAGGTTTAGATTTTAGGTTTAGATTTGGGGTTAGGTTTAGATTTGGGGTTAGGTTTAGATTTTAGGTTTAGATTTGGGGTTAGGTTTAGATTTTAGGTTAGGTTTAGATTTTAGGTTTAGATTTGGGGTTAGGTTTAGATTTTAGGTTTAGAATTACGGTTAGGTTTAGATTTTAGGTTTAGATTTGGGGTTAGGTTTAGATTTGGGGTTAGGTTTAGATTTTAGGTTTAGATTTGGGGTTAGGTTTAGATTTTAGGTTTAGATTTGGGGTTAGGTTTAGATTTGGGGTTAGGTTTAGATTTTCGGTTTAGATTTGGGGTTAGGTTTAGATTTTCGGTTTAGATTTGGGGTTAGGTTTAGATTTGGGGTTTGGTTTAGATTTTAGGTTTAGATTTGGGGTTAGGTTTAGATTTTAGGTTTAGATTTGGGGTTAGATTTGGGGTTAGGTTTAGATTTGGGGTTAGGTTTAGATTTGGGGTTAGGTTTAGATTTTAGGTTTAGATTTGGGGTTAGGTTTAGATTTTAGGTTTACATTTGGGGTTAGGTTTAGATTTGGGGTTAGGTTTAGATTTTAGGTTTAGATTTGGGGTTAGGTTTAGATTTTAGGTTTAGATTTGGGGTTAGGTTTAGATTTTAGGTTAGGTTTAGATTTTAGTTTTAGATTTTAGGTTTAGATTTGGGGTTAGGTTTAGATTTTAGGTTTAGATTTGGGGTTAGGTTTATATTTTAGGTTTAGATTTGGGGTTAGGTTTAGATTTTAGGTTTAGATTTGGGGTTAGGTTTAGATTTTAGGTTTAGATTTGGGGTTAGGTTTAGATTTGGGGTTTAGATTTGGGGTTAGGTTTAGATTTTAGGTTTAGATTTGGGGTTAGGTTTAGATTTTAGGTTTAGATTTAGGGTTAGGTTTAGATTTGGGGTTAGGTTTAGATTTGGGGTTAGGTTTAGATTTTAGGTTTAGATTTGGGGTTAGATTTGGGGTTAGGTTTAGATTTGGGGTTAGGTTTAGATTTTAGGTTTAGATTTGGGGTTAGGTTTAGATTTAAGGTTTAGATTTGGGGTTAGATTTGGGATTAGGTTTAGATTTGGGGTTAGGTTTAGATTTGGGGTTAGGTTTAGATTTTAGGTTTAGATTTGGGGTTAGGTTTAGATTTGGGCTTAGGTTTAGATTTTAGGTTTAGATTTGGGGTTAGGTTTAGATTTTCGGTTTAGATTTGGGGTTAGGTTTAGATTTGGGGTTAGGTTTAGATTTTAGATTTAGAATTGGGGTTAGGTTTAGATTTTAGGTTTAGATTTGGGGTTAGGTTTAGATTTTCGGTTTAGATTTGGGGTTAGGTTTACATTTGGGGTTAGGTTTAGATTTTAGGTTTAGATTTGGGGTTAGGTTTAGATTTGGGGTTAGGTTTAGATTTTAGGTTTAGATTTGGGGTTAGGTTTAGATTTTCGGTTTAGATTTGGGGTTAGGTTTAGATTTTCGGTTTAGATTTGGGGTTAGGTTTAGATTTGGGGTTAGGTTTAGATTTTAGGTTTAGATTTGGGGTTAGGTTTAGATTTTAGGTTTAGATTTGGGGTTAGATTTGGGGTTAGGTTTCGATTTGGGGTTAGGTTTAGATTTGGGGTTAGGTTTAGATTTTAGGTTTAGATCTGGGGTTAGGTTTAGATTTCGGGTTAGGTTTAGATTTTAGGTTTAGACTTGGGGTTAGATTTGGGGTTAGGTTTAGATTTGGGGTTAGGTTTAGATTTTAGGTTTAGATTTGGGGTTAGGTTTAGATTTGGGATTAGGTTTAGATTTTAGGTTTAGATTTGGGGTTAGGTTTAGATTTTAGGTTTAGATTTGGGGTTAGGTTTAGATTTTAGGTTTAGCTTTGGGGTTAGGTTTAGATTTGGGGTTAGGTTTAGATTTTAGGTTTACATTTGGGGTTAGGTTTAGATTTGGGGTTAGGTTTAGATTTTAGGTTTAGATTTGGGGTTAGGTTTAGATTTGGGGGTAGGTTTAGATTTTAGGTTTAGATTTTAGGTTTAGATTTGGGGTTAGGTTTAGATTTTAGGTTTAGATTTGGGGTTAGGTTTATATTTTAGGTTTAGATTTGGGGTTAGGTTTAGATTTTAGGTTTAGATTTGGGGTTAGGTTTAGATTTGGGGTTTAGATTTGGGGTTAGGTTTAGATTTTAGGTTTAGATTTGGGGTTAGGTTTAGATTTGGGGTTAGGTTTAGATTTTAGGTTTAGATTTGGGGTTAGGTTTAGATTTTAGGTTTAGATTTAGGGTTAGGTTTAGATTTGGGGTTAGGTTTAGATTTGGGGTTAGGTTTAGATTTTAGGTTTAGATTTGGGGTTAGGTTTAGATTTTAGGTTTAGATTTGGGGTTAGGTTTAGATTTGGGGTTAGGTTTAGATTTTAGGTTTAGATTTGGGGTTAGATTTGGGGTTAGGTTTAGATTTGGGGTTAGGTTTAGATTTTAGGTTTAGATTTGGGGTTAGGTTTAGATTTGCGGTTAGGTTTAGATTTTAGGTTTAGATTTGGGGTTAGATTTGGGGTTAGGTTTAGATTTGGGGTTAGGTTTAGATTTGGGGTTAGGTTTAGATTTTAGGTTTAGATTTGGGGTTAGGTTTAGATTTGGGGTTAGGTTTAGATTTTAGGTTTAGATTTGGGGTTAGGTTTAGATTTTCGGTTTAGATTTGGGGTTAGGTTTAGATTTTAGGTTAGGTTTAGATTTTAGTTTTAGATTTTAGGTTTAGATTTGGGGTTAGGTTTAGATTTTAGGTTTAGATTTGGGGTTAGGTTTATATTTTAGGTTTAGATTTGGGGTTAGGTTTAGATTTTAGGTTTAGATTTGGGGTTAGGTTTAGATTTTAGGTTTAGATTTGGGGTTAGGTTTAGATTTGGGGTTTAGATTTGGGGTTAGGTTTAGATTTTAGGTTTAGATTTGGGGTTAGGTTTAGATTTTAGGTTTAGATTTAGGGTTAGGTTTAGATTTGGGGTTTAGATTTGGGGTTAGGTTTAGATTTTAGGTTTAGATTTAGGGTTAGGTTTAGATTTGGGGTTAGGTTTAGATTTGGGGTTAGGTTTAGATTTTAGGTTTAGATTTGGGGTTAGATTTGGGGTTAGGTTTAGATTTGGGGTTAGGTTTAGATTTTAGGTTTAGATTTGGGGTTAGGTTTAGATTTAAGGTTTAGATTTGGGGTTAGATTTGGGATTAGGTTTAGATTTGGGGTTAGGTTTAGATTTGGGGTTAGGTTTAGATTTTAGGTTTAGATTTGGGGTTAGGTTTAGATTTGGGCTTAGGTTTAGATTTTAGGTTTAGATTTGGGGTTAGGTTTAGATTTTCGGTTTAGATTTGGGGTTAGGTTTAGATTTGGGGTTAGGTTTAGATTTTAGATTTAGAATTGGGGTTAGGTTTAGATTTTAGGTTTAGATTTGGGGTTAGGTTTAGATTTTCGGTTTAGATTTGGGGTTAGGTTTAGATTTGGGGTTAGGTTTAGATTTTAGGTTTAGATTTGGGGTTAGGTTTAGATTTGGGGTTAGGTTTAGATTTTAGGTTTAGATTTGGGGTTAGGTTTAGATTTTCGGTTTAGATTTGGGGTTAGGTTTAGATTTTCGGTTTAGATTTGGGGTTAGGTTTAGATTTGGGGTTAGGTTTAGATTTTAGGTTTAGATTTGGGGTTAGGTTTAGATTTTAGGTTTAGATTTGGGGTTAGATTTGGGGTTAGGTTTCGATTTGGGGTTAGGTTTAGATTTGGGGTTAGGTTTAGATTTTAGGTTTAGATCTGGGGTTAGGTTTAGATTTCGGGTTAGGTTTAGATTTTAGGTTTAGACTTGGGGTTAGATTTGGGGTTAGGTTTAGATTTTGGGTTAGGTTTAGATTTTAGGTTTAGATTTGGGGTTAGGTTTAGATTTGGGATTAGGTTTAGATTTTAGGTTTAGATTTGGGGTTAGGTTTAGATTTTAGGTTTAGATTTGGGGTTAGGTTTAGATTTTAGGTTTAGCTTTGGGGTTAGGTTTAGATTTGGGGTTAGGTTTAGATTTTAGGTTTACATTTGGGGTTAGGTTTAGATTTGGGGTTAGGTTTAGATTTTAGGTTTAGATTTGGGGTTAGGTTTAGATTTGGGGGTAGGTTTAGATTTTAGGTTTAGATTTTAGGTTTAGATTTGGGGTTAGGTTTATATTTTAGGTTTAGATTTGGGGTTAGGTTTAGATTTTAGGTTTAGATTTGGGGTTAGGTTTAGATTTTAGGTTTAGATTTGGGGTTAGGTTTAGATTTGGGGTTTAGATTTGGGGTTAGGTTTAGATTTTAGGTTTAGATTTGGGGTTAGGTTTAGATTTGGGGTTAGGTTTAGATTTTAGGTTTAGATTTGGGGTTAGGTTTAGATTTTAGGTTTAGATTTAGGGTTAGGTTTAGATTTGGGGTTAGGTTTAGATTTTAGGTTTAGATTTGGGGTTAGGTTTAGATTTTAGGTTTAGATTTGGGGTTAGGTTTAGATTTGGGGTTAGGTTTAGATTTTAGGTTTAGATTTGGGGTTAGATTTGGGGTTAGGTTTAGATTTGGGGTTAGGTTTAGATTTTAGGTTTAGATTTGGGGTTAGGTTTAGATTTGCGGTTAGGTTTAGATTTTAGGTTTAGATTTGGGGTTAGATTTGGGGTTAGGTTTAGATTTGGGGTTAGGTTTAGATTTGGGGTTAGGTTTAGATTTTAGGTTTAGATTTGGGGTTAGGTTTAGATTTGGGGTTAGGTTTAGATTTTAGGTTTAGATTTGGGGTTAGGTTTAGATTTTCGGTTTAGATTTGGGGTTAGGTTTAGATTTGGGGTTAGGTTTAGATTTTAGATTTAGATTTGGGGTTAGGTTTAGATTTTAGGTTTAGATTTGGGGTTAGGTTTAGATTTCAGGTTTAGTTTTGGGGTTAGGTTTAGATTTGGGGTTAAGTTTAGATTTTAGGTTTAGATTTGGGGTTAGGTTTAGATTTTAGGTTTAGATTTGGGGTTAGGTTTAGATTTTAGGTTAGGTTTAGATTTTAGGTTTAGATTTTCGGTTTAGATTTGGGGTTAGGTTTAGATTTTCAGTTTAGATTTGGGGTTAGGTTTAGATTTTCGGTTTAGATTTGGGGTTAGGTTTAGATTTGGGGTTAGGTTTAGATTTTAGGTTTAGATTTGGGGTTAGGTTTAGATTTTAGGTTTAGATTTGGGGTTCGGTTTAGATTTGAGGTGTAGATTTGGGGTTAGGTTTAGATTTTAGGTTAGGTTTAGATTTTAGGTTTAGATTTTAGGTTTAGATTTGGGGTTAGGTTTAGATTTTAGGTTTAGATTTGGGGTTAGGTTTAGATTTGGGGTTAGGTATAGATTTTAGGTTTAGATTTGGGGTTAGGTTTAGATTTTAGGTTTAGCTTTGAGGTTAGGTTTAGATTTTAGGTTTAGATTTGGGGTTAGGTTTAGATTTGGGGTTAGGTTTAGATTTGGGGTTAGGTTTAGATTTTAGCTTTAGATTTGGGGTTAGGTTTAGATTTTAGTTTAGGTTTAGATTTTAGGTTTAGATTTGGGGTTAGGTTTAGATTTTAGGTTTAGATTTACGGTTAGGTTTAGATTTTAGGTTTAGATTTGGGGTTAGGTTTAGATTTGGGGTTAGGTTTACATTTTAGGTTTAGATTTGGGGTTAGGTTTAGATTTTAGGTTTAGATTTGGGGTTAGGTTTAGATTTGGGGTTAGGTTTAGATTTTAGGTTTAGATTTGGGGTTAGGTTTAGATTTGGGGTTTGGTTTAGATTTTAGGTTTAGATTTGGGGTTAGGTTTAGATTTTCGGTTTAGATTTGGGGTTAGGTTTAGATTTTCGGTTTAGATTTTGGGTTAGGTTTAGATTTTAGGTTTAGATTTGTGGTTAGATTTGGGGTTAGGTTTAGATTTGGGGTTAGGTTTAGATTTTGGGTTAGGTTTAAATTTTAGGTTTAGATTTGGGGTTAGGTTTAGATTTGGGGTTAGGTTTAGATTTTAGGTTTAGACTTGGGGTTAGATTTGGGGTTAGGTTTAGATTTGGGGTTAGGTTTAGATTTTAGGTTTAGATTTGGGGTTAGGTTTAGATTTGGGGTTAGGTTTAGATTTTAGGTTTAGATTTGGGGTTAGGTTTAGATTTTAGGTTTAGATTTGGAGTTAGGTTTAGATTTTAGGTTAGGTTTAGATTTTAGGTTTAGATTTGGGGTTAGGTTTAGATTTGGGGTTAGGTTTATGTTTTAGGTTTAGATTTGGGGTTAGGTTTAGATTTTAGGTTTAGATTTGGGGTTAGGTTTAGATTTTAGGTTTAGATTTGGGGTTAGGTTTAGATTTGGGGTTAGGTTTATGTTTTAGGTTTAGATTTGGGGTTAGGTTTAGATTTTAGGTTTAGATTTGGGGTTAGGTTTAGATTTTAGGTTTAGCTTTGGGGTTAGGTTTAGATTTGGGGTTAGGTTTAGATTTTAGGTTTACATTTGGGGTTAGGTTTAGATTTGGGGTTAGGTTTAGATTTTAGGTTTAGATTTGGGGTTAGGTTTAGATTTTAGGTTTAGATTTAGGGTTAGGTTTAGATTTGGGGTTCGGTTTAGATTTGGGGTTCGGTTTAGATTTTCGGTTTAGATTTGGGGTTAGGTTTAGATTTTCGGTTTAGATTTGGGGTTAGGTTTAGATTTGGGGTTAGGTTTAGATTTTAGGTTTAGATTTGGGGTTAGATTTGGGGTTAGGTTTAGATTTGGGTTTAGGTTTAGATTTTAGGTTTAGATTTGGGGTTAGGTTTAGATTTGGGGTTAGGTATAGATTTTAGGTTTAGATTTGGGGTTAGGTTTAGATTTTAGGTTTAGCTTTGAGGTTAGGTTTAGATTTTAGGTTTAGATTTGGGGTTAGGTTTAGATTTGGGGTTAGGTTTAGATTTTAGGTTTAGATTTGGGGTTAGGTTTAGATTTTAGGTTAGGTTTAGATTTTAGGTTTAGATTTGGGGTTAGGTTTAGATTTTAGGTTTAGATTTACGGTTAGGTTTAGATTTTAGGTTTAGATTTGGGGTTAGGTTTAGATTTGGTGTTAGGTTTACATTTTAGGTTTAGATTTGGGGTTAGGTTTAGATTTTAGGTTTAGATTTGGGGTTAGGTTTAGATTTGGGGTTAGGTTTAGATTTTAGGTTTAGATTTGGGGTTAGGTTTAGATTTGGGGTTTGGTTTAGATTTTAGGTTTAGATTTGGGGTTAGGTTTAGATTTTCGGTTTAGATTTGGGGTTAGGTTTAGATTTTAGGTTTAGATTTGGGGTTAGATTTGGGGTTAGGTTTAGATTTGGGGTTAGGTTTAGATTTTGGGTTAGGTTTAGATTTTAGGTTTAGATTTGGGGTTAGGTTTAGATTTGGGGTTAGGTTTAGATTTTAGGTTTAGACTTGGGGTTAGATTTGGGGTTAGGTTTAGATTTGGGGTTAGGTTTAGATTTTAGGTTTAGATTTGGGGTTAGGTTTAGATTTGGGGTTAGGTTTAGATTTTAGGTTTAGATTTGGGGTTAGGTTTAGATTTTAGGTTTAGATTTGGAGTTAGGTTTAGATTTTAGGTTAGGTTTAGATTTTAGGTTTAGATTTTAGGTTTAGATTTCGGGTTAGGTTTAGATTTTAGGTTTAGATTTAAGGTTAGGTTTAGATTTTTGGTTTAGATTTGGGGTTAGGTTTAGATTTGGGGTTAGGTTTATGTTTTAGGTTTAGATTTGGGGTTAGGTTTAGATTTTAGGTTTAGATTTGGGGTTAGGTTTAGATTTTAGGTTTAGCTTTGGGGTTAGGTTTAGATTTGGGGTTAGGTTTAGATTTTAGGTTTACATTTGGGGTTAGGTTTAGATTTGGGGTTAGGTTTAGATTTTAGGTTTAGATTTGGGGTTAGGTTTAGATTTTAGGTTTAGATTTAGGGTTAGATTTGGGGTTAGGTTTAGATTTGGGGTTAGGTTTAGATTTTAGGTTTAGCTTTGGGGTTAGGTTTAGATTTTCGGTTAGGTTTAGATTTTAGGTTTACATTTGGGGTTAGGTTTAGATTTGGGGTTAGGTTTAGATTTTAGGTTTAGATTTGGGGTTAGGTTTAGATTTTAGGTTTAGATTTGGGGTTAGATTTGGGGTTAGGTTTAGATTTGGGGTTAGGTTTAGATTTTAGGTTTAGATTTGGGGTTAGGTTTAGATTTGGGGTTAGGTTTAGATTTTAGGTTTAGATTTGGGGTTAGATTTGGGGTTAGGTTTAGATTTGGGGTTAGGTTTAGATTTGGGGTTAGGTTTAGATTTTAGGTTTAGATTTGGGGTTAGGTTTAGATTTGGGGTTAGGTTTAGATTTTAGGTTTAGATTTGGGGTTAGGTTTAGATTTTCGGTTTAGATTTGGGTTTAGGTTTAGATTTGGGGTTAGGTTTAAATTTTAGATTTAGATTTGGGGTTAGGTTTAGATTTTAGGTTTAGATTTGGGGTTAGGTTTAGATTTCAGGTTTAGATTTGGGGTTAGGTTTAGATTTGGGGTTAGGTTTAGATTTTAGGTTTAGATTTGGGGTTAGGTTTAGATTTTAGGTTTAGATTTGGGGTTAGGTTTAGATTTGGGGTTAGGTTTAGATTTTAGGTTTAGATTTGGGGTTAGGTTTAGATTTGGGGTTTGGTTTAGATTTTCGGTTTAGATTTGGGGTTAGGTTTAGATTTTCGGTTTAGATTTGGGGTTAGGTTTAGATTTTAGGTTTAGATTTGGGGTTAGATTTGGGGTTAGGTTTAGATTTGGGGTTCGGTTTAGATTTTGGGTTAGGTTTAGATTTTAGGTTTAGATTTGGGGTTAGGTTTAGATTTGGGGTTAGGTTTAGATTTTAGGTTTAGACTTGGGGTTAGATTTGGGGTTAGGTTTAGATTTGGGGTTAGGTTTAGATTTTAGGTTTAGATTTGGGGTTAGGTTTAGATTTGGGGTTAGGTTTAGATTTTAGGTTTAGATTTGGGGTTAGGTTTAGATTTTAGGTTTAGATTTGGAGTTAGGTTTAGATTTTAGGTTAGGTTTAGATTTTAGGTTTAGATTTTAGGTTTAGATTTCGGGTTAGGTTTAGATTTTAGGTTTAGATTTAAGGTTAGGTTTAGATTTTAGGTTTAGATTTGGGGTTAGGTTTAGATTTGGGGTAAGGTTTATGTTTTAGGTTTAGATTTGGGGTTAGGTTTAGATTTTAGGTTTAGATTTGGGGTTAGGTTTAGATTTTAGGTTTATCTTTGGGGTTAGGTTTAGATTTGGGGTTAGGTTTAGATTTTAGGTTTACATTTGGGGTTAGGTTTAGATTTGGGGTTAGGTTTAGATTTTAGTTTTAGATTTGGGGTTAGGTTTAGATTTTAGGTTTAGATTTAGGGTTAGGTTTAGATTTGGGGTTAGGTTTAGATTTTCGGTTTAGATTTGGGGTTAGGTTTAGATTTTCGGTTTAGATTTGGGGTTAGGTTTAGATTTGGGGTTAGGTTTAGATTTTAGGTTTAGATTTGGGGTTAGATTTGGGGTTAGGTTTAGATTTGGGGTTAGGTTTAGATTTTAGGTTTAGATTTGGGGTTAGGTTTAGATTTGGGGTTAGGTTTAGATTTTAGGTTTAGATTTGGGGTTAGATTTGGGGTTAGGTTTAGATTTGGGGTTAGGTTTAGATTTGGGGTTAGGTTTAGATTTTAGGTTTAGATTTGGGGTTAGGTTTAGATTTGGGGTTAGGTTTAGATTTTAGGTTTAGATTTGGGGTTAGGTTTAGATTTTCGGTTTAGATTTGGGTTTAGGTTTAGATTTGGGGTTAGGTTTAGATTTTAGATTTAGATTTGGGGTTAGGTTTAGATTTTAGGTTTAGATTTGGGGTTAGGTTTAGATTTCAGGTTTAGATTTGGGGTTAGGTTTAGATTTGGGGTTAGGTTTAGATTTTAGGTTTAGATTTGGGGTTAGGTTTAGATTTGGGGTTAGGTTTAGATTTTAGGTTCAGATTTGGGGTTAGGTTTAGATTTTAGGTTAGGTTTAGATTTTAGGTTTAGATTTTCGGTTTAGATTTGGGGTTAGGTTTAGATTTTCAGTTTAGATTTGGGGTTAGGTTTAGATTTTCGGTTTAGATTTGGGGTTAGGTTTAGATTTGGGGTTAGGTTTAGATTTTAGGTTTAGATTTGGGGTTAGGTTTAGATTTTAGGTTTAGATTTGGGGTTAGGTTTAGATTTTAGGTTTAGATTTGGGGTTCGGTTTAGATTTGAGGTTTAGATTTGGGGTTAGGTTTAGATTTGGGGTTAGGTTTAGATTTTAGGTTTAGATTTGGGGTTAGGTTTAGATTTTAGGTTAGGTTTAGATTTTAGGTTTAGATTTTAGGTTTAGATTTGGGGTTAGGTTTAGATTTTAGGTTTAGATTTGGGGTTAGGTTTAGATTTGGGGTTAGGTTTAGATTTTAGGTTTAGATTTGGGGTTAGGTTTAGATTTTAGGTATAGATTTGGGGTTAGGTTTAGATTTGGGGTTAGGTTTAGATTTGGGGTTAGGTTAAGATTTGGGGTTAGGTTTAGATTTTAGGTTTAGATTTGGGGTTAGGTTTAGATTTTAGGTTAGGTTTAGATTTTAGGTTTAGATTTGGGGTTAGGTTTAGATTTTAGGTTTAGATTTACGGTTAGGTTTAGATTTTAGGTTTAGATTTGGGGTTAGGTTTAGATTTGGGGTTAGGTTTACATTTTAGGTTTAGATTTGGGGTTAGGTTTAGATTTTAGGTTTAGATTTGGGGTTAGGTTTAGATTTGGGGTTAGGTTTAGATTTTAGGTTTAGATTTGGGGTTAGGTTTAGATTTTAGTTTTAGATTTGGGGTTAGGTTTAGATTTGGGGTTAGGTTTAGATTTTCGGTTTAGACTTGGGGTTAGGTTTAGATTTTCGGTTTAGATTTGGGGTTAGGTTTAGATTTTAGGTTTAGATTTGGGGTTAGATTTGGGGTTAGGTTTAGATTTGGGGTTAGGTTTAGATTTTGGGTTAGGTTTAGATTTTAGGTTTAGATTTGGGGTTAGGTTTAGATTTGGCGTTAGGTTTAGATTTTAGGTTTAGACTTGGGGTTAGATTTGGGGTTAGGTTTAGATTTGGGGTTAGGTTTAGATTTTAGGTTTAGATTTGGGGTTAGGTTTAGATTTGGGGTTAGGTTTAGATTTTAGGTTTAGATTTGGGGTTAGGTTTAGATTTTAGGTTTAGATTTGGAGTTAGGTTTAGATTTTAGTTTAGGTTTAGATTTTAGGTTTAGATTTTAGGTTTAGATTTCGGGTTAGGTTTAGATTTTAGGTTTAGATTTGGAGTTAGGTTTAGATTTTAGGTTTAGATTTGGGGTTAGGTTTAGATTTGGGGTTAGGTTTATGTTTTAGGTTTAGATTTGGGGTTAGGTTTAGATTTTAGGTTTAGCTTTGGGGTTAGGTTTAGATTTGGGGTTAGGTTTAGATTTTAGGTTTACATTTGGGGTTAGGTTTAGATTTGGGGTTAGGTTTAGATTTTAGGTTTAGATTTGGGGTTAGGTTTAGATTTTAGGTTAGGTTTAGATTTTAGGTTTAGATTTTAGGTTTAGATTTGGGGTTAGGTTTAGATTTTAGGTTTACATTTGGGGTTAGGTTTAGATTTGGGGTTAGGTTTAGATTTTAGGTTTAGATTTGGGGTTAGGTTTAGATTTTAGGTTAGGTTTAGATTTTAGGTTTAGATTTTAGGTTTAGATTTGGGGTTAGGTTTAGATTTTAGGTTTAGATTTGGGGTTAGGTTTAGATTTGGGGTTAGGTTTAGATTTTAGGTTTAGATTTGGGGTTAGGTTTAGATTTTAGGTTTAGATTTGGGGTTAGGTTTAGATTTGGGGTTAGGTTTTGATTTTAGGTTTAGATTTGGGGTTAGGTTTAGATTTGGGGTTAGGTTTAGATTTGGGGTTAGGTTTAGATTTTAGGTTTAGATTTGGGGTTAGGTTTAGATTTTAGGTTTAGATTTGGGGTTAGGTTTAGATTTGGGGTTAGGTTTAGATTTTAGGTTTAGATTTGGGGTTAGGTTTAGATTTGGGGTTAGGTTTAGATTTTAGGTTTAGATTTGGGGTTAGGTTTAGATTTTAGGTTTAGATTTGGGGTTAGGTTTAGATTTGGGGTTAGGTTTAGATTTGGGGTTAGGTTTAGATTTTAGGTTTAGATTTGGGGTTAGGTTTAGATTTTAGGTTTAGATTTGGGGTTAGGTTTAGATTTTCGGTTTAGATTTGGGGTTAGGTTTAGATTTTCGGTCTAGATTTGGGGTTAGGTTTAGATTTTAGGTTTAGATTTGGGGTTAGGTTTAGATTTTAGGTTAGGTTTAGATTTTAGGTTTAGATTTTCGGTTTAGATTTCGGGTTAGGTTTAGATTTTCAGTTTAGATTTGGGGTTAGGTTTAGATTTTCGGTTTAGATTTGGGGTTAGGTTTAGATTTTAGGTTTAGATTTGGGGTTAGGTTTAGATTTTAGATTTAGATTTGGGGTTCGGTTTATATTTGAGGTTTAGATTTGGGGTTAGGTTTCGATTTGGGGTTAGGTTTAGATTTTAGGTTTAGATTTGGGGTTAGGTTTAGATTTTAGGTTAGGTTTAGATTTTAGGTTTAGATTTTAGGTTTAGATTTGGGGTTAGGTTTAGATTTTAGGTTTAGATTTGGGGTTAGGTTTAGATTTGGGTTTAGGTTTAGATTTTAGGTTTAGATTTGGGGTTAGGTTTAGATTTTAGGTTTAGATTTGGGGTTAGGTTTAGATTTGTGGTTAGGTTTAGATTTTAGGTTCAGATTTGGGGTTAGGTATAGATTTTAGGTTTAGATTTGGGGTTAGGTTTAGATTTGGGGTTAGGTTTAGATTTTAGGTTTAGATTTGGGGTTAGGTTTAGATTTTAGGTTAGGTTTAGATTTTAGGTTTAGATTTGGGGTTAGGTTTAGATTTTAGGTTTAGATTTGGGGTTAGGTTTAGATTTTAGGTTTAGATTTGGGGTTAGGTTTAGATTTTAGGTTTAGATTTGGGGTTAGGTTTAGATTTTAGGTTAGGTTTAGACTTTAGGTTTAGATTTTCGGTTTAGATTTGGGGTTAGGTTTAGATTTTCTTTTTAGATTTGGGGTTAGGTTTAGATTTTAGGTTTAGATTTGGGGTTCGGTTTAGATTTTCGGTTTAGATTTGGGGTTAGGTTTAGATTTGGGGTTAGGTTTAGATTTTAGGTTTAGATTTGGGGTTAGGTTTAGATTTTAGGTTTAGATTTGGGGTTAGGTTTAGATTTGGGGTTAGGTTTAGATTTTAGGTTCAGATTTGGGGTTAGGTTTAGATTTTAGGTTTAGATTTGGGGTTAGGTTTAGATTTGGGGTTAGGTTTCGATTTTAGGTTTAGATTTGGGGTTAGGTTTAGATTTTAGGTTTAGATTTGGGGTTAGGTTTAGATTTTAGGTTTAGATTTGGGGTTAGGTTTAGATTTTAGGTTTAGATTTGGGGTTAGGTTTAGATTTGGGGTTAGGTTTAGATTTTAGGTTTAGATTTGGGGTTAGGTTTAGATTTTAGGTTAGGTTTAGATTTTAGGTTTAGATTTTCGGTTTAGATTTGGGGTTAGGTTTAGATTTTCTTTTTAGATTTGGGGTTAGGTTTAGATTTTAGGTTTAGATTTGGGGTTCGGTTTAGATTTTCGGTTTAGATTTGGGGTTAGGTTTAGATTTGGGGTTAGGTTTAGATTTTAGGTTCAGATTTGGGGTTAGGTTTAGATTTTAGGTTTAGATTTGGGGTTAGGTTTAGATTTTAGGTTAGGTTTAGATTTTAGGTTTAGATTTTAGGTTTAGATTTGGGGTTAGGTTTAGATTTTAGGTTTAGATTTGGGGTTAGGTTTAGATTTTAGGTTTAGATTTGGGGTTAGGTTTAGATTTGGGGTTAGGTTTAGATTTTAGGTTTAGATTTGGGGTTAGGTTTAGATTTTAGGTTTAGATTTTCGGTTTAGATTTGGGGTTAGGTTTAGATTTTCAGTTTAGATTTGGGGTTAGGTTTAGATTTTCGGTTTAGATTTGGGGTTAGGTTTAGATTTGGGGTTAGATTTGGGGTTAGGTTTAGATTTGGGGTTAGGTTTAGATTTTAGGTTTAGATTTGGGGTTAGGTTTAGATTTGGGGTTAGGTATAGATTTTAGGTTTAGATTTGGGGTTAGGTTTAGATTTTAGGTTTAGCTTTGAGGTTAGGTTTAGATTTTAGGTTTAGATTTGGGGTTAGGTTTAGATTTGGGGTTAGGTTTAGATTTGGGGTTAGGTTTAGATTTTAGGTTTAGATTTGGGGTTAGGTTTAGATTTTAGGTTAGGTTTAGATTTTAGGTTTAGATTTGGGGTTAGGTTTAGATTTTAGGTTTAGATTTACGGTTAGGTTTAGATTTTAGGTTTAGATTTGGGGTTAGGTTTAGATTTGGGGTTAGGTTTACATTTTAGGTTTAGATTTGGGGATAGGTTTAGATTTTAGGTTTAGATTTGGGGTTAGGTTTAGATTTGGGGTTAGGTTTAGATTTTAGGTTTAGATTTGGGGTTAGGTTTAGATTTGGGGTTTGGTTTAGATTTTAGGTTTAGATTTGGGGTTAGGTTTAGATTTTCGGTTTAGATTTGGGGTTAGGTTTAGATTTTAGGGTTAGATTTGGGGTTAGATTTGGGGTTAGGTTTAGATTTGGGGTTAGGTTTAGATTTTGGGTTAGGTTTAGATTTTAGGTTTAGATTTGGGGTTAGGTTTAGATTTGGGGTTAGGTTTAGATTTTAGGTTTAGACTTGGGGTTAGATTTGGGGTTAGGTTTAGATTTGGGGTTAGGTTTAGATTTTAGGTTTAGATTTGGGGTTAGGTTTAGATTTGGGGTTAGGTTTAGATTTTAGGTTTAGATTTGGGGTTAGGTTTAGATTTTAGGTTTAGATTTGGAGTTAGGTTTAGATTTTAGGTTAGGTTTAGATTTTAGGTTTAGATTTTAGGTTTAGATTTCGGGTTAGGTTTAGATTTTAGGTTTAGATTTAAGGTTAGGTTTAGATTTTAGGTTTAGATTTGGGGTTAGGTTTAGATTTGGGGTTAGGTTTATGTTTTAGGTTTAGATTTGGGGTTAGGTTTAGATTTTAGGTTTAGATTTGGGGTTAGGTTTAGATTTTAGGTTTAGATTTGGGGTTAGGTTTAGATTTGGGGTTAGGTTTAGATTTTAGGTTTACATTTGGGGTTAGGTTTAGATTTGGGGTTAGGTTTAGATTTTAGGTTTAGATTTGGGGTTAGGTTTAGATTTTAGGTTTAGATTTAGGGTTAGGTTTAGATTTGGGGTTAGGTTTAGATTTTCGGTTTAGATTTGGGGTTAGGTTTAGATTTTCGGTTAAGATTTGGGGTTTGGTTTAGATTTGGGGTTAGGTTTAGATTTTAGGTTTAGATTTGGGGTTAGATTTGGGGTTAGGTTTAGATTTGGGGTTAGGTTTAGATTTTAGGTTTAGATTTGGGGTTAGGTTTAGATTTTAGGTTTAGATTTGGGGTTAGATTTGGGGTTAGGTTTAGATTTGGGGTTAGGTTTAGATTTGGGGTTAGGTTTAGATTTTAGGTTTAGATTTGGGGTTAGGTTTAGATTTGGGGTTAGGTTTAGATTTTAGGTTTAGATTTGGGGTTAGGTTTAGATTTTCGGTTTAGATTTGGGTTTAGGTTTAGATTTGGGGTTAGGTTTAGATTTTAGGTTTAGATTTGGGGTTAGGTTTAGATTTGGGGTTAGGTTTAGATTTTAGGTTTAGATTTGGGGTTAGGTTTAGATTTTAGGTTTAGATTTGGGGTTAGGTTTAGATTTGGGGTTAGGTTTAGATTTTAGGTTTAGATTTGGGGTTAGGTTTAGATTTTAGGTTAGGTTTAGATTTTAGGTTTAGATTTTCGGTTTAGATTTGGGGTTAGGTTTAGATTTTCTTTTTAGATTTGGGGTTAGGTTTAGATTTTAGGTTTAGATTTGGGGTTCGGTTTAGATTTTCGGTTTAGATTTGGGGTTAGGTTTAGATTTGGGGTTAGGTTTAGATTTTAGGTTCAGATTTGGGGTTAGGTTTAGATTTTAGGTTTAGATTTGGGGTTAGGTTTAGATTTGGGGTTAGGTTTCGATTTTAGGTTTAGATTTGGGGTTAGGTTTAGATTTTAGGTTTAGATTTGGGGTTAGGTTTAGATTTTAGGTTTAGATTTGGGGTTAGGTTTAGATTTGGGGTTAGGTTTAGATTTTAGGTTTAGATTTGGGGTTAGGTTTAGATTTTAGGTTAGGTTTAGATTTTAGGTTTAGATTTTCGGTTTAGATTTGGGGTTAGGTTTAGATTTTCAGTTTAGATTTGGGGTTAGGTTTAGATTTTCGGTTTAGATTTGGGGTTAGGTTTAGATTTGGGGTTAGATTTGGGGTTAGGTTTAGATTTGGGGTTAGGTTTAGATTTTAGGTTTAGATTTGGGGTTAGGTTTAGATTTTAGGTTTAGCTTTGAGGTTAGGTTTAGATTTTAGGTTTAGATTTGGGGTTAGGTTTAGATTTGGGGTTAGGTTTAGATTTGGGGTTAGGTTTAGATTTTAGGTTTAGATTTGGGGTTAGGTTTAGATTTTAGGTTAGGTTTAGATTTTAGGTTTAGATTTGGGGTTAGGTTTAGATTTTAGGTTTAGATTTACGGTTAGGTTTAGATTTTAGGTTTAGATTTGGGGTTAGGTTTAGATTTGGGGTTAGGTTTACATTTTAGGTTTAGATTTGGGGTTAGGTTTAGATTTTAGGTTTAGATTTGGGGTTAGGTTTAGATTTGGGGTTAGGTTTAGATTTTAGGTTTAGATTTGGGGTTAGGTTTAGATTTGGGGTTTGGTTTAGATTTTAGGTTTAGATTTGGGGTTAGGTTTAGATTTTCGGTTTAGATTTGGGGTTAGGTTTAGATTTTAGGGTTAGATTTGGGGTTAGATTTGGGGTTAGGTTTAGATTTGGGGTTAGGTTTAGATTTTGGGTTAGGTTTAGATTTTAGGTTTAGATTTGGGGTTAGGTTTAGATTTGGGGTTAGGTTTAGATTTTAGGTTTAGACTTGGGGTTAGATTTGGGGTTAGGTTTAGATTTGGGGTTAGGTTTAGATTTTAGGTTTAGATTTGGGGTTAGGTTTAGATTTGGGGTTAGGTTTAGATTTTAGGTTTAGATTTGGGGTTAGGTTTAGATTTTAGGTTTAGATTTGGAGTTAGGTTTAGATTTTAGGTTAGGTTTAGATTTTAGGTTTAGATTTTAGGTTTAGATTTCGGGTTAGGTTTAGATTTTAGGTTTAGATTTAAGGTTAGGTTTAGATTTTAGGTTTAGATTTGGGGTTAGGTTTAGATTTGGGGTTAGGTTTATGTTTTAGGTTTAGATTTGGGGTTAGGTTTAGATTTTAGGTTTAGCTTTGGGGTTAGGTTTAGATTTTAGGTTTAGATTTGGGGTTAGGTTTAGATTTGGGGTTAGGTTTAGATTTTAGGTTTACATTTGGGGTTAGGTTTAGATTTGGGGTTAGGTTTAGATTTTAGGTTTAGATTTGGGGTTAGGTTTAGATTTTAGGTTTAGATTTAGGGTTAGGTTTAGATTTGGGGTTAGGTTTAGATTTGGGGTTAGGTTTAGATTTTCGGTTTAGATTTGGGGTTAGGTTTAGATTTGGGGTTAGGTTTAGATTTTAGGTTTAGATTTGGGGTTAGATTTGGGGTTAGGTTTAGATTTGGGGTTAGGTTTAGATTTTAGGTTTAGATTTGGGGTTAGGTTTAGATTTGGGGTTAGGTTTAGATTTTAGGTTTAGATTTGGGGTTAGATTTGGGGTTAGGTTTAGATTTGGGGTTAGGTTTAGATTTGGGGTTAGGTTTAGATTTTAGGTTTAGATTTGGGGTTAGGTTTAGATTTGGGGTTAGGTTTAGATTTTAGGTTTAGATTTGGGGTTAGGTTTAGATTTTCGGTTTAGATTTGGGTTTAGGTTTAGATTTGGGGTTAGGTTTAGATTTTAGATTTAAATTTGGGGTTAGGTTTAGATTTTAGGTTTAGATTTGGGGTTAGGTTTAGATTTCAGGTTTAGATTTGGGGTTAGGTTTAGATTTGGGGTTAGGTTTAGATTTTAGGTTTAGATTTGGGGTTAGGTTTAGATTTTAGGTTTAGATTTGGGGTTAGGTTTAGATTTGGGGTTAGGTTTAGATTTTAGGTTTAGATTTGGGGTTAGGTTTAGATTTGGGGTTTGGTTTAGATTTTAGGTTTAGATTTGGGGTTAGGTTTAGATTTTAGGTTTAGCTTTGAGGTTAGGTTTAGATTTTAGGTTTAGATTTGGGGTTAGGTTTAGATTTGGGGTTAGGTTTAGATTTGGGGTTAGGTTTAGATTTTAGGTTTAGATTTGGGGTTAGGTTTAGATTTTAGGTTAGGTTTAGATTTTAGGTTTAGATTTGGGGTTAGGTTTAGATTTTAGGTTTAGATTTACGGTTAGGTTTAGATTTTAGGTTTAGATTTGGGGTTAGGTTTAGATTTGGGGTTAGGTTTACATTTTAGGTTTAGATTTGGGGTTAGGTTTAGATTTTAGGTTTAGATTTGGGGTTAGGTTTAGATTTGGGGTTAGGTTTAGATTTTAGGTTTAGATTTGGGGTTAGGTTTAGATTTGGGGTTTGGTTTAGATTTTAGGTTTAGATTTGGGGTTAGGTTTAGATTTTCGGTTTAGATTTGGGGTTAGGTTTAGATTTTAGGGTTAGATTTGGGGTTAGATTTGGGGTTAGGTTTAGATTTGGGGTTAGGTTTAGATTTTGGGTTAGGTTTAGATTTTAGGTTTAGATTTGGGGTTAGGTTTAGATTTGGGGTTAGGTTTAGATTTTAGGTTTAGACTTGGGGTTAGATTTGGGGTTAGGTTTAGATTTGGGGTTAGGTTTAGATTTTAGGTTTAGATTTGGGGTTAGGTTTAGATTTGGGGTTAGGTTTAGATTTTAGGTTTAGATTTGGGGTTAGGTTTAGATTTTAGGTTTAGATTTGGAGTTAGGTTTAGATTTTAGGTTAGGTTTAGATTTTAGGTTTAGATTTTAGGTTTAGATTTCGGGTTAGGTTTAGATTTTAGGTTTAGATTTAAGGTTAGGTTTAGATTTTAGGTTTAGATTTGGGGTTAGGTTTAGATTTGGGGTTAGGTTTATGTTTTAGGTTTAGATTTGGGGTTAGGTTTAGATTTTAGGTTTAGCTTTGGGGTTAGGTTTAGATTTTAGGTTTAGATTTGGGGTTAGGTTTAGATTTGGGGTTAGGTTTAGATTTTAGGTTTACATTTGGGGTTAGGTTTAGATTTGGGGTTAGGTTTAGATTTTAGGTTTAGATTTGGGGTTAGGTTTAGATTTTAGGTTTAGATTTAGGGTTAGGTTTAGATTTGGGGTTAGGTTTAGATTTGGGGTTAGGTTTAGATTTTCGGTTTAGATTTGGGGTTAGGTTTAGATTTGGGGTTAGGTTTAGATTTTAGGTTTAGATTTGGGGTTAGATTTGGGGTTAGGTTTAGATTTGGGGTTAGGTTTAGATTTTAGGTTTAGATTTGGGGTTAGGTTTAGATTTGGGGTTAGGTTTAGATTTTAGGTTTAGATTTGGGGTTAGATTTGGGGTTAGGTTTAGATTTGGGGTTAGGTTTAGATTTGGGGTTAGGTTTAGATTTTAGGTTTAGATTTGGGGTTAGGTTTAGATTTGGGGTTAGGTTTAGATTTTAGGTTTAGATTTGGGGTTAGGTTTAGATTTTCGGTTTAGATTTGGGTTTAGGTTTAGATTTGGGGTTAGGTTTAGATTTTAGATTTAAATTTGGGGTTAGGTTTAGATTTTAGGTTTAGATTTGGGGTTAGGTTTAGATTTCAGGTTTAGATTTGGGGTTAGGTTTAGATTTGGGGTTAGGTTTAGATTTTAGGTTTAGATTTGGGGTTAGGTTTAGATTTTAGGTTTAGATTTGGGGTTAGGTTTAGATTTGGGGTTAGGTTTAGATTTTAGGTTTAGATTTGGGGTTAGGTTTAGATTTGGGGTTTGGTTTAGATTTTAGGTTTAGATTTGGGGTTAGGTTTAGATTTTCGGTTTAGATTTGGGGTTAGGTTTAGATTTTCGGTTTAGATTTGGGGTTAGGTTTAGATTTTAGGTTTAGATTTGGGGTTAGATTTGGGGTTAGGTTTAGATTTTGGGTTAGGTTTAGATTTTAGGTTTAGATTTGGGGTTAGGTTTAGATTTGGGGTTAGGTTTAGATTTTAGGTTTAGACTTGGGGTTAGATTTGGGGTTAGGTTTAGATTTGGGGTTAGGTTTAGATTTTAGGTTTAGATTTGGGGTTAGGTTTAGATTTGGGGTTAGGTTTAGATTTTAGGTTTAGATTTGGGGTTAGGTTTAGATTTGGGGTTAGGTTTAGATTTTAGGTTCAGATTTGGGGTTAGGTTTAGATTTTAGGTTTAGATTTGGGGTTAGGTTTAGATTTTAGGTTAGGTTTAGATTTTAGGTTTAGATTTTAGGTTTAGATTTGGGGTTAGGTTTAGATTTTAGGTTTAGATTTGGGGTTAGGTTTAGATTTTAGGTTTAGATTTGGGGTTAGGTTTAGATTTGGGGTTAGGTTTAGATTTTAGGTTTAGATTTGGGTTAGGTTTAGATTTTAGGTTTAGATTTCGGTTTAGATTTGGGGTTAGGTTTAGATTTTCAGTTTAGATTTGGGGTTAGGTTTAGATTTTCGGTTTAGATTTGGGGTTAGGTTTAGATTTGGGGTTAGATTTGGGGTTAGGTTTAGATTTGGGGTTAGGTTTAGATTTTAGGTTTAGATTTGGGGTTAGGTTTAGATTTGGGGTTAGGTATAGATTTTAGGTTTAGATTTGGGGTTAGGTTTAGATTTTAGGTTTAGCTTTGAGGTTAGGTTTAGATTTTAGGTTTAGATTTGGGGTTAGGTTTAGATTTGGGGTTAGGTTTAGATTTGGGGTTAGGTTTAGATTTTAGGTTTAGATTTGGGGTTAGGTTTAGATTTTAGGTTAGGTTTAGATTTTAGGTTTAGATTTGGGGTTAGGTTTAGATTTTAGGTTTAGATTTACGGTTAGGTTTAGATTTTAGGTTAGATTTGGGGTTAGGTTTAGATTTGGGGTTAGGTTTACATTTTAGGTTTAGATTTGGGGTTAGGTTTAGATTTTAGGTTTAGATTTGGGGTTAGGTTTAGATTTGGGGTTAGGTTTAGATTTTAGGTTTAGATTTGGGGTTAGGTTTAGATTTGGGGTTTGGTTTAGATTTTAGGTTTAGATTTGGGGTTAGGTTAGATTTCGGTTTAGATTTGGGGTTAGGTTTAGATTTTAGGGTTAGATTTGGGGTTAGATTTGGGGGTTAGGTTAGATTTGGGGTTAGGTTTAGATTTTGGGTTAGGTTTAGATTTTAGGTTTAGATTTGGGGTTAGGTTTAGATTTGGGGTTAGGTTTAGATTTTAGGTTTAGACTTGGGGTTAGATTTGGGGTTAGGTTTAGATTTGGGGTTAGGTTTAGATTTTAGGTTTAGATTTGGGGTTAGGTTTAGATTTGGGGTTAGGTTTAGATTTTAGGTTTAGATTTGGGTTAGGTTAGATTTTAGGTTTAGATTTGGAGTTAGGTTTAGATTTTAGGTTAGGTTTAGATTTTAGGTTTAGATTTTAGGTTTAGATTTCGGGTTAGGTTTAGATTTTAGGTTTAGATTTAAGGTTAGGTTTAGATTTTAGGTTTAGATTTGGGGTTAGGTTTAGATTTGGGGTTAGGTTTATGTTTTAGGTTTAGATTTGGGGTTAGGTTTAGATTTTAGGTTTAGATTTGGGGTTAGGTTTAGATTTTAGGTTTAGATTTGGGGTTAGGTTTAGATTTGGGGTTAGGTTTAGATTTTAGGTTTACATTTGGGGTTAGGTTTAGATTTGGGGTTAGGTTTAGATTTTAGGTTTAGATTTGGGGTTAGGTTTAGATTTTAGGTTTAGATTTAGGGTTAGGTTTAGATTTGGGGTTAGGTTTAGATTTTCGGTTTAGATTTGGGGTTAGGTTTAGATTTTCGGTTAAGATTTGGGGTTTGGTTTAGATTTGGGGTTAGGTTTAGATTTTAGGTTTAGATTTGGGGTTAGATTTGGGGTTAGGTTTAGATTTGGGGTTAGGTTTAGATTTTAGGTTTAGATTTGGGGTTAGGTTTAGATTTTAGGTTTAGATTTGGGGTTAGATTTGGGGTTAGGTTTAGATTTGGGGTTAGGTTTAGATTTGGGGTTAGGTTTAGATTTTAGGTTTAGATTTGGGGTTAGGTTTAGATTTGGGGTTAGGTTTAGATTTTAGGTTTAGATTTGGGGTTAGGTTTAGATTTTCGGTTTAGATTTGGGTTTAGGTTTAGATTTGGGGTTAGGTTTAGATTTTAGGTTTAGATTTGGGGTTAGGTTTAGATTTGGGGTTAGGTTTAGATTTTAGGTTTAGATTTGGGGTTAGGTTTAGATTTTAGGTTTAGATTTGGGGTTAGGTTTAGATTTGGGGTTAGGTTTAGATTTTAGGTTTAGATTTGGGGTTAGGTTTAGATTTTAGGTTAGGTTTAGATTTTAGGTTTAGATTTTCGGTTTAGATTTGGGGTTAGGTTTAGATTTTCTTTTTAGATTTGGGGTTAGGTTTAGATTTTAGGTTTAGATTTGGGGTTCGGTTTAGATTTTCGGTTTAGATTTGGGGTTAGGTTTAGATTTGGGGTTAGGTTTAGATTTTAGGTTCAGATTTGGGGTTAGGTTTAGATTTTAGGTTTAGATTTGGGGTTAGGTTTAGATTTGGGGTTAGGTTTCGATTTTAGGTTTAGATTTGGGGTTAGGTTTAGATTTTAGGTTTAGATTTGGGGTTAGGTTTAGATTTTAGGTTTAGATTTGGGGTTAGGTTTAGATTTGGGGTTAGGTTTAGATTTTAGGTTTAGATTTGGGGTTAGGTTTAGATTTTAGGTTAGGTTTAGATTTTAGGTTTAGATTTTCGGTTTAGATTTGGGGTTAGGTTTAGATTTTCAGTTTAGATTTGGGGTTAGGTTTAGATTTTCGGTTTAGATTTGGGGTTAGGTTTAGATTTGGGGTTAGATTTGGGGTTAGGTTTAGATTTGGGGTTAGGTTTAGATTTTAGGTTTAGATTTGGGGTTAGGTTTAGATTTTAGGTTTAGCTTTGAGGTTAGGTTTAGATTTTAGGTTTAGATTTGGGGTTAGGTTTAGATTTGGGGTTAGGTTTAGATTTGGGGTTAGGTTTAGATTTTAGGTTTAGATTTGGGGTTAGGTTTAGATTTTAGGTTAGGTTTAGATTTTAGGTTTAGATTTGGGGTTAGGTTTAGATTTTAGGTTTAGATTTACGGTTAGGTTTAGATTTTAGGTTTAGATTTGGGGTTAGGTTTAGATTTGGGGTTAGGTTTACATTTTAGGTTTAGATTTGGGGTTAGGTTTAGATTTTAGGTTTAGATTTGGGGTTAGGTTTAGATTTGGGGTTAGGTTTAGATTTTAGGTTTAGATTTGGGGTTAGGTTTAGATTTGGGGTTTGGTTTAGATTTTAGGTTTAGATTTGGGGTTAGGTTTAGATTTTCGGTTTAGATTTGGGGTTAGGTTTAGATTTTAGGGTTAGATTTGGGGTTAGATTTGGGGTTAGGTTTAGATTTGGGGTTAGGTTTAGATTTTGGGTTAGGTTTAGATTTTAGGTTTAGATTTGGGGTTAGGTTTAGATTTGGGGTTAGGTTTAGATTTTAGGTTTAGACTTGGGGTTAGATTTGGGGTTAGGTTTAGATTTGGGGTTAGGTTTAGATTTTAGGTTTAGATTTGGGGTTAGGTTTAGATTTGGGGTTAGGTTTAGATTTTAGGTTTAGATTTGGGGTTAGGTTTAGATTTTAGGTTTAGATTTGGAGTTAGGTTTAGATTTTAGGTTAGGTTTAGATTTTAGGTTTAGATTTTAGGTTTAGATTTCGGGTTAGGTTTAGATTTTAGGTTTAGATTTAAGGTTAGGTTTAGATTTTAGGTTTAGATTTGGGGTTAGGTTTAGATTTGGGGTTAGGTTTATGTTTTAGGTTTAGATTTGGGGTTAGGTTTAGATTTTAGGTTTAGCTTTGGGGTTAGGTTTAGATTTTAGGTTTAGATTTGGGGTTAGGTTTAGATTTGGGGTTAGGTTTAGATTTTAGGTTTACATTTGGGGTTAGGTTTAGATTTGGGGTTAGGTTTAGATTTTAGGTTTAGATTTGGGGTTAGGTTTAGATTTTAGGTTTAGATTTAGGGTTAGGTTTAGATTTGGGGTTAGGTTTAGATTTGGGGTTAGGTTTAGATTTTCGGTTTAGATTTGGGGTTAGGTTTAGATTTGGGGTTAGGTTTAGATTTTAGGTTTAGATTTGGGGTTAGATTTGGGGTTAGGTTTAGATTTGGGGTTAGGTTTAGATTTTAGGTTTAGATTTGGGGTTAGGTTTAGATTTGGGGTTAGGTTTAGATTTTAGGTTTAGATTTGGGGTTAGATTTGGGGTTAGGTTTAGATTTGGGGTTAGGTTTAGATTTGGGGTTAGGTTTAGATTTTAGGTTTAGATTTGGGGTTAGGTTTAGATTTGGGGTTAGGTTTAGATTTTAGGTTTAGATTTGGGGTTAGGTTTAGATTTTCGGTTTAGATTTGGGTTTAGGTTTAGATTTGGGGTTAGGTTTAGATTTTAGATTTAAATTTGGGGTTAGGTTTAGATTTTAGGTTTAGATTTGGGGTTAGGTTTAGATTTCAGGTTTAGATTTGGGGTTAGGTTTAGATTTGGGGTTAGGTTTAGATTTTAGGTTTAGATTTGGGGTTAGGTTTAGATTTTAGGTTTAGATTTGGGGTTAGGTTTAGATTTGGGGTTAGGTTTAGATTTTAGGTTTAGATTTGGGGTTAGGTTTAGATTTGGGGTTTGGTTTAGATTTTAGGTTTAGATTTGGGGTTAGGTTTAGATTTTAGGTTTAGCTTTGAGGTTAGGTTTAGATTTTAGGTTTAGATTTGGGGTTAGGTTTAGATTTGGGGTTAGGTTTAGATTTGGGGTTAGGTTTAGATTTTAGGTTTAGATTTGGGGTTAGGTTTAGATTTTAGGTTAGGTTTAGATTTTAGGTTTAGATTTGGGGTTAGGTTTAGATTTTAGGTTTAGATTTACGGTTAGGTTTAGATTTTAGGTTTAGATTTGGGGTTAGGTTTAGATTTGGGGTTAGGTTTACATTTTAGGTTTAGATTTGGGGTTAGGTTTAGATTTTAGGTTTAGATTTGGGGTTAGGTTTAGATTTGGGGTTAGGTTTAGATTTTAGGTTTAGATTTGGGGTTAGGTTTAGATTTGGGGTTTGGTTTAGATTTTAGGTTTAGATTTGGGGTTAGGTTTAGATTTTCGGTTTAGATTTGGGGTTAGGTTTAGATTTTAGGGTTAGATTTGGGGTTAGATTTGGGGTTAGGTTTAGATTTGGGGTTAGGTTTAGATTTTGGGTTAGGTTTAGATTTTAGGTTTAGATTTGGGGTTAGGTTTAGATTTGGGGTTAGGTTTAGATTTTAGGTTTAGACTTGGGGTTAGATTTGGGGTTAGGTTTAGATTTGGGGTTAGGTTTAGATTTTAGGTTTAGATTTGGGGTTAGGTTTAGATTTGGGGTTAGGTTTAGATTTTAGGTTTAGATTTGGGGTTAGGTTTAGATTTTAGGTTTAGATTTGGAGTTAGGTTTAGATTTTAGGTTAGGTTTAGATTTTAGGTTTAGATTTTAGGTTTAGATTTCGGGTTAGGTTTAGATTTTAGGTTTAGATTTAAGGTTAGGTTTAGATTTTAGGTTTAGATTTGGGGTTAGGTTTAGATTTGGGGTTAGGTTTATGTTTTAGGTTTAGATTTGGGGTTAGGTTTAGATTTTAGGTTTAGCTTTGGGGTTAGGTTTAGATTTTAGGTTTAGATTTGGGGTTAGGTTTAGATTTGGGGTTAGGTTTAGATTTTAGGTTTACATTTGGGGTTAGGTTTAGATTTGGGGTTAGGTTTAGATTTTAGGTTTAGATTTGGGGTTAGGTTTAGATTTTAGGTTTAGATTTAGGGTTAGGTTTAGATTTGGGGTTAGGTTTAGATTTGGGGTTAGGTTTAGATTTTCGGTTTAGATTTGGGGTTAGGTTTAGATTTGGGGTTAGGTTTAGATTTTAGGTTTAGATTTGGGGTTAGATTTGGGGTTAGGTTTAGATTTGGGGTTAGGTTTAGATTTTAGGTTTAGATTTGGGGTTAGGTTTAGATTTGGGGTTAGGTTTAGATTTTAGGTTTAGATTTGGGGTTAGATTTGGGGTTAGGTTTAGATTTGGGGTTAGGTTTAGATTTGGGGTTAGGTTTAGATTTTAGGTTTAGATTTGGGGTTAGGTTTAGATTTGGGGTTAGGTTTAGATTTTAGGTTTAGATTTGGGGTTAGGTTTAGATTTTCGGTTTAGATTTGGGTTTAGGTTTAGATTTGGGGTTAGGTTTAGATTTTAGATTTAAATTTGGGGTTAGGTTTAGATTTTAGGTTTAGATTTGGGGTTAGGTTTAGATTTCAGGTTTAGATTTGGGGTTAGGTTTAGATTTGGGGTTAGGTTTAGATTTTAGGTTTAGATTTGGGGTTAGGTTTAGATTTTAGGTTTAGATTTGGGGTTAGGTTTAGATTTGGGGTTAGGTTTAGATTTTAGGTTTAGATTTGGGGTTAGGTTTAGATTTGGGGTTTGGTTTAGATTTTAGGTTTAGATTTGGGGTTAGGTTTAGATTTTCGGTTTAGATTTGGGGTTAGGTTTAGATTTTCGGTTTAGATTTGGGGTTAGGTTTAGATTTTAGGTTTAGATTTGGGGTTAGATTTGGGGTTAGGTTTAGATTTTGGGTTAGGTTTAGATTTTAGGTTTAGATTTGGGGTTAGGTTTAGATTTGGGGTTAGGTTTAGATTTTAGGTTTAGACTTGGGGTTAGATTTGGGGTTAGGTTTAGATTTGGGGTTAGGTTTAGATTTTAGGTTTAGATTTGGGGTTAGGTTTAGATTTGGGGTTAGGTTTAGATTTTAGGTTTAGATTTGGGGTTAGGTTTAGATTTTAGGTTTAGATTTGGAGTTAGGTTTAGATTTTAGGTTAGGTTTAGATTTTAGGTTTAGATTTTAGGTTTAGATTTCGGGTTAGGTTTAGATTTTAGGTTTAGATTTAAGGTTAGGTTTAGATTTTAGGTTTAGATTTGGGGTTAGGTTTAGATTTGGGGTTAGGTTTATGTTTTAGGTTTAGATTTGGGGTTAGGTTTAGATTTTAGGTTTAGATTTGGGGTTAGGTTTAGATTTTAGGTTTAGCTTTGGGGTTAGGTTTAGATTTGGGGTTAGGTTTAGATTTTAGGTTTACATTTGGGGTTAGGTTTAGATTTGGGGTTAGGTTTAGATTTTAGGTTTAGATTTGGGGTTAGGTTTAGATTTTAGGTTTAGATTTAGGGTTAGGTTTAGATTTGGGGTTAGGTTTAGATTTTCGGTTTAGATTTGGGGTTAGGTTTAGATTTTCGGTTAAGATTTGGGGTTTGGTTTAGATTTGGGGTTAGGTTTAGATTTTAGGTTTAGATTTGGGGTTAGATTTGGGGTTAGGTTTAGATTTGGGGTTAGGTTTAGATTTTAGGTTTAGATTTGGGGTTAGGTTTAGATTTTAGGTTTAGATTTGGGGTTAGATTTGGGGTTAGGTTTAGATTTGGGGTTAGGTTTAGATTTGGGGTTAGGTTTAGATTTTAGGTTTAGATTTGGGGTTAGGTTTAGATTTGGGGTTAGGTTTAGATTTTAGGTTTAGATTTGGGGTTAGGTTTAGATTTTCGGTTTAGATTTGGGGTTAGGTTTAGATTTTAGATTTAGATTTGGGGTTAGGTTTAGATTTTAGGTTTAGATTTACGGTTAGGTTTAGATTTTAGGTTTAGATTTGGGGTTAGGTTTAGATTTTAGGTTTAGATTTAGGGTTAGGTTTAGATTTGGGGTTAGGTTTAGATTTGGGGTTAGGTTTAGATTTTCGGTTTAGATTTGCGGTTAGGTTTAGATTTTCGGTTTAGATTTGGGGTTAGGTTTAGATTTTAGGTTTAGATTTGGGGTTAGATTTGGGGTTAGGTTTAGATTTGGGGTTAGGTTTAGATTTTAGGTTTAGATTTGGGGTTAGGTTTAGATTTGGGGTTAGGTTTAGATTTTAGGTTTAGATTTGGGGTTAGGTTTAGATTTTAGGTTAGGTTTAGATTTTAGGTTTAGATTTTCGGTTTAGATTTCGGGTTAGGTTTAGATTTTCAGTTTAGATTTGGGGTTAGGTTTAGATTTTCGGTTTAGATTTGGGGTTAGGTTTAGATTTTAGGTTTAGATTTGGGGTTAGGTTTAGATTTTAGATTTAGATTTGGGGTTCGGTTTAGATTTTAGGTTTAGATTTGGGGTTAGGTTTCGATTTGGGGTTAGGTTTAGATTTTAGGTTTAGATTTGGGGTTAGGTTTAGATTTTAGGTTAGGTTTAGATTTTAGGTTTAGATTTTAGGTTTAGATTTGGGGTTAGGTTTAGATTTTAGGTTTAGATTTGGGGTTAGGTTTAGATTTGGGTTTAGGTTTAGATTTTAGGTTTAGATTTGGGGTTAGGTTTAGATTTTAGGTTTAGATTTGGGGTTAGGTTTAGATTTGTGGTTAGGTTTAGATTTTAGGTTCAGATTTGGGGTTAGGTATAGATTTTAGGTTTAGATTTGGGGTTAGGTTTAGATTTGGGGTTAGGTTTAGATTTTAGGTTTAGATTTGGGGTTAGGTTTAGATTTTAGGTTAGGTTTAGATTTTAGGTTTAGATTTGGGGTTAGGTTTAGATTTTAGGTTTAGATTTGGGGTTAGGTTTAGATTTTAGGTTTAGATTTGGGGTTAGGTTTAGATTTGGGGTTAGGTTTAGATTTTAGGTTTAGATTTGGGGTTAGGTTTAGATTTTAGGTTAGGTTTAGATTTTAGGTTTAGATTTTCGGTTTAGATTTGGGGTTAGGTTTAGATTTTCTTTTTAGATTTGGGGTTAGGTTTAGATTTTAGGTTTAGATTTGGGGTTCGGTTTAGATTTTCGGTTTAGATTTGGGGTTAGGTTTAGATTTGGGGTTAGGTTTAGATTTTAGGTTTAGATTTGGGGTTAGGTTTAGATTTTAGGTTTAGATTTGGGGTTAGGTTTAGATTTGGTGTTAGGTTTAGATTTTAGGTTCAGATTTGGGGTTAGGTTTAGATTTTAGGTTTAGATTTGGGGTTAGGTTTAGATTTGGGGTTAGGTTTCGATTTTAGGTTTAGATTTGGGGTTAGGTTTAGATTTTAGGTTTAGATTTGGGGTTAGGTTTAGATTTTAGGTTTAGATTTGGGGTTAGGTTTAGATTTGGGGTTAGGTTTAGATTTTAGGTTTAGATTTGGGGTTAGGTTTAGATTTTAGGTTAGGTTTAGATTTTAGGTTTAGATTTTCGGTTTAGATTTGGGGTTAGGTTTAGATTTTCAGTTTAGATTTGGGGTTAGGTTTAGATTTTCGGTTTAGATTTGGGGTTAGGTTTAGATTTGGGGTTAGATTTGGGGTTAGGTTTAGATTTGGGGTTAGGTTTAGATTTTAGGTTTAGATTTGGGGTTAGGTTTAGATTTGGGGTTAGGTATAGATTTTAGGTTTAGATTTGGGGTTAGGTTTAGATTTTAGGTTTAGCTTTGAGGTTAGGTTTAGATTTTAGGTTTAGATTTGGGGTTAGGTTTAGATTTGGGGTTAGGTTTAGATTTTAGGTTTAGATTTGGGGTTAGGTTTAGATTTTAGGTTAGGTTTAGATTTTAGGTTTAGATTTGGGGTTAGGTTTAGGCTTTAGGTTTAGATTTACGGTTAGGTTTAGATTTTAGGTTTAGATTTGGGGTTAGGTTTAGATTTGGGGTTAGGTTTACATTTTAGGTTTAGATTTGGGGTTAGGTTTAGATTTTAGGTTTAGATTTGGGGTTAGGTTTAGATTTGGGGTTAGGTTTAGATTTTAGGTTTAGATTTGGGGTTAGGTTTAGATTTGGGGTTTGGTTTAGATTTTAGGTTTAGATTTGGGGTTAGGTTTAGATTTTCGGTTTAGATTTGGGGTTAGGTTTAGATTTTAGGTTTAGATTTGGGGTTAGATTTGGGGTTAGGTTTAGATTTGGGGTTAGGTTTAGATTTTGGGTTAGGTTTAGATTTTAGGTTTAGATTTGGGGTTAGGTTTAGATTTGGGGTTAGGTTTACATTTTAGGTTTAGATTTGGGGTTAGGTTTAGATTTGGGGTTAGGTTTAGATTTTAGGTTTAGATTTGGGGTTAGGTTTAGATTTTAGGTTTAGATTTGGAGTTAGGTTTAGATTTTAGGTTAGGTTTAGATTTTAGGTTTAGATTTTAGGTTTAGATTTCGGGTTAGGTTTAGATTTTAGGTTTAGATTTAAGGTTAGGTTTAGATTTTAGGTTTAGATTTGGGGTTAGGTTTAGATTTGGGGTTAGGTTTATGTTTTAGGTTTAGATTTGGGGTTAGGTTTAGATTTTAGGTTTAGATTTGGGGTTAGGTTTAGATTTTCGGTTTAGATTTGGGTTTAGGTTTAGATTTGGGGTTAGGTTTAGATTTTAGATTTAGATTTGGGGTTAGGTTTAGATTTTAGGTTTAGATTTACGGTTAGGTTTAGATTTTAGGTTTAGATTTGGGGTTAGGTTTAGATTTGGGGTTAGGTTTACATTTTAGGTTTAGATTTGGGGTTAGGTTTAGATTTTAGGTTTAGATTTGGGGTTAGGTTTAGATTTGGGGTTAGGTTTAGATTTTAGGTTTAGATTTGGGGTTAGGTTTAGATTTGGGGTTAGGTTTAGATTTTAGGTTTAGATTTGGGGTTAGGTTTAGATTTGGGGTTTGGTTTAGATTTTAGGTTTAGATTTGGGGTTAGGTTTAGATTTTTGGTTTAGATTTGGGGTTAGGTTTAGATTTTAGGTTTAGATTTGGGGTTAGATTTGGGGTTAGGTTTAGATTTGGGGTTAGGTTTAGATTTTGGGTTAGGTTTAGATTTTAGGTTTAGATTTGGGGTTAGGTTTAGATTTGGGGTTAGGTTTAGATTTTAGGTTTAGACTTGGGGTTAGATTTGGGGTTAGGTTTAGATTTGGGGTTAGGTTTAGATTTTAGGTTTAGATTTGGGGTTAGGTTTAGATTTGGGGTTAGGTTTAGATTTTAGGTTTAGATTTGGGGTTAGGTTTAGATTTTAGGTTTAGATTTGGAGTTAGGTTTAGATTTTAGGTTAGGTTTAGATTTTAGGTTTAGATTTTAGGTTTAGATTTTGGGTTAGGTTTAGATTTTAGGTTTAGATTTGGGGTTAGGTTTAGATTTGGGGTTAGGTTTATGTTTTAGGTTTAGATTTGGGGTTAGGTTTAGATTTTAGGTTTAGATTTGGGGTTAGGTTTAGATTTTAGGTTTAGCTTTGGGGTTAGGTTTAGATTTGGGGTTAGGTTTAGATTTTAGGTTTACATTTGGGGTTAGGTTTAGATTTGGGGTTAGGTTTAGATTTTAGGTTTAGATTTGGGGTTAGGTTTAGATTTTAGGTTTAGATTTAGGGTTAGGTTTAGATTTGGGGTTAGGTTTAGATTTGGGGTTAGGTTTAGATTTTCGGTTTAGATTTGCGGTTAGGTTTAGATTTTCGGTTTAGATTTGGGGTTAGGTTTAGATTTTAGGTTTAGATTTGGGGTTAGATTTGGGGTTAGGTTTAGATTTGGGGTTAGGTTTAGATTTTAGGTTTAGATTTGGGGTTAGGTTTAGATTTGGGGTTAGGTTTAGATTTTAGGTTTAGATTTGGGGTTAGGTTTAGATTTTAGGTTAGGTTTAGATTTTAGGTTTAGATTTTCGGTTTAGATTTCGGGTTAGGTTTAGATTTTCAGTTTAGATTTGGGGTTAGGTTTAGATTTTCGGTTTAGATTTGGGGTTAGGTTTAGATTTTAGGTTTAGATTTGGGGTTAGGTTTAGATTTTAGATTTAGATTTGGGGTTCGGTTTAGATTTTAGGTTTAGATTTGGGGTTAGGTTTCGATTTGGGGTTAGGTTTAGATTTTAGGTTTAGATTTGGGGTTAGGTTTAGATTTTAGGTTAGGTTTAGATTTTAGGTTTAGATTTTAGGTTTAGATTTGGGGTTAGGTTTAGATTTTAGGTTTAGATTTGGGGTTAGGTTTAGATTTGGGTTTAGGTTTAGATTTTAGGTTTAGATTTGGGGTTAGGTTTAGATTTTAGGTTTAGATTTGGGGTTAGGTTTAGATTTGTGGTTAGGTTTAGATTTTAGGTTCAGATTTGGGGTTAGGTATAGATTTTAGGTTTAGATTTGGGGTTAGGTTTAGATTTGGGGTTAGGTTTAGATTTTAGGTTTAGATTTGGGGTTAGGTTTAGATTTTAGGTTAGGTTTAGATTTTAGGTTTAGATTTGGGGTTAGGTTTAGATTTTAGGTTTAGATTTGGGGTTAGGTTTAGATTTTAGGTTTAGATTTGGGGTTAGGTTTAGATTTGGGGTTAGGTTTAGATTTTAGGTTTAGATTTGGGGTTAGGTTTAGATTTTAGGTTAGGTTTAGATTTTAGGTTTAGATTTTCGGTTTAGATTTGGGGTTAGGTTTAGATTTTCTTTTTAGATTTGGGGTTAGGTTTAGATTTTAGGTTTAGATTTGGGGTTCGGTTTAGATTTTCGGTTTAGATTTGGGGTTAGGTTTAGATTTGGGGTTAGGTTTAGATTTTAGGTTTAGATTTGGGGTTAGGTTTAGATTTTAGGTTTAGATTTGGGGTTAGGTTTAGATTTGGTGTTAGGTTTAGATTTTAGGTTCAGATTTGGGGTTAGGTTTAGATTTTAGGTTTAGATTTGGGGTTAGGTTTAGATTTGGGGTTAGGTTTCGATTTTAGGTTTAGATTTGGGGTTAGGTTTAGATTTTAGGTTTAGATTTGGGGTTAGGTTTAGATTTTAGGTTTAGATTTGGGGTTAGGTTTAAATTTGGGGTTAGGTTTAGATTTTAGGTTTAGATTTGGGGTTAGGTTTAGATTTTAGGTTAGGTTTAGATTTTAGGTTTAGATTTTCGGTTTAGATTTGGGGTTAGGTTTAGATTTTCAGTTTAGATTTGGGGTTAGGTTTAGATTTTCGGTTTAGATTTGGGGTTAGGTTTAGATTTGGGGTTAGATTTGGGGTTAGGTTTAGATTTGGGGTTAGGTTTAGATTTTAGGTTTAGATTTGGGGTTAGGTTTAGATTTGGGGTTAGGTATAGATTTTAGGTTTAGATTTGGGGTTAGGTTTAGATTTTAGGTTTAGCTTTGAGGTTAGGTTTAGATTTTAGGTTTAGATTTGGGGTTAGGTTTAGATTTGGGGTTAGGTTTAGATTTTAGGTTTAGATTTGGGGTTAGGTTTAGATTTTAGGTTAGGTTTAGATTTTAGGTTTAGATTTGGGGTTAGGTTTAGGCTTTAGGTTTAGATTTACGGTTAGGTTTAGATTTTAGGTTTAGATTTGGGGTTAGGTTTAGATTTGGGGTTAGGTTTACATTTTAGGTTTAGATTTGGGGTTAGGTTTAGATTTTAGGTTTAGATTTGGGGTTAGGTTTAGATTTGGGGTTAGGTTTAGATTTTAGGTTTAGATTTGGGGTTAGGTTTAGATTTGGGGTTTGGTTTAGATTTTAGGTTTAGATTTGGGGTTAGGTTTAGATTTTCGGTTTAGATTTGGGGTTAGGTTTAGATTTTAGGTTTAGATTTGGGGTTAGATTTGGGGTTAGGTTTAGATTTGGGGTTAGGTTTAGATTTTGGGTTAGGTTTAGATTTTAGGTTTAGATTTGGGGTTAGGTTTAGATTTGGGGTTAGGTTTACATTTTAGGTTTAGATTTGGGGTTAGGTTTAGATTTGGGGTTAGGTTTAGATTTTAGGTTTAGATTTGGGGTTAGGTTTAGATTTTAGGTTTAGATTTGGAGTTAGGTTTAGATTTTAGGTTAGGTTTAGATTTTAGGTTTAGATTTTAGGTTTAGATTTCGGGTTAGGTTTAGATTTTAGGTTTAGATTTAAGGTTAGGTTTAGATTTTAGGTTTAGATTTGGGGTTAGGTTTAGATTTGGGGTTAGGTTTATGTTTTAGGTTTAGATTTGGGGTTAGGTTTAGATTTTAGGTTTAGATTTGGGGTTAGGTTTAGATTTTAGGTTTAGCTTTGGGGTTAGGTTTAGATTTGGGGTTAGGTTTAGATTTTAGGTTTACATTTGGGGTTAGGTTTAGATTTGGGGTTAGGTTTAGATTTTAGGTTTAGATTTAGGGTTAGGTTTAGATTTGGGGTTAGGTTTAGATTTGGGGTTAGGTTTAGATTTTCGGTTTAGATTTGCGGTTAGGTTTAGATTTTCGGTTTAGATTTGGGGTTAGGTTTAGATTTGGGGTTAGGTTTAGATTTTAGGTTTAGATTTGGGGTTAGATTTGGGGTTAGGTTTAGATTTGGGGTTAGGTTTAGATTTTAGGTTTAGATTTGGGGTTAGGTTTAGATTTGGGGTTAGGTTTAGATTTTAGGTTTAGATTTGGGGTTAGATTTGGGGTTAGGTTTAGATTTGGGGTTAGGTTTAGATTTGGGGTTAGGTTTAGATTTTAGGTTTAGATTTGGGGTTAGGTTTAGATTTGGGGTTAGGTTTAGATTTTAGGTTTAGATTTGGGGTTAGGTTTAGATTTTCGGTTTAGATTTGGGTTTAGGTTTAGATTTGGGGTTAGGTTTAGATTTTAGATTTAGATTTGGGGTTAGGTTTAGATTTTAGGTTTAGATTTGGGGTTAGGTTTAGATTTCAGGTTTAGATTTGGGGTTAGGTTTAGATTTGGGGTTAGGTTTAGATTTTAGGTTTAGATTTGGGGTTAGGTTTAGATTTTAGGTTTAGATTTGGGGTTAGGTTTAGATTTGGGGTTAGGTTTAGATTTTAGGTTTAGATTTGGGGTTAGGTTTAGATTTGGGGTTTGGTTTAGATTTTAGGTTTAGATTTCGGGTTAGGTTTAGATTTTCGGTTTAGATTTGGGGTTAGGTTTAGATTTTCGGTTTAGATTTGGGGTTAGGTTTAGATTTTAGGTTTAGATTTGGGGTTAGATTTGGGGTTAGGTTTAGATTTGGGGTTAGGTTTAGATTTTGGGTTAGGTTTAGATTTTAGGTTTAGATTTGGGGTTAGGTTTAGATTTGGGGTTAGGTTTAGATTTTAGGTTTAGACTTGGGGTTAGATTTGGGGTTAGGTTTAGATTTGGGGTTAGGTTTAGATTTTAGGTTTAGATTTGGGGTTAGGTTTAGATTTGGGGTTAGGTTTAGATTTTAGGTTTAGATTTGGGGTTAGGTTTAGATTTTAGGTTTAGATTTGGAGTTACGTTTAGATTTTAGGTTAGGTTTAGATTTTAGGTTTAGATTTTAGGTTTAGATTTCGGGTTAGGTTTAGATTTTAGGTTTAGATTTAAGGTTAGGTTTAGATTTTAGGTTTAGATTTGGGGTTAGGTTTAGATTTGGGGTTAGGTTTATGTTTTAGGTTTAGATTTGGGGTTAGGTTTAGATTTTAGGTTTAGATTTGGGGTTAGGTTTAGATTTTAGGTTTAGCTTTGGGGTTAGGTTTAGATTTGGGGTTAGGTTTAGATTTTAGGTTTAGATTTGGGGTTAGGTTTAGATTTTAGGTTTAGATTTGGGGTTAGGTTTAGATTTGTGGTTAGGTTTAGATTTTAGGTTCAGATTTGGGGTTAGGTATAGATTTTAGGTTTAGATTTGGGGTTAGGTTTAGATTTGGGGTTAGGTTTAGATTTTAGGTTTAGATTTGGGGTTAGGTTTAGATTTTAGGTTAGGTTTAGATTTTAGGTTTAGATTTGGGGTTAGGTTTAGATTTTAGGTTTAGATTTGGGGTTAGGTTTAGATTTGGGGTTAGGTTTAGATTTTAGGTTTAGATTTGGGGTTAGGTTTAGATTTTAGGTTAGGTTTAGATTTTAGGTTTAGATTTTCGGTTTAGATTTGGGGTTAGGTTTAGATTTTCTTTTTAGATTTGGGGTTAGGTTTAGATTTTAGGTTTAGATTTGGGGTTCGGTTTAGATTTTCGGTTTAGATTTGGGGTTAGGTTTAGATTTGGGGTTAGGTTTAGATTTTAGGTTTAGATTTGGGGTTAGGTTTAGATTTTAGGTTTAGATTTGGGGTTAGGTTTAGATTTGGGGTTAGGTTTAGATTTTAGGTTCAGATTTGGGGTTAGGTTTAGATTTTAGGTTTAGATTTGGGGTTAGGTTTAGATTTTAGGTTTAGATTTGGGGTTAGGTTTAGATTTTAAGTTTAGATTTGGGGTTAGGTTTAGATTTGGGGTTAGGTTTAGATTTTAGGTTTAGATTTGGGGTTAGGTTTAGATTTTAGGTTAGGTTTAGATTTTAGGTTTAGATTTTCGGTTTAGATTTGGGGTTAGGTTTAGATTTTCAGTTTAGATTTGGGGTTAGGTTTAGATTTTCGGTTTAGATTTGGGGTTAGGTTTAGATTTGGGGTTAGATTTGGGGTTAGGTTTAGATTTGGGGTTAGGTTTAGATTTTAGGTTTAGATTTGGGGTTAGGTTTAGATTTGGGGTTAGGTATAGATTTTAGGTTTAGATTTGGGGTTAGGTTTAGATTTTAGGTTTAGCTTTGAGGTTAGGTTTAGATTTTAGGTTTAGATTTGGGGTTAGGTTTAGATTTGGGGTTAGGTTTAGATTTGGGGTTAGGTTTAGATTTTAGGTTTAGATTTGGGGTTAGGTTTAGATTTTAGGTTAGGTTTAGATTTTAGGTTTAGATTTGGGGTTAGGTTTAGATTTTAGGTTTAGATTTACGGTTAGGTTTAGATTTTAGGTTTAGATTTGGGGTTAGGTTTAGATTTGGGGTTAGGTTTAGATTTTAGGTTTAGATTTGGGGTTAGGTTTAGATTTTAGGTTTAGATTTGGGGTTAGGTTTAGATTTGGGGTTAGGTTTAGATTTTAGGTTTAGATTTGGGGTTAGGTTTAGATTTTAGGTTAGGTTTAGATTTTAGGTTTAGATTTTCGGTTTAGATTTGGGGTTAGGTTTAGATTTTCTTTTTAGATTTGGGGTTAGGTTTAGATTTTAGGTTTAGATTTGGGGTTAGGTTTAGATTTTAGGTTTAGATTTGGGGTTAGGTTTAGATTTGGGGTTAGGTTTAGATTTTAGGTTTAGATTTGGGGTTAGGTTTAGATTTTAGGTTTAGATTTGGAGTTAGGTTTAGATTTTAGGTTAGGTTTAGATTTTAGGTTTAGATTTTAGGTTTAGATTTCGGGTTAGGTTTAGATTTTAGGTTTAGATTTAAGGTTAGGTTTAGATTTTAGGTTTAGATTTGGGGTTAGGTTTAGATTTGGGGTTAGGTTTAGATTTTAGGTTTAGATTTGGGGTTAGGTTTAGATTTTAGGTTTAGCTTTGGGGTTAGGTTTAGATTTGGGGTTAGGTTTAGATTTTAGGTTTACATTTGGGGTTAGGTTTAGATTTGGGGTTAGGTTTAGATTTTAGGTTTAGATTTGGGGTTAGGTTTAGATTTTAGGTTTAGATTTAGGGTTAGGTTTAGATTTGGGGTTAGGTTTAGATTTGGGGTTAGGTTTAGATTTTCGGTTTAGATTTGCGGTTAGGTTTAGATTTTCGGTTTAGATTTGGGGTTAGGTTTAGATTTGGGGTTAGGTTTAGATTTTAGGTTTAGATTTGGGGTTAGATTTGGGGTTAGGTTTAGATTTGGGGTTAGGTTTAGATTTTAGGTTTAGATTTGGGGTTAGGTTTAGATTTGGGGTTAGGTTTAGATTTTAGGTTTAGATTTGGGGTTAGATTTGGGGTTAGGTTTAGATTTGGGGTTAGGTTTAGATTTGGGGTTAGGTTTAGATTTTAGGTTTAGATTTGGGGTTAGGTTTAGATTTGGGGTTAGGTTTAGATTTTAGGTTTAGATTTGGGGTTAGGTTTAGATTTTCGGTTTAGATTTGGGTTTAGGTTTAGATTTGGGGTTAGGTTTAGATTTTAGATTTAGATTTGGGGTTAGGTTTAGATTTTAGGTTTAGATTTGGGGTTAGGTTTAGATTTCAGGTTTAGATTTGGGGTTAGGTTTAGATTTGGGGTTAGGTTTAGATTTTAGGTTTAGATTTGGGGTTAGGTTTAGATTTGGGGTTAGGTTTAGATTTTAGGTTTAGATTTGGGGTTAGGTTTAGATTTGGGGTTTGGTTTAGATTTTAGGTTTAGATTTGGGGTTAGGTTTAGATTTTCGGTTTAGATTTGGGGTTAGGTTTAGATTTTCGGTTTAGATTTGGGGTTAGGTTTAGATTTTAGGTTTAGATTTGGGGTTAGGTTTGGGGTTAGGTTTAGATTTGGGGTTAGGTTTAGATTTTGGGTTAGGTTTAGATTTTAGGTTTAGATTTGGGGTTAGGTTTAGATTTGGGGTTAGGTTTAGATTTTAGGTTTAGACTTGGGGTTAGATTTGGGGTTAGGTTTAGATTTGGGGTTAGGTTTAGATTTTAGGTTTAGATTTGGGTTAGGTTTAGATTTGGGGTTAGGTTTAGATTTTAGGTTTAGATTTGGGGTTAGGTTTAGATTTTAGGTTTAGATTTGGAGTTAGGTTTAGATTTTAGGTTAGGTTTAGATTTTAGGTTTAGATTTTAGGTTTAGATTTCGGGTTAGGTTTAGATTTTAGGTTTAGATTTAAGGTTAGGTTTAGATTTTAGGTTTAGATTTGGGGTTAGGTTTAGATTTGGGGTTAGGTTTATGTTTTAGGTTTAGATTTGGGGTTAGGTTTAGATTTTAGGTTTAGATTTGGGGTTAGGTTTAGATTTTAGGTTTAGCTTTGGGGTTAGGTTTAGATTTGGGGTTAGGTTTAGATTTTAGGTTTACATTTGGGGTTAGGTTTAGATTTGGGGTTAGGTTTAGATTTTAGGTTTAGATTTAGGGTTAGGTTTAGATTTGGGGTTAGGTTTAGATTTGGGGTTAGGTTTAGATTTTCGGTTTAGATTTGCGGTTAGGTTTAGATTTTCGGTTTAGATTTGGGGTTAGGTTTAGATTTGGGGTTAGGTTTAGATTTTAGGTTTAGATTTGGGGTTAGATTTGGGGTTAGGTTTAGATTTGGGGTTAGGTTTAGATTTTAGGTTTAGATTTGGGGTTAGGTTTAGATTTGGGGTTAGGTTTAGATTTTAGGTTTAGATTTGGGGTTAGATTTGGGGTTAGGTTTAGATTTGGGGTTAGGTTTAGATTTGGGGTTAGGTTTAGATTTTAGGTTTAGATTTGGGGTTAGGTTTAGATTTGGGGTTAGGTTTAGATTTTAGGTTTAGATTTGGGGTTAGGTTTAGATTTTCGGTTTAGATTTGGGTTTAGGTTTAGATTTGGGGTTAGGTTTAGATTTTAGATTTAGATTTGGGGTTAGGTTTAGATTTTAGGTTTAGATTTGGGGTTAGGTTTAGATTTCAGGTTTAGATTTGGGGTTAGGTTTAGATTTGGGGTTAGGTTTAGATTTTAGGTTTAGATTTGGGGTTAGGTTTAGATTTTAGGTTTAGATTTGGGGTTAGGTTTAGATTTGGGGTTAGGTTTAGATTTTAGGTTTAGATTTGGGGTTAGGTTTAGATTTGGGGTTTGGTTTAGATTTTAGGTTTAGATTTCGGGTTAGGTTTAGATTTTCGGTTTAGATTTGGGGTTAGGTTTAGATTTTCGGTTTAGATTTGGGGTTAGGTTTAGATTTTAGGTTTAGATTTGGGGTTAGATTTGGGGTTAGGTTTAGATTTGGGGTTAGGTTTAGATTTTGGGTTAGGTTTAGATTTTAGGTTTAGATTTGGGGTTAGGTTTAGATTTGGGGTTAGGTTTAGATTTTAGGTTTAGACTTGGGGTTAGATTTGGGGTTAGGTTTAGATTTTAGGTTTAGATTTAAGGTTAGGTTTAGATTTTAGGTTTAGATTTGGGGTTAGGTTTAGATTTGGGGTTAGGTTTATGTTTTAGGTTTAGATTTGGGGTTAGGTTTAGATTTTAGGTTTAGATTTGGGGTTAGGTTTAGATTTTAGGTTTAGCTTTGGGGTTAGGTTTAGATTTGGGGTTAGGTTTAGATTTTAGGTTTAGATTTGGGGTTAGGTTTAGATTTTAGGTTTAGATTTGGGGTTAGGTTTAGATTTGTGGTTAGGTTTAGATTTTAGGTTCAGATTTGGGGTTAGGTATAGATTTTAGGTTTAGATTTGGGGTTAGGTTTAGATTTGGGGTTAGGTTTAGATTTTAGGTTTAGATTTGGGGTTAGGTTTAGATTTTAGGTTAGGTTTAGATTTTAGGTTTAGATTTGGGGTTAGGTTTAGATTTTAGGTTTAGATTTGGGGTTAGGTTTAGATTTGGGGTTAGGTTTAGATTTTAGGTTTAGATTTGGGGTTAGGTTTAGATTTTAGGTTAGGTTTAGATTTTAGGTTTAGATTTTCGGTTTAGATTTGGGGTTAGGTTTAGATTTTCTTTTTAGATTTGGGGTTAGGTTTAGATTTTAGGTTTAGATTTGGGGTTCGGTTTAGATTTTCGGTTTAGATTTGGGGTTAGGTTTAGATTTGGGGTTAGGTTTAGATTTTAGGTTTAGATTTGGGGTTAGGTTTAGATTTTAGGTTTAGATTTGGGGTTAGGTTTAGATTTGGGGTTAGGTTTAGATTTTAGGTTCAGATTTGGGGTTAGGTTTAGATTTTAGGTTTAGATTTGGGGTTAGGTTTAGATTTGGGGTTAGGTTTCGATTTTAGGTTTAGATTTGGGGTTAGGTTTAGATTTTAGGTTTAGATTTGGGGTTAGGTTTAGATTTTAAGTTTAGATTTGGGGTTAGGTTTAGATTTGGGGTTAGGTTTAGATTTTAGGTTTAGATTTGGGGTTAGGTTTAGATTTTAGGTTAGGTTTAGATTTTAGGTTTAGATTTTCGGTTTAGATTTGGGGTTAGGTTTAGATTTTCAGTTTAGATTTGGGGTTAGGTTTAGATTTTCGGTTTAGATTTGGGGTTAGGTTTAGATTTGGGGTTAGATTTGGGGTTAGGTTTAGATTTGGGGTTAGGTTTAGATTTTAGGTTTAGATTTGGGGTTAGGTTTAGATTTGGGGTTAGGTATAGATTTTAGGTTTAGATTTGGGGTTAGGTTTAGATTTTAGGTTTAGCTTTGAGGTTAGGTTTAGATTTTAGGTTTAGATTTGGGGTTAGGTTTAGATTTGGGGTTAGGTTTAGATTTGGGGTTAGGTTTAGATTTTAGGTTTAGATTTGGGGTTAGGTTTAGATTTTAGGTTAGGTTTAGATTTTAGGTTTAGATTTGGGGTTAGGTTTAGATTTTAGGTTTAGATTTACGGTTAGGTTTAGATTTTAGGTTTAGATTTGGGGTTAGGTTTAGATTTGGGGTTAGGTTTAGATTTTAGGTTTAGATTTGGGGTTAGGTTTAGATTTTAGGTTTAGATTTGGGGTTAGGTTTAGATTTGGGGTTAGGTTTAGATTTTAGGTTTAGATTTGGGGTTAGGTTTAGATTTGGGGTTTGGTTTAGATTTTAGGTTTAGACTTGGGGTTAGATTTGGGGTTAGGTTTAGATTTTAGGTTTAGATTTAAGGTTAGGTTTAGATTTTAGGTTTAGATTTGGGGTTAGGTTTAGATTTGGGGTTAGGTTTATGTTTTAGGTTTAGATTTGGGGTTAGGTTTAGATTTTAGGTTTAGATTTGGGGTTAGGTTTAGATTTTAGGTTTAGCTTTGGGGTTAGGTTTAGATTTGGGGTTAGGTTTAGATTTTAGGTTTAGATTTGGGGTTAGGTTTAGATTTTAGGTTTAGATTTGGGGTTAGGTTTAGATTTGTGGTTAGGTTTAGATTTTAGGTTCAGATTTGGGGTTAGGTATAGATTTTAGGTTTAGATTTGGGGTTAGGTTTAGATTTGGGGTTAGGTTTAGATTTTAGGTTTAGATTTGGGGTTAGGTTTAGATTTTAGGTTAGGTTTAGATTTTAGGTTTAGATTTGGGGTTAGGTTTAGATTTTAGGTTTAGATTTGGGGTTAGGTTTAGATTTGGGGTTAGGTTTAGATTTTAGGTTTAGATTTGGGGTTAGGTTTAGATTTTAGGTTAGGTTTAGATTTTAGGTTTAGATTTTCGGTTTAGATTTGGGGTTAGGTTTAGATTTTCTTTTTAGATTTGGGGTTAGGTTTAGATTTTAGGTTTAGATTTGGGGTTCGGTTTAGATTTTCGGTTTAGATTTGGGGTTAGGTTTAGATTTGGGGTTAGGTTTAGATTTTAGGTTTAGATTTGGGGTTAGGTTTAGATTTTAGGTTTAGATTTGGGGTTAGGTTTAGATTTGGGGTTAGGTTTAGATTTTAGGTTCAGATTTGGGGTTAGGTTTAGATTTTAGGTTTAGATTTGGGGTTAGGTTTAGATTTGGGGTTAGGTTTCGATTTTAGGTTTAGATTTGGGGTTAGGTTTAGATTTTAGGTTTAGATTTGGGGTTAGGTTTAGATTTTAAGTTTAGATTTGGGGTTAGGTTTAGATTTGGGGTTAGGTTTAGATTTTAGGTTTAGATTTGGGGTTAGGTTTAGATTTTAGGTTAGGTTTAGATTTTAGGTTTAGATTTTCGGTTTAGATTTGGGGTTAGGTTTAGATTTTCAGTTTAGATTTGGGGTTAGGTTTAGATTTTCGGTTTAGATTTGGGGTTAGGTTTAGATTTGGGGTTAGATTTGGGGTTAGGTTTAGATTTGGGGTTAGGTTTAGATTTTAGGTTTAGATTTGGGGTTAGGTTTAGATTTGGGGTTAGGTATAGATTTTAGGTTTAGATTTGGGGTTAGGTTTAGATTTTAGGTTTAGCTTTGAGGTTAGGTTTAGATTTTAGGTTTAGATTTGGGGTTAGGTTTAGATTTGGGGTTAGGTTTAGATTTGGGGTTAGGTTTAGATTTTAGGTTTAGATTTGGGGTTAGGTTTAGATTTTAGGTTAGGTTTAGATTTTAGGTTTAGATTTGGGGTTAGGTTTAGATTTTAGGTTTAGATTTACGGTTAGGTTTAGATTTTAGGTTTAGATTTGGGGTTAGGTTTAGATTTGGGGTTAGGTTTAGATTTTAGGTTTAGATTTGGGGTTAGGTTTAGATTTTAGGTTTAGATTTGGGGTTAGGTTTAGATTTGGGGTTAGGTTTAGATTTTAGGTTTAGATTTGGGGTTAGGTTTAGATTTGGGGTTTGGTTTAGATTTTAGGTTTAGATTTGGGGTTAGGTTTAGATTTTCGGTTTAGATTTGGGGTTAGGTTTAGATTTTAGGTTTAGATTTGGGGTTAGATTTGGGGTTAGGTTTAGATTTGGGGTTAGGTTTAGATTTTGGGTTAGGTTTAGATTTTAGGTTTAGATTTGGGGTTAGGTTTAGATTTGGGGTTAGGTTTAGATTTTAGGTTTAGACTTGGGGTTAGATTTGGGGTTAGGTTTAGATTTGGGGTTAGGTTTAGATTTTAGGTTTAGATTTGGGGTTAGGTTTAGATTTGGGGTTAGGTTTAGATTTTAGGTTTAGATTTGGGGTTAGGTTTAGATTTTAGGTTTAGATTTGGAGTTAGGTTTAGATTTTAGGTTAGGTTTAGATTTTAGGTTTAGATTTTAGGTTTAGATTTCGGGTTAGGTTTAGATTTTAGGTTTAGATTTAAGGTTAGGTTTAGATTTTAGGTTTAGATTTGGGGTTAGGTTTAGATTTGGGGTTAGGTTTAGATTTTAGGTTTAGATTTGGGGTTAGGTTTAGATTTTAGGTTTAGCTTTGGGGTTAGGTTTAGATTTGGGGTTAGGTTTAGATTTTAGGTTTACATTTGGGGTTAGGTTTAGATTTGGGGTTAGGTTTAGATTTTAGGTTTAGATTTGGGGTTAGGTTTAGATTTTAGGTTTAGATTTAGGGTTAGGTTTAGATTTGGGGTTAGGTTTAGATTTGGGGTTAGGTTTAGATTTTCGGTTTAGATTTGCGGTTAGGTTTAGATTTTCGGTTTAGATTTGGGGTTAGGTTTGGGGTTAGGTTTAGATTTGGGGTTAGGTTTAGATTTTAGGTTTAGATTTGGGGTTAGGTTTAGATTTGGGGTTAGGTTTAGATTTTAGGTTTAGATTTGGGGTTAGATTTGGGGTTAGGTTTAGATTTGGGGTTAGGTTTAGATTTGGGGTTAGGTTTAGATTTTAGGTTTAGATTTGGGGTTAGGTTTAGATTTGGGGTTAGGTTTAGATTTTAGGTTTAGATTTGGGGTTAGGTTTAGATTTTCGGTTTAGATTTGGGTTTAGGTTTAGATTTGGGGTTAGGTTTAGATTTTAGATTTAGATTTGGGGTTAGGTTTAGATTTTAGGTTTAGATTTGGGGTTAGGTTTAGATTTCAGGTTTAGATTTGGGGTTAGGTTTAGATTTGGGGTTAGGTTTAGATTTTAGGTTTAGATTTGGGGTTAGGTTTAGATTTGGGGTTAGGTTTAGATTTTAGGTTTAGATTTGGGGTTAGGTTTAGATTTGGGGTTTGGTTTAGATTTTAGGTTTAGATTTGGGGTTAGGTTTAGATTTTCGGTTTAGATTTGGGGTTAGGTTTAGATTTTCGGTTTAGATTTGGGGTTAGGTTTAGATTTTAGGTTTAGATTTGGGGTTAGATTTGGGGTTAGGTTTAGATTTGGGGTTAGGTTTAGATTTTGGGTTAGGTTTAGATTTTAGGTTTAGATTTGGGGTTAGGTTTAGATTTGGGGTTAGGTTTAGATTTTAGGTTTAGACTTGGGGTTAGATTTGGGGTTAGGTTTAGATTTGGGGTTAGGTTTAGATTTTAGGTTTAGATTTGGGTTAGGTTTAGATTTGGGGTTAGGTTTAGATTTTAGGTTTAGATTTGGGGTTAGGTTTAGATTTTAGGTTTAGATTTGGAGTTAGGTTTAGATTTTAGGTTAGGTTTAGATTTTAGGTTTAGATTTTAGGTTTAGATTTCGGGTTAGGTTTAGATTTTAGGTTTAGATTTAAGGTTAGGTTTAGATTTTAGGTTTAGATTTGGGGTTAGGTTTAGATTTGGGGTTAGGTTTATGTTTTAGGTTTAGATTTGGGGTTAGGTTTATGTTTTAGGTTTAGATTTGGGGTTAGGTTTAGATTTTAGGTTTAGCTTTGGGGTTAGGTTTAGATTTGGGGTTAGGTTTAGATTTTAGGTTTACATTTGGGGTTAGGTTTAGATTTGGGGTTAGGTTTAGATTTTAGGTTTAGATTTGGGGTTAGGTTTAGATTTTAGGTTTAGATTTAGGGTTAGGTTTAGATTTGGGGTTAGGTTTAGATTTTCGGTTTAGATTTGGGGTTAGGTTTAGATTTGGGGTTAGGTTTAGATTTTAGGTTTAGATTTGGGGTTAGATTTGGGGTTAGGTTTAGATTTGGGGTTAGGTTTAGATTTTAGGTTTAGATTTGGGGTTAGGTTTAGATTTGGGGTTAGGTTTAGATTTTAGGTTTAGATTTGGGGTTAGATTTGGGGTTAGGTTTAGATTTGGGGTTAGGTTTAGATTTGGGGTTAGGTTTAGATTTTAGGTTTAGATTTGGGTTTAGGTTTAGATTTGGGGTTAGGTTTAGATTTTAGATTTAGATTTGGGGTTAGGTTTAGATTTTAGGTTTAGATTTGGGGTTAGGTTTAGATTTCAGGTTTAGATTTGGGGTTAGGTTTAGATTTTAGGTTTAGATTTGGGGTTAGGTTTAGATTTTAGGTTAGGTTTAGATTTTAGGTTTAGATTTTCGGTTTAGATTTGGGGTTAGGTTTAGATTTTCAGTTTAGATTTGGGGTTAGGTTTAGATTTTCGGTTTAGATTTGGGGTTAGGTTTAGATTTGGGGTTAGGTTTAGATTTTAGGTTTAGATTTGGGGTTAGGTTTAGATTTTAGGTTTAGATTTGGGGTTCGGTTTAGATTTGAGGTTTAGATTTGGGGTTAGGTTTAGATTTGGGGTTAGGTTTAGATTTTAGGTTTAGATTTGGGGTTAGGTTTAGATTTTAGGTTAGGTTTAGATTTTAGGTTTAGATTTTAGGTTTAGATTTGGGGTTAGGTTTAGATTTTAGGTTTAGATTTGGGGTTAGGTTTAGATTTGGGGTTAGGTTTAGATTTTAGGTTTATATTTGGGGTTAGGTTTAGATTTTAGGTTTAGATTTGGGGTTAGGTTTAGATTTGGGGTTAGGTTTAGATTTGGGGTTAGGTTAAGATTTGGGGTTAGGTTTAGATTTTAGGTTTAGATTTGGGGTTAGGTTTAGATTTTAGGTTAGGTTTAGATTTTAGGTTTAGATTTGGGGTTAGGTTTAGATTTTAGGTTTAGATTTACGGTTAGGTTTAGATTTTAGGTTTAGATTTGGGGTTAGGTTTAGATTTGGGGTTAGGTTTACATTTTAGGTTTAGATTTGGGGTTAGGTTTAGATTTTAGGTTTAGATTTGGGGTTTGGTTTAGATTTGGGGTTAGGTTTAGATTTTAGGTTTAGATTTGGGGTTAGGTTTAGATTTTAGGTTTAGATTTGGGGTTAGGTTTAGATTTGGGGTTAGGTTTAGATTTTCGGTTTAGACTTGGGGTTAGGTTTAGATTTTCGGTTTAGATTTGGGGTTAGGTTTAGATTTTAGGTTTAGATTTGGGGTTAGATTTGGGGTTAGGTTTAGATTTGGGGTTAGGTTTAGATTTTGGGTTAGGTTTAGATTTTAGGTTTAGATTTGGGGTTAGGTTTAGATTTGGCGTTAGGTTTAGATTTTAGGTTTAGACTTGGGGTTAGATTTGGGGTTAGGTTTAGATTTGGGGTTAGGTTTAGATTTTAGGTTTAGATTTGGGGTTAGGTTTAGATTTGGGGTTAGGTTTAGATTTTAGGTTTAGATTTGGGGTTAGGTTTAGATTTTATTTTTAGATTTGGAGTTAGGTTTAGATTTTAGTTTAGGTTTAGATTTTAGGTTTAGATTTTAGGTTTAGATTTTGGGTTAGGTTTAGATTTTAGGTTTAGATTTGGGGTTAGGTTTAGATTTTAGGTTTAGATTTGGGGTTAGGTTTAGATTTGGGGTTAGGTTTATGTTTTAGGTTTAGATTTGGGGTTAGGTTTAGATTTTAGGTTTAGCTTTGGGGTTAGGTTTAGATTTGGGGTTAGGTTTAGATTTTAGGTTTACATTTGGGGTTAGGTTTAGATTTGGGGTTAGGTTTAGATTTTAGGTTTAGATTTGGGGTTAGGTTTAGATTTTAGGTTAGGTTTAGATTTTAGGTTTAGATTTTAGGTTTAGATTTGGGGTTAGGTTTAGATTTTCGGTTTAGATTTGGGGTTAGGTTTAGATTTTAGGTTTAGATTTGGGGTTAGGTTTAGATTTGGGGTTTAGATTTGGGGTTAGGTTTAGATTTTAGGTTTAGATTTGGGGTTAGGTTTAGATTTGGGGTTAGGTTTAGATTTTAGGTTTAGATTTGGGGTTAGGTTTAGATTTTAGGTTTAGATTTGGGGTTAGGTTTAGATTTGGGGTTAGGTTTAGATTTGGGGTTAGGTTTAGATTTTCGGTTTAGATTTGGGGTTAGGTTTAGATTTGGGGTTAGGTTTAGATTTTAGGTTTAGATTTGGGGTTAGATTTGGGGTTCGGTTTAGATTTGGGGTTAGGTTTAGATTTGGGGTTAGGTTTAGATTTTAGGTTTAGATTTGGGGTTAGGTTTAGATTTTAGGTTTAGATTTGGGGTTAGATTTGGGGTTAGGTTTAGATTTGGGGTTAGGTTTAGATTTTAGGTTTAGATTTGGGGTTAGGTTTAGATTTGGGGTTAGGTTTAGATTTTCGGTTTAGATTTGGGGTTAGGTTTAGATTTTAGGTTTAGATTTGGGGTAAGGTTTAGATTTGGGGTTAGGTTTAGATTTTCGGTTTAGATTTGGGGTTAGGTTTAGATTTGGGGTTAGGTTTAGATTTTAGGTTTAGATTTGGGGTTAGGTTTAGATTTTAGGTTTAGATTTGGGGTTAGGTTTAGATTTGGGGTTAGGTTTAGATTTTAGGTTTAGATTTGGGGTTAGGTTTAGATTTGGGGTTAGGTTTAGATTTTAGGTTTAGATTTGGGGTTAGGTTTAGATTTTAGGTTTAGATTTGGGGTTAGGTTTAGATTTGGGGTTAGGTTTAGATTTGGGGTTAGGTTTAGATTTTCGGTTTAGATTTGGGGTTAGGTTTAGATTTTCGGTCTAGATTTGGGGTTAGGTTTAGATTTGGGGTTAGGTTTAGATTTTAGGTTTAGATTTGGGGTTAGGTTTAGATTTTAGGTTTAGATTTGGGGTTAGGTTTAGATTTGGGGTTAGGTTTAGATTTTAGGTTTAGATTTGGGGTTAGGTTTAGATTTTAGGTTTAGATTTGGGGTTAGGTTTAGATTTTAGGTTAGGTTTAGATTTTAGGTTTAGATTTTCGGTTTAGATTTCGGGTTAGGTTTAGATTTTCAGTTTAGATTTGGGGTTAGGTTTAGATTTTCGGTTTAGATTTGGGGTTAGGTTTAGATTTTAGGTTTAGATTTGGGGTTAGGTTTAGATTTTAGATTTAGATTTGGGGTTCGGTTTAGATTTGAGGTTTAGATTTGGGGTTAGGTTTAGATTTGGGGTTAGGTTTAGATTTTAGGTTTAGATTTGGGGTTAGGTTTAGATTTTAGGTTAGGTTTAGATTTTAGGTTTAGATTTTAGGTTTAGATTTGGGGTTAGGTTTAGATTTTAGGTTTAGATTTGGGGTTAGGTTTAGATTTGGGTTTAGGTTTAGATTTTAGGTTTAGATTTGGGGTTAGGTTTAGATTTTAGGTTTAGATTTGGGGTTAGGTTTAGATTTGTGGTTAGGTTTAGATTTTAGGTTCAGATTTGGGGTTATGTATAGATTTTAGGTTTAGATTTGGGGTTAGGTTTAGATTTGGGGTTAGGTTTAGATTTTAGGTTTAGATTTGGGGTTAGGTTTAGATTTTAGGTTAGGTTTAGATTTTAGGTTTAGATTTGGGGTTAGGTTTAGATTTTAGGTTTAGATTTGGGGTTAGGTTTAGATTTGGGGTTAGGTTTAGATTTTAGGTTTAGATTTGGGGTTAGGTTTAGATTTTAGGTTAGGTTTAGATTTTAGGTTTAGATTTTCGGTTTAGATTTGGGGTTAGGTTTAGATTTTCTTTTTAGATTTGGGGTTAGGTTTAGATTTTAGGTTTAGATTTGGGGTTCGGTTTAGATTTTCGGTTTAGATTTGGGGTTAGGTTTAGATTTGTGGTTAGGTTTAGATTTTAGGTTTAGATTTGGGGTTAGGTTTAGATTTTAGGTTTAGATTTGGGGTTAGGTTTAGATTTGGGGTTAGGTTTAGATTTTAGGTTCAGATTTGGGGTTAGGTTTAGATTTTAGGTTTAGATTTGGGGTTAGGTTTAGATTTTAGGTTTAGATTTGGGGTTAGGTTTAGATTTTAGGTTAGGTTTAGATTTTAGGTTTAGATTTGGGGTTAGGTTTAGATTTTAGGTTTAGATTTGGGGTTAGGTTTAGATTTTAGGTTTAGATTTGGGGTTAGGTTTAGATTTGGGGTTAGGTTTAGATTTTAGGTTTAGATTTGGGGTTAGGTTTAGATTTTAGGTTTAGATTTGGGGTTAGGTTTAGATTTTAGGTTTAGATTTGGGGTTAGGTTTAGATTTGGGGTTAGGTTTAGATTTTAGGTTCAGATTTGGGGTTAGGTTTAGATTTGGGGTTAGGTTTAGATTTTAGGTTTAGATTTGGGGTTAGGTTTAGATTTTCGGTTTAGATTTGGGGTTAGGTTTAGATTTTCGGTCTAGATTTGGGGTTAGGTTTAGACTTGGGGTTAGATTTGGGGTTAGGTTTAGATTTGGGGTTAGGTTTAGATTTTAGGTTTAGATTTGGGGTTAGGTTTAGATTTGGGGTTAGGTTTAGATTTTAGGTTTAGATTTGGGGTTAGGTTTAGATTTTAGGTTTAGATTTGGGGTTAGGTTTAGATTTTAGGTTAGGTTTAGATTTTAGGTTTAGATTTTCGGTTTAGATTTCGGGTTAGGTTTAGATTTTCAGTTTAGATTTGGGGTTAGGTTTAGATTTTCGGTTTAGATTTGGGGTTAGGTTTAGATTTTAGGTTTAGATTTGGGGTTAGGTTTAGATTTTCGGTTTAGATTTGGGGTTAGGTTTAGATTTTCGGTCTAGATTTGGGGTTAGGTTTAGATTTGGGGTTAGGTTTAGATTTTAGGTTTAGATTTGGGGTTAGGTTTAGATTTGAGGTTTAGATTTGGGGTTAGGTTTAGATTTGGGGTTAGGTTTAGATTTTAGGTTTAGATTTGGGGTTAGGTTTAGATTTTAGGTTAGGTTTAGATTTTAGGTTTAGATTTTAGGTTTAGATTTGGGGTTAGGTTTAGATTTTAGGTTTAGATTTGGGGTTAGGTTTAGATTTGGGTTTAGGTTTAGATTTTAGGTTTAGATTTGGGGTTAGGTTTAGATTTTAGGTTTAGATTTGGGGTTAGGTTTAGATTTGTGGTTAGGTTTAGATTTTAGGTTCAGATTTGGGGTTAGGTATAGATTTTAGGTTTAGATTTGGGGTTAGGTTTAGATTTGGGGTTAGGTTTAGATTTTAGGTTTAGATTTGGGGTTAGGTTTAGATTTTAGGTTAGGTTTAGATTTTAGGTTTAGATTTGGGGTTAGGTTTAGATTTTAGGTTTAGATTTGGGGTTAGGTTTAGATTTTAAGTTTAGATTTGGGGTTAGGTTTAGATTTGGGGTTAGGTTTAGATTTTAGGTTTAGATTTGGGGTTAGGTTTAGATTTTAGGTTTAGATTTGGGGTTAGATTTGGGGTTAGGTTTAGATTTGGGGTTAGGTTTAGATTTTAGGTTTAGATTTGGGGTTAGGTTTAGATTTGGGGTTAGGTTTAGATTTTCGGTTTAGATTTGGGGTTAGGTTTAGATTTTAGGTTTAGATTTGGGGTAAGGTTTAGATTTGGGGTTAGGTTTAGATTTTCGGTTTAGATTTGGGGTTAGGTTTAGATTTGGGGTTAGGTTTAGATTTTAGGTTTAGATTTGGGGTTAGGTTTAGATTTTAGGTTTAGATTTGGGGTTAGGTTTAGATTTGGGGTTAGGTTTAGATTTTAGGTTTAGATTTGGGGTTAGGTTTAGATTTGGGGTTAGGTTTAGATTTTAGGTTTAGATTTGGGGTTAGGTTTAGATTTTAGGTTTAGATTTGGGGTTAGGTTTAGATTTGGGGTTAGGTTTAGATTTGAGGTTAGGTTTAGATTTTAGGTTTAGATTTGGGGTTAGGTTTAGATTTTCGGTTTAGATTTGGGGTTAGGTTTAGATTTTCGGTCTAGATTTGGGGTTAGGTTTAGATTTGGGGTTAGGTTTAGATTTTAGGTTTAGATTTGGGGTTAGGTTTAGATTTTAGGTTTAGATTTGGGGTTAGGTTTAGATTTGGGGTTAGGTTTAGATTTTAGGTTTAGATTTGGGGTTAGGTTTAGATTTTAGGTTTAGATTTGGGGTTAGGTTTAGATTTTAGGTTAGGTTTAGATTTTAGGTTTAGATTTTCGGTTTAGATTTCGGGTTAGGTTTAGATTTTCAGTTTAGATTTGGGGTTAGGTTTAGATTTTCGGTTTAGATTTGGGGTTAGGTTTAGATTTTAGGTTTAGATTTGGGTTTAGGTTTAGATTTTAGATTTAGATTTGGGGTTCGGTTTAGATTTGAGGTTTAGATTTGGGGTTAGGTTTAGATTTGGGGTTAGGTTTAGATTTTAGGTTTAGATTTGGGGTTAGGTTTAGATTTTAGGTTAGGTTTAGATTTTAGGTTTAGATTTTAGGTTTAGATTTGGGGTTAGGTTTAGATTTTAGGTTTAGATTTGGGGTTAGGTTTAGATTTGGGTTTAGGTTTAGATTTTAGGTTTAGATTTGGGGTTAGGTTTAGATTTTAGGTTTAGATTTGGGGTTAGGTTTAGATTTGTGGTTAGGTTTAGATTTTAGGTTCAGATTTGGGGTTATGTATAGATTTTAGGTTTAGATTTGGGGTTAGGTTTAGATTTGGGGTTAGGTTTAGATTTTAGGTTTAGATTTGGGGTTAGGTTTAGATTTTAGGTTAGGTTTAGATTTTAGGTTTAGATTTGGGGTTAGGTTTAGATTTGGGGTTAGGTTTAGATTTTAGGTTAGGTTTAGATTTTAGGTTTAGATTTTCGGTTTAGATTTGGGGTTAGGTTTAGATTTTCTTTTTAGATTTGGGGTTAGGTTTAGATTTTAGGTTTAGATTTGGGGTTCGGTTTAGATTTTCGGTTTAGATTTGGGGTTAGGTTTAGATTTGGGGTTAGGTTTAGATTTTAGGTTTAGATTTGGGGTTAGGTTTAGATTTTAGGTTTAGATTTGGGGTTAGGTTTAGATTTGGGGTTAGGTTTAGATTTTAGGTTCAGATTTGGGGTTAGGTTTAGATTTTAGGTTTAGATTTGGGGTTAGGTTTAGATTTTAGGTTTAGATTTGGGGTTAGGTTTAGATTTTAGGTTAGGTTTAGATTTTAGGTTTAGATTTGGGGTTAGGTTTAGATTTTAGGTTTAGATTTGGGGTTAGGTTTAGATTTTAGGTTTAGATTTGGGGTTAGGTTTAGATTTGGGGTTAGGTTTAGATTTTAGGTTTAGATTTGGGGTTAGGTTTAGATTTTAGGTTTAGATTTGGGGTTAGGTTTAGATTTTAGGTTAGGTTTAGATTTTAGGTTTAGATTTTCGGTTTAGATTTGGGGTTAGGTTTAGATTTTCAGTTTAGATTTGGGGTTAGGTTTAGATTTTCGGTTTAGATTTGGGGTTAGGTTTAGATTTGGGGTTAGGTTTAGATTTTAGGTTTAGATTTGGGGTTAGGTTTAGATTTTAGGTTAGGTTTAGATTTTAGGTTTAGATTTTAGGTTTAGATTTGGGGTTAGGTTTAGATTTTAGGTTTAGATTTGGGGTTAGGTTTAGATTTTCGGTTTAGATTTGGGGTTAGGTTTAGATTTTAGGTTTAGATTTGGGGTTAGGTTTAGATTTTAGGTTTAGATTTGGGGTTAGGTTTAGATTTGGGGTTAGGTTTAGATTTTAGGTTCAGATTTGGGGTTAGGTTTAGATTTTAGGTTTAGATTTGGGGTTAGGTTTAGATTTTCGGTTTAGATTTGGGGTTAGGTTTAGATTTGGGGTTAGGTTTAGATTTTAGGTTTAGATTTGGGGTTAGGTTTAGATTTTCGGTTTAGATTTGGGGTTAGGTTTAGATTTTCGGTCTAGATTTGGGGTTAGGTTTAGACTTGGGGTTAGATTTGGGGTTAGGTTTAGAGTTGGGGTTAGGTTTAGATTTTAGGTTTAGATTTGGGGTTAGGTTTAGATTTGGGGTTAGGTTTAGATTTTAGGTTTAGATTTGGGGTTAGGTTTAGATTTGAGGTTTAGATTTGGGGTTAGGTTTAGATTTGGGGTTAGGTTTAGATTTTAGGTTTAGATTTGGGGTTAGGTTTAGATTTTAGGTTAGGTTTAGATTTTAGGTTTAGATTTTCGGTTTAGATTTCGGGTTAGGTTTAGATTTTCAGTTTAGATTTGGGGTTAGGTTTAGATTTTCGGTTTAGATTTGGGGTTAGGTTTAGATTTTAGGTTTAGATTTGGGGTTAGGTTTAGATTTTCGGTTTAGATTTGGGGTTAGGTTTAGATTTTCGGTCTAGATTTGGGGTTAGGTTTAGATTTGGGGTTAGGTTTAGATTTTAGGTTTAGATTTGGGGTTAGGTTTAGATTTGAGGTTTAGATTTGGGGTTAGGTTTAGATTTGGGGTTAGGTTTAGATTTTAGGTTTAGATTTGGGGTTAGGTTTAGATTTTAGGTTAGGTTTAGATTTTAGGTTTAGATTTGGGGTTAGGTTTAGATTTTAGGTTTAGATTTGGGGTTAGGTTTAGATTTTAGGTTTAGATTTGGGGTTAGGTTTAGATTTGGGGTTAGGTTTAGATTTTAGGTTTAGATTTGGGGTTAGGTTTAGATTTTAGGTTTAGATTTGGGGTTAGATTTGGGGTTAGGTTTAGATTTGGGGTTAGGTTTAGATTTTAGGTTTAGATTTGGGGTTAGGTTTAGATTTGGGGTTAGGTTTAGATTTTCGGTTTAGATTTGGGGTTAGGTTTAGATTTTAGGTTTAGATTTGGGGTAAGGTTTAGATTTGGGGTTAGGTTTAGATTTTCGGTTTAGATTTGGGGTTAGGTTTAGATTTGGGGTTAGGTTTAGATTTTAGGTTTAGATTTGGGGTTAGGTTTAGATTTTAGGTTTAGATTTGGGGTTAGGTTTAGATTTGGGGTTAGGTTTAGATTTTAGGTTTAGATTTGGGGTTAGGTTTAGATTTGGGGTTAGGTTTAGATTTTAGGTTTAGATTTGGGGTTAGGTTTAGATTTTAGGTTTAGATTTGGGGTTAGGTTTAGATTTGGGGTTAGGTTTAGATTTGGGGTTAGGTTTAGATTTTAGGTTTAGATTTGGGGTTAGGTTTAGATTTTCGGTTTAGATTTGGGGTTAGGTTTAGATTTTAGGTTAGGTTTAGATTTTAGGTTTAGATTTTCGGTTTAGATTTCGGGTTAGGTTTAGATTTTCAGTTTAGATTTGGGGTTAGGTTTAGATTTTCGGTTTAGATTTGGGATTAGGTTTAGATTTTAGGTTTAGATTTGGGGTTAGGTTTAGATTTTAGATTTAGATTTGGGGTTCGGTTTAGATTTGAGGTTTAGATTTGGGGTTAGGTTTAGATTTGGGGTTAGGTTTAGATTTTAGGTTTAGATTTGGGGTTAGGTTTAGATTTTAGGTTAGGTTTAGATTTTAGGTTTAGATTTTAGGTTTAGATTTGGGGTTAGGTTTAGATTTTAGGTTTAGATTTGGGGTTAGGTTTAGATTTGGGTTTAGGTTTAGATTTTAGGTTTAGATTTGGGGTTAGGTTTAGATTTTAGGTTTAGATTTGGGGTTAGGTTTAGATTTGTGGTTAGGTTTAGATTTTAGGTTCAGATTTGGGGTTATGTATAGATTTTAGGTTTAGATTTGGGGTTAGGTTTAGATTTGGGGTTAGGTTTAGATTTTAGGTTTAGATTTGGGGTTAGGTTTAGATTTTAGGTTAGGTTTAGATTTTAGGTTTAGATTTGGGGTTAGGTTTAGATTTGGGGTTAGGTTTAGATTTTAGGTTAGGTTTAGATTTTAGGTTTAGATTTTCGGTTTAGATTTGGGGTTAGGTTTAGATTTTCTTTTTAGATTTGGGGTTAGGTTTAGATTTTAGGTTTAGATTTGGGGTTCGGTTTAGATTTTCGGTTTAGATTTGGGGTTAGGTTTAGATTTGGGGTTAGGTTTAGATTTTAGGTTTAGATTTGGGGTTAGGTTTAGATTTTAGGTTTAGATTTGGGGTTAGGTTTAGATTTGGGGTTAGGTTTAGATTTTAGGTTCAGATTTGGGGTTAGGTTTAGATTTTAGGTTTAGATTTGGGGTTAGGTTTAGATTTTAGGTTTAGATTTGGGGTTAGGTTTAGATTTTAGGTTAGGTTTAGATTTTAGGTTTAGATTTGGGGTTAGGTTTAGATTTTAGGTTTAGATTTGGGGTTAGGTTTAGATTTTAGGTTTAGATTTGGGGTTAGGTTTAGATTTGGGGTTAGGTTTAGATTTTAGGTTTAGATTTGGGGTTAGGTTTAGATTTTAGGTTTAGATTTGGGGTTAGGTTTAGATTTTAGGTTAGGTTTAGATTTTAGGTTTAGATTTTCGGTTTAGATTTGGGGTTAGGTTTAGATTTTCAGTTTAGATTTGGGGTTAGGTTTAGATTTTCGGTTTAGATTTGGGGTTAGGTTTAGATTTGGGGTTAGGTTTAGATTTTAGGTTTAGATTTGGGGTTAGGTTTAGATTTTAGGTTAGGTTTAGATTTTAGGTTTAGATTTTAGGTTTAGATTTGGGGTTAGGTTTAGATTTTCGGTTTAGATTTGGGGTTAGGTTTAGATTTGGTGTTAGGTTTAGATTTTAGGTTTAGATTTGGGGTTAGGTTTAGATTTTAGGTTTAGATTTGGGGTTAGGTTTAGATTTGGGGTTAGGTTTAGATTTTAGGTTCAGATTTGGGGTTAGGTTTAGATTTGGGGTTAGGTTTAGATTTTAGGTTTAGATTTGGGGTTAGGTTTAGATTTTCGGTTTAGATTTGGGGTTAGGTTTAGATTTTCGGTCTAGATTTGGGGTTAGGTTTAGACTTGGGGTTAGATTTGGGGTTAGGTTTAGATTTGGGGTTAGGTTTAGATTTTAGGTTTAGATTTGGGGTTAGGTTTAGATTTGGGGTTAGGTTTAGATTTTAGGTTTAGATTTGGGGTTAGGTTTAGATTTTAGGTTAGGTTTAGATTTTAGGTTTAGATTTTCGGTTTAGATTTCGGGTTAGGTTTAGATTTTCAGTTTAGATTTGGGGTTAGGTTTAGATTTTCGGTTTAGATTTGGGGTTAGGTTTAGATTTTAGGTTTAGATTTGGGGTTAGGTTTAGATTTTCGGTTTAGATTTGGGGTTAGGTTTAGATTTTCGGTCTAGATTTGGGGTTAGGTTTAGATTTGGGGTTAGGTTTAGATTTTAGGTTTAGATTTGGGGTTAGGTTTAGATTTGAGGTTTAGATTTGGGGTTAGGTTTAGATTTGGGGTTAGGTTTAGATTTTAGGTTTAGATTTGGGGTTAGGTTTAGATTTTAGGTTAGGTTTAGATTTTAGGTTTAGATTTTAGGTTTAGATTTGGGGTTAGGTTTAGATTTTAGGTTTAGATTTGGGGTTAGGTTTAGATTTGGGTTTAGGTTTAGATTTTAGGTTTAGATTTGGGGTTAGGTTTAGATTTTAGGTTTAGATTTGGGGTTAGGTTTAGATTTGTGGTTAGGTTTAGATTTTAGGTTCAGATTTGGGGTTAGGTATAGATTTTAGGTTTAGATTTGGGGTTAGGTTTAGATTTGGGGTTAGGTTTAGATTTTAGGTTTAGATTTGGGGTTAGGTTTAGATTTTAGGTTAGGTTTAGATTTTAGGTTTAGATTTGGGGTTAGGTTTAGATTTTAGGTTTAGATTTGGGGTTAGGTTTAGATTTTAGGTTTAGATTTGGGGTTAGGTTTAGATTTGGGGTTAGGTTTAGATTTTAGGTTTAGATTTGGGGTTAGGTTTAGATTTTAGGTTTAGATTTGGGGTTAGATTTGGGGTTAGGTTTAGATTTGGGGTTAGGTTTAGATTTGGGGTTAGGTTTAGATTTTAGGTTTAGATTTGGGGTTAGGTTTAGATTTGGGGTTAGGTTTAGATTTTCGGTTTAGATTTGGGGTTAGGTTTAGATTTTAGGTTTAGATTTGGGGTAAGGTTTAGATTTGGGGTTAGGTTTAGATTTTCGGTTTAGATTTGGGGTTAGGTTTAGATTTTAGGTTTAGATTTGGGGTTAGGTTTAGATTTTAGGTTTAGATTTGGGGTTAGGTTTAGATTTGGGGTTAGGTTTAGATTTTAGGTTTAGATTTGGGGTTAGGTTTAGATTTGGGGTTAGGTTTAGATTTTAGGTTTAGATTTGGGGTTAGGTTTAGATTTTAGGTTTAGATTTGGGGTTAGGTTTAGATTTGGGGTTAGGTTTAGATTTGGGGTTAGGTTTAGATTTTAGGTTTAGATTTGGGGTTAGGTTTAGATTTTCGGTTTAGATTTGGGGTTAGGTTTAGATTTTCGGTCTAGATTTGGGGTTAGGTTTAGATTTGGGGTTAGGTTTAGATTTTAGGTTTAGATTTGGGGTTAGGTTTAGATTTTAGGTTTAGATTTGGGGTTAGGTTTAGATTTGGGGTTAGGTTTAGATTTTAGGTTTAGATTTGGGGTTAGGTTTAGATTTTAGGTTTAGATTTGGGGTTAGGTTTAGATTTTAGGTTAGGTTTAGATTTTAGGTTTAGATTTTCGGTTTAGATTTCGGGTTAGGTTTAGATTTTCAGTTTAGATTTGGGGTAAGGTTTAGATTTTCGGTTTAGATTTGGGGTTAGGTTTAGATTTTAGGTTTAGATTTGGGGTTAGGTTTAGATTTTAGATTTAGATTTGGGGTTCGGTTTAGATTTGAGGTTTAGATTTGGGGTTAGGTTTAGATTTGGGGTTAGGTTTAGATTTTAGTTTTAGATTTGGGGTTAGGTTTAGATTTTAGGTTAGGTTTAGATTTTAGGTTTAGATTTTAGGTTTAGATTTGGGGTTAGGTTTAGATTTTAGGTTTAGATTTGCGGTTAGGTTTAGATTTGGGTTTAGGTTTTGATTTTAGGTTTAGATTTGGGGTTAGGTTTAGATTTTAGGTTTAGATTTGGGGTTAGGTTTAGATTTGTGGTTAGGTTTAGATTTTAGGTTCAGATTTGGGGTTATGTATAGATTTTAGGTTTAGATTTGGGGTTAGGTTTAGATTTGGGGTTAGGTTTAGATTTTAGGTTTAGATTTGGGGTTAGGTTTAGATTTTAGGTTAGGTTTAGATTTTAGGTTTAGATTTGGGGTTAGGTTTAGATTTTAGGTTTAGATTTGGGGTTAGGTTTAGATTTTAGGTTTAGATTTGGGGTTAGGTTTAGATTTGGGGTTAGGTTTAGATTTTAGGTTTAGATTTGGGGTTAGGTTTAGATTTTAGGTTAGGTTTAGATTTTAGGTTTAGATTTTCGGTTTAGATTTGGGGTTAGGTTTAGATTTTCTTTTTAGATTTGGGGTTAGGTTTAGATTTTAGGTTTAGATTTGGGGTTCGGTTTAGATTTTCGGTTTAGATTTGGGGTTAGGTTTAGATTTGGGGTTAGGTTTAGATTTTAGGTTTAGATTTGGGGTTAGGTTTAGATTTTAGGTTTAGATTTGGGGTTAGGTTTAGATTTGGGGTTAGGTTTAGATTTTAGGTTCAGATTTGGGGTTAGGTTTAGATTTTAGGTTTAGATTTGGGGTTAGGTTTAGATTTTAGGTTTAGATTTGGGGTTAGGTTTAGATTTTAGGTTAGGTTTAGATTTTAGGTTTAGATTTGGGGTTAGGTTTAGATTTTAGGTTTAGATTTGGGGTTAGGTTTAGATTTTAGGTTTAGATTTGGGGTTAGGTTTAGATTTTAGGTTTAGATTTGGGGTTAGGTTTAGATTTTAGGTTAGGTTTAGATTTTAGGTTTAGATTTTCGGTTTAGATTTGGGGTTAGGTTTAGATTTTCAGTTTAGATTTGGGGTTAGGTTTAGATTTTAGGTTTAGATTTGGGGTTAGGTTTAGATTTGGGGTTAGGTTTAGATTTTAGGTTTAGATTTGGGGTTAGGTTTAGATTTTAGGTTAGGTTTAGATTTTAGGTTTATATTTTAGGTTTAGATTTGGGGTTAGGTTTAGATTTTAGGTTTAGATTTGGGGTTAGGTTTAGATTTTCGGTTTAGATTTGGGGTTAGGTTTAGATTTGGGGTTAGGTTTAGATTTTAGGTTTAGATTTGGGGTTAGGTTTAGATTTTAGGTTTAGATTTGGGGTTAGGTTTAGATTTGGGGTTAGGTTTAGATTTTAGGTTCAGATTTGGGGTTAGGTTTAGATTTGGGGTTAGGTTTAGATTTTAGTTTTAGATTTGGGGTTAGGTTTAGATTTTCGGTTTAGATTTGGGGTTAGGTTTAGATTTTCGGTCTAGATTTGGGGTTAGGTTTAGATTTGGGGTTAGGTTTAGATTTTAGGTTTAGATTTGGGGTTAGGTTTAGATTTTAGGTTTAGATTTGGGGTTAGGTTTAGATTTGGGGTTAGGTTTAGATTTTAGGTTTAGATTTGGGGTTAGGTTTAGATTTTAGGTTTAGATTTGGGGTTAGGTTTAGATTTTAGGTTAGGTTTAGATTTTAGGTTTAGATTTTCGGTTTAGATTTCGGGTTAGGTTTAGATTTTCAGTTTAGATTTGGGGTTAGGTTTAGATTTTCGGTTTAGATTTGGGGTTAGGTTTAGATTTTAGGTTTAGATTTGGGGTTAGGTTTAGATTTTCGGTTTAGATTTGGGGTTAGGTTTAGATTTTCGGTCTAGATTTGGGGTTAGGTTTAGATTTGGGGTTAGGTTTAGATTTTAGGTTTAGATTTGGGGTTAGGTTTAGATTTGAGGTTTAGATTTGGGGTTAGGTTTAGATTTGGGGTTAGGTTTAGATTTTAGGTTTAGATTTGGGGTTAGGTTTAGATTTTAGGTTAGGTTTAGATTTTAGGTTTAGATTTTAGGTTTAGATTTGGGGTTAGGTTTAGATTTTAGGTTTAGATTTGGGGTTAGGTTTAGATTTGTGGTTAGGTTTAGATTTTAGGTTTAGATTTGGGGTTAGGTTTAGATTTTAGGTTTAGATTTGGGGTTAGGTTTAGATTTGTGGTTAGGTTTAGATTTTAGGTTCAGATTTGGGGTTAGGTATAGATTTTAGGTTTAGATTTGGGGTTAGGTTTAGATTTGGGGTTAGGTTTAGATTTTAGGTTTAGATTTGGGGTTAGGTTTAGATTTTAGGTTAGGTTTAGATTTTAGGTTTAGATTTGGGGTTCGGTTTAGATTTTCGGTTTAGATTTGGGGTTAGGTTTAGATTTGGGGTTAGGTTTAGATTTTAGGTTTAGATTTGGGGTTAGGTTTAGATTTTAGGTTTAGATTTGGGGTTAGGTTTAGATTTGGGGTTAGGTTTAGATTTTAGGTTCAGATTTGGGGTTAGGTTTAGATTTTAGGTTTAGATTTGGGGTTAGGTTTAGATTTTCGGTTTAGATTTGGGGTTAGGTTTAGATTTTCGGTCTAGATTTGGGGTTAGGTTTAGATTTGGGGTTAGGTTTAGATTTTAGGTTTAGATTTGGGGTTAGGTTTAGATTTTAGGTTTAGATTTGGGGTTAGGTTTAGATTTGGGGTTAGGTTTAGATTTTAGGTTTAGATTTGGGGTTAGGTTTAGATTTTAGGTTTAGATTTGGGGTTAGGTTTAGATTTTAGGTTAGGTTTAGATTTTAGGTTTAGATTTTCGGTTTAGATTTCGGGTTAGGTTTAGATTTTCAGTTTAGATTTGGGGTAAGGTTTAGATTTTCGGTTTAGATTTGGGGTTAGGTTTAGATTTTAGGTTTAGATTTGGGGTTAGGTTTAGATTTTAGATTTAGATTTGGGGTTCGGTTTAGATTTGAGGTTTAGATTTGGGGTTAGGTTTAGATTTGGGGTTAGGTTTAGATTTTAGGTTTAGATTTGGGGTTAGGTTTAGATTTTAGGTTAGGTTTAGATTTTAGCTTTAGATTTTAGGTTTAGATTTGGGGTTAGGTTTAGATTTTAGGTTTAGATTTGGGGTTAGGTTTAGATTTGGGTTTAGGTTTAGATTTTAGGTTTAGATTTGGGGTTAGGTTTAGATTTTAGGTTTAGATTTGGGGTTAGGTTTAGATTTGTGGTTAGGTTTAGATTTTAGGTTCAGATTTGGGGTTATGTATAGATTTTAGGTTTAGATTTGGGGTTAGGTTTAGATTTGGGGTTAGGTTTAGATTTTAGGTTTAGATTTGGGGTTAGGTTTAGATTTTAGGTTAGGTTTAGATTTTAGGTTTAGATTTGGGGTTAGGTTTAGATTTTAGGTTTAGATTTGGGGTTAGGTTTAGATTTTAGGTTTAGATTTGGGGTTAGGTTTAGATTTGGGGTTAGGTTTAGATTTTAGGTTTAGATTTGGGGTTAGGTTTAGATTTTAGGTTAGGTTTAGATTTTAGGTTTAGATTTTCGGTTTAGATTTGGGGTTAGGTTTAGATTTTCTTTTTAGATTTGGGGTTAGGTTTAGATTTTAGGTTTAGATTTGGGGTTCGGTTTAGATTTTCGGTTTAGATTTGGGGTTAGGTTTAGATTTGGGGTTAGGTTTAGATTTTAGGTTTAGATTTGGGGTTAGGTTTAGATTTTAGGTTTAGATTTGGGGTTAGGTTTAGATTTGGGGTTAGGTTTAGATTTTAGGTTCAGATTTGGGGTTAGGTTTAGATTTTAGGTTTAGATTTGGGGTTAGGTTTAGATTTTAGGTTTAGATTTGGGGTTAGGTTTAGATTTTAGGTTAGGTTTAGATTTTAGGTTTAGATTTGGGGTTAGGTTTAGATTTTAGGTTTAGATTTGGGGTTAGGTTTAGATTTTAGGTTTAGATTTGGGGTTAGGTTTAGATTTGGGGTTAGGTTTAGATTTTAGGTTTAGATTTGGGGTTAGGTTTAGATTTTAGGTTAGGTTTAGATTTTAGGTTTAGATTTTCGGTTTAGATTTGGGGTTAGGTTTAGATTTTCAGTTTAGATTTGGGGTTAGGTTTAGATTTTAGGTTTAGATTTGGGGTTAGGTTTAGATTTGGGGTTAGGTTTAGATTTTAGGTTTAGATTTGGGGTTAGGTTTAGATTTTAGGTTAGGTTTAGATTTTAGGTTTATATTTTAGGTTTAGATTTGGGGTTAGGTTTAGATTTTAGGTTTAGATTTGGGGTTAGGTTTAGATTTTCGGTTTAGATTTGGGGTTAGGTTTAGATTTGGGGTTAGGTTTAGATTTTAGGTTTAGATTTGGGGTTAGGTTTAGATTTGGGGTTAGGTTTAGATTTTAGGTTCAGATTTGGGGTTAGGTTTAGATTTGGGGTTAGGTTTAGATTTTAGGTTTAGATTTGGGGTTAGGTTTAGATTTTCGGTTTAGATTTGGGGTTAGGTTTAGATTTTCGGTCTAGATTTGGGGTTAGGTTTAGACTTGGGGTTAGATTTGGGGTTAGGTTTAGATTTGGGGTTAGGTTTAGATTTTAGGTTTAGATTTGGGGTTAGGTTTAGATTTGGGGTTAGGTTTAGATTTTAGGTTTAGATTTGGGGTTAGGTTTAGATTTTAGGTTTAGATTTGGGGTTAGGTTTAGATTTTAGGTTAGGTTTAGATTTTAGGTTTAGATTTTCGGTTTAGATTTCGGGTTAGGTTTAGATTTTCAGTTTAGATTTGGGGTTAGGTTTAGATTTTCGGTTTAGATTTGGGGTTAGGTTTAGATTTTAGGTTTAGATTTGGGGTTAGGTTTAGATTTTCGGTTTAGATTTGGGGTTAGGTTTAGATTTTCGGTCTAGATTTGGGGTTAGGTTTAGATTTGGGGTTAGGTTTAGATTTTAGGTTTAGATTTGGGGTTAGGTTTAGATTTGAGGTTTAGATTTGGGGTTAGGTTTAGATTTGGGGTTAGGTTTAGATTTTAGGTTTAGATTTGGGGTTAGGTTTAGATTTTAGGTTAGGTTTAGATTTTAGGTTTAGATTTTAGGTTTAGATTTGGGGTTAGGTTTAGATTTTAGGTTTAGATTTGGGGTTAGGTTTAGATTTGGGTTTAGGTTTAGATTTTAGGTTTAGATTTGGGGTTAGGTTTAGATTTTAGGTTTAGATTTGGGGTTAGGTTTAGATTTGTGGTTAGGTTTAGATTTTAGGTTCAGATTTGGGGTTAGGTATAGATTTTAGGTTTAGATTTGGGGTTAGGTTTAGATTTGGGGTTAGGTTTAGATTTTAGGTTTAGATTTGGGGTTAGGTTTAGATTTTAGGTTAGGTTTAGATTTTAGGTTTAGATTTGGGGTTAGGTTTAGATTTTAGGTTTAGATTTGGGGTTAGGTTTAGATTTTAAGTTTAGATTTGGGGTTAGGTTTAGATTTGGGGTTAGGTTTAGATTTTAGGTTTAGATTTGGGGTTAGGTTTAGATTTTAGGTTTAGATTTGGGGTTAGATTTGGGGTTAGGTTTAGATTTGGGGTTAGGTTTAGATTTTAGGTTTAGATTTGGGGTTAGGTTTAGATTTGGGGTTAGGTTTAGATTTTCGGTTTAGATTTGGGGTTAGGTTTAGATTTTAGGTTTAGATTTGGGGTAAGGTTTAGATTTGGGGTTAGGTTTAGATTTTCGGTTTAGATTTGGGGTTAGGTTTAGATTTGGGGTTAGGTTTAGATTTTAGGTTTAGATTTGGGGTTAGGTTTAGATTTTAGGTTTAGATTTGGGGTTAGGTTTAGATTTGGGGTTAGGTTTAGATTTTAGGTTTAGATTTGGGGTTAGGTTTAGATTTGGGGTTAGGTTTAGATTTTAGGTTTAGATTTGGGGTTAGGTTTAGATTTTAGGTTTAGATTTGGGGTTAGGTTTAGATTTGGGGTTAGGTTTAGATTTGAGGTTAGGTTTAGATTTTAGGTTTAGATTTGGGGTTAGGTTTAGATTTTCGGTTTAGATTTGGGGTTAGGTTTAGATTTTCGGTCTAGATTTGGGGTTAGGTTTAGATTTGGGGTTAGGTTTAGATTTTAGGTTTAGATTTGGGGTTAGGTTTAGATTTTAGGTTTAGATTTGGGGTTAGGTTTAGATTTGGGGTTAGGTTTAGATTTTAGGTTTAGATTTGGGGTTAGGTTTAGATTTTAGGTTTAGATTTGGGGTTAGGTTTAGATTTTAGGTTAGGTTTAGATTTTAGGTTTAGATTTTCGGTTTAGATTTCGGGTTAGGTTTAGATTTTCAGTTTAGATTTGGGGTTAGGTTTAGATTTTCGGTTTAGATTTGGGGTTAGGTTTAGATTTTAGGTTTAGATTTGGGTTTAGGTTTAGATTTTAGATTTAGATTTGGGGTTCGGTTTAGATTTGAGGTTTAGATTTGGGGTTAGGTTTAGATTTGGGGTTAGGTTTAGATTTTAGGTTTAGATTTGGGGTTAGGTTTAGATTTTAGGTTAGGTTTAGATTTTAGGTTTAGATTTTAGGTTTAGATTTGGGGTTAGGTTTAGATTTTAGGTTTAGATTTGGGGTTAGGTTTAGATTTGGGTTTAGGTTTAGATTTTAGGTTTAGATTTGGGGTTAGGTTTAGATTTTAGGTTTAGATTTGGGGTTAGGTTTAGATTTGTGGTTAGGTTTAGATTTTAGGTTCAGATTTGGGGTTATGTATAGATTTTAGGTTTAGATTTGGGGTTAGGTTTAGATTTGGGGTTAGGTTTAGATTTTAGGTTTAGATTTGGGGTTAGGTTTAGATTTTAGGTTAGGTTTAGATTTTAGGTTTAGATTTGGGGTTAGGTTTAGATTTGGGGTTAGGTTTAGATTTTAGGTTAGGTTTAGATTTTAGGTTTAGATTTTCGGTTTAGATTTGGGGTTAGGTTTAGATTTTCTTTTTAGATTTGGGGTTAGGTTTAGATTTTAGGTTTAGATTTGGGGTTCGGTTTAGATTTTCGGTTTAGATTTGGGGTTAGGTTTAGATTTGGGGTTAGGTTTAGATTTTAGGTTTAGATTTGGGGTTAGGTTTAGATTTTAGGTTTAGATTTGGGGTTAGGTTTAGATTTGGGGTTAGGTTTAGATTTTAGGTTCAGATTTGGGGTTAGGTTTAGATTTTAGGTTTAGATTTGGGGTTAGGTTTAGATTTTAGGTTTAGATTTGGGGTTAGGTTTAGATTTTAGGTTAGGTTTAGATTTTAGGTTTAGATTTGGGGTTAGGTTTAGATTTTAGGTTTAGATTTGGGGTTAGGTTTAGATTTTAGGTTTAGATTTGGGGTTAGGTTTAGATTTGGGGTTAGGTTTAGATTTTAGGTTTAGATTTGGGGTTAGGTTTAGATTTTAGGTTTAGATTTGGGGTTAGGTTTAGATTTTAGGTTAGGTTTAGATTTTAGGTTTAGATTTTCGGTTTAGATTTGGGGTTAGGTTTAGATTTTCAGTTTAGATTTGGGGTTAGGTTTAGATTTTCGGTTTAGATTTGGGGTTAGGTTTAGATTTGGGGTTAGGTTTAGATTTTAGGTTTAGATTTGGGGTTAGGTTTAGATTTTAGGTTAGGTTTAGATTTTAGGTTTAGATTTTAGGTTTAGATTTGGGGTTAGGTTTAGATTTTAGGTTTAGATTTGGGGTTAGGTTTAGATTTTCGGTTTAGATTTGGGGTTAGGTTTAGATTTTAGGTTTAGATTTGGGGTTAGGTTTAGATTTTAGGTTTAGATTTGGGGTTAGGTTTAGATTTGGGGTTAGGTTTAGATTTTAGGTTCAGATTTGGGGTTAGGTTTAGATTTTAGGTTTAGATTTGGGGTTAGGTTTAGATTTTCGGTTTAGATTTGGGGTTAGGTTTAGATTTGGGGTTAGGTTTAGATTTTAGGTTTAGATTTGGGGTTAGGTTTAGATTTTCGGTTTAGATTTGGGGTTAGGTTTAGATTTTCGGTCTAGATTTGGGGTTAGGTTTAGACTTGGGGTTAGATTTGGGGTTAGGTTTAGAGTTGGGGTTAGGTTTAGATTTTAGGTTTAGATTTGGGGTTAGGTTTAGATTTGGGGTTAGGTTTAGATTTTAGGTTTAGATTTGGGGTTAGGTTTAGATTTGAGGTTTAGATTTGGGGTTAGGTTTAGATTTGGGGTTAGGTTTAGATTTTAGGTTTAGATTTGGGGTTAGGTTTAGATTTTAGGTTAGGTTTAGATTTTAGGTTTAGATTTTCGGTTTAGATTTCGGGTTAGGTTTAGATTTTCAGTTTAGATTTGGGGTTAGGTTTAGATTTTCGGTTTAGATTTGGGGTTAGGTTTAGATTTTAGGTTTAGATTTGGGGTTAGGTTTAGATTTTCGGTTTAGATTTGGGGTTAGGTTTAGATTTTCGGTCTAGATTTGGGGTTAGGTTTAGATTTGGGGTTAGGTTTAGATTTTAGGTTTAGATTTGGGGTTAGGTTTAGATTTGAGGTTTAGATTTGGGGTTAGGTTTAGATTTGGGGTTAGGTTTAGATTTTAGGTTTAGATTTGGGGTTAGGTTTAGATTTTAGGTTAGGTTTAGATTTTAGGTTTAGATTTGGGGTTAGGTTTAGATTTTAGGTTTAGATTTGGGGTTAGGTTTAGATTTTAGGTTTAGATTTGGGGTTAGGTTTAGATTTGGGGTTAGGTTTAGATTTTAGGTTTAGATTTGGGGTTAGGTTTAGATTTTAGGTTTAGATTTGGGGTTAGATTTGGGGTTAGGTTTAGATTTGGGGTTAGGTTTAGATTTTAGGTTTAGATTTGGGGTTAGGTTTAGATTTGGGGTTAGGTTTAGATTTTCGGTTTAGATTTGGGGTTAGGTTTAGATTTTAGGTTTAGATTTGGGGTAAGGTTTAGATTTGGGGTTAGGTTTAGATTTTCGGTTTAGATTTGGGGTTAGGTTTAGATTTGGGGTTAGGTTTAGATTTTAGGTTTAGATTTGGGGTTAGGTTTAGATTTTAGGTTTAGATTTGGGGTTAGGTTTAGATTTGGGGTTAGGTTTAGATTTTAGGTTTAGATTTGGGGTTAGGTTTAGATTTGGGGTTAGGTTTAGATTTTAGGTTTAGATTTGGGGTTAGGTTTAGATTTTAGGTTTAGATTTGGGGTTAGGTTTAGATTTGGGGTTAGGTTTAGATTTGGGGTTAGGTTTAGATTTTAGGTTTAGATTTGGGGTTAGGTTTAGATTTTCGGTTTAGATTTGGGGTTAGGTTTAGATTTTAGGTTAGGTTTAGATTTTAGGTTTAGATTTTCGGTTTAGATTTCGGGTTAGGTTTAGATTTTCAGTTTAGATTTGGGGTTAGGTTTAGATTTTCGGTTTAGATTTGGGATTAGGTTTAGATTTTAGGTTTAGATTTGGGGTTAGGTTTAGATTTTAGATTTAGATTTGGGGTTCGGTTTAGATTTGAGGTTTAGATTTGGGGTTAGGTTTAGATTTGGGGTTAGGTTTAGATTTTAGGTTTAGATTTGGGGTTAGGTTTAGATTTTAGGTTAGGTTTAGATTTTAGGTTTAGATTTTAGGTTTAGATTTGGGGTTAGGTTTAGATTTTAGGTTTAGATTTGGGGTTAGGTTTAGATTTGGGTTTAGGTTTAGATTTTAGGTTTAGATTTGGGGTTAGGTTTAGATTTTAGGTTTAGATTTGGGGTTAGGTTTAGATTTGTGGTTAGGTTTAGATTTTAGGTTCAGATTTGGGGTTATGTATAGATTTTAGGTTTAGATTTGGGGTTAGGTTTAGATTTGGGGTTAGGTTTAGATTTTAGGTTTAGATTTGGGGTTAGGTTTAGATTTTAGGTTAGGTTTAGATTTTAGGTTTAGATTTGGGGTTAGGTTTAGATTTGGGGTTAGGTTTAGATTTTAGGTTAGGTTTAGATTTTAGGTTTAGATTTTCGGTTTAGATTTGGGGTTAGGTTTAGATTTTCTTTTTAGATTTGGGGTTAGGTTTAGATTTTAGGTTTAGATTTGGGGTTCGGTTTAGATTTTCGGTTTAGATTTGGGGTTAGGTTTAGATTTGGGGTTAGGTTTAGATTTTAGGTTTAGATTTGGGGTTAGGTTTAGATTTTAGGTTTAGATTTGGGGTTAGGTTTAGATTTGGGGTTAGGTTTAGATTTTAGGTTCAGATTTGGGGTTAGGTTTAGATTTTAGGTTTAGATTTGGGGTTAGGTTTAGATTTTAGGTTTAGATTTGGGGTTAGGTTTAGATTTTAGGTTAGGTTTAGATTTTAGGTTTAGATTTGGGGTTAGGTTTAGATTTTAGGTTTAGATTTGGGGTTAGGTTTAGATTTTAGGTTTAGATTTGGGGTTAGGTTTAGATTTGGGGTTAGGTTTAGATTTTAGGTTTAGATTTGGGGTTAGGTTTAGATTTTAGGTTTAGATTTGGGGTTAGGTTTAGATTTTAGGTTAGGTTTAGATTTTAGGTTTAGATTTTCGGTTTAGATTTGGGGTTAGGTTTAGATTTTCAGTTTAGATTTGGGGTTAGGTTTAGATTTTCGGTTTAGATTTGGGGTTAGGTTTAGATTTGGGGTTAGGTTTAGATTTTAGGTTTAGATTTGGGGTTAGGTTTAGATTTTAGGTTAGGTTTAGATTTTAGGTTTAGATTTTAGGTTTAGATTTGGGGTTAGGTTTAGATTTTCGGTTTAGATTTGGGGTTAGGTTTAGATTTGGTGTTAGGTTTAGATTTTAGGTTTAGATTTGGGGTTAGGTTTAGATTTTAGGTTTAGATTTGGGGTTAGGTTTAGATTTGGGGTTAGGTTTAGATTTTAGGTTCAGATTTGGGGTTAGGTTTAGATTTGGGGTTAGGTTTAGATTTTAGGTTTAGATTTGGGGTTAGGTTTAGATTTTCGGTTTAGATTTGGGGTTAGGTTTAGATTTTCGGTCTAGATTTGGGGTTAGGTTTAGACTTGGGGTTAGATTTGGGGTTAGGTTTAGATTTGGGGTTAGGTTTAGATTTTAGGTTTAGATTTGGGGTTAGGTTTAGATTTGGGGTTAGGTTTAGATTTTAGGTTTAGATTTGGGGTTAGGTTTAGATTTTAGGTTAGGTTTAGATTTTAGGTTTAGATTTTCGGTTTAGATTTCGGGTTAGGTTTAGATTTTCAGTTTAGATTTGGGGTTAGGTTTAGATTTTCGGTTTAGATTTGGGGTTAGGTTTAGATTTTAGGTTTAGATTTGGGGTTAGGTTTAGATTTTCGGTTTAGATTTGGGGTTAGGTTTAGATTTTCGGTCTAGATTTGGGGTTAGGTTTAGATTTGGGGTTAGGTTTAGATTTTAGGTTTAGATTTGGGGTTAGGTTTAGATTTGAGGTTTAGATTTGGGGTTAGGTTTAGATTTGGGGTTAGGTTTAGATTTTAGGTTTAGATTTGGGGTTAGGTTTAGATTTTAGGTTAGGTTTAGATTTTAGGTTTAGATTTTAGGTTTAGATTTGGGGTTAGGTTTAGATTTTAGGTTTAGATTTGGGGTTAGGTTTAGATTTGGGTTTAGGTTTAGATTTTAGGTTTAGATTTGGGGTTAGGTTTAGATTTTAGGTTTAGATTTGGGGTTAGGTTTAGATTTGTGGTTAGGTTTAGATTTTAGGTTCAGATTTGGGGTTAGGTATAGATTTTAGGTTTAGATTTGGGGTTAGGTTTAGATTTGGGGTTAGGTTTAGATTTTAGGTTTAGATTTGGGGTTAGGTTTAGATTTTAGGTTAGGTTTAGATTTTAGGTTTAGATTTGGGGTTAGGTTTAGATTTTAGGTTTAGATTTGGGGTTAGGTTTAGATTTTAGGTTTAGATTTGGGGTTAGGTTTAGATTTGGGGTTAGGTTTAGATTTTAGGTTTAGATTTGGGGTTAGGTTTAGATTTTAGGTTTAGATTTGGGGTTAGATTTGGGGTTAGGTTTAGATTTGGGGTTAGGTTTAGATTTGGGGTTAGGTTTAGATTTTAGGTTTAGATTTGGGGTTAGGTTTAGATTTGGGGTTAGGTTTAGATTTTCGGTTTAGATTTGGGGTTAGGTTTAGATTTTAGGTTTAGATTTGGGGTAAGGTTTAGATTTGGGGTTAGGTTTAGATTTTCGGTTTAGATTTGGGGTTAGGTTTAGATTTTAGGTTTAGATTTGGGGTTAGGTTTAGATTTTAGGTTTAGATTTGGGGTTAGGTTTAGATTTGGGGTTAGGTTTAGATTTTAGGTTTAGATTTGGGGTTAGGTTTAGATTTGGGGTTAGGTTTAGATTTTAGGTTTAGATTTGGGGTTAGGTTTAGATTTTAGGTTTAGATTTGGGGTTAGGTTTAGATTTGGGGTTAGGTTTAGATTTGGGGTTAGGTTTAGATTTTAGGTTTAGATTTGGGGTTAGGTTTAGATTTTCGGTTTAGATTTGGGGTTAGGTTTAGATTTTCGGTCTAGATTTGGGGTTAGGTTTAGATTTGGGGTTAGGTTTAGATTTTAGGTTTAGATTTGGGGTTAGGTTTAGATTTTAGGTTTAGATTTGGGGTTAGGTTTAGATTTGGGGTTAGGTTTAGATTTTAGGTTTAGATTTGGGGTTAGGTTTAGATTTTAGGTTTAGATTTGGGGTTAGGTTTAGATTTTAGGTTAGGTTTAGATTTTAGGTTTAGATTTTCGGTTTAGATTTCGGGTTAGGTTTAGATTTTCAGTTTAGATTTGGGGTAAGGTTTAGATTTTCGGTTTAGATTTGGGGTTAGGTTTAGATTTTAGGTTTAGATTTGGGGTTAGGTTTAGATTTTAGATTTAGATTTGGGGTTCGGTTTAGATTTGAGGTTTAGATTTGGGGTTAGGTTTAGATTTGGGGTTAGGTTTAGATTTTAGTTTTAGATTTGGGGTTAGGTTTAGATTTTAGGTTAGGTTTAGATTTTAGGTTTAGATTTTAGGTTTAGATTTGGGGTTAGGTTTAGATTTTAGGTTTAGATTTGCGGTTAGGTTTAGATTTGGGTTTAGGTTTTGATTTTAGGTTTAGATTTGGGGTTAGGTTTAGATTTTAGGTTTAGATTTGGGGTTAGGTTTAGATTTGTGGTTAGGTTTAGATTTTAGGTTCAGATTTGGGGTTATGTATAGATTTTAGGTTTAGATTTGGGGTTAGGTTTAGATTTGGGGTTAGGTTTAGATTTTAGGTTTAGATTTGGGGTTAGGTTTAGATTTTAGGTTAGGTTTAGATTTTAGGTTTAGATTTGGGGTTAGGTTTAGATTTTAGGTTTAGATTTGGGGTTAGGTTTAGATTTTAGGTTTAGATTTGGGGTTAGGTTTAGATTTGGGGTTAGGTTTAGATTTTAGGTTTAGATTTGGGGTTAGGTTTAGATTTTAGGTTAGGTTTAGATTTTAGGTTTAGATTTTCGGTTTAGATTTGGGGTTAGGTTTAGATTTTCTTTTTAGATTTGGGGTTAGGTTTAGATTTTAGGTTTAGATTTGGGGTTCGGTTTAGATTTTCGGTTTAGATTTGGGGTTAGGTTTAGATTTGGGGTTAGGTTTAGATTTTAGGTTTAGATTTGGGGTTAGGTTTAGATTTTAGGTTTAGATTTGGGGTTAGGTTTAGATTTGGGGTTAGGTTTAGATTTTAGGTTCAGATTTGGGGTTAGGTTTAGATTTTAGGTTTAGATTTGGGGTTAGGTTTAGATTTTAGGTTTAGATTTGGGGTTAGGTTTAGATTTTAGGTTAGGTTTAGATTTTAGGTTTAGATTTGGGGTTAGGTTTAGATTTTAGGTTTAGATTTGGGGTTAGGTTTAGATTTTAGGTTTAGATTTGGGGTTAGGTTTAGATTTTAGGTTTAGATTTGGGGTTAGGTTTAGATTTTAGGTTAGGTTTAGATTTTAGGTTTAGATTTTCGGTTTAGATTTGGGGTTAGGTTTAGATTTTCAGTTTAGATTTGGGGTTAGGTTTAGATTTTAGGTTTAGATTTGGGGTTAGGTTTAGATTTGGGGTTAGGTTTAGATTTTAGGTTTAGATTTGGGGTTAGGTTTAGATTTTAGGTTAGGTTTAGATTTTAGGTTTATATTTTAGGTTTAGATTTGGGGTTAGGTTTAGATTTTAGGTTTAGATTTGGGGTTAGGTTTAGATTTTCGGTTTAGATTTGGGGTTAGGTTTAGATTTGGGGTTAGGTTTAGATTTTAGGTTTAGATTTGGGGTTAGGTTTAGATTTTAGGTTTAGATTTGGGGTTAGGTTTAGATTTGGGGTTAGGTTTAGATTTTAGGTTCAGATTTGGGGTTAGGTTTAGATTTGGGGTTAGGTTTAGATTTTAGTTTTAGATTTGGGGTTAGGTTTAGATTTTCGGTTTAGATTTGGGGTTAGGTTTAGATTTTCGGTCTAGATTTGGGGTTAGGTTTAGATTTGGGGTTAGGTTTAGATTTTAGGTTTAGATTTGGGGTTAGGTTTAGATTTTAGGTTTAGATTTGGGGTTAGGTTTAGATTTGGGGTTAGGTTTAGATTTTAGGTTTAGATTTGGGGTTAGGTTTAGATTTTAGGTTTAGATTTGGGGTTAGGTTTAGATTTTAGGTTAGGTTTAGATTTTAGGTTTAGATTTTCGGTTTAGATTTCGGGTTAGGTTTAGATTTTCAGTTTAGATTTGGGGTTAGGTTTAGATTTTCGGTTTAGATTTGGGGTTAGGTTTAGATTTTAGGTTTAGATTTGGGGTTAGGTTTAGATTTTCGGTTTAGATTTGGGGTTAGGTTTAGATTTTCGGTCTAGATTTGGGGTTAGGTTTAGATTTGGGGTTAGGTTTAGATTTTAGGTTTAGATTTGGGGTTAGGTTTAGATTTGAGGTTTAGATTTGGGGTTAGGTTTAGATTTGGGGTTAGGTTTAGATTTTAGGTTTAGATTTGGGGTTAGGTTTAGATTTTAGGTTAGGTTTAGATTTTAGGTTTAGATTTTAGGTTTAGATTTGGGGTTAGGTTTAGATTTTAGGTTTAGATTTGGGGTTAGGTTTAGATTTGTGGTTAGGTTTAGATTTTAGGTTTAGATTTGGGGTTAGGTTTAGATTTTAGGTTTAGATTTGGGGTTAGGTTTAGATTTGTGGTTAGGTTTAGATTTTAGGTTCAGATTTGGGGTTAGGTATAGATTTTAGGTTTAGATTTGGGGTTAGGTTTAGATTTGGGGTTAGGTTTAGATTTTAGGTTTAGATTTGGGGTTAGGTTTAGATTTTAGGTTAGGTTTAGATTTTAGGTTTAGATTTGGGGTTCGGTTTAGATTTTCGGTTTAGATTTGGGGTTAGGTTTAGATTTGGGGTTAGGTTTAGATTTTAGGTTTAGATTTGGGGTTAGGTTTAGATTTTAGGTTTAGATTTGGGGTTAGGTTTAGATTTGGGGTTAGGTTTAGATTTTAGGTTCAGATTTGGGGTTAGGTTTAGATTTTAGGTTTAGATTTGGGGTTAGGTTTAGATTTTCGGTTTAGATTTGGGGTTAGGTTTAGATTTTCGGTCTAGATTTGGGGTTAGGTTTAGATTTGGGGTTAGGTTTAGATTTTAGGTTTAGATTTGGGGTTAGGTTTAGATTTTAGGTTTAGATTTGGGGTTAGGTTTAGATTTGGGGTTAGGTTTAGATTTTAGGTTTAGATTTGGGGTTAGGTTTAGATTTTAGGTTTAGATTTGGGGTTAGGTTTAGATTTTAGGTTAGGTTTAGATTTTAGGTTTAGATTTTCGGTTTAGATTTCGGGTTAGGTTTAGATTTTCAGTTTAGATTTGGGGTAAGGTTTAGATTTTCGGTTTAGATTTGGGGTTAGGTTTAGATTTTAGGTTTAGATTTGGGGTTAGGTTTAGATTTTAGATTTAGATTTGGGGTTCGGTTTAGATTTGAGGTTTAGATTTGGGGTTAGGTTTAGATTTGGGGTTAGGTTTAGATTTTAGGTTTAGATTTGGGGTTAGGTTTAGATTTTAGGTTAGGTTTAGATTTTAGCTTTAGATTTTAGGTTTAGATTTGGGGTTAGGTTTAGATTTTAGGTTTAGATTTGGGGTTAGGTTTAGATTTGGGTTTAGGTTTAGATTTTAGGTTTAGATTTGGGGTTAGGTTTAGATTTTAGGTTTAGATTTGGGGTTAGGTTTAGATTTGTGGTTAGGTTTAGATTTTAGGTTCAGATTTGGGGTTATGTATAGATTTTAGGTTTAGATTTGGGGTTAGGTTTAGATTTGGGGTTAGGTTTAGATTTTAGGTTTAGATTTGGGGTTAGGTTTAGATTTTAGGTTAGGTTTAGATTTTAGGTTTAGATTTGGGGTTAGGTTTAGATTTTAGGTTTAGATTTGGGGTTAGGTTTAGATTTTAGGTTTAGATTTGGGGTTAGGTTTAGATTTGGGGTTAGGTTTAGATTTTAGGTTTAGATTTGGGGTTAGGTTTAGATTTTAGGTTAGGTTTAGATTTTAGGTTTAGATTTTCGGTTTAGATTTGGGGTTAGGTTTAGATTTTCTTTTTAGATTTGGGGTTAGGTTTAGATTTTAGGTTTAGATTTGGGGTTCGGTTTAGATTTTCGGTTTAGATTTGGGGTTAGGTTTAGATTTGGGGTTAGGTTTAGATTTTAGGTTTAGATTTGGGGTTAGGTTTAGATTTTAGGTTTAGATTTGGGGTTAGGTTTAGATTTGGGGTTAGGTTTAGATTTTAGGTTCAGATTTGGGGTTAGGTTTAGATTTTAGGTTTAGATTTGGGGTTAGGTTTAGATTTTAGGTTTAGATTTGGGGTTAGGTTTAGATTTTAGGTTAGGTTTAGATTTTAGGTTTAGATTTGGGGTTAGGTTTAGATTTTAGGTTTAGATTTGGGGTTAGGTTTAGATTTTAGGTTTAGATTTGGGGTTAGGTTTAGATTTGGGGTTAGGTTTAGATTTTAGGTTTAGATTTGGGGTTAGGTTTAGATTTTAGGTTAGGTTTAGATTTTAGGTTTAGATTTTCGGTTTAGATTTGGGGTTAGGTTTAGATTTTCAGTTTAGATTTGGGGTTAGGTTTAGATTTTAGGTTTAGATTTGGGGTTAGGTTTAGATTTGGGGTTAGGTTTAGATTTTAGGTTTAGATTTGGGGTTAGGTTTAGATTTTAGGTTAGGTTTAGATTTTAGGTTTATATTTTAGGTTTAGATTTGGGGTTAGGTTTAGATTTTAGGTTTAGATTTGGGGTTAGGTTTAGATTTTCGGTTTAGATTTGGGGTTAGGTTTAGATTTGGGGTTAGGTTTAGATTTTAGGTTTAGATTTGGGGTTAGGTTTAGATTTGGGGTTAGGTTTAGATTTTAGGTTCAGATTTGGGGTTAGGTTTAGATTTGGGGTTAGGTTTAGATTTTAGGTTTAGATTTGGGGTTAGGTTTAGATTTTCGGTTTAGATTTGGGGTTAGGTTTAGATTTTCGGTCTAGATTTGGGGTTAGGTTTAGATTTGGGGTTAGGTTTAGATTTTAGGTTTAGATTTGGGGTTAGGTTTAGATTTTAGGTTTAGATTTGGGGTTAGGTTTAGATTTGGGGTTAGGTTTAGATTTTAGGTTTAGATTTGGGGTTAGGTTTAGATTTTAGGTTTAGATTTGGGGTTAGGTTTAGATTTTAGGTTAGGTTTAGATTTTAGGTTTAGATTTTCGGTTTAGATTTCGGGTTAGGTTTAGATTTTCAGTTTAGATTTGGGGTTAGGTTTAGATTTTCGGTTTAGATTTGGGGTTAGGTTTAGATTTTAGGTTTAGATTTGGGGTTAGGTTTAGATTTTCGGTTTAGATTTGGGGTTAGGTTTAGATTTTCGGTCTAGATTTGGGGTTAGGTTTAGATTTGGGGTTAGGTTTAGATTTTAGGTTTAGATTTGGGGTTAGGTTTAGATTTGAGGTTTAGATTTGGGGTTAGGTTTAGATTTGGGGTTAGGTTTAGATTTTAGGTTTAGATTTGGGGTTAGGTTTAGATTTTAGGTTAGGTTTAGATTTTAGGTTTAGATTTTAGGTTTAGATTTGGGGTTAGGTTTAGATTTTAGGTTTAGATTTGGGGTTAGGTTTAGATTTGGGGTTAGGTTTAGATTTTAGGTTTAGATTTGGGGTTAGGTTTAGATTTTAGGTTTAGATTTGGGGTTAGGTTTAGATTTGTGGTTAGGTTTAGATTTTAGGTTCAGATTTGGGGTTAGGTATAGATTTTAGGTTTAGATTTGGGGTTAGGTTTAGATTTGGGGTTAGGTTTAGATTTTAGGTTTAGATTTGGGGTTAGGTTTAGATTTTAGGTTAGGTTTAGATTTTAGGTTTAGATTTGGGGTTAGGTTTAGATTTGGGGTTAGGTTTAGATTTTAGGTTTAGATTTGGGGTTAGGTTTAGATTTTAGGTTAGGTTTAGATTTTAGGTTTAGATTTTCGGTTTAGATTTGGGGTTAGGTTTAGATTTTCTTTTTAGATTTGGGGTTAGGTTTAGATTTTAGGTTTAGATTTGGGGTTCGGTTTAGATTTTCGGTTTAGATTTGGGGTTAGGTTTAGATTTGGGGTTAGGTTTAGATTTTAGGTTTAGATTTGGGGTTAGGTTTAGATTTGGGGTTAGGTTTAGATTTTAGGTTCAGATTTGGGGTTAGGTTTAGATTTTAGGTTTAGATTTGGGGTTAGGTTTAGATTTGGGGTTAGGTTTAGATTTTAGGTTTAGATTTGGGGTTAGGTTTAGATTTTAGGTTAGGTTTAGATTTTAGGTTTAGATTTGGGGTTAGGTTTAGATTTTAGGTTTAGATTTGGGGTTAGGTTTAGATTTTAGGTTTAGATTTGGGGTTAGGTTTAGATTTGGGGTTAGGTTTAGATTTTAGGTTTAGATTTGGGGTTAGGTTTAGATTTTAGGTTAGGTTTAGATTTTAGGTTTAGATTTTCGGTTTAGATTTGGGGTTAGGTTTAGATTTTCAGTTTAGATTTGGTGTTAGGTTTAGATTTTCGGTTTAGATTTGGGGTTAGGTTTAGATTTGGGGTTAGGTTTATATTTTAGGTTTAGATTTGGGGTTAGGTTTAGATTTTAGGTTAGGTTTAGATTTTAGGTTTAGATTTTAGGTTTAGATTTGGGGTTAGGTTTAGATTTTAGGTTTAGATTTGGGGTTAGGTTTAGATTTTCGGTTTAGATTTGGGGTTAGGTTTAGATTTGGGGTTAGGTTTAGATTTTAGGTTTAGATTTGGGGTTAGGTTTAGATTTTAGGTTTAGATTTGGGGTTAGGTTTAGATTTGGGGTTAGGTTTAGATTTGGGGTTAGGTTTAGATTTTAGGTTCAGATTTGGGGTTAGGTTTAGATTTTAAGTTTAGATTTGGGGTTAGGTTTAGATTTTAGGTTTAGATTTGGGGTTAGGTTTAGATTTTAGGTTAGGTTTAGATTTTAGGTTTAGATTTGGGGTTAGGTTTAGATTTTAGGTTTAGAATTACGGTTAGGTTTAGATTTTCGGTTTAGATTTGGGGTTAGGTTTAGATTTGGGGTTAGGTTTAGATTTTAGGTTTAGATTTGGGGTTAGGTTTAGATTTTAGGTTTAGATTTGGGGTTAGATTTGGGGTTAGGTTTAGATTTGGGGTTAGGTTTAGATTTGGGGTTAGGTTTAGATTTTAGGTTTAGATTTGGGGTTAGGTTTAGATTTTAGGTTTAGATTTGGGGTTAGGTTTAGATTTCGGGTTAGGTTTAGATTTTAGGTTTAGACTTGGGGTTAGATTTGGGGTTAGGTTTAGATTTGGGGTTAGGTTTAGATTTTAGGTTTAGATTTGGGGTTAGGTTTAGATTTTAGGTTTAGATTAGGAGTTAGGTTTAGATTTTAGGTTTAGATTTGGGGTTAGGTTTAGATTTTAGGTTTAGATTTGGGGTTAGGTTTAGATTTTAGGTTTAGCTTTGGGGTTAGGTTTAGATTTGGGGTTAGGTTTAGATTTTAGGTTTACATTTGGGGTTAGGTTTAGATTTGGGGTTAGGTTTAGATTTTAGGTTTAGATTTGGGGTTAGGTTTAGATTTTAGGTTTAGATTTGGGGTTAGGTTTAGATTTGGGGTTTAGATTTGGGGTTAGGTTTAGATTTTAGGTTTAGATTTGGGGTTAGGTTTAGATTTGGGGTTAGGTTTAGATTTTAGGTTTAGATTTGGGGTTAGGTTTAGATTTGGGGTTATGTTTAGATTTTAAGTTTAGATTTGGGGTTAGGTTTAGATTTTACGTTTAGATTTAGGGTTAGTTTTAGATTTGGGGTTAGGTTTAGATTTGGGGTTAGGTTTAGATTTTAGGTTTAGATTTGGGGTTAGGTTTAGATTTTCGGTTTAGATTTGGGGTTAGGTTTAGATTTGGGGTTAGGTTTAGATTTTAGGTTTAGATTTGGGGTTAGGTTTAGATTTTAGGTTTAGATTTGGGGTTAGATTTGGGGTTAGGTTTAGATTTGGGGTTAGGTTTAGATTTTAGGTTTAGATTTGGGGTTAGGTTTAGATTTTAGGTTTAGATTTGGGGTTAGATTTGGGGTTAGGTTTAGATTTGGGGTTAGGTTTAGATTTGGGGTTAGGTTTAGATTTTAGGTTTAGATTTGGGGTTAGGTTTAGATTTGGGGTTAGGTTTAGATTTTAGGTTTAGATTTGGGGTTAGGTTTAGATTTGGGGTTAGGTTTAGATTTTAGATTTAGATTTGGGGTTAGGTTTAGATTTTAGGTTTAGATTTGGGGTTAGGTTTAGATTTTAGGTTTAGATTTGGGGTTAGGTTTAGATTTGGGGTTAGGTTTAGATTTTAGGTTTAGATTTGGGGTTAGGTTTAGATTTTAGGTTTAGATTTGGGGTTAGGTTTAGATTTGGGGTTAGGTTTAGATTTTAGGTTTAGATTTGGGGTTAGGTTTAGATTTGGGGTTATGTTTAGATTTTAAGTTTAGATTTGGGGTTAGGTTTAGATTTTACGTTTAGATTTAGGGTTAGTTTTAGATTTGGGGTTAGGTTTAGATTTGGGGTTAGGTTTAGATTTTAGGTTTAGATTTGGGGTTAGGTTTAGATTTTCGGTTTAGATTTGGGGTTAGGTTTAGATTTGGGGTTAGGTTTAGATTTTAGGTTTAGATTTGGGGTTAGGTTTAGATTTTAGGTTTAGATTTGGGGTTAGATTTGGGGTTAGGTTTAGATTTGGGGTTAGGTTTAGATTTTAGGTTTAGATTTGGGGTTAGGTTTAGATTTGGGGTTAGGTTTAGATTTTAGGTTTAGATTTGGGGTTAGATTTGGGATTAGGTTTAGATTTGGGGTTAGGTTTAGATTTGGGGTTAGGTTTAGATTTTAGGTTTAGATTTGGGGTTAGGTTTAGATTTGGGGTTAGGTTTAGATTTTAGGTTTAGATTTGGGGTTAGGTTTAGATTTGGGGTTAGGTTTAGATTTTAGATTTAGATTTGGGGTTAGGTTTAGATTTTAGGTTTAGATTTGGGGTTAGGTTTAGATTTTAGGTTTAGATTTGGGGTTAGGTTTAGATTTGGGGTTAGGTTTAGATTTTAGGTTTAGATTTGGGGTTAGGTTTAGATTTTAGGTTTAGATTTGGGGTTAGGTTTAGATTTGGGGTTAGGTTTAGATTTTAGGTTTAGATTTGGGGTTAGGTTTAGATTTTAGGTTAGGTTTAGATTTTAGGTTTAGATTTTCGGTTTAGATTTGGGGTTAGGTTTAGATTTTCAGTTTAGATTTGGGGTTAGGTTTGATTTTCGGTTTAGATTTGGGGTTAGGTTTAGATTTGGGGTTAGGTTTAGATTTTAGGTTTAGATTTGGGGTTAGGTTTAGATTTTAGGTTAGGTTTAGATTTTAGGTTTAGATTTTAGGTTTAGATTTGGGGTTAGGTTTAGATTTTAGGTTTAGATTTGGGGTTAGGTTTAGATTTGGGGTTAGGTTTAGATTTGGGGTTAGGTTTAGATTTTAGGTTCAGATTTGGGGTTAGGTTTAGATTTTAGGTTTAGATTTGGGGTTAGGTTTAGATTTGGGGTTAGGTTTAGATTTTAGGTTTAGATTTGGGGTTAGGTTTAGATTTTAGGTTTAGATTTACGGTTAGGTTTAGATTTTAGGTTTAGATTTGGGGTTAGGTTTAGATTTGGGGTTAGTTTTAGATTTTAGGTTTAGATTTGGGGTTAGGTTTAGATTTTAGGTTAGGTTTAGATTTTAGGTTTAGATTTTAGGTTTAGATTTGGGGTTAGGTTTAGATTTGGGGTTAGGTTTAGATTTTAGGCTTAGATTTGGGGTTAGGTTTAGATTTTAGGTTTAGATTTGGGGTTAGGTTTAGATTTGGGGTTAGGTTTAGATTTTAGGTTCAGATTTGGGGTTAGGTTTAGATTTTAGGTTTAGATTTGGGGTTAGGTTTAGTTTTGGGGTTAGGTTTAGATTTTAGGTTTAGATTTGGGGTTAGGTTTAGATTTTAGGTTTAGATTTACGGTTAGGTTTAGATTTTAGGTTTAGATTTGGGGTTAGGTTTAGATTTGGGGTTAGGTTTACATTTTAGGTTTAGATTTGGGGTTAGGTTTAGATTTTAGGTTTAGATTTGGGGTTAGGTTTAGATTTGGGGTTAGGTTTAGATTTTTGGTTTAGATTTGGGGTTAGGTTTAGATTTTAGGTTTAGATTTGGGGTTAGGTTTAGATTTGGGGTTAGGTTTAGATTTTCGGTTTAGATTTGGGGTTAGGTTTAGATTTTAGGTTTAGATTTGGGGTTAGATTTGGGGTTAGGTTTAGATTTGGGATTAGGTTTAGATTTTGGGTTAGGTTTAGATTTTAGGTTTAGATTTGGGGTTAGGTTTAGATTTGGGGTTAGGTTTAGATTTTAGGTTTAGACTTGGGGTTAGATTTGGGGTTAGGTTTAGATTTGGGGTTAGGTTTAGATTTGAGGTTTAGATTTGGGGTTAGGTTTAGATTTGGGGTTAGGTTTAGATTTTAGGTTTAGATTTGGGGTTAGGTTTAGATTTTAGGTTTAGATTTGGAGTTAGGTTTAGATTTTAGGTTAGGTTTAGATTTTAGGTTTAGATTTTAGGTTTAAATTTCGGGTTAGGTTTAGATTTTAGGTTTAGATTTGGGGTTAGGTTTAGATTTTAGGTTTAGATTTGGGGTTAGGTTTAGATTTGGTGTTAGGTTTATGTTTTAGGTTTAGATTTGGGGTTAGGTTTAGATTTTAGGTTTAGATTTGGGGTTAGGTTTAGATTTTAGGTTTAGCTTTGGGGTTAGGTTTAGATTTGGGGTTAGGTTTAGATTTTAGGTTTACATTTGGGGTTAGGTTTAGATTTGGGGTTAGGTTTAGATTTTAGGTTTAGATTTGGGGTTAGGTTTAGATTTTAGGTTAGGTTTAGATTTTAGGTTTAGATTTTCGGTTTAGATTTGGGGTTAGGTTTAGATTTTCGGTTTAGATTTGGGGTTAGGTTTAGATTTTCGGTTTAGATTTGGAGTTAGGTTTAGATTTGGGGTTAGGTTTAGATTTTAGGTTTAGATTTGGGGTTAGGTTTAGATTTTAGGTTTAGATTTCGGGTTAGGTTTATATTTTAGGTTTAGATTTGGGGTTAGGTTTAGATTTGGGGTTAGGTTTAGATTTTAGGTTTAGATTTGGGGTTAGGTTTAGATTTTAGGTTAGGTTTAGATTTTAGGTTTAGATTTTAGGTTTAGATTTGGGATTAGGTTTAGATTTTAGGTTTAGATTTGGGGTTAGGTTTAGATTTGGGGTTAGGTTTAGATTTTAGTTTGAGATTTGGGGTTAGGTTTAGATTTGGGGTTAGGTTTAGATTTTAGGTTTAGATTTGGGGTTAGGTTTAGATTTGGGGTTAGGTTTACATTTGGGGTTAGGTTTAGATTTTAGGTTTAGATTTGGGGTTAGGTTTAGATTTGGGGTTAGGTTTAGATTTTAGGTTTAGATTTGGGGTTAGGTTTAGATTTTAGGTTTAGATTTGGGGTTAGATTTGGGGTTAGGTTTAGATTTGGGATTAGGTTTAGATTTGATGTTAGGTTTAGATTTTAGGTTTAGATTTGGGGTTAGGTTTAGATTTGGGGTTTAGATTTGGGGTTAGGTTTAGATTTTAGGTTTAGATTTGGGGTTAGGTTTAGATTTCGGGTTAGGTTTAGATTTTAGGTTTAGATTTGGGGTTAGGTTTAGATTTTAGCTTTAGATTTGGGGTTAGATTTGGGGTTAGGTTTAGATTTGGGGTTAGGTTTACATTTTAGGTTTAGATTTGGGGTTAGGTTTAGATTTTAGGTTTAGATTTGGGGTTAGATTTGGGGTTAGGTTTAGATTTGGGGTTAGGTTTAGATTTGGGGTTAGGTTTAGATTTTAGGTTTAGATTTGGGGTTAGGTTTAGATTTTAGGTTTAGATTTGGGGTTAGATTTGGGGTTAGGTTTAGATTTGGGATTAGGTTTAGATTTTAGGTTTAGATTTGGGGTTAGGTTTAGATTTTAGGTTTAGATTTGGGGTTAGATTTGGGGTTAGGTTTAGATTTGGGGTTAGGTTTAGATTTGGGGTTAGGTTTAGATTTTAGGTTTAGATTTGGGGTTAGGTTTAGATTTTAGGTTTAGGTTTGGGGTTAGGTTTAGATTTTAGGTTTAGATTTGGGGTTAGGTTTAGATTTTAGGTTTAGATTTTAGGTTTAGATTTGGGGTTAGGTTTAGATTTTAGGTTTAGATTTGGGGTTAGATTTGGGGTTAGGTTTAGATTTGGGATTAGGTTTAGATTTTGGGTTAGGTTTAGATTTTAGGTTTAGATTTGGGGTTAGGTTTAGATTTGGGGTTAGGTTTAGATTTTAGGTTTAGACTTGGGGTTAGATTTGGGGTTAGGTTTAGATTTGGGGTTAGGTTTAGATTTTAGGTTTAGATTTGGGGTTAGGTTTAGATTTGGGGTTAGGTTTAGATTTTAGGTTTAGATTTGGGGTTAGGTTTAGATTTTAGGTTTAGATTTGGAGTTAGGTTTAGATTTTAGGTTAGGTTTAGATTTTAGGTTTAGATTTTAGGTTTAGATTTCGGGTTAGGTTTAGATTTTAGGTTTAGATTTGGGGTTAGGTTTAGATTTTATGTTTAGATTTGGGGTTAGGTTTATATTTGGGGTTAGGTTTATGTTTTAGGTTTAGATTTGGGGTTAGGTTTAGATTTTAGGTTTAGATTTGGGGTTAGGTTTAGATTTTAGGTTTAGCTTTGGGGTTAGGTTTAGATTTGGGGTTAGGTTTAGATTTTAGGTTTACATTTGGGGTTAGGTTTAGATTTGGGGTTAGGTTTAGATTTTAGGTTTAGATTTTCGGTTTAGATTTGGGGTTAGGTTTAGATTTTCGGTTTAGATTTGGGGTTAGGTTTAGATTTTCGGTTTAGATTTGGAGTTAGGTTTAGATTTGGGGTTAGGTTTAGATTTTCGGTTTAGATTTGGGGTTAGGTTTAGATTTTCGGTTTAGATTTGGGGTTAGGTTTAGATTTTCGGTTTAGATTTGGAGTTAGGTTTAGATTTGGGGTTAGGTTTAGATTTTAGGTTTAGATTTGGGGTTAGGTTTAGATTTTAGGTTTAGATTTCGGGTTAGGTTTATATTTTAGGTTTAGATTTGGGGTTAGGTTTAGATTTGGGGTTAGGTTTAGATTTTAGGTTTAGATTTGGGGTTAGGTTTAGATTTTAGGTTAGGTTTAGATTTTAGGTTTAGATTTTAGGTTTAGATTTGGGGTTAGGTTTAGATTTTAGGTTTAGATTTGGGGTTAGGTTTAGATTTTAGGTTTAGATTTGGGGTTAGATTTGGGGTTAGGTTTAGATTTGGGGTTAGGTTTAGATTTTAGGTTTAGATTTGGGGTTAGGTTTAGATTTTAGGTTTAGATTTGGGGTTAGATTTGGGGTTAGGTTTAGATTTGGGGTTAGGTTTAGATTTTAGGTTTAGATTTGGGGTTAGGTTTAGATTTTAGGTTTAGAGTTGGGGTTAGATTTGGGGTTAGGTTTAGATTTGGGGTTAGGTTTAGATTTGGGGTTAGGTTTAGATTTTAGGTTTAGATTTGGGGTTAGGTTTAGATTTTAGGTTTAGGTTTGGGGTTAGGTTTAGATTTTAGGTTTAGATTTGGGGTTAGGTTTAGATTTTAGGTTTAGATTTTAGGTTTAGATTTGGGGTTAGGTTTAGATTTTAGGTTTAGATTTGGGGTTAGGTTTAGATTTGGGGTTAGGTTTAGATTTTAGGTTTAGATTTGGGGTTAGGTTTAGATTTTAGGTTTAGATTTGGGGTTAGGTTTAGATTTTAGGTTTAGATTTGGAGTTAGGTTTAGATTTTAGGTTAGGTTTAGATTTTAGGTTTAGATTTTAGGTTTAGGTTTCGGGTTAGGTTTAGATTTTAGGTTTAGATTTGGGGTTAGGTTTAGATTTTAGGTTTAGATTTGGGGTTAGGTTTAGATTTTAGGTTTAGCTTTGGGGTTAGGTTTAGATTTTAGCTTTAGATTTGGGGTTAGGTTTAGATTTTAGGTTTAGATTTGGGGTTAGGTTTAGATTTGGGGTTAGGTTTAGATTTTAGGTTTAGATTTGGGGTTAGGTTTAGATTTTAGGTTTAGATTTGGGGTTAGGTTTAGATTTGGGGTTAGGTTTAGATTTTAGGTTTAGATTTGGGGTTAGGTTTAGATTTTAGGTTAGGTTTAGATTTTAGGTTTAGATTTTGGTTTAGATTTGGGGTTAGGTTTAGATTTTAGGTTTAGATTTGGGGTTAGTTTTAGATTTTAGGTTTAGATTTGGGGTTAGGTTTAGATTTTAGGTTTAGATTTGGGGTTAGGTTTAGATTTGGGGTTAGGTTTAGATTTGAGGTTTAGATTTGGGGTTAGGTTTAGATTTGCGGTTAGGTTTAGATTTTAGGTTTAGATTTGGGGTTAGGTTTAGATTTGGGGTTAGGTTTACATTTGGGGTTAGGTTTAGATTTTAGGTTTAGATTTGGGGTTAGGTTTAGATTTTAGGTTTAGATTTGGGGTTATGTTTAGATTTTAGGTTAGGTTTAGATTTTAGGTTTAGATTTTCGGTTTAGATTTGGGGTTAGGTTTAGATTTTCGGTTTAGATTTGGGGTTAGGTTTAGATTTGGGGTTAGGTTTAGATTTTAGGTTTATATTTGGGGTTGGGTTTAGATTTTCGGTTTAGATTTGGGGTTAGGTTTAGATTTGGGGTTAGGTTTAGATTTTAGGTTTAGATTTGGGGTTGGGTTTAGATTTTAGGTTTAGATTTGGGGTTAGGTTTAGATTTTAGGTTTAGATTTCGGGTTAGGTTTTTATTTTAGGTTTAGATTTGGGGTTAGGTTTAGATTTGGGGTTAGGTTTAGATTTTAGGTTTAGATTTGGGGTTAGGTTTAGATTTGGGGTTAGGTTTACATTTGGGGTTAGGTTTAGATTTTAGGTTTAGATTTGGGGTTAGGTTTAGATTTTAGGTTTAGATTTGGGGTTATGTTTAGATTTTAGGTTAGGTTTAGATTTTAGGTTTAGATTTTCGGTTTAGATTTGGGGTTAGGTTTAGATTTTCGGTTTAGATTTGGGGTTAGGTTTAGATTTGGGGTTAGGTTTAGATTTTAGGTTTATATTTGGGGTTGGGTTTAGATTTTCGGTTTAGATTTGGGGTTAGGTTTAGATTTGGGGTTAGGTTTAGATTTTAGGTTTAGATTTGGGGTTGGGTTTAGATTTTAGGTTTAGATTTGGGGTTAGGTTTAGATTTTAGGTTTAGATTTCGGGTTAGGTTTATATTTTAGGTTTAGATTTGGGGTTAGGTTTAGATTTGGGGTTAGGTTTAGATTTTAGGTTTAGATTTGGGGTTAGGTTTAGATTTTAGGTTAGGTTTAGATTTTAGGTTTAGATTTTAGGTTTAGATTTGGGGTTAGGTTTAGATTTTCGGTTTAGATTTGGGGTTAGGTTTAGATTTTCGGTTTAGATTTGGGGTTAGGTTTAGATTTGGGGTTAGGTTTAGATTTTAGGTTTAGATTTGGGGTTAGGTTTAGATTTTAGGTTTAGATTTGGGGTTAGGTTTAGATTTGGGGTTAGGTTTAGATTTTAGTTTTAGATTTGGGGTTAGGTTTAGATTTGGGGTTAGGTTTAGATTTTAGGTTTAGATTTGGGGTTAGGTTTAGATTTGGGGTTAGGTTTAGATTTTAGGTTTAGATTTGGGGTTAGGTTTAGATTTTAGGTTTAGATTTGGGGTTAGGTTTAGATTTGGGGTTAGGTTTAGATTTTAGGTTTAGATTTGGGGTTAGGTTTAGATTTTAGGTTTAGATTTGGGGTTAGATTTGGGGTTAGGTTTAGATTTGGGGTTAGGTTTAGATTTGGGGTTAGGTTTAGATTTTAGGTTTAGATTTGGGGTTAGGTTTAGATTTTAGGTTTAGATTTGGGGTTAGGTTTAGATTTTAGGTTTAGGTTTGGGGTTAGGTTTAGATTTTAGGTTTAGATTTGGGGTTAGGTTTAGATTTTAGGTTTAGATTTTAGGTTTAGATTTGGGGTTAGGTTTAGATTTTAGGTTTAGATTTGGGGTTAGGTTTAGATTTTAGGTTTAGATTTGGGTTTAGATTTGGGGTTAGGTTTAGATTTGGGGTTAGGTTTAGATTTGGTGTTAGGTTTAGATTTTAGGTTTAGATTTGGGGTTAGGTTTAGATTTGGGGTTTAGATTTGGGGTTAGGTTTAGATTTTAGGTTTAGATTTGGGGTTAGGTTTAGATTTTAGGTTTAGATTTGGGGTTAGGTTGAGATTTCGGGTTAGGTTTAGATTTTAGGTTTAGATTTGGGGTTAGGTTTAGATTTTAGGTTTAGATTTGGGGTTAGATTTGGGGTTAGGTTTAGATTTGGGGTTAGGTTTAGATTTTAGGTTTAGATTTGGGGTTAGGTTTAGATTTTAGGTTTAGATTTGGGGTTAGATTTGGGGTTAGGTTTAGATTTGGGATTAGGTTTAGATTTGGGGTTAGGTTTAGATTTTAGGTTTAGATTTGGGGTTAGGTTTAGATTTTAGGTTTAGGTTTGGGGTTAGGTTTACATTTTAGGTTTAGATTTGGGGTTAGGTTTAGATTTTAGGTTTAGATTTTAGGTTTAGATTTGGGGTTAGGTTTAGATTTTAGGTTTAGATTTGGGGTTAGGTTTAGATTTTAGGTTTAGATTTGGGGTTAGGTTTAGATTTGGGGTTAGGTTTAGATTTTAGTTTGAGATTTGGGGTTAGGTTTAGATTTGGGGTTAGGTTTAGATTTTAGGTTTAGATTTGGGGTTAGGTTTAGATTTTAGGTTTAGATTTGGGGTTAGGTTTAGATTTGGGGTTAGGTTTAGATTTTAGGTTTAGATTTGGGGTTAGGTTTAGATTTGGGGTTAGGTTTAGATTTTAGGTTTAGATTTGGGGTTAGGTTTAGATTTTAGGTTTAGATTTGGGGTTAGGTTTAGATTTGGGGTTAGGTTTAGATTTTAGGTTTAGATTTGGGGTTAGGTTTAGATTTTAGGTTTAGATTTGGGGTTAGATTTGGGGTTAGGTTTAGATTTGGGGTTAGGTTTAGATTTTAGGTTTAGATTTGGGGTTAGATTTGGGGTTAGGTTTAGATTTGGGGTTAGGTTTAGATTTGGGGTTAGGTTTAGATTTTAGGTTTAGATTTGGGGTTAGGTTTAGATTTTAGGTTTAGATTTGGGGTTAGGTTTAGATTTTAGGTTTAGGTTTGGGGTTAGGTTTAGATTTTAGGTTTAGATTTGGGGTTAGGTTTAGATTTTAGGTTTAGATTTTAGGTTTAGATTTGGGGTTAGGTTTAGATTTTAGGTTTAGATTTGGGGTTAGGTTTAGATTTTAGGTTTAGATTTGGGTTTAGATTTGGGGTTAGGTTTAGATTTGGGGTTAGGTTTAGATTTGGTGTTAGGTTTAGATTTTAGGTTTAGATTTGGGGTTAGGTTTAGATTTGGGGTTTAGATTTGGGGTTAGGTTGAGATTTCGGGTTAGGTTTAGATTTTAGGTTTAGATTTGGGGTTAGGTTTAGATTTTAGGTTTAGATTTGGGGTTAGATTTGGGGTTAGGTTTAGATTTGGGGTTAGGTTTAGATTTTAGGTTTAGATTTGGGGTTAGGTTTAGATTTTAGGTTTAGATTTGGGGTTAGATTTGGGGTTAGGTTTAGATTTGGGATTAGGTTTAGATTTGGGGTTAGGTTTAGATTTTAGGTTTAGATTTGGGGTTAGGTTTAGATTTTAGGTTTAGGTTTGGGGTTAGGTTTACATTTTAGGTTTAGATTTGGGGTTAGGTTTAGATTTTAGGTTTAGATTTTAGGTTTAGATTTGGGGTTAGGTTTAGATTTTAGGTTTAGATTTGGGGTTAGGTTTAGATTTTAGGTTTAGATTTGGGGTTAGGTTTAGATTTGGGGTTAGGTTTAGATTTTAGTTTGAGATTTGGGGTTAGGTTTAGATTTGGGGTTAGGTTTAGATTTTAGGTTTAGATTTGGGGTTAGGTTTAGATTTGGGGTTAGGTTTACATTTGGGGTTAGGTTTAGATTTTAGGTTTAGATTTGGGGTTAGGTTTAGATTTTAGGTTTAGATTTGGGGTTAGGTTTAGATTTCGGGTTAGGTTTAGATTTTAGGTTTAGATTTGGGGTTAGGTTTAGATTTTAGGTTTAGATTTGGGGTTAGATTTGGGGTTAGGTTTAGATTTGGGGTTAGGTTTAGATTTTAGGTTTAGATTTGGGGTTAGATTTGGGGTTAGGTTTAGATTTGGGTTTAGGTTTAGATTTGGGGTTAGGTTTAGATTTTAGGTTTAGATTTGGGGTTAGGTTTAGATTTTAGGTTTAGGTTTGGGGTTAGGTTTAGATTTTAGGTTTAGATTTGGGGTTAGGTTTAGATTTTAGGTTTAGATTTTAGGTTTAGATTTGGGGTTAGGTTTAGATTTTAGGTTTAGATTTGGGGTTAGGTTTAGATTTTAGGTTTAGATTTGGGGTTAGATTTGGGGTTAGGTTTAGATTTTAGGTTTAGATTTGGGGTTAGGTTGAGATTTCGGGTTAGGTTTAGATTTTAGGTTTAGATTTGGGGTTAGGTTTAGATTTTAGGTTTAGATTTGGGGTTAGATTTGGGGTTAGGTTTAGATTTGGGGTTAGGTTTAGATTTTAGGTTTAGATTTGGGGTTAGGTTTAGATTTTAGGTTTAGATTTGGGGTTAGATTTGGGGTTAGGTTTAGATTTGGGGTTAGGTTTAGATTTGGGGTTAGGTTTAGATTTGGGGTTAGGTTTAGATTTTAGGTTTAGGTTTGGGGTTAGGTTTACATTTTAGGTTTAGATTTGGGGTTAGGTTTAGATTTTAGGTTTAGATTTTAGGTTTAGATTTGGGGTTAGGTTTACATTTTAGGTTTAGATTTGGGGTTAGGTTTAGATTTTAGGTTTAGATTTGGGGTTAGGTTTACATTTTAGGTTTAGATTTGGGGTTAGGTTTAGATTTTAGGTTTAGATTTGGGGTTAGGTTTAGATTTTAGGTTTAGATTTGGGGTTAGGTTTAGATTTGGGGTTAGGTTTAGATTTTAGGTTTAGATTTGGGGTTAGGTTTAGATTTTAGGTTTAGATTTGGGGTTAGATTTGGGGTTAGGTTTAGATTTGGGGTTAGGTTTAGATTTTAGGTTTAGATTTGGGGTTAGATTTGGGGTTAGGTTTAGATTTGGGGTTAGGTTTAGATTTGGGGTTAGGTTTAGATTTTAGGTTTAGATTTGGGGTTAGGTTTAGATTTTAGGTTTAGATTTGGGGTTAGGTTTAGATTTTAGGTTTAGGTTTGGGGTTAGGTTTAGATTTTAGGTTTAGATTTGGGGTTAGGTTTAGATTTTAGGTTTAGATTTTAGGTTTAGATTTGGGGTTAGGTTTAGATTTTAGGTTTAGATTTGGGGTTAGGTTTAGATTTTAGGTTTAGATTTGGGTTTAGATTTGGGGTTAGGTTTAGATTTGGGATTAGGTTTAGATTTGGTGTTAGGTTTAGATTTTAGGTTTAGATTTGGGGTTAGGTTTAGATTTGGGGTTGAGATTTCGGGTTAGGTTTAGATTTTAGGTTTAGATTTGGGGTTAGGTTTAGATTTTAGGTTTAGATTTGGGGTTAGATTTGGGGTTAGGTTTAGATTTGGGGTTAGGTTTAGATTTTAGGTTTAGATTTGGGGTTAGGTTTAGATTTTAGGTTTAGATTTGGGGTTAGATTTGGGGTTAGGTTTAGATTTGGGGTTAGGTTTAGATTTGGGGTTAGGTTTAGATTTTAGGTTTAGATTTGGGGTTAGGTTTAGATTTTAGGTTTAGGTTTGGGGTTAGGTTTACATTTTAGGTTTAGATTTGGGGTTAGGTTTAGATTTTAGGTTTAGATTTTAGGTTTAGATTTGGGGTTAGGTTTAGATTTTAGGTTTAGATTTGGGGTTAGGTTTAGATTTTAGGTTTAGATTTGGGGTTAGGTTTAGATTTGGGGTTAGGTTTAGATTTTAGTTTGAGATTTGGGGTTAGGTTTAGATTTGGGGTTAGGTTTAGATTTTAGGTTTAGATTTGGGGTTAGGTTTAGATTTGGGGTTAGGTTTACATTTGGGGTTAGGTTTAGATTTTAGGTTTAGATTTGGGGTTAGGTTTAGATTTTAGGTTTAGATTTGTGATTAGGTTTAGATTTGGGGTTAGGTTTAGATTTTAGGTTTAGATTTGGGGTTAGGTTTAGATTTTAGGTTTAGATTTGGGGTTAGGTTTGGGGTTAGGTTTAGATTTGGGGTTAGGTTTAGATTTGGTGTTAGGTTTAGATTTTAGGTTTAGATTTGGGGTTAGGTTTAGATTTGGGGTTTAGATTTGGGGTTAGGTTTAGATTTTAGGTTTAGATTTGGGGTTAGGTTTAGATTTTAGGTTTAGATTTGGGGTTAGGTTTAGATTTCGGGTTAGGTTTAGATTTTAGGTTTAGATTTGGGGTTAGGTTTAGATTTTAGGTTTAGATTTGGGGTTAGATTTGGGGTTAGGTTTAGATTTGGGGTTAGGTTTAGATTTTAGGTTTAGATTTGGGGTTAGATTTGGGGTTAGGTTTAGATTTGTGTTTAGGTTTAGATTTGGGGTTAGGTTTAGATTTTAGGTTTAGATTTGGGGTTAGGTTTAGATTTTAGGTTTAGGTTTGGGGTTAGGTTTAGATTTTAGGTTTAGATTTGGGGTTAGGTTTAGATTTTAGGTTTAGATTTTAGGTTTACATTTGGGGTTAGGTTTAGATTTTAGGTTTAGATTTGGGGTTAGGTTTAGATTTTAGGTTTAGATTTGGGGTTAGATTTGGGGTTAGGTTTAGATTTGGGGTTAGGTTTAGATTTGGTGTTAGGTTTAGATTTTAGGTTTAGATTTGGGGTTAGGTTTAGATTTGGGGTTTAGATTTGGGGTTAGGTTTAGATTTTAGGTTTAGATTTGAGGTTAGGTTTAGATTTTAGGTTTAGATTTGGGGTTAGGTTGAGATTTCGGGTTAGGTTTAGATTTTAGGTTTAGATTTGGGGTTAGGTTTAGATTTTAGGTTTAGATTTGGGGTTAGATTTGGGGTTAGGTTTAGATTTGGGGTTAGGTTTAGATTTTAGGTTTAGATTTGGGGTTATGTTTAGATTTTAGGTTTAGATTTGGGGTTAGATTTGGGGTTAGGTTTAGATATGGTGTTAGGTTTAGATTTGGGGTTAGGTTTAGATTTGGGGTTAGGTTTAGATTTTAGGTTTAGGCTTGGGGTTAGGTTTACATTTTAGGTTTAGATTTGGGGTTAGGTTTAGATTTTAGGTTTAGATTTTAGGTTTAGATTTGGGGTTAGGTTTACATTTTAGGTTTAGATTTGGGGTTAGGTTTAGATTTTAGGTTTAGATTTGGGGTTAGGTTTACATGTTAGGTTTAGATTTGGGGTTAGGTTTAGATTTTAGGTTTAGATTTTAGGTTTAGATTTGGGGTTAGGTTTAGATTTTAGGTTTAGATTTGGGGTTAGGTTTAGATTTTAGGTTTAGATTTGGGGTTAGGTTTAGATTTGGGATTAGGTTTAGATTTTAGGTTTAGATTTGGGGTTAGGTTTAGATTTTAGGTTTAGATTTGGAGTTAGGTTTAGATTTTAGGTTAGGTTTAGATTTTAGGTTTAGATTTTAGGTTTAGGTTTCGGGTTAGGTTTAGATTTTAGGTTTAGATTTGGGGTTAGGTTTAGATTTTAGGTTTAGATTTGGGGTTAGGTTTATATTTGGGGTTAGGTTTAGATTTTAGGTTTAGATTTGGGGTTAGGTTTAGATTTTAGGTTTAGATTTGGGGTTAGGTTTAGATTTTAGGTTTAGATTTGGGGTTAGGTTTAGATTTTAGGTTTAGATTTGGGGTTAGGTTTAGATTTGGGGTTAGGTTTAGATTTTAGTTTGAGATTTGGGGTTAGGTTTACATTTGGGGTTAGGTTTAGATTTTAGGTTTAGATTTGGGGTTAGGTTTAGATTTTAGGTTTAGATTTGGGGTTAGATTTAGATTTGGGGTTAGGTTTAGATTTTAGGTTTAGATTTGGGGTTAGGTTTAGATTTGGGGTTTAGATTTGGGGTTAGGTTTAGATTTTAGGTTTAGATTTGGGGTTAGGTTTAGATTTTAGGTTTAGATTTGGGGTTAGGTTTAGATTTCGGGTTAGGTTTAGATTTTAGGTTTAGATTTGGGGTTAGGTTTAGATTTTAGGTTTAGATTTGGGGTTAGATTTGGGGTTAGGTTTAGATTTGGGGTTAGGTTTAGATTTTAGGTTTAGATTTGGGGTTAGATTTGGGGTTAGGTTTAGATTTGTGTTTAGGTTTAGATTTGGGGTTAGGTTTAGATTTTAGGTTTAGATTTGGGGTTAGGTTTAGATTTTAGGTTTAGGTTTGGGGTTAGGTTTAGATTTTAGGTTTAGATTTGGGGTTAGGTTTAGATTTTAGGTTTAGATTTTAGGTTTAGATTTGGGGTTAGGTTTAGATTTTAGGTTTAGATTTGGGGTTAGGTTTAGATTTTAGGTTTAGATTTGGGGTTAGATTTGGGGTTAGGTTTAGATTTGGGGTTAGGTTTAGATTTGGTGTTAGGTTTAGATTTTAGGTTTAGATTTGGGGTTAGGTTTAGATTTGGGGTTTAGATTTGGGGTTAGGTTTAGATTTTAGGTTTAGATTTGAGGTTAGGTTTAGATTTTAGGTTTAGATTTGGGGTTAGGTTGAGATTTCGGGTTAGGTTTAGATTTTAGGTTTAGATTTGGGGTTAGGTTTAGATTTTAGGTTTAGATTTGGGGTTAGATTTGGGGTTAGGTTTAGATTTGGGGTTAGGTTTAGATTTTAGGTTTAGATTTGGGGTTAGGTTTAGATTTTAGGTTTAGATTTGGGGTTAGATTTGGGGTTAGGTTTAGATTTGGGGTTAGGTTTAGATTTGGGGTTAGGTTTAGATTTTAGGTTTAGATTTGGGGTTAGGTTTAGATTTTAGGTTTAGGTTTGGGGTTAGGTTTACATTTTAGGTTTAGATTTGGGGTTAGGTTTAGATTTTAGGTTTAGATTTTAGGTTTAGATTTGGGGTTAGGTTTAGATTTTAGGTTTAGATTTGGGGTTAGGTTTAGATTTTAGGTTTAGATTTGGGGTTAGGTTTAGATTTGGGGTTAGGTTTAGATTTTAGTTTGAGATTTGGGGTTAGGTTTAGATTTGGGGTTAGGTTTAGATTTTAGGTTTAGATTTGGGGTTAGGTTTAGATTTGGGGTTAGGTTTACATTTGGGGTTGGGTTTAGATTTTAGGTTTAGATTTGGGGTTAGGTTTAGATTTTAGGTTTAGATTTGTGATTAGGTTTAGATTTGGGGTTAGGTTTAGATTTTAGGTTTAGATTTGGGGTTAGGTTTAGATTTTAGGTTTAGATTTGGGGTTAGGTTTGGGGTTAGGTTTAGATTTGGGGTTAGGTTTAGATTTGGTGTTAGGTTTAGATTTTAGGTTTAGATTTGGGGTTAGGTTTAGATTTGGGGTTTAGATTTGGGGTTAGGTTTAGATTTTAGGTTTAGATTTGGGGTTAGGTTTAGATTTTAGGTTTAGATTTGGGGTTAGGTTTAGATTTCGGGTTAGGTTTAGATTTTAGGTTTAGATTTGGGGTTAGGTTTAGATTTTAGGTTTAGATTTGGGGTTAGATTTGGGGTTAGGTTTAGATTTGGGGTTAGGTTTAGATTTTAGGTTTAGATTTGGGGTTAGATTTGGGGTTAGGTTTAGATTTGTGTTTAGGTTTAGATTTGGGGTTAGGTTTAGATTTTAGGTTTAGATTTGGGGTTAGGTTTAGATTTTAGGTTTAGGTTTGGGGTTAGGTTTAGATTTTAGGTTTAGATTTGGGGTTAGGTTTAGATTTTAGGTTTAGATTTTAGGTTTACATTTGGGGTTAGGTTTAGATTTTAGGTTTAGATTTGGGGTTAGGTTTAGATTTTAGGTTTAGATTTGGGGTTAGATTTGGGGTTAGGTTTAGATTTGGGGTTAGGTTTAGATTTGGTGTTAGGTTTAGATTTTAGGTTTAGATTTGGGGTTAGGTTTAGATTTGGGGTTTAGATTTGGGGTTAGGTTTAGATTTTAGGTTTAGATTTGAGGTTAGGTTTAGATTTTAGGTTTAGATTTGGGGTTAGGTTGAGATTTCGGGTTAGGTTTAGATTTTAGGTTTAGATTTGGGGTTAGGTTTAGATTTTAGGTTTAGATTTGGGGTTAGATTTGGGGTTAGGTTTAGATTTGGGGTTAGGTTTAGATTTTAGGTTTAGATTTGGGGTTATGTTTAGATTTTAGGTTTAGATTTGGGGTTAGATTTGGGGTTAGGTTTAGATATGGGGTTAGGTTTAGATTTGGGGTTAGGTTTAGATTTGGGGTTAGGTTTAGATTTTAGGTTTAGGCTTGGGGTTAGGTTTACATTTTAGGTTTAGATTTGGGGTTAGGTTTAGATTTTAGGTTTAGATTTTAGGTTTAGATTTGGGGTTAGGTTTACATTTTAGGTTTAGATTTGGGGTTAGGTTTAGATTTTAGGTTTAGATTTGGGGTTAGGTTTACATGTTAGGTTTAGATTTGGGGTTAGGTTTAGATTTTAGGTTTAGATTTTAGGTTTAGATTTGGGGTTAGGTTTAGATTTTAGGTTTAGATTTGGGGTTAGGTTTAGATTTTAGGTTTAGATTTGGGGTTAGGTTTAGATTTGGGATTAGGTTTAGATTTTAGGTTTAGATTTGGGGTTAGGTTTAGATTTTAGGTTTAGATTTGGAGTTAGGTTTAGATTTTAGGTTAGGTTTAGATTTTAGGTTTAGATTTTAGGTTTAGGTTTCGGGTTAGGTTTAGATTTTAGGTTTAGATTTGGGGTTAGGTTTAGATTTTAGGTTTAGATTTGGGGTTAGGTTTATATTTGGGGTTAGGTTTAGATTTTAGGTTTAGATTTGGGGTTAGGTTTAGATTTTAGGTTTAGATTTGGGGTTAGGTTTAGATTTTAGGTTTAGATTTGGGGTTAGGTTTAGATTTTAGGTTTAGATTTGGGGTTAGGTTTAGATTTGGGGTTAGGTTTAGATTTTAGTTTGAGATTTGGGGTTAGGTTTACATTTGGGGTTAGGTTTAGATTTTAGGTTTAGATTTGGGGTTAGGTTTAGATTTTAGGTTTAGATTTGGGGTTAGATTTAGATTTGGGGTTAGGTTTAGATTTTAGGTTTAGATTTGGGGTTAGGTTTAGATTTGGGGTTTAGATTTGGGGTTAGGTTTAGATTTTAGGTTTAGATTTGGGGTTAGGTTTAGATTTTAGGTTTAGATTTGGGGTTAGGTTTAGATTTCGGGTTAGGTTTAGATTTTAGGTTTAGATTTGGGGTTAGGTTTAGATTTTAGGTTTAGATTTGGGGTTAGATTTGGGGTTAGGTTTAGATTTGGGGTTAGGTTTAGATTTTAGGTTTAGATTTGGGGTTAGATTTGGGGTTAGGTTTAGATTTGTGTTTAGGTTTAGATTTGGGGTTAGGTTTAGATTTTAGGTTTAGATTTGGGGTTAGGTTTAGATTTTAGGTTTAGGTTTGGGGTTAGGTTTAGATTTTAGGTTTAGATTTGGGGTTAGGTTTAGATTTTAGGTTTAGATTTTAGGTTTAGATTTGGGGTTAGGTTTAGATTTTAGGTTTAGATTTGGGGTTAGGTTTAGATTTTAGGTTTAGATTTGGGGTTAGATTTGGGGTTAGGTTTAGATTTGGGGTTAGGTTTAGATTTGGTGTTAGGTTTAGATTTTAGGTTTAGATTTGGGGTTAGGTTTAGATTTGGGGTTTAGATTTGGGGTTAGGTTTAGATTTTAGGTTTAGATTTGAGGTTAGGTTTAGATTTTAGGTTTAGATTTGGGGTTAGGTTGAGATTTCGGGTTAGGTTTAGATTTTAGGTTTAGATTTGGGGTTAGGTTTAGATTTTAGGTTTAGATTTGGGGTTAGATTTGGGGTTAGGTTTAGATTTGGGGTTAGGTTTAGATTTTAGGTTTAGATTTGGGGTTATGTTTAGATTTTAGGTTTAGATTTGGGGTTAGATTTGGGGTTAGGTTTAGATTTGGGGTTAGGTTTAGATTTGGGGTTAGGTTTAGATTTGGGGTTAGGTTTAGATTTTAGGTTTAGGCTTGGGGTTAGGTTTACATTTTAGGTTTAGATTTGGGGTTAGGTTTAGATTTTAGGTTTAGATTTTAGGTTTAGATTTGGGGTTAGGTTTACATTTTAGGTTTAGATTTGGGGTTAGGTTTAGATTTTAGGTTTAGATTTGGGGTTAGGTTTACATTTTAGGTTTAGATTTGGGGTTAGGTTTAGATTTTAGGTTTAGATTTTAGGTTTAGATTTGGGGTTAGGTTTAGATTTTAGGTTTAGATTTGGGGTTAGGTTTAGATTTTAGGTTTAGATTTGGGGTTAGGTTTAGATTTGGGATTAGGTTTAGATTTTAGGTTTAGATTTGGGGTTAGGTTTAGATTTTAGGTTTAGATTTGGAGTTAGGTTTAGATTTTAGGTTAGGTTTAGATTTTAGGTTTAGATTTTAGGTTTAGGTTTCGGGTTAGGTTTAGATTTTAGGTTTAGATTTGGGGTTAGGTTTAGATTTTAGGTTTAGATTTGGGGTTAGGTTTAGATTTGGGGTTAGGTTTAGGTTTTAGGTTTATATTTGGGGTTAGGTTTAGATTTTAGGTTTAGATTTGGGGTTAGGTTTATATTTGGGGTTAGGTTTAGATTTTAGGTTTAGATTTGGGGTTAGGTTTAGATTTTAGGTTTAGATTTGGGGTTAGGTTTAGATTTTAGGTTTAGATTTGGGGTTAGGTTTAGATTTTAGGTTTAGATTTGGGGTTAGGTTTAGATTTTAGGTTTAGATTTGGGGTTAGGTTTAGATTTTAGGTTTAGATTTGGGGTTAGGTTTAGATTTGGGGTTAGGTTTAGATTTTAGTTTGAGATTTGGGGTTAGGTTTACATTTGGGGTTAGGTTTAGATTTTAGGTTTAGATTTGGGGTTAGGTTTAGATTTTAGGTTTAGATTTGGGGTTAGATTTAGATTTGGGGTTAGGTTTAGATTTTAGGTTTAGATTTGGGGTTAGGTTTACATTTTAGGTTAGGTTTAGATTTTAGGTTTAGATTTTCGGTTTAGATTTGGGGTTAGGTTTAGATTTTCGGTTTAGATTTGGGGTTAGGTTTAGATTTTCGGTTTAGATTTGGGGTTAGGTTTAGATTTGGGGTTAGGTTTAGATTTGGGGTTAGGTTTAGATTTTAGGTTTAGATTTGGGGTTGGGTTTAGATTTTAGGTTTAGATTTGGGGTTAGGTTTAGATTTTAGGTTTAGATTTCGGGTTAGGTTTATATTTTAGGTTTAGATTTGGGGTTAGGTTTAGATTTGGGGTTAGGTTTAGATTTTAGGTTTAGATTTGGGGTTAGGTTTAGATTTTAGGTTAGGTTTAGATTTTAGGTTTAGATTTTAGGTTTAGATTTGGGGTTAGATTTAGATTTTCGGTTTAGATTTGGTGTTAGGTTTAGATTTTCGGTTTAGATTTGGGGTTAGGTTTAGATTTGGGGTTAGGTTTAGATTTTAGGTTTAGATTTGGGGTTAGGTTTAGATTTTAGGTTTAGATTTGGGGTTAGGTTTATATTTGGGGTTAAGTTTAGATTTTAGGTTTAGATTTGGGGTTAGGTTTAGATTTGGGGTTAGGTTTAGATTTTAGGTTTAGATTTGGGGTTAGGTTTAGATTTTAGGTTTAGATTTGGGGTTAGGTTTAGATTTGGGGTTAGGTTTAGATTTTAGGTTTAGATTTGCGGTTAGGTTTAGATTTTAGGTTTAGATTTGGGGTTAGGTTTAGATTTTAGGTTAGGTTTAGATTTTAGGTTTAGATTTTCGGTTTAGATTTGGGGTTAGGTTTAGATTTTCAGTTTAGATTTGGGGTTAGGTTTAGATTTTCGGTTTAGATTTGGGGTTAGGTTTAGATTTTAGGTTTAGATTTGGGGTTAGGTTTAGATTTTAGGTTTAGATTTGGGGTTCGGTTTAGATTTGGGGTTAGGTTTAGATTTTAGGTTTAGATTTGGGGTTAGATTTGGGGTTAGGTTTAGATTTGGGGTTAGGTTTAGATTTGGGGTTAGGTTTAGATTTTAGGTTTAGGCTTGGGGTTAGGTTTACATTTTAGGTTTAGATTTGGGGTTAGGTTTAGATTTTAGGTTTAGATTTTAGGTTTAGATTTGGGGTTAGGTTTACATTTTAGGTTTAGATTTGGGGTTAGGTTTAGATTTTAGGTTTAGATTTGGGGTTAGGTTTACATTTTAGGTTTAGATTTGGGGTTAGGTTTAGATTTTAGGTTTAGATTTTAGGTTTAGATTTGGGGTTAGGTTTAGATTTTAGGTTTAGATTTGGGGTTAGGTTTAGATTTGGGGTTAGGTTTAGATTTTAGGTTTAGATTTGGGGTTAGGTTTAGATTTTAGGTTTAGATTTGGGGTTAGGTTTAGATTTTAGGTTTAGATTTGGAGTTAGGTTTAGATTTTAGGTTAGGTTTAGATTTTAGGTTTAGATTTTAGGTTTAGGTTTCGGGTTAGGTTTAGATTTTAGGTTTAGATTTGGGGTTAGGTTTAGATTTTAGGTTTAGATTTGGGGTTAGGTTTAGATTTGGGGTTACGTTTAGATTTTAGGTTTATATTTGGGGTTAGGTTTAGATTTTAGGTTTAGATTTGGGGTTAGGTTTAGATTTGGGGTTAGGTTTAGATTTTAGGTTTAGATTTGGGGTTAGGTTTAGATTTGGGGTTAGGTTTAGATTTTAGGTTTAGATTTGGGGTTAGGTTTAGATTTTAGGTTTAGATTTGGGGTTAGGTTTAGATTTTAGGTTTAGATTTGGGGTTAGGTTTAGATTTGGGGTTAGGTTTAGATTTTAGTTTGAGATTTGGGGTTAGGTTTACATTTGGGGTTAGGTTTAGATTTTAGGTTTAGATTTGGGGTTAGGTTTAGATTTTAGGTTTAGATTTGGGGTTAGATTTAGATTTGGGGTTAGGTTTAGATTTTAGGTTTAGATTTGGGGTTAGGTTTACATTTTAGGTTAGGTTTAGATTTTAGGTTTAGATTTTCGGTTTAGATTTGGGGTTAGGTTTAGATTTTCGGTTTAGATTTGGGGTTAGGTTTAGATTTTCGGTTTAGATTTGGGGTTAGGTTTAGATTTGGGGTTAGGTTTAGATTTGGGGTTAGGTTTAGATTTTAGGTTTAGATTTGGGGTTGGGTTTAGATTTTAGGTTTAGATTTAGGGTTAGGTTTAGATTTTAGGTTTAGATTTGGGGTTAGGTTTAGATTTTCGGTTTAGATTTGGGGTTAGGTTTAGATTTTCGGTTTAGATTTGGGGTTAGGTTTAGATTTTAGGTTTAGATTTGGGGTTAGATTTAGATTTTAGGTTTAGATTTGGGGTTAGGTTTATATTTTCGGTTTAGATTTGGGGTTAGGTTTAGATTTGGGGTTAGGTTTAGATTTTAGGTTTAGATTTGGGGTTAGGTTTAGATTTTAGGTTTAGATTTGGGGTTAGGTTTATATTTGGGGTTAGGTTTAGATTTTAGGTTTAGATTTGGGTTTAGGTTTAGATTTTAGGTTTAGATTTGGGGTTAGGTTTAGATTTGGGGTTAGGTTTAGATTTTAGGTTTAGATTTGGGGTTAGGTTTAGATTTTAGGTTTAGATTTGGGGTTAGGTTTAGATTTGGGGTTAGGTTTAGATTTTAGGTTTAGATTTGGGGTTGGGTTTATATTTTAGGTTTTGATTTGGGGTTAGGTTTAGATTTTAGGTTTAGATTTGGGGTTAGATTTAGATTTTCGGTTTAGATTTGGGGTTAGGTTTAGATTTTCGGTTTAGATTTGGGGTTAGGTTTAGATTTGGGGTTAGGTTTAGATTTTAGGTTTAGATTTGGGGTTAGGTTTAGATTTTAGGTTTAGATTTGGGGTTAGGTTTATATTTGGGGTTAGGTTTAGATTTTAGGTTTAGATTTGGGGTTAGGTTTAGATTTTAGGTTTAGATTTGGGGTTAGGTTTAGATTTGGGGTTAGGTTTAGATTTTAGGTTTAGATTTGGGGTTAGGTTTAGATTTTAGGTTTAGATTTGGGGTTAGGTTTAGATTTTAGGTTAGTTTTAGATTTTAGGTTTAGATTTGCGGTTAGGTTTAGATTTTAGGTTTAGATTTGGGGTTAGGTTTAGATTTTAGGTTAGGTTTAGATTTTAGGTTTAGATTTTCGGTTTAGATTTGGGGTTAGGTTTAGATTTTCAGTTTAGATTTGGGGTTAGGTTTAGATTTTCGGTTTAGATTTGGGGTTAGGTTTAGATTTTAGGTTTAGATTTGGGGTTAGGTTTAGATTTTAGGTTTAGATTTGGGGTTCGGTTTAGATTTGAGGTTTAGATTTGGGGTTAGGTTTAGATTTGGGGTTAGGTTTAGATTTTAGGTTTAGATTTGGGGTTAGGTTTAGATTTTAGGTTAGGTTTAGATTTTAGGTTTAGATTTTAGGTTTAGATTTGGGGTTAGGTTTAGATTTTAGGTTTAGATTTGGGGTTAGGTTTAGATTTTCGGTTTAGATTTGGGGTTAGGTTTAGATTTGGGTTTAGGTTTAGATTTTAGGTTTATATTTGGGGTTAGGTTTAGATTTTAGGTTTAGATTTGGGGTTAGGTTTAGATTTGGGGTTAGGTTTAGATTTTAGGTTCAGATTTGGGGTTAGGTATAGATTTTAGGTTTAGATTTGGGGTTAGGTTTAGATTTGGGGTTAGGTTTAGATTTTAGGTTTAGATTTGGGGTTAGGTTTAGATTTTAGGTTAGGTTTAGATTTTCGGTTTAGATTTGGGGTTAGGTTTAGATTTTAGGTTTAGCTTTGGGGTTAGGATTAGATTTGGGGTTAGGTTTAGATTTTAGGTTTAGATTTGGGGTTAGGTTTATATTTTAGGTTAGGTTTAGATTTTAGGTTTAGATTTTCGGTTTAGATTCGGGGTTAGGTTTAGATTTTCAGTTTAGATTTGGGGTTAGGTTTAGATTTTCGGTTTAGATTTGGGGTTAGGTTTAGATTTTAGGTTTATATTTGGGGTTCGGTTTAGATTTGAGGTTTAGATTTGGGGTTAGGTTTAGGTTTGGGGTTAGGTTTAGATTTTAGGTTTAGATTTGGGGTTAGGTTTAGATTTTAGGTTTAGATTTGGGGTTAGGTTTAGATTTGGGGTTAGGTTTCGATTTTAGGTTCAGATTTGCGGTTAGGTTTAGATTTTAGGTTTAGATTTGGGGTTAGGTTTAGATTTGGGGTTAGGTTTAGATTTTAGGTTTAGATTTGGGGTTAGGTTTAGATTTTAGGTTAGGTTTAGATTTTAGGTTTAGATTTGGGGTTAGGTTTAGATTTTAGGTTTAGATTTGGGGTTAGGTTTAGATTTGGGGTTAGGTTTAGATTTTAGGTTTAGATTTGGGGTTAGGTTTAGATTTTAGGTTAGGTTTAGATTTTAGGTTTAGATTTTCGGTTTAGATTTGGGGTTAGGTTTAGATTTTCAGTTTAGATTTGGGGTTAGGTTTTGATTTTCGGTTTAGATTTGGGGTTAGGTTTAGATTTGGGGTTAGGTTTAGATTTGGGGTTAGGTTTAGATTTTAGGTTTAGATTTGGGGTTCGGTTTAGATTTGATGTTTAGATTTGGGGTTAGGTTTAGATTTGGGGTTAGGTTTAGATTTTAGGTTTAGATTTGGGGTTAGGTTTAGATTTTAGGTTAGGTTTAGATTTTAGGTTTAGATTTTAGGTTTAGATTTGGGGTTAGGTTTAGATTTTAGGTTTAGATTTGGGGTTACGTTTAGATTTTCGGTTTAGATTTGGGGTTAGGTTTAGATTTCAGGTTAAGATTTGGGGTTACGTTTAGATTTGGGGTTAGGTTTAGATTTTAGGTTTAGATTTGGGGTTAGGTTTAGATTTTAGGTTTAGATTTGGAGTTAGGTTTAGATTTTAGGTTAGGTTTAGATTTTAGGTTTAGATTTTAGGTTTAGATTTCGGGTTAGGTTTAGATTTTAGGTTTAGATTTGGGGTTAGGTTTAGATTTTAGGTTTAGATTTGGGGTTAGGTTTAGATTTGGGGTTAGGTTTATGTTTTAGGTTTAGATTTGGGGTTAGGTTTAGATTTTAGGTTTAGATTTGGGGTTAGGTTTAGATTTTAGGTTTAGATTTGGGGTTAGGTTTAGATTTTAGGTTTAGCTTTGGGGTTAGGTTTAGATTTGGGGTTAGGTTTAGATTTTAGGTTTACATTTGGGGTTACGTTTAGATTTGGGGTTAGGTTTAGATTTTAGGTTTAGATTTGGGGTTAGGTTTAGATTTTAGGTTACGTTTAGATTTTAGGTTTAGATTTTAGGTTTAGATTTGGGGTTAGGTTTAGATTTTAGGTTTAGATTTGGGGTTAGGTTTAGATTTTAGGTTAGGTTTAGATTTTAGGTTTAGATTTTAGGTTTAGATTTGGGGTTAGGTTTAGATTTTAGGTTTAGATTTGGGGTTAGGTTTAGATTTGGGGTTTAGATTTGGGGTTAGGTTTAGATTTTAGGTTTAGATTTGGGGTTAGGTTTAGATTTGGGGTTAGGTTTAGATTTTAGGTTTAGATTTGGGGTTAGGTTTAGATTTTAGGTTTAGATTTGGGGTTAGGTTTAGATTTGGGGTTAGGTTTAGATTTTAGGTTTAGATTTGGGGTTAGGTTTAGACTTTAGGTTTAGATTTGGGGTTAGGTTTAGATTTGGGGTTAGGTTTAGATTTTAGGTTTAGATTTGGGGTTAGGTTTAGATTTTCAGTTTAGATTTGGGGTTAGGTTTAGATTTTAGGTTTAGATTTGGGGTTAGGTTTAGATTTTAGGTTAGGTTTAGATTTTAGGTTTAGATTTTCGGTTTAGATTTGGGGTTAGGTTTAGATTTTCAGTTTAGATTTGGGGTTAGGTTTAGATTTTCGGTTTAGATTTGGGGTTAGGTTTAGATTTTAGGTTTAGATTTGGGGTTAGGTTTAGATTTTAGGTTTAGATTTGGGGTTCGGTTTAGATTTGAGGTTTAGATTTGGGGTTAGGTTTAGATTTGGGGTTAGGTTTAGATTTTAGGTTTAGATTTGGGGTTAGGTTTAGATTTTAGGTTAGGTTTAGATTTTAGGTTTAGATTTTAGGTTTAGATTTGGGGTTAGGTTTAGATTTTAGGTTTAGATTTGGGGTTAGGTTTAGATTTTCGGTTTAGATTTGGGGTTAGGTTCAGATTTGGGGTTAGGTATAGATTTTAGGTTTAGATTTGGGGTTAGGTTTAGATTTTAGGTTTAGATTTGGGGTTAGGTTTAGATTTTAGGTTAGGTTTAGATTTTAGGTTTAGATTTGGGGTTAGGTTTAGATTTTAGGTTTAGCTTGGGGTTAGGTTTAGATTTGGGGTTAGGTTTAGATTTTAGGTTTAGATTTGGGGTTAGGTTTATATTTTAGGTTAGGTTTAGATTTTAGGTTTAGATTTTCGGTTTAGATTTGGGGTTAGGTTTAGATTTTCAGTTTAGATTTGGGGTTAGGTTTAGATTTTCGGTTTAAATTTGGGGTTAGGTTTAGATTTTAGGTTTAGATTTGGGGTTCGGATTAGATTTGAGGTTTAGATTTGGGGTTAGGTTTAGATTTGGGGTTAGGTTTAGATTTTAGGTTTAGATTTGGGGTTAGGTTTATATTTTAGGTTTAGATTTGGGGTTAGGTTTAGATTTGAGGTTAGGTTTAGATTTTAGGTTCAGATTTGGGGTTAGGTTTAGATTTTAGGTTTAGATTTGGGGTTAGGTTTAGATTTGGGGTTAGGTTTAGATTTTAGGTTTAGATTTGGGGTTAGGTTTAGATTTTAGGTTAGGTTTAGATTTTAGGTTTAGATTTGGGGTTAGGTTTAGATTTTAGGTTTAGATTTGGGGTTAGGTTTAGATTTGGGGTTAGGTTTAGATTTAGGTTTTGATTTGGGGTTAGGTTTAGATTTTAGGTTTAGATTTGGGGTTAGGTTTAGATTTTAGGTTAGGTTTAGATTTTAGGTTTAGATTTTCGGTTTAGATTTGGGGTTAGGTTTAGATTTTCAGTTTAGCTTTGGGGTTAGGTTTAGATTTGGGGTTAGGTTTAGATTTGGGGTTAGGTTTAGATTTTAGGTTTAGATTTGGGGTTAGGTTTAGGCTTTAGGTTTAGATTTGGGGTTAGGTTTAGATTTTCGGTTTAGATTTGGGGTTAGGTTTAGATTTTAGGTTTAGATTTGGGGTTAGGTTTAGATTTTAGGTTTAGATTTGGGGTTAGATTTGGGGTTAGGTTTAGATTTGGGGTTAGGTTTAGATTTGGGGTTAGGTTTAGATTTTCAGTTTAGCTTTGGGGTTAGGTTTAGATTTGGGGTTAGGTTTAGATTTTAGGTTTAGATTTGGGGTTATATTTGGGGTTAGGTTTAGATTTGGGGTTAGGTTTAGATTTGGGGTTAGGTTTAGATTTTAGGTTTAGATTTGGGGTTAGGTTTAGATTTTCGGTTTAGATTTGGGGTTAGGTTTAGATTTGGGGTTAGGTTTAGATTTTAGGTTTAGATTTGGGGTTAGGTTTAGATTTTAGGTTTAGATTTGGGGTTAGGTTTAGATTTTAGGTTTAGATTTGGGGTTAGGTTTAGATTTGGGGTTAGGTTTAGATTTTAGGTTTAGATTCGGGGTTAGGTTTAGATTTGTGGTTAGGTTTAGATTTGGGGTTAGGTTTAGATTTTAGGTTTAGATTCGGGGTTAGGTTTAGATTTTAGGTTTAGATTTGGGGTTAGGTTTAGATTTGGGGTTAGGTTTAGATTTTAGGTTTAGATTTGGGGTTAGATTTGGGGTTAGGTTTAGATTTGGGGTTAGGTTTAGATTTGGGATTAGGTTTAGATTTTAGGTTTAGATTTGGGGTTAGATTTGGGGTTAGGTTTAGATTTGGGGTTAGGTTTAGATTTGGGGTTAGGTTTAGATTTTAGGTTTAGACTTGGGGTTAGATTTGGGGTTAGGTTTAGATTTGGGGTTAGGTTTAGATTTTAGGTTTAGATTTGGGGTTAGGTTTAGATTTGGGGTTAGGTTTAGATTTTAGGTTTAGATTTGGGGTTAGGTTTAGATTTTAGGTTTAGATTTGGAGTTAGGTTTAGATTTTAGGTTAGGTTTAGATTTTAGGTTTATATTTTAGGTTTAGATTTCGGGTTAGGTTTAGATTTTAGGTTTAGATTTGGGGTTAGGTTTAGATTTTAGGTTTAGATTTGGGGTTAGGTTTAGATTTGGGGTTAGGTTTATGTTTTAGGTTTAGATTTGGGGTTAGGTTTAGATTTTAGATTTAGATTTGGGGTTAGGTTTAGATTTAAGGTTTAGATTTGGGGTTAGGTTTAGATTTTAGGTTTAGCTTTGGGGTTAGGTTTAGATTTGGGGTTAGGTTTAGATTTTAGGTTTAGATTTGGGGTTAGGTTTAGATTTTAGGTTAGGTTTAGATTTTAGGTTTAGATTTTAGGTTTAGATTTGGGGTTAGGTTTAGATTTTAGGTTTAGATTTGGGGTTAGGTTTAGATTTGGGGTTTAGATTTGGGGTTAGGTTTAGATTTTAGGTTTAGATTTGGGGTTAGGTTTAGATTTGGGGTTAGGTTTAGATTTTAGGTTTAGATTTGGGGTTAGGTTTAGATTTGGGGTTAGGTTTAGATTTTAGGTTTAGATTTGGGGTTAGGTTTAGATTTTAGGTTTAGATTTGGGGTTAGGTTTAGATTTTCGGTTTAGATTTGGGGTTAGGTTTAGATTTGGGGTTAGGTTTAGATTTTAGGTTTAGATTTGGGGTTAGGTTTAGATTTTAGGTTTAGATTTGGGGTTAGGTTTAGATTTTAGGTTAGGTATAGATTTTAGGTTTAGATTTTAGGTTTAGATTTGGGGTTAGGTTTATATTTGGGGTTAGGTTTAGATTTTAGGTTTAGATTTGGGTTTAGGTTTAGATTTTAGGTTTAGATTTGGGGTTAGGTTTAGATTTGGGGTTAGGTTTAGATTTTAGGTTTAGATTTGGGGTTAGGTTTAGATTTTAGGTTTAGATTTGGGGTTAGGTTTAGATTTGGGGTTAGGTTTAGATTTTAGGTTTAGATTTGGGGTTGGGTTTAGATTTTAGGTTTAGATTTGGGGTTAGGTTTAGATTTTAGGTTTAGATTTGGGGTTAGATTTAGATTTTCGGTTTAGATTTGGGGTTAGGTTTAGATTTTCGGTTTAGATTTGGGGTTAGGTTTAGATTTTAGGTTTAGATTTGGGGTTAGGTTTAGATTTTAGGTTTAGATTTGGGGTTAGGTTTAGATTTGGGGTTAGGTTTAGATTTTAGGTTTAGATTTGGGGTTGGGTTTATATTTTAGGTTTTGATTTGGGGTTAGGTTTAGATTTTAGGTTTAGATTTGGGGTTAGATTTAGATTTTCGGTTTAGATTTGGGGTTAGGTTTAGATTTTCGGTTTAGATTTGGGGTTAGGTTTAGATTTGGGGTTAGGTTTAGATTTTAGGTTTAGATTTGGGGTTAGGTTTAGATTTTAGGTTTAGATTTGGGGTTAGGTTTATATTTGGGGTTAGGTTTAGATTTTAGGTTTAGATTTGGGGTTAGGTTTAGATTTTAGGTTTAGATTTGGGGTTAGGTTTAGATTTGGGGTTAGGTTTAGATTTTAGGTTTAGATTTGGGGTTAGGTTTAGATTTTAGGTTTAGATTTGGGGTTAGGTTTAGATTTTAGGTTAGTTTTAGATTTTAGGTTTAGATTTGCGGTTAGGTTTAGATTTTAGGTTTAGATTTGGGGTTAGGTTTAGATTTTAGGTTAGGTTTAGATTTTAGGTTTAGATTTTCGGTTTAGATTTGGGGTTAGGTTTAGATTTTCAGTTTAGATTTGGGGTTAGGTTTAGATTTTCGGTTTAGATTTGGGGTTAGGTTTAGATTTTAGGTTTAGATTTGGGGTTAGGTTTAGATTTTAGGTTTAGATTTGGGGTTCGGTTTAGATTTGAGGTTTAGATTTGGGGTTAGGTTTAGATTTGGGGTTAGGTTTAGATTTTAGGTTTAGATTTGGGGTTAGGTTTAGATTTTAGGTTAGGTTTAGATTTTAGGTTTAGATTTTAGGTTTAGATTTGGGGTTAGGTTTAGATTTTAGGTTTAGATTTGGGGTTAGGTTTAGATTTTCGGTTTAGATTTGGGGTTAGGTTTAGATTTGGGTTTAGGTTTAGATTTTAGGTTTATATTTGGGGTTAGGTTTAGATTTTAGGTTTAGATTTGGGGTTAGGTTTAGATTTGGGGTTAGGTTTAGATTTTAGGTTCAGATTTGGGGTTAGGTATAGATTTTAGGTTTAGATTTGGGGTTAGGTTTAGATTTGGGGTTAGGTTTAGATTTTAGGTTTAGATTTGGGGTTAGGTTTAGATTTTAGGTTAGGTTTAGATTTTCGGTTTAGATTTGGGGTTAGGTTTAGATTTTAGGTTTAGCTTTGGGGTTAGGATTAGATTTGGGGTTAGGTTTAGATTTTAGGTTTAGATTTGGGGTTAGGTTTATATTTTAGGTTAGGTTTAGATTTTAGGTTTAGATTTTCGGTTTAGATTCGGGGTTAGGTTTAGATTTTCAGTTTAGATTTGGGGTTAGGTTTAGATTTTCGGTTTAGATTTGGGGTTAGGTTTAGATTTTAGGTTTATATTTGGGGTTCGGTTTAGATTTGAGGTTTAGATTTGGGGTTAGGTTTAGGTTTGGGGTTAGGTTTAGATTTTAGGTTTAGATTTGGGGTTAGGTTTAGATTTTAGGTTTAGATTTGGGGTTAGGTTTAGATTTGGGGTTAGGTTTCGATTTTAGGTTCAGATTTGCGGTTAGGTTTAGATTTTAGGTTTAGATTTGGGGTTAGGTTTAGATTTGGGGTTAGGTTTAGATTTTAGGTTTAGATTTGGGGTTAGGTTTAGATTTTAGGTTAGGTTTAGATTTTAGGTTTAGATTTGGGGTTAGGTTTAGATTTTAGGTTTAGATTTGGGGTTAGGTTTAGATTTGGGGTTAGGTTTAGATTTTAGGTTTAGATTTGGGGTTAGGTTTAGATTTTAGGTTAGGTTTAGATTTTAGGTTTAGATTTTCGGTTTAGATTTGGGGTTAGGTTTAGATTTTCAGTTTAGATTTGGGGTTAGGTTTTGATTTTCGGTTTAGATTTGGGGTTAGGTTTAGATTTGGGGTTAGGTTTAGATTTGGGGTTAGGTTTAGATTTTAGGTTTAGATTTGGGGTTCGGTTTAGATTTGATGTTTAGATTTGGGGTTAGGTTTAGATTTGGGGTTAGGTTTAGATTTTAGGTTTAGATTTGGGGTTAGGTTTAGATTTTAGGTTAGGTTTAGATTTTAGGTTTAGATTTTAGGTTTAGATTTGGGGTTAGGTTTAGATTTTAGGTTTAGATTTGGGGTTACGTTTAGATTTTCGGTTTAGATTTGGGGTTAGGTTTAGATTTCAGGTTAAGATTTGGGGTTACGTTTAGATTTGGGGTTAGGTTTAGATTTTAGGTTTAGATTTGGGGTTAGGTTTAGATTTTAGGTTTAGATTTGGAGTTAGGTTTAGATTTTAGGTTAGGTTTAGATTTTAGGTTTAGATTTTAGGTTTAGATTTCGGGTTAGGTTTAGATTTTAGGTTTAGATTTGGGGTTAGGTTTAGATTTTAGGTTTAGATTTGGGGTTAGGTTTAGATTTGGGGTTAGGTTTATGTTTTAGGTTTAGATTTGGGGTTAGGTTTAGATTTTAGGTTTAGATTTGGGGTTAGGTTTAGATTTTAGGTTTAGATTTGGGGTTAGGTTTAGATTTTAGGTTTAGCTTTGGGGTTAGGTTTAGATTTGGGGTTAGGTTTAGATTTTAGGTTTACATTTGGGGTTACGTTTAGATTTGGGGTTAGGTTTAGATTTTAGGTTTAGATTTGGGGTTAGGTTTAGATTTTAGGTTACGTTTAGATTTTAGGTTTAGATTTTAGGTTTAGATTTGGGGTTAGGTTTAGATTTTAGGTTTAGATTTGGGGTTAGGTTTAGATTTTAGGTTAGGTTTAGATTTTAGGTTTAGATTTTAGGTTTAGATTTGGGGTTAGGTTTAGATTTTAGGTTTAGATTTGGGGTTAGGTTTAGATTTGGGGTTTAGATTTGGGGTTAGGTTTAGATTTTAGGTTTAGATTTGGGGTTAGGTTTAGATTTGGGGTTAGGTTTAGATTTTAGGTTTAGATTTGGGGTTAGGTTTAGATTTTAGGTTTAGATTTGGGGTTAGGTTTAGATTTGGGGTTAGGTTTAGATTTTAGGTTTAGATTTGGGGTTAGGTTTAGACTTTAGGTTTAGATTTGGGGTTAGGTTTAGATTTGGGGTTAGGTTTAGATTTTAGGTTTAGATTTGGGGTTAGGTTTAGATTTTCAGTTTAGATTTGGGGTTAGGTTTAGATTTTAGGTTTAGATTTGGGGTTAGGTTTAGATTTTAGGTTAGGTTTAGATTTTAGGTTTAGATTTTCGGTTTAGATTTGGGGTTAGGTTTAGATTTTCAGTTTAGATTTGGGGTTAGGTTTAGATTTTCGGTTTAGATTTGGGGTTAGGTTTAGATTTTAGGTTTAGATTTGGGGTTAGGTTTAGATTTTAGGTTTAGATTTGGGGTTCGGTTTAGATTTGAGGTTTAGATTTGGGGTTAGGTTTAGATTTGGGGTTAGGTTTAGATTTTAGGTTTAGATTTGGGGTTAGGTTTAGATTTTAGGTTAGGTTTAGATTTTAGGTTTAGATTTTAGGTTTAGATTTGGGGTTAGGTTTAGATTTTAGGTTTAGATTTGGGGTTAGGTTTAGATTTTCGGTTTAGATTTGGGGTTAGGTTCAGATTTGGGGTTAGGTATAGATTTTAGGTTTAGATTTGGGGTTAGGTTTAGATTTTAGGTTTAGATTTGGGGTTAGGTTTAGATTTTAGGTTAGGTTTAGATTTTAGGTTTAGATTTGGGGTTAGGTTTAGATTTTAGGTTTAGCTTGGGGTTAGGTTTAGATTTGGGGTTAGGTTTAGATTTTAGGTTTAGATTTGGGGTTAGGTTTATATTTTAGGTTAGGTTTAGATTTTAGGTTTAGATTTTCGGTTTAGATTTGGGGTTAGGTTTAGATTTTCAGTTTAGATTTGGGGTTAGGTTTAGATTTTCGGTTTAAATTTGGGGTTAGGTTTAGATTTTAGGTTTAGATTTGGGGTTCGGATTAGATTTGAGGTTTAGATTTGGGGTTAGGTTTAGATTTGGGGTTAGGTTTAGATTTTAGGTTTAGATTTGGGGTTAGGTTTATATTTTAGGTTTAGATTTGGGGTTAGGTTTAGATTTGGGGTTAGGTTTAGATTTTAGGTTCAGATTTGGGGTTAGGTTTAGATTTTAGGTTTAGATTTGGGGTTAGGTTTAGATTTGGGGTTAGGTTTAGATTTTAGGTTTAGATTTGGGGTTAGGTTTAGATTTTAGGTTAGGTTTAGATTTTAGGTTTAGATTTGGGGTTAGGTTTAGATTTTAGGTTTAGATTTGGGGTTAGGTTTAGATTTGGGGTTAGGTTTAGATTTAGGTTTTGATTTGGGGTTAGGTTTAGATTTTAGGTTTAGATTTGGGGTTAGGTTTAGATTTTAGGTTAGGTTTAGATTTTAGGTTTAGATTTTCGGTTTAGATTTGGGGTTAGGTTTAGATTTTCAGTTTAGCTTTGGGGTTAGGTTTAGATTTGGGGTTAGGTTTAGATTTGGGGTTAGGTTTAGATTTTAGGTTTAGATTTGGGGTTAGGTTTAGGCTTTAGGTTTAGATTTGGGGTTAGGTTTAGATTTTCGGTTTAGATTTGGGGTTAGGTTTAGATTTTAGGTTTAGATTTGGGGTTAGGTTTAGATTTTAGGTTTAGATTTGGGGTTAGATTTGGGGTTAGGTTTAGATTTGGGGTTAGGTTTAGATTTGGGGTTAGGTTTAGATTTTCAGTTTAGCTTTGGGGTTAGGTTTAGATTTGGGGTTAGGTTTAGATTTTAGGTTTAGATTTGGGGTTATATTTGGGGTTAGGTTTAGATTTGGGGTTAGGTTTAGATTTGGGGTTAGGTTTAGATTTTAGGTTTAGATTTGGGGTTAGGTTTAGATTTTCGGTTTAGATTTGGGGTTAGGTTTAGATTTGGGGTTAGGTTTAGATATTAGGTTTAGATTTGGGGTTAGGTTTAGATTTTAGGTTTAGATTTGGGGTTAGGTTTAGATTTTAGGTTTAGATTTGGGGTTAGGTTTAGATTTGGGGTTAGGTTTAGATTTTAGGTTTAGATTCGGGGTTAGGTTTAGATTTTAGGTTTAGATTTGGGGTTAGGTTTAGATTTTAGGTTTAGATTTGGGGTTAGATTTGGGGTTAGGTTTAGATTTGGGGTTAGGTTTAGATTTGGGATTAGGTTTAGATTTTAGGTTTAGATTTGGGGTTAGATTTGGGGTTAGGTTTAGATTTGGGGTTAGGTTTAGATTTGGGGTTAGGTTTAGATTTTAGGTTTAGACTTGGGGTTAGATTTGGGGTTAGGTTTAGATTTGGGGTTAGGTTTAGATTTTAGGTTTAGATTTGGGGTTAGGTTTAGATTTGGGGTTAGGTTTAGATTTTAGGTTTAGATTTGGGGTTAGGTTTAGATTTTAGGTTTAGATTTGGAGTTAGGTTTAGATTTTAGGTTAGGTTTAGATTTTAGGTTTATATTTTAGGTTTAGATTTCGGGTTAGGTTTAGATTTTAGGTTTAGATTTGGGGTTAGGTTTAGATTTTAGGTTTAGATTTGGGGTTAGGTTTAGATTTGGGGTTAGGTTTATGTTTTAGGTTTAGATTTGGGGTTAGGTTTAGATTTTAGATTTAGATTTGGGGTTAGGTTTAGATTTAAGGTTTAGATTTGGGGTTAGGTTTAGATTTTAGGTTTAGCTTTGGGGTTAGGTTTAGATTTGGGGTTAGGTTTAGATTTTAGGTTTAGATTTGGGGTTAGGTTTAGATTTTAGGTTAGGTTTAGATTTTAGGTTTAGATTTTAGGTTTAGATTTGGGGTTAGGTTTAGATTTTAGGTTTAGATTTGGGGTTAGGTTTAGATTTGGGGTTTAGATTTGGGGTTAGGTTTAGATTTTAGGTTTAGATTTGGGGTTAGGTTTAGATTTGGGGTTAGGTTTAGATTTTAGGTTTAGATTTGGGGTTAGGTTTAGATTTGGGGTTAGGTTTAGATTTTAGGTTTAGATTTGGGGTTAGGTTTAGATTTTAGGTTTAGATTTGGGGTTAGGTTTAGATTTTCGGTTTAGATTTGGGGTTAGGTTTAGATTTGGGGTTAGGTTTAGATTTGGGGTTAGGTTTAGATTTTAGGTTTAGATTTGGGGTTAGGTTTAGATTTTAGGTTTAGATTTGGGGTTAGGTTTAGATTTTAGGTTAGGTATAGATTTTAGGTTTAGATTTTAGGTTTAGATTTGGGGTTAGGTTTATATTTGGGGTTAGGTTTAGATTTTAGGTTTAGATTTGGGTTTAGGTTTAGATTTTAGGTTTAGATTTGGGGTTAGGTTTAGATTTGGGGTTAGGTTTAGATTTTAGGTTTAGATTTGGGGTTAGGTTTAGATTTTAGGTTTAGATTTGGGGTTAGGTTTAGATTTGGGGTTAGGTTTAGATTTTAGGTTTAGATTTGGGGTTGGGTTTAGATTTTAGGTTTAGATTTGGGGTTAGGTTTAGATTTTAGGTTTAGATTTGGGGTTAGATTTAGATTTTCGGTTTAGATTTGGGGTTAGGTTTAGATTTTCGGTTTAGATTTGGGGTTAGGTTTAGATTTTAGGTTTAGATTTGGGGTTAGGTTTAGATTTTAGGTTTAGATTTGGGGTTAGGTTTAGATTTGGGGTTAGGTTTAGATTTTAGGTTTAGATTTGGGGTTAGGTTTAGATTTTAGGTTTAGATTTGGGGTTAGGTTTAGATTTGGGGTTAGGTTTAGATTTTAGGTTTAGATTTGGGGTTAGGTTTAGATTTTAGGTTTAGATTTGGGGTTAGGTTTAGATTTTAGGTTAGGTTTAGATTTTAGGTTTAGATTTGCGGTTAGGTTTAGATTTTAGGTTTAGATTTGGGGTTAGGTTTAGATTTTAGGTTAGGTTTAGATTTTAGATTTAGATTTTCGGTTTAGATTTGGGGTTAGGTTTAGATTTTCAGTTTAGATTTGGGGTTAGGTTTAGATTTTCGGTTTAGATTTGGGGTTAGGTTTAGATTTTAGGTTTAGATTTGGGGTTAGGTTTAGATTTTAGGTTTAGATTTGGGGTTCGGTTTAGATTTGAGGTTTAGATTTGGGGTTAGGTTTAGATTTGGGGTTAGGTTTAGATTTTAGGTTTAGATTTGGGGTTAGGTTTAGATTTTAGGTTAGGTTTAGATTTTAGGTTTAGATTTTAGGTTTAGATTTGGGGTTAGGTTTAGATTTTAGGTTTAGATTTGGGGTTAGGTTTAGATTTTCGGTTTAGATTTGGGGTTAGGTTTAGATTTGGGTTTAGGTTTAGATTTTAGGTTTATATTTGGGGTTAGGTTTAGATTTTAGGTTTAGATTTGGGGTTAGGTTTAGATTTGGGGTTAGGTTTAGATTTTAGGTTCAGATTTGGGGTTAGGTATAGATTTTAGGTTTAGATTTGGGGTTAGGTTTAGATTTGGGGTTAGGTTTAGATTTTAGGTTTAGATTTGGGGTTAGGTTTAGATTTTAGGTTAGGTTTAGATTTTAGGTTTAGATTTGGGGTTAGGTTTAGATTTTAGGTTTAGCTTTGGGGTTAGGTTTAGATTTGGGGTTAGGTTTAGATTTTAGGTTTAGATTTGGGGTTAGGTTTATATTTTAGGTTAGGTTTAGATTTTAGGTTTAGATTTTCGGTTTAGATTCGGGGTTAGGTTTAGATTTTCAGTTTAGATTTGGGGTTAGGTTTAGATTTTCGGTTTAGATTTGGGGTTAGGTTTAGATTTTAGGTTTAGATTTGGGGTTCGGTTTAGATTTGAGGTTTAGATTTGGGGTTAGGTTTAGGTTTGGGGTTAGGTTTAGATTTTAGGTTTAGATTTGGGGTTAGGTTTAGATTTTAGGTTTAGATTTGGGGTTAGGTTTAGATTTTAGGTTCAGATTTGCGGTTAGGTTTAGATTTTAGGTTTAGATTTGGGGTTAGGTTTAGATTTGGGGTTAGGTTTAGATTTTCGGTTTAGATTTGGGGTTAGGTTTAGATTTTAGGTTAGGTTTAGATTTTAGGTTTAGATTTGGGGTTAGGTTTAGATTTTAGGTTTAGATTTGGGGTTAGGTTTAGATTTGGGGTTAGGTTTAGATTTTAGGTTTAGATTTGGGGTTAGGTTTAGATTTTAGGTTAGGTTTAGATTTTAGGTTTAGATTTTCGGTTTAGATTTGGGGTTAGGTTTAGATTTTCAGTTTAGATTTGGGGTTAGGTTTTGATTTTCGGTTTAGATTTGGGGTTAGGTTTAGATTTGGGGTTAGGTTTAGATTTTAGGTTTAGATTTGGGGTTAGGTTTAGATTTTAGGTTTAGATTTGGGGTTCGGTTTAGATTTGATGTTTAGATTTGGGGTTAGGTTTAGATTTGGGGTTAGGTTTAGATTTTAGGTTTAGATTTGGGGTTAGGTTTAGATTTTAGGTTAGGTTTAGATTTTAGGTTTAGATTTTAGGTTTAGATTTGGGGTTAGGTTTAGATTTTAGGTTTAGATTTGGGGTTAGGTTTAGATTTTCGGTTTAGATTTGGGGTTAGGTTTAGATTTTAGGTTTAGATTTGGGGTTAGGTTTAGATTTTAGGTTAGGTTTAGATTTTAGGTTTAGATTTTAGGTTTAGATTTGGGGTTAGGTTTAGATTTTAGGTTTAGATTTGGGGTTAGGTTTAGATTTTCGGTTTAGATTTGGGGTTAGGTTTAGATTTTAGGTTTAGATTTGGGGTTAGGTTTAGATTTGGGGTTAAGTTTAGATTTTAGGTTTAGATTTGGGGTTAGGTTTAGATTTTAGGTTTAGATTTGGAGTTAGGTTTAGATTTTAGGTTAGGTTTAGATTTTAGGTTTAGATTTTAGGTTTAGATTTCGGGTTAGGTTTAGATTTTAGGTTTAGATTTGGGGTTAGGTTTAGATTTTAGGTTTAGATTTGGGGTTAGGTTTAGATTTGGGGTTAGGTTTATGTTTTAGGTTTAGATTTGGGGTTAGGTTTAGATTTTAGGTTTAGATTTGGGGTTAGGTTTAGATTTTAGGTTTAGCTTTGGGGTTAGGTTTAGATTTGGGGTTAGGTTTAGATTTTAGGTTTACATTTGGGGTTACGTTTAGATTTGGGGTTAGGTTTAGATTTTAGGTTTAGATTTGGGGTTAGGTTTAGATTTTAGGTTAGGTTTAGATTTTAGGTTTAGATTTTAGGTTTAGATTTGGGGTTAGGTTTAGATTTTAGGTTTAGATTTGGGGTTAGGTTTAGATTTTAGGTTAGGTTTAGATTTTAGGTTTAGATTTTAGGTTTAGATTTGGGGTTAGGTTTAGATTTTAGGTTTAGATTTGGGGTTAGGTTTAGATTTGGGGTTTAGATTTGGGGTTAGGTTTAGATTTTAGGTTTAGATTTGGGGTTAGGTTTAGATTTGGGGTTAGGTTTAGATTTTAGGTTTAGATTTGGGGTTAGGTTTAGATTTTAGGTTTAGATTTGGGGTTAGGTTTAGATTTGGGGTTAGGTTTAGATTTTAGGTTTAGATTTGGGGTTAGGTTTAGACTTTAGGTTTAGATTTGGGGTTAGGTTTAGATTTGGGGTTAGGTTTAGATTTTAGGTTTAGATTTGGGGTTAGGTTTAGATTTTCAGTTTAGATTTGGGGTTAGGTTTAGATTTTAGGTTTAGATTTGGGGTTAGGTTTAGATTTTAGGTTAGGTTTAGATTTTAGGTTTAGATTTTCGGTTTAGATTTGGGGTTAGGTTTAGATTTTCAGTTTAGATTTGGGGTTAGGTTTAGATTTTCGGTTTAGATTTGGGGTTAGGTTTAGATTTTAGGTTTAGATTTGGGGTTAGGTTTAGATTTTAGGTTTAGATTTGGGGTTCGGTTTAGATTTGAGGTTTAGATTTGGGGTTAGGTTTAGATTTGGGGTTAGGTTTAGATTTTAGGTTTAGATTTGGGGTTAGGTTTAGATTTTAGGTTAGGTTTAGATTTTAGGTTTAGATTTTAGGTTTAGATTTGGGGTTAGGTTTAGATTTTAGGTTTAGATTTGGGGTTAGGTTTAGATTTTCGGTTTAGATTTGGGGTTAGGTTCAGATTTGGGGTTAGGTATAGATTTTAGGTTTAGATTTGGGGTTAGGTTTAGATTTTAGGTTTAGATTTGGGGTTAGGTTTAGATTTTAGGTTAGGTTTAGATTTTAGGTTTAGATTTGGGGTTAGGTTTAGATTTTAGGTTTAGCTTGGGGTTAGGTTTAGATTTGGGGTTAGGTTTAGATTTTAGGTTTAGATTTGGGGTTAGGTTTATATTTTAGGTTAGGTTTAGATTTTAGGTTTAGATTTGGGGTTAGGTTTAGATTTGGGGTTAGGTTTATGTTTTAGGTTTAGATTTGGGGTTAGGTTTAGATTTTAGGTTTAGAGTTGGGGTTAGGTTTAGATTTTAGGTTAGGTATAGATTTTAGGTTTAGATTTTAGGTTTAGATTTGGGGTTAGGTTTATATTTGGGGTTAGGTTTAGATTTTAGGTTTAGATTTGGGTTTAGGTTTAGATTTTAGGTTTAGATTTGGGGTTAGGTTTAGATTTGGGGTTAGGTTTAGATTTTAGGTTTAGATTTGGGGTTAGGTTTAGATTTTAGGTTTAGATTTGGGGTTAGGTTTAGATTTGGGGTTAGGTTTAGATTTTAGGTTTAGATTTGGGGTTGGGTTTAGATTTTAGGTTTAGATTTGGGGTTAGGTTTAGATTTTAGGTTTAGATTTGGGGTTAGATTTAGATTTTCGGTTTAGATTTGGGGTTAGGTTTAGATTTTCGGTTTAGATTTGGGGTTAGGTTTAGATTTTAGGTTTAGATTTGGGGTTAGGTTTAGATTTTAGGTTTAGATTTGGGGTTAGGTTTAGATTTGGGGTTAGGTTTAGATTTTAGGTTTAGATTTGGGGTTAGGTTTAGATTTTAGGTTTAGATTTGGGGTTAGGTTTAGATTTGGGGTTAGGTTTAGATTTTAGGTTTAGATTTGGGGTTAGGTTTAGATTTTAGGTTTAGATTTGGGGTTAGGTTTAGATTTTAGGTTAGGTTTAGATTTTAGGTTTAGATTTGCGGTTAGGTTTAGATTTTAGGTTTAGATTTGGGGTTAGGTTTAGATTTTAGGTTAGGTTTAGATTTTAGGTTTAGATTTTCGGTTTAGATTTGGGGTTAGGTTTAGATTTTCAGTTTAGATTTGGGGTTAGGTTTAGATTTTCGGTTTAGATTTGGGGTTAGGTTTAGATTTTAGGTTTAGATTTGGGGTTAGGTTTAGATTTTAGGTTTAGATTTGGGGTTCGGTTTAGATTTGAGGTTTAGATTTGGGGTTAGGTTTAGATTTGGGGTTAGGTTTAGATTTTAGGTTTAGATTTGGGGTTAGGTTTAGATTTTAGGTTAGGTTTAGATTTTAGGTTTAGATTTTAGGTTTAGATTTGGGGTTAGGTTTAGATTTTAGGTTTAGATTTGGGGTTCGGTTTAGATTTGAGGTTTAGATTTGGGGTTAGGTTTAGATTTGGGGTTAGGTTTAGATTTTAGGTTTAGATTTGGGGTTAGGTTTAGATTTTAGGTTAGGTTTAGATTTTAGGTTTAGATTTTAGGTTTAGATTTGGGGTTAGGTTTAGATTTTAGGTTTAGATTTGGGGTTAGGTTTAGATTTTAGGTTAGGTTTAGATTTTAGGTTTAGATTTGGGGTTAGGTTTAGATTTTAGGTTTAGCTTGGGGTTAGGTTTAGATTTGGGGTTAGGTTTAGATTTTAGGTTTAGATTTGGGGTTAGGTTTATATTTTAGGTTAGGTTTAGATTTTAGGTTTAGATTTGGGGTTAGGTTTAGATTTGGGGTTAGGTTTATGTTTTAGGTTTAGATTTGGGGTTAGGTTTAGATTTTAGGTTTAGATTTGGGGTTAGGTTTAGATTTTAGGTTTAGATTTGGGGTTAGGTTTAGATTTTAGGTTTAGCTTTGGGGTTAGGTTTAGATTTGGGGTTAGGTTTAGATTTTAGGTTTACATTTGGGGTTACGTTTAGATTTGGGGTTAGGTTTAGATTTTAGGTTTAGATTTGGGGTTAGGTTTAGATTTTAGGTTAGGTTTAGATTTTAGGTTTAGATTTTAGGTTTAGATTTGGGGTTAGGTTTAGATTTTAGGTTTAGATTTGGGGTTAGGTTTAGATTTTAGGTTAGGTTTAGATTTTAGGTTTAGATTTTAGGTTTAGATTTGGGGTTAGGTTTAGATTTTAGGTTTAGATTTGGGGTTAGGTTTAGATTTGGGGTTTAGATTTGGGGTTAGGTTTAGATTTTAGGTTTAGATTTGGGGTTAGGTTTAGATTTGGGGTTAGGTTTAGATTTTAGGTTTAGATTTGGGGTTAGGTTTAGATTTTAGGTTTAGATTTGGGGTTAGGTTTAGATTTGGGGTTAGGTTTAGATTTTAGGTTTAGATTTGGGGTTAGGTTTAGACTTTAGGTTTAGATTTGGGGTTAGGTTTAGATTTGGGGTTAGGTTTAGATTTTAGGTTTAGATTTGGGGTTAGGTTTAGATTTTCAGTTTAGATTTGGGGTTAGGTTTAGATTTTAGGTTTAGATTTGGGGTTAGGTTTAGATTTTAGGTTAGGTTTAGATTTTAGGTTTAGATTTTCGGTTTAGATTTGGGGTTAGGTTTAGATTTTCAGTTTAGATTTGGGGTTAGGTTTAGATTTTCGGTTTAGATTTGGGGTTAGGTTTAGATTTTAGGTTTAGATTTGGGGTTAGGTTTAGATTTTAGGTTTAGATTTGGGGTTCGGTTTAGATTTGAGGTTTAGATTTGGGGTTAGGTTTAGATTTGGGGTTAGGTTTAGATTTTAGGTTTAGATTTGGGGTTAGGTTTAGATTTTAGGTTTAGATTTGGGGTTAGGTTTATATTTTAGGTTAGGTTTAGATTTTAGGTTTAGATTTGGGGTTAGGTTTAGATTTGGGGTTAGGTTTATGTTTTAGGTTTAGATTTGGGGTTAGGTTTAGATTTTAGGTTTAGATTTGGGGTTAGGTTTAGATTTTAGGTTAGGTATAGATTTTAGGTTTAGATTTTAGGTTTAGATTTGGGGTTAGGTTTATATTTGGGGTTAGGTTTAGATTTTAGGTTTAGATTTGGGTTTAGGTTTAGATTTTAGGTTTAGATTTGGGGTTAGGTTTATATTTTAGGTTTAGATTTGGGGTTAGGTTTAGATTTGGGGTTAGGTTTAGATTTTAGGTTCAGATTTGGGGTTAGGTTTAGATTTTAGGTTTAGATTTGGGGTTAGGTTTAGATTTGGGGTTAGGTTTAGATTTTAGGTTTAGATTTGGGGTTAGGTTTAGATTTTAGGTTAGGTTTAGATTTTAGGTTTAGATTTGGGGTTAGGTTTAGATTTTAGGTTTAGATTTGGGGTTAGGTTTAGATTTGGGGTTAGGTTTAGATTTAGGTTTTGATTTGGGGTTAGGTTTAGATTTTAGGTTTAGATTTGGGGTTAGGTTTAGATTTTAGGTTAGGTTTAGATTTTAGGTTTAGATTTTCGGTTTAGATTTGGGGTTAGGTTTAGATTTTCAGTTTAGCTTTGGGGTTAGGTTTAGATTTGGGGTTAGGTTTAGATTTGGGGTTAGGTTTAGATTTTAGGTTTAGATTTGGGGTTAGGTTTAGGCTTTAGGTTTAGATTTGGGGTTAGGTTTAGATTTTCGGTTTAGATTTGGGGTTAGGTTTAGATTTTAGGTTTAGATTTGGGGTTAGGTTTAGATTTTAGGTTTAGATTTGGGGTTAGATTTGGGGTTAGGTTTAGATTTGGGGTTAGGTTTAGATTTGGGGTTAGGTTTAGATTTTCAGTTTAGCTTTGGGGTTAGGTTTAGATTTGGGGTTAGGTTTAGATTTTAGGTTTAGATTTGGGGTTATATTTGGGGTTAGGTTTAGATTTGGGGTTAGGTTTAGATTTGGGGTTAGGTTTAGATTTTAGGTTTAGATTTCGGGTTAGGTTTAGATTTTAGGTTTAGATTTGGGGTTAGGTTTAGATTTTAGGTTTAGATTTGGGGTTAGGTTTAGATTTGGGGTTAGGTTTATGTTTTAGGTTTAGATTTGGGGTTAGGTTTAGATTTTAGGTTTAGATTTGGGGTTAGGTTTAGATTTTAGGTTTAGATTTGGGGTTAGGTTTAGATTTTAGGTTTAGCTTTGGGGTTAGGTTTAGATTTGGGGTTAGGTTTAGATTTTAGGTTTACATTTGGGGTTACGTTTAGATTTGGGGTTAGGTTTAGATTTTAGGTTTAGATTTGGGGTTAGGTTTAGATTTTAGGTTAGGTTTAGATTTTAGGTTTAGATTTTAGGTTTAGATTTGGGGTTAGGTTTAGATTTTAGGTTTAGATTTGGGGTTAGGTTTAGATTTTAGGTTAGGTTTAGATTTTAGGTTTAGATTTTAGGTTTAGATTTGGGGTTAGGTTTAGATTTTAGGTTTAGATTTGGGGTTAGGTTTAGATTTGGGGTTTAGATTTGGGGTTAGGTTTAGATTTTAGGTTTAGATTTGGGGTTAGGTTTAGATTTGGGGTTAGGTTTAGATTTTAGGTTTAGATTTGGGGTTAGGTTTAGATTTGGGGTTAGGTTTAGATTTTAGGTTTAGATTTGGGGTTAGGTTTAGACTTTAGGTTTAGATTTGGGGTTAGGTTTAGATTTGGGGTTAGGTTTAGATTTTAGGTTTAGATTTGGGGTTAGGTTTAGATTTTCAGTTTAGATTTGGGGTTAGGTTTAGATTTTAGGTTTAGATTTGGGGTTAGGTTTAGATTTTAGGTTAGGTTTAGATTTTAGGTTTAGATTTTCGGTTTAGATTTGGGGTTAGGTTTAGATTTTCAGTTTAGATTTGGGGTTAGGTTTAGATTTTCGGTTTAGATTTGGGGTTAGGTTTAGATTTTAGGTTTAGATTTGGGGTTAGGTTTAGATTTTAGGTTTAGATTTGGGGTTCGGTTTAGATTTGAGGTTTAGATTTGGGGTTAGGTTTAGATTTGGGGTTAGGTTTAGATTTTAGGTTTAGATTTGGGGTTAGGTTTATATTTTAGGTTTAGATTTGGGGTTAGGTTTAGATTTGGGGTTAGGTTTAGATTTTAGGTTCAGATTTGGGGTTAGGTTTAGATTTTAGGTTTAGATTTGGGGTTAGGTTTATATTTTAGGTTAGGTTTAGATTTTAGGTTTAGATTTTCGGTTTAGATTTGGGGTTAGGTTTAGATTTTCAGTTTAGATTTGGGGTTAGGTTTAGATTTTCGGTTTAAATTTGGGGTTAGGTTTAGATTTTAGGTTTAGATTTGGGGTTCGGATTAGATTTGAGGTTTAGATTTGGGGTTAGGTTTAGATTTGGGGTTAGGTTTAGATTTTAGGTTTAGATTTGGGGTTAGGTTTATATTTTAGGTTTAGATTTGGGGTTAGGATTAGATTTGGGGTTAGGTTTAGATTTTAGGTTTAGATTTGGGGTTAGGTTTATATTTTAGGTTTAGATTTGGGGTTAGGTTTAGATTTGGGGTTAGGTTTAGATTTTAGGTTCAGATTTGGGGTTAGGTTTAGATTTTAGGTTTAGATTTGGGGTTAGGTTTAGATTTGGGGTTAGGTTTAGATTTTAGGTTTAGATTTGGGGTTAGGTTTAGATTTTAGGTTAGGTTTAGATTTTAGGTTTAGATTTGGGGTTAGGTTTAGATTTTAGGTTTAGATTTGGGGTTAGGTTTAGATTTGGGGTTAGGTTTAGATTTAGGTTTTGATTTGGGGTTAGGTTTAGATTTTAGGTTTAGATTTGGGGTTAGGTTTAGATTTTAGGTTAGGTTTAGATTTTAGGTTTAGATTTTCGGTTTAGATTTGGGGTTAGGTTTAGATTTTCAGTTTAGCTTTGGGGTTAGGTTTAGATTTGGGGTTAGGTTTAGATTTGGGGTTAGGTTTAGATTTTAGGTTTAGATTTGGGGTTAGGTTTAGGCTTTAGGTTTAGATTTGGGGTTAGGTTTAGATTTTCGGTTTAGATTTGGGGTTAGGTTTAGATTTTAGGTTTAGATTTGGGGTTAGGTTTAGATTTTAGGTTTAGATTTGGGGTTAGATTTGGGGTTAGGTTTAGATTTGGGGTTAGGTTTAGATTTGGGGTTAGGTTTAGATTTTCAGTTTAGCTTTGGGGTTAGGTTTAGATTTGGGGTTAGGTTTAGATTTTAGGTTTAGATTTGGGGTTATATTTGGGGTTAGGTTTAGATTTGGGGTTAGGTTTAGATTTGGGGTTAGGTTTAGATTTTAGGTTTAGATTTGGAGTTAGGTTTAGATTTTAGGTTAGGTTTAGATTTTAGGTTTAGATTTTAGGTTTAGATTTCGGGTTAGGTTTAGATTTTAGGTTTAGATTTGGGGTTAGGTTTAGATTTTAGGTTTAGATTTGGGGTTAGGTTTAGATTTGGGGTTAGGTTTATGTTTTAGGTTTAGATTTGGGGTTAGGTTTAGATTTTAGGTTTAGATTTGGGGTTAGGTTTAGATTTTAGGTTTAGATTTGGGGTTAGGTTTAGATTTTAGGTTTAGCTTTGGGGTTAGGTTTAGATTTGGGGTTAGGTTTAGATTTTAGGTTTACATTTGGGGTTACGTTTAGATTTGGGGTTAGGTTTAGATTTTAGGTTTAGATTTGGGGTTAGGTTTAGATTTTAGGTTAGGTTTAGATTTTAGGTTTAGATTTTAGGTTTAGATTTGGGGTTAGGTTTAGATTTTCGGTTTAGATTTGGGGTTAGGTTTAGATTTTAGGTTAGGTTTAGATTTTAGGTTTAGATTTTAGGTTTAGATTTGGGGTTAGGTTTAGATTTTAGGTTTAGATTTGGGGTTAGGTTTAGATTTGGGGTTTAGATTTGGGGTTAGGTTTAGATTTTAGGTTTAGATTTGGGGTTAGGTTTAGATTTGGGGTTAGGTTTAGATTTTAGGTTTAGATTTGGGGTTAGGTTTAGATTTTAGGTTTAGATTTGGGGTTAGGTTTAGATTTGGGGTTAGGTTTAGATTTTAGGTTTAGATTTGGGGTTAGGTTTAGACTTTAGGTTTAGATTTGGGGTTAGGTTTAGATTTGGGGTTAGGTTTAGATTTTAGATTTAGATTTGGGGTTAGGTTTAGATTTTCAGTTTAGATTTGGGGTTAGGTTTAGATTTTAGGTTTAGATTTGGGGTTAGGTTTAGATTTTAGGTTAGGTTTAGATTTTAGGTTTAGATTTTCGGTTTAGATTTGGGGTTAGGTTTAGATTTTCAGTTTAGATTTGGGGTTAGGTTTAGATTTTCGGTTTAGATTTGGGGTTAGGTTTAGATTTTAGGTTTAGATTTGGGGTTAGGTTTAGATTTTAGGTTTAGATTTGGGGTTCGGTTTAGATTTGAGGTTTAGATTTGGGGTTAGGTTTAGATTTGGGGTTAGGTTTAGATTTTAGGTTTAGATTTGGGGTTAGGTTTAGATTTTAGGTTAGGTTTAGATTTTAGGTTTAGATTTTAGGTTTAGATTTGGGGTTAGGTTTAGATTTTAGGTTTAGATTTGGGGTTAGGTTTAGATTTTCGGTTTAGATTTGGGGTTAGGTTCAGATTTGGGGTTAGGTATAGATTTTAGGTTTAGATTTGGGGTTAGGTTTAGATTTTAGGTTTAGATTTGGGGTTAGGTTTAGATTTTAGGTTAGGTTTAGATTTTAGGTTTAGATTTGGGGTTAGGTTTAGATTTTAGGTTTAGCTTGGGGTTAGGTTTAGATTTGGGGTTAGGTTTAGATTTTAGGTTTAGATTTGGGGTTAGGTTTATATTTTAGGTTAGGTTTAGATTTTAGGTTTAGATTTTCGGTTTAGATTTGGGGTTAGGTTTAGATTTTCAGTTTAGATTTGGGGTTAGGTTTAGATTTTCGGTTTAAATTTGGGGTTAGGTTTAGATTTTAGGTTTAGATTTGGGGTTCGGATTAGATTTGAGGTTTAGATTTGGGGTTAGGTTTAGATTTGGGGTTAGGTTTAGATTTTAGGTTTAGATTTGGGGTTAGGTTTATATTTTAGGTTTAGATTTGGGGTTAGGTTTAGATTTGGGGTTAGGTTTAGATTTTAGGTTCAGATTTGGGGTTAGGTTTAGATTTTAGGTTTAGATTTGGGGTTAGGTTTAGATTTGGGGTTAGGTTTAGATTTTAGGTTTAGATTTGGGGTTAGGTTTAGATTTTAGGTTAGGTTTAGATTTTAGGTTTAGATTTGGGGTTAGGTTTAGATTTTAGGTTTAGATTTGGGGTTAGGTTTAGATTTGGGGTTAGGTTTAGATTTAGGTTTTGATTTGGGGTTAGGTTTAGATTTTAGGTTTAGATTTGGGGTTAGGTTTAGATTTTAGGTTAGGTTTAGATTTTAGGTTTAGATTTTCGGTTTAGATTTGGGGTTAGGTTTAGATTTTCAGTTTAGCTTTGGGGTTAGGTTTAGATTTGGGGTTAGGTTTAGATTTGGGGTTAGGTTTAGATTTTAGGTTTAGATTTGGGGTTAGGTTTAGGCTTTAGGTTTAGATTTGGGGTTAGGTTTAGATTTTCGGTTTAGATTTGGGGTTAGGTTTAGATTTTAGGTTTAGATTTGGGGTTAGGTTTAGATTTTAGGTTTAGATTTGGGGTTAGATTTGGGGTTAGGTTTAGATTTGGGGTTAGGTTTAGATTTGGGGTTAGGTTTAGATTTTCAGTTTAGCTTTGGGGTTAGGTTTAGATTTGGGGTTAGGTTTAGATTTTAGGTTTAGATTTGGGGTTATATTTGGGGTTAGGTTTAGATTTGGGGTTAGGTTTAGATTTGGGGTTAGGTTTAGATTTTAGGTTTAGATTTGGGGTTAGGTTTAGATTTTCGGTTTAGATTTGGGGTTAGGTTTAGATTTGGGGTTAGGTTTAGATTTTAGGTTTAGATTTGGGGTTAGGTTTAGATTTTAGGTTTAGATTTGGGGTTAGGTTTAGATTTGGGGTTAGGTTTAGATTTTAGGTTTAGATTCGGGGTTAGGTTTAGATTTTAGGTTTAGATTTGGGGTTAGGTTTAGATTTGGGGTTAGGTTTAGATTTTAGGTTTAGATTTGGGGTTAGATTTGGGGTTAGGTTTAGATTTGGGGTTAGGTTTAGATTTGGGATTAGGTTTAGATTTTAGGTTTAGATTTGGGGTTAGGTTTAGATTTGGGGTTAGGTTTAGATTTTAGGTTTAGACTTGGGGTTAGATTTGGGGTTAGGTTTAGATTTGGGGTTAGGTTTAGATTTTAGGTTTAGATTTGGGGTTAGGTTTAGATTTGGGGTTAGGTTTAGATTTTAGGTTTAGATTTGGGGTTAGGTTTAGATTTTAGGTTTAGATTTGGAGTTAGGTTTAGATTTTAGGTTAGGTTTAGATTTTAGGTTTATATTTTAGGTTTAGATTTCGGGTTAGGTTTAGATTTTAGGTTTAGATTTGGGGTTAGGTTTAGATTTTAGGTTTAGATTTGGGGTTAGGTTTATGTTTTAGGTTTAGATTTGGGGTTAGGTTTAGATTTTAGATTTAGATTTGGGGTTAGGTTTAGATTTAAGGTTTAGATTTGGGGTTAGGTTTAGATTTTAGGTTTAGCTTTGGGGTTAGGTTTAGATTTGGGGTTAGGTTTAGATTTTAGGTTTAGATTTGGGGTTAGGTTTAGATTTTAGGTTAGGTATAGATTTTAGGTTTAGATTTTAGGTTTAGATTTGGGGTTAGGTTTAGATTTTAGGTTTAGATTTGGGGTTAGGTTTAGATTTGGGGTTTAGATTTGGGGTTAGGTTTAGATTTTAGGTTTAGATTTGGGGTTAGGTTTAGATTTGGGGTTAGGTTTAGATTTTAGGTTTAGATTTGGGGTTAGGTTTAGATTTGGGGTTAGGTTTAGATTTTAGGTTTAGATTTGGGGTTAGGTTTAGATTTTCGGTTTAGATTTGGGGTTAGGTTTAGATTTGGGGTTAGGTTTAGATTTGGGGTTAGGTTTAGATTTTAGGTTTAGATTTGGGGTTAGGTTTAGATTTTAGGTTAGGTATAGATTTTAGGTTTAGATTTTAGGTTTAGATTTGGGGTTAGGTTTAGATTTTACGTTTAGATTTGGGGTTAGGTTTAGATTTTAGGTTTAGATTTGGGGTTAGGTTTAGATTTGGGGTTTAGATTTGGGGTTAGGTTTAGATTTTAGGTTTAGATTTGGGGTTAGGTTTAGATTTGGGGTTAGGTTTAGATTTTAGGTTTAGATTTGGGGTTAGGTTTAGATTTGGGGTTAGGTTTAGATTTTAGGTTTAGATTTGGGGTTAGGTTTAGATTTTAGGTTTAGATTTGGGGTTAGGTTTAGATTTGGGGTTAGGTTTAGATTTGGGGTTAGGTTTAGATTTTCGGTTTAGATTTGGGGTTAGGTTTAGATTTGGGGTTAGGTTTAGATTTGGGGTTAGGTTTAGATTTTAGGTTTAGATTTGGGGTTAGGTTTAGATTTTAGGTTTAGATTTGGGGTTAGGTTTAGATTTTCGGTTTAGATTTGGGTTTAGGTTTAGATTTGGGGTTAGGTTTAGATTTTAGGTTTAGATTTGGGGTTTGGTTTAGATTTTAGGTTTATATTTGGGGTTAGATTTGGGGTTAGGTTTAGATTTGGGGTTAGATTTAGATTTGGGGTTAGGTTTAGATTTTAGGTTTAGATTTGGGGTTAGGTTTAGATTTGGGGTTAGGTTTAGATTTTAGGTTTAGATTTGGGGTTAGGTTTAGATTTGGGGTTAGGTTTAGATTTTAGGTTTAGATTTGGGGTTAGGTTTAGATTTTCGGTTTAGGTTTGGGGTTAGGTTTAGATTTGGGGTTAGGTTTAGATTTTAGGTTTAGATTTAACTTTAGGTTTAGATTTGGGGTTAGGTTTAGATTTTAGTTTTAGATTTGGGGTTAGGTTTAGATTTTAGGTTTAGATTTGGGGTTAGGTTTAGATTTTAGGTTTAGATTTGGGGTTATGTTTAGATTTTAGGTTTAGATTTGGGGTTAGGTTTAGATTTGGGGTTAGGTTTAGATTTGAGGTTTAGATTTGGGGTTAGGTTTAGATTTTCGATTTAGATTTGGGGTTAGGTTTAGATTTGGGCTTAGGTTTAGATTTTAGATTTAGATTTGGGGTTAGGCTTAAATTTTAGGATAGATTTGTGGTTAGGTTTAGATTTTAGGTTTAGATGTGGGGTTAGGCTTAAATTTTAGGATAGATTTGGGGTTAGGTTTAGATTTTAGGTTTAGATTTGGGGTTAGGTTTATATTTGGGGTTAGGTTTAGATTTTAGGTTTAGATTTGGGGTTAGGTTTAGATTTTAGGGTTAGATTTGGGGTTAGGTTTAGATTTTAAGTTAGGTTTAGGTTTAGATTTTCGGTTTAGATTTGGGGTTAGGTTTATATTTTCAGTTTAGATTTGGGGTTAGGTTTAGATTTTCGGTTTAGATTTGGGGTTAGGTTTAGATTTGGGGTTAGGTTTAGATTTTAGGTTTAGATTTGGGGTTAGGTTTAGATTTTAGGTTTAGATTTGGGGTTCGGTTTAGATTTTAGGTTTAGATTTGGGGTTAGGTTTAGATTTGGGGTTAGGTTTAGATTTTAGGTTTAGATTTGGGGTTAGGTTTAGATTTTAGGTTTAGATTTGGGGTTAGGTTTAGATTTGGGGTTAGGTTTAGATTTTAGTTTGAGATTTGGGGTTAGGTTTAGATTTGGGGTTAGGTTTAGATTTTAGGTTTAGATTTGGGGTTAGGTTTAGATTTGGGGTTAGGTTTAGATTTGGGGTTAGGTTTAGATTTTAGGTTTAGATTTGGGGTTAGGTTTAGATTTTAGGTTTAGATTTGGGGTTAGGTTTAGATTTGGGCTTAGGTTTGGATTTTAGGTTTAGATTTGGGGTTAGGTTTAGATTTTAGGTTTAGATTTGGGGTTAGGTTTAGATTTTAGGTTAGGTTTAGGTTTAGATTTTCGGTTTAGATTTGGGGTTAGGTTTAGATTTTCAGTTTAGATTTGGGGTTAGGTTTAGATTTTCGGTTTAGATTTGGGGTTAGGTTTAGATTTGGGGTTAGGTTTAGATTTTAGGTTTAGATTTGGGGTTCGGTTTAGATTTTAGGTTTAGATTTGGGGTTAGGTTTAGATTTGGGGTTAGGTTTAGATTTTAGGTTTAGATTTGGGGTTAGGTTTAGATTTGGGGTTAGGTTTAGATTTTAGTTTGAGATTTGGGGTTAGGTTTAGATTTGGGGTTAGGTTTAGATTTTAGGTTTAGATTTGGGGTTAGGTTTAGATTTGGGGTTAGGTTTAGATTTGGGGTTAGGTTTACATTTGGGGTTAGGTTTAGATTTTAGGTTTAGATTTGGGGTTAGGTTTAGATTTTAGGTTTAGATTTGGGGTTAGGTTTAGATTTTAGGTTAGGTTTAGATTTTAGGTTTAGATTTTCGGTTTAGATTTGGGGTTAGGTTTAGATTTTCGGTTTAGATTTGGGGTTATGTTTAGATTTTCGGTTTAGATTTGGGGTTAGGTTTAGATTTGGAGTTAGGTTTAGATTTTAGGTTTAGATTTGGGGTTAGGTTTAGATTTTAGGTTTAGATTTGGGGTTAGGTTTAGATTTGGGGTTAGGTTTAGATTTTAGGTTTAGATTTGGGGTTAGGTTTAGATTTTAGGTTTAGATTTGGGGTTAGGTTTAGATTTGGGGTTAGGTTTAGATTTTAGGTTTAGATTTGGGGTTAGGTTTAGATTTGAGGTTTAGATTTGGGGTTAGGTTTAGATTTGGGGTTAGGTTTAGATTTTAGGTTTAGATTTGGGGTTTGGTTTAGATTTGAGGTTTAGATTTGGGGTTAGGTTTAGATTTGGGGTTAGGTTTAGATTTTAGGTTTAGATTTGGGGTTAGGTTTAGATTTTAGGTATAGATTTGGGGTTAGGTTTAGATTTGGGTTAGGTTTAGATTTTAGGTTTAGATTTTAGGTTTAGATTTGGGGTTAGGTTTAGATTTTAGGTTTAGATTTGGGGTTAGGTTTAGATTTTAGGTTTAGATTTGGGGTTAGGTTTAGATTTTAGGTTTAGATTTGGGGTTCGGTTTAGATTTGAGGTTTAGATTTGGGGTTAGGTTTAGATTTGGGGTTAGGTTTAGATTTTAGGTTTAGATTTGGGGTTAGGTTTAGATTTTAGGTTAGGTTTAGATTTTAGGTTTAGATTTTAGGTTTAGATTTGGGGTTAGGTTTAGATTTTAGGTTTAGATTTGGGGTTAGGTTTAGATTTTCGGTTTAGATTTGGGGTTAGGTTTAGATTTGGGTTTAGGTTTAGATTTTAGGTTTAGATTTGGGGTTAGGTTTAGATTTTAGGTTTAGATTTGGGGTTAGGTTTAGATTTTAGGTTTAGATTTGGGGTTAGGTTTAGATTTTAGGTTCAGATTTGGGGTTAGGTATAGATTTTAGGTTTAGATTTGGGGTTAGGTTTAGATTTGGGGTTAGGTTTAGATTTTAGGTTTAGATTTGGGGTTAGGTTTAGATTTTAGTTTAGGTTTAGATTTTAGGTTTAGATTTGGGGTTAGGTTTAGATTTTAGGTTTAGATTTGGGGTTAGGTTTAGATTTGGGTTTAGGTTTAGATTTTAGGTTTAGATTTGGGGTTAGGTTTAGATTTTAGGTTTAGATTTGGGGTTCGGTTTAGATTTGAGGTTTAGATTTGGGGTTAGGTTTAGATTTGGGGTTAGGTTTAGATTTTAGGTTTAGATTTGGGGTTAGGTTTAGATTTTAGGTTTAGATTTGGGGTTAGGTTTAGATTTTAGGTTTAGATTTTAGGTTAGGTTTAGATTTTAGGTTTAGATTTGGGGTTCGGTTTAGATTTGAGGTTTAGATTTGGGGTTAGGTTTAGATTTGGGGTTAGGTTTGGATTTTAGGTTTAGATTTGGGGTTAGGTTTAGATTTTAGGTTTAGATTTGGGGTTAGGTTTAGATTTTAGGTTAGGTTTAGGTTTAGATTTTAGGTTTAGATTTGGGGTTAGGTTTAGATTTTCAGTTTAGATTTGGGGTTAGGTTTAGATTTTCGGTTTAGATTTGGGGTTAGGTATAGATTTGGGGTTAGGTTTAGATTTTAGGTTTAGATTTGGGGTTCGGTTTAGATTTTAGGTTTAGATTTGGGGTTAGGTTTAGATTTGGGGTTAGGTTTAGATTTTATGTTTAGATTTGGGGTTAGGTTTAGATTTTAGGTTAGGTTTAGATTTTAGGTTTAGATTTTAGGTTTAGATTTGGGATTAGGTTTAGATTTTCGGTTTAGATTTGGGGTTAGGTTTAGATTTGGGGTTAGGTTTAGATTTTAGGTTTAGATTTGGGGTTAGGTTTAGATTTGGGGTTAGGTTTAGATTTTAGGTTCAGATTTGGGGTTAGGTTTAGATTTTAGGTTTAGATTTGGGGTTAGGTTTAGATTTTAGGTTTAGATTTGGGGTTAGGTTTAGATTTTAGGTTAGGTTTAGATTTTAGGTTTAGATTTGGGGTTAGGTTTAGATTTTAGGTTTAGATTTACGGTTAGGTTTAGATTTTAGGTTTAGATTTGGGGTTAGGTTTAGATTTGGGGTTAGGTTTAGATTTTAGGTTTAGATTTGGGGTTAGGTTTAGATTTTAGGTTTAGATTTGGGGTTAGGTTTAGATTTGGGGTTAGGTTTAGATTTTAGGTTTAGATTTGGGGTTAGATTTAGATTTGGGGTTAGGTTTAGATTTTAGGTTTAGATTTGGGGTTAGGTTTAGATTTTAGGTTTAGATTTGGGGTTAGGTTTAGATTTGGGGTTAGGTTTAGATTTTAGGTTTAGATTTGGGGTTAGATTTGGGGTTAGGTTTAGATTTGGGGTTAGGTTTAGATTTGGGGTTAGGTATAGATTTGGGTTTAGGTTTAGATTTTAGGTTTAGATTTGGGGTTAGGTTTAGATTTTAGGTTTAGATTTGGGGTTAGGTTTAGATTTGGGGTTAGGTTTAGATTTTAGGTTCAGATTTGGGGTTAGGTATAGATTTTAGGTTTAGATTTGGGTTTTAGGTTTACATTTGGGGTTAGGTTTAGATTTTAGGTTTAGATTTGGGGTTAGATTTAGATTTTAGGTTAGGTTTAGATTTTAGGTTTAGATTTGGGGTTAGGTTTAGATTTTAGGTTTAGATTTGGGGTTAGGTTTAGATTTTAGGTTTAGATTTGGGTTCGGTTTAGATTTGAGGTTTAGATTTGGGGTTAGGTTTAGATTTGGGGTTAGGTTTAGATTTTAGGTTCAGATTTGGGGTTAGGTTTAGATTTGAGGTTTAGATTTGGGGTTAGGTTTAGATTTGGGGTTAGGTTTAGATTTTAGGTTCAGATTTGGGGTTAGGTTTAGATTTTAGGTTTAGATTTGGGGTTAGGTTTAGATTTGGGGTTAGGTTTAGATTTTAGGTTTAGATTTGGGGTTTGGTTTAGATTTTAGGTTAGGTTTAGATTTTAGGTTTAGATTTGGGGTTAGGTTTAGATTTTAGGTTTAGATTTGGGGTTAGGTTTAGATTTGGGGTTAGGTTTAGATTTTAGGTTTAGATTTGGGGTTAGGTTTAGATTTTAGGTTTAGATTTGGGGTTAGGTTTAGATTTTAGGTTAGGTTTAGATTTTAGGTTTAGATTTTCGGTTTAGATTTGGGGTTAGGTTTAGATTTTCAGTTTAGATTTGGGGTTAGGTTTAGATTTTCGGTTTAGATTTGGGGTTAGGTTTAGATTTGGGGTTAGGTTTAGATTTTAGGTTTAGATTTGGGGTTCGGTTTAGATTTGAGGTTTAGATTTGGGGTTAGGTTTAGATTTCGGGTTAGGTTTAGATTTTAGGTTTAGATTTGGGGTTAGGTTTAGATTTTAGGTTAGGTTTAGATTTTAGGTTTAGATTTTAGGTTTAGATTTTAGGTTTAGATTTGGGGTTAGGTTTAGATTTTAGGTTTAGATTTGGGGTTAGGTTTAGATTTTAGGTTTAGATTTGGGGTTAGGTTTAGATTTTAGGTTTAGATTTGGGGTTCGGTTTAGATTTGAGGTTTAGATTTGGGGTTAGGTTTAGATTTGGGGTTAGGTTTAGATTTTAGGTTTAGATTTGGGGTTAGGTTTAGATTTTAGGTTAGGTTTAGATTTTAGGTTTAGATTTTAGGTTTAGATTTGGGGTTAGGTTTAGATTTTAGGTTTAGATTTGGGGTTAGGTTTAGATTTTCGGTTTAGATTTGGGTTTAGGTTTAGATTTTAGGTTTAGATTTGGTGTTAGGTTTAGATTTTAGGTTTAGATTTGGGGTTAGGTTTAGATTTGGGGTTAGGTTTAGATTTTAGGTTCAGATTTGGGGTTAGGTATAGATTTTAGGTTTAGATTTGGGGTTAGGTTTAGATTTGGGGTTAGGTTTAGATTTTAGGTTTAGATTTGGGGTTAGATTTAGATTTTAGGTTAGGTTTAGATTTTAGGTTTAGATTTGGGGTTAGGTTTAGATTTTAGGTTTAGATTTGGGGTTAGGTTTAGATTTGGGGTTAGGTTTAGATTTTAGGTTTAGATTTGGGGTTAGGTTTAGATTTTAGGTTAGGTTTAGATTTTAGGTTTAGATTTTAGGTTTAGATTTGGGGTTAGGTTTAGATTTTCAGTTTAGATTTGGGGTTAGGTTTAGATTTTCGGTTTAGATTTGGGGTTAGGTTTAGATTTGGGGTTAGGTTTAGATTTTAGGTTTAGATTTGGGGTTAGGTTTAGATTTTAGGTTTAGATTTGGGGTTCGGTTTAGATTTGAGGTTTAGATTTGAGGTTAGGTTTAGATTTGGGGTTAGGTTTAGATTTTAGGTTTAGATTTGGGGTTAGGTTTAGATTTTAGGTTTAGATTTGGGGTTAGGTTTAGATTTGGGGTTAGGTTTAGATTTTAGGTTCAGATTTGGGGTTAGGTTTAGATTTTAGGTTTAGATTTGGGGTTAGGTTTAGATTTGGGGTTAGGTTTAGATTTTAGGTTTAGATTTGGGGTTAGGTTTAGATTTTAGGTTAGGTTTAGATTTTAGGTTTAGATTTGGGGTTCGGTTTAGATTTGAGGTTTAGATTTGGGGTTAGGTTTAGATTTGGGGTTAGGTTTGGATTTTAGGTTTAGATTTGGGGTTAGGTTTAGATTTTAGGTTTAGATTTGGGGTTAGGTTTAGATTTTAGGTTAGGTTTAGGTTTAGATTTTCGGTTTAGATTTGGGGTTAGGTTTAGATTTTCAGTTTAGATTTGGGGTTAGGTTTAGATTTTCGGTTTAGATTTGGGGTTAGGTTTAGATTTGGGGTTAGGTTTAGATTTTAGGTTTAGATTTGGGGTTAGGTTTAGATTTTAGGTTTAGATTTGGGGTTCGGTTTAGATTTGAGGTTTAGATTTGGGGTTACGTTTAGATTTGGGGTTAGGTTTAGATTTTAGGTTTAGATTTGGGGTTAGGTTTAGATTTTAGGTTAGGTTTAGATTTTAGGTTTAGATTTTAGGTTTAGATTTGGGGTTAGGTTTAGATTTTAGGTTTAGATTTGGGATTAGGTTTAGATTTTTGGTTTAGATTTGGGGTTAGGTTTAGATTTGGGGTTAGGTTTAGATTTTAGGTTTAGATTTGGGGTTAGGTTTAGATTTGGGGTTAGGTTTAGATTTTAGGTTCAGATTTGGGGTTAGGTTTAGATTTTAGGTTTAGATTTGGGGTTAGGTTTAGATTTGGGGTTAGGTTTAGATTTTAGGTTTAGATTTGGGGTTAGGTTTAGATTTTAGGTTAGGTTTAGATTTTAGGTTTAGATTTGGGGTTAGGTTTAGATTTTAGGTTTAGATTTACGGTTAGGTTTAGATTTTAGGTTTAGATTTGGGGTTAGGTTTAGATTTGGGGTTAGGTTTAGATTTTAGGTTTAGATTTGGGGTTAGGTTTAGATTTTAGGTTTAGATTTGGGTTTAGGTTTAGATTTGGGGTTAGGTTTAGATTTTAGGTTTAGATTTGGGGTTAGGTTTAGATGTTAGGTTTAGATTTGGGGTTAGATTTAGATTTGGGGTTAGGTTTAGATTTTAGGTTTAGATTTGGGGTTAGGTTTAGATTTTAGGTTTAGATTTGGGGTTAGGTTTAGATTTGGGGTTAGGTTTAGATTTTAGGTTTAGATTTGGGGTTAGATTTGGGGTTAGGTTTAGATTTGGGGTTAGGTTTAGATTTGGGGTTAGGTATAGATTTGGGTTTAGGTTTAGATTTTAGGTTTAGATTTGGGGTTAGGTTTAGATTTGGGGTTTAGATTTGGGGTTAGGTTTAGATTTGGGGTTAGGTTTAGATTTTAGGTTCAGATTTGGGGTTAGGTTTAGATTTTAGGTTAGGTTTAGATTTTAGGTTTAGATTTTAGGTTTAGATTTAGGGTTAGGTTTAGATTTTAGGTTTAGATTTGGGGTTAGGTTTAGATTTTCGGTTTAGATTTGGGGTTAGGTTTAGGTTTGGGTTTAGGTTTAGATTTTAGGTTTAGATTTGGGGTTAGGTTTAGATTTTAGGTTTAGATTTGGGGTTAGGTTTAGATTTGGGGTTAGGTTTAGATTTTATGTTCAGATTTGGGGTTAGGTATAGATTTTAGGTTTAGATTTGGGGTTAGGTTTAGATTTGGGGTTAGGTTTAGATTTTAGGTTTAGATTTGGGGTTAGATTTAGATTTTAGGTTAGGTTTAGATTTTAGGTTTAGATTTGGGGTTAGGTTTAGATTTTAGGTTTAGATTTGGGGTTCGGTTTAGATTTTAGGTTTAGATTTGGGGTTAGGTTTAGATTTGGGGTTAGGTTTAGATTTTAGGTTTAGATTTGGGGTTAGGTTTAGATTTGGGGTTAGGTTGAGATTTTAGTTTGAGATTTGGGGTTAGGTTTAGATTTGGGGTTAGGTTTACATTTGGGGTTAGGTTTAGATTTTAGGTTTAGATTTGGGGTTAGGTTTAGATTTTAGGTTTAGATTTGGGGTTAGGTTTAGATTTTAGGTTAGGTTTAGATTTTAGGTTTAGATTTTCGGTTTAGATTTGGGGTTAGGTTTAGATTTTCGGTTTAGATTTGGGGTTATGTTTAGATTTTCGGTTTAGATTTGGGGTTAGGTTTAGATTTGGGGTTAGGTTTAGATTTTAGGTTTAGATTTGGGGTTAGGTTTAGATTTTAGGTTTAGATTTGGGGTTAGGTTTAGATTTGGGGTTAGGTTTAGATTTTAGGTTTAGATTTGGGGTTAGGTTTAGATTTTAGGTTTAGATTTGGGGTTAGGTTTAGATTTGGGGTTAGGTTTAGATTTTAGGTTTAGATTTGGGGTTAGGTTTAGATTTTAGGTTAGGTTTAGATTTTAGGTTTAGATTTTAGGTTTAGATTTGGGGTTAGGTTTAGATTTTAGGTTTAGATTTGGGGTTAGGTTTAGATTTTAGGTTTAGATTTGGGGTTAGGTTTAGATTTTAGGTTTAGATTTGGGGTTCGGTTTAGATTTGAGGTTTAGATTTGGGGTTAGGTTTAGATTTGGGGTTAGGTTTAGATTTTAGGTTTAGATTTGGGGTTAGGTTTAGATTTTAGGTTAGGTTTAGATTTTAGGTTTAGATTTTAGGTTTAGATTTGGGGTTAGGTTTAGATTTTAGGTTTAGATTTGGGGTTAGGTTTAGATTTTCGGTTTAGATTTGGGTTTAGGTTTAGATTTTAGGTTTAGATTTGGTGTTAGGTTTAGATTTTAGGTTTAGATTTGGGGTTAGGTTTAGATTTGGGGTTAGGTTTAGATTTTAGGTTCAGATTTGGGGTTAGGTATAGATTTTAGGTTTAGATTTGGGGTTAGGTTTAGATTTGGGGTTAGGTTTAGATTTTAGGTTTAGATTTGGGGTTAGATTTAGATTTTAGGTTAGGTTTAGATTTTAGGTTTAGATTTGGGGTTAGGTTTAGATTTTAGGTTTAGATTTGGGGTTAGGTTTAGATTTGGGGTTAGGTTTAGATTTTAGGTTTAGATTTGGGGTTAGGTTTAGATTTTAGGTTAGGTTTAGATTTTAGGTTTAGATTTTAGGTTTAGATTTGGGGTTAGGTTTAGATTTTCAGTTTAGATTTGGGGTTAGGTTTAGATTTTCGGTTTAGATTTGGGGTTAGGTTTAGATTTGGGGTTAGGTTTAGATTTTAGGTTTAGATTTGGGGTTAGGTTTAGATTTTAGGTTTAGATTTGGGGTTCGGTTTAGATTTGAGGTTTAGATTTGAGGTTAGGTTTAGATTTGGGGTTAGGTTTAGATTTTAGGTTTAGATTTGGGGTTAGGTTTAGATTTTAGGTTTAGATTTGGGGTTAGGTTTAGATTTGGGGTTAGGTTTAGATTTTAGGTTCAGATTTGGGGTTAGGTTTAGATTTTAGGTTTAGATTTGGGGTTAGGTTTAGATTTGGGGTTAGGTTTAGATTTTAGGTTTAGATTTGGGGTTAGGTTTAGATTTTAGGTTAGGTTTAGATTTTAGGTTTAGATTTGGGGTTCGGTTTAGATTTGAGGTTTAGATTTGGGGTTAGGTTTAGATTTGGGGTTAGGTTTGGATTTTAGGTTTAGATTTGGGGTTAGGTTTAGATTTTAGGTTTAGATTTGGGGTTAGGTTTAGATTTTAGGTTAGGTTTAGGTTTAGATTTTCGGTTTAGATTTGGGGTTAGGTTTAGATTTTCAGTTTAGATTTGGGGTTAGGTTTAGATTTTCGGTTTAGATTTGGGGTTAGGTTTAGATTTGGGGTTAGGTTTAGATTTTAGGTTTAGATTTGGGGTTAGGTTTAGATTTTAGGTTTAGATTTGGGGTTCGGTTTAGATTTGAGGTTTAGATTTGGGGTTACGTTTAGATTTGGGGTTAGGTTTAGATTTTAGGTTTAGATTTGGGGTTAGGTTTAGATTTTAGGTTAGGTTTAGATTTTAGGTTTAGATTTTAGGTTTAGATTTGGGGTTAGGTTTAGATTTTAGGTTTAGATTTGGGATTAGGTTTAGATTTTTGGTTTAGATTTGGGGTTAGGTTTAGATTTGGGGTTAGGTTTAGATTTTAGGTTTAGATTTGGGGTTAGGTTTAGATTTGGGGTTAGGTTTAGATTTTAGGTTCAGATTTGGGGTAAGGTTTAGATTTTAGGTTTAGATTTGGGGTTAGGTTTAGATTTGGGGTTAGGTTTAGATTTTAGGTTTAGATTTGGAGTTAGGTTTAGATTTTAGGTTAGGTTTAGATTTTAGGTTTAGATTTGGGGTTAGGTTTAGATTTTAGGTTTAGATTTACGGTTAGGTTTAGATTTTAGGTTTAGATTTGGGGTTAGGTTTAGATTTGGGGTTAGGTTTAGATTTTAGGTTTAGATTTGGGGTTAGGTTTAGATTTTAGGTTTAGATTTGGGTTTAGGTTTAGATTTGGGGTTAGGTTTAGATTTTAGGTTTAGATTTGGGGTTAGGTTTAGATTTTAGGTTTAGATTTGGGGTTAGATTTAGATTTGGGGTTAGGTTTAGATTTTAGGTTTAGATTTGGGGTTAGGTTTAGATTTTAGGTTTAGATTTGGGGTTAGGTTTAGATTTGGGGTTAGGTTTAGATTTTAGGTTTAGATTTGGGGTTAGATTTGGGGTTAGGTTTAGATTTGGGGTTAGGTTTAGATTTGGGGTTAGGTATAGATTTGGGTTTAGGTTTAGATTTTAGGTTTAGATTTGGGGTTAGGTTTAGATTTGGGGTTTAGATTTGGGGTTAGGTTTAGATTTGGGGTTAGGTTTAGATTTTAGGTTCAGATTTGGGGTTAGGTTTAGATTTTAGGTTAGGTTTAGATTTTAGGTTTAGATTTTAGGTTTAGATTTAGGGTTAGGTTTAGATTTTAGGTTTAGATTTGGGGTTAGGTTTAGATTTTCGGTTTAGATTTGGGGTTAGGTTTAGGTTTGGGTTTAGGTTTAGATTTTAGGTTTAGATTTGGGGTTAGGTTTAGATTTTAGGTTTAGATTTGGGGTTAGGTTTAGATTTGGGGTTAGGTTTAGATTTTATGTTCAGATTTGGGGTTAGGTATAGATTTTAGGTTTAGATTTGGGGTTAGGTTTAGATTTGGGGTTAGGTTTAGATTTTAGGTTTAGATTTGGGGTTAGATTTAGATTTTAGGTTAGGTTTAGATTTTAGGTTTAGATTTGGGGTTAGGTTTAGATTTTAGGTTTAGATTTGGGGTTAGGTTTAGATTTGGGGTTAGGTTTAGATTTTAGGTTTAGATTTGGGGTTAGGTTTAGATTTTAGGTTTAGATTTGGGGTTAGGTTTAGATTTGGGGTTAGGTTTAGATTTTAGGTTTAGATTTGGGGTTAGGTTTAGATTTTAGGTTTAGATTTGGGGTTAGGTTTAGATTTTAGGTTTAGATTTGGGGTTACGTTTAGATTTTCGGTTTAGATTTGGGGTTAGGTTTAGATTTTCGGTTTAGATTTGGGGTTAGGTTTAGATTTGGGGTTAGGTTTAGATTTTAGGTTTAGATTTGGGGTTAGGTTTAGATTTTAGGTTTAGATTTGGGGTTAGGTTTAGATTTGGGGTTAGGTTTAGATTTTAGGTTCAGATTTGGGGTTAGGTTTAGATTTTAGGTTTAGATTTGGGGTTAGGTTTAGATTTGGGGTTAGGTTTAGATTTTAGGTTTAGATTTGGGGTTAGGTTTAGATTTTAGGTTAGGTTTAGATTTTAGGTTTAGATTTGGGGTTCGGTTTAGATTTGAGGTTTAGATTTGGGGTTAGGTTTAGATTTGGGGTTAGGTTTGGATTTTAGGTTTAGATTTGGGGTTAGGTTTAGATTTTAGGTTTAGATTTGGGGTTAGGTTTAGATTTTAGGTTAGGTTTAGGTTTAGATTTTCGGTTTAGATTTGGGGTTAGGTTTAGATTTTAGGTTTAGATTTGGGGTTAGGTTTAGATTTTCGGTTTAGATTTGGGGTTAGGTTTAGATTTTAGGTTTAGATTTGGGGTTAGGTTTAGATTTTAGGTTTAGATTTGGGGTTCGGTTTAGATTTGAGGTTTAGATTTGGGGTTAGGTTTAGATTTGGGGTTAGGTTTAGATTTTAGGTTTAGATTTGGGGTTAGGTTTAGATTTTAGGTTAGGTTTAGATTTTAGGTTTAGATTTTAGGTTTAGATTTGGGGTTAGGTTTAGATTTTAGGTTTAGATTTGGGATTAGGTTTAGATTTTCGGTTTAGATTTGGGGTTAGGTTTAGATTTGGGGTTAGGTTTAGATTTTAGGTTTAGATTTGGGGTTAGGTTTAGATTTGGGGTTAGGTTTAGATTTTAGGTTCAGATTTGGGGTTAGGTTTAGATTTTAGGTTTAGATTTGGGGTTAGGTTTATATTTGGGGTTAGGTTTAGATTTTAGGTTTAGATTTGGGGTTAGGTTTAGATTTTAGGTTAGGTTTAGATTTTAGGTTTAGATTTGGGGTTAGGTTTAGATTTGGGGTTAGGTTTAGATTTTAGGTTTAGATTTACGGTTAGGTTTAGATTTTAGGTTTAGATTTGGGGTTAGGTTTAGATTTGGGGTTAGGTTTAGATTTTAGGTTTAGATTTGGGGTTAGGTTTAGATTTTAGGTTTAGATTTGGGGTTAGATTTAGATTTGGGGTTAGGTTTAGATTTTAGGTTTAGATTTGGGGTTAGGTTTAGATTTTAGGTTTAGATTTGGGGTTAGGTTTAGATTTTAGGTTTAGATTTGGGGTTAGATTTGGGGTTAGGTTTAGATTTGGGGTTAGGTTTAGATTTGGGGTTAGGTATAGATTTGGGTTTAGGTTTAGATTTTAGGTTTAGATTTGGGGTTAGGTTTAGATTTTAGGTTTAGATTTGGGGTTAGGTTTAGATTTGGTGTTAGGTTTAGATTTTAGGTTCAGATATGGGGTTAGGTATAGATTTTAGGTTTAGATTTGGGTTTTAGGTTTAGATTTGGGGTTAGGTTTAGATTTTAGGTTTAGATTTGGGGTTAGATTTAGATTTTAGGTTAGGTTTAGATTTTAGGTTTAGATTTGGGGTTCGGTTTAGATTTGAGGTTTAGATTTGGGGTTAGGTTTAGATTTGGGGTTAGGTTTAGATTTTAGGTTTAGATTTGGGGTTAGGTTTAGATTTGAGGTTTAGATTTGGGGTTAGGTTTAGATTTGGGGTTAGGTTTAGATTTTAGGTTCAGATTTGGGGTTAGGTTTAGATTTTAGGTTTAGATTTGGGGTTAGGTTTAGATTTGGGGTTAGGTTTAGATTTTAGGTTTAGATTTGGGGTTTGGTTTAGATTTTAGGTTAGGTTTAGATTTTAGGTTTAGATTTGGGGTTAGGTTTAGATTTTAGGTTTAGATTTGGGGTTAGGTTTAGATTTTAGGTTTAGATTTGGGGTTAGGTTTAGATTTGGGGTTAGGTTTAGATTTTAGGTTTAGATTTGGGGTTAGGTTTAGATTTTAGGTTTAGATTTGGGGTTAGGTTTAGATTTTAGGTTAGGTTTAGATTTTAGGTTTAGATTTTCGGTTTAGATTTGGGGTTAGGTTTAGATTTTAGGTTTAGATTTGGGGTTAGGTTTAGATTTTCGGTTTAGATTTGGGGTTAGGTTTAGATTTGGGGTTAGGTTTAGATTTTAGGTTTAGATATGGGGTTAGGTTTAGATTTTAGGTTTAGATTTGGGGTTCGGTTTAGATTTGAGGTTTAGATTTGGGGTTAGGTTTAGATTTCGGGTTAGGTTTAGATTTTAGGTTTAGATTTGGGGTTAGGTTTAGATTTTAGGTTAGGTTTAGATTTTAGGTTTAGATTTTAGGTTTAGATTTGGGGTTAGGTTTAGATTTTAGGTTTAGATTTGGGATTAGGTTTAGATTTTCGGTTTAGATTTGGGGTTAGGTTTAGATTTGGGGTTAGGTTTAGATTTTAGGTTTAGATTTGGGGTTAGGTTTAGATTTTAGGTTTAGATTTGGGGTTAGGTTTAGATTTGGGGTTAGGTTTAGATTTTAGGTTCAGATTTGGGGTTAGGTTTAGATTTTAGGTTTAGATTTGGGGTTAGGTTTAGATTTTAGGTTTAGATTTGGGGTTAGGTTTAGATTTTAGGTTAGGTTTAGATTTTAGGTTTAGATTTGGGGTTAGGTTTAGATTTTAGGTTTAGATTTACGGTTAGGTTTAGATTTTAGGTTTAGATTTGGGGTTAGGTTTAGATTTGGGGTTAGGTTTAGATTTTAGGTTTAGATTTGGGGTTAGGTTTAGATTTTAGGTTTAGATTTGGGGTTACGTTTAGATTTGGGGTTAGGTTTAGATTTTAGGTTTAGATTTGGGGTTAGGTTTAGATTTTAGGTTTAGATTTGGGGTTAGGTTTAGATTTTAGGTTTAGATTTGGGGTTACGTTTAGATTTTCGGTTTAGATTTGGGGTTAGGTTTAGATTTTCGGTTTAGATTTGGGGTTAGGTTTAGATTTGGGGTTAGGTTTAGATTTTAGGTTTAGATTTGGGGTTAGGTTTAGATTTTAGGTTTAGATTTGGGGTTAGATTTGGGGTTAGGTTTAGATTTTAGGTTTAGATTTGGGGTTAGGTTTAGATTTGGGGTTAGGTTTAGATTTTAGGTTTAGACTTGGGGTTAGATTTGGGGTTAGGTTTAGATTTGGGGTTAGGTTTAGATTTTAGGTTTAGATTTGGGGTTAGGTTTAGATTTGGGGTTAGGTTTAGATTTTCGGTTTAGATTTGGGGTTAGGTTTAGATTTGGGGTTAGGTTTAGATTTTAGGTTTAGATTTGGGGTTAGGTTTAGATTTGGGGTTAGGTTTAGATTTTAGGTTTAGATTTGGGGTTAGGTTTAGATTTTAGGTTAGGTTTAGATTTTAGGTTTAGATTTTAGGTTTAGATTTGCGGTTAGGTTTATATTTTAGGTTTAGATTTGGGGTTAGGTTTAGATTTTAGGTTTAGATTTGGGGTTAGGTTTAGATTTTAGGTTTAGATTTGGGGTTAGGTTTAGGTTTGGGGTTAGGTTTAGGTTTTAGGTTTAGATTTGGGGTTAGGTTTAGATTTTAGGTTAGGTTTAGATTTTAGGTTTAGATTTTACGTTTAGATTTGGGGTTAGGTTTAGATTTTAGGTTTAGATTTGGGGTTAGGTTTAGATTTTAGGTTTAGATTTGGGGTTAGGTTTAGATTTTAGGTTAGGTTTAGATTTTAGGTTTAGATTTGGGGTTAGGTTTAGATTTTAGGTTTAGATTTACGGTTAGGTTTAGATTTTAGGTTTAGATTTGGGTTTAGGTTTAGATTTGGTATTAGGTTTAGATTTTAGGTTTAGATTTGGGGTTAGGTTTAGATTTGGGGTTAGGTTTAGATTTTAGGTTTAGATTTGGGGTTAGGTTTAGATTTTAGGTTTAGATTTGGGGTTAGGTTTAGATTTGGGGTTAGGTTTAGATTTGGGGTTAGGTTTAGATTTTAGGTTTAGATTTGGGGTTAGGTTTAGATTTGGGGTTAGGTTTAGATTTTAGGTTTAGATTTGGGGTTAGATTTAGATTTTAGGTTAGGTTTAGATTTTAGGTTTAGATTTGGGGTTAGGTTTAGATTTTAGGTTTAGATTTGGGGTTAGGTTTAGATTTGGGGTTAGGTTTAGATTTTAGGTTTAGATTTGGGGTTAGGTTTAGATTTTAGGTTAGGTTTAGATTTTAGGTTTAGATTTTAGGTTTAGATTTGGGGTTAGGTTTAGATTTTCAGTTTAGATTTGGGGTTAGGTTTAGATTTTCGGTTTAGATTTGGGGTTAGGTTTAGATTTGGGGTTAGGTTTAGATTTTAGGTTTAGATTTGGGGTTAGGTTTAGATTTTAGGTTTAGATTTGGGGTTCGGTTTAGATTTGAGGTTTAGATTTGAGGTTAGGTTTAGATTTGGGGTTAGGTTTAGATTTTAGGTTTAGATTTGGGGTTAGGTTTAGATTTTAGGTTTAGATTTGGGGTTAGGTTTAGATTTGGGGTTAGGTTTAGATTTTAGGTTCAGATTTGGGGTTAGGTTTAGATTTTAGGTTTAGATTTGGGGTTAGGTTTAGATTTGGGGTTAGGTTTAGATTTTAGGTTTAGATTTGGGGTTAGGTTTAGATTTTAGGTTAGGTTTAGATTTTAGGTTTAGATTTGGGGTTCGGTTTAGATTTGAGGTTTAGATTTGGGGTTAGGTTTAGATTTGGGGTTAGGTTTGGATTTTAGGTTTAGATTTGGGGTTAGGTTTAGATTTTAGGTTTAGATTTGGGGTTAGGTTTAGATTTTAGGTTAGGTTTAGGTTTAGATTTTCGGTTTAGATTTGGGGTTAGGTTTAGATTTTCAGTTTAGATTTGGGGTTAGGTTTAGATTTTCGGTTTAGATTTGGGGTTAGGTTTAGATTTGGGGTTAGGTTTAGATTTTAGGTTTAGATTTGGGGTTAGGTTTAGATTTTAGGTTTAGATTTGGGGTTCGGTTTAGATTTGAGGTTTAGATTTGGGGTTACGTTTAGATTTGGGGTTAGGTTTAGATTTTAGGTTTAGATTTGGGGTTAGGTTTAGATTTTAGGTTAGGTTTAGATTTTAGGTTTAGATTTTAGGTTTAGATTTGGGGTTAGGTTTAGATTTTAGGTTTAGATTTGGGATTAGGTTTAGATTTTTGGTTTAGATTTGGGGTTAGGTTTAGATTTGGGGTTAGGTTTAGATTTTAGGTTTAGATTTGGGGTTAGGTTTAGATTTGGGGTTAGGTTTAGATTTTAGGTTCAGATTTGGGGTTAGGTTTAGATTTTAGGTTTAGATTTGGGGTTAGGTTTAGATTTGGGGTTAGGTTTAGATTTTAGGTTTAGATTTGGGGTTAGGTTTAGATTTTAGGTTAGGTTTAGATTTTAGGTTTAGATTTGGGGTTAGGTTTAGATTTTAGGTTTAGATTTACGGTTAGGTTTAGATTTTAGGTTTAGATTTGGGGTTAGGTTTAGATTTGGGGTTAGGTTTAGATTTTAGGTTTAGATTTGGGGTTAGGTTTAGATTTTAGGTTTAGATTTGGGTTTAGGTTTAGATTTGGGGTTAGGTTTAGATTTTAGGTTTAGATTTGGGGTTAGGTTTAGATTTTAGGTTTAGATTTGGGGTTAGATTTAGATTTGGGGTTAGGTTTAGATTTTAGGTTTAGATTTGGGGTTAGGTTTAGATTTTAGGTTTAGATTTGGGGTTAGGTTTAGATTTGGGGTTAGGTTTAGATTTTAGGTTTAGATTTGGGGTTAGATTTGGGGTTAGGTTTAGATTTGGGGTTAGGTATAGATTTGGGTTTAGGTTTAGATTTTAGGTTTAGATTTGGGGTTAGGTTTAGATTTGGGGTTTAGATTTGGGGTTAGGTTTAGATTTGGGGTTAGGTTTAGATTTTAGGTTCAGATTTGGGGTTAGGTTTAGATTTTAGGTTAGGTTTAGATTTTAGGTTTAGATTTTAGGTTTAGATTTAGGGTTAGGTTTAGATTTTAGGTTTAGATTTGGGGTTAGGTTTAGATTTTCGGTTTAGATTTGGGGTTAGGTTTAGGTTTGGGTTTAGGTTTAGATTTTAGGTTTAGATTTGGGGTTAGGTTTAGATTTTAGGTTTAGATTTGGGGTTAGGTTTAGATTTGGGGTTAGGTTTAGATTTTATGTTCAGATTTGGGGTTAGGTATAGATTTTAGGTTTAGATTTGGGGTTAGGTTTAGATTTGGGGTTAGGTTTAGATTTTAGGTTTAGATTTGGGGTTAGATTTAGATTTTAGGTTAGGTTTAGATTTTAGGTTTAGATTTGGGGTTAGGTTTAGATTTTAGGTTTAGATTTGGGGTTAGGTTTAGATTTGGGGTTAGGTTTAGATTTTAGGTTTAGATTTGGGGTTAGGTTTAGATTTTAGGTTTAGATTTGGGGTTAGGTTTAGATTTGGGGTTAGGTTTAGATTTTAGGTTTAGATTTGGGGTTAGGTTTAGATTTTAGGTTTAGATTTGGGGTTACGTTTAGATTTTCGGTTTAGATTTGGGGTTAGGTTTAGATTTTCGGTTTAGATTTGGGGTTAGGTTTAGATTTGGGGTTAGGTTTAGATTTTAGGTTTAGATTTGGGGTTAGGTTTAGATTTTAGGTTTAGATTTGGGGTTAGGTTTAGATTTGGGGTTAGGTTTAGATTTTAGGTTCAGATTTGGGGTTAGGTTTAGATTTTAGGTTTAGATTTGGGGTTAGGTTTAGATTTGGGGTTAGGTTTAGATTTTAGGTTTAGATTTGGGGTTAGGTTTAGATTTTAGGTTAGGTTTAGATTTTAGGTTTAGATTTGGGGTTCGGTTTAGATTTGAGGTTTAGATTTGGGGTTAGGTTTAGATTTGGGGTTAGGTTTGGATTTTAGGTTTAGATTTGGGGTTAGGTTTAGATTTTAGGTTTAGATTTGGGGTTAGGTTTAGATTTTAGGTTAGGTTTAGGTTTAGATTTTCGGTTTAGATTTGGGGTTAGGTTTAGATTTTAGGTTTAGATTTGGGGTTAGGTTTAGATTTTCGGTTTAGATTTGGGGTTAGGTTTAGATTTGGGGTTAGGTTTAGATTTTAGGTTTAGATTTGGGGTTAGGTTTAGATTTTAGGTTTAGATTTGGGGTTCGGTTTAGATTTGAGGTTTAGATTTGGGGTTAGGTTTAGATTTGGGGTTAGGTTTAGATTTTAGGTTTAGATTTGGGGTTAGGTTTAGATTTTAGGTTAGGTTTAGATTTTAGGTTTAGATTTTAGGTTTAGATTTGGGGTTAGGTTTAGATTTTAGGTTTAGATTTGGGATTAGGTTTAGATTTTCGGTTTAGATTTGGGGTTAGGTTTAGATTTGGGGTTAGGTTTAGATTTTAGGTTTAGATTTGGGGTTAGGTTTAGATTTGGGGTTAGGTTTAGATTTTAGGTTCAGATTTGGGGTTAGGTTTAGATTTTAGGTTTAGATTTGGGGTTAGGTTTAGATTTGGGGTTAGGTTTAGATTTTAGGTTTAGATTTGGGGTTAGGTTTAGATTTTAGGTTAGGTTTAGATTTTAGGTTTAGATTTGGGGTTAGGTTTAGATTTGGGGTTAGGTTTAGATTTTAGGTTTAGATTTACGGTTAGGTTTAGATTTTAGGTTTAGATTTGGGGTTAGGTTTAGATTTGGGGTTAGGTTTAGATTTTAGGTTTAGATTTGGGGTTAGGTTTAGATTTTAGGTTTAGATTTGGGGTTAGGTTTAGATTTGGGGTTAGGTTTAGATTTTAGGTTTAGATTTGGGGTTAGATTTAGATTTGGGGTTAGGTTTAGATTTTAGGTTTAGATTTGGGGTTAGGTTTAGATTTTAGGTTTAGATTTGGGGTTAGGTTTAGATTTTAGGTTTAGATTTGGGGTTAGATTTGGGGTTAGGTTTAGATTTGGGGTTAGGTTTAGATTTGGGGTTAGGTATAGATTTGGGTTTAGGTTTAGATTTTAGGTTTAGATTTGGGGTTAGGTTTAGATTTTAGGTTTAGATTTGGGGTTAGGTTTAGATTTGGTGTTAGGTTTAGATTTTAGGTTCAGATTTGGGGTTAGGTATAGATTTTAGGTTTAGATTTGGGTTTTAGGTTTAGATTTGGGGTTAGGTTTAGATTTTAGGTTTAGATTTGGGGTTAGATTTAGATTTTAGGTTAGGTTTAGATTTTAGGTTTAGATTTGGGGTTCGGTTTAGATTTGAGGTTTAGATTTGGGGTTAGGTTTAGATTTGGGGTTAGGTTTAGATTTTAGGTTTAGATTTGGGGTTAGGTTTAGATTTGAGGTTTAGATTTGGGGTTAGGTTTAGATTTGGGGTTAGGTTTAGATTTTAGGTTCAGATTTGGGGTTAGGTTTAGATTTTAGGTTTAGATTTGGGGTTAGGTTTAGATTTGGGGTTAGGTTTAGATTTTAGGTTTAGATTTGGGGTTAGGTTTAGATTTTAGGTTTAGATTTGGGGTTAGGTTTAGATTTTAGGTTAGGTTTAGATTTTAGGTTTAGATTTTAGGTTTAGATTTGGGGTTAGGTTTAGATTTTAGGTTTAGATTTGGGATTAGGTTTAGATTTTCGGTTTAGATTTGGGGTTAGGTTTAGATTTGGGGTTAGGTTTAGATTTTAGGTTTAGATTTGGGGTTAGGTTTAGATTTTAGGTTTAGATTTGGGGTTAGGTTTAGATTTGGGGTTAGGTTTAGATTTTAGGTTCAGATTTGGGGTTAGGTTTAGATTTTAGGTTTAGATTTGGGGTTAGGTTTAGATTTTAGGTTTAGATTTGGGGTTAGGTTTAGATTTTAGGTTAGGTTTAGATTTTAGGTTTAGATTTGGGGTTAGGTTTAGATTTTAGGTTTAGATTTACGGTTAGGTTTAGATTTTAGGTTTAGATTTGGGGTTAGGTTTAGATTTGGGGTTAGGTTTAGATTTTAGGTTTAGATTTGGGGTTAGGTTTAGATTTTAGGTTTAGATTTGGGGTTAGGTTTAGATTTGGGGTTAGGTTTAGATTTTAGGTTTAGATTTGGGGTTAGGTTTAGATTTTAGGTTTAGATTTGGGGTTAGGTTTAGATTTTAGGTTTAGATTTGGGGTTACGTTTAGATTTTCGGTTTAGATTTGGGGTTAGGTTTAGATTTTCGGTTTAGATTTGGGGTTAGGTTTAGATTTGGGGTTAGGTTTAGATTTTAGGTTTAGATTTGGGGTTAGGTTTAGATTTTAGGTTTAGATTTGGGGTTAGATTTGGGGTTAGGTTTAGATTTTAGGTTTAGATTTGGGGTTAGGTTTAGATTTGGGGTTAGGTTTAGATTTTAGGTTTAGACTTGGGATTAGATTTGGGGTTAGGTTTAGATTTGGGCTTAGGTTTAGATTTTAGGTTTAGATTTGGGGTTAGGTTTAGATTTGGGGTTAGGTTTAGATTTTCGGTTTAGATTTGGGGTTAGGTTTAGATTTGGGGTTAGGTTTAGATTTTAGGTTTAGATTTGGGGTTAGGTTTAGATTTGGGGTTAGGTTTAGATTTTAGGTTTAGATTTGGGGTTAGGTTTAGATTTTAGGTTAGGTTTAGATTTTAGGTTTAGATTTTAGGTTTAGATTTGCGGTTAGGTTTATATTTTAGGTTTAGATTTGGGGTTAGGTTTAGATTTTAGGTTTAGATTTGGGGTTAGGTTTAGATTTTAGGTTTAGATTTGGGGTTAGGTTTAGATTTTAGGTTTAGATTTGGGGTTAGGTTTAGATTTGGGGTTAGGTTTAGATTTTATGTTCAGATTTGGGGTTAGGTATAGATTTTAGGTTTAGATTTGGGGTTAGGTTTAGATTTGGGGTTAGGTTTAGATTTTAGGTTTAGATTTGGGGTTAGATTTAGATTTTAGGTTAGGTTTAGATTTTAGGTTTAGATTTGGGGTTAGGTTTAGATTTTAGGTTTAGATTTGGGGTTAGGTTTAGATTTGGGGTTAGGTTTAGATTTTAGGTTTAGATTTGGGGTTAGGTTTAGATTTTAGGTTTAGATTTGGGGTTAGGTTTAGATTTGGGGTTAGGTTTAGATTTTAGGTTTAGATTTGGGGTTAGGTTTAGATTTTAGGTTTAGATTTGGGGTTACGTTTAGATTTTCGGTTTAGATTTGGGGTTAGGTTTAGATTTTCGGTTTAGATTTGGGGTTAGGTTTAGATTTGGGGTTAGGTTTAGATTTTAGGTTTAGATTTGGGGTTAGGTTTAGATTTTAGGTTTAGATTTGGGGTTAGGTTTAGATTTGGGGTTAGGTTTAGATTTTAGGTTCAGATTTGGGGTTAGGTTTAGATTTTAGGTTTAGATTTGGGGTTAGGTTTAGATTTGGGGTTAGGTTTAGATTTTAGGTTTAGATTTGGGGTTAGGTTTAGATTTTAGGTTAGGTTTAGATTTTAGGTTTAGATTTGGGGTTCGGTTTAGATTTGAGGTTTAGATTTGGGGTTAGGTTTAGATTTGGGGTTAGGTTTGGATTTTAGGTTTAGATTTGGGGTTAGGTTTAGATTTTAGGTTTAGATTTGGGGTTAGGTTTAGATTTTAGGTTAGGTTTAGGTTTAGATTTTCGGTTTAGATTTGGGGTTAGGTTTAGATTTTAGGTTTAGATTTGGGGTTAGGTTTAGATTTTCGGTTTAGATTTGGGGTTAGGTTTAGATTTGGGGTTAGGTTTAGATTTTAGGTTTAGATTTGGGGTTAGGTTTAGATTTTAGGTTTAGATTTGGGGTTCGGTTTAGATTTGAGGTTTAGATTTGGGGTTAGGTTTAGATTTGGGGTTAGGTTTAGATTTTAGGTTTAGATTTGGGGTTAGGTTTAGATTTTAGGTTAGGTTTAGATTTTAGGTTTAGATTTTAGGTTTAGATTTGGGGTTAGGTTTAGATTTTAGGTTTAGATTTGGGATTAGGTTTAGATTTTCGGTTTAGATTTGGGGTTAGGTTTAGATTTGGGGTTAGGTTTAGATTTTAGGTTTAGATTTGGGGTTAGGTTTAGATTTGGGGTTAGGTTTAGATTTTAGGTTCAGATTTGGGGTTAGGTTTAGATTTTAGGTTTAGATTTGGGGTTAGGTTTAGATTTGGGGTTAGGTTTAGATTTTAGGTTTAGATTTGGGGTTAGGTTTAGATTTTAGGTTAGGTTTAGATTTTAGGTTTAGATTTGGGGTTAGGTTTAGATTTGGGGTTAGGTTTAGATTTTAGGTTTAGATTTACGGTTAGGTTTAGATTTTAGGTTTAGATTTGGGGTTAGGTTTAGATTTGGGGTTAGGTTTAGATTTTAGGTTTAGATTTGGGGTTAGGTTTAGATTTTAGGTTTAGATTTGGGGTTAGGTTTAGATTTGGGGTTAGGTTTAGATTTTAGGTTTAGATTTGGGGTTAGATTTAGATTTGGGGTTAGGTTTAGATTTTAGGTTTAGATTTGGGGTTAGGTTTAGATTTTAGGTTTAGATTTGGGGTTAGGTTTAGATTTTAGGTTTAGATTTGGGGTTAGATTTGGGGTTAGGTTTAGATTTGGGGTTAGGTTTAGATTTGGGGTTAGGTATAGATTTGGGTTTAGGTTTAGATTTTAGGTTTAGATTTGGGGTTAGGTTTAGATTTTAGGTTTAGATTTGGGGTTAGGTTTAGATTTGGTGTTAGGTTTAGATTTTAGGTTCAGATTTGGGGTTAGGTATAGATTTTAGGTTTAGATTTGGGTTTTAGGTTTAGATTTGGGGTTAGGTTTAGATTTTAGGTTTAGATTTGGGGTTAGATTTAGATTTTAGGTTAGGTTTAGATTTTAGGTTTAGATTTGGGGTTCGGTTTAGATTTGAGGTTTAGATTTGGGGTTAGGTTTAGATTTGGGGTTAGGTTTAGATTTTAGGTTTAGATTTGGGGTTAGGTTTAGATTTGAGGTTTAGATTTGGGGTTAGGTTTAGATTTGGGGTTAGGTTTAGATTTTAGGTTCAGATTTGGGGTTAGGTTTAGATTTTAGGTTTAGATTTGGGGTTAGGTTTAGATTTGGGGTTAGGTTTAGATTTTAGGTTTAGATTTGGGGTTTGGTTTAGATTTTAGGTTAGGTTTAGATTTTAGGTTTAGATTTGGGGTTAGGTTTAGATTTTAGGTTTAGATTTGGGGTTAGGTTTAGATTTTAGGTTTAGATTTGGGGTTAGGTTTAGATTTGGGGTTAGGTTTAGATTTTAGGTTTAGATTTGGGGTTAGGTTTAGATTTTAGGTTTAGATTTGGGGTTAGGTTTAGATTTTAGGTTAGGTTTAGATTTTAGGTTTAGATTTTAGGTTTAGATTTTCGGTTTAGATTTGGGGTTAGGTTTAGATTTTAGGTTTAGATTTGGGGTTAGGTTTAGATTTTCGGTTTAGATTTGGGGTTAGGTTTAGATTTGGGGTTAGGTTTAGATTTTAGGTTTAGATTTGGGGTTAGGTTTAGATTTTAGGTTTAGATTTGGGGTTCGGTTTAGATTTGAGGTTTAGATTTGGGGTTAGGTTTAGATTTCGGGTTAGGTTTAGATTTTAGGTTTAGATTTGGGGTTAGGTTTAGATTTTAGGTTAGGTTTAGATTTTAGGTTTAGATTTTAGGTTTAGATTTGGGGTTAGGTTTAGATTTTAGGTTTAGATTTGGGATTAGGTTTAGATTTTCGGTTTAGATTTGGGGTTAGGTTTAGATTTGGGGTTAGGTTTAGATTTTAGGTTTAGATTTGGGGTTAGGTTTAGATTTTAGGTTTAGATTTGGGGTTAGGTTTAGATTTGGGGTTAGGTTTAGATTTTAGGTTCAGATTTGGGGTTAGGTTTAGATTTTAGGTTTAGATTTGGGGTTAGGTTTAGATTTTAGGTTTAGATTTGGGGTTAGGTTTAGATTTTAGGTTAGGTTTAGATTTTAGGTTTAGATTTGGGGTTAGGTTTAGATTTTAGGTTTAGATTTACGGTTAGGTTTAGATTTTAGGTTTAGATTTGGGGTTAGGTTTAGATTTGGGGTTAGGTTTAGATTTTAGGTTTAGATTTGGGGTTAGGTTTAGATTTTAGGTTTAGATTTGGGGTTAGGTTTAGATTTGGGGTTAGGTTTAGATTTTAGGTTTAGATTTGGGGTTAGGTTTAGATTTTAGGTTTAGATTTGGGGTTAGGTTTAGATTTTAGGTTTAGATTTGGGGTTACGTTTAGATTTTCGGTTTAGATTTGGGGTTAGGTTTAGATTTTCGGTTTAGATTTGGGGTTAGGTTTAGATTTGGGGTTAGGTTTAGATTTTAGGTTTAGATTTGGGGTTAGGTTTAGATTTTAGGTTTAGATTTGGGGTTAGATTTGGGGTTAGGTTTAGATTTTAGGTTTAGATTTGGGGTTAGGTTTAGATTTGGGGTTAGGTTTAGATTTTAGGTTTAGACTTGGGATTAGATTTGGGGTTAGGTTTAGATTTGGGCTTAGGTTTAGATTTTAGGTTTAGATTTGGGGTTAGGTTTAGATTTGGGGTTAGGTTTAGATTTTCGGTTTAGATTTGGGGTTAGGTTTAGATTTGGGGTTAGGTTTAGATTTTAGGTTTAGATTTGGGGTTAGGTTTAGATTTGGGGTTAGGTTTAGATTTTAGGTTTAGATTTGGGGTTAGGTTTAGATTTTAGGTTAGGTTTAGATTTTAGGTTTAGATTTTAGGTTTAGATTTGCGGTTAGGTTTATATTTTAGGTTTAGATTTGGGGTTAGGTTTAGATTTTAGGTTTAGATTTGGGGTTAGGTTTAGATTTTAGGTTTAGATTTGGGGTTAGGTTTAGGTTTGGGGTTAGGTTTAGGTTTTAGGTTTAGATTTGGGGTTAGGTTTAGATTTTAGGTTAGGTTTAGATTTTAGGTTTAGATTTTACGTTTAGATTTGGGGTTAGGTTTAGATTTTAGGTTTAGATTTGGGGTTAGGTTTAGATTTTAGGTTTAGATTTGGGGTTAGGTTTAGATTTTAGGTTAGGTTTAGATTTTAGGTTTAGATTTGGGGTTAGGTTTAGATTTTAGGTTTAGATTTGGGGTTAGGTTTAGATTTTAGGTTTAGATTTGGGTTTAGGTTTAGATTTGGGATTAGGTTTAGATTTTAGGTTTAGATTTGGGGTTAGGTTTAGATTTGGGGTTAGGTTTAGATTTTAGGTTTAGATTTGGGGTTAGGTTTAGATTTTAGGTTTAGATTTGGGGTTAGGTTTAGATTTGGGGTTAGGTTTAGATTTGGGGTTAGGTTTAGATTTTAGGTTTAGATTTGGGGTTAGGTTTAGATTTTAGGTTTAGATTTACGGTTAGGTTTAGATTTTAGGTTTAGATTTGGGGTTAGGTTTAGATTTGGGGTTAGGTTTAGATTTTAGGTTTAGATTTGGGGTTAGGTTTAGATTTGGGGTTAGGTTTAGATTTTAGGTTTAGATTTGGGGTTAGGTTTAGATTTTAGGTTTAGATTTGGGGTTAGGTTTAGATTTGGGGTTAGGTTTAGATTTTAGGTTTAGATTTGGGGTTAGGTTTAGATTTTAGGTTTAGATTTGGGGTTAGGTTTAGATTTCCGGTTTAGATTTGGGGTTAGGTTTAGATTTTCGGTTTAGATTTGGGGTTAGGTTTAGATTTGGGGTTAGGTTTAGATTTTAGGTTTAGATTTGGGGTTAGGTTTAGATTTTAGGTTTAGATTTGGGGTTAGATTTGGGGTTAGGTTTAGATTTGGGGTTAGCTTTAGATTTGGTGTTAGGTTTAGATTTTAGGTTTAGATTTGGGGTTAGGTTTAGATTTGGGGTTAGGTTTAGATTTTCGGTTTAGATTTGGGGTTAGGTTTAGATTTGGGGTTAGGTTTAGATTTTAGGTTTAGATTTGGTGTTAGGTTTAGATTTTAGGTTTAGATTTGGGGTTAGGTTTAGATTTGGGGTTGGGTTTAGATTTTAGGTTTAGATTTGGGGCTAGGTTTAGATTTTAGGTTAGGTTTAGATTTTAGGTTTAGATTTTAGGTTTAGATTTGGGGTTAGGTTTAGATTTTAGGTTTAGATTTGGGGTTAGGTTTAGATTTGGGGTTAGGTTTAGATTTTAGGTTTAGATTTGGGGTTAGGTTTAGATTTTAGGTTTAGATTTGGGGTTAGGTTTAGATTTCGGGTTAGGTTTAGATTTTAGGTTTAGATTTGGGGTTAGGTTTAGATTTTAGGTTTAGATTTGGGGTTAGGTTTAGATTTGGGGTTAGGTTTAGATTTTAGGTTTAGATTTGGGGTTAGGTTTAGATTTTAGGTTTAGATTTGGGGTTAGGTTTAGATTTGGGGTTAGGTTTAGATTTTAGGTTTAGATTTGGGGTTAGGTTTAGATTTGGGGTTAGGTTTAGATTTTAGGTTTAGATTTGGGGTTAGGATTAGATTTGGGGTTAGGTTTAGATTTTAGGTTTAGATTTGGGGTTAGGTTTAGATTTTAGGTTTATATTTGGGGTTAGGTTTAGATTTGGGGTTAGGTTTAGATTTTAGGTTTAGATTTGGGGTTAGGTTTAGATTTGGGTTTAGGTTTATATTTTAGGTTTAGATTTGGGGTTAGGTTTAGATTTGGGGTTAGGTTTAGATTTTAGGTTTAGATTTGGGGTTGGGTTTAGATTTTAGGTTTAGATTTGGGGTTAGGTTTAGATTTTAGGTTAGGTTTAGATTTTAGGTTTAGATTTGGGGTTAGGTTTAGATTTTAGGTTTAGATTTGGGGTTAGGTTTAGATTTGGGGTTAGGTTTAGATTTTAGGTTTAGATTTGGGTTTAGGTTTAGATTTGGGGTTAGGTTTAGATTTTAGGTTTAGATTTGGGGTTAGGTTTAGATTTTAGGTTTAGATTTGGGGTTAGGTTTAGATTTGGGGTTAGGTTTAGATTTTAGGTTTAGATTTGGGGTTAGGTTTAGATTTTTGGTTTAGATTTGGGGTTAGGTTTAGATTTGGGGTTAGGTTTAGATTTTAGGTTTAGATTTGGGGTTAGGTTTAGATTTTAGGTTTAGATTTGGGGTTAGGTTTAGATTTTAGGTTAGGTTTAGATTTTAGGTTTAGATTTTCGGTTTAGATTTGGGGTTAGGTTTAGATTTTCAGTTTAGATTTGGGGTTAGGTTTAGATTTTCGGTTTAGATTTGGGGTTAGGTTTAGATTTTAGGTTTAGATTAGGGGTTCGGTTTAGATTTGAGGTTTAGATTTGGGGTTAGGTTTAGATTTGGGGTTAGGTTTAGATTTTAGGTTTAGATTTGGGGTTAGGTTTAGATTTTAGGTTAGGTTTAGATTTTAGGTTTAGATTTTAGGTTTAGATTTGGGGTTAGGTTTAGATTTTCGGTTTAGATTTGGGGTTAGGTTTAGATTTTAGGTTTAGATTTGGGGTTAGATTTGGGGTTAGGTTTAGATTTGGGGTTAGCTTTAGATTTGGTGTTAGGTTTAGATTTTAGGTTTAGATTTGGGGTTAGGTTTAGATTTGGGGTTAGGTTTAGATTTTCGGTTTAGATTTGGGGTTAGGTTTAGATTTGGGGTTAGGTTTAGATTTTAGGTTTAGATTTGGTGTTAGGTTTAGATTTTAGGTTTAGATTTGGGGTTAGGTTTAGATTTGGGGTTGGGTTTAGATTTTAGGTTTAGATTTGGGGCTAGGTTTAGATTTTAGGTTAGGTTTAGATTTTAGGTTTAGATTTTAGGTTTAGATTTGGGGTTAGGTTTAGATTTTAGGTTTAGATTTGGGGTTAGGTTTAGATTTTAGGTTTAGATTTGGGGTTAGGTTTAGATTTGGGGTTAGGTTTAGATTTTAGGTTTAGATTTGGGGTTAGGTTTAGATTTTAGGTTTAGATTTGGGGTTAGGTTTAGATTTCGGGTTAGGTTTAGATTTTAGGTTTAGATTTGGGGTTAGGTTTAGATTTTAGGTTTAGATTTGGGGTTAGGTTTAGATTTGGGGTTAGGTTTAGATTTTAGGTTTAGATTTGGGGTTAGGTTTAGATTTTAGGTTTAGATTTGGGGTTAGATTTAGATTTGGGGTTAGGTTTAGATTTTAGGTTTAGATTTGGGGTTAGGTTTAGATTTGGGGTTAGGTTTAGATTTTAGGTTTAGATTTGGGGTTAGGATTAGATTTGGGGTTAGGTTTAGATTTTAGGTTTAGATTTGGGTTTAGGTTTAGATTTTAGGTTTATATTTGGGGTTAGGTTTAGATTTTAGGTTTAGATTTGGGGTTAGGTTTAGATTTCGGGTTAGGTTTAGATTTTAGGTTTAGATTTGGGGTTAGGTTTAGATTTTAGGTTTAGATTTGGGGTTAGGTTTAGATTTGGGGTTAGGTTTAGATTTTAGGTTTAGATTTGGGGTTAGGTTTAGATTTTAGGTTTAGATTTGGGGTTAGGTTTAGATTTGGGGTTAGGTTTAGATTTTAGGTTTAGATTTGGGGTTAGGTTTAGATTTGGGGTTAGGTTTAGATTTTAGGTTTAGATTTGGGGTTAGGATTAGATTTGGGGTTAGGTTTAGATTTTAGGTTTAGATTTGGGGTTAGGTTTAGATTTTAGGTTTATATTTGGGGTTAGGTTTAGATTTGGGGTTAGGTTTAGATTTTCGGTTTAGATTTGGGGTTAGGTTTAGATTTGGGTTTAGGTTTAGATTTTAGGTTTAGATTTGGGGTTAGGTTTAGATTTGGGGTTAGGTTTAGATTTTAGGTTTAGATTTGGGGTTGGGTTTAGATTTTAGGTTTAGATTTGGGGTTAGGTTTAGATTTTAGGTTAGGTTTAGATTTTAGGTTTTGATTTTAGGTTTAGATTTGGGGTTAGGTTTAGATTTTCGGTTTAGATTTAGGGTTAGGTTTAGATTTTCGGTTTAGATTTGGGGTTAGGTTTAGATTTTAGGTTTAGATTTGGGGTTAGGTTTAGATTTGGGGTTAGGTTTAGATTTTAGGTTTAGATTTGGGTTTAGGTTTAGATTTGGGGTTAGGTTTAGATTTTAGGTTTAGATTTGGGGTTAGGTTTAGATTTTAGGTTTAGATTTGGGGTTAGGTTTAGATTTGGGGTTAGGTTTAGATTTTAGGTTTAGATTTGGGGTTAGGTTTAGATTTTTGGTTTAGATTTGGGGTTAGGTTTAGATTTGGGGTTAGGTTTAGATTTTAGGTTTAGATTTGGGGTTAGGTTTAGATTTTAGGTTAGGTTTAGATTTTAGGTTTAGATTTTCGGTTTAGATTTGGGGTTAGGTTTAGATTTTCAGTTTAGATTTGGGGTTAGGTTTAGATTTTCGGTTTAGATTTGGGGTTAGGTTTAGATTTTAGGTTTAGATTAGGGGTTCGGTTTAGATTTGAGGTTTAGATTTGGGGTTAGGTTTAGATTTGGGGTTAGGTTTAGATTTTAGGTTTAGATTTGGGGTTAGGTTTAGATTTTAGGTTAGGTTTAGATTTTAGGTTTAGATTTTAGGTTTAGATTTGGGGTTAGGTTTAGATTTTCGGTTTAGATTTGGGGTTAGGTTTAGATTTTAGGTTTAGATTTGGGGTTAGGTTTAGATTTTAGGTTTAGATTTGGGCTTAGGTTTAGATTTTAGGTTTAGATTTGGGGTTAGGTTTAGATTTTAGGTTTAGATTTGGGGTTAGGTTTAGATTTGGGGTTAGGTTTAGATTTTAGGTTCAGATTTGGGGTTAGGTATAGATTTTAGGTTTAGATTTGGGGTTAGGTTTAGATTTGGGGTTAGGTTTAGATTTTAGGTTTAGATTTGGGGTTAGGTTTAGATTTTAGGTTAGGTTTAGATTTTAGGTTTAGATTTGGGGTTCGATTTAGATTTGAGGTTTAGATTTGGGGTTCGGTTTAGATTTGGGGTTAGGTTTAGATTTTAGGTTTAGATTTGGGGTTAGGTTTAGATTTGGGGTTAGGTTTAGATTTTAGGTTCAGATTTGGGGTTAGGTTTAGATTTTAGGTTTAGATTTGGGGTTAGGTTTAGATTTGGGGTTAGGTTTAGATTTTAGGTTTAGATTTGGGGTTTGGTTTAGATTTTAGGTTAGGTTTAGATTTTAGGTTTAGATTTGGGGTTAGGTTTAGATTTTAGGTTTAGATTTGGGGTTAGGTTTAGATTTGGGGTTAGGTTTAGATTTTAGGTTTAGATTTGGGGTTAGGTTTAGATTTTAGGTTAGGTTTAGATTTTAGGTTTAGATTTGGGGTTAGGTTTAGATTTTAGGTTTAGATTTACGGTTAGGTTTAGATTTTAGGTTTAGATTTGGGGTTAGGTTTAGATTTGGGGTTAGGTTTAGATTTTAGGTTTAGATTTGGGGTTAGGTTTAGATTTTAGGTTTAGATTTGGGGTTAGGTTTAGATTTGGGGTTAGGTTTAGATTTTAGGTTTAGATTTGGGGTTAGGTTTAGATTTTAGGTTTATATTTGGGGTTAGGTTTAGATTTGGGGTTAGGTTTAGATTTGGGGTTAGGTTTAGATTTGGGGTTAGGTTTAGATTTTCGGTTTAGATTTGGGGTTAGGTTTAGATTTTCGGTTTAGATTTGGGGTTAGGTTTAGATTTGGGGTTAGGTTTAGATTTGGGGTTAGGTTTAGATTTTAGGTTTAGATTTGGGGTTAGGTTTAGATTTGGGGTTAGGTTTAGATTTTAGGTTTAGATTTGGGGTTAGGTTTAGATTTTAGGTTTAGATTTGGGGTTAGGTTTAGATTTGGGGTTAGGTTTAGATTTTAGGTTTAGATTTGGGGTTAGGTTTAGATTTTAGGTTAGGTTTAGATTTTAGGTTTAGATTTTAGGTTTAGATTTGGGGTTAGGTTTAGATTTTAGGTTTAGATTTGGGGTTAGGTTTAGATTTGAGGTTTAGATTTGGGATTAGGTTTAGATTTGGGGTTAGGTTTAGATTTTAGGTTTAGATTTGGGGTTAGGTTTAGATTTGGGGTTAGGTTTAGATTTTAGGTTTAGATTTGGGGTTAGGTTTAGATTTTAGGTTAGGTTTAGATTTTAGGTTTAGATTTTAGGTTTAGATTTGGGGTTACGTTTAGATCTTAGTTTGAGATTTGGGTTTAGGTTTAGATTTGGGGTTAGGTTTAGATTTTCGGTTTAGATTTGGGGTTAGGTTTAGATTTTCGGTTTAGATTTGGGGTTAGGTTTAGATTTGGGGTTAGATTTGGGGTTAGGTTTAGATTTGGGGTTAGGTTTAGATTTGGGGTTAGGTTTAGATTTTAGGTTTAGATTTGGGGTTAGGTTTAGATTTGGGGTTAGGTTTAGATTTTAGGTTTAGATTTGGGGTTAGGTTTAGATTTTAGGTTTAGATTTGGGGTTAGGTTTAGATTTGGGGTTAGGTTTAGATTTTAGGTTTAGATTTGGGGTTAGGTTTAGATTTTAGGTTAGGTTTAGATTTTAGGTTTAGATTTTAGGTTTAGATTTGGGGTTAGGTTTAGATTTGGGGTTAGGTTTAGATTTTAGGTTTAGATTTGGGGTTAGGTTTAGATTTTTGGTTTAGATTTGGGGTTAGGTTTAGATTTGGGGTTAGGTTTAGATTTTAGGTTTAGATTTGGGGTTAGGTTTAGATTTTAGGTTTAGATTTGGGGTTAGGTTTAGATTTTAGGTTAGGTTTAGATTTTAGGTTTAGATTTGGGGTTAGGTTTAGATTTTTGGTTTAGATTTGGGGTTAGGTTTAGATTTGGGGTTAGGTTTAGATTTTCAGTTTAGATTTGGGGTTAGGTTTAGATTTTCGGTTTAGATTTGGGGTTAGGTTTAGATTTTAGGTTTAGATTAGGGGTTAGGTTTAGATTTGGGGTTAGGTTTAGATTTTAGGTTTAGATTTGGGGTTAGGTTTAGATTTTAGGTTAGGTTTAGATTTTAGGTTTAGATTTTAGGTTTAGATTTGGGGTTAGGTTTAGATTTTAGGTTTAGATTTGGGGTTAGGTTTAGATTTGGGGTTAGGTTTAGATTTTAGGTTTAGATTTGGGGTTAGGTTTAGATTTTTGGTTTAGATTTGGGGTTAGGTTTAGATTTGGGGTTAGGTTTAGATTTTAGGTTTAGATTTGGGGTTAGGTTTAGATTTTTGGTTTAGATTTGGGGTTAGGTTTAGATTTGGGGTTAGGTTTAGATTTTAGGTTTAGATTTGGGGTTAGGTTTAGATTTTAGGTTTAGATTTGGGGTTAGGTTTAGATTTTAGGTTAGGTTTAGATTTTAGGTTTAGATTTTCGGTTTAGATTTGGGGTTAGGTTTAGATTTTCAGTTTAGATTTGGGGTTAGGTTTAGATTTTCGGTTTAGATTTGGGGTTAGGTTTAGATTTTAGGTTTAGATTAGGGGTTCGGTTTAGATTTGAGGTTAGGTTTAGATTTTAGGTTTAGATTTTAGGTTTAGATTTGGGCTTAGGTTTAGATTTTCGGTTTAGATTTGGGGTTAGGTTTAGATTTTAGGTTTAGATTTGGGGTTAGGTTTAGATTTGGGGTTAGGTTTAGATTTTAGGTTCAGATTTGGGGTTAGGGGTTAGGTTTAGATTTTAGGTTCAGATTTGGGGTTAGGTATAGATTTTAGGTTTATATTTGGGGTTAGGTTTAGATTTGGGGTTAGGTTTAGATTTTAGGTTTAGATTTGGGGTTAGGTTTAGATTTTAGGTTAGGTTTAGATTTTAGGTTTAGATTTGGGGTTCGGTTTAGATTTGAGGTTTAGATTTGGGGTTCGGTTTAGATTTGGGGTTAGGTTTAGATTTTAGGTTTAGATTTGGGGTTAGGTTTAGATTTGGGGTTAGGTTTAGATTTTAGGTTCAGATTTGGGGTTAGGTTTAGATTTTAGGTTTAGATTTGGGGTTAGGTTTAGATTTGGGGTTAGGTTTAGATTTTAGGTTTAGATTTGGGGTTTGGTTTAGATTTTAGGTTAGGTTTAGATTTTAGGTTTAGATTTGGGGTTAGGTTTAGATTTTAGGTTTAGATTTGGGGTTAGGTTTAGATTTTAGGTTTAGATTTGGGGTTAGGTTTAGATTTTAGGTTAGGTTTAGATTTTAGGTTTAGATTTTAGGTTTAGATTTGGGGTTAGGTTTAGATTTGGGGTTAGGTTTAGATTTTAGGTTTAGATTTGGGGTTAGGTTTAGATTTTTGGTTTAGATTTGGGGTTAGGTTTAGATTTGGGGTTAGGTTTAGATTTTAGGTTTAGATTTGGGGTTAGGTTTAGATTTTAGGTTTAGATTTTCGGTTTAGATTTGGGGTTAGGTTTAGATTTTCAGTTTAGATTTGGGGTTAGGTTTAGATTTTCGGTTTAGATTTGGGGTTAGGTTTAGATTTTAGGTTTAGATTAGGGGTTCGGTTTAGATTTGAGGTTTAGATTTGGGGTTAGGTTTAGATTTGGGGTTAGGTTTAGATTTTAGGTTTAGATTTGGGGTTAGGTTTAGATTTTAGGTTAGGTTTAGATTTTAGGTTTAGATTTTAGGTTTAGATTTGGGCTTAGGTTTAGATTTTCGGTTTAGATTTGGGGTTAGGTTTAGATTTTAGGTTTAGATTTGGGGTTAGGTTTAGATTTGGGGTTAGGTTTAGATTTTAGGTTCAGATTGGGGGTTAGGTATAGATTTTAGGTTTATATTTGGGGTTAGGTTTAGATTTGGGGTTAGGTTTAGATTTTAGGTTAGGTTTAGATTTTAGGTTTAGATTTGGGGTTCGGTTTAGATTTGAGGTTTAGATTTGGGGTTCGGTTTAGATTTGGGGTTAGGTTTAGATTTTAGGTTTAGATTTGGGGTTAGGTTTAGATTTGGGGTTAGGTTTAGATTTTAGGTTCAGATTTGGGGTTAGGTTTAGATTTTAGGTTTAGATTTGGGGTTAGGTTTAGATTTGGGGTTAGGTTTAGATTTTAGGTTTAGATTTGGGGTTTGGTTTAGATTTTAGGTTAGGTTTAGATTTTAGGTTTAGATTTGGGGTTAGGTTTAGATTTTAGGTTTAGATTTGGGGTTAGGTTTAGATTTTAGGTTTAGATTTGGGGTTAGGTTTAGATTTTAGGTTAGGTTTAGATTTTAGGTTTAGATTTGGGGTTAGGTTTAGATTTTAGGTTTAGATTTACGGTTAGGTTTAGATTTTAGGTTTAGATTTGGGGTTAGGTTTAGATTTGGGGTTAGGTTTAGATTTTAGGTTTAGATTTGGGGTTAGGTTTAGATTTTAGGTTTAGATTTGGGGTTAGGTTTAGATTTGGGGTTAGGTTTAGATTTTAGGTTTAGATTTGGGGTTAGGTTTAGATTTTAGGTTTAGATTTGGGGTTAGGTTTAGATTTGGGGTTAGGTTTAGATTTGGGGTTAGGTTTAGATTTTCGGTTTAGATTTGGGGTTAGGTTTAGATTTTCGGTTTAGATTTGGGGTTAGGTTTAGATTTGGGGTTAGGTTTAGATTTGGGGTTAGGTTTAGATTTTAGGTTTAGATTTGGGGTTAGGTTTAGATTTGGGGTTAGGTTTAGATTTTAGGTTTAGATTTGGGGTTAGGTTTAGATTTTAGGTTTAGATTTGGGGTTAGGTTTAGATTTGGGGTTAGGTTTATATTTTAGGTTTAGATTTGGGGTTAGGTTTAGATTTTAGGTTAGGTTTAGATTTTAGGTTTAGATTTTAGGTTTAGATTTGGGGTTAGGTTTAGATTTTAGGTTTAGATTTGGGGTTCGGTTTAGATTTGAGGTTTAGATTTGGGGTTAGGTTTAGATTTGGGGTTAGGTTTAGATTTTAGGTTTAGATTTGGGGTTAGGTTTAGATTTGGGGTTAGGTTTAGATTTTAGGTTTAGATTTGGGGTTAGGTTTAGATTTTAGGTTTAGATTTGGGGTTAGGTTTAGATTTGGGGTTACGTTTAGATTTTAGTTTGAGATTTGGGGTTAGGTTTAGATTTGGGGTTAGGTTTAGATTTTCGGTTTAGATTTGGGGTTAGGTTTACATTTTCGGTTTAGATTTGGGGTTAGGTTTAGATTTGGGGTTAGATTTGGGGTTAGGTTTAGATTTGGGGTTAGGTTTAGATTTGGGGTTAGGTTTAGATTTTAGGTTTAGATTTGGGGTTAGGTTTAGATTTGGGGTTAGGTTTAGATTTTAGGTTTAGATTTGGGGTTAGGTTTAGATTTTAGGTTTAGATTTGGGGTTAGGTTTAGATTTGGGGTTAGGTTTAGATTTTAGGTTTAGATTTGGGGTTAGGTTTAGATTTTAGGTTAGGTTTAGATTTTAGGTTTAGATTTTAGGTTTAGATTTGGGGTTAGGTTTAGATTTGAGGTTTAGATTTGGGGTTAGGTTTAGATTTGGGGTTAGGTTTAGATTTTAGGTTTAGATTTGGGGTTAGGTTTAGATTTGGGGTTAGGTTTAGATTTTAGGTTTAAATTTGGGGTTAGGTTTAGATTTTAGGTTTAGATTTGGGGTTAGGTTTAGATTTGGGGTTACGTTTAGATTTTAGTTTGAGATTTGGGGTTAGGTTTAGATTTGGGGTTAGGTTTAGATTTTAGGTTTAGATTTGGGGTTAGGTTTAGATTTTCGGTTTAGATTTGGGGTTAGGTTTAGATTTGGGTTTAGGTTTAGATTTTAGGTTTAGATTTGGGGTTAGGTTTAGATTTGGGGTTAGGTTTAGATTTTAGGTTTAGATTTGGGGTTAGGTTTAGATTTTAGGTTAGGTTTAGATTTTAGGTTTAGATTTTCGGTTTAGATTTGGGGTTAGGTTTAGATTTTCGGTTTAGATTTGGGGTTAGGTTTAGATTTGGGGTTAGGTTTAGATTTTAGGTTTAGATTTGGGGTTAGGTTTAGATTTTAGGTTTAGATTTGGGGTTAGGTTTAGATTTGGGGTTAGGTTTAGATTTTAGGTTCAGATTTGGGGTTAGGTTTAGATTTTAGGTTAGGTTTAGATTTTAGGTTTAGATTTTCAGGTTTAGATTTGGGGTTAGGTTTAGATTTTCGGTTTAGATTTGGGGTTAGGTTTAGATTTTAGGTTTAGATTTGGGGTTAGGTTTAGATTTTAGGTTTAGATTTGGGGTTCGGTTTAGATTTGAGGTTTAGATTTGAGGTTAGGTTTAGATTTGGGGTTAGGTTTAGATTTTAGGTTTAGATTTGGGGTTAGGTTTAGATTTTAGGTTAGGTTTAGATTTTAGGTTTAGATTTTAGGTTTAGATTTGGGGTTAGGTTTAGATTTTAGGTTTAGATTTGGGGTTAGGTTTAGATTTTCGGTTTAGATTTGGGGTTAGGTTTAGATTTGGGTTTAGGTTTAGATTTTAGGTTCAGATTTGGGGTTAGGTTTAGATTTTAGGTTTAGATTTGGGGTTAGGTTTAGATTTGGGGTTAGGTTTAGATTTTAGGTTTAGATTTGGGGTTTGGTTTAGATTTTAGGTTAGGTTTAGATTTTAGGTTTAGATTTGGGGTTAGGTTTAGATTTTAGGTTTAGATTTGGGGTTAGGTTTAGATTTTAGGTTTAGATTTGGGGTTAGGTTTAGATTTTAGGTTAGGTTTTGATTTTAGGTTTAGATTTTCGGTTTAGATTTGGGGTTAGGTTTAGATTTTCAGTTTAGATTTGGGGTTAGGTTTAGATTTTCGGTTTAGATTTGGGGTTAGGTTTAGATTTGGGGTTAGGTTTAGATTTTAGGTTTAGATTTGGGGTTAGGTTTAGATTTTAGGTTTAGATTTGGGGTTCGGTTTAGATTTGAGTTTTAGATTTGGGGTTAGGTTTAGATTTGGGGTTAGGTTTAGATTTTAGGTTTAGATTTGGGGTTAGGTTTAGATTTTAGGTTAGGTTTAGATTTTAGGTTTAGATTTTCGGTTTAGATTTGGGGTTAGGTTTAGATTTTCGGTTTAGATTTGGGGTTAGGTTTAGATTTGGGGTTAGGTTTAGATTTTAGGTTTAGATTTGGGGTTAGGTTTAGATTTTAGGTTTAGATTTGGGGTTAGGTTTAGATTTGGGGTTAGGTTTAGATTTTAGGTTCAGATTTGGGGTTAGGTTTAGATTTTAGGTTTAGATTTGGGGTTAGGTTTAGATTTGGGGTTAGGTTTAGATTTTAGGTTTAGATTTGGGGTTAGGTTTAGATTTTAGGTTTAGATTTACGGTTAGGTTTAGATTTTAGGTTTAGATTTGGGGTTAGGTTTAGATTTTAGGTTTAGATTTGGGGTTAGGTTTAGATTTTAGGTTAGGTTTAGATTTTAGGTTTAGATTTGGGGTTAGGTTTAGATTTTAGGTTTAGATTTACGGTTAGGTTTAGATTTTAGGTTTAGATTTGGGGTTAGGTTTAGATTTTAGGTTTAGATTTGGGGTTAGGTTTAGATTTTAGGTTTAGATTTGGGGTTAGGTTTAGATTTGGGGTTAGGTTTAGATTTTAGGTTTAGATTTGGGGTTAGGTTTAGATTTTAGGTTTAGATTTGGGGTTACGTTTAGATTTTCGCATTAGATTTGGGGTTAGGTTTAGATTTTCGGTTTAGATTTGGGGTTAGGTTTAGATTTGGGGTTAGGTTTAGATTTTAGGTTTAGATTTGGGGTTAGGTTTAGATTTTAGGTTTAGATTTGGGGTTAGATTTGGGGTTAGGTTTAGATTTGGGGTTAGGTTTAGATTTTAGGTTTAGATTTGGGGTTAGGTTTAGATTTCGGGTTAGGTTTAGATTTTAGGTTTAGACTTGGGGTTAGATTTGGGGTTAGGTTTAGATTTGGGGTTAGGTTTAGATTTTAGGTTTAGATTTGGGGTTAGGTTTAGATTTGGGGTTAGGTTTAGATTTTCGGTTTAGATTTGGGGTTAGGTTTAGATTTTCGGTTTAGATTTGGGGTTAGGTTTAGATTTGGGGTTAGGTTTAGATTTGAGGTTTAGATTTGGGGTTAGGTTTAGATTTTAGGTTTAGTTTTCGGGTTAGGTTTAGATTTTAGGTTTAGATTTGGGGTTAGGTTTAGATTTTAGGTTTAGATTTGGGGTTAGGTTTAGATTTTAGGTTTAGATTTGGGGTTAGGTTTAGATTTGGGGTTAGGTTTAGATTTTAGGTTTAGATTTGGGGTTAGGTTTAGATTTTAGGTTAGGTTTAGATTTTAGGTTTAGATTTTAGGTTTAGATTTGGGGTTAGGTTTAGATTTTAGGTTTAGATTTGGGGTTAGGTTTAGATTTTAGGTTTAGATTTGGGGTTAGGTTTAGATTTGGGGTTAGGTTTAGATTTTAGGTTTAGATTTGGGGTTAGGTTTAGATTTTAGGTTAGGTTTAGATTTTAGGTTTAGATTTTACGTTTAGATTTGGGGTTAGTTTTAGATTTTAGGTTTAGATTTGGGGTTAGGTTTAGATTTTAGGTTTAGATTTGGGGTTAGGTTTAGATTTTAGGTTAGGTTTAGATTTTAGGTTTAGATTTGGGGTTAGGTTTAGATTTTAGGTTTAGATTTGTTGTTAGGTTTAGATTTTAGGTTTAGATTTGGGGTTAGGTTTAGATTTGGGGTTACGTTTAGATTTTAGGTTTAGATTTGGGGTTAGGTTTAGATTTTAGGTTAGGTTTAGATTTTAGGTTTAGATTTTACGTTTAGATTTGGGGTTAGGTTTAGATTTTAGGTTTAGATTTGGGGTTAGGTTTAGATTTTAGGTTTAGATTTGGGGTTAGGTTTAGATTTGGGGTTAGGTTTAGATTTTAGGTTTAGATTTTCGGTTTAGATTTGGGGTTAGGTTTAGATTTTCAGTTTAGATTTGGGGTTAGGTTTAGATTTTCGGTTTAGATTTGGGGTTAGGTTTAGATTTGGGGTTAGGTTTAGATTTTAGGTTTAGATTTGGGGTTCGGTTTAGATTTGAGGTTTAGATTTGGGGTTAGGTTTAGATTTGGGGTTAGGTTTAGATTTTAGGTTTACATTTGGGGTTAGGTTTAGATTTTAGGTTAGGTTTAGATTTTAGGTTTAGATTTTAGGTTTAGATTTGGGGTTAGGTTTAGATTTTAGGTTTAGATTTGGGGTTAGGTTTAGATTTTCGGTTTAGATTTGGGGTTAGGTTTAGATTTTAGGTTTAGATTTGGGGTTAGGTTTAGATTTGGGGTTAGGTTTAGATTTTAGGTTTAGATTTGGGGTTAGGTTTAGATTTTAGGTTAGGTTTAGGTTTTAGGTTTAGATTTGGGGTTAGGTTTAGATTTTAGGTTTAGATTTACGGTTAGGTTTAGATTTTAGGTTTAGATTTGGGGTTACGTTTAGATTTTAGGTTTAGATTTGGGGTTAGGTTTAGATTTTAGGTTTAGATTTGGGGTTAGGTTTAGATTTTAGGTTAGGTTTAGATTTTAGGTTTAGATTTTCGGTTTAGATTTGGGGTTAGCTTTAGATTTTCAGTTTAGATTTGGGGTTAGGTTTAGATTTTCGGTTTAGATTTGGGGTTAGGTTTAGATTTGGGGTTAGGTTTAGATTTTAGGTTTAGATTTGGGGTTAGGTTTAGATTTTAGGTTTAGATTTGGGGTTCGGTTTAGATTTGAGGTTTAGATTTGGGGTTAGGTTTAGATTTGGGGTTAGGTTTAGATTTTAGGTTTACATTTGGGGTTAGGTTTAGATTTGGGGTTAGGTTTAGATTTTAGGTTTAGATTTGGGGTTAGGTTTAGATTTTAGGTTTAGATTTGGGGTTAGGTTTAGATTTGGGGTTAGGTTTAGATTTTCGGTTTAGATTTGGGGTTAGGTTTATATTTTAGGTTTAGATTTGGGGTTAGGTTTAGATTTGGGGTTAGGTTTAGATTTTAGGTTTAGATTTGGGGTTAGGTTTAGATTTTAGGTTAGGTTTAGGTTTTAGGTTTAGATTTGGGGTTAGGTTTAGATTTTAGGTTTAGATTTACGGTTAGGTTTAGATTTTAGGTTTAGATTTGGGGTTAGGTTTAGATTTGGGGTTAGGTTTAGATTTTAGGTTTAGATTTGGGGTTAGGTTTAGATTTGGGGTTAGGTTTAGATTTTAGGTTTAGATTTGGGGTTAGGTTTAGATTTTAGGTTTAGATTTGGGGTTAGGTTTAGATTTGGGGTTAGGTTTAGATTTTAGGTTTAGATTTGGGGTTAGGTTTAGATTTCCGGTTTAGATTTGGGGTTAGGTTTAGATTTTCGGTTTAGATTTGGGGTTAGGTTTAGATTTGGGGTTAGGTTTAGATTTTAGGTTTAGATTTGGGGTTAGGTTTAGATTTGGGGTTAGGTTTACATTTTAGGTTTAGATTTGGGGTTAGATTTGGGGTTAGGTTTAGATTTGGGGTTAGGTTTAGATTTTAGGTTTAGATTTGGGGTTAGGTTTAGATTTGGGGTTAGGTTTAGATTTTCGGTTTAGATTTGGGTTTAGGTTTAGATTTGGGGTTAGGTTTAGATTTTAGGTTTAGATTTGGGGTTAGGTTTAGATTTTAGGTTTAGATTTGGGGTTAGGTTTAGATTTCAGGTTTAGATTTGGGGTTAGGTTTAGATTTGGGGTTAGGTTTAGATTTTAGGTTTCGATTTGGGGTTAGGTTTAGATTTTAGGTTAGGTTTAGATTTTAGGTTTAGATTTTAGGTTTAGATTTGCAGTTAGTTTTAGATTTTAGGTTTAGATTTGGGGTTAGGTTTAGATTTTAGGTTTAGATTTGGGGTTAGGTTTAGATTTTAGGTTTAGATTTTAGGTTTAGATTTGGGGTTAGGTTTAGATTTTAGGTTTAGATTTGGGGTTAGGTTTAGATTTTAGGTTTAGATTTGGGGTTAGGTTTAGATTTCGGGTTAGGTTTAGATTTTAGGTTTAGATTTGGGGTTAGGTTTAGATTTTAGGTTTAGATTTGGGGTTAGGTTTAGATTTGGGGTTAGGTTTAGATTTTAGGTTTAGATTTGGGGTTAGGTTTAGATTTTAGGTTTAGATTTGGGGTTAGGTTTAGATTTGGGGTTAGGTTTAGATTTTAGGTTTAGATTTGGGGTTAGGTTTAGATTTTAGGTTTAGATTTGGGGTTAGGTTTAGATTTGGGGTTAGGTTTAGATTTTAGGTTTAGATTTGGGGTTAGGTTTAGATTTTAGGTTTAGATTTGGGGTTAGGTTTAGATTTGGGTTTAGGTCTAGATTTTAGGTTTAGATTTGGGGTTAGGTTTAGATTTTAGGTTTATATTTGGGGTTAGGTTTAGATTTGGGGTTAGGTTTAGATTTGGTGTTAGGTTTAGATTTTAGGTTTAGATTTGGGGTTAGGTTTAGATTTTAGGTTTAGATTTGGGGTTAGGTTTAGATTTTCGGTTTAGATTTGGGGTTAGGTTTAGATTTGGGCTTAGGTTTAGATTTTAGGTTTAGATTTGGGGTTAGGTTTAGATTTGGGGTTAGGTTTAGATTTTAGGTTTAGATTTGGGGTTAGATTTGGGGTTAGGTTTAGATTTGGGGTTAGGTTTAGATTTGGGGTTAGGTTTAGATTTTAGGTTTAGATTTGGGGTTAGGTTTAGATTTGGGGTTAGGTTTAGATTTTCGGTTTACATTTGGGTTTAGGTTTAGATTTTCGGTTTAGATTTGGGGTTAGGTTTAGATTTGGGGTTAGGTTTAGATTTTAGGTTTAGATTTGGGGTTAGGTTTAGATTTTAGGTTTAGATTTGGGGTTAGGTTTAGATTTTAGGTTTAGATTTGGGGTTAGGTTTAGATTTGGGGTTAGGTTTAGATTTTAGGTTTAGATTTGGGGTTAGGTTTAGATTTTAGGTTAGGTTTAGATTTTAGGTTTAGATTTTAGGTTTAGATTTGCGGTTAGGTTTAGATTTTAGGTTTAGATTTGGGGTTAGGTTTAGATTTTAGGTTTAGATTTGGGATTAGGTTTAGATTTTAGGTTTAGATTTGGGGTTAGGTTTAGATTTTAGGTTTAGATTTGGGGTTAGGTTTAGATTTTCGGTTTAGATTTGGGGTTAGGTTTAGATTTAAGGTTTAGATTTGGGGTTAGGTTTAGATTTTAGGTTTAGATTTGGGGTTAGGTTTAGATTTTCGGTTTAGACTTGGGGTTAGATTTGGGGTTAGGTTTAGATTTGGGGTTAGGTTTAGATTTTAGGTTTAGATTTGGGGTTAGGTTTAGATTTTCGGTTTAGATTTGGGGTTAGGTTTAGATTTTCGGTTTAGATTTGGGGTTAGGTTTAGATTTTAGGTTTAGATTTGGGGTTAGGTTTAGATTTTAGGTTAGGTTTAGATTTTAGTTTTAGATTTTAGGTTTAGATTTGGGGTTAGGTTTAGATTTTAGGTTTAGATTTGGGGTTAGGTTTAGATTTTAGGTTTAGATTTTAGGTTTAGATTTTAGGTTAGGTTTAGATTTTAGGTTTAGATTTGGGGTTAGGTTTAGATTTGGGGTTAGGTTTATATTTTAGGTTTAGATTTGGGGTTAGGTTTAGATTTTAGGTTAGGTTTAGATTTTAGGTTTAGATTTTCGGTTTAGATTTGGGGTTAGGTTTAGATTTTCAGTTTAGATTTGGGGTTAGGTTTAGATTTTCGGTTTAGATTTGGGGTTAGGTTTAGATTTGGGGTTAGGTTTAGATTTTAGGTTTAGATTTGGGGTTAGGTTTAGATTTTAGGTTTAGCTTTGGGGTTAGGTTTAGATTTTAGGTTTAGATTTGGGGTTCGGTTTAGATTTGAGGTTTAGATTTGGGGTTAGGTTTAGATTTGGGGTTAGGTTTAGATTTTAGGTTTAGATTTGGGGTTAGGTTTAGATTTTAGGTTAGGTTTAGATTTTAGGTTTAGATTTTAGGTTTAGATTTGGGGTTAGGTTTAGATTTTAGGTTTAGATTTGGGGTTAGGTTTAGATTTTCGGTTTAGATTTGGGGTTAGGTTTAGATTTTAGGTTTAGATTTGGGGTTAGGTTTAGATTTTAGGTTTAGATTTGGGGTTAGGTTTAGATTTGGGGTTAGGTTTAGATTTTAGGTTCAGATTTGGGGTTAGGTTTAGATTTTAGGTTTAGATTTGGGGTTAGGTTTAGATTTTAGGTTTATATTTGGGGTTAGGTTTAGATTTTAGGTTAGGTTTAGATTTTAGGTTTAGATTTGGGGTTAGGTTTAGATTTGGGGTTAGGTTTAGATTTTAGGTTTAGATTTGGGGTTAGGTTTAGATTTGGGGTTAGGTTTAGATTTTAGGTTTAGATTTGGGGTTAGGTTTAGATTTGGGGTTAGGTTTAGATTTGGGGTTAGGTTTAGATTTTAGGTTTAGATTTGGGGTTAGGTTTAGATTTCCGGTTTAGATTTGGGGTTAGGTTTAGATTTTCGGTTTAGATTTGGGGTTAGGTTTAGATTTGGGGTTAGGTTTAGATTTTAGGTTTAGATTTGGGGTTAGGTTTAGATTTGGGGTTAGGTTTAGATTTTAGGTTTAGATTTGGGGTTAGATTTGGGGTTAGGTTTAGATTTGGGGTTAGGTTTAGATTTGGGGTTAGGTTTAGATTTTAGGTTTAGATTTGGGGTTAGGTTTAGATTTGGGGTTAGGTTTAGATTTTCGGTTTAGATTTGGGGTTAGGTTTAGATTTGGGGTTAGGTTTAGATTTTAGGTTTAGATTTGGGGTTAGGTTTAGATTTTAGGTTTAGATTTGGGGTTAGGTTTAGATTTTAGGTTTAGATTTGGGGTTAGGTTTAGATTTGGGGTTAGGTTTAGATTTTAGGTTTAGATTTGGGGTTAGGTTTAGATTTTAGGTTAGGTTTAGATTTTAGGTTTAGATTTTAGGTTTAGATTTGCGGTTAGTTTTAGATTTTAGGTTTAGATTTGGGGTTAGGTTTAGATTTTAGGTTTAGATTTGGGGTTAGGTTTAGGTTTTAGGTTTAGATTTGGGGTTAGGTTTAGATTTTAGGTTTAGATTTTAGGTTTAGATTTGGGGTTAGGTTTAGATTTTAGGTTTAGATTTGGGGTTAGGTTTAGATTTCGGGTTAGGTTTAGATTTTAGGTTTAGATTTGGGGTTAGGTTTAGATTTTAGGTTTAGATTTGGGATTAGGTTTAGATTTGGGGTTAGGTTTAGATTTTAGGTTTAGATTTGGGGTTAGGTTTAGATTTTAGGTTTAGATTTGGGGTTAGGTTTAGATTTTAGGTTTAGATTTGGGGTTAGGTTTAGATTTGGGGTTAGGTTTAGATTTTAGGTTTAGATTTGGGGTTAGGTTTAGATTTTAGGTTTAGATTTGGGGTTAGGTTTAGATTTGGGGTTAGGTTTAGATTTTAGGTTTAGATTTGGGGTTAGGTTTAGATTTGGGGTTAGGTCTAGATTTTAGGTTTAGATTTGGGGTTAGGTTTAGATTTTAGGTTTATATTTGGGGTTAGGTTTAGATTTGGGGTTAGGTTTAGATTTGGTGTTAGGTTTAGATTTTAGGTTTAGATTTGGGGTTAGGTTTAGATTTCCGGTTTAGATTTGGGGTTAGGTTTAGATTTTCGGTTTAGATTTGGGGTTAGGTTTAGATTTGGGGTTAGGTTTAGATTTTAGGTTTAGATTTGGGGTTAGGTTTAGATTTGGGGTTAGGTTTAGATTTTAGGTTTAGATTTGGGGTTAGATTTGGGGTTAGGTTTAGATTTGGGGTTAGGTTTAGATTTTAGGTTTAGATTTGGGGTTAGGTTTAGAATTGGGGTTAGGTTTAGATTTTAGGTTTAGATTTGGGGTTAGGTTTAGATTTTAGGTTTAGATTTTTAGGTTTAGATTTGGGGTTAGGTTTAGATTTAGGGTTAGGTTTAGATTTGGGGTTAGGTTTAGATTTGGGGTTAGGTTTAGATTTTAGGTTTAGATTTGGGGTTAGGTTTAGATTTCCGGTTTAGATTTGGGGTTAGGTTTAGATTTTCGGTTTAGATTTGGGGTTAGGTTTAGATTTGGGGTTAGGTTTAGATTTTAGGTTTAGATTTGGGGTTAGGTTTAGATTTGGGGTTAGGTTTAGATTTTAGGTTTAGATTTGGGGTTAGGTTTAGATTTTAGGTTTAGATTTTAGGTTTAGATTTGGGGTTAGGTTTAGATTTTAGGTTTAGATTTGGGGTTAGGTTTAGATTTTAGGTTTAGATTTGGGGTTAGGTTTAGATTTCGGGTTAGGTTTAGATTTTAGGTTTAGATTTGGGGTTAGGTTTAGATTTTAGGTTTAGATTTGGGATTAGGTTTAGATTTGGGGTTAGGTTTAGATTTTAGGTTTAGATTTGGGGTTAGGTTTAGATTTTAGGTTTAGATTTGGGGTTAGGTTTAGATTTTAGGTTTAGATTTGGGGTTAGGTTTAGATTTGGGGTTAGGTTTAGATTTTAGGTTTAGATTTGGGGTTAGGTTTAGATTTTAGGTTTAGATTTGGGGTTAGGTTTAGATTTGGGGTTAGGTTTAGATTTTAGGTTTAGATTTGGGGTTAGGTTTAGATTTGGGGTTAGGTCTAGATTTTAGGTTTAGATTTGGGGTTAGGTTTAGATTTTAGGTTTATATTTGGGGTTAGGTTTAGATTTGGGGTTAGGTTTAGATTTGGTGTTAGGTTTAGATTTTAGGTTTAGATTTGGGGTTAGGTTTAGATTTCCGGTTTAGATTTGGGGTTAGGTTTAGATTTTCGGTTTAGATTTGGGGTTAGGTTTAGATTTGGGGTTAGGTTTAGATTTTAGGTTTAGATTTGGGGTTAGGTTTAGATTTGGGGTTAGGTTTAGATTTTAGGTTTAGATTTGGGGTTAGATTTGGGGTTAGGTTTAGATTTGGGGTTAGGTTTAGATTTTAGGTTTAGATTTGGGGTTAGGTTTAGAATTGGGGTTAGGTTTAGATTTTAGGTTTAGATTTGGGGTTAGGTTTAGATTTTAGGTTTAGATTTTTAGGTTTAGATTTGGGGTTAGGTTTAGATTTAGGGTTAGGTTTAGATTTGGGGTTAGGTTTAGATTTGGGGTTAGGTTTAGATTTTAGGTTTAGATTTGGGGTTAGGTTTAGATTTCCGGTTTAGATTTGGGGTTAGGTTTAGATTTTCGGTTTAGATTTGGGGTTAGGTTTAGATTTGGGGTTAGGTTTAGATTTTAGGTTTAGATTTGGGGTTAGGTTTAGATTTGGGGTTAGGTTTAGATTTTAGGTTTAGATTTGGGGTTAGATTTGGGGTTAGGTTTAGATTTGGGGTTAGGTTTAGATTTGGGGTTAGGTTTAGATTGTAGGTTTAGATTTGGGGTTAGGTTTAGATTTGGGGTTAGGTTTAGATTTTCGGTTTAGATTTGGGTTTAGGTTTAGATTTTCGGTTTAGATTTGGGGTTAGGTTTAGATTTGGGGTTAGGTTTAGATTTTAGGTTTAGATTTGGGGTTAGGTTTAGATTTTAGGTTTAGATTTGAGGTTAGGTTTAGATTTTAGGTTTAGATTTGGGGTTAGGTTTAGATTTGGGGTTAGGTTTAGATTTTAGGTTAGGTTTAGATTTTAGGTTTAGATTTTAGGTTTAGATTTGCGGTTAGGTTTAGATTTTAGGTTTAGATTTGGGGTTAGGTTTAGATTTTAGGTTTAGATTTGGGATTAGGTATAGATTTTAGGTTTAGATTTGGGGTTAGGTTTAGATTTTAGGTTTAGATTTGGGGTTAGGTTTAGATTTTAGGTTTAGATTTGGGGTTAGGTTTAGATTTTAGGTTCAGATTTGGGGTTAGGTTTAGATTTTAGGTTTAGATTTGGGGTTAGGTTTAGATTTGGGGTTAGGTTTAGATTTTAGGTTTAGATTTGGGGTTAGGTTGAGATTTTAGGTTTAGATTTACGGTTAGGTTTAGATTTTAGGTTTAGATTTGGGGTTAGGTTTAGATTTTAGGTTTAGATTTGGGGTTAGGTTTAGATTTTAGGTTTAGATTTGGGGTTAGGTTTAGATTTGGGGTTAGGTTTAGATTTTAGGTTTAGATTTGGGTTTAGGTTTAGATTTCGGGTTAGGTTTAGATTTTAGGTTTAGATTTGGGGTTAGGTTTAGATTTGGGGTTAGGTTTAGATTTTAGGTTTAGATTTGGGGTTAGATTTGGGGTTAGGTTTAGATTTGGGGTTAGGTTTAGATTTGGGGTTAGGTTTAGATTTAAGGTTTAGATTTGGGGTTAGGTTTAGATTTTCGGTTTAGATTTGGGTTTAGGTTTAGATTTTCGGTTTAGATTTGGGGTTAGGTTTAGAATTGGGGTTAGGTTTAGATTTTAGGTTTAGATTTGGGGTTAGGTTTAGATTTTAGGTTTAGATTTGGGGTTAGGTTTAGATTTTAGGTTTAGATTTGGGGTTAGGTTTAGATTTGGGGTTAGGTTTAGATTTGGGGTTAGGTTTAGATTTTCGGTTTAGATTTGGGGTTAGGTTTAGATTTTCGGTTTAGATTTGGGGTTAGGTTTAGATTTTAGGTTTAGATTTGGGGTTAGGTTTAGATTTTAGGTTTAGATTTGGGGTTAGGTTTAGATTTTAGGTTAGGTTTAGATTTTAGGTTTAGATTTTACGTTTAGATTTGGGGTTAGGTTTAGATTTTAGGTTTAGATTTGGGGTTAGGTTTAGATTTTAGGTTTAGATTTGGGGTTAGGTTTAGATTTTAGGTTAGGTTTAGATTTTAGGTTTAGATTTGGGGTTAGGTTTAGATTTTAGGTTTAGATTTGGGGTTAGGTTTAGATTTTCAGTTTAGATTTGGGGTTAGGTTTAGATTTGGGGTTAGGTTTAGATTTTAGGTTTAGATTTGGGGTTAGGTTTATATTTTAGGTTTAGATTTGGGGTTAGGTTTAGATTTTAGGTTAGGTTTAGATTTTAGGTTTAGATTTTCGGTTTAGATTTGGGGTTAGGTTTAGATTTTCAGTTTAGATTTGGGGTTAGGTTTAGATTTTCGGTTTAGATTTGGGGTTAGGTTTAGATTTGGTGTTAGGTTTAGATTTTAGGTTTAGATTTGCGGTTAGGTTTAGATTTTAGGTTTAGATTTGGGGTTAGGTTTAGATTTTAGGTTTAGATTTGGGGTTCGGTTTAGATTTGAGGTTTAGATTTGGGGTTAGGTTTAGATTTGGGGTTAGGTTTAGATTTTAGGTTTAGATTTGGGGTTAGGTTTAGATTTTAGGTTAGGTTTAGATTTTAGGTTTAGATTTTAGGTTTAGATTTGGGGTTAGGTTTAGATTTTAGGTTTAGATTTGGGGTTAGGTTTAGATTTTCGGTTTAGATTTGGGGTTAGGTTTAGATTTTAGGTTTAGATTTGGGGTTAGGTTTAGATTTTAGGTTTAGATTTGGGGTTAGGTTTAGATTTGGGGTTAGGTTTAGATTTTAGGTTCAGATTTGGGGTTAGGTTTAGATTTTAGGTTTAGATTTAAGGTTAGGTTTAGATTTTAGGTTTAGATTTGGGGTTAGGTTTAGATTTTAGGTTAGGTTTAGATTTTAGGTTTAGATTTGGGGTTAGGTTTAGATTTTAGGTTTAGATTTACGGTTAGGTTTAGATTTTAGGTTTAGATTTGGGGTTAGGTTTAGATTTGGGGTTAGGTTTAGATTTTAGGTTTAGATTTGGGGTTAGGTTTAGATTTGGGGTTAGGTTTAGATTTTAGGTTTAGATTTGGGGTTAGGTTTAGATTTGGGGTTAGGTTTAGATTTGGGGTTAGGTTTAGATTTTAGGTTTAGATTTGGGGTTAGGTTTAGATTTCCGGTTTAGATTTGGGGTTAGGTTTAGATTTTCGGTTTAGATTTGGGGTTAGGTTTAGATTTGGGGTTAGGTTTAGATTTTAGGTTTAGATTTGGGGTTAGGTTTAGATTTGGGGTTAGGTTTAGATTTTAGGTTTAGATTTGGGGTTAGATTTGGGGTTAGGTTTAGATTTGGGGTTAGGTTTAGATTTGGGGTTAGGTTTAGATTTTAGGTTTAGATTTGGGGTTAGGTTTAGATTTGGGGTTAGGTTTAGATTTTCGGTTTAGATTTGGGGTTAGGTTTAGATTTGGGGTTAGGTTTAGATTTTAGGTTTAGATTTGGGGTTAGGTTTAGATTTTAGGTTTAGATTTGGGGTTAGGTTTAGATTTGGGGTTAGGTTTAGATTTTAGGTTTAGATTTGGGGTTAGGTTTAGAGTTTAGGTTAGGTTTAGATTTTAGGTTTAGATTTTAGGTTTAGATTTGGGGTTAGGTTTAGATTTTAGGTTTAGATTTGGGGTTAGGTTTAGATTTTAGGTTTAGATTTGGGGTTAGGTTTAGATTTTAGGTTTAGATTTGGGGTTAGGTTTAGATTTGGGGTTAGGTTTAGATTTTAGGGTTAGATTTGGGGTTAGGTTTAGATTTTAGGTTTAGATTTTAGGTTTAGATTTGGGGTTAGGTTTAGATTTTAGGTTTAGATTTGGGGTTAGGTTTAGATTTTAGGTTTAGATTTGGGGTTAGGTTTAGATTTTAGGTTTAGATTTGGGGTTAGGTTTAGATTTGGGGTTAGGTTTAGATTTTAGGTTTAGATTTGGGGTTAGGTTTAGATTTTAGGTTTAGATTTGGGATTAGGTTTAGATTTGGGGTTAGGTTTAGATTTTAGGTTTAGATTTGGGGTTAGGTTTAGATTTTAGGTTTAGATTTGGGGTTAGGTTTAGATTTTAGGTTTAGATTTGGGGTTAGGTTTAGATTTTAGGTTTATATTTGGGGTTAGGTTTAGATTTGGGGTTAGGTTTAGATTTTAGGTTTAGATTTGGGGTTAGGTTTAGATTTGGGGTTAGGTCTAGATTTTAGGTTTAGATTTGGGGTTAGGTTTAGATTTTAGGTTTATATTTGGGGTTAGGTTTAGATTTGGGGTTAGGTTTAGATTTGGTGTTAGGTTTAGATTTTAGGTTTAGATTTGGGGTTAGGTTTAGATTTCCGGTTTAGATTTGGGGTTAGGTTTAGATTTTCGGTTTAGATTTGGGGTTAGGTTTAGATTTGGGGTTAGGTTTAGATTTTAGGTTTAGATTTGGGGTTAGGTTTAGATTTGGGGTTAGGTTTAGATTTTAGGTTTAGATTTGGGGTTAGATTTGGGGTTAGGTTTAGATTTGGGGTTAGGTTTAGATTTTAGGTTTAGATTTGGGGTTAGGTTTAGATTTGGGGTTAGGTTTAGATTTGGGGTTAGGTTTAGATTTTAGGTTTAGATTTGGGGTTAGGTTTATATTTGGGGTTAGGTTTAGATTTTAGGTTTAGATTTGGGGTTAGGTTTAGATTTTAGGTTTAGATTTGGGGTTAGGTTTAGATTTGGGGTTAGGTTTAGATTTTAGGTTTAGATTTGGGTTTAGGTTTAGATTTCGGGTTAGGTTTAGATTTTAGGTTTAGATTTGGGGTTAGGTTTAGATTTGGGGTTAGGTGTAGATTTTAGGTTTAGATTTGGGGTTAGATTTGGGGTTAGGTTTAGATTTGGGGTTAGGTTTAGATTTGGGGTTAGGTTTAGATTTTAGGTTTAGATTTGGGGTTAGGTTTAGATTTGGGGTTAGGTTTAGATTTTCGGTTTAGATTTGGGTTTAGGTTTAGATTTTCGGTTTAGATTTGGGGTTAGGTTTAGAATTGGGGTTAGGTTTAGATTTTAGGTTTAGATTTGGGGTTAGGTTTAGATTTTAGGTTTAGATTTGGGGTTAGGTTTAGATTTGGGGTTAGGTTTAGATTTGGTGTTAGGTTTAGATTTTAGGTTTAGATTTGGGGTTAGGTTTAGATTTCCGGTTTAGATTTGGGGTTAGGTTTAGATTTTCGGTTTAGATTTGGGGTTAGGTTTAGATTTGGGGTTAGGTTTAGATTTTAGGTTTAGATTTGGGGTTAGGTTTAGATTTGGGGTTAGGTTTAGATTTTAGGTTTAGATTTGGGGTTAGATTTGGGGTTAGGTTTAGATTTGGGGTTAGGTTTAGATTTGGGGTTAGGTTTAGATTTTAGGTTTAGATTTGGGGTTAGGTTTAGATTTGGGGTTAGGTTTAGATTTTCGGTTTAGATTTGGGTTTAGGTTTAGATTTTCGGTTTAGATTTGGGGTTAGGTTTAGATTTGGGGTTAGGTTTAGATTTTAGGTTTAGATTTGGGGTTAGGTTTAGATTTTAGGTTTAGATTTGGGGTTAGGTTTAGATTTTAGGTTTAGATTTGGGGTTAGGTTTAGATTTGGGGTTAGGTTTAGATTTTAGGTTAGGTTTAGATTTTAGGTTTAGATTTTAGGTTTAGATTTGCGGTTAGGTTTAGATTTTAGGTTTAGATTTGGGGTTAGGTTTAGATTTTAGGTTTAGATTTGGGATTAGGTTTAGATTTTAGGTTTAGATTTGGGGTTAGGTTTAGATTTTAGGTTTAGATTTGGGGTTAGGTTTAGATTTTAGGTTTAGATTTGGGGTTAGGTTTAGATTTTAGGTTCAGATTTGGGGTTAGGTTTAGATTTGGGGTTAGGTTTAGATTTTAGGTTTAGATTTGGGGTTAGGTTTAGATTTTAGGTTTAGATTTGGGGTTAGGTTGAGATTTTAGGTTTAGATTTACGGTTAGGTTTAGCTTTTAGGTTTAGATTTGGGGTTAGGTTTAGATTTTAGGTTTAGATGTAAGGTTAGGTTTAGATTTGGGGTTAGATTTGGGGTTAGGTTTATATTTGGGGTTAGGTTTAGATTTTAGGTTTAGATTTGGGGTTAGGTTTAGATTTTAGGTTTAGATTTGGGGTTAGGTTTAGATTTGGGGTTAGGTTTAGATTTTAGGTTTAGATTTGGGTTTAGGTTTAGATTTCGGGTTAGGTTTAGATTTTAGGTTTAGATTTGGGGTTAGGTTTAGATTTGGGGTTAGGTTTAGATTTTAGGTTTAGATTTGGGGTAGATTTGGGGTTAGGTTTAGATTTGGGGTTAGGTTTAGATTTGGGGTTAGGTTTAGATTTTCGGTTTAGATTTGGGGTTAGGTTTAGATTTTAGGTTTAGATTTGGGGTTAGGTTTAGAATTGGGGTTAGGTTTAGATTTTAGGTTTAGATTTGGGGTTAGGTTTAGATTTTAGGTTTAGATTTGGGGTTAGGTTTAGATTTGGGGTTAGGTTTAGATTTGGGGTTAGGTTTAGATTTTCGGTTTAGATTTGGGGTTAGGTTTAGATTTTCGGTTTAGATTTGGGGTTAGGTTTAGATTTGGGGTTAGGTTTAGATTTTAGGTTTAGATTTGGGGTTAGGTTTAGATTTTAGGTTTAGATTTGGGGTTAGGTTTAGATTTTAGGTTAGGTTTAGATTTTAGGTTTAGATTTTACGTTTAGATTTGGGGTTAGGTTTAGATTTTAGGTTTAGATTTGGGGTTAGGTTTAGATTTTAGGTTTAGATTTGGGGTTAGGTTTAGATTTTAGGTTAGGTTTAGATTTTAGGTTTAGATTTGGGGTTAGGTTTAGATTTTAGGTTTAGATTTGGGGTTAGGTTTAGATTTTCTTTTTAGATTTGGGGTTAGGTTTAGATTTGGGGTTAGGTTTAGATTTTAGGTTTAGATTTGGGGTTAGGTTTATATTTTAGGTTTAGATTTGGGGTTAGGTTTAGATTTTAGGTTAGGTTTAGATTTTAGGTTTAGATTTTCGGTTTAGATTTGGGGTTAGGTTTAGATTTTCAGTTTAGATTTGGGGTTAGGTTTAGATTTTAGGTTTAGATTTGGGGTTAGGTTTAGATTTTAGGTTTAGATTTGGGGTTAGGTTTAGATTTGGGGTTAGGTTTAGATTTTAGGTTTAGATTTCGGTTTAGGTTTAGATTTCGGGTTTGGTTTAGATTTTAGGTTTAGATTTGGGGTTAGGTTTAGATTTGGGGTTAGGTTTAGATTTTAGGTTTATTTTTGGGGTTAGGTTTAGATTTGGGGTTAGGTTTAGATTTTCGGTTTAGATTTGGGTTTAGGTTTAGATTTTCGGTTTAGATTTGGGGTTAGGTTTAGAATTGGGGTTAGGTTTAGATTTTAGGTTTAGATTTGGGGTTAGGTTTAGATTTTAGGTTTAGATTTGGGGTTAGGTTTAGATTTTAGGTTTAGATTTGGGGTTAGGTTTAGATTTGGGGTTAGGTTTAGATTTTAGGTTTAGATTTGGGGTTAGGTTTAGATTTTAGGTTAGGTTTAGATTTTAGGTTTAGATTTGGGGTTAGGTTTAGATTTTAGGTTTAGATTTGGGGTTCGGTTTAGATTTGAGGTTTAGATTTGGGGTTAGGTTTAGATTTGGGGTTAGGTTTAGATTTTAGGTTTAGATTTGGGGTTAGGTTTAGATTTTAGGTTAGGTTTAGATTTTAGGTTTAGATTTTAGGTTTAGATTTGGGGTTAGGTTTAGATTTTAGGTTTAGATTTGGGGTTAGGTTTAGATATTCGGTTTAGATTTGGGGTTAGGTTTAGATTTGGGGTTAGGTTTAGATTTTAGGTTTAGATTTGGGGTTAGGTTTAGATTTTAGGTTTAGATTTTAGGTTTAGATTTGGGGTTAGGTTTAGATTTTAGGTTTATTTTTGGGGTTAGGTTTAGATTTGGGGTTAGGTTTAGATTTTCGGTTTAGATTTGGGTTTAGGTTTAGATTTTCGGTTTAGATTTGGGGTTAGGTTTAGTATTGGGGTTAGGTTTAGATTTTAGGTTTAGATTTGGGGTTAGGTTTAGATTTTAGGTTTAGATTTGGGGTTAGGTTTAGATTTTAGGTTTAGATTTGGGGTTAGGTTTAGATTTGGGGTTAGGTTTAGATTTTAGGTTTAGATTTGGGGTTCGATTTAGATTTGAGGTTTAGATTTGGGGTTAGGTTTAGATTTTAGGTTTAGATTTGGGGTTAGGTTTAGATTTGGGGTTAGGTTTAGATTTTAGGTTTAGATTTGGGGTTAGGTTTAGATTTTAGGTTTAGATTTGGGGTTAGGTTTAGATTTGGGGTTAGGTTTAGATTTTAGGTTTAGATTTGGGGTTAGGTTTAGATTTTAGGTTTAGATTTGGGGTTCGGTTTAGATTTGAGGTTTAGATTTGGGGTTAGGTTTAGATTTGGGGTTAGGTTTAGATTTTAGGTTTAGATTTGGGGTTAGGTTTAGATTTTAGGTTAGGTTTAGATTTTAGGTTTAGATTTTAGGTTTAGATTTGGGGTTAGGTTTAGATTTTAGGTTTAGATTTGGGGTTAGGTTTAGATATTCGGTTTAGATTTGGGGTTAGGTTTAGATTTGGGGTTAGGTTTAGATTTTAGGTTTAGATTTGGGGTTAGGTTTAGATTTTAGGTTTAGATTTGGGGTTAGGTTTAGATTTGGGGTTAGGTTTAGATTTGGGGTTAGGTTTGGGGTTCGGTTTAGATTTGAGGTTTAGATTTGGGGTTAGGTTTAGATTTGGGGTTAGGTTTAGATTTTAGGTTTAGATTTGGGGTTAGGTTTAGATTTTAGGTTAGGTTTAGATTTTAGGTTTAGATTTTAGGTTTAGATTTGGGGTTAGGTTTAGATTTTAGGTTTAGATTTGGGGTTAGGTTTAGATATTCGGTTTAGATTTGGGGTTAGGTTTAGATTTGGGGTTAGGTTTAGATTTTAGGTTTAGATTTGGGGTTAGGTTTAGATTTTAGGTTTAGATTTGGGGTTAGGTTTAGATTTGGGGTTAGGTTTAGATTTTAGGTTCAGATTTGGGGTTAGGTTTAGATTTTAGGTTTAGATTTGGGGTTAGGTTTAGATTTTAGGTTTAGATTTGGGGTTAGGTTTAGATTTTAGGTTAGGTTTAGATTTTAGGTTTAGATTTGGGGTTAGGTTTACATTTTAGGTTTAGATTTACGGTTAGGTTTAGATTTTAGGTTTAGATTTGGGGTTAGGTTTAGATTTGGGGTTAGGTTTAGATTTTAGGTTTAGATTTGGGGTTAGGTTTAGATTTGGGGTTAGGTTTAGATTTTAGGTTTAGATTTGGGGTTAGGTTTAGATTTTAGGTTTAGATTTGGGGTTAGGTTTAGATTTGGGGTTAGGTTTAGATTTGGGGTTAGGTTTAGATTTTAGGTTTAGATTTGGGGTTAGGTTTAGATTTCCGGTTTAGATTTGGGGTTAGGTTTAGATTTTCGGTTTAGATTTGGGGTTAGGTTTAGATTTGGGGTTAGGTTTAGATTGTAGGTTTAGATTTGGGGTTAGGTTTAGATTTGGGGTTAGGTTTAGATTTTAGGTTTAGATTTGAGGTTAGATTTGGGGTTAGGTTTAGATTTGGGGTTAGGTTTAGATTTGGGGTTAGGTTTAGATTTTAGGTTTAGATTTGGGGTTAGGTTTAGATTTGGGGTTAGGTTTAGATTTTCGGTTTAGATTTGGGGTTAGGTTTAGATTTGGGGTTAGGTTTAGATTTTAGGTTTAGATTTGGGGTTAGGTTTAGATTTTAAGTTTAGATTTGGGGTTAGGTTTAGATTTGGGGTTAGGTTTAGATTTTAGGTTTAGATTTGGGGTTAGGTTTAGATTTTAGGTTATGTTTAGATTTTAGGTTTAGATTTTAGGTTTAGATTTGCGGTTAGTTTTAGATTTTAGGTTTAGATTTGGGGTTAGGTTTAGATTTTAGGTTTAGATTTGGGGTTAGGTTTAGATTTTAGGTTTAGATTTGGGGTTAGGTTTAGATTTGGGGTTAGGTTTAGATTTTAGGTTTAGATTTGGGGTTAGGTTTAGATTTTAGGTTTAGATTTTAGGTTTAGATTTGGGGTTAGGTTTAGATTTTAGGTTTAGATTTGGGGTTAGGTTTAGATTTTAGGTTTAGATTTGGGGTTAGGTTTAGATTTTAGGTTTAGATTTGGGGTTAGGTTTAGATTTCGGGTTAGGTTTAGATTTTAGGTTTAGATTTGGGGTTAGATTTAGATTTTAGGTTTAGATTTGGGATTAGGTTTAGATTTGGGGTTAGGTTTAGATTTTAGGATTAGATTTGGGGTTAGGTTTAGATTTTAGGTTTAGATTTGGGGTTAGGTTTAGATTTGGGGTTAGGTTTAGATTTTAGGTTTAGATTTGGGGTTAGGTTTAGATTTTAGGTTTATATTTGGGGTTAGGTTTAGACTTGGGGTTAGGTTTAGATTTTAGGTTTAGATTTGGGGTTAGGTTTAGATTTGGGGTTAGGTCTAGATTTTAGGTTTAGATTTGGGGTTAGGTTTAGATTTTAGGTTTATATTTGGGGTTAGGTTTAGATTTGGGGTTAGGTTTAGATTTGGTGTTAGGTTTAGATTTTAGGTTTAGATTTGGGGTTAGGTTTAGATTTCCGGTTTAGATTTGGGGTTAGGTTTAGATTTTCGGATTAGATTTGGGGTTAGGTTTAGATTTGGGGTTAGGTTTAGATTTTAGGTTTAGATTTGGGGTTAGGTTTAGATTTGGGGTTAGGTTTAGATTTTAGGTTTAGATTTGGGGTTAGATTTGGGGTTAGGTTTAGATTTGGGGTTAGGTTTAGATTTGGGGTTAGGTTTAGATTTTAGGTTTAGATTTGGGGTTAGGTTTAGATTTGGGGTTAGGTTTAGATTTTAGGTTTAGATTTAGGGTTAGGTTTAGATTTGGGGTTAGGTTTAGATTTTAGGTTTAGATTTGGGGTTAGGTTTAGATTTTAGGTTAGGTTTAGATTTTAGGTTTAGATTTTAGGTTTAGATTTGCGGTTAGGTTTAGATTTTAGGTTTAGATTTGGGGTTAGGTTTAGATTTTAGGTTTAGATTTGGGATTAGGTTTAGATTTTAGGTTTAGATTTGGGGTTAGGTTTAGATTTTAGGTTTAGATTTGGGGTTAGGTTTAGATTTTAGGTTTAGATTTGGGGTTAGGTTTAGATTTTAGGATCAGATTTGGGGTTAGGTTTAGATTTTAGGTTTAGATTTGGGGTTAGGTTTAGATTTGGGGTTAGGTTTAGATTTTAGGTTTAGATTTGGGGTTAGGTTGAGATTTTAGGTTTAGATTTACGGTTAGGTTTAGATTTTAGGTTTAGATTTGGGGTTAGGTTTAGATTTTAGGTTTAGATTTGGGGTTAGGTTTAGATTTTAGGTTTAGATGTAAGGTTAGGTTTAGATTTGGGGTTAGATTTGGGGTTAGGTTTATATTTGGGGTTAGGTTTAGATTTTAGGTTTAGATTTGGGGTTAGGTTTAGATTTTAGGTTTAGATTTGGGGTTAGGTTTAGATTTGGGGTTAGGTTTAGATTTTAGGTTTAGATTTGGGTTTAGGTTTAGATTTCGGGTTAGGTTTAGATTTTAGGTTTAGATTTGGGGTTAGGTTTAGATTTGGGGTTAGGTTTAGATTTTAGGTTTAGATTTGGGGTTAGATTTGGGGTTAGGTTTAGATTTGGGGTTAGGTTTAGATTTGGGGTTAGGTTTAGATTTTAGGTTTATTTTTGGGGTTAGGTTTAGATTTGGGGTTAGGTTTAGATTTTCGGTTTAGATTTGGGTTTAGGTTTAGATTTTCGGTTTAGATTTGGGGTTAGGTTTAGTATTGGGGTTAGGTTTAGATTTTAGGTTTAGATTTGGGGTTAGGTTTAGATTTTAGGTTTAGATTTGGGGTTAGGTTTAGATTTTAGGTTTAGATTTGGGGTTAGGTTTAGATTTGGGGTTAGGTTTAGATTTTAGGTTTAGATTTGGGGTTAGGTTTAGATTTTAGGTTAGGTTTAGATTTTAGGTTTAGATTTTAGGTTTAGATTTGGGGTTAGGTTTAGATTTGGGGTTAGGTTTAGATTTTAGGTTTAGATTTGGGGTTAGGTTTAGATTTGGGGTTAGGTTTAGATTTGGGGTTAGGTTTAGATTTTCGGTTTAGATTTGGGGTTAGGTTTAGATTTTCGGTTTAGATTTGGGGTTAGGTTTAGATTTGGGGTTAGGTTTAGATTTTAGGTTTAGATTTGGGGTTAGGTTTAGATTTTAGGTTTAGATTTGGGGTTAGGTTTAGATTTGGGGTTAGGTTTAGATTTTAGGTTTAGATTTGGGGTTAGGTTTAGATTTTAGGTTTAGATTTGGGGTTAGGTTTAGATTTTAGGTTAGGTTTAGATTTTAGGTTTAGATTTGGGGTTAGGTTTAGATTTTAGGTTTAGATTTGGGGTTAGGTTTAGATTTTCGGTTTAGATTTGGGGTTAGGTTTAGATTTGGGGTTAGGTTTAGATTTTAGGTTTAGATTTGGGGTTAGGTTTATATTTTAGGTTTAGATTTGGGGTTAGGTTTAGATTTTAGGTTTAGATTTTCGGTTTAGATTTGGGGTTAGGTTTAGATTTTCAGTTTAGATTTGGGGTTAGGTTTAGATTTTCGGTTTAGATTTGGGGTTAGGTTTAGATTTGGGGTTAGGTTTAGATTTTAGGTTTAGATTTGGGGTTAGGTTTAGATTTTAGGTTTAGATTTGGGGTTCGGTTTAGATTTGAGGTTTAGATTTGGGGTTAGGTTTAGATTTGGGGTTAGGTTTAGATTTTAGGTTTAGATTTGGGGTTAGGTTTAGATTTTAGGTTTAGATTTTAGGTTTAGATTTGGGGTTAGGTTTAGATTTTAGGTTTAGATTTGGGGTTAGGTTTAGATATTCGGTTTAGATTTGGGGTTAGGTTTAGATTTGGGGTTAGGTTTAGATTTTAGGTTTAGATTTGGGGTTAGGTTTAGATTTTAGGTTTAGATTTGGGGTTAGGTTTAGATTTGGGGTTAGGTTTAGATTTTAGGTTCAGATTTGGGGTTAGGTTTAGATTTTAGGTTTAGATTTGGGGTTAGGTTTAGATTTTAGGTTTAGATTTGGGGTTAGGTTTAGATTTTAGGTTAGGTTTAGATTTTAGGTTTAGATTTGGGGTTAGGTTTAGATTTTAGGTTTAGATTTACGGTTAGGTTTAGATTTTAGGTTTAGATTTGGGGTTAGGTTTAGATTTGGGGTTAGGTTTAGATTTTAGGTTTAGATTTGGGGTTAGGTTTAGATTTGGGGTTAGGTTTAGATTTTAGGTTTAGATTTGGGGTTAGGTTTAGATTTTAGGTTTAGATTTGGGGTTAGGTTTAGATTTGGGGTTAGGTTTAGATTTGGGGTTAGGTTTAGATTTTAGGTTTAGATTTGGGGTTAGGTTTAGATTTCCGGTTTAGATTTGGGGTTAGGTTTAGATTTTCGGTTTAGATTTGGGGTTAGGTTTAGATTTGGGGTTAGGTTTAGATTTTAGGTTTAGATTTGGGGTTAGGTTTAGATTTGGGGTTAGGTTTAGATTTTAGGTTTAGATTTGGGGTTAGATTTGGGGTTAGGTTTAGATTTGGGGTTAGGTTTAGATTTGGGGTTAGGTTTAGATTTTAGGTTTAGATTTGGGGTTAGGTTTAGATTTGGGGTTAGGTTTAGATTTTCGGTTTAGATTTGGGGTTAGGTTTAGATTTGGGGTTAGGTTTAGATTTTCGGTTTAGATTTGGGGTTAGGTTTAGATTTGGGGTTAGGTTTAGATTTTAGGTTTAGATTTGGGGTTAGGTTTAGATTTGGGGTTAGGTTTAGATTTTAGGTTTAGATTTGGGGTTAGATTTGGGGTTAGGTTTAGATTTGGGGTTAGGTTTAGATTTGGGGTTAGGTTTAGATTTTAGGTTTAGATTTGGGGTTAGGTTTAGATTTGGGGTTAGGTTTAGATTTTCGGTTTAGATTTGGGGTTAGGTTTAGATTTGGGGTTCGGTTTAGATTTTAGGTTTAGATTTGGGGTTAGGTTTAGATTTTAGGTTTAGATTTGGGGTTAGGTTTAGATTTGGGGTTAGGTTTAGATTTTAGGTTTAGATTTGGGGTTAGGTTTAGATTTTAGGTTATGTTTAGATTTTAGGTTTAGATTTTAGGTTTAGATTTGCGGTTAGTTTTAGATTTTAGGTTTAGATTTGGGGTTAGGTTTAGATTTTAGGTTTAGATTTGGGGTTAGGTTTAGATTTTAGGTTTAGATTTGGGGTTAGGTTTAGATTTGGGGTTAGGTTTAGATTTTAGGTTTAGATTTGGGGTTAGGTTTAGATTTTAGGTTTAGATTTTAGGTTTAGATTTGGGGTTAGGTTTAGATTTTAGGTTTAGATTTGGGGTTAGGTTTAGATTTTAGGTTTAGATTTGGGGTTAGGTTTAGATTTTAGGTTTAGATTTGGGGTTAGGTTTAGATTTCGGGTTAGGTTTAGATTTTAGGTTTAGATTTGGGGTTAGGTTTAGATTTTAGGTTTAGATTTGGGATTAGGTTTAGATTTGGGGTTAGGTTTAGATTTTAGGATTAGATTTGGGGTTAGGTTTAGATTTTAGGTTTAGATTTGGGGTTAGGTTTAGATTTGGGGTTAGGTTTAGATTTTAGGTTTAGATTTGGGGTTAGATTTAGATTTTAGGTTTATATTTGGGGTTAGGTTTAGATTTGGGGTTAGGTTTAGATTTTAGGTTTAGATTTGGGGTTAGGTTTAGATTTGGGGTTAGGTCTAGATTTTAGGTTTAGATTTGGGGTTAGGTTTAGATTTTAGGTTTATATTTGGGGTTAGGTTTAGATTTGGGGTTAGGTTTAGATTTGGTGTTAGGTTTAGATTTTAGGTTTATATTTGGGGTTAGGTTTAGATTTGGGGTTAGGTTTAGATTTGGTGTTAGGTTTAGATTTTAGGTTTAGATTTGGGGTTAGGTTTAGATTTCCGGTTTAGATTTGGGGTTAGGTTTAGATTTTCGGTTTAGATTTGGGGTTAGGTTTAGATTTGGGGTTAGGTTTAGATTTTAGGTTTAGATTTGGGGTTAGGTTTAGATTTTAGGTTTAGATTTGGGGTTAGATTTGGGGTTAGGTTTAGATTTGGGGTTAGGTTTAGATTTGGGGTTAGGTTTAGATTTTAGGTTTAGATTTGGGGTTAGGTTTAGATTTGGGGTTAGGTTTAGATTTTAGGTTTAGATTTGGGGTTAGGTTTAGATTTGGGGTTAGGTTTAGATTTTAGGTTTAGATTTGGGGTTAGGTTTAGATTTTAGGTTAGGTTTAGATTTTAGGTTTAGATTTTAGGTTTAGATTTGCGGTTAGGTTTAGATTTTAGATTTAGATTTGGGGTTAGGTTTAGATTTTAGGTTTAGATTTGGGATTAGGTTTAGATTTTAGGTTTAGATTTGGGGTTAGGTTTAGATTTGGGGTTAGGTTTAGATTTTAGGTTTAGATTTGGGGTTAGGTTTAGATTTTAGGTTTAGATTTGGGGTTAGGTTTAGATTTTAGGTTAGGTTTAGATTTTAGGTTTAGATTTGGGGTTAGGTTTAGATTTTAGGTTTAGATTTGGGGTTAGGTTTAGATTTTCGGTTTAGATTTGGGGTTAGGTTTAGATTTGGGGTTAGGTTTAGATTTTAGGTTTAGATTTGGGGTTAGGTTTATATTTTAGGTTTAGATTTGGGGTTAGGTTTAGATTTTAGGTTAGGTTTAGATTTTAGGTTTAGATTTTCGGTTTAGATTTGGGGTTAGGTTTAGATTTTCAGTTTAGATTTGGGGTTAGGTTTAGATTTTCGGTTTAGATTTGGGGTTAGGTTTAGATTTGGGGTTAGGTTTAGATTTTAGGTTTAGATTTGGGGTTAGGTTTAGATTTTAGGTTTAGATTTGGGGTTCGGTTTAGATTTGAGGTTTAGATTTGGGGTTAGGTTTAGATTTGGGGTTAGGTTTAGATTTTAGGTTTAGATTTGGGGTTAGGTTTAGATTTTAGGTTAGGTTTAGATTTTAGGTTTAGATTTTAGGTTTAGATTTGGGGTTAGGTTTAGATTTTAGGTTTAGATTTGGGGTTAGGTTTAGATATTCGGTTTAGATTTGGGGTTAGGTTTAGATTTGGGGTTAGGTTTAGATTTTAGGTTTAGATTTGGGGTTAGGTTTAGATTTTAGGTTTAGATTTGGGGTTAGGTTTAGATTTTAGGTTTAGATTTGGGGTTAGGTTTAGATTTTAGGTTAGGTTTAGATTTTAGGTTTAGATTTGGGGTTAGGTTTAGATTTTAGGTTTAGATTTACGGTTAGGTTTAGATTTTAGGTTTAGATTTGGGGTTAGGTTTAGATTTGGGGTTAGGTTTAGATTTTAGGTTTAGATTTGGGGTTAGGTTTAGATTTGGGGTTAGGTTTAGATTTTAGGTTTAGATTTGGGGTTAGGTTTAGATTTTAGGTTTAGATTTGGGGTTAGGTTTAGATTTGGGGTTAGGTTTAGATTTGGGGTTAGGTTTAGATTTTAGGTTTAGATTTGGGGTTAGGTTTAGATTTCCGGTTTAGATTTGGGGTTAGGTTTAGATTTTCGGTTTAGATTTGGGGTTAGGTTTAGATTTGGGGTTAGGTTTAGATTTTAGGTTTAGATTTGGGGTTAGGTTTAGATTTGGGGTTAGGTTTAGATTTTAGGTTTAGATTTGGGGTTAGATTTGGGGTTAGGTTTAGATTTGGGGTTAGGTTTAGATTTGGGGTTAGGTTTAGATTTTAGGTTTAGATTTGGGGTTAGGTTTAGATTTGGGGTTAGGTTTAGATTTTCGGTTTAGATTTGGGGTTAGGTTTAGATTTGGGGTTAGGTTTAGATTTTAGGTTTAGATTTGGGGTTAGGTTTAGATTTTAGGTTTAGATTTGGGGTTAGGTTTAGATTTGGGGTTAGGTTTAGATTTTAGGTTTAGATTTGGGGTTAGATTTGGGGTTAGGTTTAGATTTGGGGTTAGGTTTAGATTTGGGGTTAGGTTTAGATTTTCGGTTTAGATTTGGGGTTAGGTTTAGATTTGGGGTTAGGTTTAGATTTTCGGTTTAGATTTGGGGTTAGGTTTAGATTTGGGGTTAGGTTTAGATTTTAGGTTTAGATTTGGGGTTAGGTTTAGATTTTAGGTTTAGATTTGGGGTTAGGTTTAGATTTGGGGTTAGGTTTAGATTTTAGGTTTAGATTTGGGGTTAGATTTGGGGTTAGGTTTAGATTTGGGGTTAGGTTTAGATTTGGGGTTAGGTTTAGATTTTAGGTTTAGATTTGGGGTTAGGTTTAGATTTGGGGTTAGGTTTAGATTTTCGGTTTAGATTTGGGGTTAGGTTTAGATTTGGGGTTAGGTTTAGATTTTAGGTTTAGATTTGGGGTTAGGTTTAGATTTTAGGTTTAGATTTGGGGTTAGGTTTAGATTTGGGGTTAGGTTTAGATTTTAGGTTTAGATTTGGGGTTAGGTTTAGATTTTAGGTTATGTTTAGATTTTAGGTTTAGATTTTAGGTTTAGATTTGCGGTTAGTTTTAGATTTTAGGTTTAGATTTGGGGTTAGGTTTAGATTTTAGGTTTAGATTTGGGGTTAGGTTTAGATTTTAGGTTTAGATTTGGGGTTAGGTTTAGATTTGGGGTTAGGTTTAGATTTTAGGTTTAGATTTGGGGTTAGGTTTAGATTTTAGGTTTAGATTTTAGGTTTAGATTTGGGGTTAGGTTTAGATTTTAGGTTTAGATTTGGGGTTAGGTTTAGATTTTAGGTTTAGATTTGGGGTTAGGTTTAGATTTTAGGTTTAGATTTGGGGTTAGGTTTAGATTTCGGGTTAGGTTTAGATTTTAGGTTTAGATTTGGGGTTAGGTTTAGATTTTAGGTTTAGATTTGGGATTAGGTTTAGATTTGGGGTTAGGTTTAGATTTTAGGATTAGATTTGGGGTTAGGTTTAGATTTTAGGTTTAGATTTGGGGTTAGGTTTAGATTTGGGGTTAGGTTTAGATTTTAGGTTTAGATTTGGGGTTAGGTTTAGATTTTAGGTTTATATTTGGGGTTAGGTTTAGATTTGGGGTTAGGTTTAGATTTTAGGTTTAGATTTGGGGTTAGGTTTAGATTTGGGGTTAGGTCTAGATTTTAGGTTTAGATTTGGGGTTAGGTTTAGATTTTAGGTTTATATTTGGGGTTAGGTTTAGATTTGGGGTTAGGTTTAGATTTGGTGTTAGGTTTAGATTTTAGGTTTATATTTGGGGTTAGGTTTAGATTTGGGGTTAGGTTTAGATTTGGTGTTAGGTTTAGATTTTAGGTTTAGATTTGGGGTTAGGTTTAGATTTCCGGTTTAGATTTGGGGTTAGGTTTAGATTTTCGGTTTAGATTTGGGGTTAGGTTTAGATTTGGGGTTAGGTTTAGATTTTAGGTTTAGATTTGGGGTTAGGTTTAGATTTTAGGTTTAGATTTGGGGTTAGATTTGGGGTTAGGTTTAGATTTGGGGTTAGGTTTAGATTTGGGGTTAGGTTTAGATTTTAGGTTTAGATTTGGGGTTAGGTTTAGATTTGGGGTTAGGTTTAGATTTTAGGTTTAGATTTGGGGTTAGGTTTAGATTTGGGGTTAGGTTTAGATTTTAGGTTTAGATTTGGGGTTAGGTTTAGATTTTAGGTTAGGTTTAGATTTTAGGTTTAGATTTTAGGTTTAGATTTGCGGTTAGGTTTAGATTTTAGGTTTAGATTTGTGGTTAGGTTTAGATTTTAGGTTTAGATTTGGGATTAGGTTTAGATTTTAGGTTTAGATTTGGGGTTAGGTTTAGATTTTAGGTTTAGATTTGGGGTTAGGTTTAGATTTGGGGTTAGGTTTAGATTTTAGGATCAGATTTGGGGTTAGGTTTAGATTTTAGGTTTAGATTTGGGGTTAGGTTTAGATTTGGGGTTAGGTTTAGATTTTAGGTTTAGATTTGGGGTTAGGTTGAGATTTTAGGTTTAGATTTACGGTTAGGTTTAGATTTTAGGTTTAGATTTGGGGTTAGGTTTAGATTTTAGGTTTAGATGTAAGGTTAGGTTTAGATTTGGGGTTAGATTTGGGGTTAGGTTTATATTTGGGTTTAGGTTTAGATTTTAGGTTTAGATTTGGGGTTAGGTTTAGATTTTAGGTTTAGATTTGGGGTTAGGTTTAGATTTGGGGTTAGGTTTAGATTTTAGGTTTAGATTTGGGTTTAGGTTTAGATTTCGGGTTAGGTTTAGATTTTAGGTTTAGATTTGGGGTTAGGTTTAGATTTGGGGTTAGGTTTAGATTTTAGGTTTAGATTTGGGGTTAGATTTGGGGTTAGGTTTAGATTTGGGGTTAGGTTTAGATTTGGGGTTAGGTTTAGATTTTAGGTTTATTTTTGGGGTTAGGTTTAGATTTGGGGTTGGGTTTAGATTTTCGGTTTAGATTTGGGTTTAGGTTTAGATTTTCGGTTTAGATTTGGGGTTAGGTTTAGAATTGGGGTTAGGTTTAGATTTTAGGTTTAGATTTGGGGTTAGGTTTAGATTTTAGGTTTAGATTTGGGGTTAGGTTTAGATTTTAGGTTTAGATTTGGGGTTAGGTTTAGATTTGGGGTTAGGTTTAGATTTTAGGTTTAGATTTGGGGTTAGGTTTAGATTTTAGGTTAGGTTTAGATTTTAGGTTTAGATTTTAGGTTTAGATTTGGGGTTAGGATTAGATTTTAGGTTTAGATTTGGGGTTAGGTTTAGATTTGGGATTAGGTTTAGATTTTAGGTTTAGATTTGGGGTTAGGTTTAGATTTTAGGTTTAGATTTGGGGTTAGGTTTAGATTTGGGGTTAGGTTTAGATTTTAGGTTTAGATTTGGGGTTAGGTTTAGATTTTAGGTTTAGATTTTAGGTTTAGATTTGGGGTTAGGTTTAGATTTTAGGTTTAGATTTGGGGTTAGGTTTAAATTTGGGGTTAGGTTTAGATTTTAGGTTTAGATTTGGGGTTAGGTTTAGATTTTAGGTTTAGATTTGGGGTTAGGTTTAGATTTTAGGTTAGGTTTAGATTTTAGGTTTCGATTTTCGGTTTAGATTTGGGGTTAGGTTTAGATTTTCGGTTTAGATTTGGGGTTAGGTTTAGATTTTAGGTTTAGATTTGGGGTTAGGTTTAGATTTTAGGTTTAGATTTGGGGTTCGGTTTAGATTTGAGGTTTAGATTTGGGGTTAGGTTTAGATTTGGGGTTAGGTTTAGATTTTAGGTTTAGATTTGGGGTTAGGTTTAGATTTTAGGTTACGTTTAGATTTTAGGTTTAGATTTTAGGTTTAGATTTGGGGTTAGGTTTAGATTTTCGGTTTAGATTTGGGGTTAGGTTTAGATTTGGGGTTAGGTTTAGATTTTAGGTTTAGATTTGGGGTTAGGTTTAGATTTGGGGTTAGGTTTAGAATTTAGGTTCAGATTTGGGGTTAGGTTTAGATTTTAGGTTTAGATTTGGAGTTAGGTTTAGATTTGGGGTTAGGTTTAGATTTTAGGTTTAGATTTGGGGTTAGGTTTAGATTTTAGGTTAGGTTTAGATTTTAGGTTTAGATTTGGGGTTAGGTTTAGATTTTAGGTTTAGATTTGGGGTTAGGTTAAGATTTGGGGTTAGGTTTAGATTTTAGGTTTAGATTTGGGGTTAGGTTTAGATTTTAGGTTAGGTTTAGATTTTAGGTTTAGATTTTCAGTTTAGATTTGGGGTTAGGTTTAGATTTTCAGTTTAGATTTGGGGTTAGGTTTAGATTTTCGGTTTAGATTTGGGGTTACGTTTAGATTTGGGGTTAGGTTTAGATTTTAGGTTTAGATTTGGGGTTAGGTTTAGATTTTAGGTTTAGATTTGGGGTTCGGTTTAGATTTTCAGTTTAGATTTGGGGTTAGGTTTAGATTGTCGGTTTAGATTTGGGGTTACGTTTAGATTTGGGGTTAGGTTTAGATTTTAGGTTTAGATTTGGGGTTAGGTTTAGATTTTACGTTTAGATTTGGGGTTAGGTTTAGATTTGGGGTTAGGTTTAGATTTTAGGTTCAGATTTGGGGTTAGGTTTAGATTTTAGGTTTAGATTTGTGGTTAGGTTTAGATTTGGGGTTAGGTTTAGATTTTAGGTTAGGTTTAGATTTTAGGTTTAGATTTTAGGTTTAGATTTGGGGTTAGGTTTAGATTTGGGGTTAGGTTTAGATTTTAGGTTTAGATTTGGGATTAGGTTTAGATTTTAGGTTTAGATTTGGGGTTAGGTTTAGATTTTAGGTTTAGATTTGGGGTTAGGTTTAGATTTGGGGTTAGGTTTAGATTTTAGGTTTAGATTTGGGGTTAGGTTTAGATTTTAGGTTTAGATTTTAGGTTTAGATTTGGGGTTAGGTTTAGATTTTAGGTTTAGATTTGGGGTTAGGTTTAGATTTTAGGTTTAGATTTGGGGTTAGGTTTAGATTTTCGGTTTAGATTTGGGGTTAGGTTTAGATTTGGGGTTAGGTTTAGATTTTAGGTTTAGATTTGGGGTTAGGTTTAGATTTGGGGTTAGGTTTAGAATTTAGGTTCAGATTTGGGGTTAGGTTTAGATTTTAGGTTTAGATTTGGAGTTAGGTTTAGATTTGGGGTTAGGTTTAGATTTTAGGTTTAGATTTGGGGTTAGGTTTAGATTTTAGGTTAGGTTTAGATTTTAGGTTTAGATTTGGGGTTAGGTTTAGATTTTAGGTTTAGATTTGGGGTTAGGTTTAGATTTGGGGTTAGGTTTAGATTTTAGGTTTAGATTTGGGGTTAGGTTTAGATTTTAGGTTAGGTTTAGATTTTAGGTTTAGATTTTCAGTTTAGATTTGGGGTTAGGTTTAGATTTTCAGTTTAGATTTGGGGTTAGGTTTAGATTTTCGGTTTAGATTTGGGGTTACGTTTAGATTTGGGGTTAGGTTTAGATTTTAGGTTTAGATTTGGGGTTAGGTTTAGATTTTAGGTTTAGATTTGGGGTTCGGTTTAGATTTTCAGTTTAGATTTGGGGTTAGGTTTAGATTTGGGGTTAGGTTTAGATTTCAGGTTTAGATTTGGGGTTAGGATTAGATTTTAGGTTAGGTTTAGATTTTAGGTTTAGATTTTAGGTTTAGATTTGGGGTTAGGTTTAGATTTTAGGTTTAGATTTGGGGTTAGGTTTAGATTTTCGGTTTAGATTTGGGGTTAGGTTTAGATTTGGGGTTAGGTTTAGATTTTAGGTTTAGATTTGGGGTTAGGTTTAGATTTTACGTTTAGATTTGGGGTTAGGTTTAGATTTGGGGTTAGGTTTAGATTTTAGGTTCAGATTTGGGGTTAGGTTTAGATTTTAGGTTTAGATTTGGGGTTAGGTTTAGATTTGGGGTTAGGTTTAGATTTTAGGTTTAGATTTGGGGTTAGGTTGAGATTTTAGGTTTAGATTTACGGTTAGGTTTAGATTTTAGGTTTATATTTGGGGTTAGGTTTAGATTTTAGGTTTAGATTTGGGGTTAGGTTTAGATTTTAGGTTTAGATTTGGGGTTAGGTTTAGATTTGGGGTTAGGTTTAGATTTTAGGTTTAGATTTGGGTTTAGGTTTAGATTTTAGGTTTAGATTTTAGGTTTAGATTTGGGGTTAGGTTTAGATTTTCGGTTTAGATTTGGGGTTAGGTTTAGATTTGGGGTTAGGTTTAGATTTTAGGTTTAGATTTGGGGTTAGGTTTAGATTTTACGTTTAGATTTGGGGTTAGGTTTAGATTTGGGGTTAGGTTTAGATTTTAGGTTCAGATTTGGGGTTAGGTTTAGATTTTAGGTTTAGATTTGGGGTTAGGTTTAGATTTGGGGTTAGGTTTAGATTTTAGGTTTAGATTTGGGGTTAGGTTGAGATTTTAGGTTTAGATTTACGGTTAGGTTTAGATTTTAGGTTTAGATTTGGGGTTAGGTTTAGATTTTAGGTTTAGATTTGGGGTTAGGTTTAGATTTCCGGTTTAGATTTGGGGTTAGGTTTAGATTTTCGGTTTAGATTTGGGGTTAGGTTTAGATTTGGGGTTAGGTTTAGATTTTAGGTTTAGATTTGGGGTTAGGTTTAGATTTGGGGTTAGGTTTAGATTTTAGGTTTAGATTTGGGGTTAGATTTGGGGTTAGGTTTAGATTTGGGGTTAGGTTTAGATTTGGGGTTAGGTTTAGATTTTAGGTTTAGATTTGGGGTTAGGTTTAGATTTGGGGTTAGGTTTAGATTTTAGGTTTAGATTTAGGGTTAGGTTTAGATTTGGGGTTAGGTTTAGATTTTAGGTTTAGATTTGGGGTTAGGTTTAGATTTTAGGTTAGGTTTAGATTTTAGGTTTAGATTTTAGGTTTAGATTTGCGGTTAGGTTTAGATTTTAGGTTTAGATTTGGGGTTAGGTTTAGATTTTTGGTTTAGATTTGGGGTTAGGATAGATTTTAGGTTTAGATTTGGGGTTAGGTTTAGATTTTAGGTTTAGATTTGGGGTTAGGTTTAGATTTAGGGTTAGATTTGGAGTTAGGTTTAGATTTGGGGTTAGGTTTAGATTTTTGGTTTAGATTTGGGGTTAGGTTTAGATTTTAGGTTTAGATTTGGGGTTAGGTTTAGATTTTAGGTTTAGATTTGGGGTTAGGTTTAGATTTGGGGTTAGGTTTAGATTTTAGGTTTAGATTTGGGGTTAGGTTTAGATTTTAGGTTTAGATTTGGGGTTAGGTTTAGATTTGGGGTTAGGTTTAGATTTTAGGTTTAGATTTGGGGTTAGGTTTGGATTTGGGGTTAGGTTTAGATTTGGGATTAGGTTTAGATTTTAGGTTTAGATTTGGGGTTAGGTTTAGATTTTTGGTTTAGATTTGGGGTTAGGTTTAGATTTTAGGTTTAGATTTGGGGTTAGGTTTAGATTTTAGGTTTAGATTTGGGGTTAGGTTTAGATTTGGGGTTAGGTTTAGATTTTAGGTTTAGATTTGGGGTTAGGTTTAGATTTGGTGTTAGGTTTAGATTTTAGGTTTAGATTTGGGATTAGGTTTAGATTTGGGGTTAGGTTTAGATTTTAGGTTTAGATTTGGGGTTAGGTTTAGATTTTAGGTTTAGATTTGGGGTTAGGTTTGGATTTGGGGCTAGTTTTAGATTTGGGGTTAGGTTTAGATTTGGGGTTAGGTTTAGATTTTAGGTTTAGATTTGGGTTTAGGTTTAGATTTTAGGTTTAGATTTTAGGTTTAGATTTGGGGTTAGGTTTAGATTTTCGGTTTAGATTTGGGGTTAGGTTTAGATTTGGGGTTAGGTTTAGATTTTAGGTTTAGATTTGGGGTTAGGTTTAGATTTTAGGTTAGGTTTAGATTTTAGGTTTAGACTTTAGGTTTAGATTTGCGGTTAGGTTTAGATTTTAGGTTTAGATTTGGGGTTAGGTTTAGATTTTAGGTTTAGATTTGGGATTAGGTTTAGATTTTAGGTTAGGTTTAGATTTTAGGTTTAGATTTTCGGTTTAGATTTGGGGTTAGGTTTAGATTTTCGGTTTAGATTTGGGGTTAGGTTTAGATTTTAGGTTTAGATTTGGGGTTAGGTTTAGATTTTAGGTTTAGATTTGGGGTTCGGTTTAGATTTGAGGTTTAGATTTGGGGTTAGGTTTAGATTTGGGGTTAGGTTTAGATTTTAGGTTTAGATTTGGGGTTAGGTTTAGATTTTAGGTTAGGTTTAGATTTTAGGTTTAGATTTTAGGTTTAGATTTGGGGTTAGGTTTAGATTTTCGGTTTAGATTTGGGGTTAGGTTTAGAATTTAGGTTTAGATTTGGGGTTAGGTTTAGATTTGGGGTTAGGTTTAGAATTTAGGTTCAGATTTGGGGTTAGGTTTAGATTTTAGGTTTAGATTTGGAGTTAGGTTTAGATTTGGGGTTAGGTTTAGATTTTAGGTTTAGATTTGGGGTTAGGTTTAGATTTTAGGTTAGGTTTGGATTTTAGGTTTAGATTTGGGGTTAGGTTTAGATTTTAGGTTTAGATTTGGGGTTAGGTTTAGATTTGGGGTTAGGTTTAGATTTTAGGTTTAGATTTGGGGTTAGGTTTAGATTTTAGGTTAGGTTTAGATTTTAGGTTTAGATTTTCAGTTTAGATTTGGGGTTAGGTTTAGATTTTCAGTTTAGATTTGGGGTTAGGTTTAGATTTTCGGTTTAGATTTGGGGTTACGTTTAGATTTGGGGTTAGGTTTAGATTTTAGGTTTAGATTTGGGGTTAGGTTTAGATTTTAGGTTTAGATTTGGGGTTCGGTTTAGATTTTCAGTTTAGATTTGGGGTTAGGTTTAGATTTGGGGTTAGGTTTAGATTTCAGGTTTAGATTTGGGGTTAGGATTAGATTTTAGGTTAGGTTTAGATTTTAGGTTTAGATTTTAGGTTTAGATTTGGGGTTAGGTTTAGATTTTAGGTTTAGATTTGGGGTTAGGTTTAGATTTTCGGTTTAGATTTGGGGTTAGGTTTAGATTTGGGGTTAGGTTTAGATTTTAGGTTTAGATTTGGGGTTAGGTTTAGATTTTACGTTTAGATTTGGGGTTAGGTTTAGATTTGGGGTTAGGTTTAGATTTTAGGTTCAGATTTGGGGTTAGGTTTAGATTTTAGGTTTAGATTTGGGGTTAGGTTTAGATTTGGGGTTAGGTTTAGATTTTAGGTTTAGATTTGGGGTTAGGTTGAGATTTTAGGTTTAGATTTACGGTTAGGTTTAGATTTTAGGTTTAGATTTGGGGTTAGGTTTAGATTTTAGGTTTAGATTTGGGGTTAGGTTTAGATTTTAGGTTTAGATTTGGGGTTAGGTTTAGATTTGGGGTTAGGTTTAGATTTTAGGTTTAGATTTGGGTTTAGGTTTAGATTTTAGGTTTAGATTTTAGGTTTAGATTTGGGGTTAGGTTTAGATTTTCGGTTTAGATTTGGGGTTAGGTTTAGATTTGGGGTTAGGTTTAGATTTTAGGTTTAGATTTGGGGTTAGGTTTAGATTTTACGTTTAGATTTGGGGTTAGGTTTAGATTTGGGGTTAGGTTTAGATTTTAGGTTCAGATTTGGGGTTAGGTTTAGATTTTAGGTTTAGATTTGGGGTTAGGTTTAGATTTGGGGTTAGGTTTAGATTTTAGGTTTAGATTTGGGGTTAGGTTGAGATTTTAGGTTTAGATTTACGGTTAGGTTTAGATTTTAGGTTTAGATTTGGGGTTAGGTTTAGATTTTAGGTTTAGATTTGGGGTTAGGTTTAGATTTTAGGTTTAGATTTGGGGTTAGGTTTAGATTTGGGGTTAGGTTTAGATTTTAGGTTTAGATTTGGGTTTAGGTTTAGATTTTAGGTTTAGATTTTAGGTTTAGATTTGGGGTTAGGTTTAGATTTTCGGTTTAGATTTGGGGTTAGGTTTAGATTTGGGGTTAGGTTTAGATTTTAGGTTTAGATTTGGGGTTAGGTTTAGATTTTAGGTTAGGTTTAGATTTTAGGTTTAGACTTTAGGTTTAGATTTGCGGTTAGGTTTAGATTTTAGGTTTAGATTTGGGGTTAGGTTTAGATTTTAGGTTTAGATTTGGGATTAGGTTTAGATTTTAGGTTTAGATTTGGGGTTAGGTTTAGATTTTAGGTTTAGATTTGGGATTAGGTTTAGATTTTAGGTTTAGATTTGGGGTTAGGTTTAGATTTGGGGTTAGGTTTAGATTTTAGGTTCAGATTTGGGGTTAGGTTTAGATTTTAGGTTTAGATTTGGGGTTAGGTTTAGATTTGGGGTTAGGTTTAGATTTTAGGTTTAGATTTGGGGTTAGGTTGAGATTTTAGGTTTAGATTTACGGTTAGGTTTAGATTTTAGGTTTAGATTTGGGGTTAGGTTTAGATTTTAGGTTTAGATGTAAGGTTAGGTTTAGATTTGGGGTTAGATTTGGGGTTAGGTTTATATTTGGGGTTAGGTTTAGATTTTAGGTTTAGATTTGGGGTTAGGTTTAGATTTTAGGTTTAGATTTGGGGTTAGGTTTAGATTTGGGGTTAGGTTTAGATTTTAGGTTTAGATTTGGGGTTAGGTTTAGATTTTAGGTTAGGTTTAGATTTTAGGTTTAGATTTTCAGTTTAGATTTGGGGTTAGGTTTAGATTTTCAGTTTAGATTTGGGGTTAGGTTTAGATTTTCGGTTTAGATTTGGGGTTACGTTTAGATTTGGGGTTAGGTTTAGATTTTAGGTTTAGATTTGGGGTTAGGTTTAGATTTTAGGTTTAGATTTGGGGTTCGGTTTAGATTTTCAGTTTAGATTTGGGGTTAGGTTTAGATTTGGGGTTAGGTTTAGATTTTAGGTTCAGATTTGGGGTTAGGTTTAGATTTTAGGTTTAGATTTGGGGTTAGGTTTAGATTTTCGGTTTAGATTTGGGGTTAGGTTTAGATTTGGGGTTAGGTTTAGATTTTAGGTTTAGATTTGGGGTTAGGTTTAGATTTTACGTTTAGATTTGGGGTTAGGTTTAGATTTGGGGTTAGGTTTAGATTTTAGGTTCAGATTTGGGGTTAGGTTTAGATTTTAGGTTTAGATTTGGGGTTAGGTTTAGATTTGGGGTTAGGTTTAGATTTTAGGTTTAGATTTGGGGTTAGGTTGAGATTTTAGGTTTAAATTTACGGTTAGGTTTAGATTTTAGGTTTAGATTTGGGGTTAGGTTTAGATTTTAGGTTTAGATTTGGGGTTAGGTTTAGATTTTAGGTTTAGATTTAAGGTTAGGTTTAGATTTGGGGTTAGATTTGGGGTTAGGTTTATATTTGGGGTTAGGTTTAGATTTTAGGTTTAGATTTGGGGTTAGGTTTAGATTTTAGGTTTAGATTTGGGGTTAGGTTTAGATTTGGGGTTAGGTTTAGATTTTAGGTTTAGATTTGGGTTTAGGTTTAGATTATAGGTTTAGATTTTAGGTTTAGATTTGGGGTTAGGTTTAGAGTTTAGGTTTAGATTATATGTTTAGATTTTAGGTTTAGATTTGGGGTTAGGTTTAGATTTTAGGTTTAGATTTGGGGTTAGGTTTAGATTTTCGGTTTAGATTTGGGGTTAGGTTTAGATTTGGGGTTAGGTTTAGATTTTAGGTTTAGATTTGGGGTTAGGTTTAGATTTTAGGTTTAGATTTGGGGTTAGGTTTAGATTTCGGGTTAGGTTTAGATTTTAGGTTTAGATTTGGGGTTAGGTTTAGATTTGGGGTTAGGTTTAGATTTTAGGTTTAGATTTGGGGTTAGGTTTTGATTTTAGGTTAGGTTTAGATTTTAGGTTTAGATTTGGGGTTAGGTTTAGATTTTAGGTTTAGATTTGGGGTTAGGTTTAGATTTTAGGTTTAGATTTGGGGTTAGGTTTAGATTTTAGGTTTAGATTTTAGGTTTAGATTTGGGGTTAGGTTTAGATTTTAGGTTTAGATTTGGGGTTAGGTTTAGATTTTAGGTTTAGATTTGGGGTTAGGTTTAGATTTGGGGTTAGGTTTAGATTTTCGGTTTAGATTTGGGGTTAGGTTTAGATTTTAGGTTTAGATTTGGGGTTAGATTTGGGGTTAGGTTTAGATTTGGGGTTAGGTTTAGATTTTAGGTTTAGATTTGGGGTTAGGTTTAGATTTTAGGTTAGGTTTAGATTTTAGGTTTAGATTTCCGGTTTAGATTTGGGGTTAGGTTTAGATTTTAGTTTGAGATTTGGGGTTAGGTTTAGATTTGGGATTAGGTTTAGATTTTAGGTTTAGATTTGGGGTTAGGTTTAGATTTGGGGTTAGGTTTAGATTTGGGGTTAGATTTGGGGTTAGGTTTAGATTTGGGGTTAGGTTTAGATTTTGGGTTAGGTTTAGATTTTAGGTTTAGATTTTCGGTTTAGATTTGGGGTTAGGTTTAGATTTTCGGTTTAGATTTGGGGTTAGGTTTAGATTTGGGGTTAGGTTTAGATTTTAGTTTGAGATTTGGGGTTAGGTTTAGATTTTAGTTTGAGATTTGGGGTTAGGTTTAGATTTGGGGTTAGGTTTAGATTTTAGGTTTAGATTTGGGGTTAGGTTTAGATTTGGGGTTAGATTTGGGGTTAGGTTTAGATTTGGGGTTAGGTTTAGATTTTGGGTTAGGTTTAGATTTTAAATTTAGATTTTAGGTTTAGATTTGGGGTTAGGTTTAGATTTTAGGTTTAGATTTGGGGTTAGGTTTAGATTTTAGTTTGAGATTTGGGGTTAGGTTTAGATTTGGGGTTAGGTTTAGATTTTAGGTTTAGATTTGGGGTTAGGTTTAGATTTCGGGTTAGGTTTAGATTTGGGGTTAGATTTGGGGTTAGGTTTAGATTTGGGGTTAGGTTTAGATTTTGGGTTAGGTTTAGATTTTAGGATTAGATTTTCGGTTTAGAGTTGGGGTTAGGTTTAGATTTTCGGTTTAGATTTGGTGTTAGCTTTTGATTTGGGGTGAGGTTTAGATTTTAGGTTTAGATTTGGGGTTAGGTTTAGATTTTAGGTTTAGATTTGGGGTTAGGTTTAGATTTTAGGTTAGGTTTAGATTTTAGGTTTAGATTTGGGGTTAGGTTTAGACTTGGGGTTAGGTTTAGATTTTAGGTTTAGATTTGGGGTTAGGTTTAGATTTTAGGTTTAGATTTGGGGTTAGGTTTAGATTTGGGGTTAGGTTTAGATTTGGGGTTAGGTTTAGATTTTAGGTTAGGTTTAGATTTTAGGTTTAGATTTTAGGTTTAGATTTGGGGTTAGGTTTAGATTTTAGGTTTAGATTTTCGGTTTAGATTTGGTGTTAGGTTTAGATTTGGGGTTAGGTTTAGATTTTAGGTTTAGATTTGGGGTTAGGTTTAGATTTTCGGTTTAGATTTGGGGTTAGGTTTAGATTTTAGGTTTAGATTTGGGGTTAGGTTTAGATTTGGTGTTAGGTTTAGATTTTAGGTTTAGATTTGGGGTTAGGTTTAGATTTTAGGTTAGGGTTAGATTTTAGGTTTAGATTTGGGGTTAGGTTTAGATTTTAGGTTTAGATTTGGGATTAGGTTTAGATTTTCGGTTTAGATTTGGGGTTAGGTTTAGATTTGGGGTTAGGTTTAGATTTGGGCTTAGGTTAAGATTTTAGGTTTAGATTTGGGGTTAGGTTTAGATTTTAGGTTTAGATTTGGGGTTAGGTTTAGATTTGGGGTTAGGTTTAGATTTTCGGTTTAGATTTGGGGTTAGGTTTAGATTTTTGGTTTAGATTTGGGGTTAGTTTTAGATTTGGGGTTAGGTTTAGATTTGGGGTTAGGTTTAGATTTTAGGTTTAGATTTGGGGTTAGGTTTAGATGTGGGGTTAGGTTTAGATTTTAGGTTTAGATTTGGGGTTAGGTTTAGATTTGGGGTTAGGTTTAGATTTGGGGTTAGGTTTAGATTTTAGGTTTAGATTTGGGGTTAGGTTTAGATTTTAGGTTAGGGTTAGATTTTAGGTTTAGATTTGGGGTTAGGTTTAGATTTTAGGTTTAGATTTGGGGTTAGGTTTAGATTTGGTGTTAGGTTTAGATTTTAGGTTTAGATTTGGGGTTAGGTTTAGATTTTAGGTTAGGGTTAGATTTTAGGTTTAGATTTGGGGTTAGGTTTAGATTTTAGGTTTAGATTTGGGGTTAGGTTTAGATTTTCGGTTTAGATTTGGGGTTAGGTTTAGATTTGGGGTTAGGTTTAGATTTGGGCTTAGGTTAAGATTTTAGGTTTAGATTTGGGGTTAGGTTTAGATTTTAGGTTTAGATTTGGGGTTAGGTTTAGATTTGGGGTTAGGTTTAGATTTTAGGTTTAGATTTGGGGTTAGGTTTAGATTTTTGGTTTAGATTTGGGGTTAGTTTTAGATTTGGGGTTAGGTTTAGATTTGGGGTTAGGTTTAGATTTTAGGTTTAGATTTGGGGTTAGATTTAGATGTGGGGTTAGGTTTAGATTTTAGGTTTAGATTTGGGGTTAGGTTTAGATTTGGGGTTAGGTTTAGATTTGGGGTTAGGTTTAGATTTTAGGTTTAGATTTGGGGTTAGGTTTAGATTTTAGGTTTAGATTTGGGGTTAGGTTTAGATTTGGGGTTAGGTTTAGATTTTAGGTTTAGATTTGGGGTTAGGTTTAGATTTTAGGTTAGGTTTAGATTTTAGGTTTTGATTTTAGGTTTAGATTTGGGGTTAGGTTTAGATTTTAGGTTTAGATTTGGGGTTAGGTTTAGATTTTAGGTTAGGTTTAGATTTTAGGTTTAGATTTTCGGTTTAGATTTGGGGTTAGGTTTAGATTTTCAGTTTAGATTTGGGGTTAGGTTTAGATTTTCGGTTTAGATTTGGGGTTAGGTTTAGATTTGGGGTTAGGTTTAGATTTTAGGTTTAGATTTGGGGTTAGGTTTAGATTTTAGGTTTAGATGTGGGGTTCGGTTTAGATTTGAGGTTTAGATTTGGGGTTAGGTTTAGATTTGGGGTTAGGTTTAGATTTTAGGTTTAGATTTGGGGTTCGGTTTAGATTTTAGGTTTAGATTTGGGTTTAGGTTTAGATTTGGGGTTAGGTTTAGATTTTAGGTTAGGTTTAGATTTTAGGTTTAGATTTTAGGTTTAGATTTGGGGTTAGGTTTAGATTTTAGGTTTAGATTTGGGGTTAGGTTTAGATTTTCGGTTTAGATTTGGGGTTAGGTTTAGACTTGGGGTTAGGTTTAGATTTTAGGTTTAGATTTGGGGTTAGGTTTAGATTTTAGGTTTAGATTTGGGGTTAGGTTTAGATTTGGGGTTAGGTTTAGATTTTAGGTTCAGATTTGGGGTTAGGTTTAGATTTTAGGTTTAGATTTGGGGTTAGGTTTAGATTTGGGGTTAGGTTTAGATTTTAGGTTTAGATTTGGGGTTAGGTTTAGATTTTAGGTTAGGTTTAGATTTTAGGTTTAGATTTGGGGTTAGGTTTAGATTTTAGGTTTAGATTTACGGTTAGGTTTAGATTTTAGGTTTAGATTTGGGGTTAGGTTTAGATTTGGGGTTAGGTTTAGATTTTAGGTTTAGATTTGGGGTTAGGTTTAGATTTTAGGTTAGGTTTAGATTTTAGATTTAGATTTTAGGTTTAGATTTGCGGTTAGGTTTAGATTTTAGGTTTAGATTTGGGGTTAGGTTTAGATTTTAGGTTTAGATTTGGGGTTAGGTTTAGATTTTAGGTTTAGATTTGGGGTTAGGTTTAGATTTTAGGTTTAGATTTGGGGTTAGGTTTAGATTTTAGGTTTATATTTGGGGTTAGGTTTAGATTTTAGGTTTAGATTTGGGGTTAGGTTTAGATTTTAGGTTTATATTTGCGGTTAGGTTTAGATTTTCGGTTTAGATTTGGGGTTAGGTTTAGATTTGGGGTTAGGTTTAGATTTTAGTTTGAGATTTGGGGTTAGGTTTAGATTTTAGTTTGAGATTTGGGGTTAGGTTTAGATTTGGGGTTAGGTTTAGATTTTAGGTTTAGATTTGGGGTTAAGTTTAGATTTGGGGTTAGATTTGGGGTTAGGTTTAGATTTGGGGTTAGGTTTAGATTTTGGGTTAGGTTTAGATTTTAGGTTTAGATTTTAGGTTTAGATTTGGGGTTAGGTTTAGATTTTAGGTTTAGATTTGGGGCTAGGTTTAGATTTTAGTTTGAGATTTGGGGTTAGGTTTAGATTTGGGGTTAGGTTTAGATTTTAGGTTTAGATTTGGGGTTAGGTTTAGATTTCGGGTTAGGTTTAGATTTTAGGTTAGATTTGGGGTTAGGTTTAGATTTGGGGTTAGGTTTAGATTTTGGGTTAGGTTTAGATTTTAGGTTTAGATTTTCGGTTTAGATTTGGGGTTAGGTTTAGATTTTCGGTTTAGATTTGGTGTTAGCTTTAGATTTGGGGTGAGGTTTAGATTTTAGGTTTAGATTTGGGGTTAGGTTTAGATTTTAGGTTTATATTTGGGGTTAGGTTTAGATTTTAGGTTTAGATTTGGGGTTAGGTTTAGATTTGGGGTTAGGTTTAGATTTTAGGTTTAGATTTGGGGTTAGGTTTAGATTTTAGGTTAGGTTTAGATTTTAGGTTTAGATTTTAGGTTTAGATTTGGGGTTAGGTTTAGATTTTAGGTTTAGATTTGGGGTTAGGTTTAGATTTGGGGTTAGGTTAAGATTTTCGGTTTAGATTTGGGGTTAGGTTTAGATTTTAGCTTTAGATTTGGGGTTAGGTTTAGATTTTAGGTTTAGATTTGGGGTTAGGTTTAGATTTGGGGTTAGGTTTAGATTTTAGGTTTAGATTTGGGGTTAGGTTTAGATTTTAGATTTAGATTTGGGGTTAGGTTTAGATTTGGGGTTAGGTTTAGATTTTAGGTTTAGATTTGGGGTTAGGTTTAGATTTGGGGTTACATTTGGGGTTAGGTTTAGATATTCGGTTTAGATTTGGGGTTAGGTTTAGATTTTAGGTTAGGTTTAGATTTTAGGTTTAGATTTGGGGTTAGGTTTAGATTTTAGGTTTAGATTTGGGGTTAGGTTTAGATTTGGGGTTAGGTTTAGATTTGGGGTTAGGTTTAGATTTTAGGTTAGGTTTAGATTTTAGGTTTAGATTTTAGGTTTAGATTTGGGGTTAGGTTTAGATTTTAGGTTTAGATTTTGGGTTAGGTTTAGATTTTCGGTTTAGATTTGGTGTTAGGTTTAGATTTGGGGTTAGGTTTAGATTTTAGGTTTAGATTTGGGGTTAGGTTTAGATTTTCGGTTTAGATTCGGGGTTAGGTTTAGATTTGGGGTTAGGTTTAGATTTGGGCTTAGGTTAAGATTTTAGGTTTAGATTTTAGGTTTAGATTTGGGGTTAGGTTTAGATTTTAGGTTTAGATTTGGGGTTAGGTTTAGATTTGGGGTTAGGTTTGGGGTTAGGTTTAGATATGGGGTTAGGTTTAGATTTTAGGTTTAGATTTGGGGTTAGGTTTAGATTTTAGGTTTAGATTTGGGGTTAGGTTTAGATTTGGGGTTAGGTTTAGATTTTAGGTTTAGATTTGGGGTTAGGTTTAGATTTTTGGTTTAGATTTGGGGTTAGTTTTAGATTTGGGGTTAGGTTTAGATTTTAGGTTTAGATTTGGGGTTAGGTTTAGATGTGGGGTTAGGTTTAGATTTTAGGTTTAGATTTGGGGTTAGGTTTAGATTTTAGGTTTAGATTTGGGGTTAGGTTTAGATTTTAGGTTTAGATTTGGGGTTAGGTTTAGATTTGGGGTTAGGTTTAGATTTTAGGTTTAGATTTGGGGTTAGGTTTAGATTTTAGGTTAGGTTTAGATTTTAGGTTTTGATTTTAGGTTTAGATTTGGGGTTAGGTTTAGATTTTAGGTTTAGATTTGGGGTTAGGTTTAGATTTTCGGTTTAGATTTGGGGTTAGGTTTAGATTTGGGGTTAGGTTTAGATTTTAGGTTTAGATTTGGGGTTAGGTTTAGATTTTAGGTTTAGATTTGGGGTTCGGTTTAGATTTGAGGTTTAGATTTGGGGTTAGGTTTAGATTTGGGGTTACGTTTAGATTTTAGGTTTAGATTTGGGGTTAGGTTTAGATTTTAGGTTAGGTTTAGATTTTAGGTTTAGATTTTAGGTTTAGATTTGGGGTTAGGTTTAGATTTTAGGTTTAGATTTGGGGTTAGGTTTAGATTTTCGGTTTAGATTTGGGGTTAGGTTTAGATTTGGGGTTAGGTTTAGAATTTAGGTTTAGATTTTAGGTTTAGATTTGGGGTTAGGTTTAGATTTTAGGTTTAGATTTGGGGTTAGGTTTAGATTTGGGGTTAGGTTTAGATTTTAGGTTCAGATTTGGGGTTAGGTTTAGATTTTAGGTTTAGATTTGGGGTTAGGTTTAGATTTGGGGTTAGGTTTAGATTTTAGGTTTAGATTTGGGGTTAGGTTTAGATTTTAGGTTAGGTTTAGATTTTAGGTTTAGATTTGGGGTTAGGTTTAGATTTTAGGTTTAGATTTGGGGTTAGGTTTAGATTTTAGGTTTAGATTTGGGGTTAGGTTTAGATTTTAGGTTTAGATTTGGGGTTAGGTTTAGATTTGGGGTTAGGTTTAGATTTTAGGTTTAGATTTGGGGTTAGGTTTAGATTTCCGGTTTAGATTTGGGGTTAGGTTTAGATTTTCGGTTTAGATTTGGGGTTAGGTTTAGATTTTCGGTTTAGATTTGGGGTTAGGTTTAGATTTTAGGTTTAGATTTGGGGTTAGATTTGGGGTTAGGTTTAGATTTGGGGTTAGGTTTAGATTTTAGGTTTAGATTTGGGGTTAGGTTTAGATTTTCGGTTTAGATTTGGGGTTAGGTTTAGATTTAGGGTTAGGTTTAGATTTTCGGTTTAGATTTGGGGTTAGGTTTAGATTTGGGGTTAGGTTTAGATTTTCGGTTTAGATTTGGGGTTAGGTTTAGATTTTAGGTTTAGATTTGGGGTTAGGTTTAGATTTGGGGTTAGGTTTAGATTTTAGGTTTAGATTTGGGGTTAGGTTTAGATTTTAGGTTAGGTTTAGATTTTAGGTTTAGATTTGGGGTTAGGTTTAGATTTTAGGTTTAGATTTGGGGTTAGGTTTAGATTTTAGGTTTAGATTTGGGGTTAGGTTTAGATTTGGGGTTAGGTTTAGATTTTAGGTTTAGATTTGGGGTTAGGTTTAGATTTTAGGTTAGGTTTAGATTTTAGGTTTAGATTTTCGGTTTAGATTTGGGGTTAGGTTTAGATTTTAGGTTTAGATTTGGGGTTAGGTTTAGATTTTCGGTTTAGATTTGGGGTTAGGTTTAGATTTGGGGTTAGGTTTAGATTTTAGGTTTAGATTTGGGGTTAGGTTTAGATTTTAGGTTTAGATTTGGGGTTCGGTTTAGATTTTAGGTTTAGATTGGGGTTTAGGTTTAGATTTGGGGTTAGGTTTAGATTTTAGGTTTAGATTTGGGGTTAGGTTTAGATTTTAGGTTAGGTTTAGATTTTAGGTTTAGATTTTAGGTTTAGATTTGGGGTTAGGTTTAGATTTTAGGTTTAGATTTGGGGTTAGGTTTAGATTTTCGGTTTAGATTTGGGGTTAGGTTTAGATTTGGGGTTAGGTTTAGATTTTAGGTTTAGATTTGGGGTTAGGTTTAGATTTTAGGTTTAGATTTGGGGTTAGGTTTAGATTTGGGGTTAGGTTTAGATTTTAGGTTCAGATTTGGGGTTAGGTTTAGATTTTAGGTTTAGATTTGGGGTTAGGTTTAGATTTGGGGTTAGGTTTAGATTTTAGGTTTAGATTTGGGGTTAGGTTTAGATTTTAGGTTAGGTTTAGATTTTAGGTTTAGATTTGGGGTTAGGTTTAGATTTTAGGTTTAGATTTACGGTTAGGTTTAGATTATAGGTTTAGATTTGGGGTTAGGTTTAGATTTTAGGTTTAGATTTGGGGTTAGGTTTAGATTTTAGGTTAGGTTTAGATTTTAGGTTTAGATTTGGGGTTAGGTTTAGATTTTAGGTTTAGATTTACGGTTAGGTTTAGATTTTAGGTTTAGATTTGGGGTTAGGTTTAGATTTGGGGTTAGGTTTAGATTTTAGGTTTAGATTTGGGGTTAGGTTTAGATTTGGGGTTAGGTTTAGATTTTAGGTTTAGATTTGGGGTTAGGTTTAGATTTTAGGTTTAGATTTGGGGTTAGGTTTAGATTTGGGGTTAGGTTTAGATTTTAGGTTTAGATTTGGGGTTAGGTTTAGATTTCCGGTTTAGATTTGGGGTTAGGTTTAGATTTTCGGTTTAGATTTGGGGTTAGGTTTAGATTTGGGGTTAGGTTTAGATTTTAGGTTTAGATTTGGGGTTAGGTTTAGATTTTAGGTTTAGATTTGGGGTTAGATTTGGGGTTAGGTTTAGATTTGGGGTTAGGTTTAGATTTTAGGTTTAGATTTGGGGTTAGGTTTAGATTTGGGGTTAGGTTTAGATTTTCGGTTTAGATTTGGGGTTAGGTTTAGATTTTAGGTTTAGATTTGGGGTTAGGTTTAGATTTTAGGTTTAGATTTGGGGTTAGGTTTAGATTTTAGGTTTAGATTTGGGGTTAGGTTTAGATTTTAGGTTAGGTTTAGATTTTAGATTTAGATTTTAGGTTTAGATTTGCGGTTAGGTTTAGATTTTAGGTTTAGATTTGGGGTTAGGTTTAGATTTTAGGTTTAGATTTGGGGTTAGGTTTAGATTTTAGGTTTAGATTTGGGGTTAGGTTTAGATTTGGGGTTAGGTTTAGATTTTAGGTTCAGATTTGGGGTTAGGTTTAGATTTTAGGTTTAGATTTGGGGTTAGGTTTAGATTTGGGGTTAGGTTTAGAATTTAGGTTTAGATTTGGGGTTAGGTTTAGATTTTAGGTTTAGATTTGGGGTTAGGTTTAGATTTTAGGTTTAGATTTGGGGTTAGGTTTAGATTTTAGGTTTAGATTTGGGGTTAGGTTTAGATTTGGGGTTAGGTTTAGATTTTAGGTTCAGATTTGGGGTTAGGTTTAGATTTTAGGTTTAGATTTGGGGTTAGGTTTAGATTTGGGGTTAGGTTTAGATTTTAGGTTTAGATTTGGGGTTAGGTTTAGATTTTAGGTTAGGTTTAGATTTGGGGTTAGGTTTAGATTTTAGGTTTAGATTTGGGGTTAGGTTTAGATTTTAGGTTAGGGTTAGATTTTAGGTTTAGATTTGGGGTTAGGTTTAGATTTTAGGTTTAGATTTGGGGTTAGGTTTAGATTTGGTGTTAGGTTTAGATTTTAGGTTTAGATTTGGGGTTAGGTTTAGATTTTAGGTTAGGGTTAGATTTTAGGTTTAGATTTGGGGTTAGGTTTAGATTTTAGGTTTAGATTTGGGGTTAGGTTTAGATTTTCGGTTTAGATTTGGGGTTAGGTTTAGATTTGGGGTTAGGTTTAGATTTGGGCTTAGGTTAAGATTTTAGGTTTAGATTTGGGGTTAGGTTTAGATTTTAGGTTTAGATTTGGGGTTAGGTTTAGATTTGGGGTTAGGTTTAGATTTTTGGTTTAGATTTGGGGTTAGTTTTAGATTTGGGGTTAGGTTTAGATTTGGGGTTAGGTTTAGATTTTAGGTTTAGATTTGGGGTTAGATTTAGATGTGGGGTTAGGTTTAGATTTTAGGTTTAGATTTGGGGTTAGGTTTAGATTTGGGGTTAGGTTTAGATTTGGGGTTAGGTTTAGATTTTAGGTTTAGATTTGGGGTTAGGTTTAGATTTGGGGTTAGGTTTAGATTTTAGGTTTAGATTTGGGGTTAGGTTTAGATTTTAGGTTTAGATTTGGGGTTAGGTTTAGATTTGGGGTTAGGTTTAGATTTTAGGTTTAGATTTGGGGTTAGGTTTAGATTTTAGGTTAGGTTTAGATTTTAGGTTTAGATTTGGGGTTAGGTTTAGATTTTAGGTTTAGATTTGGGGTTAGGTTTAGATTTGGGGTTAGGTTTAGATTTTAGGTTTAGATTTGGGGTTAGGTTTAGATTTTAGGTTTAGATTTGGGGTTAGGTTTAGATTTGGGGTTAGGTTTAGATTTTAGGTTTAGATTTGGGGTTAGGTTTAGATTTCCGGTTTAGATTTGGGGTTAGGTTTAGATTTTCGGTTTAGATTTGGGGTTAGGTTTAGATTTTAGGTTTAGATTTGGGGTTAGATTTGGGGTTAGGTTTAGATTTGGGGTTAGGTTTAGATTTTAGGTTTAGATTTGGGGTTAGGTTTAGATTTTCGGTTTAGATTTGGGGTTAGGTTTAGATTTAGGGTTAGGTTTAGATTTTCGGTTTAGATTTGGGGTTAGGTTTAGATTTGGGGTTAGGTTTAGATTTTCGGTTTAGATTTGGGGTTAGGTTTAGATTTTAGGTTTAGATTTGGGTTTAGGTTTAGATTTGGGGTTAGGTTTAGATTTTAGGTTTAGATTTGGGGTTAGGTTTAGATTTTAGGTTAGGTTTAGATTTTAGGTTTAGATTTGGGGTTAGGTTTAGATTTTAGGTTTAGATTTGGGGTTAGGTTTAGATTTGGGGTTAGGTTTAGATTTTAGGTTTAGATTTGGGGTTAGGTTTAGATTTTAGGTTAGGTTTAGATTTTAGGTTTAGATTTTCGGTTTAGATTTGGGGTTAGGTTTAGATTTTAGGTTTAGATTTGGGGTTAGGTTTAGATTTTCGGTTTAGATTTGGGGTTAGGTTTAGATTTGGGGTTAGGTTTAGATTTTAGGTTCAGATTTGGGGTTAGGTTTAGATTTTAGGTTTAGATTTGGGGTTAGGTTTAGATTTGGGGTTAGGTTTAGATTTTAGGTTTAGATTTGGGGTTAGGTTTAGATTTTAGGTTAGGTTTAGATTTTAGGTTTAGATTTGGGGTTAGGTTTAGATTTTAGGTTTAGATTTACGGTTAGGTTTAGATTTTAGATTTAGATTTGGGGTTAGGTTTAGATTTGGGGTTAGGTTTAGATTTTAGGTTTAGATTTGGGATTAGGTTTAGATTTGGGGTTAGGTTTAGATTTTAGGTTTAGATTTGGGGTTAGGTTTAGATTTTAGGTTTAGATTTGGGGTTAGGTTTAGATTTGGGGTTAGGTTTAGATTTTAGGTTTAGATTTGGGGTTAGGTTTAGATTTCCGGTTTAGATTTGGGGTTAGGTTTAGATTTTCGGTTTAGATTTGGGGTTAGGTTTAGATTTGGGGTTAGGTTTAGATTTTAGGTTTAGATTTGGGGTTAGGTTTAGATTTTAGGTTTAGATTTGGGGTTAGATTTGGGGTTAGGTTTAGATTTGGGGTTAGGTTTAGATTTTAGGTTTAGATTTGGGGTTAGGTTTAGATTTGGGGTTAGGTTTAGATTTTCGGTTTAGATTTGGGGTTAGGTTTAGATTTTAGGTTTAGATTTGGGGTTAGGTTTAGATTTTAGGTTTAGATTTGGGGTTAGGTTTAGATTTGGGGTTAGGTTTAGATTTTAGGTTTAGATTTGGGGTTAGGTTTAGATTTTAGGTTAGGTTTAGATTTTAGATTTAGATTTTAGGTTTAGATTTGCGGTTAGGTTTAGATTTTAGGTTTAGATTTGGGGTTAGGTTTAGATTTTAGGTTTAGATTTGGGGTTAGGTTTAGATTTGGGGTTAGGTTTAGATTTTAGGTTCAGATTTGGGGTTAGGTTTAGATTTTAGGTTTAGATTTGGGGTTAGGTTTAGATTTGGGGTTAGGTTTAGATTTTAGGTTTAGATTTGGGGTTAGGTTTAGATTTTAGGTTAGGTTTAGATTTTAGGTTTAGATTTGGGGTTAGGTTTAGATTTTAGGTTTAGATTTACGGTTAGGTTTAGATTTTAGGTTTAGATTTGGGGTTAGGTTTAGATTTGGGGTTAGGTTTAGATTTTAGGTTTAGATTTGGGGTTAGGTTTAGATTTGGGGTTAGGTTTAGATTTTAGGTTTAGATTTGGGGTTAGGTTTAGATTTTAGGTTTAGATTTGGGGTTAGGTTTAGATTTGGGGTTAGGTTTAGATTTTAGGTTTAGATTTGGGGTTAGGTTTAGATTTCCGGTTTAGATTTGGGGTTAGGTTTAGATTTTCGGTTTAGATTTGGGGTTAGGTTTAGATTTGGGGTTAGGTTTAGATTTTAGGTTTAGATTTGGGGTTAGGTTTAGATTTTAGGTTTAGATTTGGGGTTAGATTTGGGGTTAGGTTTAGATTTGGGGTTAGGTTTAGATTTTAGGTTTAGATTTGGGGTTAGGTTTAGATTTGGGGTTAGGTTTAGATTTTCGGTTTAGATTTGGGGTTAGGTTTAGATTTTAGGTTTAGATTTGGGGTTAGGTTTAGATTTTAGGTTTAGATTTGGGGTTAGGTTTAGATTTGGGGTTAGGTTTAGATTTTAGGTTTAGATTTGGGGTTAGGTTTAGATTTTAGGTTAGGTTTAGATTTTAGATTTAGATTTTAGGTTTAGATTTGCGGTTAGGTTTAGATTTTAGGTTTAGATTTGGGGTTAGGTTTAGATTTTAGGTTTAGATTTGGGGTTAGGTTTAGATTTTAGGTTTAGATTTGGGGTTAGGTTTAGATTTTAGGTTTAGATTTGGGGTTAGGTTTAGATTTTAGGTTTATATTTGGGGTTAGGTTTAGATTTTAGGTTTAGATTTGGGGTTAGGTTTAGATTTTAGGTTTATATTTGCGGTTAGGTTTAGATTTTCGGTTTAGATTTGGGGTTAGGTTTAGATTTGGGGTTAGGTTTAGATTTTAGTTTGAGATTTGGCGTTAGGTTTAGATTTTAGTTTGAGATTTGGGGTTAGGTTTAGATTTGGGGTTAGGTTTAGATTTTAGGTTTAGATTTGGGGTTAAGTTTAGATTTGGGGTTAGATTTGGGGTTAGGTTTAGATTTGGGGTTAGGTTTAGATTTTGGGTTAGGTTTAGATTTTAGGTTTAGATTTTAGGTTTAGATTTGGGGTTAGGTTTAGATTTTAGGTTTAGATTTGGGGCTAGGTTTAGATTTTAGTTTGAGATTTGGGGTTAGGTTTAGATTTGGGGTTAGGTTTAGATTTTAGGTTTAGATTTGGGGTTAGGTTTAGATTTCGGGTTAGGTTTAGATTTGGGGTTAGATTTGGGGTTAGGTTTAGATTTGGGGTTAGGTTTAGATTTTGGGTTAGGTTTAGATTTTAGGTTTAGATTTTCGGTTTAGATTTGGGGTTAGGTTTAGATTTTCGGGTTAGATTTGGTGTTAGCTTTAGATTTGGGGTGAGGTTTAGATTTTAGGTTTAGATTTGGGGTTAGGTTTAGATTTTAGGTTTAGATTTGGGGTTAGGTTTAGATTTTAGGTTTAGATTTGGGGTTAGGTTTAGATTTGGGGTTAGGTTTAGATTTTAGGTTTAGATTTGGGGTTAGGTTTAGATTTTAGGTTAGGTTTAGATTTTAGGTTTAGATTTTAGGTTTAGATTTGGGGTTAGGTTTAGATTTTAGGTTTAGATTTGGGGTTAGGTTTAGATTTGGGGTTAGGTTAAGATTTTCGGTTTAGATTTGGGGTTAGGTTTAGATTTTAGGTTTAGATTTGGGGTTAGGTTTAGATTTTAGGTTTAGATTTGGGGTTAGGTTTAGATTTGGGGTTAGGTTTAGATTTTAGGTTTAGATTTGGGGTTAGGTTTAGATTTTAGATTTAGATTTGGGGTTAGGTTTAGATTTGGGGTTAGGTTTAGATTTTAGGTTTAGATTTGGGGTTAGGTTTAGATTTGGGGTTAGATTTGGGGTTAGGTTTAGATATTCGGTTTAGATTTGGGGTTAGGTTTAGATTTTAGGTTAGGTTTAGATTTTAGGTTTAGATTTGGGGTTAGGTTTAGATTTTAGGTTTAGATTTGGGGTTAGGTTTAGATTTGGGGTTAGGTTTAGATTTGGGGTTAGGTTTAGATTTTAGGTTAGGTTTAGATTTTAGGTTTAGATTTTAGGTTTAGATTTGGGGTTAGGTTTAGATTTTAGGTTTAGATTTTGGGTTAGGTTTAGATTTTCGGTTTAGATTTGGTGTTAGGTTTAGATTTGGGGTTAGGTTTAGATTTTAGGTTTAGATTTGGGGTTAGGTTTAGATTTTCGGTTTAGATTCGGGGTTAGGTTTAGATTTGGGGTTAGGTTTAGATTTGGGCTTAGGTTAAGATTTTAGGTTTAGATTTTAGGTTTAGATTTGGGGTTAGGTTTAGATTTTAGGTTTAGATTTGGGGTTAGGTTTAGATTTGGGGTTAGGTTTGGGGTTAGGTTTAGATATGGGGTTAGGTTTAGATTTTAGGTTTAGATTTGGGGTTAGGTTTAGATTTTAGGTTTAGATTTGGGGTTAGGTTTAGATTTGGGGTTAGGTTTAGATTTTAGGTTTAGATTTGGGGTTAGGTTTAGATTTTTGGTTTAGATTTGGGGTTAGTTTTAGATTTGGGGTTAGGTTTAGATTTTAGGTTTAGATTTGGGGTTAGGTTTATATGTGGGGTTAGGTTTAGATTTTAGGTTTAGATTTGGGGTTAGGTTTAGATTTTAGGTTTAGATTTGGGGTTAGGTTTAGATTTTAGGTTTAGATTTGGGGTTAGGTTTAGATTTGGGGTTAGGTTTAGATTTTAGGTTTAGATTTGGGGTTAGGTTTAGATTTTAGGTTAGGTTTAGATTTTAGGTTTTGATTTTAGGTTTAGATTTGGGGTTAGGTTTAGATTTTAGGTTTAGATTTGGGGTTAGGTTTAGATTTTAGGTTAGGTTTAGATTTTAGGTTTAGATTTTCGGTTTAGATTTGGGGTTAGGTTTAGATTTTCAGTTTAGATTTGGGGTTAGGTTTAGATTTTCGGTTTAGATTTGGGGTTAGGTTTAGATTTGGGGTTAGGTTTAGATTTTAGGTTTAGATTTGGTGTTCGGTTTAGATTTGAGGTTTAGATTTGGGGTTAGGTTTAGATTTGGGGTTAGGTTTAGATTTTAGGTTTAGATTTGGGGTTAGGTTTAGATTTTAGGTTAGGTTTAGATTTTAGGTTTAGATTTTAGGTTTAGATTTGGGGTTAGGTTTAGATTTTAGGTTTAGATTTGGGGTTAGGTTTAGATTTTCGGTTTAGATTTGGGGTTAGGTTTAGATTTGGGGTTAGGTTTAGAATTTAGGTTTAGATTTGGGGTTAGGTTTAGATTTTAGGTTTAGATTTGGGGTTAGGTTTAGATTTTAGGTTTAGATTTGGGGTTAGGTTTAGATTTGGGGTTAGGTTTAGATTTTAGGTTCAGATTTGGGGTTAGGTTTAGATTTTAGGTTTAGATTTGGGGTTAGGTTTAGATTTGGGGTTAGGTTTAGATTTTAGGTTTAGATTTGGGGTTAGGTTTAGATTTTAGGTTAGGTTTAGATTTTAGGTTTAGATTTGGGGTTAGGTTTAGATTTTAGGTTTAGATTTGGGGTTAGGTTTAGATTTGGGGTTAGGTTTAGATTTTAGGTTTAGATTTGGGGTTAGGTTTAGATTTTAGGTTTAGATTTGGGGTTAGGTTTAGATTTGGGGTTAGGTTTAGATTTTAGGTTTAGATTTGGGGTTAGGTTTAGATTTCCGGTTTAGATTTGGGGTTAGGTTTAGATTTTCGGTTTAGATTTGGGGTTAGGTTTAGATTTTAGGTTTAGATTTGGGGTTAGATTTGGGGTTAGGTTTAGATTTGGGGTTAGGTTTAGATTTTAGGTTTAGATTTGGGGTTAGGTTTAGATTTTCGGTTTAGATTTGGGGTTAGGTTTAGATTTAGGGTTAGGTTTAGATTTTCGGTTTAGATTTGGGGTTAGGTTTAGATTTGGGGTTAGGTTTAGATTTTCGGTTTAGATTTGGGGTTAGGTTTAGATTTTAGGTTTAGATTTGGGTTTAGGTTTAGATTTGGGGTTAGGTTTAGATTTTAGGTTTAGATTTGGGGTTAGGTTTAGATTTTAGGTTAGGTTTAGATTTTAGGTTTAGATTTGGGGTTAGGTTTAGATTTTAGGTTTAGATTTGGGGTTAGGTTTAGATTTTCGGTTTAGATTTGGGGTTAGGTTTAGATTTGGGGTTAGGTTTAGATTTTAGGTTTAGATTTGGGGTTAGGTTTAGATTTTAGGTTAGGTTTAGATTTTAGGTTTAGATTTTCGGTTTAGATTTGGGGTTAGGTTTAGATTTTAGGTTTAGATTTGGGGTTAGGTTTAGATTTTCGGTTTAGATTTGGGGTTAGGTTTAGATTTGGGGTTAGGTTTAGATTTTAGGTTTAGATTTGGGGTTAGGTTTAGATTTTAGGTTTAGATTTGGGGTTAGGTTTAGATTTGGGGTTAGGTTTAGATTTTAGGTTCAGATTTGGGGTTAGGTTTAGATTTTAGGTTTAGATTTGGGGTTAGGTTTAGATTTGGGGTTAGGTTTAGATTTTAGGTTTAGATTTGGGGTTTGGTTTAGATTTTAGGTTAGGTTTAGATTTTAGGTTTAGATTTGGGGTTAGGTTTAGATTTTAGGTTTAGATTTGGGGTTAGGTTTAGATTTTAGGTTTAGATTTGGGGTTAGGTTTAGATTTTAGGTTTAGATTTGGGGTTAGGTTTAGATTTTCGGTTTAGATTTGGGGTTAGGTTTAGATTTAGGGTTAGGTTTAGATTTTCGGTTTAGATTTGGGGTTAGGTTTAGATTTTAGGTTTAGATTTGGGTTTAGGTTTAGATTTGGGGTTAGGTTTAGATTTTAGGTTTAGATTTGGGGTTAGGTTTAGATTTTAGGTTAGGTTTAGATTTTAGGTTTAGATTTGGGGTTAGGTTTAGATTTTAGGTTTAGATTTGGGGTTAGGTTTAGATTTTAGGTTTAGATTTGGGGTTAGGTTTAGATTTTAGGTTAGGTTTAGATTTTAGGTTTAGATTTGGGGTTAGGTTTAGATTTTAGGTTTAGATTTGGGGTTAGGTTTAGATTTGGGGTTACGTTTAGATTTTAGGTTTAGATTTGGGGTTAGGTTTAGATTTTAGGTTTAGATTTGGGGTTAGGTTTAGATTTTAGGTTAGGTTTAGATTTTAGGTTTAGATTTTAGGTTTAGATTTTAGGTTTAGATTTGGGGTTAGGTTTAGATTTTAGGTTTAGATTTGGGGTTAGGTTTAGATTTTAGGTTTAGATTTGGGGTTAGGTTTAGATTTTAGGTTTAGATTTGGGGTTAGGTTTAGATTTTAGGTTTATATTTGCGGTTAGGTTTAGATTTTAGGTTTAGATTTGGGGTTAGGTTTAGATTTTAGGTTTAGATTTGGGGTTAGGTTTAGATTTGGGGTTAGGTTTAGATTTTAGGTTTAGATTTGGGGTTAGGTTTAGATTTTAGGTTTAGATTTTAGGTTTAGATTTGGGGTTAGGTTTAGATTTTAGGTTTAGATTTGGGGTTAGGTTTAGATTTCGGGTTAGGTTTAGATTTTAGGTTTAGATTTGGGGTTAGGTTTAGATTTTAGGTTTAGATTTGGGGTTAGGTTTAGATTTTAGGTTTAGATTTGGGGTTAGGTTTAGATTTGGGGTTAGGTTTAGATTTTAGGTTTAGATTTGGGGTTAGGTTTAGATTTTAGGTTTATATTTGGGGTTAGGTTTAGATTTGGGGTTAGGTTTAGATTTTAGGTTTAGATTTGGGGTTAGGTTTAGATTTGTGGTTAGGTTTAGATTTTAGGTTTAGATTTGGGGTTAGGTTTAGATTTGGGGTTAGGTTTAGATTTTAGGTTTAGATTTGGGGTTGGGTTTAGATTTTAGGTTTAGATTTGGGGTTAGGTTTAGATTTTAGGTTAGGTTTAGATTTTAGGTTTAGATTTTAGGTTTAGATTTGGGGTTAGGTTTAGATTTTCGGTTTAGATTTAGGGTTAGGTTTAGATTTTCGGTTTAGATTTGGGGTTAGGTTTAGATTTGGGGTTAGGTTTAGATTTTCGGTTTAGATTTGGGGTTAGGTTTAGATTTTAGGTTTAGATTTGGGTTTAGGTTTAGATTTGGGGTTAGGTTTAGATTTTAGGTTTAGATTTGGGGTTAGGTTTAGATTTTAGGTTTAGATTTGGGGTTAGGTTTAGATTTGGGGTTAGGTTTAGATTTTAGGTTAGGTTTAGATTTTAGGTTTAGATTTTCGGTTTAGATTTGGGGTTAGGTTTAGATTTTAGGTTTAGATTTGGGGTTAGGTTTAGATTTTCGGTTTAGATTTGGGGTTAGGTTTAGATTTAGGGTTAGGTTTATATTTTCGGTTTAGATTTGGGGTTAGGTTTAGATTTGGGGTTAGGTTTAGATTTTCGGTTTAGATTTGGGGTTAGGTTTAGATTTTAGGTTTAGATTTGGGTTTAGGTTTAGATTTGGGGTTAGGTTTAGATTTTAGGTTTAGATTTGGGGTTAGGTTTAGATTTTAGGTTAGGTTTAGATTTTAGGTTTAGATTTGGGGTTAGGTTTAGATTTTAGGTTTAGATTTGGGGTTAGGTTTAGATTTTAGGTTTAGATTTGGGGTTAGGTTTAGATTTTAGGTTTAGATTTGGGGTTAGGTTTAGATTTTAGGTTAGGTTTAGATTTTAGGTTTAGATTTTCGGTTTAGATTTGGGGTTAGGTTTAGATTTTAGGTTTAGATTTGGGGTTAGGTTTAGATTTTCGGTTTAGATTTGGGGTTAGGTTTAGATTTGGGGTTAGGTTTAGATTTTAGGTTTAGATTTGGGGTTAGGTTTAGATTTTCGGTTTAGATTTGGGGTTCGGTTTAGATTTGGGGTTAGGTTTAGATTTTAGGTTTATATTTGGGGTTAGGTTTAGATTTTAGGTTTAGATTTGGGGTTAGGTTTAGATTTGGGGTTAGGTTTAGATTTTAGGTTCAGATTTGGGGTTAGGTTTAGATTTTAGGTTTAGATTTGGGGTTAGGTTTAGATTTGGGGTTAGGTTTAGATTTTAGGTTTAGATTTGGGGTTTGGTTTAGATTTTAGGTTATGTTTAGATTTTAGGTTTAGATTTGGGGTTAGGTTTAGATTTTCGGTTTAGATTTGGGGTTAGGTTTAGATTTTCGGTTTAGGTTTGGTGTTAGGTTTAGATTTGGGGTGAGGTTTAGATTTTAGGTTTAGATTTGGGGTTAGGTTTAGATTTTAGGTTTAGATTTGGGGTTAGGTTTAGATTTGGGGTTAGGTTTAGATTTTAGGTTTAGATTTGGGGTTAGGTTTAGATTTTAGGTTAGGTTTAGATTTTAGGTTTAGATTTTAGGTTTAGATTTGGGGTTAGGTTTAGATTTGGGGTTAGGTTTAGATTTTAGGTTTAGATTTGGGGTTAGGTTTAGATTTTAGGTTTAGATTTGGGGTTAGGTTTAGATTTGGGGTTAGGTTTAGATTTTAGGTTTAGATTTGGGGTTAGGTTTAGATTTGGGGTTAGGTTTAGATTTTAGGTTTAGATTTGGGGTTAGGTTTAGATTTTAGGTTAGGTTTAGATTTTAGGTTTAGATTTTCAGTTTAGATTTGGGGTTAGGTTTAGATGTTCAGTTTAGATTTGGGGTTAGGTTTAGATTTTCGGTTTAGATTTGGGGTTAGGTTTAGATTTTAGGTTTAGATTTGGGTTTAGGTTTAGATTTGGGGTTAGGTTTAGATTTTAGGTTTAGATTTGGGGTTAGGTTTAGATTTTAGGTTAGGTTTAGATTTTAGGTTTAGATTTGGGGTTAGGTTTAGATTTTAGGTTTAGATTTGGGGTTAGGTTTAGATTTTAGGTTTAGATTTGGGGTTAGGTTTAGATTTGGGGTTAGGTTTAGATTTTAGGTTTAGATTTGGGGTTAGGTTTAGATTTTAGGTTAGGTTTAGATTTTAGGTTTAGATTTTCGGTTTAGATTTGGGGTTAGGTTTAGATTTTAGGTTTAGATTTGGGGTTAGGTTTAGATTTTCGGTTTAGATTTGGGGTTAGGTTTAGATTTTAGGTTTAGATTTGGGGTTAGGTTTAGATTTTCGGTTTAGATTTGGGGTTCGGTTTAGATTTGGGGTTAGGTTTAGATTTTAGGTTTATATTTGGGGTTAGGTTTAGATTTTAGGTTTAGATTTGGGGTTAGGTTTAGATTTGGGGTTAGGTTTAGATTATAGGTTCAGATTTGGGGTTAGGTTTAGATTTTAGGTTTAGATTTGGGGTTAGGTTTAGATTTGGGGTTAGGTTTAGATTTTAGGTTTAGATTTGGGGTTTGGTTTAGATTTTAGGTTAGGTTTAAATTTAAGGTTTAGATTTGGGGTTAGGTTTAGATTTTAGGTTTAGATTTGGGGTTAGGTTTAGATTTTAGGTTTAGATTTGGGGTTAGGTTTAGATTTTCGGTTTAGATTTGGTGTTAGGTTTAGATTTGGGGTGAGGTTTAGATTTTAGGTTTAGATTTGGGGTTAGGTTTAGATTTTAGGTTTAGATTTGGGGTTAGGTTTAGATTTGGGGTTAGGTTTAGATTTTAGGTTAGGTTTAGATTTTAGGTTTAGATTTGGGGTTAGGTTTAGATTTGGGGTTAGGTTTAGATTTTAGGTTTAGATTTGGGTTTAGGTTTAGATTTGGGGTTAGGTTTAGATTTTAGGTTTAGATTTGGGTTTAGGTTTAGATTTGGGGTTAGGTTTAGATTTTAGGTTTAGATTTGGGGTTAGGTTTAGATTTGGGGTTAGGTTTAGATTTTCGGTTTAGATTTGGGGTTAGGTTTAGATTTGGGGTTAGGTTTAGATTTGGGGTTAGGTTTAGATTTTAGGTTTAGATTTGGGGTTAGGTTTAGATTTTAGGTTAGGTTTAGATTTTAGGTTTAGATTTTCGGTTTAGATTTGGGGTTAGGTTTAGATTTTAGGTTTACATTTGGGGTTAGGTTTAGATTTTCGGTTTAGATTTGGGGTTAGGTTTAGATTTAGGGTTAGGTTTATATTTTCGGTTTAGATTTGGGGTTAGGTTTAGATTTGGGGTTAGGTTTAGATTTTCGGTTTAGATTTGGGGTTAGGTTTAGATTTTAGGTTTAGATTTGGGTTTAGGTTTAGATTTGGGGTTAGGTTTAGATTTTAGGTTTAGATTTGGGGTTAGGTTTAGATTTTAGGTTAGGTTTAGATTTTAGGTTTAGATTTGGGGTTAGGTTTAGATTTTAGGTTTAGATTTGGGGTTAGGTTTAGATTTTAGGTTTAGATTTGGGGTTAGGTTTAGATTTGGGGTTAGGTTTAGATTTTAGGTTTAGATTTGGGGTTAGGTTTAGATTTTAGGTTAGGTTTAGATTTTAGGTTTAGATTTTCGGTTTAGATTTGGGGTTAGGTTTAGATTTTAGGTTTAGATTTGGGGTTAGGTTTAGATTTTCGGTTTAGATTTGGGGTTAGGTTTAGATTTGGGGTTAGGTTTAGATTTTAGGTTTAGATTTGGGGTTAGGTTTAGATTTTCGGTTTAGATTTGGGGTTCGGTTTAGATTTGGGGTTAGGTTTAGATTTTAGGTTTATATTTGGGGTTAGGTTTAGATTTTAGGTTTAGATTTGGGGTTAGGTTTAGATTTGGGGTTAGGTTTAGATTTTAGGTTCAGATTTGGGGTTAGGTTTAGATTTTAGGTTTAGATTTGGGGTTAGGTTTAGATTTGGGGTTAGGTTTAGATTTTAGGTTTAAATTTGGGGTTTGGTTTAGATTTTAGGTTAGGCTAGATTTTAGGTTTAGATTTGGGGTTAGGTTTAGATTTTAGGTTTAGATTTGGGGTTAGGTTTAGATTTTCGGTTTAGATTTGGTGTTAGGTTTAGATTTGGGGTGAGGTTTAGATTTTAGGTTTAGATTTGGGGTTAGGTTTAGATTTGGGGTTAGGTTTAGATTTTAGGTTTAGATTTGGGGTTAGGTTTAGATTTGGGCTTAGGTTTAGATTTTAGGTTTAGATTTTAGGTTTAGATTTGGGGTTAGGTTTAGATTTGGGGTTAGGTTTAGATTTTAGGTTTAGATTTGGGGTTAGGTTTAGATTTTAGGTTTAGATTTGGGGTTAGGTTTAGATTTGGGGTTAGGTTTAGATTTTAGGTTTAGATTTGGGGTTAGGTTTAGATTTTAGGTTTAGATTTGGGGTTAGGTTTAGATTTTAGGTTAGGTTTAGATTTTAGGTTTAGATTTTCAGTTTAGATTTGGGGTTAGGTTTAGATTTTCAGTTTAGATTTGGGGTTAGGTTTAGATTTTCGGTTTAGATTTGGGGTTAGGTTTAGATTTTAGGTTTAGATTTGGGGTTAGGTTTAGATTTTAGGTTTAGATTTGGGGTTAGGTTTAGATTTAGGGTTAGGTTTATATTTTTGGTTTAGATTTGGGGTTAGGTTTAGATTTGGGGTTAGGTTTAGATTTTAGGTTTAGATTTGGGGTTAGGTTTAGATTTTAGGTTTAGATTTGGGTTTAGGTTTAGATTTGGGGTTAGGTTTAGATTTTAGGTTTAGATTTGGGGTTAGGTTTAGATTTTAGGTTAGGTTTAGATTTTAGGTTTAGATTTGGGGTTAGGTTTAGATTTTAGGTTTAGATTTGGGGTTAGGTTTAGATTTAGGGTTAGATTTGGAGTTAGGATTAGATTTGGGGTTAGGTTTAGATTTGGGGTTAGGTTTAGATTTTAGGTTTAGATTTGGGGTTAGGTTTAGATTTTAGGTTCAGATTTGGGGTTAGGTTTAGATTTTAGGTTTAGATTTGGGGTTAGGTTTAGATTTGGGGTTAGGTTTAGATTTTAGGTTCAGATTTGGGGTTAGGTTTAGATTTTAGGTTCAGATTTGGGGTTAGGTTTAGATTTTAGGTTTAGATTTGGGGTTAGGTTTAGATTTGGGGTTAGGTTTAGATTTTAGGTTTAGATTTGGGGTTAGGTTTAGATTTTAGGATAGGTTTAGATTTTAGGTTTAGATTTTCGGTTTAGATTTGGGGTTAGGTTTAGATTTTAGGTTTAGATTTGGGGTTAGGTTTAGATTTTCGGTTTAGATTTGGGGTTAGGTTTAGATTTTAGGTTTAGATTTGGGGTTAGGTTTAGATTTTCGGTTTAGATTTGGGGTTCGGTTTAGATTTGGGGTTAGGTTTAGATTTTAGGTTTATATTTGGGGTTAGGTTTAGATTTTAGGTTTAGATTTGGGGTTAGGTTTAGATTTGGGGTTAGGTTTAGATTTTAGGTTCAGATTTGGGGTTAGGTTTAGATTTTAGGTTTAGATTTGGGGTTAGGTTTAGATTTGGGGTTAGGTTTAGATTTTAGGTTTAGATTTGGGGTTTGGTTTAGATTTTAGGTTAGGTTTAGATTTTAGGTTTAGATTTGGGGTTAGGTTTAGATTTTAGGTTTAGATTTGGGGTTAGGTTTAGATTTGGGGTGAGGTTTAGATTTTAGGTTTAGATTTGGGGTTAGGTTTAGATTTTAGGTTTAGATTTGGGGTTAGGTTTAGATTTGGGGTTAGGTTTAGATTTTAGGTTTAGATTTGGGGTTAGGTTTAGATTTTAGGTTAGGTTTAGATTTTAGGTTTAGATTTTAGGTTTAGATTTGGGGTTAGGTTTAGATTTGGGGTTAGGTTTAGATTTTAGGTTTAGATTTGGGGTTAGGTTTAGATTTTAGGTTTAGATTTGGGGTTAGGTATAGATTTGGGGTTAGGTTTAGATTTTAGGTTTAGATTTGGGGTTAGGTTTAGATTTGGGGTTAGGTTTAGATTTTAGGTTTAGATTTGGGGTTAGGTTTAGATTTTAGGTTTAGATTTGGGGTTAGGTTTAGATTTTAGGTTAGGTTTAGATTTTAGGTTTAGATTTTCAGTTTAGATTTGGGGTTAGGTTTAGATTTTCAGTTTAGATTTGGGGTTAGGTTTAGATTTTCGGTTTAGATTTGGGTTAGGTTTAGATTTTAGGTTTAGATTTGGGGTTAGGTTTAGATTTTCGGTTTAGATTTGGGGTTAGGTTTAGATTTAGGGTTAGGTTTATATTTTCGGTTTAGATTTGGGGTTAGGTTTAGATTTTCGGTTTAGATTTGGGGTTAGGTTTAGATTTTCGGTTTAGATTTGGGGTTAGGTTTAGATTTTAGGTTTAGATTTGGGTTTAGGTTTAGATTTGGGGTTAGGTTTAGATTTTAGGTTTAGATTTGGGGTTAGGTTTAGATTTTAGGTTAGGTTTAGATTTTAGGTTTAGATTTGGGGTTAGGTTTAGATTTTAGGTTTAGATTTGGGGTTAGGTTTAGATTTTAGGTTTAGATTTGGGGTTAGGTTTAGATTTGGGGTTAGGTTTAGATTTTAGGTTTAGATTTGGGGTTAGGTTTAGATTTTAGGTTAGGTTTAGATTTTAGGTTTAGATTTTCGGTTTAGATTTGGGTTTAGGTTTAGATTTTAGGTTTAGATTTGGGGTTAGGTTTAGATTTTCGGTTTAGATTTGGGGTTAGGTTTAGATTTTAGGTTTAGATTTGGGGTTAGGTTTAGATTTTCGGTTTAGATTTGGGGTTCGGTTTAGATTTGGGGTTAGGTTTAGATTTTAGGTTTAGATTTGGGGTTAGGTTTAGATTTTAGGTTTAGATTTGGGGTTAGGTTTAGATTTGGGGTTAGGTTTAGATTTTAGGTTCAGATTTGGGGTTAGGTTTAGATTTTAGGTTTAGATTTGGGGTTAGGTTTAGATTTGGGGTTAGGTTTAGATTTTAGGTTTAGATTTGGGGTTTGGTTTAGATTTTAGGTTAGGTTTAGATTTTAGGTTTAGATTTGGGGTTAGGTTTAGATTTTAGGTTTAGATTTTAGGTTAGGTTTAGATTTTCGGTTTAGATTTGGTGTTAGGTTTAGATTTGGGGTTAGGTTTAGATTTTAGGTTTAGATTTGGGGTTAGGTTTAGATTTTAGGTTTAGATTTGGGGTTAGGTTTAGATTTTAGGTTTATATTTGGGGTTAGGTTTAGATTTTAGGTTTAGATTTGGGGTTAGGTTTAGATTTGGGGTTAGGTTTAGATTTTAGGTTTAGATTTGGGGTTAGGTTTAGATTTGGGGTTAGGTTTAGATTTTAGGTTTAGATTTGGGGTTAGGTTTAGATTTTAGGTTTAGATTTGGGGTTAGGTTTAGATTTTAGGTTAGGTTTAGATTTTAGGTTTAGATTTTCCGTTTAGATTTGGGGTTAGGTTTAGATTTTCAGTTTAAATTTGGGGTTAGGTTTAGATTTTCGGTTTAGATTTGGGGTTAGGTTTAGATTTGGGGTTAGGTTTAGATTTTAGGTTTAGATTTGGGGTTAGGTTTAGATTTTAGGTTTAGATTTGGGGTTCGGTTTAGATTTGAGGTTTAGATTTGGGGTTAGGTTTAGATTTGGGGTTAGGTTTAGATTTTAGGTTTAGATTTGGGGTTAGGTTTAGATTTTAGGTTAGGTTTAGATTTTAGGTTTAGATTTTAGGTTTAGATTTGGGGTTAGGTTTAGATTTTCGGTTTAGATTTGGGGTTAGGTTTAGATTTGGGGTTAGGTTTAGATTTTAGGTTTAGATTTGGGGTTAGGTTTAGATTTTAGGTTTAGATTTGGGGTTAGGTTTAGATTTGGGGTTAGGTTTAGATTTTAGGTTCAGATTTGGGGTTAGGTTTAGATTTTAGGTTTAGATTTGGGGTTAGGTTTAGATTTTAGGTTTAGATTTACGGTTAGGTTTAGATTTTAGGTTTAGATTTGGGGTTAGGTTTAGATTTGGGGTTAGGTTTAGATTTTAGGTTTAGATTTGGGGTTAGGTTTAGATTTGGGGTTAGGTTTAGATTTTAGGTTCAGATTTGGGGTTAGGTTTAGATTTTAGGTTTAGATTTGGGGTTAGGTTTAGATTTGGGGTTAGGTTTAGATTTTAGGTTTAGATTTGGGGTTAGGTTTAGATTTTAGGTTAGGTTTAGATTTTAGGTTTAGATTTGGGGTTAGGTTTAGATGTTCAGTTTAGATTTGGGGTTAGGTTTAGATTTTCGGTTTAGATTTGGGGTTAGGTTTAGATTTTAGGTTTAGATTTGGGGTTAGGTTTAGATTTTCGGTTTAGATTTGGGGTTAGGTTTAGATTTAGGGTTAGGTTTATATTTTCGGTTTAGATTTGGGGTTAGGTTTAGATTTGGGGTTAGGTTTAGATTTTCGGTTTAGATTTGGGGTTAGGTTTAGATTTTAGGTTTAGATTTGGGTTTAGGTTTAGATTTGGGGTTAGGTTTAGATTTTAGGTTTAGATTTGGGGTTAGGTTTAGATTTTAGGTTAGGTTTAGATTTTAGGTTTAGATTTGGGGTTAGGTTTAGATTTTAGGTTTAGATTTGGGGTTAGGTTTAGATTTTAGGTTTAGATTTGGGGTTAGGTTTAGATTTGGGGTTAGGTTTAGATTTTAGGTTTAGATTTGGGGTTAGGTTTAGATTTTAGGTTAGGTTTAGATTTTAGGTTTAGATTTTCGGTTTAGATTTGGGGTTAGGTTTAGATTTTAGGTTTAGATTTGGGGTTAGGTTTAGATTTTCGGTTTAGATTTGGGGTTAGGTTTAGATTTTAGGTTTAGATTTGGGGTTAGGTTTAGATTTTCGGTTTAGATTTGGGGTTCGGTTTAGATTTGGGGTTAGGTTTAGATTTTAGGTTTATATTTGGGGTTAGGTTTAGATTTTAGGTTTAGATTTGGGGTTAGGTTTAGATTTGGAGTTAGGTTTAGATTATAGGTTCAGATTTGGGGTTAGGTTTAGATTTTAGGTTTAGATTTGGGGTTAGGTTTAGATTTGGGGTTAGGTTTAGATTTTAGGTTTAGATTTGGGGTTTGGTTTAGATTTTAGGTTAGGTTTAGATTTTAGGTTTAGATTTGGGGTTAGGTTTAGATATTAGGTTTAGATTTGGGGTTAGGTTTAGATTTTCGGTTTAGATTTGGTGTTAGGTTTAGATTTGGGGTGAGGTTTAGATTTTAGGTTTAGATTTGGGGTTAGGTTTAGATTTTAGGTTTAGATTTGGGGTTAGGTTTAGATTTTAGGTTAGGTTTAGATTTTAGGTTTAGATTTTAGGTTTAGATTTGGGGTTAGGTTTAGATTTGGGGTTAGGTTTAGATTTTAGGTTTAGATTTGGGGTTAGGTTTAGATTTTAGGTTTAGATTTGGGGTTAGGTTTAGATTTTAGGTTAGGTTTAGATTTTAGGTTTAGATTTTCGGTTTAGATTTGGGGTTAGGTTTAGATTTTCGGTTTAGATTTGGGGTTAGGTTTAGATTTTAGGTTTAGATTTGGGGCAAGGTTTAGATTTGGGGTTAGGTTTAGATTTTAGATTTAGATTTGGGGTTAGGTTTAGATTTTCGGTTTAGATTTGGGGTTAGGTTTAGATTTTAGGTTTAGATTTGGGTTTAGGTTTAGATTTGGGGTTAGGTTTAGATTTTAGGTTTAGATTTGGGGTTAGGTTTAGATTTTAGGTTAGGTTTTGATTTTAGGTTTAGATTTGGGGTTAGGTTTAGATTTTAGGTTTAGATTTGGGGTTAGGTTTAGATTTTAGGTTTAGATTTGGGGTTAGGTTTAGATTTGGGGTTAGGTTTAGATTTTAGGTTTAGATTTGGGGTTAGGTTTAGATTTTAGGTTAGGTTTAGATTTTAGGTTTAGATTTTCGGTTTAGATTTGGGGTTAGGTTTAGATTTTAGGTTTAGATTTGGGGTTAGGTTTAGATTTTCGGTTTAGATTTGGGGTTAGGTTTAGATTTTAGGTTTAGATTTGGGGTTAGGTTTAGATTTTCGGTTTAGATTTGGGGTTCGGTTTAGATTTGGGGTTAGGTTTAGATTTTAGGTTTATATTTGGGGTTAGGTTTAGATTTTAGGTTTAGATTTGGGGTTAGGTTTAGATTTGGGGTTAGGTTTAGATTTTAGGTTCAGATTTGGGGTTAGGTTTAGATTTTAGGTTTAGATTTGGGGTTAGGTTTAGATTTGGGGTTAGGTTTAGATTTTAGGTTTAAATTTGGGGTTTGGTTTAGATTTTAGGTTAGGCTAGATTTTAGGTTTAGATTTGGGGTTAGGTTTAGATTTTAGGTTTAGATTTGGGGTTAGGTTTAGATTTTAGGTTTAGATTTGGGGTTAGGTTTAGATTTTCGGTTTAGATTTGGTGTTACGTTTAGATTTGGGGTTAGGTTTAGATTTTAGGTTTATATTTGGGGTTAGGTTTAGATTTTAGGTTTAGATTTGGGGTTAGGTTTAGATTTGGGGTTAGGTTTAGATTTTAGGTTTATATTTGGGGTTAGGTTTAGATTTTAGGTTTAGATTTGGGGTTAGGTTTAGATTTGGGGTTAGGTTTAGATTTTAGGTTTAGATTTGGGGTTAGGTTTAGATTTTAGGTTTAGATTTGGGGTTAGGTTTAGATTTGGGGTTAGGTTTAGATTTTAGGTTTAAATTTGGGGTTTGGTTTAGATTTTAGGTTAGGCTAGATTTTAGGTTTAGATTTGGGGTTAGGTTTAGATTTTAGGTTTAGATTTGGGTTTAGGTTTAGATTTGGGGTTAGGTTTAGATTTTCGGTTTAGATTTGGTGTTAGGTTTAGATTTGGGGTGAGGTTTAGATTTTAGGTTTAGATTTGGGGTTAGGTTTAGATTTTAGGTTTAGATTTGGGGTTAGGTTTAGATTTTAGGTTTAGATTTGGGGTTAGGTTTAGATTTGGGGTTAGGTTTAGATTTTAGGTTTAGATTTGGGGTTAGGTTTAGATTTTAGGTTAGGTTTAGATTTTAGGTTTAGATTTTAGGTTTAGATTTGGGGTTAGGTTTAGATTTTAGGTTTAGATTTGGGGTTAGGTTTAGATTTTAGGTTTAGATTTGGGGTTAGGTTTAGATTTGGGGTTAGGTTTAGATTTTAGGTTTAGATTTGGGGTTAGGTTTAGATTTGGGGTTAGGTTTAGATTTTAGGTTTAGATTTGGGGTTAGGTTTAGATTTTAGGTTTAGATTTGGGGTTAGGTTTAGATTTTAGGTTTAGATTTTCAGTTTAGATTTGGGGTTAGGTTTAGATTTTCAGTTTAGATTTGGGGTTAGGTTTAGATTTTCGGTTTAGATTTGGGGTTTGGTTTAGATTTTAGGTTTAGATTTGGGGTTAGGTTTAGATTTTCGGTTTAGATTTGGGGTTAGGTTTAGATTTAGGGTTAGGTTTATATTTTCGGTTTAGATTTGGGGTTAGGTTTAGATTTGGGGTTAGGTTTAGATTTTCGGTTTAGATTTGGGGTTAGGTTTAGATTTTAGGTTTAGATTTGGGTTTAGGTTTAGATTTGGGGTTAGGTTTAGATTTTAGGTTTAGATTTGGGGTTAGGTTTAGATTTTAGGTTAGGTTTAGATTTTAGGTTTAGATTTGGGGTTAGGTTTAGATTTTAGGTTTAGATTTGGGGTTAGGTTTAGATTTAGGGTTAGATTTGGAGTTAGGATTAGATTTGGGGTTAGGTTTAGATTTGGGGTTAGGTTTAGATTTTAGGTTTAGATTTGGGGTTAGGTTTAGATTTTAGGTTCAGATTTGGGGTTAGGTTTAGATTTTAGGTTTAGATTTGGGGTTAGGTTTAGATTTTAGGTTTAGATTTGGGGTTAGGTTTAGATTTGGGGTTAGGTTTAGATTTTAGGTTTAGATTTGGGGTTAGGTTTAGATTTTAGGTTAGGTTTAGATTTTAGGTTTAGATTTTCAGTTTAGATTTGGGGTTAGGTTTAGATTTTAGGTTTAGATTTGGGGTTAGGTTTAGATTTTCGGTTTAGATTTGGGGTTAGGTTTAGATTTTTGGTTTAGATTTGGGGTTAGGTTTAGATTTTCGGTTTAGATTTGGGGTTCGGTTTAGATTTGGGGTTAGGTTTAGATTTTAGGTTTATATTTGGGGTTAGGTTTAGATTTTAGGTTTAGATTTGGGGTTAGGTTTAGATTTGGGGTTAGGTTTAGATTTTAGGTTTAGATTTGGGGTTTGGTTTAGATTTTAGGTTAGGTTTAGATTTTAGGTTTAGATTTTAGGTTTAGATTTGGGGTTAGGTTTAGATTTGGGGTTAGGTTTAGATTTTAGGTTTAGATTTGGGGTTAGGTTTAGATTTTAGGTTTAGATTTGGGGTTAGGTTTAGATTTGGGGTTAGGTTTAGATTTTAGGTTTAGATTTGGGGTTAGGTTTAGATTTGGGGTTAGGTTTAGATTTTAGGTTTAGATTTGGGGTTAGGTTTAGATTTTAGGTTTAGATTTGGGGTTAGGTTTAGATTTTAGGTTAGGTTTAGATTTTAGGTTTAGATTTTCAGTTTAGATTTGGGGTTAGGTTTAGATTTTCAGTTTAGATTTGGGGTTAGGTTTAGATTTTCGGTTTAGATTTGGGGTTAGGTTTAGATTTTAGGTTTAGATTTGGGGTTAGGTTTAGATTTTCGGTTTAGATTTGGGGTTAGGTTTAGATTTAGGGTTAGGTTTATATTTTCGGTTTAGATTTGGGGTTAGGTTTAGATTTGGGGTTAGGTTTAGATTTTCGGTTTAGATTTGGGGTTAGGTTTAGATTTTAGGTTTAGATTTGGGTTTAGGTTTAGATTTGGGGTTAGGTTTAGATTTTAGGTTTAGATTTGGGGTTAGGTTTAGATTTTAGGTTAGGTTTAGATTTTAGGTTTAGATTTGGGGTTAGGTTTAGATTTTAGGTTTAGATTTGGGGTTAGGTTTAGATTTTAGGTTTAGATTTGGGGTTAGGTTTAGATTTGGGGTTAGGTTTAGATTTTAGGTTTAGATTTGGGGTTAGGTTTAGATTTTAGGTTAGGTTTAGATTTTAGGTTTAGATTTTCGGTTTAGATTTGGGTTTAGGTTTAGATTTTAGGTTTAGATTTGGGGTTAGGTTTAGATTTTAGGTTTAGATTTGGGGTTAGGTTTAGATTTTCGGTTTAGATTTGGGGTTCGGTTTAGATTTGGGGTTAGGTTTAGATTTTAGGTTTATATTTGGGGTTAGGTTTAGATTTTAGGTTTAGATTTGGGGTTAGGTTTAGATTTGGGGTTAGGTTTAGATTTTAGGTTCAGATTTGGGGTTAGGTTTAGATTTTAGGTTTAGATTTGGGGTTAGGTTTAGATTTGGGGTTAGGTTTAGATTTTAGGTTTAGATTTGGGGTTTGGTTTAGATTTTAGGTTAGGTTTAGATTTTAGGTTTAGATTTGGGGTTAGGTTTAGATTTTAGGTTTAGATTTGGGGTTAGGTTTAGATTTTCGGTTTAGATTTGGTGTTAGGTTTAGATTTGGGGTGAGGTTTAGATTTTAGGTTTAGATTTGGGGTTAGGTTTAGATTTTAGGTTTAGATTTGGGGTTAGGTTTAGATTTTAGGTTAGGTTTAGATTTTAGGTTTAGATTTTAGGTTTAGATTTGGGGTTAGGTTTAGATTTGGGGTTAGGTTTAGATTTTAGGTTTAGATTTGGGGTTAGGTTTAGATTTTAGGTTTAGATTTGGGGTTAGGTTTAGATTTTAGGTTAGGTTTAGATTTTAGGTTTAGATTTTCGGTTTAGATTTGGGGTTAGGTTTATATTTTCGGTTTAGATTTGGGGTTAGGTTTAGATTTTAGGTTTAGATTTGGGGCAAGGTTTAGATTTGGGGTTAGGTTTAGATTTTAGATTTAGATTTGGGGTTAGGTTTAGATTTTCGGTTTAGATTTGGGGTTAGGTTTAGATTTTAGGTTTAGATTTGGGTTTAGGTTTAGATTTGGGGTTAGGTTTAGATTTTAGGTTTAGATTTGGGGTTAGGTTTAGATTTTAGGTTAGGTTTAGATTTTAGGTTTAGATTTGGGGTTAGGTTTAGATTTTAGGTTTAGATTTGGGGTTAGGTTTAGATTTTAGGTTTAGATTTGGGGTTAGGTTTAGATTTGGGGTTAGGTTTAGATTTTAGGTTTAGATTTGGGGTTAGGTTTAGATTTTAGGTTAGGTTTAGATTTTAGGTTTAGATTTTCGGTTTAGATTTGGGGTTAGGTTTAGATTTTAGGTTTAGATTTGGGGTTAGGTTTAGATTTTCGGTTTAGATTTGGGGTTAGGTTTAGATTTTAGGTTTAGATTTGGGGTTAGGTTTAGATTTTCGGTTTAGATTTGGGGTTCGGTTTAGATTTGGGGTTAGGTTTAGATTTTAGGTTTATATTTGGGGTTAGGTTTAGATTTTAGGTTTAGATTTGGGGTTAGGTTTAGATTTGGGGTTAGGTTTAGATTTTAGGTTCAGATTTGGGGTTAGGTTTAGATTTTAGGTTTAGATTTGGGGTTAGGTTTAGATTTGGGGTTAGGTTTAGATTTTAGGTTTAAATTTGGGGTTTGGTTTAGATTTTAGGTTAGGCTAGATTTTAGGTTTAGATTTGGGGTTAGGTTTAGATTTTAGGTTTAGATTTGGGGTTAGGTTTAGATTTTAGGTTTAGATTTGGGGTTAGGTTTAGATTTTCGGTTTAGATTTGGTGTTACGTTTAGATTTGGGGTTAGGTTTAGATTTTAGGTTTATATTTGGGGTTAGGTTTAGATTTTAGGTTTAGATTTGGGGTTAGGTTTAGATTTGGGGTTAGGTTTAGATTTTAGGTTTATATTTGGGGTTAGGTTTAGATTTTAGGTTTAGATTTGGGGTTAGGTTTAGATTTGGGGTTAGGTTTAGATTTTAGGTTTAGATTTGGGGTTAGGTTTAGATTTTAGGTTTAGATTTGGGGTTAGGTTTAGATTTGGGGTTAGGTTTAGATTTTAGGTTTAAATTTGGGGTTTGGTTTAGATTTTAGGTTAGGCTAGATTTTAGGTTTAGATTTGGGGTTAGGTTTAGATTTTAGGTTTAGATTTGGGTTTAGGTTTAGATTTGGGGTTAGGTTTAGATTTTCGGTTTAGATTTGGTGTTAGGTTTAGATTTGGGGTGAGGTTTAGATTTTAGGTTTAGATTTGGGGTTAGGTTTAGATTTTAGGTTTAGATTTGGGGTTAGGTTTAGATTTTAGGTTTAGATTTGGGGTTAGGTTTAGATTTGGGGTTAGGTTTAGATTTTAGGTTTAGATTTGGGGTTAGGTTTAGATTTTAGGTTAGGTTTAGATTTTAGGTTTAGATTTTAGGTTTAGATTTGGGGTTAGGTTTAGATTTTAGGTTTAGATTTGGGGTTAGGTTTAGATTTTAGGTTTAGATTTGGGGTTAGGTTTAGATTTGGGGTTAGGTTTAGATTTTAGGTTTAGATTTGGGGTTAGGTTTAGATTTGGGGTTAGGTTTAGATTTTAGGTTTAGATTTGGGGTTAGGTTTAGATTTTAGGTTTAGATTTGGGGTTAGGTTTAGATTTTAGGTTTAGATTTTCAGTTTAGATTTGGGGTTAGGTTTAGATTTTCAGTTTAGATTTGGGGTTAGGTTTAGATTTTCGGTTTAGATTTGGGGTTTGGTTTAGATTTTAGGTTTAGATTTGGGGTTAGGTTTAGATTTTCGGTTTAGATTTGGGGTTAGGTTTAGATTTAGGGTTAGGTTTATATTTTCGGTTTAGATTTGGGGTTAGGTTTAGATTTGGGGTTAGGTTTAGATTTTCGGTTTAGATTTGGGGTTAGGTTTAGATTTTAGGTTTAGATTTGGGTTTAGGTTTAGATTTGGGGTTAGGTTTAGATTTTAGGTTTAGATTTGGGGTTAGGTTTAGATTTTAGGTTAGGTTTAGATTTTAGGTTTAGATTTGGGGTTAGGTTTAGATTTTAGGTTTAGATTTGGGGTTAGGTTTAGATTTAGGGTTAGATTTGGAGTTAGGATTAGATTTGGGGTTAGGTTTAGATTTGGGGTTAGGTTTAGATTTTAGGTTTAGATTTGGGGTTAGGTTTAGATTTTAGGTTCAGATTTGGGGTTAGGTTTAGATTTTAGGTTTAGATTTGGGGTTAGGTTTAGATTTTAGGTTTAGATTTGGGGTTAGGTTTAGATTTGGGGTTAGGTTTAGATTTTAGGTTTAGATTTGGGGTTAGGTTTAGATTTTAGGTTAGGTTTAGATTTTAGGTTTAGATTTTCGGTTTAGATTTGGGGTTAGGTTTAGATTTTAGGTTTAGATTTGGGGTTAGGTTTAGATTTTCGGTTTAGATTTGGGGTTAGGTTTAGATTTTAGGTTTAGATTTGGGGTTAGGTTTAGATTTTCGGTTTAGATTTGGGGTTCGGTTTAGATTTGGGGTTAGGTTTAGATTTTAGGTTTATATTTGGGGTTAGGTTTAGATTTTAGGTTTAGATTTGGGGTTAGGTTTAGATTTGGGGTTAGGTTTAGATTTTAGGTTTAGATTTGGGGTTTGGTTTAGATTTTAGGTTAGGTTTAGATTTTAGGTTTAGATTTTCGGTTTAGATTTGGGGTTAGGTTTAGATTTGGGGTTAGGTTTAGATTTTAGGTTTAGATTTGGGGTTAGGTTTAGATTTTAGGTTTAGATTTGGGGTTAGGTTTAGATTTGGGGTTAGGTTTAGATTTTAGGTTTAGATTTGGGGTTAGGTTTAGATTTGGGGTTAGGTTTAGATTTTAGGTTTAGATTTGGGGTTAGGTTTAGATTTTAGGTTTAGATTTGGGGTTAGGTTTAGATTTTAGGTTAGGTTTAGATTTTAGGTTTAGATTTTCAGTTTAGATTTGGGGTTAGGTTTAGATTTTCAGTTTAGATTTGGGGTTAGGTTTAGATTTTCGGTTTAGATTTGGGGTTAGGTTTAGATTTTAGGTTTAGATTTGGGGTTAGGTTTAGATTTTCGGTTTAGATTTGGGGTTAGGTTTAGATTTAGGGTTAGGTTTATATTTTCGGTTTAGATTTGGGGTTAGGTTTAGATTTGGGGTTAGGTTTAGATTTTCGGTTTAGATTTGGGGTTAGGTTTAGATTTTAGGTTTAGATTTGGGTTTAGGTTTAGATTTGGGGTTAGGTTTAGATTTTAGGTTTAGATTTGGGGTTAGGTTTAGATTTTAGGTTAGGTTTAGATTTTAGGTTTAGATTTGGGGTTAGGTTTAGATTTTAGGTTTAGATTTGGGGTTAGGTTTAGATTTTAGGTTTAGATTTGGGGTTAGGTTTAGATTTGGGGTTAGGTTTAGATTTTAGGTTTAGATTTGGGGTTAGGTTTAGATTTTAGGTTAGGTTTAGATTTTAGGTTTAGATTTTCGGTTTAGATTTGGGTTTAGGTTTAGATTTTAGGTTTAGATTTGGGGTTAGGTTTAGATTTTAGGTTTAGATTTGGGGTTAGGTTTAGATTTTCGGTTTAGATTTGGGGTTCGGTTTAGATTTGGGGTTAGGTTTAGATTTTAGGTTTATATTTGGGGTTAGGTTTAGATTTTAGGTTTAGATTTGGGGTTAGGTTTAGATTTGGGGTTAGGTTTAGATTTTAGGTTCAGATTTGGGGTTAGGTTTAGATTTTAGGTTTAGATTTGGGGTTAGGTTTAGATTTGGGGTTAGGTTTAGATTTTAGGTTTAGATTTGGGGTTTGGTTTAGATTTTAGGTTAGGTTTAGATTTTAGGTTTAGATTTGGGGTTAGGTTTAGATTTTAGGTTTAGATTTGGGGTTAGGTTTAGATTTTCGGTTTAGATTTGGTGTTAGGTTTAGATTTGGGGTGAGGTTTAGATTTTAGGTTTAGATTTGGGGTTAGGTTTAGATTTTAGGTTTAGATTTGGGGTTAGGTTTAGATTTGGGGTTAGGTTTAGATTTTAGGTTAGGTTTAGATTTTAGGTTTAGATTTTAGGTTTAGATTTGGGGTTAGGTTTAGATTTGGGGTTAGGTTTAGATTTTAGGTTTATATTTGGGGTTAGGTTTAGATTTTAGGTTTAGATTTGGGGTTAGGTTTAGATTTGGGGTTAGGTTTAGATTTTAGGTTTAGATTTGGGGTTAGGTTTAGATTTGGGGTTAGGTTTAGATTTTAGGTTTAGATTTGGGGTTAGGTTTAGATTTTAGGTTTAGATTTGGGGTTAGGTTTAGATTTTAGGTTAGGTTTAGATTTTAGGTTTAGATTTGGGGTTAGGTTTAGATTTTAGGTTTAGATTTGGGGTTAGGTTTAGATTTTAGGTTAGGTTTAGATTTTCCGTTTAGATTTGGGGTTAGGTTTAGATTTTTAGTTTAGATTTGGGGTTAGGTTTAGATTTTCGGTTTAGATTTGGGGTTAGGTTTAGATTTGGGGTTAGGTTTAGATTTTAGGTTTAGATTTGGGGTTAGGTTTAGATTTTAGGTTTAGATTTGGGGTTCGGTTTAGATTTGAGGTTTAGATTTGGGGTTAGGTTTAGATTTGGGGTTAGGATTAGATTTTAGGTTTAGATTTGGGGTTAGGTTTAGATTTTAGGTTAGGTTTAGATTTTAGGTTTAGATTTTAGGTTTAGATTTGGGGTTAGGTTTAGATTTTCGGTTTAGATTTGGGGTTAGGTTTAGATTTGGGGTTAGGTTTAGATTTTAGGTTTAGATTTGGGGTTAGGTTTAGATTTTAGGTTTAGATTTGGGGTTAGGTTTAGATTTGGGGTTAGGTTTAGATTTTAGGTTCAGATTTGGGGTTAGGTTTAGATTTTAGGTTTAGATTTGGGGTTAGGTTTAGATTTTAGGTTTAGATTTACGGTTAGGTTTAGATTTTAGGTTTAGATTTGGGGTTAGGTTTAGATTTGGGGTTAGGTTTAGATTTTAGGTTTAGATTTGGGGTTAGGTTTAGATTTGGGGTTAGGTTTAGATTTTAGGTTCAGATTTGGGGTTAGGTTTAGATTTTAGGTTTAGATTTGGGGTTAGGTTTAGATTTGGGGTTAGGTTTAGATTTTAGGTTTAGATTTGGGGTTAGGTTTAGATTTTAGGTTAGGTTTAGATTTTAGGTTTAGATTTGGGGTTAGGTTTAGATGTTCAGTTTAGATTTGGGGTTAGGTTTAGATTTTAGGTTTAGATTTGGGGTTAGGTTTAGATTTTCGGTTTAGATTTGGGGTTAGGTTTAGATTTAGGGTTAGGTTTATATTTTCGGTTTAGATTTGGGGTTAGGTTTAGATTTGGGGTTAGGTTTAGATTTTCGGTTTAGATTTGGGGTTAGGTTTAGATTTTAGGTTTAGATTTGGGTTTAGGTTTAGATTTGGGGTTAGGTTTAGATTTTAGGTTTAGATTTGGGGTTAGGTTTAGATTTTAGGTTAGGTTTAGATTTTAGGTTTAGATTTGGGGTTAGGTTTAGATTTTAGGTTTAGATTTGGGGTTAGGTTTAGATTTGGGGTTAGGTTTAGATTTTAGGTTTAGATTTGGGGTTAGGTTTAGATTTTAGGTTAGGTTTAGATTTTAGGTTTAGATTTTCGGTTTAGATTTGGGGTTAGGTTTAGATTTTAGGTTTAGATTTGGGGTTAGGTTTAGATTTTCGGTTTAGATTTGGGGTTAGGTTTAGATTTTAGGTTTAGATTTGGGGTTAGGTTTAGATTTTCGGTTTAGATTTGGGGTTAGGTTTAGATTTGGGGTTAGGTTTAGATTTTAGGTTTATATTTGGGGTTAGGTTTAGATTTTAGGTTTAGATTTGGGGTTAGGTTTAGATTTGGAGTTAGGTTTAGATTATAGGTTCAGATTTGGGGTTAGGTTTAGATTTTAGGTTTAGATTTGGGGTTAGGTTTAGATTTGGGGTTAGGTTTAGATTTTAGGTTTAGATTTGGGGTTTGGTTTAGATTTTAGGTTAGGTTTAGATTTTAGGTTTAGATTTGGGGTTAGGTTTAGATTTTAGGTTTAGATTTGGGGTTAGGTTTAGATTTTCGGTTTAGATTTGGTGTTAGGTTTAGATTTGGGGTGAGGTTTAGATTTTAGGTTTAGATTTGGGGTTAGGTTTAGATTTTAGGTTTAGATTTGGGGTTAGGTTTAGATTTGGGGTTAGGTTTAGATTTTAGGTTAGGTTTAGATTTTAGGTTTAGATTTTAGGTTTAGATTTGGGGTTAGGTTTAGATTTGGGGTTAGGTTTAGATTTTAGGTTTAGATTTGGGGTTAGGTTTAGATTTTAGGTTTAGATTTGGGGTTAGGTTTAGATTTGGGGTTAGGTTTAGATTTTAGGTTTAGATTTGGGGTTAGGTTTAGATTTGGGGTTAGGTTTAGATTTTAGGTTTAGATTTGGGTTTAGGTTTAGATTTGGGGTTAGGTTTAGATTTTAGGTTTAGATTTGGGGTTAGGTTTAGATTTTAGGTTTAGATTTGGGTTTAGGTTTAGATTTGGGGTTAGGTTTAGATTTTAGGTTTAGATTTGGGGTTAGGTTTAGATTTTCGGTTTAGATTTGGGGTTAGGTTTAGATTTGGGGTTAGGTTTAGATTTTAGGTTTAGATTTGGGGTTAGGTTTAGATTTTAGGTTAGGTTTAGATTTTAGGTTTAGATTTTCGGTTTAGATTTGGGGTTAGGTTTAGATTTTAGGTTTAGATTTGGGGTTAGGTTTAGATTTTCGGTTTAGATTTGGGGTTAGGTTTAGATTTAGGGTTAGGTTTATATTTTCGGTTTAGATTTGGGGTTAGGTTTAGATTTGGGGTTAGGTTTAGATTTTCGGTTTAGATTTGGGGTTAGGTTTAGATTTTAGGTTTAGATTTTAGGTTTAGATTTGGGGTTAGGTTTAGATTTTAGGTTTAGATTTGGGGTTAGGTTTAGATTTTAGGTTAGGTTTAGATTTTAGGTTTAGATTTGGGGTTAGGTTTAGATTTTAGGTTTAGATTTGGGGTTAGGTTTAGATTTTAGGTTTAGATTTGGGGTTAGGTTTAGATTTGGGGTTAGGTTTAGATTTTAGGTTTAGATTTGGGGTTAGGTTTAGATTTTAGGTTAGGTTTAGATTTTAGGTTTAGATTTTCGGTTTAGATTTGGGGTTAGGTTTAGATTTTAGGTTTAGATTTGGGGTTAGGTTTAGATTTTCGGTTTAGATTTGGGGTTAGGTTTAGATTTGGGGTTAGGTTTAGATTTTAGGTTTAGATTTGGGGTTAGGTTTAGATTTTAGGTTTAGATTTGGGGTTAGGTTTAGATTTGGGGTTAGGTTTAGATTTTAGGTTTAGATTTGGGGTTAGGTTTAGATTTTAGGTTAGGTTTAGATTTTAGGTTTAGATTTTCGGTTTAGATTTGGGGTTAGGTTTAGATTTTAGGTTTAGATTTGGGGTTAGGTTTAGATTTTCGGTTTAGATTTGGGGTTAGGTTTAGATTTGGGGTTAGGTTTAGATTTTAGGTTTAGATTTGGGGTTAGGTTTAGATTTTCGGTTTAGATTTGGGGTTCGGTTTAGATTTGGGGTTAGGTTTAGATTTGGGGTTAGGTTTAGATTTTAGGTTCAGATTTGCGGTTAGGTTTAGATTTTAGGTTTAGATTTGGGGTTAGGTTTAGATTTGGGGTTAGGTTTAGATTTTAGGTTTAGATTTGGGGTTTGGTTTAGATTTTAGGTTAGGCTAGATTTTAGGTTTAGATTTGGGGTTAGGTTTAGATTTTAGGTTTAGATTTGGGGTTAGGTTTAGATTTTAGGTTTAGATTTGGGGTTAGGTTTAGATTTTCGGTTTAGATTTGGTGTTAGGTTTAGATTTGGGGTGAGGTTTAGATTTTAGGTTTAGATTTGGGGTTAGGTTTAGATTTTAGGTTTAGATTTGGGGTTAGGTTTAGATTTGGGGTTAGGTTTAGATTTTAGGTTTAGATTTGGGGTTAGGTTTAGATTTTAGGTTAGGTTTAGATTTTAGGTTTAGATTTTAGGTTTAGCTTTGGGGTTAGGTTTAGATTTGGGGTTAGGTTTAGATTTTAGGTTTAGATTTGGGGTTAGGTTTAGATTTGGGGTTAGGTTTAGATTTGGGGTTAGGTTTAGATTTTAGGTTTAGATTTGGGGTTAGGTTTGGATTTGGGGTTAGGTTTAGATTTTAGGTTTAGATTTGGGGTTAGGTTTAGATTTTAGGTTTAGATTTGGGGTTAGGTTTAGATTTTCGGTTTAGATTTGGGGTTAGGTTTAGATTTTAGGTTTAGATTTGGGGTTAGGTTTAGATTTTCGGTTTAGATTTGGGGTTAGGTTTAGATTTAGGGTTAGGTTTATATTTTCGGTTTAGATTTGGGGTTAGGTTTAGATTTGGGGTTAGGTTTAGATTTTCGGTTTAGATTTGGGGTTAGGTTTAGATTTTAGGTTTAGATTTGGGGTTAGGTTTAGATTTGGGGTTAGGTTTAGATTTTAGGTTTAGATTTGGGGTTAGGTTTAGATTTTAGGTTAGGTTTAGATTTTAGGTTTAGATTTGGGGTTAGGTTTAGATTTTAGGTTCAGATTTGGGGTTAGGTTTAGATTTGGGGTTAGGTTTAGATTTTAGGTTTAGATTTGGGGTTAGATTTGGGGTTAGGTTTAGATTTGGGGTTAGGTTTAGATTTTAGGTTTAGATTTGGGGTTAGGTTTAGATTTGGGGTTAGGTTTAGATTTTCGGTTTAGATTTGGGGTTAGGTTTAGATTTTAGGTTCAGATTTGGGGTTAGGTTTAGATTTTAGGTTTAGATTTGGGGTTAGGTTTAGATTTGGGGTTAGGTTTAGATTTTAGGTTTAGATTTGGGGTTAGGTTTAGATTTTAGGTTCAGATTTGGGGTTAGGTTTAGATTTTAGGTTCAGATTTGGGGTTAGGTTTAGATTTTAGGTTTAGATTTGGGGTTAGGTTTAGATTTGGGGTTAGGTTTAGATTTTAGGTTTAGATTTGGGGTTAGGTTTAGATTTTAGGTTAGGTTTAGATTTTAGGTTTAGATTTTCGGTTTAGATTTGGGGTTAGGTTTAGATTTTAGGTTTAGATTTGGGGTTAGGTTTAGATTTTCGGTTTAGATTTGGGGTTAGGTTTAGATTTTAGGTTTAGATTTGGGGTTAGGTTTAGATTTTCGGTTTAGATTTGGGGTTCGGTTTAGATTTGGGGTTAGGTTTAGATTTTAGGTTTATATTTGGGGTTAGGTTTAGATTTTAGGTTTAGATTTGGGGTTAGGTTTAGATTTGGGGTTAGGTTTAGATTTTAGGTTCAGATTTGGGGTTAGGTTTAGATTTTAGGTTTAGATTTGGGGTTAGGTTTAGATTTGGGGTTAGGTTTAGATTTTAGGTTTAGATTTGGGGTTTGGTTTAGATTTTAGGTTAGGTTTAGATTTTAGGTTTAGATTTGGGGTTAGGTTTAGATTTTAGGTTTAGATTTGGGGTTAGGTTTAGATTTTAGGTTTAGATTTGGGGTTAGGTTTAGATTTGGGGTGAGGTTTAGATTTTAGGTTTAGATTTGGGGTTAGGTTTAGATTTTAGGTTTAGATTTGGGGTTAGGTTTAGATTTGGGGTTAGGTTTAGATTTTAGGTTTAGATTTGGGGTTAGGTTTAGATTTTAGGTTAGGTTTAGATTTTAGGTTTAGATTTTAGGTTTAGATTTGGGGTTAGGTTTAGATTTGGGGTTAGGTTTAGATTTTAGGTTTAGATTTGGGGTTAGGTTTAGATTTTAGGTTTAGATTTGGGGTTAGGTTTAGATTTGGGGTTAGGTTTAGATTTTAGGTTTAGATTTGGGGTTAGGTTTAGATTTGGGGTTAGGTTTAGATTTTAGGTTTAGATTTGGGGTTAGGTTTAGATTTTAGGTTAGGTTTAGATTTTAGGTTTAGATTTTCAGTTTAGATTTGGGGTTAGGTTTAGATTTTCAGTTTAGATTTGGGGTTAGGTTTAGATTTTCGGTTTAGATTTGGGGTTAGGTTTAGATTTTAGGTTTAGATTTGGGGTTAGGTTTAGATTTGGGGTTAGGTTTAGATTTTAGGTTTAGATTTGGGGTTAGGTTTAGATTTTAGGTTAGGTTTAGATTTTAGGTTTAGATTTTAGGTTTAGATTTGGGGTTAGGTTTAGATTTTAGGTTTAGATTTGGGGTTAGGTTTAGATTTTCGGTTTAGATTTGGGGTTAGGTTTAGATTTTAGGTTTAGATTTGGGGTTAGGTTTAGATTTTCGGTTTAGATTTGGGGTTCGGTTTAGATTTGGGGTTAGGTTTAGATTTTAGGTTTATATTTGGGGTTAGGTTTAGATTTTAGGTTTAGATTTGGGGTTAGGTTTAGATTTGGGGTTAGGTTTAGATTTTAGGTTCAGATTTGGGGTTAGGTTTAGATTTTAGGTTTAGATTTGGGGTTAGGTTTAGATTTGGGGTTAGGTTTAGATTTGGGGTTAGGTTTAGATTTTAGGTTTAGATTTGGGGTTAGGTTTAGATTTGGGGTTAGGTTTAGATTTTAGGTTTAGATTTGGGGTTAGGTTTAGATTTTAGGTTTAGATTTGGGGTTAGGTTTAGATTTTAGGTTAGGTTTAGATTTTAGGTTTAGATTTTCCGTTTAGATTTGGGGTTAGGTTTAGATTTTTAGTTTAGATTTGGGGTTAGGTTTAGATTTTCGGTTTAGATTTGGGGTTAGGTTTAGATTTGGGGTTAGGTTTAGATTTTAGGTTTAGATTTGGGGTTAGGTTTAGATTTTAGGTTTAGATTTGGGGTTCGGTTTAGATTTGAGGTTTAGATTTGGGGTTAGGTTTAGATTTGGGGTTAGGATTAGATTTTAGGTTTAGATTTGGGGTTAGGTTTAGATTTTAGGTTAGGTTTAGATTTTAGGTTTAGATTTTAGGTTTAGATTTGGGGTTAGGTTTAGATTTTCGGTTTAGATTTGGGGTTAGGTTTAGATTTGGGGTTAGGTTTAGATTTTAGGTTTAGATTTGGGGTTAGGTTTAGATTTTAGGTTTAGATTTGGGGTTAGGTTTAGATTTGGGGTTAGGTTTAGATTTTAGGTTCAGATTTGGGGTTAGGTTTAGATTTTAGGTTTAGATTTGGGGTTAGGTTTAGATTTTAGGTTTAGATTTACGGTTAGGTTTAGATTTTAGGTTTAGATTTGGGGTTAGGTTTAGATTTGGGGTTAGGTTTAGATTTTAGGTTTAGATTTGGGGTTAGGTTTAGATTTGGGGTTAGGTTTAGATTTTAGGTTCAGATTTGGGGTTAGGTTTAGATTTTAGGTTTAGATTTGGGGTTAGGTTTAGATTTGGGGTTAGGTTTAGATTTTAGGTTTAGATTTGGGGTTAGGTTTAGATTTTAGGTTAGGTTTAGATTTTAGGTTTAGATTTGGGGTTAGGTTTAGATGTTCAGTTTAGATTTGGGGTTAGGTTTAGATTTTAGGTTTAGATTTGGGGTTAGGTTTAGATTTTCGGTTTAGATTTGGGGTTAGGTTTAGATTTAGGGTTAGGTTTATATTTTCGGTTTAGATTTGGGGTTAGGTTTAGATTTGGGGTTAGGTTTAGATTTTCGGTTTAGATTTGGGGTTAGGTTTAGATTTTAGGTTTAGATTTGGGTTTAGGTTTAGATTTGGGGTTAGGTTTAGATTTTAGGTTTAGATTTGGGGTTAGGTTTAGATTTTAGGTTAGGTTTAGATTTTAGGTTTAGATTTGGGGTTAGGTTTAGATTTTAGGTTTAGATTTGGGGTTAGGTTTAGATTTGGGGTTAGGTTTAGATTTTAGGTTTAGATTTGGGGTTAGGTTTAGATTTTAGGTTAGGTTTAGATTTTAGGTTTAGATTTTCGGTTTAGATTTGGGGTTAGGTTTAGATTTTAGGTTTAGATTTGGGGTTAGGTTTAGATTTTCGGTTTAGATTTGGGGTTAGGTTTAGATTTTAGGTTTAGATTTGGGGTTAGGTTTAGATTTTCGGTTTAGATTTGGGGTTAGGTTTAGATTTGGGGTTAGGTTTAGATTTTAGGTTTATATTTGGGGTTAGGTTTAGATTTTAGGTTTAGATTTGGGGTTAGGTTTAGATTTGGAGTTAGGTTTAGATTATAGGTTCAGATTTGGGGTTAGGTTTAGATTTTAGGTTTAGATTTGGGGTTAGGTTTAGATTTGGGGTTAGGTTTAGATTTTAGGTTTAGATTTGGGGTTTGGTTTAGATTTTAGGTTAGGTTTAGATTTTAGGTTTAGATTTGGGGTTAGGTTTAGATTTTAGGTTTAGATTTGGGGTTAGGTTTAGATTTTCGGTTTAGATTTGGTGTTAGGTTTAGATTTGGGGTGAGGTTTAGATTTTAGGTTTAGATTTGGGGTTAGGTTTAGATTTTAGGTTTAGATTTGGGGTTAGGTTTAGATTTGGGGTTAGGTTTAGATTTTAGGTTAGGTTTAGATTTTAGGTTTAGATTTTAGGTTTAGATTTGGGGTTAGGTTTAGATTTGGGGTTAGGTTTAGATTTTAGGTTTAGATTTGGGGTTAGGTTTAGATTTTAGGTTTATATTTGGGGTTAGGTTTAGATTTGGGGTTAGGTTTAGATTTTAGGTTTAGATTTGGGGTTAGGTTTAGATTTGGGGTTAGGTTTAGATTTTAGGTTTAGATTTGGGTTTAGGTTTAGATTTGGGGTTAGGTTTAGATTTTAGGTTTAGATTTGGGGTTAGGTTTAGATTTTAGGTTTAGATTTGGGTTTAGGTTTAGATTTGGGGTTAGGTTTAGATTTTAGGTTTAGATTTGGGGTTAGGTTTAGATTTTCGGTTTAGATTTGGGGTTAGGTTTAGATTTGGGGTTAGGTTTAGATTTTAGGTTTAGATTTGGGGTTAGGTTTAGATTTTAGGTTAGGTTTAGATTTTAGGTTTAGATTTTCGGTTTAGATTTGGGGTTAGGTTTAGATTTTAGGTTTAGATTTGGGGTTAGGTTTAGATTTTCGGTTTAGATTTGGGGTTAGGTTTAGATTTAGGGTTAGGTTTATATTTTCGGTTTAGATTTGGGGTTAGGTTTAGATTTGGGGTTAGGTTTAGATTTTCGGTTTAGATTTGGGGTTAGGTTTAGATTTTAGGTTTAGATTTGAGTTTAGGATTAGATTTGGGGTTAGGTTTAGATTTTAGGTTTAGATTTGGGGTTAGGTTTAGATTTTAGGTTAGGTTTAGATTTTAGGTTTAGATTTGGGGTTAGGTTTAGATTTTAGGTTTAGATTTGGGGTTAGGTTTAGATTTTAGGTTTAGATTTGGGGTTAGGTTTAGATTTGGGGTTAGGTTTAGATTTTAGGTTTAGATTTGGGGTTAGGTTTAGATTTTAGGTTAGGTTTAGATTTTAGGTTTAGATTTTCGGTTTAGATTTGGGGTTAGGTTTAGATTTTCGGTTTAGATTTGGGGTTAGGTTTAGATTTTAGGTTTAGATTTGGGGTTAGGTTTAGATTTTCGGTTTAGATTTGGGGTTCGGTTTAGATTTGGGGTTAGGTTTAGATTTGGGGTTAGGTTTAGATTTTAGGTTCAGATTTGGGGTTAGGTTTAGATTTTAGGTTTAGATTTGGGGTTAGGTTTAGATTTGGGGTTAGGTTTAGATTTTAGGTTTAGATTTGGGGTTTGGTTTAGATTTTAGGTTAGGCTAGATTTTAGGTTTAGATTTGGGGTTAGGTTTAGATTTTAGGTTTAGATTTGGGGTTAGGTTTAGATTTTAGGTTTAGATTTGGGGTTAGGTTTAGATTTTCGGTTTAGATTTGGTGTTAGGTTTAGATTTGGGGTGAGGTTTAGATTTTAGGTTTAGATTTGGGGTTAGGTTTAGATTTTAGGTTTAGATTTGGGGTTAGGTTTAGATTTGGGGTTAGGTTTAGATTTTAGGTTTAGATTTGGGGTTAGGTTTAGATTTTAGGTTAGGTTTAGATTTTAGGTTTAGATTTTAGGTTTAGATTTGGGGTTAGGTTTAGATTTGGGGTTAGGTTTAGATTTTAGGTTTAGATTTGGGGTTAGGTTTAGATTTTAGGTTTAGATTTGGGGTTAGGTTTAGATTTGGGGTTAGGTTTAGATTTTAGGTTTAGATTTGGGGTTAGGTTTAGATTTGGGGTTAGGTTTAGATTTTAGGTTTAGATTTGGGGTTAGGTTTAGATTTTCGGTTTAGATTTGGGGTTAGGTTTGGATTTGGGGTTAGGTTTAGATTTTAGGTTTAGATTTGGGGTTAGGTTTAGATTTTAGGTTTAGATTTGGGGTTAGGTTTAGATTTTCGGTTTAGATTTGGGGTTAGGTTGAGATTTTAGGTTTAGATTTGGGGTTAGGTTTAGATTTTCGGTTTAGATTTGGGGTTAGGTTTAGATTTAGGGTTAGGTTTATATTTTCGGTTTAGATTTGGGGTTAGGTTTAGATTTGGGGTTAGGTTTAGATTTTCGGTTTAGATTTGGGGTTAGGTTTAGATTTTAGGTTTAGATTTGAGTTTAGGTTTAGATTTGGGGTTAGGTTTAGATTTTAGGTTTAGATTTGGGGTTAGGTTTAGATTTTAGGTTAGGTTTAGATTTTAGGTTTAGATTTGGGGTTAGGTTTAGATTTTAGGTTTAGATTTGGGGTTAGGTTTAGATTTTAGGTTTAGATTTGGGGTTAGGTTTAGATTTGGGGTTAGGTTTAGATTTTAGGTTTAGATTTGGGGTTAGGTTTAGATTTTAGGTTAGGTTTAGATTTTAGGTTTAGATTTTCGGTTTAGATTTGGGGTTAGGTTTAGATTTTAGGTTTAGATTTGGGGTTAGGTTTAGATTTTCGGTTTAGATTTGGGGTTAGGTTTAGATTTGGGGTTAGGTTTAGATTTTAGGTTTAGATTTGGGGTTAGGTTTAGATTTTAGGTTTAGATTTGGGGTTAGGTTTAGATTTTCGGTTTAGATTTGGGGTTAGGTTTAGATTTGGGGTTAGGTTTAGATTTTAGGTTTAGATTTGGGGTTAGGTTTAGATTTTCGGTTTAGATTTGGGGTTCGGTTTAGATTTGGGGTTAGGTTTAGATTTGGGGTTAGGTTTAGATTTTAGGTTCAGATTTGGGGTTAGGTTTAGATTTTAGGTTTAGATTTGGGGTTAGGTTTAGATTTGGGGTTAGGTTTAGATTTTAGGTTTAGATTTGGGGTTTGGTTTAGATTTTAGGTTAGGCTAGATTTTAGGTTTAGATTTGGGGTTAGGTTTAGATTTTAGGTTTAGATTTGGGGTTAGGTTTAGATTTTAGGTTTAGATTTGGGGTTAGGTTTAGATTTTCGGTTTAGATTTGGTGTTAGGTTTAGATTTGGGGTGAGGTTTAGATTTTAGTTTTAGATTTGGGGTTAGGTTTAGATTTTAGGTTTAGATTTGGGGTTAGGTTTAGATTTGGGGTTAGGTTTAGATTTTAGGTTTAGATTTGGGGTTAGGTTTAGATTTTAGGTTAGGTTTAGATTTTAGGTTTAGATTTTAGGTTTAGATTTGGGGTTAGGTTTAGATTTGGGGTTAGGTTTAGATTTTAGGTTTAGATTTGGGGTTAGGTTTAGATTTTAGGTTTAGATTTGGGGTTAGGTTTAGATTTGGGGTTAGGTTTAGATTTTAGGTTTAGATTTGGGGTTAGGTTTAGATTTGGGGTTAGGTTTAGATTTTAGGTTTAGATTTGGGGTTAGGTTTAGATTTTCGGTTTAGATTTGGGGTTAGGTTTGGATTTGGGGTTAGGTTTAGATTTTAGGTTTAGATTTGGGGTTAGGTTTAGATTTTAGGTTTAGATTTGGGGTTAGGTTTAGATTTTCGGTTTAGATTTGGGGTTAGGTTGAGATTTTAGGTTTAGATTTGGGGTTAGGTTTAGATTTTCGGTTTAGATTTGGGGTTAGGTTTAGATTTAGGGTTAGGTTTATATTTTCGGTTTAGATTTGGGGTTAGGTTTAGATTTGGGGTTAGGTTTAGATTTTCGGTTTAGATTTGGGGTTAGGTTTAGATTTTAGGTTTAGATTTGGGGTTAGGTTTAGATTTGGGGTTAGGTTTAGATTTTAGGTTTAGATTTGGGGTTAGGTTTAGATTTTAGGTTAGGTTTAGATTTTAGGTTTAGATTTGGGGTTAGGTTTAGATTTTAGGTTCAGATTTGGGGTTAGGTTTAGATTTGGGGTTAGGTTTAGATTTTAGGTTTAGATTTGGGGTTAGATTTGGGGTTAGGTTTAGATTTGGGGTTAGGTTTAGATTTTAGGTTTAGATTTGGGGTTAGGTTTAGATTTGGGGTTAGGTTTAGATTTTCGGTTTAGATTTGGGGTTAGGTTTAGATTTTAGGTTCAGATTTGGGGTTAGGTTTAGATTTTAGGTTTAGATTTGGGGTTAGGTTTAGATTTGGGGTTAGGTTTAGATTTTAGGTTTAGATTTGGGGTTAGGTTTAGATTTTAGGTTCAGATTTGGGGTTAGGTTTAGATTTTAGGTTCAGATTTGGGGTTAGGTTTAGATTTTAGGTTTAGATTTGGGGTTAGGTTTAGATTTGGGGTTAGGTTTAGATTTTAGGTTTAGATTTGGGGTTAGGTTTAGATTTTAGGTTAGGTTTAGATTTTAGGTTTAGATTTTCGGTTTAGATTTGGGGTTAGGTTTAGATTTTAGGTTTAGATTTGGGGTTAGGTTTAGATTTTCGGTTTAGATTTGGGGTTAGGTTTAGATTTTAGGTTTAGATTTGGGGTTAGGTTTAGATTTTCGGTTTAGATTTGGGGTTCGGTTTAGATTTGGGGTTAGGTTTAGATTTTAGGTTTATATTTGGGGTTAGGTTTAGATTTTAGGTTTAGATTTGGGGTTAGGTTTAGATTTGGGGTTAGGTTTAGATTTTAGGTTCAGATTTGGGGTTAGGTTTAGATTTTAGGTTTAGATTTGGGGTTAGGTTTAGATTTGGGGTTAGGTTTAGATTTTAGGTTTAGGTTTGGGGTTTGGTTTAGATTTTAGGTTAGGTTTAGATTTTAGGTTTAGATTTGGGGTTAGGTTTAGATTTTAGGTTTAGATTTGGGGTTAGGTTTAGATTTGGGGTGAGGTTTAGATTTTAGGTTTAGATTTGGGGTTAGGTTTAGATTTTAGGTTTAGATTTGGGGTTAGGTTTAGATTTTAGGTTTAGATTTGGGGTTAGGTTTAGATTTTAGGTTAGGTTTAGATTTTAGGTTAGGTTTAGATTTTAGGTTTAGATTTTAGGTTTAGATTTGGGGTTAGGTTTAGATTTGGGGTTAGGTTTAGATTTTAGGTTTAGATTTGGGGTTAGGTTTAGATTTTAGGTTTAGATTTGGGGTTAGGTTTAGATTTGGGGTTAGGTTTAGATTTTAGGTTTAGATTTGGGGTTAGGTTTAGATTTGGGGTTAGGTTTAGATTTTAGGTTTAGATTTGGGGTTAGGTTTAGATTTTAGGTTAGGTTTAGATTTTAGGTTTAGATTTTCAGTTTAGATTTGGGGTTAGGTTTAGATTTTCAGTTTAGATTTGGGGTTAGGTTTAGATTTTCGGTTTAGATTTGGGGTTAGGTTTAGATTTTAGGTTTAGATTTGGGGTTAGGTTTAGATTTTAGGTTAGGTTTAGATTTTAGGTTTAGATTTTCGGTTTAGATTTGGGGTTAGGTTTAGATTTTAGGTTTAGATTTGGGGTTAGGTTTAGATTTTCGGTTTAGATTTGGGGTTAGGTTTAGATTTTAGGTTTAGATTTGGGGTTAGGTTTAGATTTTCGGTTTAGATTTGGGGTTCGTTTTAGATTTGGGGTTAGGTTTAGATTTTAGGTTTATATTTGGGGTTAGGTTTAGATTTTAGGTTTAGATTTGGGGTTAGGTTTAGATTTGGGGTTAGGTTTAGATTTTAGGTTCAGATTTGGGGTTAGGTTTAGATTTTAGGTTTAGATTTGGGGTTAGGTTTAGATTTGGGGTTAGGTTTAGATTTTAGGTTTAGATTTGGGGTTTGGTTTAGATTTTAGGTTAGGTTTAGATTTTAGGTTTAGATTTGGGGTTAGGTTTAGATTTTAGGTTTAGATTTGGGGTTAGGTTTAGATTTTAGGTTTAGATTTGGGGTTAGGTTTAGATTTTCGGTTTAGATTTGGTGTTAGGTTTAGATTTGGGGTGAGGTTTAGATTTTAGGTTTAGATTTGGGGTTAGGTTTAGATTTTAGGTTTAGATTTGGGGTTAGGTTTAGATTTGGGGTTAGGTTTAGATTTTAGGTTAGGTTTAGATTTTAGGTTTAGATTTTAGGTTTAGATTTGGGGTTAGGTTTAGATTTCGGCTTAGGTTTAGATTTTAGGTTTAGATTTGGGGTTAGGTTTAGATTTTAGGTTTAGATTTGGGGTTAGGTTTAGATTTGGGGTGAGGTTTAGATTTTAGGTTTAGATTTGGGGTTAGGTTTAGATTTTAGGTTTAGATTTGGGGTTAGGTTTAGATTTGGGGTTAGGTTTAGATTTTAGGTTAGGTTTAGATTTTAGGTTTAGATTTTAGGTTTAGATTTGGGGTTAGGTTTAGATTTGGGGTTAGGTTTAGATTTTAGGTTTAGATTTGGGGTTAGGTTTTGATTTTAGGTTTAGATTTGGGGTTAGGTTTAGATTTTAGGTTAGGTTTAGATTTTAGGTTTAGATTTTCGGTTTAGATTTGGGGTTAGGTTTAGATTTTCAGTTTAGATTTGGGGTTAGGTTTAGATTTTCGGTTTAGATTTGGGGTTAGGTTTAGATTTAGGGTTAGGTTTAGATTTTAGGTTTAGATTTGGGGTTAGGTTTAGATTTTAGGTTTAGATTTGGGGTTCGGTTTAGATTTGAGGTTTAGATTTGGGGTTAGGTTTAGATTTGGGGTTAGGTTTAGATTTTAGGTTTAGATTTGGGGTTAGGTTTAGATTTTAGGTTAGGTTTAGATTTTAGGTTTAGATTTTAGGTTTAGATTTGGGGTTAGGTTTAGATTTTAGGTTTAGATTTGGGGTTAGGTTTAGATTTTCGGTTTAGATTTGGGGTTAGGTTTAGATTTGGGGTTAGGTTTAGATTTTAGGTTTAGATTTGGGGTTAGGTTTAGATTTTAGGTTTAGATTTGGGGTTAGGTTTAGATTTGGGGTTAGGTTTAGATTTTAGGTTCAGATTTGGGGTTAGGTTTAGATTTTAGGTTTAGATTTGGGGTTAGGTTTAGATTTTAGGTTTAGATTTACGGTTAGGTTTAGATTTTAGGTTTAGATTTGGGGTTAGGTTTAGATTTGGGGTTAGGTTTAGATTTTAGGTTTAGATTTGGGGTTAGGTTTAGATTTGGGGTTAGGTTTAGATTTTCGGTTTAGATTTGGGGTTAGGTTTAGATTTTAGGTTTAGATTTGGGGTTAGGTTTAGATTTGGGGTTAGGTTTAGATTTTAGGTTTAGATTTGCGTTAGGTTTAGATTTTAGGTTAGGTTTAGATTTTAGGTTTAGATTTGGGGTTAGGTTTAGATTTTAGGTTTAGATTTACGGTTAGTTTTAGATTTTAGGTTTAGATTTGGGGTTAGGTTTAGATTTGGGGATAGGTTTAGATTTTAGGTTTAGATTTGGGGTTAGGTTTAGATTTGGGGTTAGGTTTAGATTTTAGGTTTAGATTTGGGGTTAGGTTTAGATTTTAGGTTTAGATTTGGGGTTAGGTTTAGATTTGGGGTTAGGTTTAGATTTTAGGTTTAGATTTGGGGTTAGGTTTAGATTTCCGGTTTAGATTTGGGGTTAGGTTTAGATTTTCGGTTTAGATTTGGGGTTAGGTTTAGATTTGGGGTTAGGTTTAGATTTTAGGTTTAGATTTGGGGTTAGGTTTAGATTTGGGGTTAGGTTTAGATTTTAGGTTTAGATTTGGGGTTAGATTTGGGGTTAGGTTTAGATTTGGGGTTAGGTTTAGATTTTAGGTTTAGATTTGGGGTTAGGTTTAGATTTGGGGTTAGGTTTAGATTTTCGGTTTAGATTTGGGGTTAGGTTTAGATTTGGGTTTAGGTTTAGATTTTAGGTTTAGATTTGGGGTTAGGTTTAGATTTTAGGTTTAGATTTGGGGTTAGGTTTAGATTTGGGGTTAGGTTTAGATTTTAGGTTTAGATTTGGGGTTAGGTTTAGATTTTAGGTTAGGTTTAGATTTTAGATTTAGATTTTAGGTTTAGATTTGGGGTTAGGTTTAGATTTTAGGTTTAGATTTGGGGTTAGGTTTAGATTTTAGGTTTATATTTGCGGTTAGGTTTAGATTTTAGGTTCAGATTTGGGGTTAGGTTTAGATTTTAGGTTTAGATTTGGGGTTAGGTTTAGATTTTAGGTTTAGATTTGGGGTTAGGTTTAGATTTGGGGTTAGGTTTAGATTTTAGGTTTAGATTTGGGGTTAGGTTTAGATTTTAGGTTTAGATTTTAGGTTTAGATTTGGGGTTAGGTTTAGATTTTAGGTTTAGATTTGGGGTTAGGTTTAGATTTTAGGTTTAGATTTGGGGTTAGGTTTAGATTTCGGGTTAGGTTTAGATTTTAGGTTTAGATTTGGGGTTAGGTTTAGATTTTAGGTTTAGATTTGGGGTTAGGTTTAGATTTGGGGTTAGGTTTAGATTTTAGGTTTAGATTTGGGGTTAGGTTTAGATTTTAGGTTTAGATTTGGGGTTAGGTTTAGATTTTAGGTTTAGATTTTAGGTTTAGATTTGGGGTTAGGTTTAGATTTTAGGTTTATATTTGGGGTTAGGTTTAGATTTGGGGTTAGGTTTAGATTTTAGGTTTAGATTTGGGGTTAGTTTTAGATTTGGGGTTACGTTTAGATTTTAGGTTTAGATTTGGGGTTGGGTTTAGATTTTAGGTTTAGATTTGGGGTTAGGTTTAGATTTTAGGTTAGGTTTAGATTTTAGGTTTAGATTTTCGGTTTAGATTTAGGGTTAGGTTTAGATTTTCGGTTTAGATTTGGGGTTAGGTTTAGATTTGGGGTTAGGTTTAGATTTTCGGTTTAGATTTGGGGTTAGGTTTAGATTTTAGGTTTAGATTTGGGTTTAGGTTTAGATTTGGGGTTAGGTTTAGATTTTAGGTTTAGATTTGGGGTTAGGTTTAGATTTGGGGTTAGGTTTAGATTTTAGGTTTAGATTTGGGGTTAGATTTGGGGTTAGGTTTAGATTTGGGGTTAGGTTTAGATTTGGGGTTAGGTTTAGATTTTAGGTTTAGATTTGGGGTTAGGTTTAGATTTTAGGTTAGGTTTAGATTTTAGGTTTAGATTTTCGGTTTAGATTTGGGGTTAGGTTTAGATTTTCGGTTTAGATTTGGGGTTAGGTTTAGATTTTCGGTTTAGATTTGGGGTTAGGTTTAGATTTAGGGTTAGGTTTAGATTTTCGGTTTAGATTTGGGGTTAGGTTTAGATTTGGGGTTAGGTTTAGATTTTCGGTTTAGATTTGGGGTTAGGTTTAGATTTTAGGTTTAGATTTGGGTTTAGGTTTAGATTTGGGGTTAGGTTTAGATTTTAGGTTTAGATTTGGGGTTAGGTTTAGATTTTAGGTTAGGTTTAGATTTTAGGTTTAGATTTGGGGTTAGGTTTAGATTTTAGGTTTAGATTTGGGGTTAGGTTTAGATTTGGGGTTAGGTTTAGATTTTAGGTTTAGATTTGGGGTTAGGTTTAGATTTTAGGTTAGGTTTAGATTTTAGGTTTAGATTTTCGGTTTAGATTTGGGGTTAGGTTTAGATTTTAGGTTTAGATTTGGGGTTAGGTTTAGATTTTCGGTTTAGATTTGGGGTTAGGTTTAGATTTGGGGTTAGGTTTAGATTTTAGGTTTAGATTTGGGGTTAGTTTTAGATTTGGGGTTAGGTTTAGATTTTAGGTTTAGATTTGGGGTTGGGTTTAGATTTTAGGTTTAGATTTGGGGTTAGGTTTAGATTTTAGGTTAGGTTTAGATTTTAGGTTTAGATTTTCGGTTTAGATTTAGGGTTAGGTTTAGATTTTCGGTTTAGATTTGGGGTTAGGTTTAGATTTGGGGTTAGGTTTAGATTTTCGGTTTAGATTTGGGGTTAGGTTTAGATTTTAGGTTTAGATTTGGGTTTAGGTTTAGATTTGGGGTTAGGTTTAGATTTTAGGTTTAGATTTGGGGTTAGGTTTAGATTTGGGGTTAGGTTTAGATTTTAGGTTTAGATTTGGGGTTAGATTTGGGGTTAGGTTTAGATTTGGGGTTAGGTTTAGATTTGGGGTTAGGTTTAGATTTTAGGTTTAGATTTGGGGTTAGGTTTAGATTTTAGGTTAGGTTTAGATTTTAGGTTTAGATTTTCGGTTTAGATTTGGGGTTAGGTTTAGATTTTCGGTTTAGATTTGGGGTTAGGTTTAGATTTTCGGTTTAGATTTGGGGTTAGGTTTAGATTTAGGGTTAGGTTTAGATTTTCGGTTTAGATTTGGGGTTAGGTTTAGATTTGGGGTTAGGTTTAGATTTTCGGTTTAGATTTGGGGTTAGGTTTAGATTTTAGGTTTAGATTTGGGTTTAGGTTTAGATTTGGGGTTAGGTTTAGATTTTAGGTTTAGATTTGGGGTTAGGTTTAGATTTTAGGTTAGGTTTAGATTTTAGGTTTAGATTTGGGGTTAGGTTTAGATTTTAGGTTTAGATTTGGGGTTAGGTTTAGATTTGGGGTTAGGTTTAGATTTTAGGTTTAGATTTGGGGTTAGGTTTAGATTTTAGGTTAGGTTTAGATTTTAGGTTTAGATTTTCGGTTTAGATTTGGGGTTAGGTTTAGATTTTAGGTTTAGATTTGGGGTTAGGTTTAGATTTTCGGTTTAGATTTGGGGTTAGGTTTAGATTTGGGGTTAGGTTTAGATTTTAGGTTTAGATTTGGGGTTAGGTTTAGATTTTCGGTTTAGATTTGGGGTTCGGTTTAGATTTGGGGTTAGGTTTAGATTTTAGGTTTATATTTGGGGTTAGGTTTAGATTTTAGCTTTAGATTTGGGGTTAGGTTTAGATTTGGGGTTAGGTTTAGATTTTAGGTTCAGATTTGGGGTTAGGTTTAGATTTTAGGTTTAGATTTGGGGTTAGGTTTAGATTTGGGGTTAGGTTTAGATTTTAGGTTTAGATTTGGGGTTTGGTTTAGATTTTAGGTTAGGTTTAGATTTTAGGTTTAGATTTGGGGTTAGGTTTAGATTTTAGGTTTAGATTTGGGGTTAGGTTTAGATTTTAGGTTTAGATTTGGGGTTAGGTTTAGATTTTCGGTTTAGATTTGGGGTTAGGTTTAGATTTGGGGTGAGGTTAAGATTTTAGGTTTAGATTTGGGGTTAGGTTTAGATTTTAGGTTTAGATTTGGGGTTAGGTTTAGATTTTAGGTTTAGATTTGGGGTTAGGTTTAGATTTGGGGTTAGGTTTAGATTTTAGGTTTAGATTTGGGGTTAGGTTTAGATTTTAGGTTAGGTTTAGATTTTAGGTTTAGATTTTAGGTTTAGATTTGGGGTTAGGTTTAGATTTGGGGTTAGGTTTAGATTTTAGGTTTAGATTTGGGGTTAGGTTTAGATTTTAGGTTTAGATTTGGGGTTAGGTTTAGATTTTAGGTTTAGATTTGGGGTTAGGTTTAGATTTGGGGTTAGGTTTAGATTTTAGGTTTAGATTTGGGGTTAGGTTTAGATTTGGGGTTAGGTTTAGATTTTAGGTTTAGATTTGGGGTTAGGTTTAGATTTTAGGTTAGGTTTAGATTTTAGGTTTAGATTTTAGGTTTAGATTTTAGGTTTAGATTTGGGGTTAGGTTTAGATTTTCAGTTTAGATTTGGGGTTAGGTTTAGATTTTCGGTTTAGATTTGGGGTTAGGTTTAGATTTGGGGTTAGGTTTAGATTTTAGGTTTAGATTTGAGGTTAGGTTTAGATTTTCGGTTTAGATTTGGGGTTAGGTTTAGATTTGAGGTTTAGATTTGGGGTTAGGTTTAGATTTGGGGTTAGGTTTAGATTTTAGGTTTAGATTTGGGGTTAGGTTTAGATTTTAGGTTAGGTTTAGATTTTAGGTTTAGATTTTAGGTTTAGATTTGGGGTTAGGTTTAGATTTTAGGTTTAGATTTGGGGTTAGGTTTAGATTTTCGGTTTAGATTTGGGGTTAGGTTTAGATTTGGGGTTAGGTTTAGATTTTAGGTTTAGATTTGGGGTTAGGTTTAGATTTGGGGTTAGGTTTAGATTTTAGGTTCAGATTTGGGGTTAGGTTTAGATTTTAGGTTTAGATTTGGGGTTAGGTTTAGATTTTAGGTTTAGATTTACGGTTAGGTTTAGATTTTAGGTTTAGATTTGGGGTTAGGTTTAGATTTGGGGTTAGGTTTAGATTTTAGGTTTAGATTTGGGGTTAGGTTTAGATTTTAGGTTTAGATTTGGGGTTAGGTTTAGATTTGGGGTTAGGTTTAGATTTTAGGTTTATATTTGGGGTTAGGTTTAGATTTTAGGTTTAGATTTGGGGTTAGGTTTAGATTTGGGGTTAGGTTTAGATTTTAGGTTTAGATTTGGGGTTAGGTTTAGATTTGGGGTTAGATTTAGATTTTAGGTTTAGATTTGGGGTTAGGTTTAGATTTTAGGTTTAGATTTGGGGTTAGGTTTAGATTTGGGGTTAGGTTTAGATTTTAGGTTTATATTTGGGGTTAGGTTTAGATTTTAGGTTTAGATTTGGGGTTAGGTTTAGATTTGGGGTTAGGTTTAGATTTTAGGTTTAGATTTGGGGTTAGGTTTAGATTTGGGGTTAGGTTTAGATTTTAGGTTTAGATTTGGGGTTAGGTTTAGATTTTAGGTTTAGATTTGGGGTTAGGTTTAGATTTTCGGTTTAGATTTGGGGTTAGGTTTAGATTTTCGGTTTAGATTTGGGGTTAGGTTTAGATTTTAGGTTTAGATTTGGGGCTAGATTTGGGGTTAGGTTTAGATTTGGGGTTAGGTTTAGATTTGGGCTTAGGTTTAGATTTTAGGTTTAGATTTGGGGTTAGGTTTAGATTTGGGGTTAGGTTTAGATTTTAGGTTTAGACTTGGGGTTAGATTTGGGGTTAGGTTTAGATTTGGGGTTAGGTTTAGTTTTTAGGTTTATATTTGGGGTTAGGTTTAGATTCTCGGTTTACATTTGGGGTTAGGTTTAGATTTTAGGTTAGGTTTAGATTTTAGGTTTAGATTTGGGGTTAGGTTTAGATTTTAGGTTTAGATTTGGGGTTAGGTTTAGATTTGGGGTTAGGTTTAGATTTTAGGTTTAGATTTGGGGTTAGGTTTAGATTTTAGGTTAGGTTTAGATTTTAGGTTTAGATTTTAGGTTTAGATTTGCGGTTAGGTTTAGATTTTAGGTTTAGATTTGGGGTTAGGTTTAGATTTTAGGTTTAGATTTGGGGTTAGGTTTAGATTTTAGGTTTAGATTTGGGGTTAGGTTTAGATTTTCGGTTTAGATTTGGGGTTAGGTTTAGATTTGGGGTTAGGTTTAGATTTTAGGTTTAGATTTGGGGTTAGGTTTAGATTTTAGGTTAGGTTTAGATTTTAGGTTTAGATTTTACGTTTAGATTTGGGGTTAGGTTTAGATTTTAGGTTTAGATTTGGGGTTAGGTTTAGATTTTAGGTTTAGATTTGGGGTTAGGTTTAGATTTTAGGTTAGGTTTAGATTTTAGGTTTAGATTTGGGGTTAGGTTTAGATTTTAGGTTTAGATTTGGGGTTAGGTTTAGATTTGGGGTTACGTTTAGATTTTAGGTTTAGATTTGGGGTTAGGTTTAGATTTTAGGTTTAGATTTGGGGTTAGGTTTAGATTTTAGGTTAGGTTTAGATTTTAGGTTTAGATTTTCGGTTTAGATTTGGGGTTAGGTTTAGATTTTCAGTTTAGATTTGGGGTTAGGTTTAGATTTTCTTTTTAGATTTGGGGTTAGGTTTAGATTTGGGGTTAGGTTTAGATTTTAGGTTTAGATTTGGGGTTAGGTTTAGATTTTAGGTTTAGATTTTGGGTTAGCTTTAGATTTCCGGTTAGATTTGGGGTTAGGTTTAGATTTGGGGTTAGGTTTAGATTTTAGGTTTAGATTTGGGGTTAGGTTTAGATTTTAGGTTTAGATTTGGGGTTAGGTTTAGGTTTTAGTTTAGGTTTAGATTTTAGGTTTAGATTTTAGATTTAGATTTGGGGTTAGGTTTAGATTTTAGGTTTAGATTTGGGGTTAGGTTTAGATTTTCGGTTTAGATTTGGGGTTAGGTTTAGATTTGGGGTTAGGTTTAGATTTTAGGTTTAGATTTGGGGTTAGGTTTAGATTTTAGGTTTAGATTTGGGGTTAGGTTTAGATTTGGGGTTAGGTTTAGATTTTAGGTTCAGATTTGGGGTTAGGTTTAGATTTTAGGTTTAGATTTGGGGTTAGGTTTAGATTTGGGGTTAGGTTTAGATTTTAGGTTTAGATTTGGGGTTAGGTTTAGATTTTAGGTTAGGTTTAGATTTTAGGTTTAGATTTGAGGTTAGGTTTAGATTTTAGGTTTAGATTTACGGTTAGGTTTAGATTTTAGGTTTAGATTTGGGGTTAGGTTTAGATTTGGGGTTAGGTTTAGATTTTAGGTTTAGATTTGGGGTTAGGTTTAGATTTGGGGTTAGGTTTAGATTTTAGGTTTAGATTTGGGGTTAGGTTTAGATTTTAGGTTTAGATTTGGGGTTAGGTTTAGATTTGGGGTTAGGTTTAGATTTTAGGTTTAGATTTGGGGTTAGGTTTAGATTTCCGGTTTAGATTTGGGGTTAGGTTTAGATTTTCGGTTTAGATTTGGGGTAAGGTTTAGATTTGGGGTTAGGTTTAGATTTTAGGTTTAGATTTGGGGTTAGATTTGGGGTTAGGTTTAGATTTGGGGTTAGGTTTAGATTTGGGGTTAGGTTTAGATTTTAGGTTTAGATTTGGGGTTAGGTTTAGATTTGGGGTTAGGTTTAGATTTTCGGTTTAGATTTGGGGTTAGGTTTAGATTTTAGGTTTAGATTTGGGGTTAGGTTTAGATTTGGGGTTAGGTTTAGATTTTAGGTTTAGATTTGGGGTTAGGTTTAGATTTTAGGTTTAGATTTGGGGTTTTAGGTTTAGATTTGGGGTTAGGTTTAGATTTTAGGTTTAGATTTGGGGTTAGGTTTAGATTTTAGGTTAGGTTTAGATTTTAGGTTTAGATTTTAGGTTTAGATTTGCGGTTAGGTTTAGATTTTAGGTTTAGATTTGGGGTTAGGTTTAGATTTTAGGTTTAGATTTGGGGTTAGGTTTAGATTTGGGGTTAGGTTTAGATTTTAGGTTTAGATTTGGGGTTAGGTTTAGATTTTAGGTTTAGATTTGGGGTTAGGTTTAGATTTTAGGTTTAGATTTTAGGTTTAGATTTGGGGTTAGGTTTAGATTTTAGGTTTAGATTTGGGGTTAGGTTTAGATTTTCGGTTTAGATTTGGGGTTAGGTTTAGATTTGGGGTTAGGTTTAGATTTTAGGTTTAGATTTGGGGTTAGGTTTAGATTTTAGGTTTAGATTTGGGGTTAGGTTTAGATTTGGGGTTAGGTTTAGATTTTAGGTTTAGATTTGGGGTTAGGTTTAGATTTGGGGTTAGGTTTAGATTTTAGGTTTAGATTTGGGGTTAGGTTTAGATTTGGGGTTAGGTTTAGATTTTAGGTTTAGATTTGGGGTTGGGTTTAGATTTTAGGTTTAGATTTGGGGTTAGGTTTAGATTTTAGGTTAGGTTTAGATTTTAGGTTTAGATTTTAGGTTTAGATTTGGGGTTAGGTTTAGATTTTAGGTTTAGATTTGGGGTTAGGTTTAGATTTGGGGTTAGGTTTAGATTTTAGGTTTAGATTTGGGGTTAGGTTTAGATTTTAGGTTTAGATTTGGGGTTAGGTTTAGATTTGGGGTTTAGATTTGGGGTTAGGTTTAGATTTTAGGTTTAGATTTGGGGTTAGGTTTAGATTTGGGGTTAGGTTTAGATTTTAGGTTTAGATTTGGGGTTAGGTTTAGATTTGGGGTTAGGTTTAGATTTTAGGTTTAGATTTGGGGTTAGGTTTAGATTTGGGGTTAGGTTTAGATTTTAGGTTTAGATTTGGGGTTAGGTTTAGATTTGGGGTTAGATTTGGGGTTAGGTTTAGATTTGGGGTTAGGTTTAGATTTGGGGTTAGGTTTAGATTTTAGGTTTAGATTTGGGGTTAGGTTTAGATTTTAGGTTTAGATTTTCCGTTTAGATTTGGGGTTAGGTTTAGATTTTCGGTTTAGATTTGGGGTTAGCTTTAGATTTTAGGTTTAGATTTGGTGTTAGGTTTAGATTTTCGGTTTAGATTTGGGGTTAGGTTTAGATTTGGGGTGAGGTTTAGATTTTAGGTTTAGATTTGGGGTTAGGTTTAGATTTTAGGTTTAGATTTGGGGTTAGGTTTAGATTTTAGGTTTAGATTTGGGGTTAGGTTTAGATTTTAGGTTTAGATTTGGGGTTAGGTTTAGATTTGGGGTTAGGTTTAGATTTTAGGTTTAGATTTGGGGTTAGGTTTAGATTTTAGGTTAGGTTTAGATTTGGGGTTAGGTTTAGATTTTAGATTTAGATTTGGGGTTAGGTTTAGATTTTCGGTTTAGATTTGGGGTTAGGTTTAGATTTGGGGTTAGGTTTAGATTTTCGGTTTAGATTTGGGGTTAGGTTTAGATTTGGGGTTAGGTTTAGATTTTAGGTTTAGATTTGGGGTTAGATTTGGGGTTAGGTTTAGATTTGGGGTTAGGTTTAGATTTGGGGTTAGGTTTAGATTTTAGGTTTAGATTTGGGGTTAGGTTTAGATTTGGGGTTAGGTTTAGATTTTCGGTTTAGATTTGGGGTTAGGTTTAGATTTTAGGTTTAGATTTGGGGTTAGGTTTAGATTTGGGGTTAGGTTTAGATTTTAGGTTTAGATTTGGGGTTAGGTTTAGATTTTAGGTTTAGATTTGGGGTTTTAGGTTTAGATTTGGGGTTAGGTTTAGATTTTAGGTTTAGATTTGGGGTTAGGTTTAGATTTTAGGTTAGGTTTAGATTTTAGGTTTAGATTTTAGGTTTAGATTTGCGGTTAGGTTTAGATTTTAGGTTTAGATTTGGGGTTAGGTTTAGATTTTAGGTTTAGATTTGGGGTTAGGTTTAGATTTTAGGTTTAGATTTGGGGTTAGGTTTAGATTTGGGGTTAGGTTTAGATTTTAGGTTTAGATTTGGGGTTAGGTTTAGATTTTAGGTTAGGTTTAGATTTTAGGTTTAGATTTTAGGTTTAGATTTGGGGTTAGGTTTAGATTTTAGATTTAGATTTGGGGTTAGGTTTAGATTTTCGGTTTAGATTTGGGGTTAGGTTTAGATTTGGGGTTAGGTTTAGATTTTCGGTTTAGATTTGGGGTTAGGTTTAGATTTGGGGTTAGGTTTAGATTTTAGGTTTAGATTTGGGGTTAGATTTGGGGTTAGGTTTAGATTTGGGGTTAGGTTTAGATTTGGGGTTAGGTTTAGATTTTAGGTTTAGATTTGGGGTTAGGTTTAGATTTGGGGTTAGGTTTAGATTTTCGGTTTAGATTTGGGGTTAGGTTTAGATTTTAGGTTTAGATTTGGGGTTAGGTTTAGATTTGGGGTTAGGTTTAGATTTTAGGTTTAGATTTGGGGTTAGGTTTAGATTTTAGGTTTAGATTTGGGGTTTTAGGTTTAGATTTGGGGTTAGGTTTAGATTTTAGGTTTAGATTTGGGGTTAGGTTTAGATTTTAGGTTAGGTTTAGATTTTAGGTTTAGATTTTAGGTTTAGATTTGCGGTTAGGTTTAGATTTTAGGTTTAGATTTGGGGTTAGGTTTAGATTTTAGGTTTAGATTTGGGGTTAGGTTTAGATTTTAGGTTTAGATTTGGGGTTAGGTTTAGATTTGGGGTTAGGTTTAGATTTTAGGTTTAGATTTGGGGTTAGGTTTAGATTTTAGGTTTAGATTTTAGGTTTAGATTTGGGGTTAGGTTTAGATTTTAGGTTTAGATTTGGGGTTAGGTTTAGATTTTCGGTTTAGATTTGGGGTTAGGTTTAGATTTGGGGTTAGGTTTAGATTTTAGGTTTAGATTTGGGGTTAGGTTTAGATTTTAGGTTTATATTTGGGGTTAGGTTTAGATTTGGGGTTAGGTTTAGATTTTAGGTTTAGATTTGGGGTTAGGTTTAGATTTGGGGTTAGGTTTAGATTTTAGGTTTAGATTTGGGGTTAGGTTTAGATTTGGGGTTAGGTTTAGATTTTAGGTTTAGATTTGGGGTTGGGTTTAGATTTTAGGTTTAGATTTGGGGTTAGGTTTAGATTTTAGGTTAGGTTTAGATTTTAGGTTTAGATTTTAGGTTTAGATTTGGGGTTAGGTTTAGATTTTAGGTTTAGATTTGGGGTTAGGTTTAGATTTGGGGTTAGGTTTAGATTTTAGGTTTAGATTTGGGGTTAGGTTTAGATTTTAGGTTTAGATTTGGGGTTAGGTTTAGATTTGGGGTTTAGATTTGGGGTTAGGTTTAGATTTTAGGTTTAGATTTGGGGTTAGGTTTAGATTTGGGGTTAGGTTTAGATTTTAGGTTTAGATTTGGGGTTAGGTTTAGATTTGGGGTTAGGTTTAGATTTTAGGTTTAGATTTGGGGTTAGGTTTAGATTTGGGGTTAGGTTTAGATTTTAGGTTTAGATTTGGGGTTAGGTTTAGATTTGGGGTTAGATTTGGGGTTAGGTTTAGATTTGGGGTTAGGTTTAGATTTTAGGTTTAGATTTGGGGTTAGGTTTAGATTTTCGGTTTAGATTTGGGGTTAGGTTTAGATTTTAGGTTTAGATTTGGGGCTAGATTTGGGGTTAGGTTTAGATTTGGGGTTAGGTTTAGATTTCGGCTTAGGTTTAGATTTTAGGTTTAGATTTGGGGTTAGGTTTAGATTTGGGGTTAGGTTTAGATTTTAGGTTTAGACTTGGGGTTAGATTTGGGGTTAGGTTTAGATTTGGGGTTAGGTTTAGATTTTAGGTTTAGATTTGGGGTTAGGTTTAGATTTGGGGTTAGGTTTAGATTTTCGGTTTATATTTGGGGTTAGGTTTAGATTTTCGGTTTACATTTGGGGTTAGGTTTAGATTGTAGGTTAGGTTTAGATTTTAGGTTTAGATTTGGGGTTAGGTTTAGATTTTAGGTTTAGATTTGGGGTTAGGTTTAGATTTGGGGTTAGGTTTAGATTTTAGGTTTAGATTTGGGGTTAGGTTTAGATTTTAGGTTTAGATTTGGGGTTAGGTTTAGATTTTAGGTTAGGTTTAGATTTTAGGTTTAGATTTTAGGTTTAGATTTGCGGTTAGGTTTATATTTTAGGTTTAGATTTGGGGTTAGGTTTAGATTTTAGGTTTAGATTTGGGGTTAGGTTTAGATTTTAGGTTTAGATTTGGGGTTAGGTTTAGATTTTCGGTTTAGATTTGGGGTTAGGTTTAGATTTGGGGTTAGGTTTAGATTTTAGGTTTAGATTTGGGGTTAGGTTTAGATTTTAGGTTAGGTTTAGATTTTAGGTTTAGATTTTACGTTTAGATTTGGGGTTAGGTTTAGATTTTAGGTTTAGATTTGGGGTTAGGTTTAGATTTTAGGTTTAGATTTGGGGTTAGGTTTAGATTTTAGGTTAGGTTTAGATTTTAGGTTTAGATTTGGGGTTAGGTTTAGATTTTAGGTTTAGATTTGGGGTTAGGTTTAGATTTGGGGTTACGTTTAGATTTTAGGTTTAGATTTGGGGTTAGGTTTAGATTTTAGGTTTAGATTTGGGGTTAGGTTTAGATTTTAGGTTAGGTTTAGATTTTAGGTTTAGATTTTCGGTTTAGATTTGGGGTTAGGTTTAGATTTTCAGTTTAGATTTGGGGTTAGGTTTAGATTTTCTTTTTAGAGTTGGGGTTAGGTTTAGATTTGGGGTTAGGTTTAGATTTTAGGTTTAGATTTGGGGTTAGGTTTAGATTTTAGGTTTAGATTTTGGGTTAGCTTTAGATTTGGGGTTAGATTTGGGGTTAGGTTTAGATTTGGGGTTAGGTTTAGATTTTAGGTTTAGATTTGGGGTTAGGTTTAGATTTTAGGTTTAGATTTGGGGTTAGGTTTAGGTTTTAGTTTAGGTTTAGATTTTAGGTTTAGATTTTAGATTTAGATTTGGGGTTAGGTTTAGATTTTAGGTTTAGATTTGGGGTTAGGTTTAGATTTTCGGTTTAGATTTGGGGTTAGGTTTAGATTTGGGGTTAGGTTTAGATTTTAGGTTTAGATTTGGGGTTAGGTTTAGATTTTAGGTTTAGATTTGGGGTTAGGTTTAGATTTGGGGTTAGGTTTAGATTTTAGGTTCAGATTTGGGGTTAGGTTTAGATTTTAGGTTTAGATTTGGGGTTAGGTTTAGATTTGGGGTTAGGTTTAGATTTTAGGTTTAGATTTGGGGTTAGGTTTAGATTTTAGGTTAGGTTTAGATTTTAGGTTTAGATTTGGGGTTAGGTTTAGATTTTAGGTTTAGATTTACGGTTAGGTTTAGATTTTAGGTTTAGATTTGGGGTTAGGTTTAGATTTGGGGTTAGGTTTAGATTTTAGGTTTAGATTTGGGGTTAGGTTTAGATTTGGGGTTAGGTTTAGATTTTAGGTTTAGATTTGGGGTTAGGTTTAGATTTTCGGTTTAGATTTGGGGTTAGGTTTAGATTTGGGGTTAGGTTTAGATTTGGGGTTAGGTTTAGATTTTAGGTTTAGATTTGGGGTTAGGTTTAGATTTCCGGTTTAGATTTGGGGTTAGGTTTAGATTTTAGGTTTAGATTTGGGGTTAGGTTTAGATTTGGGGTTAGGTTTAGATTTTAGGTTTAGATTTGGGGTTAGATCTGGGGTTAGGTTTAGATTTGGGGTTAGGTTTAGATTTGGGGTTAGGTTTAGATTTTAGGTTTAGATTTGGGGTTAGGTTTAGATTTGGGGTTAGGTTTAGATTTTCGGTTTAGATTTGGGGTTAGGTTTAGATTTTAGGTTTAGATTTGGGGTTAGGTTTAGATTTGGGGTTAGGTTTAGATTTTAGGTTTAGATTTGGGGTTAGGTTTAGATTTGGGGTTAGGTTTAGATTTTAGGTTTAGATTTGGGGTTAGGTTTAGATTTTAGGTTAGGTTTAGATTTTAGGTTTAGATTTTAGGTTTAGATTTGCGGTTAGGTTTAGATTTTAGGTTTAGATTTGGGGTTAGGTTTAGATTTTAGGTTTAGATTTGGGGTTAGGTTTAGATTTTAGGTTTAGATTTGGGGTTAGGTTTAGATTTGGGGTTAGGTTTAGATTTTAGGTTTAGATTTGGGGTTAGGTTTAGATTTTAGGTTTAGATTTTAGGTTTAGATTTGGGGTTAGGTTTAGATTTTAGGTTTAGATTTGGGGTTAGGTTTAGATTTGGGGTTAGGTTTAGATTTTAGGTTTAGATTTGGGGTTGGGTTTAGAGTTTAGGTTTAGATTTGGGGTTAGGTTTAGATTTTAGGTTAGGTTTAGATTTTAGGTTTAGATTTTAGGTTTAGATTTGGGGTTAGGTTTAGATTTTAGGTTTAGGTTTGGGGTTAGGTTTAGATTTTAGGTTAGGTTTAGATTTTAGGTTTAGATTTTAGGTTTAGATTTGGGGTTAGGTTTAGATTTTAGGTTTAGATTTGGGGTTAGGTTTAGATTTTAGGTTTAGATTTGGGGTTAGGTTTAGATTTTAGGTTTAGATTTGGGGTTAGGTTTAGATTTTCGGTTTAGATTTGGGGTTAGGTTTAGATTTGGGGTTAGGTTTAGATTTTAGGTTTAGATTTGGGGTTAGGTTTAGATTTTAGGTTAGGTTTAGATTTTAGGTTTAGATTTTACGTTTAGATTTGGGGTTAGGTTTAGATTTTAGGTTTAGATTTGGGGTTAGGTTTAGATTTTAGGTTTAGATTTGGGGTTAGGTTTAGATTTTAGGTTAGGTTTAGATTTTAGGTTTAGATTTGGGGTTAGGTTTAGATTTTAGGTTTAGATTTGGGGTTAGGTTTAGATTTGGGGTTACGTTTAGATTTTAGGTTTAGATTTGGGGTTAGGTTTAGATTTTAGGTTTAGATTTGGGGTTAGGTTTAGATTTTAGGTTAGGTTTAGATTTTAGGTTTAGATTTTCGGTTTAGATTTGGGGTTAGGTTTAGATTTTCAGTTTAGATTTGGGGTTAGGTTTAGATTTTCTTTTTAGATTTGGGGTTAGGTTTAGATTTGGGGTTAGGTTTAGATTTTAGGTTTAGATTTGGGGTTAGGTTTAGATTTTAGGTTTAGATTTTGGGTTAGCTTTAGATTTGGGGTTAGATTTGGGGTTAGGTTTAGATTTGGGGTTAGGTTTAGATTTTAGGTTTAGATTTGGGGTTAGGTTTAGATTTTAGGTTTAGATTTGGGGTTAGGTTTAGGTTTTAGTTTAGGTTTAGATTTTAGGTTTAGATTTTAGATTTAGATTTGGGGTTAGGTTTAGATTTTAGGTTTAGATTTGGGGTTAGGTTTAGATTTTCGGTTTAGATTTGGGGTTAGGTTTAGATTTGGGGTTAGGTTTAGATTTTAGGTTTAGATTTGGGGTTAGGTTTAGATTTTAGGTTTAGATTTGGGGTTAGGTTTAGATTTGGGGTTAGGTTTAGATTTTAGGTTCAGATTTGGGGTTAGGTTTAGATTTTAGGTTTAGATTTGGGGTTAGGTTTAGATTTGGGGTTAGGTTTAGATTTTAGGTTTAGATTTGGGGTTAGGTTTAGATTTTAGGTTAGGTTTAGATTTTAGGTTTAGATTTGGGGTTAGGTTTAGATTTTAGGTTTAGATTTACGGTTAGGTTTAGATTTTAGGTTTAGATTTGGGGTTAGGTTTAGATTTGGGGTTAGGTTTAGATTTTAGGTTTAGATTTGGGGTTAGGTTTAGATTTGGGGTTAGGTTTAGATTTTAGGTTTAGATTTGGGGTTAGGTTTAGATTTTAGGTTTAGATTTGGGGTTAGGTTTAGATTTGGGGTTAGGTTTAGATTTGGGGTTAGGTTTAGATTTTAGGTTTAGATTTGGGGTTAGGTTTAGATTTCCGGTTTAGATTTGGGGTTAGGTTTAGATTTTAGGTTTAGATTTGGGGTTAGGTTTAGATTTGGGGTTAGGTTTAGATTTTAGGTTTAGATTTGGGGTTAGATTTGGGGTTAGGTTTAGATTTGGGGTTAGGTTTAGATTTGGGGTTAGGTTTAGATTTTAGGTTTAGATTTGGGGTTAGGTTTAGATTTGGGGTTAGGTTTAGATTTTCGGTTTAGATTTGGGGTTAGGTTTAGATTTTAGGTTTAGATTTGGGGTTAGGTTTAGATTTGGGGTTAGGTTTAGATTTTAGGTTTAGATTTGGGGTTAGGTTTAGATTTTAGGTTTAGATTTGGGGTTAGGTTTAGATTTGGGGTTAGGTTTAGATTTTAGGTTTAGATTTGGGGTTAGGTTTAGATTTTAGGTTAGGTTTAGATTTTAGGTTTAGATTTTAGGTTTAGATTTGCGGTTAGGTTTAGATTTTAGGTTTAGATTTGGGGTTAGGTTTAGATTTTAGGTTTAGATTTGGGGTTAGGTTTAGATTTTAGGTTTAGATTTGGGGTTAGGTTTAAATTTTAGGTTTAGATTTTAGGTTTAGATTTGGGGTTAGGTTTAGATTTTAGGTTTAGATTTGGGGTTAGGTTTAGATTTGGGGTTAGGTTTAGATTTTAGGTTTAGATTTGGGGTTGGGTTTAGATTTTAGGTTTAGATTTGGGGTTAGGTTTAGATTTTAGGTTAGGTTTAGATTTTAGGTTTAGATTTTAGGTTTAGATTTGCGGTTAGGTTTAGATTTTAGGTTTAGATTTGGGGTTAGGTTTAGATTTTAGGTTTAGATTTGGGGTTAGGTTTAGATTTTAGGTTTAGATTTGGGGTTAGGTTTAGATTTGGGGTTAGGTTTAGATTTTAGGTTTAGATTTGGGGTTAGGTTTAGATTTTAGGTTTAGATTTTAGGTTTAGATTTGGGGTTAGGTTTAGATTTTAGGTTTAGATTTGGGGTTAGGTTTAGATTTGGGGTTAGGTTTAGATTTGGGGTTAGGTTTAGATTTGGGGTTAGGTTTAGATTTTAGGTTTAGATTTGGGGTTAGGTTTAGATTTGGGGTTAGGTTTAGATTTTCGGTTTAGATTTGGGGTTAGGTTTAGATTTTAGGTTTAGATTTGGGGTTAGGTTTAGATTTGGGGTTAGGTTTAGATTTTAGGTTTAGATTTGGGGTTAGGTTTAGATTTTAGGTTTAGATTTTGGGTTAGCTTTAGATTTGGGGTTAGATTTGGGGTTAGGTTTAGATTTGGGGTTAGGTTTAGATTTTAGGTTTAGATTTGGGGTTAGGTTTAGATTTTAGGTTTAGATTTGGGGTTAGGTTTAGATTTTAGGTTAGGTTTAGATTTTAGGTTTAGATTTGGGGTTAGGTTTAGATTTTAGGTTTAGATTTGGGGTTAGGTTTAGATTTGGGGTTACGTTTAGATTTTAGGTTTAGATTTGGGGTTAGGTTTAGATTTTAGGTTTAGATTTGGGGTTAGGTTTAGATTTTAGGTTAGGTTTAGATTTTAGGTTTAGATTTTCGGTTTAGATTTGGGGTTAGGTTTAGATTTTCAGTTTAGATTTGGGGTTAGGTTTAGATTTTCTTTTTAGATTTGGGGTTAGGTTTAGATTTGGGGTTAGGTTTAGATTTTAGGTTTAGATTTGGGGTTAGGTTTAGATTTTAGGTTTAGATTTTGGGTTAGCTTTAGATTTGGGGTTAGATTTGGGGTTAGGTTTAGATTTGGGGTTAGGTTTAGATTTTAGGTTTAGATTTGGGGTTAGGTTTAGATTTTAGGTTTAGATTTGGGGTTAGGTTTAGATTTTAGGTTTAGATTTGGGGTTAGGTTTAGATTTGGGGTTAGGTTTAGATTTTAGGTTCAGATTTGGGGTTAGGTTTAGATTTTAGGTTTAGATTTGGGGTTAGGTTTAGATTTGGGGTTAGGTTTAGATTTTAGGTTTAGATTTGGGGTTAGGTTTAGATTTGGGGTTAGGTTTAGATTTTAGGTTTAGATTTTAGATTTAGATTTGGGGTTAGGTTTAGATTTTAGGTTTAGATTTGGGGTTAGGTTTAGATTTTCGGTTTAGATTTGGGGTTAGGTTTAGATTTGGGGTTAGGTTTAGATTTTAGGTTTAGATTTGGGGTTAGGTTTAGATTTTAGGTTTAGATTTGGGGTTAGGTTTAGATTTGGGGTTAGGTTTAGATTTTAGGTTCAGATTTGGGGTTAGGTTTAGATTTTAGGTTTAGATTTGGGGTTAGGTTTAGATTTGGGGTTAGGTTTAGATTTTAGGTTTAGATTTGGGGTTAGGTTTAGATTTTAGGTTAGGTTTAGATTTTAGGTTTAGATTTGGGGTTAGGTTTAGATTTTAGGTTTAGATTTACGGTTAGGTTTAGATTTTAGGTTTAGATTTGGGGTTAGGTTTAGATTTGGGGTTAGGTTTAGATTTTAGGTTTAGATTTGGGGTTAGGTTTAGATTTGGGGTTAGGTTTAGATTTTAGGTTTAGATTTGGGGTTAGGTTTAGATTTTCGGTTTAGATTTGGGGTTAGGTTTAGATTTGGGGTTAGGTTTAGATTTGGGGTTAGGTTTAGATTTTAGGTTTAGATTTGGGGTTAGGTTTAGATTTCCGGTTTAGATTTGGGGTTAGGTTTAGATTTTAGGTTTAGATTTGGGGTTAGGTTTAGATTTGGGGTTAGGTTTAGATTTTAGGTTTAGATTTGGGGTTAGATTTGGGGTTAGGTTTAGATTTGGGGTTAGGTTTAGATTTGGGGTTAGGTTTAGATTTTAGGTTTAGATTTGGGGTTAGGTTTAGATTTGGGGTTAGGTTTAGATTTTCGGTTTAGATTTGGGGTTAGGTTTAGATTTTAGGTTTAGATTTGGGGTTAGGTTTAGATTTGGGGTTAGGTTTAGATTTTAGGTTTAGATTTGGGGTTAGGTTTAGATTTGGGGTTAGGTTTAGATTTTAGGTTTAGATTTGGGGTTAGGTTTAGATTTTAGGTTAGGTTTAGATTTTAGGTTTAGATTTTAGGTTTAGATTTGCGGTTAGGTTTAGATTTTAGGTTTAGATTTGGGGTTAGGTTTAGATTTTAGGTTTAGATTTGGGGTTAGGTTTAGATTTTAGGTTAGGTTTAGATTTTAGGTTTAGATTTTAGGTTTAGATTTGGGGTTAGGTTTAGATTTGGGGTTAGGTTTAGATTTTAGGTTTAGATTTGGGGTTAGGTTTAGATTTTAGGTTTAGATTTTAGGTTTAGATTTGGGGTTAGGTTTAGATTTTAGGTTTAGATTTGGGGTTAGGTTTAGATTTGGGGTTAGGTTTAGATTTTAGGTTTAGATTTGGGGTTGGGTTTAGAGTTTAGGTTTAGATTTGGGGTTAGGTTTAGATTTTAGGTTAGGTTTAGATTTTAGGTTTAGATTTTAGGTTTAGATTTGGGGTTAGGTTTAGATTTTAGGTTTAGGTTTGGGGTTAGGTTTAGATTTTAGGTTAGGTTTAGATTTTAGGTTTAGATTTTAGGTTTAGATTTGGGGTTAGGTTTAGATTTTAGGTTTAGATTTGGGGTTAGGTTTAGATTTTAGGTTTAGATTTGGGGTTAGGTTTAGATTTTCGGTTTAGATTTGGGGTTAGGTTTAGATTTGGGGTTAGGTTTAGATTTTAGGTTTAGATTTGGGGTTAGGTTTAGATTTTAGGTTAGGTTTAGATTTTAGGTTTAGATTTTACGTTTAGATTTGGGGTTAGGTTTAGATTTTAGGTTTAGATTTGGGGTTAGGTTTAGATTTTAGGTTTAGATTTGGGGTTAGGTTTAGATTTTAGGTTAGGTTTAGATTTTAGGTTTAGATTTGGGGTTAGGTTTAGATTTTAGGTTTAGATTTGGGGTTAGGTTTAGATTTGGGGTTACGTTTAGATTTTAGGTTTAGATTTGGGGTTAGGTTTAGATTTTAGGTTTAGATTTGGGGTTAGGTTTAGATTTTAGGTTAGGTTTAGATTTTAGGTTTAGATTTTCGGTTTAGATTTGGGGTTAGGTTTAGATTTTCAGTTTAGATTTGGGGTTAGGTTTAGATTTTCTTTTTAGATTTGGGGTTAGGTTTAGATTTGGGGTTAGGTTTAGATTTTAGGTTTAGATTTGGGGTTAGGTTTAGATTTTAGGTTTAGATTTTGGGTTAGCTTTAGATTTGGGGTTAGATTTGGGGTTAGGTTTAGATTTGGGGTTAGGTTTAGATTTTAGGTTTAGATTTGGGGTTAGGTTTAGATTTTAGGTTTAGATTTGGGGTTAGGTTTAGGTTTTAGTTTAGGTTTAGATTTTAGGTTTAGATTTTAGATTTAGATTTGGGGTTAGGTTTAGATTTTAGGTTTAGATTTGGGGTTAGGTTTAGATTTTCGGTTTAGATTTGGGGTTAGGTTTAGATTTGGGGTTAGGTTTAGATTTTAGGTTTAGATTTGGGGTTAGGTTTAGATTTTAGGTTTAGATTTGGGGTTAGGTTTAGATTTGGGGTTAGGTTTAGATTTTAGGTTCAGATTTGGGGTTAGGTTTAGATTTTAGGTTTAGATTTGGGGTTAGGTTTAGATTTGGGGTTAGGTTTAGATTTTAGGTTTAGATTTGGGGTTAGGTTTAGATTTTAGGTTAGGTTTAGATTTTAGGTTTAGATTTGGGGTTAGGTTTAGATTTTAGGTTTAGATTTACGGTTAGGTTTAGATTTTAGGTTTAGATTTGGGGTTAGGTTTAGATTTGGGGTTAGGTTTAGATTTTAGGTTTAGATTTGGGGTTAGGTTTAGATTTGGGGTTAGGTTTAGATTTTAGGTTTAGATTTGGGGTTAGGTTTAGATTTTAGGTTTAGATTTGGGGTTAGGTTTAGATTTGGGGTTAGGTTTAGATTTGGGGTTAGGTTTAGATTTTAGGTTTAGATTTGGGGTTAGGTTTAGATTTCCGGTTTAGATTTGGGGTTAGGTTTAGATTTTAGGTTTAGATTTGGGGTTAGGTTTAGATTTGGGGTTAGGTTTAGATTTTAGGTTTAGATTTGGGGTTAGATTTGGGGTTAGGTTTAGATTTGGGGTTAGGTTTAGATTTGGGGTTAGGTTTAGATTTTAGGTTTAGATTTGGGGTTAGGTTTAGATTTGGGGTTAGGTTTAGATTTTCGGTTTAGATTTGGGGTTAGGTTTAGATTTTAGGTTTAGATTTGGGGTTAGGTTTAGATTTGGGGTTAGGTTTAGATTTTAGGTTTAGATTTGGGGTTAGGTTTAGATTTTAGGTTTAGATTTGGGGTTAGGTTTAGATTTGGGGTTAGGTTTAGATTTTAGGTTTAGATTTGGGGTTAGGTTTAGATTTTAGGTTAGGTTTAGATTTTAGGTTTAGATTTTAGGTTTAGATTTGCGGTTAGGTTTAGATTTTAGGTTTAGATTTGGGGTTAGGTTTAGATTTTAGGTTTAGATTTGGGGTTAGGTTTAGATTTTAGGTTTAGATTTGGGGTTAGGTTTAAATTTTAGGTTTAGATTTTAGGTTTAGATTTGGGGTTAGGTTTAGATTTTAGGTTTAGATTTGGGGTTAGGTTTAGATTTTCGGTTTAGATTTGGGGTTAGGTTTAGATTTGGGGTTAGGTTTAGATTTTAGGTTTAGATTTGGGGTTAGGTTTAGATTTTAGGTTTAGATTTGGGGTTAGGTTTAGATTTGGGGTTAGGTTTAGATTTTAGGTTTAGATTTGGGGTTAGGTTTAGATTTGGGGTTAGGTTTAGATTTTAGGTTTAGATTTGGGGTTAGGTTTAGATTTGGGGTTAGGTTTAGATTTTAGGTTTAGATTTGGGGTTGGGTTTAGATTTTAGGTTTAGATTTGGGGTTAGGTTTAGATTTTAGGTTAGGTTTAGATTTTAGGTTTAGATTTTAGGTTTAGATTTGCGGTTAGGTTTAGATTTTAGGTTTAGATTTGGGGTTAGGTTTAGATTTTAGGTTTAGATTTGGGGTTAGGTTTAGATTTTAGGTTTAGATTTGGGGTTAGGTTTAGATTTGGGGTTAGGTTTAGATTTTAGGTTTAGATTTGGGGTTAGGTTTAGATTTTAGGTTTAGATTTTAGGTTTAGATTTGGGGTTAGGTTTAGATTTTAGGTTTAGATTTGGGGTTAGGTTTAGATTTGGGGTTAGGTTTAGATTTTAGGTTTAGATTTGGGGTTAGATTTGGGGTTAGGTTTAGATTTGGGGTTAGGTTTAGATTTGGGGTTAGGTTTAGATTTTAGGTTTAGATTTGGGGTTAGGTTTAGATTTGGGGTTAGGTTTAGATTTTCGGTTTAGATTTGGGGTTAGGTTTAGATTTTAGGTTTAGATTTGGGGTTAGGTTTAGATTTGGGGTTAGGTTTAGATTTTAGGTTTAGATTTGGGGTTAGGTTTAGATTTTAGGTTTAGATTTTGGGTTAGCTTTAGATTTGGGGTTAGATTTGGGGTTAGGTTTAGATTTGGGGTTAGGTTTAGATTTTAGGTTTAGATTTGGGGTTAGGTTTAGATTTTAGGTTTAGATTTGGGGTTAGGTTTAGATTTTAGGTTAGGTTTAGATTTTAGGTTTAGATTTGGGGTTAGGTTTAGATTTTAGGTTTAGATTTGGGGTTAGGTTTAGATTTGGGGTTACGTTTAGATTTTAGGTTTAGATTTGGGGTTAGGTTTAGATTTTAGGTTTAGATTTGGGGTTAGGTTTAGATTTTAGGTTAGGTTTAGATTTTAGGTTTAGATTTTCGGTTTAGATTTGGGGTTAGGTTTAGATTTTCAGTTTAGATTTGGGGTTAGGTTTAGATTTTCTTTTTAGATTTGGGGTTAGGTTTAGATTTGGGGTTAGGTTTAGATTTTAGGTTTAGATTTGGGGTTAGGTTTAGATTTTAGGTTTAGATTTTGGGTTAGCTTTAGATTTGGGGTTAGATTTGGGGTTAGGTTTAGATTTGGGGTTAGGTTTAGATTTTAGGTTTAGATTTGGGGTTAGGTTTAGATTTTAGGTTTAGATTTGGGGTTAGGTTTAGATTTTAGGTTTAGATTTGGGGTTAGGTTTAGATTTGGGGTTAGGTTTAGATTTTAGGTTCAGATTTGGGGTTAGGTTTAGATTTTAGGTTTAGATTTGGGGTTAGGTTTAGATTTGGGGTTAGGTTTAGATTTTAGGTTTAGATTTAGGGTTAGGTTTAGATTTTAGGTTATGTTTAGATTTTAGGTTTAGATTTGGGGTTAGGTTTAGATTTTAGGTTTAGATTTACGGTTAGGTTTAGATTTTAGGTTTAGATTTGGGGTTAGGTTTAGATTTGGGGTTAGGTTTAGATTTTAGGTTTAGATTTGGGGTTAGGTTTAGATTTGGGGTTAGGTTTAGATTTTAGGTTTAGATTTGGGGTTAGGTTTAGATTTTAGGTTTAGATTTGGGGTTAGGTTTAGATTTGGGGTTAGGTTTAGATTTGGGGTTAGGTTTAGATTTTAGGTTTAGATTTGGGGTTAGGTTTAGATTTCCGGTTTAGATTTGGGGTTAGGTTTAGATTTTAGGTTTAGATTTGGGGTTAGGTTTAGATTTGGGGTTAGGTTTAGATTTTAGGTTTAGATTTGGGGTTAGATTTGGGGTTAGGTTTAGATTTGGGGTTAGGTTTAGATTTGGGGTTAGGTTTAGATTTTAGGTTTAGATTTGGGGTTAGGTTTAGATTTGGGGTTAGGTTTAGATTTTCGGTTTAGATTTGGGGTTAGGTTTAGATTTTAGGTTTAGATTTGGGGTTAGGTTTAGATTTGGGGTTAGGTTTAGATTTTAGGTTTAGATTTGGGGTTAGGTTTAGATTTTAGGTTTAGATTTGGGGTTAGGTTTAGATTTGGGGTTAGGTTTAGATTTTAGGTTTAGATTTGGGGTTAGGTTTAGATTTTAGGTTAGGTTTAGATTTTAGGTTTAGATTTTAGGTTTAGATTTGCGGTTAGGTTTAGATTTTAGGTTTAGATTTGGGGTTAGGTTTAGATTTTAGGTTTAGATTTGGGGTTAGGTTTAGATTTTAGGTTTAGATTTGGGGTTAGGTTTAGATTTTAGGTTTAGATTTTAGGTTTAGATTTGGGGTTAGGTTTAGATTTTAGGTTTAGATTTGGGGTTAGGTTTAGATTTTCGGTTTAGATTTGGGGTTAGGTTTAGATTTGGGGTTAGGTTTAGATTTTAGGTTTAGATTTGGGGTTAGGTTTAGATTTTAGGTTTATATTTGGGGTTAGGTTTAGATTTGGGGTTAGGTTTAGATTTTAGGTTTAGATTTGGGGTTAGGTTTAGATTTGGGGTTAGGTTTAGATTTTAGGTTTAGATTTGGGGTTAGGTTTAGATTTGGGGTTAGGTTTAGATTTTAGGTTTAGATTTGGGGTTGGGTTTAGATTTTAGGTTTAGATTTGGGGTTAGGTTTAGATTTTAGGTTAGGTTTAGATTTTAGGTTTAGATTTTAGGTTTAGATTTGCGGTTAGGTTTAGATTTTAGGTTTAGATTTGGGGTTAGGTTTAGATTTTAGGTTTAGATTTGGGGTTAGGTTTAGATTTTAGGTTTAGATTTTAGGTTTAGATTTGGGGTTAGGTTTAGATTTTAGGTTTAGATTTGGGGTTAGGTTTAGATTTTCGGTTTAGATTTGGGGTTAGGTTTAGATTTGGGGTTAGGTTTAGATTTTAGATTTAGATTTGGGGTTAGGTTTAGATTTTAGGTTTATATTTGGGGTTAGGTTTAGATTTGGGGTTAGGTTTAGATTTTAGGTTTAGATTTGGGGTTAGGTTTAGATTTTAGGTTTAGATTTGGGGTTAGGTTTAGATTTGGGGTTAGGTTTAGATTTTAGGTTTAGATTTGGGGTTAGGTTTAGATTTTAGGTTAGGTTTAGATTTTAGGTTTAGATTTGGGGTTAGGTTTAGATTTTAGGTTTAGATTTACGGTTAGGTTTAGATTTTAGGTTTAGATTTGGTGTTAGGTTTAGATTTGGGGTTAGGTTTAGATTTTAGGTTTAGATTTGGGGTTAGGTTTAGATTTGGGGTTAGGTTTAGATTTTAGGTTTAGATTTGGGGTTAGGTTTAGATTTTAGGTTTAGATTTGGGGTTAGGTTTAGATTTGGGGTTAGGTTTAGATTTGGGGTTAGGTTTAGATTTTAGGTTTAGATTTGGGGTTAGGTTTAGATTTCCGGTTTAGATTTGGGGTTAGGTTTAGATTTTAGGTTTAGATTTGGGGTTAGGTTTAGATTTGGGGTTAGGTTTAGATTTTAGGTTTAGATTTGGGGTTAGATTTGGGGTTAGGTTTAGATTTGGGGTTAGGTTTAGATTTGGGGTTAGGTTTAGATTTTAGGTTTAGATTTGGGGTTAGGTTTAGATTTGGGGTTAGGTTTAGATTTTCGGTTTAGATTTGGGGTTAGGTTTAGATTTTAGGTTTAGATTTGGGGTTAGGTTTAGATTTGGGGTTAGGTTTAGATTTTAGGTTTAGATTTGGGGTTAGGTTTAGATTTGGGGTTAGGTTTAGATTTTAGGTTTAGATTTGGGGTTAGATTTGGGGTTAGGTTTAGATTTGGGGTTAGGTTTAGATTTGGGGTTAGGTTTAGATTTTAGGTTTAGATTTGGGGTTAGGTTTAGATTTGGGGTTAGGTTTAGATTTTCGGTTTAGATTTGGGGTTAGGTTTAGATTTTAGGTTTAGATTTGGGGTTAGGTTTAGATTTGGGGTTAGGTTTAGATTTTAGGTTTAGATTTGGGGTTAGGTTTAGATTTTAGGTTTAGATTTGGGGTTAGGTTTAGATTTGGGGTTAGGTTTAGATTTTAGGTTTAGATTTGGGGTTAGGTTTAGATTTTAGGTTAGGTTTAGATTTTAGGTTTAGATTTTAGGTTTAGATTTGCGGTTAGGTTTAGATTTTAGGTTTAGATTTGGGGTTAGGTTTAGATTTTAGGTTTAGATTTGGGGTTAGGTTTAGATTTTAGGTTTAGATTTGGGGTTAGGTTTAGATTTGGGGTTAGGTTTAGATTTTAGGTTTAGATTTGGGGTTAGGTTTAGATTTTAGGTTTAGATTTTAGGTTTAGATTTGGGGTTAGGTTTAGATTTTAGGTTTAGATTTGGGGTTAGGTTTAGATTTTCGGTTTAGATTTGGGGTTAGGTTTAGATTTGGGGTTAGGTTTAGATTTTAGGTTTAGATTTGAGGTTAGATTTAGATTTTAGGTTTATATTTGGGGATAGGTTTAGATTTGGGGTTAGGTTTAGATTTTAGGTTTAGATTTGGGGTTAGGTTTAGATTTGGGGTTAGGTTTAGATTTTAGGTTTAGATTTGGGGTTAGGTTTAGATTTGGGGTTAGGTTTAGATTTTAGGTTTAGCTTTGGGGTTGGGTTTAGATTTTAGGTTTAGATTTGGGGTTAGGTTTAGATTTTAGGTTAGGTTTAGATTTTAGGTTTAGATTTTAGGTTTAGATTTGCGGTTAGGTTTAGATTTTAGGTTTAGATTTGGGGTTAGGTTTAGATTTTAGGTTTAGATTTGGGGTTAGGTTTAGATTTTAGGTTTAGATTTGGGGTTAGGTTTAGATTTGGGGTTAGGTTTAGATTTTAGGTTTAGATTTGGGGTTAGGTTTAGATTTTAGGTTTAGATTTTAGGTTTAGATTTGGGGTTAGGTTTAGATTTTAGGTTTAGATTTGGGGTTAGGTTTAGATTTGGGGTTAGGTTTAGATTTTAGGTTTAGATTTGGGGTTAGATTTGGGGTTAGGTTTAGATTTGGGGTTAGGTTTAGATTTGGGGTTAGGTTTAGATTTTAGGTTTAGATTTGGGGTTAGGTTTAGATTTGGGGTTAGGTTTAGATTTTCGGTTTAGATTTGGGGTTAGGTTTAGATTTTAGGTTTAGATTTGGGGTTAGGTTTAGATTTGGGGTTAGGTTTAGATTTTAGGTTTAGATTTGGGGTTAGGTTTAGATTTTAGGTTTAGATTTGGGGTTAGGTTTAGATTTGGGGTTAGGTTTAGATTTTAGGTTTAGATTTGGGGTTAGGTTTAGATTTTAGGTTAGGTTTAGATTTTAGGTTTAGATTTTAGGTTTAGATTTGCGGTTAGGTTTAGATTTTAGGTTTAGATTTGGGGTTAGGTTTAGATTTTAGGTTTAGATTTGGGGTTAGGTTTAGATTTTAGGTTTAGATTTGGGGTTAGGTTTAGATTTGGGGTTAGGTTTAGATTTTAGGTTTAGATTTGGGGTTAGGTTTAGATTTTAGGTTTAGATTTTAGGTTTAGATTTGGGGTTAGGTTTAGATTTTAGGTTTAGATTTGGGGTTAGGTTTAGATTTTCGGTTTAGATTTGGGGTTAGGTTTAGATTTGGGGTTAGGTTTAGATTTTAGGTTTAGATTTGGGGTTAGGTTTAGATTTTAGGTTTATATTTGGGGTTAGGTTTAGATTTGGGGTTAGGTTTAGATTTTAGGTTTAGATTTGGGGTTAGGTTTAGATTTGGGGTTAGGTTTAGATTTTAGGTTTAGATTTGGGGTTAGGTTTAGATTTGGGGTTAGGTTTAGATTTTAGGTTTAGATTTGGGGTTGGGTTTAGATTTTAGGTTTAGATTTGGGGTTAGGTTTAGATTTTAGGTTAGGTTTAGATTTGGGGTTAGGTTTAGATTTTACGTTTAGGTTTGGGGTTAGGTTTAGATTTGGGGTTAGGTTTAGATTTTAGGTTTAGATTTGGGGTTAGGTTTAGATTTTAGGTTTAGATTTGGGGTTAGGTTTAGATTTTAGGTTTAGATTTGGGGTTAGGTTTAGATTTTAGGTTTAGATTTGGGGTTAGGTTTAGATTTGGGGTTAGGTTTAGATTTTAGGTTTAGATTTGGGGTTAGGTTTAGATTTTCGGTTTAGATTTGGGGTTAGGTTTAGATTTTAGGTTTAGATTTGGGGTTAGGTTTAGATTTTCGGTTTAGATTTGGTGTTAGGTTTAGATTTGGGGTGAGGTTTAGATTTTAGGTTTAGATTTGGGGTTAGGTTTAGATTTTAGGTTTAGATTTGGGGTTAGGTTTAGATTTTAGGTTTAGATTTGGGGTTAGGTTTAGATTTTAGATTTAGATTTGGGGTTAGGTTTAGATTTTCGGTTTAGATTTGGGGTTAGGTTTAGATTTGGGGTTAGGTTTAGATTTTCGGTTTAGATTTGGGGTTAGGTTTAGATTTTAGGTTTAGATTTGGGGTTAGGTTTAGATTTGGGGTTAGGTTTAGATTTTAGATTTAGATTTGGGGTTAGGTTTAGATTTGGGGTTAGGTTTAGATTTTAGGTTTAGATTTGGGGTTAGGTTTAGATTTGGGGTTAGATTTGGGGTTAGGTTTAGATTTGGGGTTAGATTTGGGGTTAGGTTTAGATTTGGGGTTAGGTTTAGATTTGGGGTTAGGTTTAGATTTTAGGTTTAGATTTGGGGTTAGGTTTAGATTTTAGGTTTAGATTTGGGGTTAGGTTTAGATTTGAGGTTTAGATTTGGGGTTAGGTTTAGATTTGGGGTTAGGTTTAGATTTTAGGTTAGGTTTAGATTTTAGGTTTAGATTTTAGGTTTAGATTTGGGGTTAGGTTTAGATTTTAGGTTTAGATTTGGGGTTAGGTTTAGATTTGGTGTTAGGTTTAGATTTTAGGTTTAGATTTGGGGTTAGGTTTAGATTTTAGGTTAGGTTTAGATTTTAGGTTTAGATTTGGGGTTAGGTTTAGATTTTAGGTTTAGATTTGGGGTTAGGTTTAGATTTTCGGTTTAGATTTGGGGTTAGGTTTAGATTTGGGGTTAGGTTTAGATTTGGGCTTAGGTTAAGATTTTAGGTTTAGATTTGGGGTTAGGTTTAGATTTTAGGTTTAGATTTGGGGTTAGGTTTAGATTTTAGGTTTAGATTTGGGGTTAGGTTTAGATTTGGGGTTAGGTTTAGATTTTAGGTTAGGTTTAGATTTTAGGTTTAGATTTTAGGTTTAGTTTTGGGGTTAGGTTTAGATTTGGGGTTAGGTTTGGGGTTAGGTTTAGATTTGGGGTTAGGTTTAGATTTTAGGTTTAGATTTGGGGTTAGGTTTAGATTTTAGGTTTAGATTTGGGGTTAGGTTTAGATTTGGGGTTAGGTTTAGATTTTAGGTTTAGATTTGGGGTTAAGTTTAGATTTTTGGTTTAGATTTGGGGTTAGTTTTAGATTTGGGGTTAGGTTTAGATTTTAGGTTTAGATTTGGGGTTAGGTTTAGATTTTCGGTTTAGATTTGGGGTTAGGTTTAGATTTTAGGTTTATATTTGGGGTTAGGTTTAGATTTTAGGTTTAGATTTGGAGTTAGGTTTAGATTTGGGGTTAGGTTTAGATTTTAGGTTTAGATTTGGGGTTAGGTTTAGATTTTAGGTTAGGTTTAGGTTTTAGGTTTAGATTTTAGGTTTAGATTTGGGGTTAGGTTTAGATTTTAGGTTTAGATTTGGGGTTAGGTTTAGATTTTAGGTTTAGATTTGGGGTTAGGTTTAGATTTGGGTTTAGGTTTAGATTTTAGGTTTAGATTTGGGGTTAGGTTTAGATTTTAGGTTTAGATTTGGGGTTAGGTTTAGATTTTAGGTTTAGATTTGGGGTTAGGTTTAGATTTAAGGTTAGGTTTAGATTTTAGGTTTAGATTTGGGGTTAGGTTTAGATTTTAGGTTTAGATTTGGGGTTAGGTTTAGATTTTAGGTTTAGATTTGGGGTTAGGTTTAGATTTTAGGTTTAGATTTGGGGTTAGGTTTAGATTTGGGGTTAGGTTTAGATTTTAGGTTTAGATTTGGGGTTAGGTTTAGATTTTAGGTTTAGATATGGGGTTAGGTTTAGATTTGGGGTTAGGTTTAGATTTTAGGTTTAGATTTGGGGTTAGGTTTAGATTTTAGGTTAGGTTTAGATTTTAGGTTTAGATTTTAGGTTTCGATTTGGGGTTAGGTTTAGATTTTCGGTTTAGATTTGGGGTTAGATTTGGGGTTAGGTTTAGATTTGGGGTTAGGTTTAGATTTTAGGTTTAGATTTGGGGTTAGGTTTAGATTTGGAGTTAGGTTTAGATTTTAGGTTTAGATTTGGGGTTAGGTTTAGATTTTAGGTTTAGATTTGGGGTTAGATTTGGGGTTAGGTTTAGATTTGGGGTTAGGTTTAGATTTGGTGTTAGGTTTAGATTTTAGGTTTAGATTTGGGGTTAGGTTTAGATTTTAGGTTTAGATTTGGGGTTAGGTTTAGATTTGGGCTTAGGTTTAGATTTTAGGTTTAGATTTGGGGTTAGGTTTAGATTTTAGGTTTAGATTTGGGGTTAGATTTGGGGTTAGGTTTAGATTTGGGGTTAGGTTTAGATTTTAGGTTTAGATTTGGGGTTAGGTTTAGATTCGGGGTTAGGTTTAGATTTTAGGTTTAGATTTTAGGTTTAGATTTGGGGTTAGGTTTAGATTTGGGGTTAGGTTTAGATTTTAGGTTTAGATTTGGGGTTAGGTTTAGATTTTAGGTTTAGATTTGCAGTTAGGTTTAGATTTGGGGTTAGGTTTAGATTTTAGGTTTAGATTTGGGGTTAGGTTTAGATTTTAGGTTAGGTTTAGGTTTTAGGTTTAGGTTTTAGGTTTAGTTTTTAGGTTTAGATTTGGGGTTAGGTTTAGATTTTAGGTTAGGTTTAGATTTTAGGTTTAGATTTTAGGTTTAGATTTGCGGTTAGGTTTAGATTTTAGGTTTAGATTTGGGGTTAGGTTTAGATTTTAGGTTTAGATTTGGGGTTAGGTTTAGATTTTAGGTTTAGATTTGGGGTTAGGTTTAGATTTTAGGTTTAGATTTTAGGTTGAGATTTTAGGTTTAGATTTGGGGTTAGGTTTAGATTTTAGGTTTAGATTTGGGGTTAGGTTTAGATTTGGGGTTAGGTTTAGATTTTAGGTTTAGATTTGGGGTTAGGTTTAGATTTTTGGTTTAGATTTGGGGTTAGGTTTAGATTTGGGGTTAGGTTTAGATTTTCGGTTTAGATTTGGGGTTAGGTTTAGATTTGGGGTTAGGTTTAGATTTTAGGTTTAGATTTGGGGTTAGGTTTAGATTTTTGGTTTAGATTTGGGGTTAGTTTTAGATTTGGGGTTAGGTTTAGATTTGGGGTTAGGTTTAGATTTTCGGTTTAGATTTGGGGTTAGGTTTAGATTTTCGGTTTAGATTTGGGGTTAGGTTTAGATTTTAGGTTTAGATTTGGGGTTAGGTTTAGATTTTAGGTTTAGATTTGGAGTTAGGTTTAGATTTGGGGTTAGGTTTAGATTTTAGGTTTAGATTTGGGGTTAGGTTTAGATTTTAGGTTTAGATTTGGGGTTAGGTTTAGATTTGGGGTTAGGTTTAGATTTTAGGTTTAGATTTGGGGTTAGGTTTAGATTTGGGGTTAGGTTTAGATTTTAGGTTTAGATTTGGGGTTAGGTTTAGATTTAAGGTTAGGTTTAGATTTTAGGTTTAGATTTGGGGTTAGGTTTAGATTTTAGGTTTAGATTTGGGGTTAGGTTTAGATTTTCGGTTTAGATTTGGGGTTAGGTTTAGATTTGGGGTTAGGTTTAGATTTTAGGTTTAGATTTGGGGTTAGGTTTAGATTTGGGGTTAGGTTTAGATTTTAGGTTTAGATTTGGGGTTAGGTTTAGATTTTAGGTTTAGATCTGGGGTTAGGTTTAGATTTTCGGTTTAGATTTGGGGTTAGGTTTAGATTTGGGGTTAGGTTTAGATTTTAGGTTTAGATTTGGGGTTAGGTTTAGATTTTAGGTTAGGTTTAGATTTTAGGTTTAGATTTTAGGTTTAGATTTGGGGTTAGGTATAGATTTTCGGTTTAGATTTGGGGTTAGATTTGGGGTTAGGTTTAGATTTGGGGTTAGGTTTAGATTTTAGGTTTAGATTTGGGGTTAGGTTTAAATTTGGAGTTAGGTTTAGATTTTAGGTTTAGATTTGGGGTTAGGTTTAGATTTTAGGTTTAGATTTGGGGTTAGATTTGGGGTTAGGTTTAGATTTGGGGTTAGGTTTAGATTTGGTGTTAGGTTTAGCTTTAGGTTTAGATTTGGGGTTAGGTTTAGATTTTAGGTTTAGATTTGGGGTTAGATTTGGGCTTAGGTTTAGATTTTAGGTTTAGATTTGGGGTTAGGTTTAGATTTTAGGTTTAGATTTGGGGTTAGATTTGGGGTTAGGTTTAGATTTGGGGTTAGGTTTAGATTTGGGGTTAGGTTTAGATTTTAGGTTTAGATTTGGGGTTAGGTTTAGATTTTAGGTTTAGATTTGGGGTTAGGTTTAGATTTTAGGTTTAGATTTGGGGTTAGGTTTAGATTTTAGGTTTAGATTTGGAGTTAGGTTTAGATTTTGGGTTAGGTTTAGATTTTAGGTTTAGATTTGGGGTTAGGTTTAGATTTGGGGTTAGGTTTAGGTTTTAGGTTTAGATTTTAGGTTTAGATTTGGGGTTAGGTTTAGATTTTAGGTTAGGTTTAGATTTTTGGTTTAGATTTTAGGTTTAGATTTGCGGTTAGGTTTAGATTTTATGTTTATATTTGGGGTTAGGTTTAGATTTTAGGTTTAGATTTGGGGTTAGGTTTAGATTTTAGGTTAGGTTTAGATTTTAGGTTTAGATTTTAGGTTTAGATTTGGGGTTAGGTTTAGATTTTAGGTTTAGATTTGGGGTTAGGTTTAGATTTTAGGTTTAGATTTGGGGTTAGGTTTAGATTTAAGGTTAGGTTTAGATTTTAGGTTTAGATTTGGGGTTAGGTTTAGATTTTAGGTTTAGATTTGGGGTTAGGTTTAGATTTTCGGTTTAGATTTGGGGTTAGGTTTAGATTTGGGGTTAGGTTTAGATTTTAGGTTTAGATTTGGGGTTAGGTTTAGATTTTAGGTTTAGATTTAAGGTTAGGTTTAGATTTGGGGTTAGATTTGGGGTTAGGTTTATATTTGGGGTTAGGTTTAGATTTTAGGTTTAGATTTGGGGTTAGGTTTAGATTTTAGGTTTAGATTTGGGGTTAGGTTTAGATTTGGGGTTAGGTTTAGATTTTAGGTTTAGATTTGGGTTTAGGTTTAGATTTTAGGTTTAGATTTTAGGTTTAGATTTGGGGTTAGGTTTAGATTTTCGGTTTAGATTTGGGGTTAGGTTTAGATTTGGGGTTAGGTTTAGATTTTAGGTTTAGATTTGGGGTTAGGTTTAGATTTTAGGTTTAGATTTGGGGTTAGGTTTAGATTTTAGGTTTAGATTTGGGGTTAGGTTTAGATTTGGGGTTAGGTTTAGATTTTAGGTTTAGATTTGGGGTTAGGTTTACATTTGGGGTTAGGTTTAGATTTTAGGTTTAGATTTTAGGTTTAGATTTGGGGTTAGGTTTAGATTTTTGGTTTAGATTTGGGGTTAGGTTTAGATTTGGGGTTAGGTTTAGATTTTAGGTTTAGATTTGGGGTTAGGTTTAGATTTGGGGTTAGGTTTAGATTTTAGGTTTAGATTTGGGGTTAGGTTTAGATTTTCGGTTTAGATTTGGGGTTAGGTTTAGATTTGGGGTTAGGTTTAGATTTTAGGTTTAGATTTGGGGTTAGGTTTAGATTTTAGGTTAGGTTTAGATTTTAGGTTTAGATTTTAGGTTTAGATTTGGGGTTAGGTATAGATTTTCGGTTTAGATTTGGGGTTAGATTTGTGGTTAGGTTTAGATTTGGGGTTAGGTTTAGATTTTAGGTTTAGATTTGGGGTTAGGTTTAAATTTGGAGTTAGGTTTAGATTTTAGGTTTAGATTTGGGGTTAGGTTTAGATTTTAGGTTTAGATTTGGGGTTAGATTTGGGGTTAGGTTTAGATTTGGGGTTAGGTTTAGATTTGGTGTTAGGTTTAGATTTTAGGTTTAGATTTGGGGTTAGGTTTAGATTTTAGGTTTAGATTTGGGGTTAGGTTTAGATTTTAGGTTTAGTTTTGGGGTTAGGTTTAGATTTGGGCTTAGGTTTAGATTTTAGGTTTAGATTTGGGGTTAGGTTTAGATTTTAGGTTTAGATTTGGGGTTAGATTTGGGGTTAGGTTTAGATTTGGGGTTAGGTTTAGATTTTAGGTTTAGATTTGAGGTTAGGTTTAGATTTTGGGTTTAGATTTGGGGTTAGGTTTAGATTTTAGGTTTAGATTTGGGGTTCGGTTTAGATTTGAGGTTTAGATTTGGGGTTAGGTTTAGATTTGGGGTTAGGTTTAGATTTTAGGTTTAGATTTGGGATTAGGTTTAGATTTTAGGTTAGGTTTAGATTTTAGGTTTAGATTTTAGGTTTAGATTTGGGGTTAGGTTTAGATTTTAGGTTTAGATTTGGGGTTAGGTTTAGATTTTAGGTTTAGATTTGCGGTTAGGTTTAGATTTGGGCTTAGGTTTAGATTTTAGGTTTAGATTTGGGATTAGGTTTAGATTTTAGGTTTAGATTTGGGGTTAGATTTGGGGTTAGGTTTAGATTTGGGGTTAGGTTTAGATTTGGGGTTAGGTTTAGATTTTAGGTTTAGATTTGGGGTTAGATTTGGGGTTAGGTTTAGATTTGGGGTTAGGTTTAGATTTTAGGTTTAGATTTGAGGTTAGGTTTAGATTTTAGGTTTAGATTTGGGGTTAGGTTTAGATTTGGGGTTAGGTTTAGATTTTAGGTTTAGATTTGAGGTTAGGTTTAGATTTTAGGTTTAGATTTGGTGTTAGGTTTAGATTTTAGGTTTAGATTTGGGGTTCGGTTTAGATTTGAGGTTCAGATTTGGGGTTAGGTTTAGATTTGGGGTTAGGTTTAGATTTTAGGTTTAGATTTGGGATTAGGTTTAGATTTTAGGTTAGGTTTAGATTTTAGGTTTAGATTTTAGGTTTAGATTTGGGGTTAGGTTTAGATTTTAGGTTTAGATTTGGGGTTAGGTTTAGATTTTAGGTTTAGATTTGGGGTTAGGTTTAGATTTGGGCTTAGGTTTAGATTTTAGGTTTAGATTTGGGATTAGGTTTAGATTTTAGGTTTAGATTTGGGGTTAGATTTGGGGTTAGGTTTAGATTTGGGGTTAGGTTTAGATTTGGGGTTAGGTTTAGATTTTAGGTTTAGATTTGGGGTTAGGTTTAGATTTTAGGTTTAGATTTGGGGTTAGGTTTAGATTCGGGGTTAGGTTTAGATTTTAGGTTTAGATTTTAGGTTTAGATTTGGGGTTAGGTTTAGATTTGGGGTTAGGTTTAGATTTTAGGTTTAGATTTGGGGTTAGGTTTACATTTGGGGTTAGGTTTAGATTTTAGGTTTAGATTTGGGGTTAGGTTTAGATTTTAGGTTTAGATTTGGAGTTAGGTTTAGATTTTGGGTTAGGTTTAGATTTTAGGTTTAGATTTGGGGTTAGGTTTAGATTTTAGGTTAGGTTTAGGTTTTAGGTTTAGATTTTAGGTTTAGATTTGGGGTTAGGTTTAGATTTTAGGTTAGGTTTAGATTTTTGGTTTAGATTTTAGGTTTAGATTTGCGGTTAGGTTTAGATTTTAGGTTTAGATTTGGGGTTAGGTTTAGATTTTAGGTTTAGATTTGGGGTTAGGTTTAGATTTTAGGTTTATATTTGGGGTTAGGTTTAGATTTTAGGTTTAGATTTGGGGTTAGGTTTAGATTTGGGGTTAGGTTTAGATTTTAGGTTTAGATTTTAGGTTTAGATTTGGGGTTAGGTTCAGATTTTAGGTTTAGATTTGGGGTTAGGTTTAGATTTTCGGTTTAGATTTGGGGTTAGGTTTAGATTTGGGGTTAGGTTTAGATTTTAGGTTTAGATTTTAGGTTTAGATTTGGGGTTAGGTTTAGATTTTAGGTTTAGATTTGGGGTTAGGTTTAGATTTTAGGTTTAGATTTGGGGTTAGGTTTAGATTTGGGCTTAGGTTTAGATTTTAGGTTTAGATTTGGGATTAGGTTTAGATTTTAGGTTTAGATTTGGGGTTAGATTTGGGGTTAGGTTTAGATTTGGGGTTAGGTTTAGATTTGGGGTTAGGTTTAGATTTTAGGTTTAGATTTGGGGTTAGGTTTAGATTTTAGGTTTAGATTTGGGGTTAGGTTTAGATTCGGGGTTAGGTTTAGATTTTAGGTTTAGATTTTAGGTTTAGATTTGGGGTTAGGTTTAGATTTGGGGTTAGGTTTAGATTTTAGGTTTAGATTTGGGGTTAGGTTTACATTTGGGGTTAGGTTTAGATTTTAGGTTTAGATTTGGGGTTAGGTTTAGATTTTAGGTTTAGATTTGGAGTTAGGTTTAGATTTTGGGTTAGGTTTAGATTTTAGGTTTAGATTTGGGGTTAGGTTTAGATTTTAGGTTAGGTTTAGGTTTTAGGTTTAGATTTTAGGTTTAGATTTGGGGTTAGGTTTAGATTTTAGGTTAGGTTTAGATTTTTGGTTTAGATTTTAGGTTTAGATTTGCGGTTAGGTTTAGATTTTAGGTTTAGATTTGGGGTTAGGTTTAGATTTTAGGTTTAGATTTGGGGTTAGGTTTAGATTTTAGGTTTATATTTGGGGTTAGGTTTAGATTTTAGGTTTAGATTTGGGGTTAGGTTTAGATTTGGGGTTAGGTTTAGATTTTAGGTTTAGATTTTAGGTTTAGATTTGGGGTTAGGTTCAGATTTTAGGTTTAGATTTGGGGTTAGGTTTAGATTTTCGGTTTAGATTTGGGGTTAGGTTTAGATTTGGGGTTAGGTTTAGATTTTAGGTTTAGATTTGGGGTTAGGTTTAGATTTTCGGTTTAGATTTGGGGTTAGGTTTAGATTTGGGGTTAGGTTTAGATTTTAGTTTGAGATTTGGGGTTAGGTTTAGATTTGGGGTTAGGTTTACATTTGGGGTTAGGTTTAGATTTTAGGTTTAGATTTGGGGTTAGGTTTAGATTTTAGGTTTAGATTTGGGTTTAGGTTTAGATTTTAGGTTTAGATTTGGGGTTAGGTTTAGATTTGGGGTTAGGTTTAGATTTTAGTTTTAGATTTGGGGTTAGGTTTAGATTTTAGGTTAGGTTTAGATTTTAGGTTTAGATTTTCGGTTTAGATTTGGCGTTAGGTTTAGATTTTCGGTTTAGATTTGGGGTTAGGTTTAGATTTGGGGTTAGGTTTAGATTTTAGGTTTAGATTTGGGGTTGGGTTTAGATTTTAGGTTTAGATTTGGGGTTAGGTTTAGATTTTAGGTTTAGATTTGGGGTTAGGTTTAGATTTGGGGTTAGGTTTAGATTTTAGGTTTAGATTTGGGGTTAGATTTAGATTTTAGGTTAGGTTTAGATTTTAGGTTTAGATTTTAGGTTTAGATTTGGGGTTAGGTTTAGATTTTCGGTTTAGATTTGGGGTTAGGTTTAGATTTTAGGTTTAGATTTGGGGTTAGGTTTAGATTTGGGGTTAGGTTTAGATTTTAGGTTTAGATTTGGGGTTAGGTTTAGATTTGGGGTTAGGTTTAGATTTTAGGTTTAGATTTGGGTTTAGGTTTAGATTTGGGGTTAGGTTTAGATTTTAGGTTTAGATTTGGGGTTAGGTTTAGATTTGGGGTTAGGTTTAGATTTTAGGTTTAGATTTGGGGTTAGGTTTAGATTTTCGGTTTAGATTTGGGGTTAGGTTTAGATTTTAGGTTTAGATTTGGGGTTAGGTTTAGATTTTAGGTTAGGTTTAGATTTTAGGTTTAGATTTTCGGTTTAGATTTGGGGTTAGGTTTAGATTTTCAGTTTAGATTTGGGGTTAGGTTTAGATTTTCGGTTTAGATTTGGGGTTAGGTTTAGATTTGGGGTTAGGTTTAGATTTTAGGTTTAGATTTGGGGTTAGGTTTAGATTTTAGGTTTAGATTTGGGGTTCGGTTTAGATTTGAGGTTTAGATTTGGGGTTAGGTTTAGGTTTGGGGTTAGGTTTAGATTTTAGGTTTAGATTTGGGGTTAGGTTTAGATTTTAGGTTAGGTTTAGATTTGGGGTTAGGTTTAGATTTGGGGTTAGGTTTAGATTTTAGGTTTAGATTTGGGGTTAGGTTTAGATTTTAGGTTTAGATTTGGGGTTAGGTTTAGATTTTAGGTTTAGATTTGGGGTTAGGTTTAGATTTGGGGTTAGGTTTAGATTTTAGGTTCAGATTTGGGGTTAGGTTTAGATTTTAGGTTTAGATTTGGGGTTAGGTTTAGATTTTAGGTTAGGTTTAGATTTTAGGTTTAGATTTGGGGTTAGGTTTAGATTTTAGGTTTAGATTTGGGGTTAGGTTTAGATTTGGGGTTAGGTTTAGATTTTAGGTTTAGATTTGGGGTTAGGTTTAGATTTTAGGTTAGGTTTAGATTTTAGGTTTAGATTTTCGGTTTAGATTTGGGGTTAGGTTTAGATTTGGGGTTAGGTTTAGATTTTAGGTTTAGATTTGAGGTTAGGTTTAGATTTTAGGTTTAGATTTGGGGTTAGGTTTAGATTTTAGGTTTAGATTTGGGGTTCGGTTTAGATTTGAGGTTTAGATTTGTGGTTAGGTTTAGATTTGGGGTTAGGTTTAGATTTTAGGTTTAGATTTGGGATTAGGTTTAGATTTTAGGTTAGGTTTAGATTTTAGGTTTAGATTTGGGGTTAGGTTTAGATTTGGGGTTAGGTTTAGATTTTAGGTTTAGATTTGGGATTAGGTTTAGATTTTCGGTTTAGATTTGGGGTTAGGTTTAGATTTGGGGTTAGGTTTAGATTTTAGGTTTAGATTTCGGGTTAGGTTTAGATTTGGGGTTAGGTTTAGATTTTAGGTTTAGATTTGGGGTTAGGTTTAGATTTAAGGTTAGGTTTAGATTTTAGGTTTAGATTTGGGGTTAGGTTTAGATTTTAGGTTTAGATTTGGGGTTAGGTTTAGATTTTAGGTTTAGATTTGGAGTTAGGTTTAGATTTTGGGTTAGGTTTAGATTTTAGGTTTAGATTTGGGGTTAGGTTTAGATTTTAGGTTAGGTTTAGGTTTTAGGTTTAGATTTTAGGTTTAGATTTGGGGTTAGGTTTAGATTTTAGGTTAGGTTTAGATTTTTGGTTTAGATTTTAGGTTTAGATTTGCGGTTAGGTTTAGATTTTAGGTTTAGATTTGGGGTTAGGTTTAGATTTTAGGTTTAGATTTGGGGTTAGGTTTAGATTTTAGGTTTATATTTGGGGTTAGGTTTAGATTTTAGGTTTAGATTTGGGGTTAGGTTTAGATTTGGGGTTAGGTTTAGATTTTAGGTTTAGATTTTAGGTTTAGATTTGGGGTTAGGTTCAGATTTTAGGTTTAGATTTGGGGTTAGGTTTAGATTTTCGGTTTAGATTTGGGGTTAGGTTTAGATTTGGGGTTAGGTTTAGATTTTAGGTTTAGATTTGGGGTTAGGTTTAGATTTTCGGTTTAGATTTGGGGTTAGGTTTAGATTTGGGGTTAGGTTTAGATTTTAGTTTGAGATTTGGGGTTAGGTTTAGATTTGGGGTTAGGTTTACATTTGGGGTTAGGTTTAGATTTTAGGTTTAGATTTGGGGTTAGGTTTAGATTTTAGGTTTAGATTTGGGTTTAGGTTTAGATTTTAGGTTTAGATTTGGGGTTAGGTTTAGATTTGGGGTTAGGTTTAGATTTTAGTTTTAGATTTGGGGTTAGGTTTAGATTTTAGGTTAGGTTTAGATTTTAGGTTTAGATTTTCGGTTTAGATTTGGCGTTAGGTTTAGATTTTCGGTTTAGATTTGGGGTTAGGTTTAGATTTGGGGTTAGGTTTAGATTTTAGGTTTAGATTTGGGGTTGGGTTTAGATTTTAGGTTTAGATTTGGGGTTAGGTTTAGATTTTAGGTTTAGATTTGGGGTTAGGTTTAGATTTGGGGTTAGGTTTAGATTTTAGGTTTAGATTTGGGGTTAGATTTAGATTTTAGGTTAGGTTTAGATTTTAGGTTTAGATTTTAGGTTTAGATTTGGGGTTAGGTTTAGATTTTCGGTTTAGATTTGGGGTTAGGTTTAGATTTTAGGTTTAGATTTGGGGTTAGGTTTAGATTTGGGGTTAGGTTTAGATTTTAGGTTTAGATTTGGGGTTAGGTTTAGATTTTAGGTTTAGATTTGGGGTTAGGTTTAGATTTGGGGTTAGGTTTAGATTTTAGGTTTAGATTTGGGTTTAGGTTTAGATTTGGGGTTAGGTTTAGATTTTAGGTTTAGATTTGGGGTTAGGTTTAGATTTGGGGTTAGGTTTAGATTTTAGGTTTAGATTTGGGGTTAGGTTTAGATTTTCGGTTTAGATTTGGGGTTAGGTTTAGATTTTAGGTTTAGATTTGGGGTTAGGTTTAGATTTTAGGTTAGGTTTAGATTTTAGGTTTAGATTTTCGGTTTAGATTTGGGGTTAGGTTTAGATTTTCAGTTTAGATTTGGGGTTAGGTTTAGATTTTCGGTTTAGATTTGGGGTTAGGTTTAGATTTGGGGTTAGGTTTAGATTTTAGGTTTAGATTTGGGGTTAGGTTTAGATTTTAGGTTTAGATTTGGGGTTCGGTTTATATTTGAGGTTTAGATTTGGGGTTAGGTTTAGGTTTGGGGTTAGGTTTAGATTTTAGGTTTAGATTTTAGGTTTAGATTTGGGGTTAGGTTTAGATTTTAGGTTAGGTTTAGATTTGGGGTTAGGTTTAGATTTGGGGTTAGGTTTAGATTTTAGGTTTAGATTTGGGGTTAGGTTTAGATTTTAGGTTTAGATTTGGGGTTAGGTTTAGATTTTAGGTTTAGATTTGGGGTTAGGTTTAGATTTGGGGTTAGGTTTAGATTTTAGGTTCAGATTTGGGGTTAGGTTTAGATTTTAGGTTTAGATTTGGGGTTAGGTTTAGATTTGGGGTTAGGTTTAGATTTTAGGTTTAGATTTGGGGTTAGGTTTAGATTTTAGGTTAGGTTTAGATTTTAGGTTTAGATTTGGGGTTAGGTTTAGATTTTAGGTTTAGATTTGGGGTTAGGTTTAGATTTGGGGTTAGGTTTAGATTTTAGGTTTAGATTTGGGGTTAGGTTTAGATTTTAGGTTAGGTTTAGATTTTAGGTTTAGATTTTCGGTTTAGATTTGGGGTTAGGTTTAGATTTGGGGTTAGGTTTAGATTTTAGGTTTAGATTTGAGGTTAGGTTTAGATTTTAGGTTTAGATTTGGGGTTAGGTTTAGATTTTAGGTTTAGATTTGGGGTTCGGTTTAGATTTGAGGTTTAGATTTGTGGTTAGGTTTAGATTTGGGGTTAGGTTTAGATTTTAGGTTTAGATTTGGGATTAGGTTTAGATTTTAGGTTAGGTTTAGATTTTAGGTTTAGATTTTAGGTTTAGATTTGGGGTTAGGTTTAGATTTTAGGTTTAGATTTGGGATTAGGTTTAGATTTTCGGTTTAGATTTGGGGTTAGGTTTAGATTTGGGGTTAGGTTTAGATTTTAGGTTTAGATTTCGGGTTAGGTTTAGATTTGGGGTTAGGTTTAGATTTTAGGTTTAGATTTGGGGTTAGGTTTAGATTTGGGGTTAGGTTTAGATTTTAGGTTTAGATTTGGGGTTAGGTTTAGATTTTAGGTTTAGATTTGGGGTTAGGTTTAGATTTTCGGTTTAGATTTGGGGTTAGGTTTAGATTTGGGGTTAGGTTTAGATTTTAGGTTTAGATTTGGGGTTAGGTTTAGATTTGGGGTTAGGTTTAGATTTTAGGTTTAGATTTGGGGTTAGGTTTAGATTTTCGGTTTAGATTTGGGGTTAGGTTTAGATTTGGGGTTAGGTTTAGATTTTAGGTTTAGATTTGGGGTTAGGTTTAGATTTTAGGTTAGGTTTAGATTTTAGGTTTAGATTTTAGGTTTAGATTTGGGGTTAGGTATAGATTTTCGGTTTAGATTTGGGGTTAGATTTGGGGTTAGGTTTAGATTTGGGGTTAGGTTTAGATTTTAGGTTTAGATTTGGGGTTAGGTTTAAATTTGGAGTTAGGTTTAGATTTTAGGTTTAGATTTGGGGTTAGGTTTAGATTTTAGGTTTAGATTTGGGGTTAGATTTGGGGTTAGGTTTAGATTTGGGGTTAGGTTTAGATTTGGTGTTAGGTTTAGATTTTAGGTTTAGATTTGGGGTTAGGTTTAGATTTTAGGTTTAGATTTGGGGTTAGGTTTAGATTTTAGGTTTAGATTTGGGGTTAGGTTTAGATTTGGGCTTAGGTTTAGATTTTAGGTTTAGATTTGGGGTTAGGTTTAGATTTTAGGTTTAGATTTGGGGTTAGATTTGGGGTTAGGTTTAGATTTGGGGTTAGGTTTAGATTTGGGGTTAGGTTTAGATTTTAGGTTTAGATTTGGGGTTAGGTTTAGATTTTAGGTTTAGATTTGGGGTTAGGTTTAGATTCGGGGTTAGGTTTAGATTTTAGGTTTAGATTTTAGGTTTAGATTTGGGGTTAGGTTTAGATTTGGGGTTAGGTTTAGATTTTAGGTTTAGATTTGGGGTTAGGTTTAGATTTGGGGTTAGGTTTAGATTTTAGGTTTAGATTTGGGGTTAGGTTTAGATTTTAGGTTTAGATTTGGAGTTAGGTTTAGATTTTGGGTTAGGTTTAGATTTTAGGTTTAGATTTGGGGTTAGGTTTAGATTTTAGGTTAGGTTTAGGTTTTAGGTTTAGATTTTAGGTTTAGATTTGGGGTTAGGTTTAGATTTTAGGTTAGTTTTAGATTTTTGGTTTAGATTTTAGGTTTAGATTTGCGGTTAGGTTTAGATTTTAGGTTTAGATTTGGGGTTAGGTTTAGATTTTAGGTTTATATTTGGGGTTAGGTTTAGATTTTAGGTTTAGATTTGGGGTTAGGTTTAGATTTTAGGTTAGGTTTAGATTTTAGGTTTAGATTTTAGGTTTAGATTTGGGGTTAGGTTTAGATTTTAGGTTTAGATTTGGGGTTAGGTTTAGATTTAAGGTTTAGATTTGGGGTTAGGTTTAGATTTGGGGTTAGGTTTAGATTTTAGGTTTAGATTTGGGATTAGGTTTAGATTTTAGGTTAGGTTTAGATTTTAGGTTTAGATTTTAGGTTTAGATTTGGGGTTAGGTTTAGATTTTAGGTTTAGATTTGGGGTTAGGTTTAGATTTTCGGTTTAGATTTCGGGTTAGGTTTAGATTTGGGGTTAGGTTTAGATTTTAGGTTTAGATTTCGGGTTAGGTTTAGATTTGGGGTTAGGTTTAGATTTTAGGTTTAGATTTCGGGTTAGGTTTAGATTTGGGGTTAGGTTTAGATTTTAGGTTTAGATTTCGGGTTAGGTTTAGATTTGGGGTTAGGTTTAGATTTTAGGTTTAGATTTGGGGTTAGGTTTAGATTTAAGGTTAGGTTTAGATTTTAGGTTTAGATTTGGGGTTAGGTTTAGATTTTAGGTTTAGATTTGGGGTTAGGTTTAGATTTTCGGTTTAGATTTGGGGTTAGGTTTAGATTTGGGGTTAGGTTTAGATTTTAGGTTTAGATTTGGGGTTAGGTTTAGATTTGGGGTTAGGTTTAGATTTTAGGTTTAGATTTGGGGTTAGGTTTAGATTTTAGGTTTAGATTTGGGGTTAGGTTTAGATTTTCGGTTTAGATTTGGGGTTAGGTTTAGATTTGGGGTTAGGTTTAGATTTTAGGTTTAGATTTGGGGTTAGGTTTAGATTTTAGGTTAGGTTTAGATTTTAGGTTTAGATTTTAGGTTTAGATTTGGGGTTAGGTATAGATTTTCGGTTTAGATTTGGGGTTAGATTTGGGGTTAGGTTTAGATTTGGGGTTAGGTTTAGATTTTAGGTTTAGATTTGGGGTTAGGTTTAAATTTGGAGTTAGGTTTAGATTTTAGGTTTAGATTTGGGGTTAGGTTTAGATTTTAGGTTTAGATTTGGGGTTAGATTTGGGGTTAGGTTTAGATTTGGGTTTAGGTTTAGATTTGGTGTTAGGTTTAGATTTTAGGTTTAGATTTGGGGTTAGGTTTAGATTTTAGGTTTAGATTTGGGGTTAGGTTTAGATTTTAGGTTTAGATTTGGGGTTAGGTTTAGATTTGGGCTTAGGTTTAGATTTTAGGTTTAGATTTGGGGTTAGGTTTAGATTTTAGGTTTAGATTTGGGGTTAGATTTGGGGTTAGGTTTAGATTTGGGGTTAGGTTTAGATTTTAGGTTTAGATTTGGGGTTAGGTTTAGATTTTAGGTTTAGATTTGGGGTTAGGTTTAGATTCGGGGTTAGGTTTAGATTTTAGGTTTAGATTTTAGGTTTAGATTTGGGGTTAGGTTTAGATTTGGGGTTAGGTTTAGATTTTAGGTTTAGATTTGTGGTTAGGTTTAGATTTGGGGTTAGGTTTAGATTTTAGGTTTAGATTTGGGGTTAGGTTTAGATTTTAGGTTTAGATTTGGAGTTAGGTTTAGATTTTGGGTTAGGTTTAGATTTTAGGTTTAGATTTGGGGTTAGGTTTAGATTTTAGGTTAGGTTTAGGTTTTAGGTTTAGATTTTAGGTTTAGATTTGGGGTTAGGTTTAGATTTTAGGTTAGGTTTAGATTTTTGGTTTAGATTTTAGGTTTAGATTTGCGGTTAGGTTTAGATTTTAGGTTTAGATTTGGGGTTAGGTTTAGATTTTAGGTTTATATTTGGGGTTAGGTTTAGATTTTAGGTTTAGATTTGGGGTTAGGTTTAGATTTTAGGTTAGGTTTAGATTTTAGGTTTAGATTTGGGGTTAGGTTTAGATTTTAGGTTTAGATTTGGGGTTAGGTTTAGATTTTAGGTTTAGATTTGGGGTTAGGTTTAGATTTAAGGTTAGGTTTAGATTTTAGGTTTAGATTTGGGGTTAGGTTTAGATTTTAGGTTTAGATTTGGGGTTAGGTTTAGATTTTCGGTTTAGATTTGGGGTTAGGTTTAGATTTGGGGTTAGGTTTAGATTTTAGGTTTAGATTTGGGGTTAGGTTTAGATTTTAGGTTTAGATTTGGGGTTAGGTTTAGATTTGGGGTTAGGTTTAGATTTTAGGTTTAGATTTGGGGTTAGGTTTAGATTTTAGGTTTAGATTTGGGGTTAGGTTTAGATTTTAGGTTAGGTTTAGATTTTAGGTTTAGATTTTAGGTTTAGATTTGGGGTTAGGTTTAGATTTTCGGTTTAGATTTGGGGTTAGATTTGGGGTTAGGTTTAGATTTGGGGTTAGGTTTAGATTTTAGGTTTAGATTTGAGGTTAGGTTTAGATTTGGAGTTAGGTTTAGATTTTAGGTTTAGATTTGGGGTTAGGTTTAGATTTTAGGTTTAGATTTGGGGTTAGATTTGGGGTTAGGTTTAGATTTGGGGTTAGGTTTATATTTGGTGTTAGGTTTAGATTTTAGGTTTAGATTTGGGGTTAGGTTTAGATTTTAGGTTTAGATTTGGGGTTAGGTTTAGATTTTCAGTTTAGATTTGGGGTTAGGTTTAGATTTTCGGTTTAGATTTGGGGTTAGGTTTAGATTTGGGGTTAGGTTTAGATTTTAGGTTTAGATTTGGGGTTAGGTTTAGATTTTAGGTTTAGATTTGGGGTTCGGTTTAGATTTGAGGTTTAGATTTGGGGTTAGGTTTAGATTTGGGGTTAGGTTTAGATTTTAGGTTTAGATTTGGGGTTAGGTTTAGATTTTAGGTTAGGTTTAGATTTGGGGTTAGGTTTAGATTTGGGGTTAGGTTTAGATTTTAGGTTTAGATTTGGGGTTAGGTTTAGATTTTCGGTTTAGATTTGGGGTTAGGTTTAGATTTTAGGTTTAGATTTGGGGTTAGGTTTAGATTTTAGGTTTATATTTGGGGTTAGGTTTAGATTTTAGGTTTAGATTTGGGGTTAGGTTTAGATTTTAGGTTCAGATTTGGGGTTAGGTTTAGATTTTAGGTTTAGATTTGGGGTTAGGTTTAGATTTGGGGTTAGGTTTAGATTTTAGGTTTATATTTGGGGTTAGGTTTAGATTTTAGGTTAGGTTTAGATTTTAGGTTTAGATTTGGGGTTAGGTTTAGATTTTAGGTTTAGATTTGGGGTTAGGTTTAGATTTGGGGTTAGGTTTAGATTTTAGGTTTAGATTTGGGGTTAGGTTTAGATTTTAGGTTAGGTTTAGATTTTAGGTTTAGATTTTCGGTTTAGATTTGGGGTTAGGTTTAGATTTTCAGTTTAGATTTGGGGTTAGGTTTAGATTTTCGGTTTAGATTTGGGGTTAGGTTTAGATTTGGGGTTAGGTTTAGATTTTAGTTTTAGATTTGAGGTTAGGTTTAGATTTTAGGTTTAAATTTGGGGTTAGGTTTAGATTTTAGGTTTAGATTTGGGGTTAGATTTGGGGTTAGGTTTAGATTTGGGGTTAGGTTTAGATTTTAGGTTTAGATTTGGGATTAGGTTTAGATTTTAGGTTAGGTTTAGATTTTAGGTTTAGATTTTAGTTTTAGATTTGGGGTTAGGTTTAGATTTTAGGTTTAGATTTGGGGTTAGGTTTAGATTTTCGGTTTAGATTTGGGGTTAGGTTTAGATTTGGGGTTAGGTTTAGATTTTAGGTTTAGATTTCGGGTTAGGTTTAGATTTGGGGTTAGGTTTAGATTTTAGGTTTAGATTTGGGGTTAGGTTTAGATTTAAGGTTAGGTTTAGATTTTAGGTTTAGATTTGGGGTTAGGTTTAGATTTTAGGTTTAGATTTGGGGTTAGGTTTAGATTTGGGGTTAGGTTTAGATTTTAGGTTTAGATTTGGGTTTAGGTTTAGATTTGGGGTTAGGTTTAGATTTTAGGTTTAGATTTGGGGTTAGGTTTAGATTTTCGGTTTAGATTTGGGGTTAGGTTTAGATTTGGGGTTAGGTTTAGATTTTAGGTTTAGATTTGGGGTTAGGTTTAGATTTTAGGTTAGGTTTAGATTTTAGGTTTAGATTTTAGGTTTAGATTTGGGGTTAGGTATAGATTTTCGGTTTAGATTTGGGGTTAGATTTGGGGTTAGGTTTAGATTTGGGGTTAGGTTTAGATTTTAGGTTTAAATTTGGAGTTAGGTTTAGATTTTAGGTTTAGATTTGGGGTTAGGTTTAGATTTTAGGTTTAGATTTGGGGTTAGGTTTAGATTTGGGGTTAGGTTTAGATTTGGTGTTAGGTTTAGATTTTAGGTTTAGATTTGGGGTTAGGTTTAGATTTTAGGTTTAGATTTGGGGTTAGGTTTAGATTTTAGGTTTAGATTTGTGGTTAGGTTTAGATTTGGGCTTAGGTTTAGATTTTAGGTTTAGATTTGGGGTTAGGTTTAGATTTGGGCTTAGGTTTAGATTTTAGGTTTAGATTTGGGGTTAGATTTGGGGTTAGGTTTAGATTTGGGGTTAGGTTTAGATTTGAGGTTAGGTTTAGATTTTAGGTTTAGATTTGGGGTTAGGTTTAGATTTTAGGTTTAGATTTGGGGTTAGGTTTAGATTCGGGGTTAGGTTTAGATTTTAGGTTTAGATTTGGGGTTAGGTTTAGATTTGGGGTTAGGTTTAGATTTTAGGTTTAGATTTGGGGTTAGGTTTAGATTTGGGGTTAGGTTTAGATTTTAGGTTTAGATTTGGGGTTAGGTTTAGATTTTAGGTTTAGATTTGGAGTTAGGTTTAGATTTTGGGTTAGGTTTAGATTTTAGGTTTAGATTTGGGGTTAGGTTTAGATTTTAGGTTAGGTTTAGGTTTTAGGTTTAGATTTTAGGTTTAGATTTGGGGTTAGGTTTAGATTTTAGGTTAGGTTTAGATTTTTGGTTTAGATTTTAGGTTTAGATTTGCGGTTAGGTTTAGATTTTAGGTTTAGATTTGGGGTTAGGTTTAGATTTTAGGTTTATATTTGGGGTTAGGTTTAGATTTTAGGTTTAGATTTGGGGTTAGGTTTAGATTTTAGGTTAGGTTTAGATTTTAGGTTTAGATTTTAGGTTTAGATTTGGGGTTAGGTTTAGATTTTAGGTTTAGATTTGGGGTTAGGTTTAGATTTTAGGTTTAGATTTGGGGTTAGGTTTAGATTTAAGGTTTAGATTTGGGGTTAGGTTTAGATTTGGGGTTACGTTTAGATTTTAGGTTTAGATTTGGGATTAGGTTTAGATTTTAGGTTAGGTTTAGATTTTAGGTTTAGATTTTAGGTTTAGATTTGGGGTTAGGTTTAGATTTTAGGTTTAGATTTGGGGTTAGGTTTAGATTTTCGGTTTAGATTTGGGGTTAGGTTTAGATTTGGGGTTAGGTTTAGATTTTAGGTTTAGATTTCGGGTTAGGTTTAGATTTGGGGTTAGGTTTAGATTTTAGGTTTAGATTTGGGGTTAGGTTTAGATTTGGGGTTAGGTTTAGATTTTAGGTTTAGATTTCGGGTTAGGTTTAGATTTGGGGTTAGGTTTAGATTTTAGGTTTAGATTTGGGGTTAGGTTTAGATTTAAGGTTAGGTTTAGATTTTAGGTTTAGATTTGGGGTTAGGTTTAGATTTTAGGTTTAGATTTGGGGTTAGGTTTAGATTTTCGGTTTAGATTTGGGGTTAGGTTTAGATTTTAGGTTAGGTTTAGATTTTAGGTTTAGATTTTAGGTTTAGATTTGGGGTTAGGTATAGATTTTCGGTTTAGATTTGGGGTTAGATTTGGGGTTAGGTTTAGATTTGGGGTTAGGTTTAGATTTTAGGTTTAGATTTGGGGTTAGGTTTAAATTTGGAGTTAGGTTTAGATTTTAGGTTTAGATTTGGGGTTAGGTTTAGATTTTAGGTTTAGATTTGGGGTTAGATTTGGGGTTAGGTTTAGATTTGGGGTTAGGTTTAGATTTGGTGTTAGGTTTAGATTTTAGGTTTAGATTTGGGGTTAGGTTTAGATTTTAGGTTTAGATTTGGGGTTAGGTTTAGATTTTAGGTTTAGATTTGGGGTTAGGTTTAGATTTGGGCTTAGGTTTAGATTTTAGGTTTAGATTTGGGGTTAGGTTTAGATTTTAGGTTTAGATTTGGGGTTAGATTTGGGGTTAGGTTTAGATTTGGGGTTAGGTTTAGATTTGGGGTTAGGTTTAGATTTTAGGTTTAGATTTGGGGTTAGGTTTAGATTTTAGGTTTAGATTTGGGGTTAGGTTTAGATTCGGGGTTAGGTTTAGATTTTAGGTTTAGATTTTAGGTTTAGATTTGGGGTTAGGTTTAGATTTGGGGTTAGGTTTAGATTTTAGGTTTAGATTTGGGGTTAGGTTTAGATTTGGGGTTAGGTTTAGATTTTAGGTTTAGATTTGGGGTTAGGTTTAGATTTTAGGTTTAGATTTGGAGTTAGGTTTAGATTTTGGGTTAGGTTTAGATTTTAGGTTTAGATTTGGGGTTAGGTTTAGATTTTAGGTTAGGTTTAGGTTTTAGGTTTAGATTTTAGGTTTAGATTTGGGGTTAGGTTTAGATTTTAGGTTAGGTTTAGATTTTTGGTTTAGATTTTAGGTTTAGATTTGCGGTTAGGTTTAGATTTTAGGTTTAGATTTGGGGTTAGGTTTAGATTTTAGGTTTATATTTGGGGTTAGGTTTAGATTTTAGGTTTAGATTTGGGGTTAGGTTTAGATTTTAGGTTAGGTTTAGATTTTAGGTTTAGATTTTAGGTTTAGATTTGGGGTTAGGTTTAGATTTTAGGTTTAGATTTGGGGTTAGGTTTAGATTTTAGGTTTAGATTTGGGGTTAGGTTTAGGTTTAAGGTTAGGTTTAGATTTTAGGTTTAGATTTGGGGTTAGGTTTAGATTTTAGGTTTAGATTTGGGGTTAGGTTTAGATTTTCGGTTTAGATTTGGGGTTAGGTTTAGATTTTAAGTTTAGGTTTGGAGTTAGGTTTAGATTTTAGGTTTAGATTTGGGGTTAGGTTTAGATTTTAAGTTTAGGTTTGGGGTTAGATTTGGGGTTAGGTTTAGATTTGGGGTTAGGTGTATATTTGGTGTTAGGTTTAGATTTTAGGTTTAGATTTGGGGTTAGGTTTAGATTTTAGGTTTAGATTTGGGGTTAGGTTTAGATTTGGGCTTAGGTTTAGATTTTAGGTTTAGATTTGGGATTAGGTTTAGATTTTAGGTTTAGATTTGGGGTTAGATTTGGGGTTAGGTTTAGATTTGGGGTTAGGTTTAGATTTGGGGTTAGGTTTAGATTTTAGGTTTAGATTTGGGGTTAGGTTTAGATTTTAGGTTTAGATTTGGGGTTAGGTTTAGATTCGGGGTTAGGTTTAGATTTTAGGTTTAGATTTTAGGTTTAGATTTGGGGTTAGGTTTAGATTTCGGGTTAGGTTTAGATTTTAGGTTTAGATTTGGGGTTAGGTTTAGATTTGGGGTTAGGTTTAGATTTTAGGTTTAGATTTGGGGTTAGGTTTAGATTTGGGGTTAGGTTTAGATTTTAGGTTTAGATTTGGGGTTAGGTTTAGATTTTAGGTTTAGATTTGGGGTTAGGTTTAGATTTTCGGTTTAGATTTGGGGTTAGGTTTAGATTTGGGGTTAGGTTTAGATTTTAGGTATAGATTTGGGGTTAGGTTTAGATTTTAGGTTAGGTTTAGATTTTAGGTTTAGATTTTAGGTTTAGATTTGGGGTTAGGTTTAGATTTTCGGTTTAGATTTGGGGTTAGATTTGGGGTTAGGTTTAGATTTGGGGTTAGGTTTAGATTTTAGGTTTAGATTTGGGGTTAGGTTTAGATTTGGAGTTAGGTTTAGATTTTAGGTTTAGATTTGGGGTTAGGTTTAGATTTTAAGTTTAGGTTTGGGGTTAGATTTGGGGTTAGGTTTAGATTTGGGGTTAGGTTTATATTTGGTGTTAGGTTTAGATTTTAGGTTTAGATTTGGGGTTAGGTTTAGATTTTAGGTTTAGATTTGGGGTTAGGTTTAGATTTGGGCTTAGGTTTAGATTTTAGGTTTAGATTTGGGATTAGGTTTAGATTTTAGGTTTAGATTTGGGGTTAGATTTGGGGTTAGGTTTAGATTTGGGGTTAGGTTTAGATTTGGGGTTAGGTTTAGATTTTAGGTTTAGATTTGGGGTTAGGTTTAGATTTTAGGTTTAGATTTGGGGTTAGGTTTAGATTCGGGGTTAGGTTTAGATTTTAGGTTTAGATTTTAGGTTTAGATTTGGGGTTAGGTTTAGATTTCGGGTTAGGTTTAGATTTTAGGTTTAGATTTGGGGTTAGGTTTAGATTTGGGGTTAGGTTTAGATTTTAGGTTTAGATTTGGGGTTAGGTTTAGATTTTAGGTTTAGATTTGGAGTTAGGTTTAGATTTGGGGTTAGGTTTAGATTTTAGGTTTAGATTTGGGGTTAGGTTTAGATTTTAGGTTAGGTTTAGGTTTTAGGTTTAGATTTTAGGTTTAGATTAGGGGTTAGGTTTAGATTTTAGGTTAGGTTTAGATTTTTGGTTTAGATTTTAGGTTTAGATTTGCGGTTAGGTTTAGATTTTAGGTTTAGATTTGGGGTTAGGTTTAGATTTTAGGTTTATATTTGGGGTTAGGTTTAGATTTTAGGTTTAGATTTGGGGTTAGGTTTAGATTTGGGGTTAGGTTTAGATTTTAGGTTTAGATTTTAGGTTTAGATTTGGGGTTAGGTTTAGATTTTAGGTTTAGATTTGGGGTTAGGTTTAGATTTTCGGTTTAGATTTGGGGTTAGGTTTAGATTTGGGGTTAGGTTTAGATTTTAGGTTTAGATTTGGGGTTAGGTTTAGATTTTAGGTTTAGATTTGGGGTTAGGTTTAGATTTTAGGTTTAGATTTGGGGTTAGGTTTAGATTTGGGGTTAGGTTTAGATTTTAGGTTTAGATTTGGGGTTAGGTTTAGATTTGGGGTTAGGTTTAGATTTTAGTTTGAGATTTGGGGTTAGGTTTAGATTTGGGGTTAGGTTTACATTTGGGGTTAGGTTTAGATTTTAGGTTTAGATTTGGGGTTAGGTTTAGATTTTAGGTTTAGATTTGGGGTTAGGTTTAGATTTTAGGTTTAGATTTGGGGTTAGGTTTAGATTTGGGGTTAGGTTTAGATTTTAGGTTAGGTTTAGATTTTAGGTTTAGATTTTCGGTTTAGATTTGGCGTTAGGTTTAGATTTTCGGTTTAGATTTGGGGTTAGGTTTAGATTTGGGGTTAGGTTTAGATTTTAGGTTTAGATTTGGGGTTGGGTTTAGATTTTAGGTTTAGATTTGGGGTTAGGTTTAGATTTTAGGTTTAGATTTCGGGTTAGGTTTAGATTTTAGGTTTAGATTTGGGGTTAGGTTTAGATTTGGGGTTAGGTTTAGATTTTAGGTTTAGATTTGGGGTTAGGTTTAGATTTTAGGTTAGGTTTAGATTTTAGGTTTAGATTTTAGGTTTAGATTTGGGGTTAGGTTTAGATTTTCGGTTTAGATTTGGGGTTAGGTTTAGATTTTAGGTTTAGATTTGGGGTTAGGTTTAGATTTGGGGTTAGGTTTAGATTTTAGGTTTAGATTTGGGGTTAGGTTTAGATTTTAGGTTTAGATTTGGGGTTAGGTTTAGATTTGGGGTTAGGTTTAGATTTTAGGTTTAGATTTGGGTTTAGGTTTAGATTTGGGGTTAGGTTTAGATTTTAGGTTTAGATTTGGGGTTAGGTTTAGATTTTAGGTTTAGATTTGGGGTTAGGTTTAGATTTGGGGTTAGGTTTAGATTTTAGGTTTAGATTTGGGGTTAGGTTTAGATTTTCGGTTTAGATTTGGGGTTAGGTTTAGATTTTAGGTTTAGATTTGGGGTTAGGTTTAGATTTTAGGTTAGGTTTAGATTTTAGGTTTAGATTTTCGGTTTAGATTTGGGGTTAGGTTTAGATTTTCAGTTTAGATTTGGGGTTAGGTTTAGATTTTCGGTTTAGATTTGGGGTTAGGTTTAGATTTGGGGTTAGGTTTAGATTTTAGGTTTAGATTTGGGGTTAGGTTTAGATTTTAGGTTTAGATTTGGGGTTCGGTTTAGATTTGAGGTTTAGATTTGGGGTTAGGTTTAGATTTGGGGTTAGGTTTAGATTTTAGGTTTAGATTTGGGGTTAGGTTTAGATTTTAGGTTTAGATTTTAGGTTTAGATTTGGGGTTAGGTTTAGATTTGGGGTTAGGTTTAGATTTTAGGTTTAGATTTGGGGTTAGGTTTAGATTTTCGGTTTAGATTTGGGGTTAGGTTTAGATTTTAGGTTTAGATTTGGGGTTAGGTTTAGATTTTAGGTTTAGATTTGGGGTTAGGTTTAGATTTGGGGTTAGGTTTAGATTTTAGGTTCAGATTTGGGGTTAGGTTTAGATTTTAGGTTTAGATTTGGGGTTAGGTTTAGATTTGGGGTTAGGTTTAGATTTTAGGTTTAGATTTGGGGTTAGGTTTAGATTTTAGGTTAGGTTTAGATTTTAGGTTTAGATTTGGGGTTAGGTTTAGATTTTAGGTTTAGATTTGGGGTTAGGTTTAGATTTGGGGTTAGGTTTAGATTTTAGGTTTAGATTTGGGGTTAGGTTTAGATTTTAGGTTAGGTTTAGATTTTAGGTTTAGATTTTCGGTTTAGATTTGGGGTTAGGTTTAGATTTTCAGTTTAGATTTGGGGTTAGGTTTAGATTTGGGGTTAGGTTTAGATTTTAGGTTTAGATTTGAGGTTAGGTTTAGATTTCAGGTTTAGATTTGGGGTTAGGTTTAGATTTTAGGTTTAGATTTGGGGTTCGGTTTAGATTTTCAGTTTAGATTTGGGGTTAGGTTTAGATTTGGGGTTAGGTTTAGATTTTAGGTTTAGATTTGGGGTTAGGTTTAGATTTTAGGTTAGGTTTAGATTTTAGGTTTAGATTTTCGGTTTAGATTTGGGGTTAGGTTTAGATTTTCGGTTTAGATTTGGGGTTAGGTTTAGATTTGGGGTTAGGTTTAGATTTTAGGTTTAGATTTGAGGTTAGGTTTAGATTTTAGGTTTAGATTTGGGGTTAGGTTTAGATTTTAGGTTTAGATTTGGGGTTCGGTTTAGATTTGAGGTTTAGATTTGGGGTTAGGTTTAGATTTGGGGTTAGGTTTAGATTTTAGGTTTAGATTTGGGATTAGGTTTAGATTTTAGGTTAGGTTTAGATTTTAGGTTTAGATTTTAGGTTTAGATTTGGGGTTAGGTTTAGATTTTAGGTTTAGAATTGGGGTTAGGTTTAGATTTTCGGTTTAGATTTGGGGTTAGGTTTAGATTTGGGGTTAGGTTTAGATTTTAGGTTTAGATTTGGGGTTAGGTTTAGATTTTAGGTTTAGATTTGGGGTTAGGTTTAGATTTGGGGTTAGGTTTAGATTTTAGGTTCAGATTTAGGGTTAGGTTTAGATTTTAGGTTTAGATTTGGGGTTAGGTTTAGATTTGGGGTTAGGTTTAGATTTTAGGTTTAGATTTGGGGTTAGGTTTAGATTTTAGGTTAGGTTTAGATTTTAGGTTTAGATTTCGGGTTAGGTTTAGATTTTAGGTTTAGATTTACGGTTAGGTTTAGATTTTAGGTTTAGATTTGGGGTTAGGTTTAGATTTTAGTTTTAGATTTGGGGTTAGGTTTAGATTTTAGGTTTAGATTTAAGGTTAGGTTTACATTTGTGGTTAGGTTTAGATTTTAGGTTTAGATTTGGGGTTAGGTTTAGATTTGAGGTTTAGATTTGGGGTTAGGTTTAGATTTGGGGTTAGGTTTAGATTTTAGGTTTAGATTTGGGGTTAGGTTTAGATTTGGGGTTAGGTTTAGATTTTAGGTTTAGATTTGGGGTTAGGTTTAGATTTGGGGTTAGGTTTAGATTTTAGGTTTAGATTTGGGGTTAGGTTTAGATTTTCGGTTTAGATTTGGGGTTAGGTTTAGATTTGGGGTTAGGTTTAGATTTTAGGTTTAGATTTGGGGTTAGGTTTAGATTTCGGTTTAGGTTTAGATTTTAGGTTTAGATTTGGGGTTAGGTTTAGATTTTAGGTTTAGATTTGGGGTTAGGTTTAGATTTGGGGTTAGGTTTAGATTTTAGGTTTAGATTTGGGGTTAGGTTTAGATTTGGGGTTAGGTTTAGATTTTAGGTTTAGATTTGGGGTTAGGTTTAGATTTGGGGTTAGGTTTAGATTTTAGGTTTAGATTTGGGGTTAGGTTTAGATTTTAGGTTTAGATTTTAGGTTTAGATTTGGGGTTAGGTTTAGATTTTCGGTTTAGATTTGGGGTTAGGTTTAGATTTGGGGTTAGGTTTAGATTTTAGGTTTAGATTTGGGGTTAGGTTTAGATTTCGGTTTAGGTTTAGATTTTAGGTTTAGATTTGGGGTTAGGTTTAGATTTTAGGTTTAGATTTGGGGTTAGGTTTAGATTTTAGGTTTAGATTTGGGGTTAGGTTTAGATTTGGGGTTAGGTTTAGATTTTAGGTTTAGATTTGGGGTTAGGTTTAGATTTTAGGTTTAGATTTGGGGTTAGGTTTAGATTTGGGGTTAGGTTTAGATTTTAGGTTTAGATTTGGGGTTAGGTTTAGATTTTAGGTTAGGTTTAGATTTTAGGTTTAGATTTTCGGTTTAGATTTGGGGTTAGGTTTAGGTTTTCGGTTAGATTTGGGGTTAGGTTTAGATTTTCGGTTTAGATTTGGGGTTAGGTTTAGATTTGGGGTTAGGTTTAGATTTTAGGTTTAGATTTGGGGTTAGGTTTAGATTTTAGGTTTAGATTTGGGGTTAGGTTTAGATTTTAGTTTGAGATTTGGGGATAGGTTTAGATTTGGGGTTAGGTTTAGATTTTAGGTTTAGATTTGGGGTTAGGTTTAGATTTGGGGTTAGGTTTAGATTTGGGGTTAGATTTGGGGTTAGGTTTAGATTTGGGGTTAGGTTTAGATTTTGGGTTAGGTTTAGATTTTAGGTTTAGATTTGGGGTTACGTTTAGATTTTAGGTTAGGTTTAGATTTTAGGTTTAGATTTCGGGTTAGGTTTAGATTTTAGGTTTAGATTTACGGTTAGGTTTAGATTTTAGGTTTAGATTTGGGGTTAGGTTTAGATTTTAGGTTTAGATTTGGGGTTAGGTTTAGATTTTAGGTTTAGATTTAAGGTTAGGTTTACATTTGTGGTTAGGTTTAGATTTTAGGTTTAGATTTGGGGTTAGGTTTAGATTTGAGGTTTAGATTTGGGGTTAGGTTTAGATTTGGGGTTAGGTTTAGATTTTAGGTTTAGATTTGGGGTTAGGTTTAGATTTGGGGTTAGGTTTAGATTTTAGGTTTAGATTTGGGGTTAGGTTTAGATTTGGGGTTAGGTTTAGATTTTAGGTTTAGATTTGGGGTTAGGTTTAGATTTTAGGTTTAGATTTTAGGTTTAGATTTGGGGTTAGGTTTAGATTTTCGGTTTAGATTTGGGGTTAGGTTTAGATTTTAGGTTTAGATTTGGGGTTAGGTTTAGATTTCGGTTTAGGTTTAGATTTTAGGTTTAGATTTGGGGTTAGGTTTAGATTTTAGGTTTAGATTTGGGGTTAGGTTTAGATTTGGGGTTAGGTTTAGATTTTAGGTTTAGATTTGGGGTTAGGTTTAGATTTGGGGTTAGGTTTAGATTTTAGGTTTAGATTTGGGGTTAGGTTTAGATTTGGGGTTAGGTTTAGATTTTAGGTTTAGATTTTAGGTTTAGATTTGGGGTTAGGTTTAGATTTTCGGTTTAGATTTGGGGTTAGGTTTAGATTTGGGGTTAGGTTTAGATTTTAGGTTTAGATTTGGGGTTAGGTTTAGATTTCGGTTTAGGTTTAGATTTTAGGTTTAGATTTGGGGTTAGGTTTAGATTTTAGGTTTAGATTTGGGGTTAGGTTTAGATTTGGGGTTAGGTTTAGATTTTAGGTTTAGATTTGGGGTTAGGTTTAGATTTTAGGTTTAGATTTGGGGTTAGGTTTAGATTTGGGGTTAGGTTTAGATTTTAGGTTTAGATTTGGGGTTAGGTTTAGATTTTAGGTTAGGTTTAGATTTTAGGTTTAGATTTTCGGTTTAGATTTGGGGTTAGGTTTAGGTTTTCGGTTAGATTTGGGGTTAGGTTTAGATTTTCGGTTTAGATTTGGGGTTAGGTTTAGATTTGGGGTTAGGTTTAGATTTTAGGTTTAGATTTGGGGTTAGGTTTAGATTTTAGGTTTAGATTTGGGGTTAGGTTTAGATTTTAGTTTGAGATTTGGGGATAGGTTTAGATTTGGGGTTAGGTTTAGATTTTAGGTTTAGATTTGGGGTTAGGTTTAGATTTGGGGTTAGGTTTAGATTTGGGGTTAGATTTGGGGTTAGGTTTAGATTTGGGGTTAGGTTTAGATTTTGGGTTAGGTTTAGATTTTAGGTTTAGATTTTCGGTTTAGATTTGGGGTTAGGTTTAGATTTTCGGTTTAGATTTGGGGTTAGGTTTAGATTTTCGGTTTAGATTTGGTGTTAGGTTTAGATTTGGGGTTAGGTTTAGATTTTAGGTTTAGATTTGGGGTTAGGTTTAGATTTTAGGTTTAGATTTGGGGTTAGGTTTAGATTTGGGGTTAGGTTTAGATTTGGGGTTAGGTTTAGATTTTAGGTTTAGATTTGGGGTTGGGTTTAGATTTTAGGTTAGGTTTAGATTTTAGGTTTAGATTTTAGGTTTAGATTTGGGGTTAGGTTTAGATTTTAGGTTTAGATTTGGGGTTAGGTTTAGATTTTCGGTTTAGATTTGGGGTTAGGTTTAGATTTGGGGTTAGGTTTAGATTTTCGGTTTAGATTTGGGGTTAGGTTTAGATTTTAGGTTTAGATTTGGGGTTAGGTTTAGATTTTAGGTTTAGATTTGGGGTTAGGTTTAGATTTGGGGTTAGGTTTAGATTTTAGGTTTAGATTTGGGGTTAGGTTTAGATTTTAGGTTTAGATTTGGGGTTAGGTTTAGATTTCGGTTTAGGTTTAGATTTTAGGTTTAGATTTGGGGTTAGGTTTAGATTTTAGGTTTAGATTTGGGGTTAGGTTTAGATTTGGGGTTAGGTTTAGATTTTAGGTTTAGATTTGGGGTTAGGTTTAGATTTGGGGTTAGGTTTAGATTTTAGGTTTAGATTTGGGGTTAGGTTTAGATTTGGGGTTAGGTTTAGATTTTAGGTTTAGATTTTAGGTTTAGATTTGGGGTTAGGTTTAGATTTTCGGTTTAGATTTGGGGTTAGGTTTAGATTTGGGGTTAGGTTTAGATTTTAGGTTTAGATTTGGGGTTAGGTTTAGATTTCGGTTTAGGTTTAGATTTTAGGTTTAGATTTGGGGTTAGGTTTAGATTTTAGGTTTAGATTTGGGGTTAGGTTTAGATTTGGGGTTAGGTTTAGATTTTAGGTTTAGATTTGGGGTTAGGTTTAGATTTTAGGTTTAGATTTGGGGTTAGGTTTAGATTTGGGGTTAGGTTTAGATTTTAGGTTTAGATTTGGGGTTAGGTTTAGATTTTAGGTTAGGTTTAGATTTTAGGTTTAGATTTTCGGTTTAGATTTGGGGTTAGGTTTAGGTTTTCGGTTAGATTTGGGGTTAGGTTTAGATTTTCGGTTTAGATTTGGGGTTAGGTTTAGATTTGGGGTTAGGTTTAGATTTTAGGTTTAGATTTGGGGTTAGGTTTAGATTTTAGGTTTAGATTTGGGGTTAGGTTTAGATTTTAGTTTGAGATTTGGGGATAGGTTTAGATTTGGGGTTAGGTTTAGATTTTAGGTTTAGATTTGGGGTTAGGTTTAGATTTGGGGTTAGGTTTAGATTTGGGGTTAGATTTGGGGTTAGGTTTAGATTTGGGGTTAGGTTTAGATTTTGGGTTAGGTTTAGATTTTAGGTTTAGATTTTCGGTTTAGATTTGGGGTTAGGTTTAGATTTTCGGTTTAGATTTGGGGTTAGGTTTAGATTTTCGGTTTAGATTTGGTGTTAGGTTTAGATTTGGGGTTAGGTTTAGATTTTAGGTTTAGATTTGGGGTTAGGTTTAGATTTTAGGTTTAGATTTGGGGTTAGGTTTAGATTTGGGGTTAGGTTTAGATTTGGGGTTAGGTTTAGATTTTAGGTTTAGATTTGGGGTTGGGTTTAGATTTTAGGTTAGGTTTAGATTTTAGGTTTAGATTTTAGGTTTAGATTTGGGGTTAGGTTTAGATTTTAGGTTTAGATTTGGGGTTAGGTTTAGATTTTCGGTTTAGATTTGGGGTTAGGTTTAGATTTGGGGTTAGGTTTAGATTTTCGGTTTAGATTTGGGGTTAGGTTTAGATTTTAGGTTTAGATTTGGGGTTAGGTTTAGATTTTAGGTTTAGATTTGGGGTTAGGTTTAGATTTGGGGTTAGGTTTAGATTTTAGGTTTAGATTTGGGGTTAGGTTTAGATTTTAGGTTTAGATTTGGGGTTAGGTTTAGATTTGGGGTTAGATTTGGGGTTAGGTTTAGATTTGGGGTTAGGTTTAGATTTTAGGTTTAGATTTGGGGTTAGGTTTAGATTTTAGGTTAGGTTTAGATTTTAGATTTAGATTTTCGGTTTAGATTTGGGGTTAGGTTTAGGTTTTCGGTTAGATTTGGGGTTAGGTTTAGATTTTCGGTTTAGATTTGGGGTTAGGTTTAGATTTGGGGTTAGGTTTAGATTTTAGGTTTAGATTTGGGGTTAGGTTTAGATTTTAGGTTGAGATTTGGGGTTAGGTTTAGATTTTAGCATTAGATTTGGGGTTAGGTTTAGATTTGAGGTTTAGATTTGGGGTTAGGTTTAGATTTTAGGTTTAGATTTGGGGTTAGGTTTAGATTTTAGGTTAGGTTTAGATTTTAGGTTTAGATTTGGGGTTAGGTTTAGATTTTAGGTTTAGATTTACGGTTAGGTTTAGATTTTAGGTTTAGATTTGGGGTTAGGTTTAGATTTGGGGTTAGGTTTAGATTTTAGGTTTAGATTTGGGGTTAGGTTTAGATTTTAGGTTTAGATTTAAGGTTAGGTTTAGATTTGGGGTTAGGTTTAGATTTTAGGTTTAGATTTGGGGTTAGGTTTAGATTTTAGGTTTAGATTTGGGGTTAGGTTTAGATTTGGGGTTAGGTTTAGATTTTAGGTTTAGATTTGGGGTTAGGTTTAGATTTCGGGTTAGGTTTAGATTTTAGGTTTAGATTTGGGGTTAGGTTTAGATTTTAGGTTTAGATTTGGGGTTAGGTTTAGATTTTAGGTTAGGTTTAGATTTTAGGTTTAGATTTTCGGTTTAGATTTGGGGTTAGGTTTAGGTTTTCGGTTAGATTTGGGTTTAGGTTTAGATTTTCGGTTTAGATTTGGGGTTAGGTTTAGATTTTAGGTTTAGATTTGGGGTTAGGTTTAGATTTTAGGTTTAGATTTGGGGTTAGGTTTAGATTTTAGTTTGAGATTTGGGGTTAGGTTTAGATTTGGGGTTAGGTTTAGATTTTAGGTTTAGATTTGGGTTTAGGTTTAGATTTGGGGTTAGGTTTAGATTTGGGGTTAGATTTGGGGTTAGGTTTAGATTTGGGGTTAGGTTTAGATTTTGGGTTAGGTTTAGATTTTAGGTTTAGATTTTCGGTTTAGATTTGGGGTTAGGTTTAGATTTTCGGTTTAGATTTGGGGTTAGGTTTAGATTTTCGGTTTAGATTTGGGGTTAGGTTTAGGTTTTCGGTTAGGTTTAGATTTTAGGTTTAGATTTTCGGTTTAGATTTCGGGTTAGGTTTAGATTTTAGGTTTAGATTTGGGGTTAGGTTTAGATTTTCGGTTTAGATTTGGGGTTAGGTTTAGGTTTTCGGTTAGGTTTAGATTTTAGGTTTAGATTTTCGGTTTAGATTTGGGGTTAGGTTTAGATTTTAGGTTTAGATTTGGGGTTAGGTTTAGATTTTAGGTTTAGATTTGGGGTTAGGTTTAGATTTTAGTTTGAGATTTGGGTTTAGGTTTAGATTTGGGGTTAGGTTTAGATTTGGGGTTAGATTTGGGGTTAGGTTTAGATTTGGGGTTAGGTTTAGATTTTGGGTTAGGTTTAGATTTTAGGTTTAGATTTTCGGTTTAGATTTGGGGTTAGGTTTAGATTTTCGGTTTAGATTTGGGGTTAGGTTTAGATTTTCGGTTTAGATTTGGGGTTAGGTTTAGATTTTGGGTTAGGTTTAGATTTTAGGTTTAGATTTTCGGTTTAGATTTCGGGTTAGGTTTAGATTTTAGGTTTAGATTTGGGGTTAGGTTTAGATTTTCGGTTTAGATTTGGGGTTAGGTTTAGGTTTTCGGTTAGGTTTAGATTTTAGGTTTAGATTTTCGGTTTAGATTTGGGGTTAGGTTTAGATTTTAGGTTTAGATTTGGGGTTAGGTTTAGATTTTAGGTTTAGATTTGGGGTTAGGTTAAGATTTTAGTTTGAGATTTGGGGTTAGGTTTAGATTTGGGGTTAGGTTTAGATTTTAGGTTTAGATTTGGGTTTAGGTTTAGATTTGGGGTTAGGTTTAGATTTGGGGTTAGATTTGGGGTTAGGTTTAGATTTGGGGTTAGGTTTAGATTTTGGGTTAGGTTTAGATTTTAGGTTTAGATTTTCGGTTTAGATTTGGGGTTAGGTTTAGATTTTCGGTTTAGATTTGGGGTTAGGTTTAGATTTGGGGTTAGGTTTAGATTTTAGGTTTAGATTTGGGGTTAGGTTTAGATTTTAGGTTTAGATTTGGGGTTAGGTTTAGATTTGGGGTTAGGTTTAGATTTTAGGTTTAGATTTGGGGTTAGGTTTAGATTTTAGGTTAGGTTTAGATTTTAGGTTTAGATTTTAGGTTTAGATTTGGGGTTAGGTTTAGATTTTAGGTTTAGATTTGGGGTTAGGTTTAGATTTTCGGTTTAGATTTGGGGTTAGGTTTAGATTTGGGGTTAGGTTTAGATTTTCGGTTTAGATTTGGGGTTAGGTTTAGATTTTAGGTTTAGATTTGGGGTTAGGTTTAGATTTTAGGTTTAGATTTGGGGTTAGGTTTAGATTTGGGGTTAGGTTTAGATTTTAGGTTTAGATTTGGGGTTAGGTTTAGATTTTAGGTTTAGATTTGGGGTTAGGTTTAGATTTGGGGGTAGATTTGGGGTTAGGTTTAGATTTGGGGTTAGGTTTAGATTTGGGGTTAGGTTTAGATTTTAGGTTTAGATTTGGGGTTAGGTTTAGATTTTAGGTTAGGTTTAGATTTTAGGTTTAGATTTTCGGTTTAGATTTGGGGTTAGGTTTAGGTTTTCGGTTAGATTTGGGGTTAGGTTTAGATTTTCGGTTTAGGTTTGGGGTTAGGTTTAGATTTGGGGTTAGGTTTAGATTTTAGGTTTAGATTTGGGGTTAGGTTTAGATTTTAGGTTGAGATTTGGGGTTAGGTTTAGATTTTAGGTTGAGATTTGGGGTTAGGTTTAGATTTGAGGTTTAGATTTGGGGTTAGGTTTAGATTTGGGGTTAGGTTTAGATTTTAGGTTTAGATTTGGGGTTAGGTTTAGATTTTAGGTTAGGTTTAGATTTTAGGTTTAGATTTGGGGTTAGGTTTAGATTTTAGGTTTAGATTTGGGGTTAGGTTTAGATTTTAGGTTTAGATTTGGGGTTAGGTTTAGATTTGGGGTTAGGTTTAGATTTTAGGTTTAGATTTGGGGTTAGGTTTAGATTTTAGGTTTAGATTTGGGGTTAGGTTTAGATTTCGGGTTAGGTTTAGATTTTAGGTTTAGATTTGGGGTTAGGTTTAGATTTTAGGTTTAGATTTGGGGTTAGGTTTAGATTTGGGGTTAGGTTTAGATTTTAGGTTTAGATTTGGGGTTAGGTTTTGATTTTAGGTTAGGTTTAGATTTTAGGTTTAGATTTGGGGTTAGGTTTAGATTTTAGGTTTAGATTTGGGGTTAGGTTTAGATTTTAGGTTTAGATTTGGGGTTAGGTTTAGATTTGGGGTTAGGTTTAGATTTTAGGTTTAGATTTGGGGTTAGGTTTAGATTTTAGGTTTAGATTTTAGGTTTAGATTTGAGGTTAGGTTTAGATTTTAGGTTTAGATTTGGGGTTAGGTTTTGATTTTAGGTTAGGTTTAGATTTTAGGTTTAGATTTGGGGTTAGGTTTAGATTTTAGGTTTAGATTTGGGGTTTGGTTTAGATTTGGGGTTAGGTTTAGATTTTAGGTTTAGATTTGGGGTTAGGTTTAGATTTTAGGTTTAGATTTGGGGTTAGGTTTAGATTTTAGGTTCAGATTTGGGGTTAGGTTTAGATTTCGGGTTAGGTTTAGATTTTAGGTTTAGATTTGGGGTTAGGTTTAGATTTTAGGTTTAGATTTGGGGTTAGGTTTAGATTTGGGGTTAGGTTTAGATTTTAGGTTTAGATTTAGATTTTAGGTTTTGATTTTAGGTTAGGTTTAGATTTTAGGTTTAGATTTGGGGTTAGGTTTAGATTTTAGGTTTAGATTTGGGGTTAGGTTTAGATTTTAGGTTTAGATTTGGGGTTAGGTTTAGATTTGGGGTTAGGTTTAGATTTTAGGTTTAGATTTGGGGTTAGGTTTAGATTTTGGGTTAGGTTTAGATTTTAGGTTTAGATTTTCGGTTTAGATTTGGGGTTAGGTTTAGATTTTCGGTTTAGATTTGGGGTTAGGTTTAGATTTTCGGTTTAGATTTGGGGTTAGGTTTAGGTTTTCGGTTAGGTTTAGATTTTAGGTTTAGATTTTCGGTTTAGATTTCGGGTTAGGTTTAGATTTTAGGTTTAGATTTGGGGTTAGGTTTAGATTTTCGGTTTAGATTTGGGGTTAGGTTTAGGTTTTCGGTTAGGTTTAGATTTTAGGTTTAGATTTTCGGTTTAGATTTGGGGTTAGGTTTAGATTTTAGGTTTAGATTTGGGGTTAGGTTTAGATTTTAGGTTTAGATTTGGGGTTAGGTTTAGATTTTAGTTTGAGATTTGGGTTTAGGTTTAGATTTTGGGTTAGGTTTAGATTTGGGGTTAGATTTGGGGTTAGGTTTAGATTTGGGGTTAGGTTTAGATTTTGGGTTAGGTTTAGATTTTAGGTTTAGATTTTCGGTTTAGATTTGGGGTTAGGTTTAGATTTTCGGTTTAGATTTGGGGTTAGGTTTAGATTTTCGGTTTAGATTTGGGGTTAGGTTTAGATTTTGGGTTAGGTTTAGATTTTAGGTTTAGATTTTCGGTTTAGATTTCGGGTTAGGTTTAGATTTTAGGTTTAGATTTGGGGTTAGGTTTAGATTTTCGGTTTAGATTTGGGGTTAGGTTTAGGTTTTCGGTTAGGTTTAGATTTTAGGTTTAGATTTTCGGTTTAGATTTGGGGTTAGGTTTAGATTTTAGGTTTAGATTTGGGGTTAGGTTTAGATTTTAGGTTTAGATTTGGGGTTAGGTTTAGATTTTAGTTTGAGATTTGGGGTTAGGTTTAGATTTGGGGTTAGGTTTAGATTTTAGTTTGAGATTTGGGTTTAGGTTTAGATTTGGGGTTAGGTTTAGATTTGGGGTTAGATTTGGGGTTAGGTTTAGATTTGGGGTTAGGTTTAGATTTGGGGTTAGGTTTAGATTTTAGGTTTAGATTTTCGGTTTAGATTTGGGGTTAGGTTTAGATTTTCAGTTTAGATTTGGGGTTAGGTTTAGATTTTCGGTTTAGATTTGGTGTTAGGTTTAGATTTGGGGTTAGGTTTAGATTTTAGGTTTAGATTTGGGGTTAGGTTTAGATTTTAGGTTTAGATTTGGGGTTAGGTTTAGATTTGGGGTTAGGTTTAGATTTGGGGTTAGGTTTAGATTTTAGGTTTAGATTTGGGGTTAGGTTTAGATTTTAGGTTAGGTTTAGATTTTAGGTTTAGATTTTAGGTTTAGATTTGGGGTTAGGTTTAGATTTTAGGTTTAGATTTGGGGTTAGGTTTAGATTTTCGGTTTAGATTTGGGGTTAGGTTTAGATTTGGGGTTAGGTTTAGATTTTCGGTTTAGATTTGGGGTTAGGTTTAGATTTTAGGTTTAGATTTGGGGTTAGGTTTAGATTTTAGGTTTAGATTTGGGGTTAGGTTTAGATTTTAGGTTTAGATTTGGGGTTAGGTTTAGATTTGGGGTTAGGTTTAGATTTTAGGTTTAGATTTGGGGTTAGGTTTAGATTTTAGGTTTAGATTTGGGGTTAGGTTTAGATTTGGGGTTAGATTTGGGGTTAGGTTTATATTTGGGGTTAGGTTTAGATTTTAGGTTAGGTTTAGATTTTAGGTTTAGATTTTCGGTTTAGATTTGGGGTTAGGTTTAGGTTTTCGGTTAGATTTGGGGTTAGGTTTAGATTTTAGGTTTAGATTTGGGGTTAGGTTTAGATTTGGGGTTAGGTTTAGATTTTAGGTTTAGATTTGGGGTTAGGTTTTGATTTTAGGTTAGGTTTAGATTTTCGGTTTAGATTTGGGGTTAGGTTTAGATTTTAGGTTTAGATTTGGGGTTAGGTTTAGATTTTAGGTTTAGATTTGGGGTTAGGTTTAGATTTTAGGTTTAGATTTGGGGTTAGGTTTAGATTTTAGGTTAGGTTTAGATTTTCGGTTTAGATTTGGGGTTAGGTTTAGATTTTAGGTTTAGATTTACGGTTAGGTTTAGATTTGGGGTTAGGTTTAGATTTTAGGTTTAGATTTGGGGTTAGGTTTAGATTTTAGGTTTAGATTTGGGGTTAGGTTTAGATTTGGGGTTAGGTTTAGATTTTAGGTTTAGATTTGGGGTTAGGTTTAGATTTTAGGTTTAGATTTGGGGTTAGGTTTAGATTTCGGGTTAGGTTTAGATTTTAGGTTTAGATTTGGGGTTAGGTTTAGATTTTAGGTTTAGATTTGGGGTTAGGTTTAGATTTGGGGTTAGGTTTAGATTTTAGGTTTAGATTTGGGGTTAGGTTTTGATTTTAGGTTAGGTTTAGATTTTAGGTTTAGATTTGGGGTTAGGTTTAGATTTTAGGTTTAGATTTGGGGTTAGGTTTAGATTTTAGGTTTAGATTTGGGGTTAGGTTTAGATTTGGGGTTAGGTTTAGATTTTAGGTTTAGATTTGGGGTTAGGTTTAGATTTTAGGTTTAGATTTGGGGTTAGGTTTAGATTTTAGGTTTAGATTTTAGGTTTAGATTTGAGGTTAGGTTTAGATTTTAGGTTTAGATTTGGGGTTAGGTTTTGATTTTAGGTTAGGTTTAGATTTTAGGTTTAGATTTGGGGTTAGGTTTAGATTTTAGGTTTAGATTTGGGGTTAGGTTTAGATTTTAGGTTTAGATTTGGGGTTAGGTTTAGATTTGGGGTTAGGTTTAGATTTTAGGTTTAGATTTGGGGTTAGGTTTAGATTTTAGGTTTAGATTTGGGGTTAGGTTTAGATTTCGGGTTAGGTTTAGATTTTAGGTTTAGATTTGGGGTTAGGTTTAGATTTTAGGTTTAGATTTGGGGTTAGGTTTAGATTTGGGGTTAGGTTTAGATTTTAGGTTTAGATTTAGATTTTAGGTTTTGATTTTAGGTTAGGTTTAGATTTTAGGTTTAGATTTGGGGTTAGGTTTAGATTTGGGGTTAGGTTTAGATTTTAGGTTTAGATTTGGGGTTAGGTTTAGATTTTAGGTTTAGATTTGGGGTTAGGTTTAGATTTTAGGTTTAGATTTGGGGTTAGGTTTAGATTTTAGGTTTAGATTTTAGGTTTAGATTTGAGGTTAGGTTTAGATTTTAGGTTTAGATTTGGGGTTAGGTTTTGATTTTAGGTTAGGTTTAGATTTTAGGTTTAGATTTGGGGTTAGGTTTAGATTTTAGGTTTAGATTTGGGGTTAGGTTTAGATTTTAGGTTTAGATTTGGGGTTAGGTTTAGATTTGGGGTTAGGTTTAGATTTTAGGTTTAGATTTGGGGTTAGGTTTAGATTTTAGGTTTAGATTTGGGGTTAGGTTTAGATTTCGGGTTAGGTTTAGATTTTAGGTTTAGATTTGGGGTTAGGTTTAGATTTTAGGTTTAGATTTGGGGTTAGGTTTAGATTTGGGGTTAGGTTTAGATTTTAGGTTTAGATTTAGATTTTATGTTTTGATTTTAGGTTAGGTTTAGATTTTAGGTTTAGATTTGGGGTTAGGTTTAGATTTTAGGTTTAGATTTGGGGTTAGGTTTAGATTTTAGGTTTAGATTTGGGGTTAGGTTTAGATTTGGGGTTAGGTTTAGATTTTAGGTTTAGATTTGGGGTTAGATTTAGATTTTAGGTTTAGATATTAGTTTGAGATTTGGGGTTAGGTTTAGATTTGGGGTTAGGTTTAGATTTTAGGTTTAGATTTGGGGTTAGGTTTAGATTTTAGGTTAGGTTTAGATTTTAGGTTTAGATTTGGGGTTAGGTTTAGATTTTACGTTTAGATTTGGGGTTAGGTTTAGATTTGGGGTTAGATTTGGGGTTAGGTTTAGATTTGGGGTTAGGTTTAGATTTGGGGTTAGGTTTAGATTTTAGGTTTAGATTTGGGGTTAGGTTTAGATTTTAGGTTAGGTTTAGATTTTCGGTTTAGATTTTAGGTTTAGATTTGGGGTTAGGTTTAGATTTTAGGTTTAGATTTGGGGTTAGGTTTAGATTTTCGGTTTAGATTTGGGGTTAGGTTTAGATTTTCGGTTTAGATTTGGGGTTAGGTTTAGATTTGAGGTTTAGATTTGGGGTTAGGTTTAGATTTGTGGTTAGGTTTAGATTTTAGGTTTAGATTTGGGGTTAGGTTTAGATTTTAGGTTAGGTTTAGATTTTAGGTTTAGATTTGGGGTTAGGTTTAGATTTTAGGTTTAGATTTACGGTTAGGTTTAGATTTTAGGTTTAGATTTAAGGTTAGGTTTAGATTTGGGGTTAGGTTTAGATTTTAGGTTTAGATTTGGGGTTAGGTTTAGATTTTAGGTTTAGATTTGGGGTTAGGTTTAGATTTGGGGTTAGGTTTAGATTTTAGGTTTAGATTTGGGGTTAGGTTTAGATTTTAGGTTTAGATTTGGGGTTAGGTTTAGATTTCGGGTTAGGTTTAGATTTTAGGTTTAGATTTGGGGTTAGGTTTAGATTTTAGGTTTAGATTTGGGGTTAGGTTTAGATTTGGGGTTAGGTTTAGATTTTAGGTTTAGATTTGGGGTTAGGTTTTGATTTTAGGTTAGGTTTAGATTTTCGGTTTAGATTTGGGGTTAGGTTTAGATTTTAGGTTTAGATTTGGGGTTAGGTTTAGATTTTAGGTTTAGATTTGGGGTTAGGTTTAGATTTGGGGTTAGGTTTAGATTTTAGGTTTAGATTTGGGGTTAGGTTTAGATTTTAGGTTTAGATTTGGGGTTAGGTTTAGATTTGGGGTTAGGTTTAGATTTTAGTTTGAGATTTGGGGTTAGGTTTAGATTTGGGGTTAGGTTTAGATTTTAGGTTTAGATTTGGGGTTAGGTTTAGATTTTAGGTTTAGATTTGGGGTTAGGTTTAGATTTGGGGTTAGGTTTAGATTTTAGGTTTAGATTTGGGGTTAGGTTTAGATTTTAGGTTTAGATTTGGGGTTAGATTTGGGGTTAGGTTTAGATTTGGGGTTAGGTTTAGATTTGGGGTCAGGTTTAGATTTTAGGTTTAGATTTAAGGTTAGGTTTAGATTTGGGGTTAGGTTTAGATTTTAGGTTTAGATTTGGGGTTAGGTTTAGATTTTAGGTTTAGATTTGGGGTTAGGTTTAGATTTGGGGTTAGGTTTAGATTTTAGGTTTAGATTTGGGGTTAGGTTTAGATTTTAGGTTTAGATTTGGGGTTAGGTTTAGATTTCGGGTTAGGTTTAGATTTTAGGTTTAGATTTGGGGTTAGGTTTAGATTTTAGGTTTAGATTTGGGGTTAGGTTTAGATTTGGGGTTAGGTTTAGATTTTAGGTTTAGATTTGGGGTTAGGTTTTGATTTTAGGTTAGGTTTAGATTTTAGGTTTAGATTTGGGGTTAGGTTTAGATTTTAGGTTTAGATTTGGGGTTAGGTTTAGATTTTAGGTTTAGATTTGTGGTTAGGTTTAGATTTGGGGTTAGGTTTAGATTTTAGGTTTAGATTTGGGGTTAGGTTTAGATTTGGGGTTAGGTTTAGATTTTAGTTTGAGATTTGGGGTTAGGTTTAGATTTGGGGTTAGGTTTAGATTTTAGGTTTAGATTTGGGGTTAGGTTTAGATTTTAGGTTTAGATTTGGGGTTAGGTTTAGATTTGGGGTTAGGTTTAGATTTTAGGTTTAGATTTGGGGTTAGGTTTAGATTTGGGGTTAGGTTTAGATTTTAGGTTTAGATTTGGGGTTAGGTTTAGATTTGGGGTTAGATTTGGGGTTAGGTTTAGATTTGGGGTTAGGTTTAGATTTGGGGTTAGGTTTAGATTTTAGGTTTAGATTTGGGGTTAGATTTGGGGTTAGGTTTAGATTTGGGGTTAGGTTTAGATTTGGGGTTAGGTTTAGATTTTAGGTTTAGATTTGGGGTTAGGTTTAGATTTTAGGTTTAGATTTGGGGTTAGGTTTAGTTTTGGGGTTAGATTTAGATTTTAGTTTGAGATTTGGGGTTAGGTTTAGATTTGGGGTTAGGTTTAGATTTTAGGTTTAGATTTGGGGTTAGGTTTAGATTTTGGGTTAGGTTTAGATTTGGGGTTAGATTTGGGGTTAGGTTTAGATTTGCGGTTAGGTTTAGATTTGGGGTTAGGTTTAGATTTTAGGTTTAGATTTTCGGTTTAGATTTGGGGTTAGGTTTAGATTTTCGGTTTAGATTTGGTGTTAGGTTTAGATTTGGGGTTAGGTTTAGATTTGGGGTTAGGTTTAGATTTTAGGTTTAGATTTGGGGTTAGGTTTAGATTTGAGGTTTAGATTTGGGGTTAGGTTTAGATTTTAGGTTAGGTTTAGATTTTAGGTTTAGATTTTAGGTTTAGATTTGGGGTTAGGTTTAGATTTTAGGTTTAGATTTGGGGTTAGGTTTAGATTTTCGGTTTAGATTTGGGGTTAGGTTTAGATTTGGGGTTAGGTTTAGATTTTAGGTTTAGATTTGGGGTTAGGTTTAGATTTTAGGTTTAGATTTGGGGTTAGGTTTAGATTTGGGGTTAGGTTTAGATTTTAGGTTTAGATTTGGGTTTAGGTTTAGATTTTCGGTTTAGATTTGGGGTTAGTTTTAGATTTGGGGTTAGGTTTAGATTTGGGGTTAGGTTTAGATTTTAGGTTTAGATTTGGGGTTAGGTTTAGTTTTGGGGTTAGGTTTAGATTTTAGTTTGAGATTTGGGGTTAGGTTTAGATTTGGGGTTAGGTTTAGATTTGGGGTTAGGTTTAGATTTGGGGTTAGATTTGGGGTTAGGTTTAGTTTTGGGGTTAGGTTTAGATTTTAGGTTTAGATTTGGGGTTAGGTTTAGTTTTGGGGTTAGGTTTAGATTTTAGTTTGAGATTTGGGGTTAGGTTTAGATTTGCGGTTAGGTTTAGATTTGGGGTTAGGTTTAGATTTTAGGTTTAGATTTTCGGTTTAGATTTGGGGTTAGGTTTAGATTTTCGGTTTAGATTTGGGGTTAGGTTTAGATTTTCGGTTTAGATTTGGTGTTAGGTTTAGATTTGGGGTTAGGTTTAGATTTTAGGTTTAGATTTGGGGTTAGGTTTAGATTTTAGGTTTAGATTTGGGGTTAGGTTTAGATTTGGGGTTAGGTTTAGATTTTAGGTTTAGATTTGGGGTTAGGTTTAGATTTGAGGTTTAGATTTGGGGTTAGGTTTAGATTTTAGGTTAGGTTTAGATTTTAGGTTTAGATTTTAGGTTTAGATTTGGGGTTAGGTTTAGATTTTAGGTTTAGATTTGGGGTTAGGTTTAGATTTTCGGTTTAGATTTGGGGTTAGGTTTAGATTTGGGGTTAGGTTTAGATTTTCGGTTTAGATTTGGGGTTAGGTTTAGATTTTAGGTTTAGATTTGGGGTTAGGTTTAGATTTGGGGTTAGGTTTAGATTTTAGGTTTAGATTTGGGGTTAGGTTTAGATTTGGGGTTAGGTTTAGATTTTAGGTTTAGATTTGGGTTTAGGTTTAGATTTTCGGTTTAGATTTGGGGTTAGTTTTAGATTTGGGGTTAGGTTTAGATTTGGGGTTAGGTTTAGATTTTAGGTTTAGATTTGGGGTTAGGTTTAGATTTTCGGTTTAGATTTGGGGTTAGGTTTAGATTTTAGGTTTAGATTTGGGGTTAGGTTTAGATTTTAGGTTTAGATTTGGAGTTAGGTTTAGATTTGGGGTTAGGTTTAGATTTTAGTTTGAGATTTGGGGTTAGGTTTAGATTTTAGTTTGAGATTTGGGGTTAGGTTTAGATTTGGGGTTAGGTTTAGATTTTAGGTTTAGATTTGGGGTTAGGTTTAGATTTGGGGTTAGGTTTAGATTTGGGGTTAGATTTGGGGTTAGGTTTAGATTTGGGGTTAGGTTTAGATTTTAGGTTTAGATTTGGGGTTAGGTTTTGATTTTAGGTTAGGTTTAGATTTTAGGTTTAGATTTTAGGTTTAGATTTGGGGTTAGGTTTAGATTTTAGTTTGAGATTTGGGGTTAGGTTTAGATTTTAGGTTTAGATTTGGGGTTAGGTTTAGATTTTAGGTTTAGATTTGGGGTTAGGTTTAGATTTGGGGTTAGGTTTAGATTTTAGGTTTAGATTTGGGGTTAGGTTTTGATTTTAGGTTAGGTTTAGATTTTAGGTTTAGATTTGGGGTTAGGTTTAGATTTTAGGTTTAGATTTGGGGTTAGGTTTAGATTTTAGTTTGAGATTTGGGGTTAGGTTTAGATTTTAGTTTGAGATTTGGGGTTAGGTTTAGATTTGGGGTTAGGTTTAGATTTTCGGTTTAGATTTGGTGTTAGGTGTAGATTTGGGGTTAGGTTTAGATTTTAGGTTTAGATTTGGGGTTAGGTTTAGATTTGGGGTTAGGTTTAGATTTTAGGTTTAGATTTGGGGTTAGGTTTAGATTTTAGGTTAGGTTTAGATTTTAGGTTTAGATTTTAGGTTTAGATTTGGGGTTAGGTTTAGATTTTAGGTTTAGATTTGGGGTTAGGTTTAGATTTTAGGTTTAGATTTGGGGTTAGGTTTAGATTTGGGGTTAGGTTTAGATTTTCGGTTTAGATTTGGGGTTAGGTTTAGATTTGGGGTTAGGTTTAGATTTTAGGTTTAGATTTGGGGTTAGGTTTAGATTTTAGGTTTAGATTTGGGGTTAGGTTTAGATTTGGGGTTAGGTTTAGATTTGAGGTTTAGATTTGGGGTTAGGTTTAGATTTGGGGTTAGGTTTAGATTTTAGGTTTAGATTTGGGGTTAGGTTTAGATTTTAGGTTAGGTTTAGATTTTAGGTTTAGATTTTAGGTTTAGATTTGGGGTTAGGTTTAGTTTTGGGGTTAGGTTTAGATTTTAGTTTGAGATTTGGGGTTAGGTTTAGATTTGGGGTTAGGTTTAGATTTTAGGTTTAGATTTGGGGTTAGGTTTAGATTTGGGGTTAGGTTTAGATTTGGGGTTAGATTTGGGGTTAGGTTTAGATTTGCGGTTAGGTTTAGATTTGGGGTTAGGTTTAGATTTTAGGTTTAGATTTTCGGTTTAGATTTGGGGTTAGGTTTAGATTTTCGGTTTAGATTTGGGGTTAGGTTTAGATTTTCGGTTTAGATTTGGTGTTAGGTTTAGATTAGGGGTTAGGTTTAGATTTTAGGTTTAGATTTGGGGTTAGGTTTAGATTTTAGGTTTAGATTTGGGGTTAGGTTTAGATTTGGGGTTAGGTTTAGATTTTAGGTTTAGATTTGGGGTTAGGTTTAGATTTGAGGTTTAGATTTGGGGTTAGGTTTAGATTTTAGGTTAGGTTTAGATTTTAGGTTTAGATTTTAGGTTTAGATTTGGGGTTAGGTTTAGATTTTAGGTTTAGATTTGGGGTTAGGTTTAGATTTTCGGTTTAGATTTGGGGTTAGCTTTAGATTTGGGGTTAGGTTTAGATTTTCGGTTTAGATTTGGGGTTAGGTTTAGATTTTCGGTTTAGATTTGGGGTTAGGTTTAGATTTTTGGTTTAGATTTGGTGTTAGGTTTAGATTTGGGGTTAGGTTTAGATTTTAGGTTTAGATTTGGGGTTAGGTTTAGATTTTAGGTTTAGATTTGGGGTTAGGTTTAGATTTTAGGTTTAGATTTGGAGTTAGGTTTAGATTTGGGGTTAGGTTTAGATTTGGGGTTAGATTTGGGGTTAGGTTTAGATTTGGGGTTCGGTTTAGATTTGGGGTTAGGTTTAGATTTGGGGTTAGATTTGGGGTTAGGTTTAGATTTGGGGTTAGGTTTAGATTTTGGGTTAGGTTTAGATTTTAGGTTTAGATTTTCGGTTTAGATTTGGGGTTAGGTTTAGATTTTCGGTTTAGATTTGGTGTTAGGTTTAGATTTGGGGTTAGGTTTAGATTTTAGGTTTAGATTTGGGGTTAGGTTTAGATTTTAGGTTTAGATTTGGGGTTAGGTTTAGATTTGGGGTTAGGTTTAGATTTTAGGTTTAGATTTGGGGTTAGGTTTAGATTTTAGGTTAGGTTTAGATTTTATGTTTAGATTTTAGGTTTAGATTTGGGGTTAGGTTTAGATTTTAGGTTTAGATTTGGGGTTAGGTTTAGATTTTCGGTTTTGATTTGGGGTTAGGTTTAGATTTGGGGTTAGGTTTAGATTTTCGGTTTAGATTTGGGGTTAGGTTTAGATTTGGGGTTAGGTTTAGATTTTAGGTTTAGATTTGGGGTTAGGTTTAGATTTTAGGTTTAGATTTGGGGTTAGGTTTAGATTTGATGTTTAGATTTGGGGTTAGGTTTAGATTTGGGGTTAGGTTTAGATTTTAGGTTTAGATTTGGGGTTAGGTTTAGATTTTAGGTTAGGTTTAGATTTTAGGTTTAGATTTGGGGTTAGGTTTAGATTTTAGGTTTAGATTTGGGTTTAGGTTTAGATTTTCGGTTTAGATTTGGGGTTAGGTTTAGATTTGGGGTTAGGTTTAGATTTTAGGTTTAGATTTGGGGTTAGGTTTAGATTTTAGGTTTAGATTTGTGGTTAGGTTTAGATTTTAGGTTTAGATTTGGGGTTAGGTTTAAATTTTAGGTTTAGATTTGGGGTTAGGTTTAGATTTGGTGTTAGGTTTAGATTTTAGGTTTAGATTTGGGGTTAGGTTTAGATTTTAGGTTAGGTTTAGATTTTAGGTTTAGATTTGGGGTTAGGTTTAGATTTTCGGTTTAGATTTGGGGTTAGGTTTAGATTTGGACTTAGGTTAAGATTTTAGGTTTAGATTTGGGGTTAGGTTTAAATTTTAGGTTTAGATTTGGGGTTAGGATTAGATTTTAGGTTTAGATTTGGGGTTAGGTTTAGATTTTAGGTTTAGATTTGGGGTTAGGTTTAGATTTGGGGTTAGGTTTAGATTTGGGCTTAGGTTAAGATTTTAGGTTTAGATTTGGGGTTAGGTTTAAATTTTAGGTTTAGATTTGGGGTTAGGTTTAGATTTTAGGTTTAGATTTGGGGTTAGGATTAGATTTTAGGTTTAGATTTGGGGTTAGGTTTAGATTTTAGGTTTAGATTTGGGGTTAGGTTTAGATTTTAGGTTTAGATTTGGGGTTAGGTTTAGATTTGGGGTTAGGTTTAGATTTTAGGTTTAGATTTGGGGTTAGGTTTAGATTTTAGGTTTAGATTTGGGGTTAGGTTTAGATTTGGGGTTAGGTTTAGAGTTTAGGTTTAGATTTGGGTTTAGGTTTAGATTTTCGGTTTAGATTTGGGGTTAGTTTTAGATTTGGGGTTAGGTTTAGATTTGGGGTTAGGTTTAGATTTTCGGTTTAGATTTGGGGTTAGGTTTAGATTTTCGGTTTAGATTTGGGGTTAGGTTTAGATTTTCGGTTTAGATTTGGGGTTAGGTTTAGATTTTAGGTTTAGATTTGGGGTTAGGTTTAGATTTGGGGATAGGTTTAGATTTGGGGTTAGATTTGGGGTTAGGTTTAGATTTGCGGTTAGGTTTAGATTTGGGGTTAGGTTTAGATTTTAGGTTTAGATTTTCGGTTTAGATTTGGGGTTAGGTTTAGATTTTCGGTTTAGATTTGGGGTTAGGTTTAGATTTTAGGTTTAGATTTTAGGTTTAGATTTGGGGTTAGGTTTAGATTTTAGGTTTAGATTTGGGGTTAGGTTTAGATTTTAGGTTTAGATTTGGGGTTAGGTTTAGATTTGGGGTTAGGTTTAGATTTTAGGTTTAGATTTGGGGTTAGGTTTAGATTTGAGGTTTAGATTTGGGGTTAGGTTTAGATTTTAGGTTAGGTTTAGATTTTAGGTTTAGATTTGGGGTTAGGTTTAGATTTTAGGTTTAGATTTGGGGTTAGGTTTAGATTTTCGGTTTAGATTTGGGGTTAGGTTTAGATTTGGGGTTAGGTTTAGATTTTAGTTTGAGATTTGGGGTTAGGTTTAGATTTGGGGTTAGGTTTAGATTTTAGGTTTAGATTTGGGGTTAGGTTTAGATTTGGGGTTAGGTTTAGATTTGGGGTTAGATTTGGGGTTAGGTTTAGATTTGCTGTTAGGTTTAGATTTGGGGTTAGGTTTAGATTTTAGGTTTAGATTTTCGGTTTAGATTTGGGGTTAGGTTTAGATTTTCGGTTTAGATTTGGAGTTAGGTTTAGATTTTCGGTTTAGATTTGGTGTTAGGTTTAGATTTGGGGTTAGGTTTAGATTTTAGGTTTAGATTTGGGGTTAGGTTTAGATTTTAGGTTTAGATTTGGGGTTAGGTTTAGATTTGGGGTTAGGTTTAGATTTTAGGTTTAGATTTGGGTTTAGGTTTAGATTTTCGGTTTAGATTTGGGGTTAGTTTTAGATTTGGGGTTAGGTTTAGATTTGGGGTTAGGTTTAGATTTTCGGTTTAGATTTGGGGTTAGGTTTAGATTTTAGGTTTAGATTTGGGGTTAGGTTTAGATTTTAGGTTTAGATTTGGAGTTAGGTTTAGATTTGGGGTTAGGTTTAGATTTTAGTTTGAGATTTGGGGTTAGGTTTAGATTTTAGTTTGAGATTTGGGGTTAGGTTTAGATTTGGGGTTAGGTTTAGATTTTAGGTTTAGATTTGGGGTTAGGTTTAGATTTTAGGTTTAGATTTGGGGTTAGGTTTAGATTTGGGGTTAGGTTTAGATTTTAGGTTTAGATTTGGGGTTAGGTTTAAATTTTAGGTTTAGATTTGGGATTAGGTTTAGATTTGGTGTTAGGTTTAGATTTTAGGTTTAGATTTGGGGTTAGGTTTAGATTTTAGGTTAGGTTTAGATTTTAGGTTTAGATTTGGGGTTAGGTTTAGATTTTAGGTTTAGATTTGGGGTTAGGTTTAGATTTTCGGTTTAGATTTGGGGTTAGGTTTAGATTTGGGGTTAGGTTTAGATTTGGGCTTAGGTTAAGATTTTAGGTTTAGATTTGGGGTTAGGTTTAAATTTTAGGTTTAGATTTGGGGTTAGGTTTAGATTTTAGGTTTAGATTTGGGGTTAGGTTTAGATTTTAGGTTTAGATTTGGGGTTAGGTTTAGATTTGGGATTAGGTTTAGATTTTAGGTTTAGATTTGGGGTTAGGTTTAGATTTTAGGTTTAGATTTGCGGTTAGGTTTAGATTTGGGGTTAGGTTTAGATTTTAGGTTTAGATTTGGGTTTAGGTTTAGATTTTCGGTTTAGATTTGGGGTTAGTTTTAGATTTGGTGTTAGGTTTAGATTTGGGGTTAGGTTTAGATTTTAGTTTGAGATTTGGGGTTAGGTTTAGATTTTAGTTTGAGATTTGGGGTTAGGTTTAGATTTGGGGTTAGGTTTAGATTTTAGGTTTAGATTTGGGGTTAGGTTTAGATTTTCGGTTTAGATTTGGGGTTAGGTTTAGATTTTAGGTTTAGATTTGGGTTTAGGTTTAGATTTTAGGTTTAGATTTGGAGTTAGGTTTAGATTTGGGGTTAGGTTTAGATTTTAGTTTGAGATTTGGGGTTAGGTTTAGATTTTAGTTTGAGATTTGGGGTTAGGTTTAGATTTGAGGTTAGGTTTAGATTTTAGGTTTAGATTTGGGGTTAGGTTTAGCTTTGGGGTTAGGTTTAGATTTGGGGTTAGATTTGGGGTTAGGTTTAGATTTGGGGTTAGGTTTAGATTTTGGGTTAGGTTTAGATTTTAGGTTTAGATTTTCGGTTTAGATTTGGGGTTAGGTTTAGATTTTCGGTTTAGATTTGGTGTTAGGTTCAGATTTGGGGTTAGGTTTAGATTTTAGGTTTAGATTTGGGGTTAGGTTTAGATTTGGGGTTAGGTTTAGATTTTAGGTTTAGATTTGGGGTTAGGTTTAGATTTTAGGTTAGGTTTAGATTTTAGGTTTAGATTTTAGGTTTAGATTTGGGGTTAGGTTTAGATTTTAGGTTTAGATTTGGGGTTAGGTTTAGATTTTCGGTTTAGATTTGGGGTTAGGTTTAGATTTGGGGTTAGGTTTAGATTTTAGGTTTAGATTTGGGGTTAGGTTTAGATTTTAGGTTTAGATTTGGGGTTAGGTTTAGATTTGGGGTTTAGATTTGGGGTTAGGTTTAGATTTTAGGTTTAGATTTGGGGTTAGGTTTAGATTTGGGGTTAGGTTTAGATTTGGGGTTAGGTTTAGATTTTAGGTTTAGATTTGGGGTTAGGTTGAGATTTTAGGTTTAGATTTGGGGTTAGGTTGAGATTTTAGGTTCAGATTTGGGGTTAGGTTTAGATTTTAGGTTTAGATTTTGGGTTAGGTTTAGATTTGGGGTTAGGTTTAGATTTGGGGTTAGGTTTAGATTTTAGGTTTAGAATTGGGGTTAGGTTTAGATTTTTGGTTTAGATTTGGGGTTAGGTTTAGATTTGGGGTTAGGTTTAGATTTTAGGTTTAGATTTGGGGTTAGGTTTAAATTTTAGGTTTAGATTTGGGGTTAGGTTTAGATCTGGGGTTAGGTTTAGATTTTAGGTTTAGATTTGGGGTTAGGTTTAGATTTTAGGTTTAGATTTGGGGTTAGGTTTAGATTTGGGCTTAGGTTTAGATTTGGGGTTAGGTTTAGATTTTAGGTTTAGATTTGGGGTTAGGTTTAGATTTTAGGTTTAGATTTGGGGTTAGGTTTAGATTTGGGGTTAGGTTTAGATTTTAGGTTTAGTTTTGGGGTTAGGTTTAGATTTGGGGTTTAGATTTGGGGTTAGGTTTAGATTTGGGGTTTAGATTTGGGGTTAGGTTTAGATTTTAGGTTTAGATTTGGGGTTAGGTTTAGATTTTAGGTTTAGATTTGGGGTTAGGTTTAGATTTGGGGTTAGGTTTAGATTTGGGGTTAGGTTTAGATTTTAGGTTTAGATTTGGGGTTAGGTTTAGATTTGGGGTTAGGTTTAGATTTTAGGTTTAGATTTGGGGTTAGGTTTAGATTTTAGGTTTAGATTTGGGGTTAGGTTTAGATTTGGGGTTAGGTTTAGATTTTAGGTTTAGATTTGGGGTTAGGTTTAGATTTTAGGTTCAGATTTGGGGTTAGGTTTAGATTTTAGGTTCAGATTTGGGGTTAGGTTTAGATTTTAGGTTTAGATTTGGGGTTAGGTTTAGATTTTAGGTTTAGATTTTAGGTTTAGATTTGGGGTTAGGTTTAGATTTGGGGTTAGGTTTAGATTTTAGGTTTAGATTTGGGGTTAGGTTTAGATTTTAGGTTCAGATTTGGGGTTAGGTTTAGATTTTAGGTTCAGATTTGGGGTTAGGTTTAGATTTTTGGTTTAGATTTGGGGTTAGGTTTAGATTTTAGGTTTAGATTTTAGGTTTAGATTTGGGGCTAGGTTTAGATTTTAGGTTTAGATTTGGGGTTAGGTTTAGATTTAGGGTTAGATTTGGGGTTAGGTTTAGATTTTAGGTTCAGATTTGGGGTTAGGTTTAGATTTTAGGTTCAGATTTGGGGTTAGGTTTAGATTTTAGGTTTAGATTTGGGGTTAGGTTTAGATTTTCGGTTTAGATTTTAGGTTTAGATTTGGGGTTAGGTTTAGATTTGGGGTTAGGTTTAGATTTTAGGTTCAGATTTGGGGTTAGGTTTAGATTTTTGGTTTAGATTTGGGGTTAGGTTTAGATTTTAGGTTTAGATTTGGGGTTAGGTTTAGATTTTAGGTTTAGATTTGGGGTTAGGTTTAGATTTGGGGTTAGGTTTAGATTTTAGGTTTAGATTTGGGGTTAGGTTTAGATTTTAGGTTCAGATTTGGGGTTAGGTTTAGATTTTAGGTTCAGATTTGGGGTTAGGTTTAGATTTTAGGTTTAGATTTGGGGTTAGGTTTAGATTTTAGGTTTAGATTTTAGGTTTAGATTTGGGGTTAGGTTTAGATTTGGGGTTAGGTTTAGATTTTAGGTTTAGATTTGGGGTTAGGTTTAGATTTTAGGTTCAGATTTGGGGTTAGGTTTAGATTTTAGGTTCAGATTTGGGGTTAGGTTTAGATTTTTGGTTTAGATTTGGGGTTAGGTTTAGATTTTAGGTTTAGATTTTAGGTTTAGATTTGGGGCTAGGTTTAGATTTTAGGTTTAGATTTGGGGTTAGGTTTAGATTTAGGGTTAGATTTGGGGTTAGGTTTAGATTTTAGGTTCAGATTTGGGGTTAGGTTTAGATTTTAGGTTCAGATTTGGGGTTAGGTTTAGATTTTAGGTTTAGATTTGGGGTTAGGTTTAGATTTTCGGTTTAGATTTTAGGTTTAGATTTGGGGTTAGGTTTAGATTTGGGGTTAGGTTTAGATTTTAGGTTTAGATTTGGGGTTAGGTTTAGATTTTAGGTTTAGATTTGGGGTTAGGTTTAGATTTAGGGTTAGATTTGGAGTTAGGTTTAGATTTGGGGTTAGGTTTAGATTTTAGGTTTAGATTTGGGGTTAGGTTTAGATTTTAGGTTTAGATTTGGGGTTAGGTTTAGATTTTAGGTTTAGATTTTAGTTTGAGATTTGGGGTTAGGTTTAGATTTGGGGTTAGGTTTAGATTTTAGGTTTAGATTTGGGGTTAGGTTTAGATTTTAGGTTTAGATTTTTGGTTTAGATTTGGGGTTAGGTTTAGATTTTAGGTTTAGTTTTGGGGTTAGGTTTAGATTTGGGGTTTAGATTTGGGGTTAGGTTTAGATTTGGGGTTTTGATTTGGGGTTAGGTTTAGATTTTAGGTTTAGATTTGGGGTTAGGTTTAGATTTTAGGTTTAGATTTGGGGTTAGGTTTAGATTTGGGGTTAGGTTTAGATTTTAGGTTTAGATTTGGGGTTAGGTTTAGATTTGGGGTTAGGTTTAGATTTTAGGTTTAGATTTGGGGTTAGGTTTAGATTTTAGGTTTAGATTTGGGGTTAGGTTTAGATTTGGGGTTAGGTTTAGATTTTAGGTTTAGATTTGGGGTTAGGTTTAGATTTGGGGTTAGGTTTAGATTTTAGGTTTAGATTTGGGGTTAGGTTTAGATTTTAGGTTTAGATTTGGGGTTAGGTTTAGATTTGGGGTTAGGTTTAGATTTTAGGTTTAGATTTGGGGTTAGGTTTAGATTTTAGGTTTAGATTTGGGGTTAGGTTTAGATTTTAGGTTCAGATTTGGGGTTAGGTTTAGATTTTAGGTTCAGATTTGGGGTTAGGTTTAGATTTTAGGTTTAGATTTGGGGTTAGGTTTAGATTTTAGGTTTAGATTTTAGGTTTAGATTTGGGGTTAGGTTTAGATTTGGGGTTAGGTTTAGATTTTAGGTTTAGATTTTAGGTTTAGATTTGGGGCTAGGTTTAGATTTGGGGTTAGGTTTAGATTTTAGGTTTAGATTTGGGGTTAGGTTTAGATTTAGGGTTAGATTTCGGGTTAGGTTTAGATTTTAGGTTCAGATTTGGGGTTAGGTTTAGATTTTAGGTTCAGATTTGGGGTTAGGTTTAGATTTTAGGTTTAGATTTGGGGTTAGGTTTAGATTTTCGGTTTAGATTTTAGGTTTAGATTTGGGGTTAGGTTTAGATTTGGGGTTAGGTTTAGATTTTAGGTTCAGATTTGGGGTTAGGTTTAGATTTTAGGTTCAGATTTGGGGTTAGGTTTAGATTTTAGGTTTAGATTTGGGGTTAGGTTTAGATTTTAGGTTTAGATTTTAGGTTTAGATTTGGGGCTAGGTTTAGATTTGGGGTTAGGTTTAGATTTTAGGTTTAGATTTGGGGTTAGGTTTAGATTTAGGGTTAGATTTGGAGTTAGGTTTAGATTTGGGGTTAGGTTTAGATTTTAGGTTTAGATTTGGGGTTAGGTTTAGATTTTAGGTTTAGATTTGGGGTTAGGTTTAGATTTGGGGTTAGGTTTAGATTTTAGGTTTAGATTTGGGGTTAGGTTTAGATTTTAGGTTTAGATTTGGGGTTAGGTTTAGATTTTAGGTTTAGATTTGGGGTTAGGTTTAGATTTTAGGTTTAGATTTGGGGTTAGGTTTAGATTTGGGGTTAGATTTGGGGTTCGGTTTAGATTTGGGGTTAGGTTTAGATTTGGGGTCAGGTTTAGATTTTAGGTTTAGATTTAAGGTTAGGTTTAGATTTGGGGTTAGGTTTAGATTTTAGGTTTAGATTTGGGGTTAGGTTTAGATTTTAGGTTTAGATTTGGGGTTAGGTTTATATTTGGGGTTAGGTTTAGATTTTAGGTTTAGATTTGGGATTAGGTTTAGATTTGGGGTTAGGTTTAGATTTTAGGTTTAGATTTGGGGTTAGGTTTAGATTTGGGGTTAGGTTTAGATTTTAGGTTTAGATTTGGGGTTAGGTTGAGATTTTAGGTTCAGATTTGGGGTTAGGTTTAGATTTTAGGTTTAGATTTGGGGTTAGGTTTAGATTTGGGGTTAGGTTTAGATTTCGGGTTAGGTTTAGATTTTAGGTTTAGAATTGGGGTTAGGTTTAGATTTTTGGTTTAGATTTGGGGTTAGGTTTAGATTTGGGGTTAGGTTTAGATTTTAGGTTTAGATTTGGGGTTAGGTTTAAATTTTAGGTTTAGATTTGGGGTTAGGTTTAGATTTGGGGTTAGGTTTAGATTTTAGGTTTAGATTTGGGGTTAGGTTTAGATTTGGGGTTAGGTTTAGATTTGGGGTAAGATTTGGGGTTAGGTTTAGATTTGGGGTTAGGTTTAGATTTGGGGTTAGGTTTAGATTTTGGGTTAGGTTTAGATTTTAGGTTTATATTTTCGGTTTAGATTTGGGGTTAGGTTTAGATTTTCGGTTTAGATTTGGTGTTAGGTTTAGATTTGGGGTTAGGTTTAGATTTTAGGTTTAGATCTGGGGTTAGGTTTAGATTTTAGGTTTAGATTTGGAGTTAGGTTTAGATTTGGGGTTAGGTTTAGATTTTAGGTTTAGATTTGGGGTTAGGTTTAGATTTTAGGTTAGGTTTAGATTTTAGGTTTAGATTTTAGGTTTAGATTTGGGGTTAGGTTTAGATTTGGGGTTAGGTTTAGATTTTCGGTTTAGATTTGGGGTTAGGTTTAGATTTGGGGTTAGGTTTAGATTTTAGGTTTAGATTTGGGTTTAGGTTTAGATTTTAGGTTTAGATTTGGGGTTAGGTTTAAATTTGGGGTTAGGTTTAGATTTGAGGTTTAGATTTGGGGTTAGATTTGGGGTTAGGTTTAGATTTTGGGTTTAGATTTGGGTTTAGGTTTAGATTTTCGGTTTAGATTTGGGGTTAGGTATAGATTTGGGGTTAGGTTTAGATTTTAGGTTTAGATTTGGGGTTAGGTTTAGATTTTAGGTTTAGATTTGGGGTTAGGTTTAGATTTGGGGTTAGGTTTAGATTTTAGGTTTAGATTTGGGGTTAGGTTTAAATTTTAGGTTTAGATTTGGGGTTAGGTTTAGATTTGGTGTTAGGTTTAGATTTTAGGTTTAGATTTGGGGTTAGGTTTAGATTTTAGGTTAGGTTTAGATTTTAGGTTTAGATTTGGGGTTAGGTTTAGATTTTAGGTTTAGATTTGGGGTTAGGTTTAGATTTGGGCTTAGGTTAAGATTTTAGGTTTAGATTTGGGGTTAGGTTTAAATTTTAGGTTTAGATTTGGGGTTAGGATTAGATTTTAGGTTTAGATTTGGGGTTAGGTTTAGATTTTAGGTTTAGATTTGGGGTTAGGTTTAGATTTGGGGTTAGGTTTAGATTTGGGCTTAGGTTAAGATTTTAGGTTTAGATTTGGGGTTAGGTTTAAATTTTAGGTTTAGATTTGGGGTTAGGATTAGATTTTTGGTTTAGATTTGGGCTTAGGTTTAGATTTTAGGTTTAGATTTGGGGTTAGGTTTAGATTTTAGGTTTAGATTTGGGGTTAGGTTTAGATTTGGGGTTAGGTTTAGATTTTAGGTTTAGATTTGGGGTTAGGTTTAGATTTTAGGTTTAGATTTGGGGTTAGGTTTAGATTTGGGGTTAGGTTTAGATTTTAGGTTTAGATTTGGGTTTAGGTTTAGATTTTCGGTTTAGATTTGGGGTTAGTTTTAGATTTGGGGTTAGGTTTAGATTTGGGGTTAGGTTTAGATTTTAGGTTTAGATTTGGGGTTAGGTTTAGATTTTCGGTTTAGATTTGGGGTTAGGTTTAGATTTTAGGTTTAGATTTGGGGTTAGGTTTAGATTTTAGGTTTAGATTTGGGGTTAGGTTTAGATTTGGGGATAGGTTTAGATTTGGGGTTAGATTTGGGGTTAGGTTTAGATTTGCGGTTAGGTTTAGATTTGGGGTTAGGTTTAGATTTTAGGTTTAGATTTTCGGTTTAGATTTGGGGTTAGGTTTAGATTTTCGGTTTAGATTTGGGGTTAGGTTTAGATTTTAGGTTTAGATTTTAGGTTTAGATTTGGGGTTAGGTTTAGATTTTAGGTTTAGATTTGGGGTTAGGTTTAGATTTTAGGTTTAGATTTGGGGTTAGGTTTAGATTTGGGGTTAGGTTTAGATTTTAGGTTTAGATTTGGGGTTAGGTTTAGATTTGAGGTTTAGATTTGGTGTTAGGTTTAGATTTTAGGTTAGGTTTAGATTTTAGGTTTAGATTTGGGGTTAGGTTTAGATTTTCGGTTTAGATTTGGGGTTAGGTTTAGATTTGGGGTTAGGTTTAGATTTTAGTTTGAGATTTGGGGTTAGGTTTAGATTTGGGGTTAGGTTTAGATTTTAGGTTTAGATTTGGGGTTAGGTTTAGATTTGGGGTTAGGTTTAGATTTGGGGTTAGATTTGGGGTTAGGTTTAGATTTGCGGTTAGGTTTAGATTTGGGGTTAGGTTTAGATTTTAGGTTTAGATTTTCGGTTTAGATTTGGGGTTAGGTTTAGATTTTCGGTTTAGATTTGGGGTTAGGTTTAGATTTTCGGTTTAGATTTGGTGTTAGGTTTAGATTTGGGGTTAGGTTTAGATTTTAGGTTTAGATTTGGGGTTAGGTTTAGATTTTAGGTTTAGATTTGGGGTTAGGTTTAGATTTGGGGTTAGGTTTAGATTTTAGGTTTAGATTTGGGGTTAGGTTTAGATTTGAGGTTTAGATTTGGGGTTAGGTTTAGATTTTAGGTTAGGTTTAGATTTTAGGTTTAGATTTTAGGTTTAGATTTGGGGTTAGGTTTAGATTTTAGGTTTAGATTTGGGGTTAGGTTTAGATTTTCGGTTTAGATTTGGGGTTAGGTTTAGATTTGGGGTTAGGTTTAGATTTTCGGTTTAGATTTGGGATTAGGTTTAGATTTTAGGTTTAGATTTGGGGTTAGGTTTAGATTTTAGGTTTAGATTTGGGGTTAGGTTTAGATTTGGGGTTAGGTTTAGATTTTAGGTTTAGATTTGGGGTTAGGTTTAGATTTTAGGTTTAGATTTGGGGTTAGGTTTAGATTTGGGGTTAGGTTTAGATTTTAGGTTTAGATTTGGGTTTAGGTTTAGATTTTCGGTTTAGATTTGGGGTTAGTTTTAGATTTGGGGTTAGGTTTAGATTTGGGGTTAGGTTTAGATTTTCGGTTTAGATTTGGGGTTAGGTTTAGATTTTAGGTTTAGATTTGGGGTTAGGTTTAGATTTGGGGTTAGGTTTAGATTTTAGTTTGAGATTTGGGGTTAGGTTTAGATTTTAGTTTGAGATTTGGGGTTAGGTTTAGATTTGGGGTTAGGTTTAGATTTTAGGTTTAGATTTGGGGTTAGGTTTAGATTTGGGGTTAGGTTTAGATTTGGGGTTAGGTTTAGATTTTCGGTTTAGATTTGGGGTTAGTTTTAGATTTGGGGTTAGGTTTAGATTTGGGGTTAGGTTTAGATTTTCGGTTTAGATTTGGGGTTAGGTTTAGATTTTAGGTTTAGATTTGGAGTTAGGTTTAGATTTGGGGTTAGGTTTAGATTTTAGTTTGAGATTTGGGGTTAGGTTTAGATTTTAGTTTGAGATTTGGGGTTAGGTTTAGATTTGGGGTTAGGTTTAGATTTTAGGTTTAGATTTGGGGTTAGGTTTAGATTTGGGGTTAGGTTTAGATTTGGGGTTAGATTTGGGGTTAGGTTTAGATTTGGGGTTAGGTTTAGATTTTGGGTTAGGTTTAGATTTTAGGTTTAGATTTTCGGTTTAGATTTGGGGTTAGGTTTAGATTTTAGATTTAGATTTGGGGTTAGGTTTAGATTTTAGGTTTAGATTTGGGGTTAGGTTTAGATTTTAGGTTAGGTTTAGATTTTAGGTTTAGATTTTAGGTTTCGATTTGGGGTTAGGTTTAGATTTTAGGTTTAGATTTGGGGTTAGGTTTAGATTTTCGGTTTAGATTTGGGGTTAGGTTTAGATTTGGGGTTAGGTTTAGATTTGGGCTTAGGTTAAGATTTTAGGTTTAGATTTGGGGTTAGGTTTAAATTTTAGGTTTAGATTTGGGGTTAGGATTAGATTTTTGGTTTAGATTTGGGCTTAGGTTTAGATTTTAGGTTTAGATTTGGGGTTAGGTTTAGATTTTAGTTTGAGATTTGGGGTTAGGTTTAGATTTGGGGTTAGGTTTAGATTTTAGGTTTAGATTTGGGGTTAGGTTTAGATTTGGGGTTAGGTTTAGATTTGGGGTTAGATTTGGGGTTAGGTTTAGATTTGCGGTTAGGTTTAGATTTGGGGTTAGGTTTAGATTTTAGGTTTAGATTTTCGGTTTAGATTTGGGGTTAGGTTTAGATTTTCGATTTAGATTTGGGGTTAGGTTTAGATTTTCGGTTTAGATTTGGTGTTAGGTTTAGATTTGGGGTTAGGTTTAGATTTTAGGTTTAGATTTGGGGTTAGGTTTAGATTTTAGGTTTAGATTTGGGGTTAGGTTTAGATTTGGGGTTAGGTTTAGATTTTAGGTTTAGATTTGGGGTTAGGTTTAGATTTGAGGTTTAGATTTGGGGTTAGGTTTAGATTTTAGGTTAGGTTTAGATTTTAGGTTTAGATTTTAGGTTTAGATTTGGGGTTAGGTTTAGATTTTAGGTTTAGATTTGGGGTTAGGTTTAGATTTTCGGTTTAGATTTGGGGTTAGGTTTAGATTTGGGGTTAGGTTTAGATTTTCGGTTTAGATTTGGGATTAGGTTTAGATTTTAGGTTTAGATTTGGGGTTAGGTTTAGATTTTAGGTTTAGATTAAACCTAACCCCTTTGGGGTTAGGTTTAGATTTGGGGTTAGATTTGGGGTTAGGTTTAGATTTGGGGTTAGGTTTAGATTTTGGGTTAGGTTTAGATTTTAGGTTTAGATTTTAGGTTTAGATTTGGGGTTAGGTTTAGATTTGGGGTTAGGTTTAGATTTTCGGTTTAGATTTGGGGTTAGGTTTAGATTTGGGGTTAGGTTTAGATTTTAGGTTTAGATTTGGGTTTAGGTTTAGATTTTAGGTTTAGATTTGGGGTTAGGTTTAAATTTTAGGTTTAGATTTGGGGTTAGGTTTAGATTTGGTGTTAGGTTTAGATTTTAGGTTTAGATTTGGGGTTAGGTTTAGATTTTAGGTTAGGTTTAGATTTTAGGTTTAGATTTGGGGTTAGGTTTAGATTTTAGGTTTAGATTTGGGGTTAGGTTTAGATTTGGGCTTAGGTTAAGATTTTAGGTTTAGATTTGGGGTTAGGTTTAAATTTTAGGTTTAGATTTGGGGTTAGGATTAGATTTTAGGTTTAGATTTGGGGTTAGGTTTAGATTTTAGGTTTAGATTTGGGGTTAGGTTTAGATTTGGGGTTAGGTTTAGATTTGGGCTTAGGTTAAGATTTTAGGTTTAGATTTGGGGTTAGGTTTAAATTTTAGGTTTAGATTTGGGGTTAGGATTAGATTTTTGGTTTAGATTTGGGCTTAGGTTTAGATTTTAGGTTTAGATTTGGGGTTAGGTTTAGATTTTAGGTTTAGATTTGGGGTTAGGTTTAGATTTGGGGTTAGGTTTAGATTTTAGGTTTAGATTTGGGGTTAGGTTTAGATTTTAGGTTTAGATTTGGGGTTAGGTTTAGATTTGGGGTTAGGTTTAGATTTTAGGTTTAGATTTGGGTTTAGGTTTAGATTTTCGGTTTAGATTTGGGGTTAGTTTTAGATTTGGGGTTAGGTTTAGATTTGGGGTTAGGTTTAGATTTTAGGTTTAGATTTGGGGTTAGGTTTAGATTTTCGGTTTAGATTTGGGGTTAGGTTTAGATTTTAGGTTTAGATTTGGGGTTAGGTTTAGATTTTAGGTTTAGATTTGGGGTTAGGTTTAGATTTGGGGATAGGTTTAGATTTGGGGTTAGATTTGGGGTTAGGTTTAGATTTGCGGTTAGGTTTAGATTTGGGGTTAGGTTTAGATTTTAGGTTTAGATTTTCGGTTTAGATTTGGGGTTAGGTTTAGATTTTCGGTTTAGATTTGGGGTTAGGTTTAGATTTTAGGTTTAGATTTTAGGTTTAGATTTGGGGTTAGGTTTAGATTTTAGGTTTAGATTTGGGGTTAGGTTTAGATTTTAGGTTTAGATTTGGGGTTAGGTTTAGATTTGGGGTTAGGTTTAGATTTTAGGTTTAGATTTGGGGTTAGGTTTAGATTTGAGGTTTAGATTTGGTGTTAGGTTTAGATTTTAGGTTAGGTTTAGATTTTAGGTTTAGATTTGGGGTTAGGTTTAGATTTTCGGTTTAGATTTGGGGTTAGGTTTAGATTTGGGGTTAGGTTTAGATTTTAGTTTGAGATTTGGGGTTAGGTTTAGATTTGGGGTTAGGTTTAGATTTTAGGTTTAGATTTGGGGTTAGGTTTAGATTTGGGGTTAGGTTTAGATTTGGGGTTAGATTTGGGGTTAGGTTTAGATTTGCGGTTAGGTTTAGATTTGGGGTTAGGTTTAGATTTTAGGTTTAGATTTTCGGTTTAGATTTGGGGTTAGGTTTAGATTTTCGGTTTAGATTTGGGGTTAGGTTTAGATTTTCGGTTTAGATTTGGTGTTAGGTTTAGATTTGGGGTTAGGTTTAGATTTTAGTTTTAGATTTGGGGTTAGGTTTAGATTTTAGGTTTAGATTTGGGGTTAGGTTTAGATTTGGGGTTAGGTTTAGATTTTAGGTTTAGATTTGGGGTTAGGTTTAGATTTGAGGTTTAGATTTGGGGTTAGGTTTAGATTTTAGGTTAGGTTTAGATTTTAGGTTTAGATTTTAGGTTTAGATTTGGGGTTAGGTTTAGATTTTAGGTTTAGATTTGGGGTTAGGTTTAGATTTTCGGTTTAGATTTGGGGTTAGGTTTAGATTTGGGGTTAGGTTTAGATTTTCGGTTTAGATTTGGGATTAGGTTTAGATTTTAGGTTTAGATTTGGGGTTAGGTTTAGATTTTAGGTTTAGATTTGGGGTTAGGTTTAGATTTGGGGTTAGGTTTAGATTTTAGGTTTAGATTTGGGGTTAGGTTTAGATTTTAGGTTTAGATTTGGGGTTAGGTTTAGATTTGGGGTTAGGTTTAGATTTTAGGTTTAGATTTGGGTTTAGGTTTAGATTTTCGGTTTAGATTTGGGGTTAGTTTTAGATTTGGGGTTAGGTTTAGATTTGGGGTTAGGTTTAGATTTTCGGTTTAGATTTGGGGTTAGGTTTAGATTTTAGGTTTAGATTTGGGGTTAGGTTTAGATTTGGGGTTAGGTTTAGATTTTAGTTTGAGATTTGGGGTTAGGTTTAGATTTTAGTTTGAGATTTGGGGTTAGGTTTAGATTTGGGGTTAGGTTTAGATTTTAGGTTTAGATTTGGGGTTAGGTTTAGATTTGGGGTTAGGTTTAGATTTGGGGTTAGGTTTAGATTTTCGGTTTAGATTTGGGGTTAGTTTTAGATTTGGGGTTAGGTTTAGATTTGGGGTTAGGTTTAGATTTTCGGTTTAGATTTGGGGTTAGGTTTAGATTTTAGGTTTAGATTTGGAGTTAGGTTTAGATTTGGGGTTAGGTTTAGATTTTAGTTTGAGATTTGGGGTTAGGTTTAGATTTTAGTTTGAGATTTGGGGTTAGGTTTAGATTTGGGGTTAGGTTTAGATTTTAGGTTTAGATTTGGGGTTAGGTTTAGATTTGGGGTTAGGTTTAGATTTGGGGTTAGATTTGGGGTTAGGTTTAGATTTGGGGTTAGGTTTAGATTTTGGGTTAGGTTTAGATTTTAGGTTTAGATTTTCGGTTTAGATTTGGGGTTAGGTTTAGATTTTAGATTTAGATTTGGGGTTAGGTTTAGATTTTAGGTTTAGATTTGGGGTTAGGTTTAGATTTTAGGTTAGGTTTAGATTTTAGGTTTAGATTTTAGGTTTCGATTTGGGGTTAGGTTTAGATTTTAGGTTTAGATTTGGGGTTAGGTTTAGATTTTCGGTTTAGATTTGGGGTTAGGTTTAGATTTGGGGTTAGGTTTAGATTTGGGCTTAGGTTAAGATTTTAGGTTTAGATTTGGGGTTAGGTTTAAATTTTAGGTTTAGATTTGGGGTTAGGATTAGATTTTTGGTTTAGATTTGGGCTTAGGTTTAGATTTTAGGTTTAGATTTGGGGTTAGGTTTAGATTTTAGTTTGAGATTTGGGGTTAGGTTTAGATTTGGGGTTAGGTTTAGATTTTAGGTTTAGATTTGGGGTTAGGTTTAGATTTGGGGTTAGGTTTAGATTTGGGGTTAGATTTGGGGTTAGGTTTAGATTTGCGGTTAGGTTTAGATTTGGGGTTAGGTTTAGATTTTAGGTTTAGATTTTCGGTTTAGATTTGGGGTTAGGTTTAGATTTTCGATTTAGATTTGGGGTTAGGTTTAGATTTTCGGTTTAGATTTGGTGTTAGGTTTAGATTTGGGGTTAGGTTTAGATTTTAGGTTTAGATTTGGGGTTAGGTTTAGATTTTAGGTTTAGATTTGGGGTTAGGTTTAGATTTGGGGTTAGGTTTAGATTTTAGGTTTAGATTTGGGGTTAGGTTTAGATTTGAGGTTTAGATTTGGGGTTAGGTTTAGATTTTAGGTTAGGTTTAGATTTTAGGTTTAGATTTTAGGTTTAGATTTGGGGTTAGGTTTAGATTTTAGGTTTAGATTTGGGGTTAGGTTTAGATTTTCGGTTTAGATTTGGGGTTAGGTTTAGATTTGGGGTTAGGTTTAGATTTTCGGTTTAGATTTGGGATTAGGTTTAGATTTTAGGTTTAGATTTGGGGTTAGGTTTAGATTTTAGGTTTAGATTAAACCTAACCCCTTTGGGGTTAGGTTTAGATTTGGGGTTAGATTTGGGGTTAGGTTTAGATTTGGGGTTAGGTTTAGATTTTGGGTTAGGTTTAGATTTTAGGTTTAGATTTTAGGTTTAGATTTGGGGTTAGGTTTAGATTTGGGGTTAGGTTTAGATTTTCGGTTTAGATTTGGGGTTAGGTTTAGATTTGGGGTTAGGTTTAGATTTTAGGTTTAGATTTGGGTTTAGGTTTAGATTTTAGGTTTAGATTTGGGGTTAGGTTTAAATTTGGGGTTAGGTTTAGATTTGAGGTTTAGATTTGGGGTTAGATTTGGGGTTAGGTTTAGATTTTGGGTTTAGATTTGGGTTTAGGTTTAGATTTTCGGTTTAGATTTGGGGTTAGGTATAGATTTGGGGTTAGGTTTAGATTTTAGGTTTAGATTTGGGGTTAGGTTTAGATTTTAGGTTTAGATTTGGGGTTAGGTTTAGATTTGGGGTTAGGTTTAGATTTTAGGTTTAGATTTGGGGTTAGGTTTAAATTTTAGGTTTAGATTTGGGGTTAGGTTTAGATTTGGTGTTAGGTTTAGATTTTAGGTTTAGATTTGGGGTTAGGTTTAGATTTTAGGTTAGGTTTAGATTTTAGGTTTAGATTTGGGGTTAGGTTTAGATTTTAGGTTTAGATTTGGGGTTAGGTTTAGATTTGGGCTTAGGTTAAGATTTTAGGTTTAGATTTGGGGTTAGGTTTAAATTTTAGGTTTAGATTTGGGGTTAGGATTAGATTTTAGGTTTAGATTTGGGGTTAGGTTTAGATTTTAGGTTTAGATTTGGGGTTAGGTTTAGATTTGGGGTTAGGTTTAGATTTGGGCTTAGGTTAAGATTTTAGGTTTAGATTTGGGGTTAGGTTTAAATTTTAGGTTTAGATTTGGGGTTAGGATTAGATTTTTGGTTTAGATTTGGGCTTAGGTTTAGATTTTAGGTTTAGATTTGGGGTTAGGTTTAGATTTTAGGTTTAGATTTGGGGTTAGGTTTAGATTTGGGGTTAGGTTTAGATTTTAGGTTTAGATTTGGGGTTAGGTTTAGATTTTAGGTTTAGATTTGGGGTTAGGTTTAGATTTGGGGTTAGGTTTAGATTTTAGGTTTAGATTTGGGTTTAGGTTTAGATTTTCGGTTTAGATTTGGGGTTAGTTTTAGATTTGGGGTTAGGTTTAGATTTGGGGTTAGGTTTAGATTTTAGGTTTAGATTTGGGGTTAGGTTTAGATTTTCGGTTTAGATTTGGGGTTAGGTTTAGATTTTAGGTTTAGATTTGGGGTTAGGTTTAGATTTTAGGTTTAGATTTGGGGTTAGGTTTAGATTTGGGGATAGGTTTAGATTTGGGGTTAGATTTGGGGTTAGGTTTAGATTTGCGGTTAGGTTTAGATTTGGGGTTAGGTTTAGATTTTAGGTTTAGATTTTCGGTTTAGATTTGGGGTTAGGTTTAGATTTTCGGTTTAGATTTGGGGTTAGGTTTAGATTTTAGGTTTAGATTTTAGGTTTAGATTTGGGGTTAGGTTTAGATTTTAGGTTTAGATTTGGGGTTAGGTTTAGATTTTAGGTTTAGATTTGGGGTTAGGTTTAGATTTGGGGTTAGGTTTAGATTTTAGGTTTAGATTTGGGGTTAGGTTTAGATTTGAGGTTTAGATTTGGTGTTAGGTTTAGATTTTAGGTTAGGTTTAGATTTTAGGTTTAGATTTGGGGTTAGGTTTAGATTTTCGGTTTAGATTTGGGGTTAGGTTTAGATTTGGGGTTAGGTTTAGATTTTAGTTTGAGATTTGGGGTTAGGTTTAGATTTGGGGTTAGGTTTAGATTTTAGGTTTAGATTTGGGGTTAGGTTTAGATTTGGGGTTAGGTTTAGATTTGGGGTTAGATTTGGGGTTAGGTTTAGATTTGCGGTTAGGTTTAGATTTGGGGTTAGGTTTAGATTTTAGGTTTAGATTTTCGGTTTAGATTTGGGGTTAGGTTTAGATTTTCGGTTTAGATTTGGGGTTAGGTTTAGATTTTCGGTTTAGATTTGGTGTTAGGTTTAGATTTGGGGTTAGGTTTAGATTTTAGGTTTAGATTTGGGGTTAGGTTTAGATTTTAGGTTTAGATTTGGGGTTAGGTTTAGATTTGGGGTTAGGTTTAGATTTTAGGTTTAGATTTGGGGTTAGGTTTAGATTTGAGGTTTAGATTTGGGGTTAGGTTTAGATTTTAGGTTAGGTTTAGATTTTAGGTTTAGATTTTAGGTTTAGATTTGGGGTTAGGTTTAGATTTTAGGTTTAGATTTGGGGTTAGGTTTAGATTTTCGGTTTAGATTTGGGGTTAGGTTTAGATTTGGGGTTAGGTTTAGATTTTCGGTTTAGATTTGGGATTAGGTTTAGATTTTAGGTTTAGATTTGGGGTTAGGTTTAGATTTTAGGTTTAGATTTGGGGTTAGGTTTAGATTTGGGGTTAGGTTTAGATTTTAGGTTTAGATTTGGGGTTAGGTTTAGATTTTAGGTTTAGATTTGGGGTTAGGTTTAGATTTGGGGTTAGGTTTAGATTTTAGGTTTAGATTTGGGTTTAGGTTTAGATTTTCGGTTTAGATTTGGGGTTAGTTTTAGATTTGGGGTTAGGTTTAGATTTGGGGTTAGGTTTAGATTTTCGGTTTAGATTTGGGGTTAGGTTTAGATTTTAGGTTTAGATTTGGGGTTAGGTTTAGATTTGGGGTTAGGTTTAGATTTTAGTTTGAGATTTGGGGTTAGGTTTAGATTTTAGTTTGAGATTTGGGGTTAGGTTTAGATTTGGGGTTAGGTTTAGATTTTAGGTTTAGATTTGGGGTTAGGTTTAGATTTGGGGTTAGGTTTAGATTTGGGGTTAGGTTTAGATTTTCGGTTTAGATTTGGGGTTAGTTTTAGATTTGGGGTTAGGTTTAGATTTGGGGTTAGGTTTAGATTTTCGGTTTAGATTTGGGGTTAGGTTTAGATTTTAGGTTTAGATTTGGAGTTAGGTTTAGATTTGGGGTTAGGTTTAGATTTTAGTTTGAGATTTGGGGTTAGGTTTAGATTTTAGTTTGAGATTTGGGGTTAGGTTTAGATTTGGGGTTAGGTTTAGATTTTAGGTTTAGATTTGGGGTTAGGTTTAGATTTGGGGTTAGGTTTAGATTTGGGGTTAGATTTGGGGTTAGGTTTAGATTTGGGGTTAGGTTTAGATTTTGGGTTAGGTTTAGATTTTAGGTTTAGATTTTCGGTTTAGATTTGGGGTTAGGTTTAGATTTTAGATTTAGATTTGGGGTTAGGTTTAGATTTTAGGTTTAGATTTGGGGTTAGGTTTAGATTTTAGGTTAGGTTTAGATTTTAGGTTTAGATTTTAGGTTTCGATTTGGGGTTAGGTTTAGATTTTAGGTTTAGATTTGGGGTTAGGTTTAGATTTTCGGTTTAGATTTGGGGTTAGGTTTAGATTTGGGGTTAGGTTTAGATTTTCGGTTTAGATTTGGGGTTAGGTTTAGATTTGGGGTTAGGTTTAGATTTTAGGTTTAGATTTGGGGTTAGGTTTAGATTTTCGGTTTAGATTTGGGGTTAGGTTTAGATTTGGGGTTAGGTTTAGATTTTAGGTTTAGATTTGGGGTTAGGTTTAGATTTTAGGTTTAGATTTGGGGTTAGGTTTAGATTTGGGGTTAGGTTTAGATTTTAGGTTTAGATTTGGGGTTAGGTTTAAATTTTAGGTTTAGATTTGGGGTTAGGTTTAGATTTGGTGTTAGGTTTAGATTTTAGGTTTAGATTTGGGGTTAGGTTTAGATTTTAGGTTAGGTTTAGATTTTAGGTTTAGATTTGGGGTTAGGTTTAGATTTTAGGTTTAGATTTGGGGTTAGGTTTAGATTTTCGGTTTAGATTTGGGGTTAGGTTTAGATTTGGGGTTAGGTTTAGATTTGGGCTTAGGTTAAGATTTTAGGTTTAGATTTGGGGTTAGGTTTAGATTTTAGGTTTAGATTTGGGGTTAGGTTTAGATTTTAGGTTTAGATTTGGGGTTAGGTTTAGATTTGGGATTAGGTTTAGATTTTAGGTTTAGATTTGGGGTTAGGTTTAGATTTTAGGTTTAGATTTGGGGTTAGGTTTAGATTTGGGGTTAGGTTTAGATTTTCGGTTTAGATTTGGGGTTAGTTTTAGATTTGGTGTTAGGTTTAGATTTGGGGTTAGGTTTAGATTTTAGGTTTAGATTTGGGGTTAGGTTTAGATTTTCGGTTTAGATTTGGGGTTAGGTTTAGATTTTAGGTTTAGATTTGGGTTAGGTTTAGATTTTAGGTTTAGATTTGGAGTTAGGTTTAGATTTGGGGTTAGGTTTAGATTTTAGTTTGAGATTTGGGGTTAGGTTTAGATTATAGTTTGAGATTTGGGATTAGGTTTAGATTTGGGGTTAGGTTTAGATTTTAGGTTTAGATTTGGGGTTAGGTTTAGATTTTCGGTTTAGATTTGGGGTTAGGTTTAGATTTTAGGTTTAGATTTGGGGTTAGGTTTAGATTTTAGGTTTAGATTTGGAGTTAGGTTTAGATTTGGGGTTAGGTTTAGATTTTAGTTTGAGATTTGGGGTTAGGTTTAGATTTTAGTTTGAGATTTGGGGTTAGGTTTAGATATGAGGTTAGGTTTAGATTTTAGGTTTAGATTTGGGGTTAGGTTTAGATTTGGGGTTAGGTTTAGATTTGGGGTTAGATTTGGGGTTAGGTTTAGATTTGGGGTTAGGTTTAGATTTTGGGTTAGGTTTAGATTTTAGGTTTAGATTTTCGGTTTAGATTTGGGGTTAGGTTTAGATTTTCGGTTTAGATTTGGTGTTAGGTTCAGATTTGGGGTTAGGTTTAGATTTTAGGTTTAGATTTGGGGTTAGGTTTAGATTTTAGGTTTAGATTTGGGGTTAGGTTTAGATTTGGGGTTAGGTTTAGATTTTAGGTTTAGATTTGGGGTTAGGTTTAGATTTTAGGTTAGGTTTAGATTTTAGGTTTAGATTTTAGGTTTAGATTTGGGGTTAGGTTTAGATTTTAGGTTTAGATTTGGGGTTAGGTTTAGATTTTCGGTTTAGATTTGGGGTTAGGTTTAGATTTGGGGTTAGGTTTAGATTTTCGGTTTAGATATGGGGTTAGGCTTAGATTTTAGGTTTAGATTTGGGGTTAGGTTTAGATTTTAGGTTTAGATTTGGGGTTAGGTTTAGATTTGGGGTTTAGATTTGGGGTTAGGTTTAGATTTTAGGTTTAGATTTGGGGTTAGGTTTAGATTTGGGGTTACGTTTAGATTTGGGGTTAGGTTTAGATTTTAGGTTTAGATTTGGGGTTAGGTTTAGATTTTAGGTTTAGATTTGGGGTTAGGTTGAGATTTTAGGTTCAGATTTGGGGTTAGGTTTAGATTTTAGGTTTAGATTTGGGGTTAGGTTTAGATTTGGGGTTAGGTTTAGATTTTAGGTTTAGAATTGGGGTTAGGTTTAGATTTTTGGTTTAGATTTGGGGTTAGGTTTAGATTTGGGGTTAGGTTTAGATTTTAGGTTTAGATTTGGGGTTAGGTTTAAATTTTAGGTTTAGATTTGGGGTTAGGTTTAGATTTGGGGTTAGGTTTAGATTTTAGGTTTAGATTTGGGGTTAGGTTTAGATTTTAGGTTTAGATTTGGGCTTAGGTTTAGATTTGGGGTTAGGTTTAGATTTTAGGTTTAGATTTGGGGTTAGGTTTAGATTTCAGGTTTAGATTTGGGGTTAGGTTTAGATTTGGGGTTAGATTTAGATTTTAGGTTTAGATTTGGGGTTAGGTTTAGATTTTAGGTTTAGATACGGGGTTAGGTTTAGATTTGGGGTTAGGTTTAGATTTTAGGTTTAGATACGGGGTTAGGTTTAGATTTGGGGTTAGGTTTAGATTTTAGGTTTAGATTTGGGGTTAGGTTTAGATTTTAGGTTCAGATTTGGGGTTAGGTTTAGATTTGAGGTTCAGATTTCGGGTTAGGTTTAGATTTTTGGTTTAGATTTGGGGTTAGGTTTAGATTTTAGGTTTAGATTTTAGGTTTAGATTTGGGGCTAGGTTTAGATTTGGGGTTAGGTTTAGATTTTAGGTTTAGATTTGGGTTTAGGTTTAGATTTAGGTTTAGGTTTAGATTTTAGGTTTAGATTTGGGGTTAGGTTTAGACTTGGGGTTAGGTTTAGATTTTAGGTTTAGATTTGGGGTTAGGTTTAGATTTCAGGTTTAGATTTGGGGTTAGGTTTAGATTTGGGGTTAGGTTTAGATTTTAGGTTTAGATTTGGGGTTAGGTTTAGATTTTAGGTTTAGATTTGGGGTTAGGTTTAGATTTGGGGTTAGGTTTAGATTTTAGGTTTAGATTTGGGGTTAGGTTTAGACTTGGGGTTAGCTTTAGATTTTAGGTTTAGATTTGGGGTTAGGTTTAGATTTGGGGTTAGGTTTAGATTTTAGGGTTAGATTTGGGGTTAGGTTTAGATTTTAGGTTTACATTTGGTGTTAGGTTTAGATTTTAGGTTTAGATACGGGGTTAGGTTTAGATTTGGGGTTAGGTTTAGATTTTAGGTTTAGATTTGGGGTTAGGTTTAGATTTTAGGTTTAGATTTGGGGTTAGGTTTAGATTTTAGGTTTAGTTTTGGGGTTAGGTTTAGATTTGGTGTTAGGTTTAGATTTTAGGTTTGGATTTGGGGTTAGGTTCAGATTTTAGGTTTAGATTTGGGGTTAGGTTTAGACTTGGGGTTAGGTTTAGATTTTAGGTTTAGATGTGGGGTTAGGTTTAGATTTTAGGTTTAGATTTGGGGTTAGGTTTAGATTTGGGGTTAGGTTTAGATTTTAGGTTTAGATTTGGGGTTAGGTTTAGATTTGGGGTTAGGTTTAGATTTTAGGTTTAGATTTGGGTTTAGGTTTAGATTTTAGGTTTAGATTTGGGCTTAGGTTTAGATTTGGGGTTAGGTTTAGATTTTAGGTTTAGATTTGGGGTTAGGTTTAGATTTTAGGTTTAGATTTGGGGTTAGGTTTAGATTTGGGGTTAGGTTTAGATTTTAGGTTTAGATTTGGGGTTAGGTTTAGATTTAAGGTTTAGATTTGCGGTTAGGTTTAGATTTGGGGTTAGGTTTAGATTTTAGGTTTAGATTTGGGGTTAGGTTTAGATTTTAGGTTTATATTTGGGGTTAGGTTTAGATTTTAGGTTTAGATTTGGGGTTAGGTTTAGATTTGGGGTTAGGTTTAGATTTTAGGTTTAGATTTGGTGTTAGGTTTAGATTTTAGGTTTAGATTTGGGGTTAGGTTTAGATTTTAGGTTTAGATTTGGGGTTAGGTTTAAATTTTAGGTTTAGATTTGGGGTTAGGTTTAGATTTGGGGTTAGGTTTAGATTTTAGGTTTAGATTTGGGGTTAGGTTTAGATTTTAGGTTTAGATTTGGGGTTAGGTTTAGATTTGGGCTTAGGTTTAGATTTGGGGTTAGGTTTAGATTTTAGGTTTAGATTTGGGGTTAGGTTTAGATTTCAGGTTTAGATTTGGGGTTAGGTTTAGATTTGGGGTTAGGTTTAGATTTTACGTTTAGATTTGGGGTTAGGTTTAGATTTTAGGTTTAGATACGGGGTTAGGTTTAGATTTGGGGTTAGGTTTAGATTTTAGGTTTAGATACGGGGTTAGGTTTAGATTTGGGGTTAGGTTTAGATTTTAGGTTTAGATTTGGGGTTAGGTTTAGATTTGGGGTTAGGTTTAGATTTTAGGTTTAGATTTGGGGTTAGGTTTAGATTTTAGGTTCAGATTTGGGGTTAGGTTTAGATTTGAGGTTCAGATTTGGGGTTAGGTTTAGATTTTTGGTTTAGATTTGGGGTTAGGTTTAGATTTTAGGTTTAGATTTTAGGTTTAGATTTGGGGCTAGGTTTAGATTTGGGGTTAGGTTTAGATTTTAGGTTTAGATTTGGGTTTAGGTTTAGATTTAGGTTTAGGTTTAGATTTTAGGTTTAGATTTGGGGTTAGGTTTAGACTTGGGGTTAGGTTTAGATTTTAGGTTTAGATTTGGGGTTAGGTTTAGATTTCAGGTTTAGATTTGGGGTTAGGTTTAGATTTGGGGTTAGGTTTAGATTTTAGGTTTAGATTTGGGGTTAGGTTTAGATTTTAGGTTTAGATTTGGGGTTAGGTTTAGATTTGGGGTTAGGTTTAGATTTTAGGTTTAGATTTGGGGTTAGGTTTAGACTTGGGGTTAGCTTTAGATTTTAGGTTTAGATTTGGGGTTAGGTTTAGATTTGGGGTTAGGTTTAGATTTTAGGGTTAGATTTGGGGTTAGGTTTAGATTTTAGGTTTACATTTGGGGTTAGGTTTAGATTTTAGGTTTAGATACGGGGTTAGGTTTAGATTTGGGGTTAGGTTTAGATTTTAGGTTTAGATTTGGGGTTAGGTTTAGATTTGGGGTTAGGTTTAGATTTTAGGTTTAGATTTGGGGTTAGGTTTAGATTTTAGGTTTAGTTTTGGGGTTAGGTTTAGATTTGGTGTTAGGTTTAGATTTTAGGTTTGGATTTGGGGTTAGGTTCAGATTTTAGGTTTAGATTTGGGGTTAGGTTTAGACTTGGGGTTAGGTTTAGATTTTAGGTTTAGATGTGGGGTTAGGTTTAGATTTTAGGTTTAGATTTGGGGTTAGGTTTAGATTTGGGGTTAGGTTTAGATTTTAGGTTTAGATTTGGGGTTAGGTTTAGATTTGGGGTTAGGTTTAGATTTTAGGTTTAGATTTGGGTTTAGGTTTAGATTTTAGGTTTAGATTTGGGCTTAGGTTTAGATTTGGGGTTAGGTTTAGATTTTAGGTTTAGATTTGGGGTTAGGTTTAGATTTGGGGTTAGGTTTAGATTTTAGGTTTAGATTTGGGGTTAGGTTTAGATTTAAGGTTTAGATTTGGGGTTAGGTTTAGATTTTAGGTTTAGATTTGGGGTTAGGTTTAGATTTGGGGTTAGGTTTAGATTTTAGGTTTATATTTGGGGTTAGGTTTAGATTTTAGGTTTAGATTTGGGGTTAGGTTTAGATTTGGGGTTAGGTTTAGATTTTAGGTTTAGATTTGGGGTTAGGTTTAGATTTTAGGTTTAGATTTGGGGTTAGGTTTAGATTTGGGGTTAGGTTTAGATTTTAGGTTTAGATTTGGGGTTAGGTTTAGATTTTAGGTTTAGATTTGGGGTTAGGTTTAGATTTGGGGTTAGGTTTAGATTTTAGGTTTAGATTTGGGGTTAGGTTTAGATTTTAGGTTTAGATTTGGGGTTAGGTTCAGATTTTAGGTTTAGATTTGGGGTTAGGTTTAGATTTCAGGTTTAGATTTTAGGTTTAGATTTGGGGTTAGGTTTAGATTTTAGGTTTATATTTGGGGTTAGGTTTAGATTTGGGGTTAGGTTTAGATTTTAGGTTTAGATTTGGGGTTAGGTTTAGACTTGGGGTTAGCTTTAGATTTTAGGTTTAGATTTGGGGTTAGGTTTAGATTTGGGGTTAGGTTTAGATTTTAGGGTTAGATTTGGGGTTAGGTTTAGATTTTAGGTTTACATTTGGGGTTAGGTTTAGATTTTAGGTTTAGATACGGGGTTAGGTTTAGATTTGGGGTTAGGTTTAGATTTTAGGTTTAGATTTGGGGTTAGGTTTAGATTTGGGGTTTAGATTTGGGGTTAGGTTTAGATTTGGGATTAGGTTTAGATTTTAGGTTTAGATTTGGGGTTAGGTTTAGATTTGGGGTTAGGTTTAGATTTTAGGTTTAGATTTGGGGTTAGGTTTAGACTTGGGGTTAGCTTTAGATTTTAGGTTTAGATTTGGGGTTAGGTTTAGATTTGGGGTTAGGTTTAGATTTTAGGGTTAGATTTGGGGTTAGGTTTAGATTTTAGGTTTACATTTGGGGTTAGGTTTAGATTTTAGGTTTAGATACGGGGTTAGGTTTAGATTTGGGGTTAGGTTTAGATTTTAGGTTTAGATTTGGGGTTAGGTTTAGATTTGGGGTTAGGTTTAGATTTTAGGTTTAGATTTGGGGTTAGGTTTAGATTTTAGGTTTAGTTTTGGGGTTAGGTTTAGATTTGGTGTTAGGTTTAGATCTTAGGTTTGGATTTGGGGTTAGGTTCAGATTTTAGGTTTAGATTTGGGGTTAGGTTTAGACTTGGGGTTAGGTTTAGATTTTAGGTTTAGATGTGGGGTTAGGTTTAGATTTTAGGTTTAGATTTGGGGTTAGGTTTAGATTTGGGGTTAGGTTTAGATTTTAGGTTTAGATTTGGGGTTAGGTTTAGATTTGGGGTTAGGTTTAGATTTTAGGTTTAGATTTGGGTTTAGGTTTAGATTTTAGGTTTAGATTTGGGGTTAGGTTTAGATTTTAGGTTTAGATTTGGGGTTAGGTTTAGATTTTAGGTTTATATTTGGGGTAAGGTTTAGATTTGGGGTTAGGTTTATATTTTAGGTTTAGATTTGGGGTTAGGTTTAGATTTAGGGTTAGGTTTAGATTTTAGGTTTAGATTTGGGGTTAGGTTTAGATTTTAGGTTTAGATATGGGGTTAGGTTTAGATTTGGGGTTAGGTTTAGATTTTAGGTTTAGATTTGGGGTTAGGTTTAGATTTGGGGTTAGGTTTAGATTTTAGGTTTAGATTTGGGGTTAGGTTTAGATTTGGGGTTAGGTTTAGATTTTAGGTTTAGATTTGGGGTTAGGTTTAGATTTTAGGTTTAGATTTTAGGTTTAGATTTGGGGTTAGGTTTAGATTTTAGGTTTAGATTTGGGGTTAGGTTTAGATTTTAGGTTTAGATTTGGGGTTAGGTTTAGATTTTAGGTTTAGATTTGGGGTTAGGTTTAGATTTTAGGTTTAGATTTGGGGTTAGGTTTAGATTTGGGGTTAGGTTTAGATTTTAGGTTTAGATTTGGGGTTAGGTTTAGATTTGGGGTTAGGTTTAGATTTTAGGTTTAGATTTGGGGTTAGGTTTAGATTTTAGGTTTAGATTTGGGGTTAGGTTTAGATTTGGGTGTAGGTTTAGATTTTAGGTTTATATTTGGGGTTAGGTTTAGATTTTAGGTTTAGATTTGGGGTTAGGTTTAGATTTGGGGTTAGGTTTAGATTTTAGGTTTAGATTTGGGGTTAGGTTTAGATTTGGGGTTAGGTTTAGATTTTAGGTTTAGATTTGGGGTTAGGTTTAGATTCAAGGTTTAGATTTGGGGTTAGGTTTAGATTTGGGGTTAGGTTTAGATTTTAGGTTTAGATTTGGGGTTAGGTTTAGATTTTAGGTTTAGATTTGGGGTAAGGTTTAGATTTGGGGTTAGGTTTAGATTTTAGGTTTAGATTTGGGGTTAGGTTTAGATTTTAGGTTTAGATATGGGGTTAGGTTTAGATTTGGGGTTAGGTTTAGATTTGGGTTTAGGTTTAGATTTTAGGTTTAGATTTGGGGTTAGGTTTAGATTTTAGGTTTAGATTTGGGGTTAGGTTTAGATTTGGGGTTAGGTTTAGATTTTAGGTTTAGATTTGGGGTTAGGTTTAGATTTTAGGTTTAGATTTGGGGTTAGGTTTAGATTTTAGGTTTGGATTTGGGGTTAGGTTCAGATTTTAGGTTTAGATTTGGGGTTAGGTTTAGATTTTAGGTTTAGATTTGGGGTTAGGTTTAGATTTTAGGTTTAGATTTGGGGTTAGGTTTAGATTTTAGGTTTAGATTTGGGGTTAGGTTTAGATTTGGGGTTAGGTTTAGATTTTAGGTTTAGATTTGGGGTTAGGTTTAGATTTTAGGTTTAAATTTGGGCTTAGGTTTAGATTTTAGGTTTAGATTTGGGGTTAGGTTTAGATTTGGGGTTAGGTTTAGATTTTAGGTTTAGATTTGGGGCAAGGTTTAGATATGGGGTTAGGTTTAGATTTTAGGTTTAGATTTGGGGTTAGGTTTAGATTTGGGGTTAGGTTTAGATTGTAGGTTTAGATTTGGGGTTAGGTTTAGATTTGGGGTTAGGTTTAGATTTTAGGTTTAGATTTGGGGTTAGGTTTAGATTTTAGGTTTAGATTTGGGGTTAGGTTTAGATTTTAGGTTTAGATATGGGGTTAGGTTTAGATTTGGGGTTAGGTTTAGATTTTAGGTTTAGATTTGGGGTTAGGTTTAGATTTGGGGTTAGGTTTAGATTTTGGCTTTAGATTTGGGGTTAGGTTTAGATTTGGGGTTAGGTTTAGATTTTAGGTTTAGATTTGGGGCAAGGTTTAGATTTGGGGTTAGGTTTAGATTTTAGGTTTAGATTTGGGGTTAGGTTTAGATTTGGGGTTAGGTTTAGATTTTAGGTTTAGATTTGGGGTTAGGTTTAGATTTGGGGTTAGGTTTAGATTTGGGCTTAGGTTTAGATTTTAGGTTTAGATTTGGGGTTAGGTTTAGATTTGGGGTTAGGTTTAGATTTTAGGTTTAGATTTGGGGCAAGGTTTAGATTTGGGGTTAGGTTTAGATTTTAGGTTTAGATTTGGGGTTAGGTTTAGATTTGGGGTTAGGTTTAGATTTTAGGTTTAGATTTGGGGTTAGGTTTAGATTTGGGGTTAGGTTTAGATTTTAGGTTTAGATTTGGGGTTAGGTTTAGATTTTAGGTTTACATTTGGGGTTAGGTTTACATTTGGGGTTAGGTTTAGATTTTAGGTTTAGATTTGGGGTTAGGTTTAGATTTGGGGTTAGGTTTAGATTTTAGGTTTAGATTTGGGGTTAGGTTTAGATTTCAGGTTTAGATTTGGGGTTAGCTTTAGATTTTAGGTTTAGATTTGGGGTTAGGTTTAGATTTGGGGTTAGGTTTAGATTTTAGGGTTAGATTTGGGGTTAGGTTTAGATTTTAGGTTTACATTTGGGGTTAGGTTTAGATTTTAGGTTTAGATATGGGGTTAGGTTTAGATTTGGGGTTAGGTTTAGATTTTAGGTTTAGATTTGGGGTTAGGTTTAGATTTGGGGTTAGGTTTAGATTTTAGGTTTAGATTTGGGGTTAGGTTTAGATTTTAGGTTTGGATTTGGGGTTAGGTTCAGATTTTAGGTTTAGATTTGGGGTTAGGTTTAGACTTGGGGTTAGGTTTAGATTTTAGGTTTAGATTTGGGGTTAGGTTTAGATTTTAGGTTTAGATTTGGGGTTAGGTTTAGATTTGGGGTTAGGTTTAGATTTTAGGTTTAGATTTGGGGTTAGGTTTAGATTTAAGGTTTAGATTTGGGGTTAGGTTTAGATTTGGGGTTAGGTTTAGATTCAAGGTTTAGATTTGGGGTTAGGTTTAGATTTGGGGTTAGGTTTAGATTTTAGGTTTAGATTTGGGGTTAGGTTTAGATTTTAGGTTTATATTTGGGGTAAGGTTTAGATTTGGGGTTAGGTTTAGATTTTAGGTTTAGATTTGGGGTTAGGTTTAGATTTTAGGTTTAGATATGGGGTTAGGTTTAGATTTGGGGTTAGGTTTAGATTTGGGTTTAGGTTTAGATTTTAGGTTTAGATTTGGGGTTAGGTTTAGATTTTAGGTTTAGATTTGGGGTTAGGTTTAGATTTGGGGTTAGGTTTAGATTTTAGGTTTAGATTTGGGGTTAGGTTTAGATTTTAGGTTTAGATTTGGGGTTAGGTTTAGATTTGGGGTTAGGTTTAGATTTTAGGTTTGGATTTGGGGTTAGGTTCAGATTTTAGGTTTAGATTTGGGGTTAGGTTTAGAATTGGGGTTAGGTTTAGATTTTAGGTTTAGATTTGGGGTTAGGTTTAGATTTTAGGTTTAGATTTGGGGTTAGGTTTAGATTTTAGGTTTAGATTTGGGGTTAGGTTTAGATTTGGGGTTAGGTTTAGATTTTAGGTTTAGATTTGGCGTTAGGTTTAGATTTTAGGTTTAAATTTGGGCTTAGGTTTAGATTTTAGGTTTAGATTTGGGGTTAGGTTTAGATTTTGGGTTAGGTTTAGATTTTAGGTTTAGATTTGGGGCAAGGTTTAGATATGGGGTTAGGTTTAGATTTTAGGTTTAGATTTGGGGTTAGGTTTAGATTTGGGGTTAGGTTTAGATTTTAGGTTTAGATTTGGGGTTAGGTTTAGATTTGGGGTTAGGTTTAGATTCAAGGTTTAGATTTGGGGTTAGGTTTAGATTTGGGGTTAGGTTTAGATTTTAGGTTTAGATTTGGGGTTAGGTTTAGATTTTAGGTTTATATTTGGGGTAAGGTTTAGATTTGGGGTTAGGTTTAGATTTTAGGTTTAGATTTGGGGTTAGGTTTAGATTTTAGGTTTAGATATGGGGTTAGGTTTAGATTTGGGGTTAGGTTTAGATTTGGGTTTAGGTTTAGATTTTAGGTTTAGATTTGGGGTTAGGTTTAGATTTTAGGTTTAGATTTGGGGTTAGGTTTAGATTTGGGGTTAGGTTTAGATTTTAGGTTTAGATTTGGGGTTAGGTTTAGATTTTAGGTTTAGATTTGGGGTTAGGTTTAGATTTGGGGTTAGGTTTAGATTTTAGGTTTGGATTTGGGGTTAGGTTCAGATTTTAGGTTTAGATTTGGGGTTAGGTTTAGAATTGGGGTTAGGTTTAGATTTTAGGTTTAGATTTGGGGTTAGGTTTAGATTTTAGGTTTAGATTTGGGGTTAGGTTTAGATTTTAGGTTTAGATTTGGGGTTAGGTTTAGATTTGGGGTTAGGTTTAGATTTTAGGTTTAGATTTGGGGTTAGGTTTAGATTTTAGGTTTAAATTTGGGCTTAGGTTTAGATTTTAGGTTTAGATTTGGGGTTAGGTTTAGATTTGGGGTTAGGTTTAGATTTTAGGTTTAGATTTGGGGCAAGGTTTAGATATGGGGTTAGGTTTAGATTTTAGGTTTAGATTTGGGGTTAGGTTTAGATTTGGGGTTAGGTTTAGATTTTAGGTTTAGATTTGGGGTTAGGTTTAGATTTGGGGTTAGGTTTAGATTTTAGGTTTAGATTTGGGGTTAGGTTTAGATTTTAGGTTTAGATTTGGGGTTAGGTTTAGATTTTAGGTTTAGATATGGGGTTAGGTTTAGATTTGGGGTTAGGTTTAGATTTTAGGTTTAGATTTGGGGTTAGGTTTAGATTTGGGGTTAGGTTTAGATTTTGGCTTTAGATTTGGGGTTAGGTTTAGATTTGGGGTTAGGTTTAGATTTTAGGTTTAGATTTGGGGCAAGGTTTAGATTTGGGGTTAGGTTTAGATTTTAGGTTTAGATTTGGGGTTAGGTTTAGATTTGGGGTTAGGTTTAGATTTTAGGTTTAGATTTGGGGTTAGGTTTAGATTTGGGGTTAGGTTTAGATTTGGGGTTAGGTTTAGATTTTAGGTTTAGATTTGGGGCAAGGTTTAGATTTGGGGTTAGGTTTAGATTTTAGGTTTAGATTTGGGGTTAGGTTTAGATTTGGGGTTAGGTTTAGATTTTAGGTTTAGATTTGGGGTTAGGTTTAGATTTGGGGTTAGGTTTAGATTTTAGGTTTAGATTTGGGGTTAGGTTTAGATTTTAGGTTTAGATTTGGGGTTAGGTTTAGATTTTAGGTTTACATTTGGGGTTAGGTTTACATTTGGGGTTAGGTTTAGATTTTAGGTTTAGATTTGGGGTTAGGTTTAGATTTGGGGTTAGGTTTAGATTTTAGGTTTAGATTTGGGGTTAGGTTTAGATTTCAGGTTTAGATTTGGGGTTAGCTTTAGATTTTAGGTTTAGATTTGGGGTTAGGTTTAGATTTGGGGTTAGGTTTAGATTTTAGGGTTAGATTTGGGGTTAGGTTTAGATTTTAGGTTTACATTTGGGGTTAGGTTTAGATTTTAGGTTTAGATATGGGGTTAGGTTTAGATTTGGGGTTAGGTTTAGATTTTAGGTTTAGATTTGGGGTTAGGTTTAGATTTGGGGTTAGGTTTAGATTTTAGGTTTAGATTTGGGGTTAGGTTTAGATTTTAGGTTTGGATTTGGGGTTAGGTTCAGATTTTAGGTTTAGATTTGGGGTTAGGTTTAGACTTGGGGTTAGGTTTAGATTTTAGGTTTAGATTTGGGGTTAGGTTTAGATTTTAGGTTTAGATTTGGGGTTAGGTTTAGATTTGGGGTTAGGTTTAGATTTTAGGTTTAGATTTGGGGTTAGGTTTAGATTTAAGGTTTAGATTTGGGGTTAGGTTTAGATTTGGGGTTAGGTTTAGATTTTAGGTTTAGATTTGGGGTTAGGTTTAGATTTTAGGTTTAGATTTGGGGTTAGGTTTAGATTTGGGGTTAGGTTTAGATTTTAGGTTTAGATTTGGGGTTAGGTTTAGATTTGGGGTTAGGTTTAGATTTTAGGTTTAGATTTGGGGTTAGGTTTAGATTTTAGGTTTAGATTTGGGGTTAGGTTTAGATTTTAGGTTTACATTTGGGGTTAGGTTTACATTTGGGGTTAGGTTTAGATTTTAGGTTTAGATTTGGGGTTAGGTTTAGATTTGGGGTTAGGTTTAGATTTTAGGTTTAGATTTGGGGTTAGGTTTAGATTTTAGGTTTAGATTTGGGGTTAGGTTTAGATTTGGGGTTAGGTTTAGATTTTAGGTTTAGATTTGGGGTTAGGTTTAGATTTTAGGTTTAGATTTGGGGTTAGGTTTAGATTTGGGGTTAGGTTTAGATTTTAGGTTTGGATTTGGGGTTAGGTTCAGATTTTAGGTTTAGATTTGGGGTTAGGTTTAGAATTGGGGTTAGGTTTAGATTTTAGGTTTAGATTTGGGGTTAGGTTTAGATTTTAGGTTTAGATTTGGGGTTAGGTTTAGATTTTAGGTTTAGATTTGGGGTTAGGTTTAGATTTGGGGTTAGGTTTAGATTTTAGGTTTAGATTTGGGGTTAGGTTTAGATTTTAGGTTTAAATTTGGGCTTAGGTTTAGATTTTAGGTTTAGATTTGGGGTTAGGTTTAGATTTGGGGTTAGGTTTAGATTTTAGGTTTAGATTTGGGGCAAGGTTTAGATATGGGGTTAGGTTTAGATTTTAGGTTTAGATTTGGGGTTAGGTTTAGATTTGGGGTTAGGTTTAGATTTTAGGTTTAGATTTGGGGTTAGGTTTAGATTTGGGGTTAGGTTTAGATTTTAGGTTTAGATTTGGGGTTAGGTTTAGATTTTAGGTTTAGATATGGGGTTAGGTTTAGATTTGGGGTTAGGTTTAGATTTTAGGTTTAGATTTGGGGTTAGGTTTAGATTTGGGGTTAGGTTTAGATTTTGGCTTTAGATTTGGGGTTAGGTTTAGATTTGGGGTTAGGTTTAGATTTTAGGTTTAGATTTGGGGCAAGGTTTAGATTTGGGGTTAGGTTTAGATTTTAGGTTTAGATTTGGGGTTAGGTTTAGATTTGGGGTTAGGTTTAGATTTTAGGTTTAGATTTGGGGTTAGGTTTAGATTTGGGGTTAGGTTTAGATTTGGGCTTAGGTTTAGATTTTAGGTTTAGATTTGGGGTTAGGTTTAGATTTGGGGTTAGGTTTAGATTTTAGGTTTAGATTTGGGGCAAGGTTTAGATTTGGGGTTAGGTTTAGATTTTAGGTTTAGATTTGGGGTTAGGTTTAGATTTGGGGTTAGGTTTAGATTTTAGGTTTAGATTTGGGGTTAGGTTTAGATTTGGGGTTAGGTTTAGATTTTAGGTTTAGATTTGGGGTTAGGTTTAGATTTTAGGTTTAGATTTGGGGTTAGGTTTAGATTTTAGGTTTACATTTGGGGTTAGGTTTACATTTGGGGTTAGGTTTAGATTTTAGGTTTAGATTTGGGGTTAGGTTTAGATTTGGGGTTAGGTTTAGATTTTAGGTTTAGATTTGGGGTTAGGTTTAGATTTCAGGTTTAGATTTGGGGTTAGCTTTAGATTTTAGGTTTAGATTTGGGGTTAGGTTTAGATTTGGGGTTAGGTTTAGATTTTAGGGTTAGATTTGGGGTTAGGTTTAGATTTTAGGTTTACATTTGGGGTTAGGTTTAGATTTTAGGTTTAGATATGGGGTTAGGTTTAGATTTGGGGTTAGGTTTAGATTTTAGGTTTAGATTTGGGGTTAGGTTTAGATTTGGGGTTAGGTTTAGATTTTAGGTTTAGATTTGGGGTTAGGTTTAGATTTTAGGTTTGGATTTGGGGTTAGGTTCAGATTTTAGGTTTAGATTTGGGGTTAGGTTTAGACTTGGGGTTAGGTTTAGATTTTAGGTTTAGATTTGGGGTTAGGTTTAGATTTTAGGTTTAGATTTGGGGTTAGGTTTAGATTTGGGGTTAGGTTTAGATTTTAGGTTTAGATTTGGGGTTAGGTTTAGATTTAAGGTTTAGATTTGGGGTTAGGTTTAGATTTGGGGTTAGGTTTAGATTTTAGGTTTAGATTTGGGGTTAGGTTTAGATTTTAGGTTTAGATTTGGGGTTAGGTTTAGATTTGGGGTTAGGTTTAGATTTTAGGTTTAGATTTGGGGTTAGGTTTAGATTTGGGGTTAGGTTTAGATTTTAGGTTTAGATTTGGGGTTAGGTTTAGATTTTAGGTTTAGATTTGGGGTTAGGTTTAGATTTTAGGTTTATATTTGGGGTAAGGTTTAGATTTGGGGTTAGGTTTAGATTTTAGGTTTAGATTTGGGGTAAGGTTTAGATTTGGGGTTAGGTTTAGATTTTAGGTTTAGATTTGGGGTTAGGTTTAGATTTTAGGTTTAGATTTGGGGTTAGGTTTAGATTTGGGGTTAGGTTTAGATTTTAGGTTTAGATTTGGGGTTAGGTTTAGATTTCAGGTTTAGATTTGGGGTTAGCTTTAGATTTTAGGTTTAGATTTGGGGTTAGGTTTAGATTTGGGGTTAGGTTTAGATTTTAGGGTTAGATTTGGGGTTAGGTTTAGATTTGGGGTTAGGTTTAGATTTTAGGTTTAGATTTGGGGTTAGGTTTAGATTTTAGGTTTGGATTTGGGGTTAGGTTCAGATTTTAGGTTTAGATTTGGGGTTAGGTTTAGACTTGGGATTAGGTTTAGATTTTAGGTTTAGATTTGGGGTTAGGTTTAGATTTGGGGTTAGGTTTAGATTTTAGGTTTAGATTTGGGTTTAGGTTTAGATTTTAGGTTTAGATTTGGGGTTAGGTTTAGATTTTAGGTTTAGATTTGGGGTTAGGTTTAGATTTTAGGTTTAGATTTGGGGTAAGGTTTAGATTTGGGGTTAGGTTTAGATTTTAGGTTTAGATTTGGGGTTAGGTTTAGATTTGGGGTTAGGTTTAGATTTTAGGTTTAGATTTGGGGTTAGGTTTAGATTTTAGGTTTAGATATGGGGTTAGGTTTAGATTTGGGGTTAGGTTTAGATTTTAGGTTTAGATTTGGGGTTAGGTTTAGATTTGGGGTTAGGTTTAGATTTTAGGTTTAGATTTGGGGTTAGGTTTAGATTTGGGGTTAGGTTTAGATTTTAGGTTTAGATTTGGGGTTAGGTTTAGATTTTAGGTTTAGATTTTAGGTTTAGATTTGGGGTTAGGTTTAGATTTTAGGTTTAGATTTGGGGTTAGGTTTAGATTTTAGGTTTAGATTTGGGGTTAGGTTTAGATTTGGGGTTAGGTTTAGATTTTAGGTTTAGATTTGGGGTTAGGTTTAGATTTTAGGTTTAGATTTGGGGTTAGGTTTAGATTTGGGGTTAGGTTTAGATTTTAGGTTTAGATTTGGGGTTAGGTTTAGATTTAAGGTTTAGATTTGCGGTTAGGTTTAGATTTGGGGTTAGGTTTAGATTTTAGGTTTAGATTTGGGGTTAGGTTTAGATTTTAGGTTTAGATTTGGGGTTAGGTTTAGATTTTAGGTTTAGATTTGGGGTTAGGTTTAGATTTTAGGTTTAGATTTGGGGTTAGGTTTAGATTTGGGGTTAGGTTTAGATTTTAGGTTTAGATTTGGGGTTAGGTTTAGATTTTAGGTTTAAATTTGGGGTTAGGTTTAGATTTTAGGTTTAGATTTGGGGTTAGGTTTAGATTTTAGGTTTAGATTTGGGGTTAGGTTTAGATTTGGGGTTAGGTTTAGATTTTAGTTTTAGATTTGGGGTTAGGTTTAGATTTTAGGTTTAGATTTGGGGTTAGGTTTAGATTTGGGGTTAGGTTTAGATTTTAGGTTTAGATTTGGGGTTAGGTTTAGATTTTAGGTTTAGATATGGGGTTAGGTTTAGATTTGGGGTTAGGTTTAGATTTTAGGTTTAGATTTGGGGTTAGGTTTAGATTTTAGGTTTAGATTTGGGGTTAGGTTTAGATTTGGGGTTAGGTTTAGATTTTAGGTTTAGATTTGGGGTTAGGTTTAGATTTGGGGTTAGGTTTAGATTTTAGGTTTAGATTTGGGGTTAGGTTTAGATTTTAGGTTTAGATTTGGGGTTAGGTTTAGATTTTAGGTTTATATTTGGGGTAAGGTTTAGATTTGGGGTTAGGTTTAGATTTTAGGTTTAGATTTGGGGTTAGGTTTAGATTTGGGGTTAGGTTTAGATTTTAGGTTTAGATTTGGGGTTAGGTTTAGATTTTAGGTTTAGATTTGGGGTTAGGTTTAGATTTTAGGTTTAGATTTGGGGTTAGGTTTAGATTTGGGGTTAGGTTTAGATTTTAGGTTTAGATTTGGGGTTAGGTTTAGATTTCAGGTTTAGATTTGGGGTTAGCTTTAGATTTTAGGTTTAGATTTGGGGTTAGGTTTAGATTTGGGGTTAGGTTTAGATTTTAGGGTTAGATTTGGGGTTAGGTTTAGATTTTAGGTTTACATTTGGGGTTAGGTTTAGATTTTAGGTTTAGATATGGGGTTAGGTTTAGATTTGGGGTTAGGTTTAGATTTTAGGTTTAGATTTGGGGTTAGGTTTAGATTTGGGGTTAGGTTTAGATTTTAGGTTTAGATTTGGGGTTAGGTTTAGATTTTAGGTTTGGATTTGGGGTTAGGTTTAGACTTGGGATTAGGTTTAGATTTTAGGTTTAGATTTGGGGTTAGGTTTAGATTTTAGGTTTAGATTTGGGGTTAGGTTTAGACTTGGGATTAGGTTTAGATTTTAGGTTTAGATTTGGGGTTAGGTTTAGATTTGGGGTTAGGTTTAGATTTTAGGTTTAGATTTGGGTTTAGGTTTAGATTTTAGGTTTAGATTTGGGGTTAGGTTTAGATTTTAGGTTTAGATTTGGGGTTAGGTTTAGATTTTAGGTTTATATTTGGGGTAAGGTTTAGATTTGGGGTTAGGTTTAGATTTTAGGTTTAGATTTGGGGTTAGGTTTAGATTTGGGGTTAGGTTTAGATTTTAGGTTTAGATTTGGGGTTAGGTTTAGATTTTAGGTTTAGATATGGGGTTAGGTTTAGATTTGGGGTTAGGTTTAGATTTTAGGTTTAGATTTGGGGTTAGGTTTAGATTTGGGGTTAGGTTTAGATTTTAGGTTTAGATTTGGGGTTAGGTTTAGATTTTAGGTTTAGATTTGGGGTTAGGTTTAGATTTGGGGTTAGGTTTAGATTTTAGGTTTAGATTTGGGGTTAGGTTTAGATTTTAGGTTTAGATTTTAGGTTTAGATTTGGGGTTAGGTTTAGATTTTAGGTTTAGATTTGGGGTTAGGTTTAGATTTAAGGTTTAGATTTGCGGTTAGGTTTAGATTTGGGGTTAGGTTTAGATTTTAGGTTTAGATTTGGGGTTAGGTTTAGATTTTAGGTTTAGATTTGGGGTTAGGTTTAGATTTGGGGTTAGGTTTAGATTTTAGGTTTAGATTTGGGGTTAGGTTTAGATTTAAGGTTTAGATTTGCGGTTAGGTTTAGATTTGGGGTTAGGTTTAGATTTTAGGTTTAGATTTGGGGTTAGGTTTAGATTTTAGGTTTATATTTGGGGTTAGGTTTAGATTTTAGGTTTAGATTTGGGGTTAGGTTTAGATTTGGGGTTAGGTTTAGATTTTAGGTTTAGATTTGGGGTTAGGTTTAGATTTTAGGTTTAGATTTGGGGTTAGGTTTAGATTTTAGGTTTAGATTTGGGGTTAGGTTTAGATTTGGGGTTAGGTTTAGATTTTAGGTTTAGATTTGGGGTTAGGTTTAGATTTTAGGTTTAAATTTGGGGTTAGGTTTAGATTTTAGGTTTAGATTTGGGGTTAGGTTTAGATTTTAGGTTTAGATTTGGGGTTAGGTTTAGATTTTAGGTTTAGATATGGGGTTAGGTTTAGATTTGGGGTTAGGTTTAGATTTTAGGTTTAGATTTGGGGTTAGGTTTAGATTTTAGGTTTAGATATGGGGTTAGGTTTAGATTTGGGGTTAGGTTTAGATTTTAGGTTTAGATTTGGGGTTAGGTTTAGATTTGGGGTTAGGTTTAGATTTTAGGTTTAGATTTGGGGTTAGGTTTAGATTTGGGGTTAGGTTTAGATTTTAGGTTTAGATTTGGGGTTAGGTTTAGATTTTAGGTTTAGATTTCGGGTTAGGTTTAGATTTGGGGTTAGGTTTAGATTTTAGGTTTAGATTTGGGATTAGGTTTAGATTTTAGGTTTAGATTTGGGGTTAGGTTTAGACTTGGGGTTAGGTTTAGATTTTAGGTTTAGATTTGGGGTTAGGTTTAGATTTTAGGTTTAGATTTGGTGTTAGGTTTAGATTTTAGGTTTGGATTTGGGGTTAGGTTCAGATTTTAGGTTTAGATTTGGGCTTAGGTTTAGACTTGGGGTTAGGTTTAGATTTTAGGTTTAGATTTGGGGTTAGGTTTAGATTTTAGGTTTAGATTTGGGGTTAGGTTTAGATTTTAGGTTTAGATTTGGGGTTAGGTTTAGATTTGGGGTTAGGTTTAGATTTTAGGTTTAGATTTGGGGTTAGGTTTAGATTTTAGGTTTAAATTTGGGGTTAGGTTTAGATTTTAGGTTTAGATTTGGGGTTAGGTTTAGACTTGGGGTGAGGTTTAGATTTTAGGTTTAGATTTGGGGTTAGGTTTAGATTTTAGGTTTAGATTTGGTGTTAGGTTTAGATTTTAGGTTTGGATTTGGGGTTAGGTTCAGATTTTAGGTTTAGATTTGGGGTTAGGTTTAGACTTGGGGTTAGGTTTAGATTTTAGGTTTAGATTTGGGGTTAGGTTTAGATTTTAGGTTTAGATTTGGGGTTAGGTTTAGATTTGGGGTTAGGTTTAGATTTTAGGTTTAAATTTGGGGTTAGGTTTAGATTTTAGGTTTAGATTTGGGGTTAGGTTTAGATTTGGGGTTAGGTTTAGATTTTAGGTTTAGATTTGGGGTTAGGTTTAGATTTGGGGTTAGGTTTAGATTTTAGGTTTAGATTTGGGGTTAGGTTTAGATTTGGGGTTAGGTTTAGATTTTAGGTTTAGATTTGGGGTTAGGTTTAGATTTGGGGTTAGGTTTAGATTTTAGGTTTAGATTTGGGGTTAGGTTTAGATTTGGGGTTAGGTTTAGATTTTAGGTTTAGATTTGGGGTTAGGTTTAGATTTTAGGTTTAGATTTGGGGTTAGGTTTAGATTTGGGGTTAGGTTTAGATTTTAGGTTTAGATTTGGGGTTAGGTTTAGATTTTAGGTTTAGATATGGGGTAGGTTTAGATTTGGAGTTAGGTTTAGAATTTAGGTTTAGATTTGGGGTTAGGTTTAGATTTGGGGTTAGGTTTAGATTTTAGGTTTAGATTTGGGGTTAGGTTTAGACTTGGGGTTAGGTTTAGATTTTAGGTTTAGATTTGGGGTTAGGTTTAGATTTTAGGTTTAGATTTGGGGTTAGGTTTAGATTTGGGGTTAGGTTTAGATTTTAGGTTTAGATTTGGGGTTAGGTTTAGATTTTAGATTTAGATTTGGGGTTAGGTTTAGATTTTAGGTTTAGATTTGGGGTTAGGTTTAGATTTGGGGTTAGGTTTAGATTTTAGGTTTAGATTTGGGGTTAGGTTTAGATTTTAGGTTTAGATTTGGGGTTAGGTTTAGATTTGGGGTTAGGTTTAAATTTTAGGTTTAGATTTGGGGTTAGGTTTAGATTTTAGGTTTAGATTTGGGGTTAGGTTTAGATTTTAGGTTTAGATTTGGGGTTAGGTTTAGATTTAAGGTTTAGATTTGGGGTTAGGTTTAGATTTGGGGTTAGGTTTAGATTTTAGGTTTAGATTTGGGGTTAGGTTTAGATTTTAGGTTTAGATATGGGGTTAGGTTTAGATTTGGGGTTAGGTTTAGATTTTAGGTTTAGATTTGGGTTTAGGTTTAGATTTTAGGTTTAGATTTGGGGTTAGGTTTAGATTTTAGGTTTAGATTTGGGGTTAGGTTTAGATTTTAGGTTTATATTTGGGGTAAGGTTTAGATTTGGGGTTAGGTTTAGATTTTAGGTTTAGATTTGGGGTTAGGTTTAGATTTTAGGTTTAGATTTGGGGTTAGGTTTAGATTTTAGGTTTAGATATGGGGTTAGGTTTAGATTTGGGGTTAGGTTTAGATTTTAGGTTTAGATTTGGGGTTAGGTTTAGATTTGGGGTTAGGTTTAGATTTTAGGTTTAGATTTGGGGTTAGGTTTAGATTTGGGGTTAGGTTTAGATTTTAGGTTTAGATTTGGGGTTAGGTTTAGATTTTAGGTTTAGATTTTAGGTTTAGATTTGGGGTTAGGTTTAGATTTTAGGTTTAGATTTGGGGTTAGGTTTAGATTTGGGGTTAGGTTTAGATTTGGGGTTTAGATTTGGGGTTAGGTTTATATTTTAGGTTTAGATTTGGGGTTAGGTTTAGATTTGGGGTTAGGTTTAGATTTTAGGTTTAGATTTGGGGTTAGGTTTAGATTTAAGGTTTAGATTTGCGGTTAGGTTTAGATTTGGGGTTAGGTTTAGATTTTAGGTTTAGATTTGGGGTTAGGTTTAGATTTTAGGTTTATATTTGGGGTTAGGTTTAGATTTTAGGTTTAGATTTGGGGTTAGGTTTAGATTTTAGGTTTAGATTTGGGGTTAGGTTTAGATTTTAGGTTTAGATATGGGGTTAGGTTTAGATTTGGGGTTAGGTTTAGATTTTAGGTTTAGATTTGGGGTTAGGTTTAGATTTTAGGTTTAGATATGGGGTTAGGTTTAGATTTGGGGTTAGGTTTAGATTTTAGGTTTAGATTTTAGGTTTAGATTTGGGGTTAGGTTTAGATTTTAGGTTTAGATTTGGGGTTAGGTTTAGATTTGGGGTTAGGTTTAGATTTTAGGTTTAGATTTGGGGTTAGGTTTAGATTTTAGGTTTAGATTTGGGGTTAGGTTTAGATTTTAGGTTTAGATTTGGGGTTAGGTTTATATTTCAGGTTTAGATTTGGGGTTAGCTTTAGATTTTAGGTTTAGATTTGGGGTTAGGTTTAGATTTGGGGTTAGGTTTAGATTTTAGGGTTAGATTTGGGGTTAGGTTTAGATTTTAGGTTTACATTTGGGGTTAGGTTTAGATTTTAGGTTTAGATATGGGGTTAGGTTTAGATTTGGGGTTAGGTTTAGATTTTAGGTTTAGATTTGGGGTTAGGTTTAGATTTGGGGTTAGGTTTAGATTTTAGGTTTAGATTTGGGGTTAGCTTTAGATTTTAGGTTTAGTTTTGGGGTTAGGTTTAGATTTGGTGTTAGGTTTAGATTTTAGGTTTGGATTTGGGGTTAGGTTCAGATTTTAGGTTTAGATTTGGGGTTAGGTTTAGACTTGGGGTTAGGTTTAGATTTTAGGTTTAGATTTGGGGTTAGGTTTAGATTTTAGGTTTAGATTTGGGGTTAGGTTTAGATTTGGTGTTAGGTTTAGATTTTAGGTTTAGATTTGGGGTTAGGTTTAGATTTTAGGTTTAGATTTGGGGTTAGGTTTAGATTTGGGGTTAGGTTTAGATTTTAGGTTTAGATTTGGGTTTAGGTTTAGATTTTAGGTTTAGATTTGGGGTTAGGTTTAGATTTTAGGTTTAGATTTGGGGTTAGGTTTAGATTTTAGGTTTATATTTGGGGTAAGGTTTAGATTTGGGTTTAGGTTTAGATTTTAGGTTTAGATTTGGGGTTAGGTTTAGATTTTAGGTTTAGATATGGGGTTAGGTTTAGATTTGGGGTTAGGTTTAGATTTTAGGTTTAGATTTGGGGTTAGGTTTAGATTTGGGGTTAGGTTTAGATTTTAGGTTTAGATTTGGGGTTAGGTTTAGATTTTAGGTTTAGATTTGGGGTTAGGTTTAGATTTTAGGTTTAGATTTGGGGTTAGGTTTAGATTTGGGGTTAGGTTTAGATTTAAGGTTTAGATTTGCGGTTAGGTTTAGATTTGGGGTTAGGTTTAGATTTTAGGTTTAGATTTGGGGTTAGGTTTAGATTTTAGGTTTAGATTTGGGGTTAGGTTTAGATTTTAGGTTTAGATTTGGGGTTAGGTTTAGATTTGGGGTTAGGTTTAGATTTTAGGTTTAGATTTGGGGTTAGGTTTAGATTTTAGGTTTAGATTTGGGGTTAGGTTTAGATTTGGGGTTAGGTTTAGATTTTAGGTTTAGATTTGGGGTTAGGTTTAGATTTTAGGTTTATATTTGGGGTAAGGTTTAGATTTAGGGTTAGGTTTAGATTTTAGGTTTAGATTTGGGGTTAGGTTTAGATTTGGGGTTAGGTTTAGATTTTAGGTTTAGATTTGGGGTTAGGTTTAGACTTGGGGTTAGGTTTAGATTTTAGGTTTAGATTTGGGGTTAGGTTTAGATTTTAGGTTTAGATTTGGGGTTAGGTTTAGATTTGGGGTTAGGTTTAGATTTTAGGTTTAGATTTGGGGTTAGGTTTAGATTTTAGGTTTAGATTTGGGGTTACGTTTAGATTTGGGGTTAGGTTTAGATTTTAGGTTTAGATTTGGGGTTAGGTTTAGATTTGGGGTTAGGTTTAGATTTTAGGTTTACATTTGGGGTTAGGTTCAGATTTTAGGTTTAGATTTGGGGTTAGGTTTAGACTTGGGGTTAGGTTTAGATTTTAGGTTTAGATTTGGGGTTAGGTTTAGATTTTAGGTTTAGATTTGGGGTTAGGTTTAGATTTGGGGTTAGGTTTAGATTTTAGGTTTAGATTTGGGGTTAGGTTTAGATTTGGGGTTAGGTTTAGATTTTAGGTTTAGATTTGGGGTTAGGTTTAGATTTTAGGTTTAAATTTGGGGTTAGGTTTAGATTTTAGGTTTAGATTTGGGGTTAGGTTTAGATTTTAGGTTTAGATTTGGGGTTAGGTTTAGATTTGGGGTTAGGTTTAGATTTTAGGTTTAGATTTGGGTTTAGGTTTAGATTTTAGGTTTAGATTTGGGGTTAGGTTTAGATTTTAGGTTTAGATTTGGGGTTAGGTTTAGATTTTAGGTTTATATTTGAGGTAAGGTTTAGATTTGGGGTTAGGTTTAGATTTTAGGTTTAGATTTGGGGTTAGGTTTAGATTTTAGGTTTAGATATGGGGTTAGGTTTAGATTTGGGGTTAGGTTTAGATTTTAGGTTTAGATTTGGGGTTAGGTTTAGATTTGGGGTTAGGTTTAGATTTTAGGTTTAGATTTGGGGTTAGGTTTAGATTTTAGGTTTAGATTTGGGGTTAGGTTTAGATTTGGGGTTAGGTTTAGATTTTAGGTTTAGATTTGGGGTTAGGTTTAGATTTTAGGTTTAGATTTTAGGTTTAGATTTGGGGTTAGGTTTAGATTTTAGGTTTAGATTTGGGGTTAGGTTTAGATTTGGGGTTAGGTTTAGATTTTAGGTTTAGATTTGGGGTTAGGTTTAGATTTGGGGTTAGGTTTAGATTTTAGGTTTAGATTTGGGGTTAGGTTTAGATTTAAGGTTTATATTTGGGGTTAGGTTTAGATTTTAGGTTTAGATTTGGGGTTAGGTTTAGATTTGGGGTTAGGTTTAGATTTTAGGTTTAGATTTGGGGTTAGGTTTAGATTTTAGGTTTAGATTTGGGGTTAGGTTTAGATTTGGGGTTAGGTTTAGATTTTAGGTTTAGATTTGGGGTTAGGTTTAGATTTGGGGTTAGGTTTAGATTTTAGGTTTAGATTTGGGGTTAGGTTTAGATTTTAGGTTTAGATTTGGGGTTAGGTTTAGATTTTAGGTTTATATTTGGGGTAAGGTTTAGATTTGGGGTTAGGTTTAGATTTTAGGTTTAGATTTGGGGTTAGGTTTAGATTTGGGGTTAGGTTTAGATTTTAGGTTTAGATTTGGGGTTAGGTTTAGATTTTAGGTTTAGATTTGGGGTTACGTTTAGATTTGGGGTTAGGTTTAGATTTTAGGTTTAGATTTGGGGTTAGGTTTAGATTTTAGGTTTAGATTTGGGGTTAGGTTTAGATTTGGGGTTAGGTTTAGATTTTAGGTTTACATTTGGGGTTAGGTTCAGATTTTAGGTTTAGATTTGGGGTTAGGTTTAGACTTGGGGTTAGGTTTAGATTTTAGGTTTAGATTTGGGGTTAGGTTTAGATTTTAGGTTTAGATTCGGGGTTAGGTTTTGATTTGGGGTTAGGTTTAAATTTTAGGTTTAGATTTGGGGTTAGGTTTAGATTTTAGGTTTAGATTTGGGGTTAGGTTTAGACTTGGGGTTAGGTTTAGATTTTAGGTTTAGATTTGGGGTTAGGTTTAGATTTTAGGTTTAGATTTGGGGTTAGGTTTAGATTTCAGGTTTAGATTTGGGGTTAGCTTTAGATTTTAGGTTTAGATTTGGGGTTAGGTTTAGATTTGGGGTTAGGTTTAGATTTTAGGGTTAGATTTGGGGTTAGGTTTAGATTTTAGGTTTACATTTGGGGTTAGGTTTAGATTTTAGGTTTAGATATGGGGTTAGGTTTAGATTTGGGGTTAGGTTTAGATTTTAGGTTTAGATTTGGGGTTAGGTTTAGATTTGGGGTTAGGTTTAGATTTTAGGTTTAGATTTGGGGTTAGGTTTAGATTTTAGGTTTAGTTTTGGGGTTAGGTTTAGATTTGGTGTTAGGTTTAGATTTTAGGTTTGGATTTGGGGTTAGGTTCAGATTTTAGGTTTAGATTTGGGGTTAGGTTTAGACTTGGGGTTAGGTTTAGATTTTAGGTTTAGATTTGGGGTTAGGTTTAGATTTTAGGTTTAGATTTGGGGTTAGGTTTAGATTTGGTGTTAGGTTTAGATTTTAGGTTTAGATTTGGGGTTAGGTTTAGATTTTAGGTTTAGATTTGGGGTTAGGTTTAGATTTGGGGTTAGGTTTAGATTTTAGGTTTAGATTTGGGTTTAGGTTTAGATTTTAGGTTTAGATTTGGGGTTAGGTTTAGATTTTAGGTTTAGATTTGGGGTTAGGTTTAGATTTTAGGTTTATATTTGGGGTAAGGTTTAGATTTGGGGTTAGGTTTAGATTTTAGGTTTAGATTTGGGGTTAGGTTTAGATTTTAGGTTTAGATATGGGGTTAGGTTTAGATTTGGGGTTAGGTTTAGATTTTAGGTTTAGATTTGGGGTTAGGTTTAGATTTGGGGTTAGGTTTAGATTTTAGGTTTAGATTTGGGGTTAGGTTTAGATTTTAGGTTTAGATTTGGGGTTAGGTTTAGATTTGGGGTTAGGTTTAGATTTAAGGTTTAGATTTGCGGTTAGGTTTAGATTTGGGGTTAGGTTTAGATTTTAGGTTTAGATTTGGGGTTAGGTTTAGATTTTAGGTTTAGATTTGGGGTTAGGTTTAGATTTTAGGTTTAGATTTGGGGTTAGGTTTAGATTTGGGGTTAGGTTTAGATTTTAGGTTTAGATTTGGGGTTAGGTTTAGATTTTAGGTTTAGATTTGGGGTTAGGTTTAGATTTGGGGTTAGGTTTAGATTTTAGGTTTAGATTTGGGGTTAGGTTTAGATTTTAGGTTTAGATTTGGGGTTAGGTTTAGATTTTAGGTTTATATTTGGGGTAAGGTTTAGATTTGGGGTTAGGTTTAGATTTTAGGTTTAGATTTGGGGTTAGGTTTAGATTTTAGGTTTAGATATGGGGTTAGGTTTAGATTTGGGGTTAGGTTTAGATTTTAGGTTTAGATTTGGGGTTAGGTTTAGATTTGGGGTTAGGTTTAGATTTTAGGTTTAGATTTGGGGTTAGGTTTAGATTTTAGGTTTAGATTTGGGGTTAGGTTTAGATTTGGGGTTAGGTTTAGATTTTAGGTTTAGATTTGGGGTTAGGTTTAGATTTTAGGTTTAGATTTTAGGTTTAGATTTGGGGTTAGGTTTAGATTTTAGGTTTAGATTTGGGGTTAGGTTTGGATTTGGGGTTAGGTTTAGATTTTAGGTTTAGATTTGGGGTTAGGTTTAGATTTGGGGTTAGGTTTAGATTTTAGGTTTAGATTTGGGGTTAGGTTTAGATTTAAGGTTTATATTTGGGGTTAGGTTTAGATTTTAGGTTTAGATTTGGGGTTAGGTTTAGATTTGGGGTTAGGTTTAGATTTGGGGTTAGGTTTAGATTTTAGGTTTAGATTTGGGGTTAGGTTTAGATTTTAGGTTTAGATTTGGGGTTAGGTTTAGATTTGGGGTTAGGTTTAGATTTTAGGTTTAGATTTGGGGTTAGGTTTAGATTTGGGGTTAGGTTTAGATTTTAGGTTTAGATTTGGGGTTAGGTTTAGATTTTAGGTTTAGATTTGGGGTTAGGTTTAGATTTTAGGTTTATATTTGGGGTAAGGTTTAGATTTGGGGTTAGGTTTAGATTTTAGGTTTAGATTTGGGGTTAGGTTTAGATTTGGGGTTAGGTTTAGATTTTAGGTTTAGATTTGGGGTTAGGTTTAGATTTGGAGTTAGGTTTAGATTTTAGGTTTAGATTTGGGGTTAGGTTTAGATTTTAGGTTTAGATTTGGGGTTAGGTTTAGATTTTAGGTTTAGATTTGGGGTTAGGTTTAGATTTGGGGTTAGGTTTAGATTTTAGGTTTAGATTTGGGGTTAGGTTTAGATTTTAGGTTTAGATTTGGGGTTATGTTTAGACTTGGGGTTAGGTTTAGATTTTAGGTTTAGATTTGGGGTTAGGTTTAGATTTTAGGTTTAGATTCGGGGTTAGGTTTTGATTTGGGGTTAGGTTTAAATTTTAGGTTTAGATTTGGGGTTAGGTTTAGATTTGGGGTTAGGTTTAGATTTTAGGTTTAGATTTGGGGTTAGGTTTAGATTTTAGGTTTAAATTTGGGGTTAGGTTTAGATTTTAGGTTTAGATTTGGGGTTAGGTTTAGATTTGGGGTTAGGTTTAGATTTTAGGTTTAGATTTGGGGTTAGGTTTAGATTTGGGGTTAGGTTTAGATTTTAGGTTTAGATTTGGGGTTAGGTTTAGATTTTAGGTTTAGATTTGGGGTTAGGTTTAGATTTGGGGTTAGGTTTAGATTTTAGGTTTAGATTTGGGGTTAGGTTTAGATTTTAGGTTTAGATTTGGGGTTAGGTTTAGATTTGGGGTTAGGTTTAGATTTTAGGTTTAGATTTTGGGTTAGGTTTAGATTTTAGGTTTAGATTTGGGGTTAGGTTTAGATTTGGGGTTAGGTTTAGATTTTAGGTTTAGATTTGGGGTTAGGTTTAGATTTTAGGTTTATATTTGGGGTTAGGTTTAGATTTTAGGTTTAGATTTGGGGTTAGGTTTAGATTTGGGGTTAGGTTTAGATTTTAGGTTTAGATTTGGGGTTAGGTTTAGATTTTAGGTTTAGATTTGGGGTTAGGTTTAGATTTGGGGTTAGGTTTAGATTTTAGGTTTAGATTTGGGGTTAGGTTTAGATTTTAGGTTTAGATTTGGGGTTAGGTTTAGATTTTAGGTTTAGATTTGGGGTTACGTTTAGATTTGGGTTTAGGTTTAGATTTTAGGTTTAGATTTGGGGTTAGGTTTAGATTTTAGGTTTAGATTTGGGGTTAGGTTTAGATTTGGGGTTAGGTTTAGATTTTAGGTTTACATTTGGGGTTAGGTTCAGATTTTAGGTTTAGATTTGGGGTTAGGTTTAGACTTGGGGTTAGGTTTAGATTTTAGGTTTAGATTTGGGGTTAGGTTTAGATTTTAGGTTTAGATTTGGGGTTAGGTTTAGATTTGGGGTTAGGTTTAGATTTTAGGTTTAGATTTGGGGTTAGGTTTAGATTTGGGGTTAGGTTTAGATTTTAGGTTTAGATTTGGGGTTAGGTTTAGATTTTAGGTTTAAATTTGGGGTTAGGTTTAGATTTTAGGTTTAGATTTGGGGTTAGGTTTAGATTTGGGGTTAGGTTTAGATTTTAGGTTTAGATTTGGGGTTAGGTTTAGATTTTAGGTTTAGATTTGGGTTAGGTTTAGATTTGGGGTTAGGTTTAGATTTTAGGTTTAGATTTGGGTTTAGGTTTAGATTTTAGGTTTAGATTTGGGGTTAGGTTTAGATTTTAGGTTTAGATTTGGGGTTAGGTTTAGATTTTAGGTTTATATTTGGGGTAAGGTTTAGATTTGGGGTTAGGTTTAGATTTTAGGTTTAGATTTGGGGTTAGGTTTAGATTTTAGGTTTAGATTTGGGGTTAGGTTTAGATTTTAGGTTTAGATATGGGGTTAGGTTTAGATTTGGGGTTAGGTTTAGATTTTAGGTTTAGATTTGGGGTTAGGTTTAGATTTTAGGTTTAGATTTGGGGTTAGGTTTAGATTTTAGGTTTAGATTTGGGGTTAGGTTTAGATTTGGGGTTAGGTTTAGATTTTAGGTTTAGATTTGGGGTTAGGTTTAGATTTTAGGTTTACATTTGGGGTTAGGTTCAGATTTTAGGTTTAGATTTGGGGTTAGGTTTAGACTTGGGGTTAGGTTTAGATTTTAGGTTTAGATTTGGGGTTAGGTTTAGATTTTAGGTTTAGATTTGGGGTTAGGTTTAGATTTGGGGTTAGGTTTAGATTTTAGGTTTAGATTTGGGGTTAGGTTTAGATTTGGGGTTAGGTTTAGATTTTAGGTTTAGATTTGGGGTTAGGTTTAGATTTTAGGTTTAAATTTGGGGTTAGGTTTAGATTTTAGGTTTAGATTTGGGGTTAGGTTTAGATTTGGGGTTAGGTTTAGATTTTAGGTTTAGATTTGGGGTTAGGTTTAGATTTTAGGTTTAGATTTGGGGTTAGGTTTAGATTTGGGGTTAGGTTTAGATTTTAGGTTTAGATTTGGGTTTAGGTTTAGATTTTAGGTTTAGATTTGGGGTTAGGTTTAGATTTTAGGTTTAGATTTGGGGTTAGGTTTAGATTTTAGGTTTATATTTGGGGTAAGGTTTAGATTTGGGGTTAGGTTTAGATTTTAGGTTTAGATTTGGGGTTAGGTTTAGATTTTAGGTTTAGATTTGGGGTTAGGTTTAGATTTTAGGTTTAGATATGGGGTTAGGTTTAGATTTGGGGTTAGGTTTAGATTTTAGGTTTAGATTTGGGGTTAGGTTTAGATTTGGGGTTAGGTTTAGATTTTAGGTTTAGATTTGGGGTTAGGTTTAGATTTTAGGTTTAGATTTGGGGTTAGGTTTAGATTTGGGGTTAGGTTTAGATTTTAGGTTTAGATTTGGGGTTAGGTTTAGATTTTAGGTTTAGATTTTAGGTTTAGATTTGGGGTTAGGTTTAGATTTTAGGTTTAGATTTGGGGTTAGGTTTAGATTTGGGGTTAGGTTTAGATTTTAGGTTTAGATTTGGGGTTAGGTTTAGATTTGGGGTTAGGTTTAGATTTTAGGTTTAGATTTGGGGTTAGGTTTAGATTTTAGGTTTAGATTTGGGGTTAGGTTTAGATTTGGAGTTAGGTTTAGATTTTAGGTTTAGATTTGGGGTTAGGTTTAGATTTTAGGTTTAGATTTGGGGTTAGGTTTAGATTTTAGGTTTAGATTTGGGGTTAGGTTTAGATTTGGGGTTAGGTTTAGATTTTAGGTTTAGATTTGGGGTTAGGTTTAGATTTTAGGTTTAGATTTGGGGTTAGGTTTAGATTTTAGGTTTAGATTTGGGGTTAGGTTTAGATTTGGGGTTAGGTTTAGATTTTAGGTTTAGATTTGGGGTTAGGTTTAGATTTTAGGTTTAGATTTGGGGTTAGGTTTAGATTTGGGGTTAGGTTTAGATTTTAGGTTTAGATTTGGGGTTAGGTTTAGATTTTAGGTTTAGATTTGGGGTTAGGTTTAGATTTGGGGTTAGGTTTAGATTTTAGGTTTAGATTTGGGGTTAGGTTTAGATTTTAGGTTTAGATTTGGGGTTAGGTTTAGATTTGGGGTTAGGTTTAGATTTAAGGTTTAGATTTGGGGTTAGGTTTAGATTTTAGGTTTAGATTTGGGTTAGGTTTAGATTTGGGGTTAGGTTTAGATTTTAGGTTTAGATTTGGGTTTAGGTTTAGATTTTAGGTTTAGATTTGGGGTTAGGTTTAGATTTTAGGTTTAGATTTGGGGTTAGGTTTAGATTTTAGGTTTATATTTGGGGTAAGGTTTAGATTTGGGGTTAGGTTTAGATTTTAGGTTTAGATTTGGGGTTAGGTTTAGATTTTAGGTTTAGATTTGGGGTTAGGTTTAGATTTTAGGTTTAGATATGGGGTTAGGTTTAGATTTGGGGTTAGGTTTAGATTTTAGGTTTAGATTTGGGGTTAGGTTTAGATTTGGGGTTAGGTTTAGATTTTAGGTTTAGATTTGGGGTTAGGTTTAGATTTTAGGTTTACATTTGGGGTTAGGTTCAGATTTTAGGTTTAGATTTGGGGTTAGGTTTAGACTTGGGGTTAGGTTTAGATTTTAGGTTTAGATTTGGGGTTAGGTTTAGATTTTAGGTTTAGATTTGGGGTTAGGTTTAGATTTGGGGTTAGGTTTAGATTTTAGGTTTAGATTTGGGGTTAGGTTTAGATTTGGGGTTAGGTTTAGATTTTAGGTTTAGATTTGGGGTTAGGTTTAGATTTTAGGTTTAAATTTGGGGTTAGGTTTAGATTTTAGGTTTAGATTTGGGGTTAGGTTTAGATTTGGGGTTAGGTTTAGATTTTAGGTTTAGATTTGGGGTTAGGTTTAGATTTTAGGTTTAGATTTGGGGTTAGGTTTAGATTTGGGGTTAGGTTTAGATTTTAGGTTTAGATTTGGGTTTAGGTTTAGATTTTAGGTTTAGATTTGGGGTTAGGTTTAGATTTTAGGTTTAGATTTGGGGTTAGGTTTAGATTTTAGGTTTATATTTGGGGTAAGGTTTAGATTTGGGGTTAGGTTTAGATTTTAGGTTTAGATTTGGGGTTAGGTTTAGATTTTAGGTTTAGATTTGGGGTTAGGTTTAGATTTTAGGTTTAGATATGGGGTTAGGTTTAGATTTGGGGTTAGGTTTAGATTTTAGGTTTAGATTTGGGGTTAGGTTTAGATTTGGGGTTAGGTTTAGATTTTAGGTTTAGATTTGGGGTTAGGTTTAGATTTTAGGTTTAGATTTGGGGTTAGGTTTAGATTTGGGGTTAGGTTTAGATTTTAGGTTTAGATTTGGGGTTAGGTTTAGATTTTAGGTTTAGATTTTAGGTTTAGATTTGGGGTTAGGTTTAGATTTTAGGTTTAGATTTGGGGTTAGGTTTAGATTTGGGGTTAGGTTTAGATTTTAGGTTTAGATTTGGGGTTAGGTTTAGATTTTAGGTTTAGATTTTAGGTTTAGATTTTAGGTTTAGATTTGGGGTTAGGTTTAGATTTTAGGTTTAGATTTGGGGTTAGGTTTAGATTTGGGGTTAGGTTTAGATTTTAGGTTTAGATTTGGGGTTAGGTTTAGATTTTAGGTTTATATTTGGGGTTAGGTTTAGATTTGGGGTTAGGTTTAGATTTTAGGTTTAGATTTGGGGTTAGGTTTAGATTTTAGGTTTAGATTTGGGGTTAGGTTTAGATTTGGGGTTAGGTTTAGATTTTAGGTTTAGATTTGGGGTTAGGTTTAGATTTTAGGTTTAGATTTGGGGTTAGGTTTAGATTTTAGGTTTAGATTTGGGGTTAGGTTTAGATTTGGGGTTAGGTTTAGATTTTAGGTTTAGATTTGGGGTTAGGTTTAGATTTTAGGTTTAGATTTGGGGTTAGGTTTAGATTTGGGGTTAGGTTTAGATTTTAGGTTTAGATTTGGGGTTAGGTTTAGATTTTAGGTTTAGATTTGGGGTTAGGTTTAGATTTTAGGTTTATATTTGGGGTAAGGTTTAGATTTGGGGTTAGGTTTAGATTTTAGGTTTAGATTTGGGGTTAGGTTTAGATTTGGGGTTAGGTTTAGATTTTAGGTTTAGATTTGGGGTTAGGTTTAGATTTTAGGTTTAGATTTGGGGTTACGTTTAGATTTGGGGTTAGGTTTAGATTTTAGGTTTAGATTTGGGGTTAGGTTTAGATTTTAGGTTTAGATTTGGGGTTAGGTTTAGATTTGGGGTTAGGTTTAGATTTTAGGTTTAGATTTGGGGTTAGGTTTAGATTTGGGGTTAGGTTTAGATTTTAGGTTTAGATTTGGGGTTAGGTTTAGATTTTAGGTTTAAATTTGGGGTTAGGTTTAGATTTTAGGTTTAGATTTGGGGTTAGGTTTAGATTTTAGGTTTAGATTTGGGGTTAGGTTTAGATTTTAGGTTTAGATTTGGGTTAGGTTTAGATTTGGGGTTAGGTTTAGATTTTAGGTTTAGATTTGGGTTTAGGTTTAGATTTTAGGTTTAGATTTGGGGTTAGGTTTAGATTTTAGGTTTAGATTTGGGGTTAGGTTTAGATTTTAGGTTTATATTTGGGGTAAGGTTTAGATTTGGGGTTAGGTTTAGATTTTAGGTTTAGATTTGGGGTTAGGTTTAGATTTTAGGTTTAGATATGGGGTTAGGTTTAGATTTGGGGTTAGGTTTAGATTTTAGGTTTAGATTTGGGGTTAGGTTTAGATTTGGGGTTAGGTTTAGATTTTAGGTTTAGATTTGGGGTTAGGTTTAGATTTTAGGTTTAGATTTGGGGTTACGTTTAGATTTGGGGTTAGGTTTAGATTTTAGGTTTAGATTTGGGGTTAGGTTTAGATTTGGGGTTAGGTTTAGATTTTAGGTTTACATTTGGGGTTAGGTTCAGATTTTAGGTTTAGATATGGGGTTAGGTTTAGATTTGGGGTTAGGTTTAGATTTTAGGTTTAGATTTGGGGTTAGGTTTAGATTTTAGGTTTAGATTTGGGGTTAGGTTTAGATTTTAGGTTTAGATATGGGGTTAGGTTTAGATTTGGGGTTAGGTTTAGATTTTAGGTTTAGATTTGGGGTTAGGTTTAGATTTGGGGTTAGGTTTAGATTTTAGGTTTAGATTTGGGGTTAGGTTTAGATTTTAGGTTTACATTTGGGGTTAGGTTCAGATTTTAGGTTTAGATTTGGGGTTAGGTTTAGACTTGGGGTTAGGTTTAGATTTTAGGTTTAGATTTGGGGTTAGGTTTAGATTTTAGGTTTAGATTTGGGGTTAGGTTTAGATTTGGGGTTAGGTTTAGATTTTAGGTTTAGATTTGGGGTTAGGTTTAGATTTGGGGTTAGGTTTAGATTTTAGGTTTAGATTTGGGGTTAGGTTTAGATTTTAGGTTTAAATTTGGGGTTAGGTTTAGATTTTAGGTTTAGATTTGGGGTTAGGTTTAGATTTGGGGTTAGGTTTAGATTTTAGGTTTAGATTTGGGGTTAGGTTTAGATTTTAGGTTTAGATTTGGGGTTAGGTTTAGATTTGGGGTTAGGTTTAGATTTTAGGTTTAGATTTGGGTTTAGGTTTAGATTTTAGGTTTAGATTTGGGGTTAGGTTTAGATTTTAGGTTTAGATTTGGGGTTAGGTTTAGATTTTAGGTTTATATTTGGGGTAAGGTTTAGATTTGGGGTTAGGTTTAGATTTTAGGTTTAGATTTGGGGTTAGGTTTAGATTTTAGGTTTAGATTTGGGGTTAGGTTTAGATTTTAGGTTTAGATATGGGGTTAGGTTTAGATTTGGGGTTAGGTTTAGATTTTAGGTTTAGATTTGGGGTTAGGTTTAGATTTGGGGTTAGGTTTAGATTTTAGGTTTAGATTTGGGGTTAGGTTTAGATTTTAGGTTTAGATTTGGGGTTAGGTTTAGATTTGGGGTTAGGTTTAGATTTTAGGTTTAGATTTGGGGTTAGGTTTAGATTTTAGGTTTAGATTTTAGGTTTAGATTTGGGGTTAGGTTTAGATTTTAGGTTTAGATTTGGGGTTAGGTTTAGATTTGGGGTTAGGTTTAGATTTTAGGTTTAGATTTAAGGTTAGGTTTCGATTTTAGGTTTAGATTTTAGGTTTAGATTTTAGGTTTAGATTTGGGGTTAGGTTTAGATTTTAGGTTTAGATTTGGGGTTAGGTTTAGATTTGGGGTTAGGTTTAGATTTTAGGTTTAGATTTGGGGTTAGGTTTAGATTTTAGGTTTATATTTGGGGTTAGGTTTAGATTTGGGGTTAGGTTTAGATTTTAGGTTTAGATTTGGGGTTAGGTTTAGATTTTAGGTTTAGATTTGGGGTTAGGTTTAGATTTGGGGTTAGGTTTAGATTTTAGGTTTAGATTTGGGGTTAGGTTTAGATTTTAGGTTTAGATTTGGGGTTAGGTTTAGATTTTAGGTTTAGATTTGGGGTTAGGTTTAGATTTGGGGTTAGGTTTAGATTTTAGGTTTAGATTTGGGGTTAGGTTTAGATTTTAGGTTTAGATTTGGGGTTAGGTTTAGATTTGGGGTTAGGTTTAGATTTTAGGTTTAGATTTGGGGTTAGGTTTAGATTTTAGGTTTAGATTTGGGGTTAGGTTTAGATTTTAGGTTTATATTTGGGGTAAGGTTTAGATTTGGGGTTAGGTTTAGATTTTAGGTTTAGATTTGGGGTTAGGTTTAGATTTGGGGTTAGGTTTAGATTTTAGGTTTAGATTTGGGGTTAGGTTTAGATTTTAGGTTTAGATTTGGGGTTACGTTTAGATTTGGGGTTAGGTTTAGATTTTAGGTTTAGATTTGGGGTTAGGTTTAGATTTTAGGTTTAGATTTGGGGTTAGGTTTAGATTTGGGGTTAGGTTTAGATTTTAGGTTTAGATTTGGGGTTAGGTTTAGATTTGGGGTTAGGTTTAGATTTTAGGTTTAGATTTGGGGTTAGGTTTAGATTTTAGGTTTAAATTTGGGGTTAGGTTTAGATTTTAGGTTTAGATTTGGGGTTAGGTTTAGATTTGGGGTTAGGTTTAGATTTTAGGTTTAGATTTGGGGTTAGGTTTAGATTTTAGGTTTAGATTTGGGTTAGGTTTAGATTTGGGGTTAGGTTTAGATTTTAGGTTTAGATTTGGGTTTAGGTTTAGATTTTAGGTTTAGATTTGGGGTTAGGTTTAGATTTTAGGTTTAGATTTGGGGTTAGGTTTAGATTTTAGGTTTATATTTGGGGTAAGGTTTAGATTTGGGGTTAGGTTTAGATTTTAGGTTTAGATATGGGGTTAGGTTTAGATTTGGGGTTAGGTTTAGATTTTAGGTTTAGATTTGGGGTTAGGTTTAGATTTGGGGTTAGGTTTAGATTTTAGGTTTAGATTTGGGGTTAGGTTTAGATTTTAGATTTAGATTTGGGGTTACGTTTAGATTTGGGGTTAGGTTTAGATTTTAGGTTTAGATTTGGGGTTAGGTTTAGATTTGGGGTTAGGTTTAGATTTTAGGTTTACATTTGGGGTTAGGTTCAGATTTTAGGTTTAGATTTGGGGTTAGGTTTAGACTTGGGGTTAGGTTTAGATTTTAGGTTTAGATTTGGGGTTAGGTTTAGATTTTAGGTTTAGATTTGGGGTTAGGTTTAGATTTGGGGTTAGGTTTAGATTTTAGGTTTAGATTTGGGGTTAGGTTTAGATTTGGGGTTAGGTTTAGATTTTAGGTTTAGATTTGGGGTTACGTTTAGATTTGGGGTTAGGTTTAGATTTTAGGTTTAGATTTGGGGTTAGGTTTAGATTTTAGGTTTAGATTTGGGGTTAGGTTTAGATTTGGGGTTAGGTTTAGATTTTAGGTTTAGATTTGGGGTTAGGTTTAGATTTGGGGTTAGGTTTAGATTTTAGGTTTAGATTTGGGGTTAGGTTTAGATTTTAGGTTTAAATTTGGGGTTAGGTTTAGATTTTAGGTTTAGATTTGGGGTTAGGTTTAGATTTGGGGTTAGGTTTAGATTTTAGGTTTAGATTTGGGGTTAGGTTTAGATTTTAGGTTTAGATTTGGGTTAGGTTTAGATTTGGGGTTAGGTTTAGATTTTAGGTTTAGATTTGGGTTTAGGTTTAGATTTTAGGTTTAGATTTGGGGTTAGGTTTAGATTTTAGGTTTAGATTTGGGGTTAGGTTTAGATTTTAGGTTTATATTTGGGGTAAGGTTTAGATTTGGGGTTAGGTTTAGATTTTAGGTTTAGATATGGGGTTAGGTTTAGATTTGGGGTTAGGTTTAGATTTTAGGTTTAGATTTGGGGTTAGGTTTAGATTTGGGGTTAGGTTTAGATTTTAGGTTTAGATTTGGGGTTAGGTTTAGATTTTAGATTTAGATTTGGGGTTACGTTTAGATTTGGGGTTAGGTTTAGATTTTAGGTTTAGATTTGGGGTTAGGTTTAGATTTGGGGTTAGGTTTAGATTTTAGGTTTACATTTGGGGTTAGGTTCAGATTTTAGGTTTAGATTTGGGGTTAGGTTTAGACTTGGGGTTAGGTTTAGATTTTAGGTTTAGATTTGGGGTTAGGTTTAGATTTTAGGTTTAGATTTGGGGTTAGGTTTAGATTTGGGGTTAGGTTTAGATTTTAGGTTTAGATTTGGGGTTAGGTTTAGATTTGGGGTTAGGTTTAGATTTTAGGTTTAGATTTGGGGTTAGGTTTAGATTTTAGGTTTAAATTTGGGGTTAGGTTTAGATTTTAGGTTTAGATTTGGGGTTAGGTTTAGATTTGGGGTTAGGTTTAGATTTTAGGTTTAGATTTGGGGTTAGGTTTAGATTTTAGGTTTAGATTTGGGGTTAGGTTTAGATTTTAGGTTTAGATTTGGGGTTAGGTTTAGATTTTAGGTTTAGATTTGGGGTTAGGTTTAGATTTGGGGTTAGGTTTAGATTTTAGGTTTAGATTTGGGGTTAGGTTTAGATTTTAGGTTTAGATTTGGGGTTAGGTTTAGATTTTAGGTTTATATTTGGGGTAAGGTTTAGATTTGGGGTTAGGTTTAGATTTTAGGTTTAGATTTGGGGTTAGGTTTAGATTTGGGGTTAGGTTTAGATTTTAGGTTTAGATTTGGGGTTAGGTTTAGATTTTAGGTTTAGATTTGGGGTTACGTTTAGATTTGGGGTTAGGTTTAGATTTTAGGTTTAGATTTGGGGTTAGGTTTAGATTTTAGGTTTAGATTTGGGGTTAGGTTTAGATTTGGGGTTAGGTTTAGATTTTAGGTTTAGATTTGGGGTTAGGTTTAGATTTGGGGTTAGGTTTAGATTTTAGGTTTTGATTTGGGGTTAGGTTTAGATTTTAGGTTTAGATTTGGGGTTAGGTTTAGATTTGGGGTTAGGTTTAGATTTTAGGTTTAGATTTGGGGTTAGGTTTAGATTTTAGGTTTAGATTTTAGGTTTAGATTTGGGGTTAGGTTTAGATTTTAGGTTTAGATTTGGGGTTAGGTTTAGATTTGGGGTTAGGTTTAGATTTTAGGTTTAGATTTGGGGTTAGGTTTAGATTTGGGGTTAGGTTTAGATTTTAGGTTTAGATTTGGGGTTAGGTTTAGATTTAAGGTTTATATTTGGGGTTAGGTTTAGATTTTAGGTTTAGATTTGGGGTTAGGTTTAGATTTGGGGTTAGGTTTAGATTTTAGGTTTAGATTTGGGGTTAGGTTTAGATTTTAGGTTTAGATTTGGGGTTAGGTTTAGATTTGGGGTTAGGTTTAGATTTTAGGTTTAGATTTGGGGTTAGGTTTAGATTTTAGGTTTAGATTTGGGGTTAGGTTTAGATTTGGGGTTAGGTTTAGATTTTAGGTTTAGATTTGGGGTTAGGTTTAGATTTTAGGTTTAGATTTGGGGTAAGGTTTAGATTTGGGGTTAGGTTTAGATTTTAGGTTTAGATTTGGGGTTAGGTTTAGATTTTAGGTTTAGATTTGGGGTTAGGTTTAGATTTTAGGTTTAGATTTGGGGTTACGTTTAGATTTGGGGTTAGGTTTAGATTTTAGGTTTAGATTTGGGGTTAGGTTTAGATTTTAGGTTTAGATTTGGGGTTAGGTTTAGATTTGGGGTTAGGTTTAGATTTTAGGTTTACATTTGGGGTTAGGTTCAGATTTTAGGTTTAGATTTGGGGTTAGGTTTAGACTTGGGGTTAGGTTTAGATTTTAGGTTTAGATTTGGGGTTAGGTTTAGATTTTAGGTTTAGATTTGGGGTTAGGTTTAGATTTGGGGTTAGGTTTAGATTTTAGGTTTAGATTTGGGGTTAGGTTTAGATTTGGGGTTAGGTTTAGATTTTAGGTTTAAATTTGGGGTTAGGTTTAGATTTTAGGTTTAGATTTGGGGTTAGGTTTAGATTTGGGGTTAGGTTTAGATTTTAGGTTTAGATTTGGGGTTAGGTTTAGATTTTAGGTTTAGATTTGGGTTAGGTTTAGATTTGGGGTTAGGTTTAGATTTTAGGTTTAGATTTGGGTTTAGGTTTAGATTTTAGGTTTAGATTTGGGGTTAGGTTTAGATTTTAGGTTTAGATTTGAGGTTAGGTTTAGATTTGGGGTTAGGTTTAGATTTTAGGTTTAGATTTGGGGTTAGGTTTAGATTTTAGGTTTAGATTTTAGGTTTAGATTTGGGGTTAGGTTTAGATTTTAGGTTTAGATTTGGGGTTAGGTTTAGATTTGGGGTTAGGTTTAGATTTTAGGTTTAGATTTGGGGTTAGGTTTAGATTTGGGGTTAGGTTTAGATTTTAGGTTTAGATTTGGGGTTAGGTTTAGATTTTAGGTTTAGATTTGGGGTTAGGTTTAGATTTAAGGTTTAGATTTGGGGTTAGGTTTAGATTTTAGCTTTAGATTTGGGGTTAGGTTTAGATTTGCGGTTAGGTTTAGATTTTAGGTTTAGATTTGGGGTTAGGTTTAGATTTTAGGTTTAGATTTGGGGTTAGGTTTAGATTTGGGGTTAGGTTTAGATTTTAGGTTTAGATTTGGGGTTAGGTTTAGATTTTAGGTTTAGATTTGGGGTTAGGTTTAGATTTGGGGTTAGGTTTAGATTTTAGGTTTAGATTTGGGGTTACGTTTAGATTTTAGGTTTAGATTTGGGGTTAGGTTTAGATTTTAGGTTTATATTTGGGGTAAGGTTTAGATTTGGGGTTAGGTTTAGATTTTAGGTTTAGATTTGGGGTTAGGTTTAGATTTGGGGTTAGGTTTAGATTTTAGGTTTAGATTTGGTGTTAGGTTTAGATTTTAGGTTTAGATTTGGGGTTACGTTTAGATTTGGGGTTAGGTTTAGATTTTAGGTTTAGATTTGGGGTTAGGTTTAGATTTTAGGTTTAGATTTGGGGTTAGGTTTAGATTTGGGGTTAGGTTTAGATTTTAGGTTTACATTTGGGGTTAGGTTCAGATTTTAGGTTTAGATTTGGGGTTAGGTTTAGACTTGGGGTTAGGTTTAGATTTTAGGTTTAGATTTGGGGTTAGGTTTAGATTTTAGGTTTAGATTCGGGGTTAGGTTTTGATTTGGGGTTAGGTTTAAATTTTAGGTTTAGATTTGGGGTTAGGTTTAGATTTGGGGTTAGGTTTAGATTTTAGGTTTAGATTTGGGGTTAGGTTTAGATTTTAGGTTTAGATTTGGGGTTAGGTTTAGATTTGGGGTTAGGTTTAGATTTTAGGTTTAGATTTGGGGTTAGGTTTAGATTTTAGGTGTAGATTTGGGGTTAGGTTTAGATTTGGGGTTAGGTTTAGATTTTAGGTTTAGATTTGGGGTTAGGTTTAGATTTGGGGTTAGGTTTAGATTTTAGGTTTAGATTTGGGGTTAGGTTTAGATTTTAGGTTTAGATTTGGGGTTAGGTTTAGATTTTAAGTTTATATTTGGGGTAAGGTTTAGATTTGGGGTTAGGTTTAGATTTTAGGTTTAGATTTGGGGTTAGGTTTAGATTTGGGGTTAGGTTTAGATTTTAGGTTTAGATTTGGGGTTAGGTTTAGATTTTAGGTTTAGATTTGGGGTTAGGTTTAGACTTGGGGTTAGGTTTAGATTTTAGGTTTAGATTTGGGGTTAGGTTTAGATTTTAGGTTTAGATTTGGGGTTAGGTTTAGATTTGGGGTTAGGTTTAGATTTTAGGTTTAGATTTGGGGTTAGGTTTAGATTTTAGGTTTAGATTTGGGGTTAGGTTTAGATTTGGGGTTAGGTTTAGATTTTAGGTTTAGATTTGGGGTTAGGTTTAGATTTTAGGTTTAGATTTGCGGTTAGGTTTAGATTTTAGGTTTAGATTTGGGGTTAGGTTTAGATTTGGGGTTAGGTTTAGATTTTAGGTTTAGATTTGGGGTTAGGTTTAGATTTAAGGTTTAGATTTGGGTTTAGGTTTAGATTTTAGGTTTAGATTTGGGGTTAGGTTTAGATTTTAGGTTTATATTTGGGGTAAGGTTTAGATTTGGGGTTAGGTTTAGATTTTAGGTTTAGATTTGGGGTTAGGTTTAGATTTGGGGTTAGGTTTAGATTTTAGGTTTAGATTTGGGGTTAGGTTTAGATTTTAGGTTTAGATATGGGGTTAGGTTTAGATTTGGGGTTAGGTTTAGATTTTAGGTTTAGATTTGGGGTTAGGTTTAGATTTGTGGTTAGTTTTAGATTTTAGGTTTAGATTTGGGGTTAGGTTTAGATTTTAGGTTTAGATTTTAGGTTTAGATTTGGGGTTAGGTTTAGATTTTAGGTTTAGATTTGGGGTTAGGTTTAGATTGTAGGTTTAGAATTGGGGTTAGGTTTAGATTTTAGGTTTAGATTTTAGGTTTAGATTTGGGGTTAGGTTTAGATTTTAGGTTTAGATTTGGGGTTAGGTTCAGATTTTAGGTTTAGATTTGGGGTTAGGTTTAGACTTGGGGTTAGGTTTAGATTTTAGGTTTAGATTTGGGGTTAGGTTTAGATTTTAGGTTTAGATTTGGGGTTAGGTTTAGATTTGGGGTTAGGTTTAGATTTTAGGTTTAGATTTGGGGTTAGGTTTAGATTTGGGGTTAGGTTTAGATTTTAGGTTTAGATTTGGGGTTAGGTTTAGATTTTAGGTTTAGATTTGGGGTTAGGTTTAGATTTTAGGTTTAGATTTGGGGTTAGGTTTAGATTTTAGGTTTATATTTGGGGTAAGGTTTAGATTTGGGGTTAGGTTTAGATTTTAGGTTTAGATTTGGGGTTAGGTTTAGATTTTAGGTTTAGATTTGGGGTTAGGTTTAGATTTTAGGTTTAGATTTGGGGTTAGGTTTAGATTTGGGGTTAGGTTTAGATTTTAGGTTTAGATTTGGGGTTAGGTTTAGATTTGGGGTTAGGTTTAGATTTTAGGTTTTGATTTGGGGTTAGGTTTAGATTTTAGGTTTAGATTTGGGGTTAGGTTTAGATTTGGGGTTAGGTTTAGATTTTAGGTTTAGATTTGGGGTTAGGTTTAGATTTTAGGTTTAGATTTTAGGTTTAGATTTGGGGTTAGGTTTAGATTTTAGGTTTAGATTTGGGGTTAGGTTTAGATTTGGGGTTAGGTTTAGATTTTAGGTTTAGATTTGGGGTTAGGTTTAGATTTGGGGTTAGGTTTAGATTTTAGGTTTAGATTTGGGGTTAGGTTTAGATTTAAGGTTTATATTTGGGGTTAGGTTTAGATTTTAGGTTTAGATTTGGGGTTAGGTTTAGATTTGGGGTTAGGTTTAGATTTTAGGTTTAGATTTGGGGTTAGGTTTAGATTTTAGGTTTAGATTTGGGGTTAGGTTTAGATTTGGGGTTAGGTTTAGATTTTAGGTTTAGATTTGGGGTTAGGTTTAGATTTTAGGTTTAGATTTGGGGTTAGGTTTAGATTTGGGGTTAGGTTTAGATTTTAGGTTTAGATTTGGGGTTAGGTTTAGATTTTAGGTTTAGATTTGGGGTTAGGTTTAGATTTTAGGTTTATATTTGGGGTAAGGTTTAGATTTGGGGTTAGGTTTAGATTTTAGGTTTAGATTTGGGGTTAGGTTTAGATTTGGGGTTAGGTTTAGATTTTAGGTTTAGATTTGGGGTTAGGTTTAGATTTTAGGTTTAGATTTGGGGTTACGTTTAGATTTGGGGTTAGGTTTAGATTTTAGGTTTAGATTTGGGGTTAGGTTTAGATTTTAGGTTTAGATTTGGGGTTAGGTTTAGATTTGGGGTTAGGTTTAGATTTTAGGTTTACATTTGGGGTTAGGTTCAGATTTTAGGTTTAGATTTGGGGTTAGGTTTAGACTTGGGGTTAGGTTTAGATTTTAGGTTTAGATTTGGGGTTAGGTTTAGATTTTAGGTTTAGATTTGGGGTTAGGTTTAGATTTGGGGTTAGGTTTAGATTTTAGGTTTAGATTTGGGGTTAGGTTTAGATTTGGGGTTAGGTTTAGATTTTAGGTTTAAATTTGGGGTTAGGTTTAGATTTTAGGTTTAGATTTGGGGTTAGGTTTAGATTTGGGGTTAGGTTTAGATTTTAGGTTTAGATTTGGGGTTAGGTTTAGATTTTAGGTTTAGATTTGGGTTAGGTTTAGATGTGGGGTTAGGTTTAGATTTTAGGTTTAGATTTGGGTTTAGGTTTAGATTTTAGGTTTAGATTTGGGGTTAGGTTTAGATTTTAGGTTTAGATTTGGGGTTAGGTTTAGATTTTAGGTTTATATTTGGGGTAAGGTTTAGATTTGGGGTTAGGTTTAGATTTTAGGTTTAGATTTGGGGTTAGGTTTAGATTTTAGGTTTAGATTTGGGGTTAGGTTTAGATTTTAGGTTTAGATATGGGGTTAGGTTTAGATTTGGGGTTAGGTTTAGATTTTAGGTTTAGATTTGGGGTTAGGTTTAGATTTGGGGTTAGGTTTAGATTTTAGGTTTAGATTTGGGGTTAGGTTTAGATTTTAGGTTTAGATTTGAGGTTAGGTTTAGATTTGGGGTTAGGTTTAGATTTTAGGTTTAGATTTGGGGTTAGGTTTAGATTTTAGGTTTAGATTTTAGGTTTAGATTTGGGGTTAGGTTTAGATTTTAGGTTTAGATTTGGGGTTAGGTTTAGATTTGGGGTTAGGTTTAGATTTTAGGTTTAGATTTGGGGTTAGGTTTAGATTTGGGGTTAGGTTTAGATTTTAGGTTTAGATTTGGGGTTAGGTTTAGATTTAAGGTTTAGATTTGGGGTTAGGTTTAGATTTTAGGTTTAGATTTGGGGTTAGGTTTAGATTTGGGGTTAGGTTTAGATTTTAGGTTTAGATTTGGGGTTAGGTTTAGATTTTAGGTTTAGATTTGGGGTTAGGTTTAGATTTGGGGTTAGGTTTAGATTTTAGGTTTAGATTTGGGGTTAGGTTTAGATTTTAGGTTTAGATTTGGGGTTAGGTTTAGATTTGGGGTTAGGTTTAGATTTTAGGTTTAGATTTGGGGTTACGTTTAGATTTTAGGTTTAGATTTGGGGTTAGGTTTAGATTTTAGGTTTATATTTGGGGTAAGGTTTAGATTTGGGGTTAGGTTTAGATTTTAGGTTTAGATTTGGGGTTAGGTTTAGATTTGGGGTTAGGTTTAGATTTTAGGTTTAGATTTGGGGTTAGGTTTAGATTTTAGGTTTAGATTTGGGGTTACGTTTAGATTTGGGGTTAGGTTTAGATTTTAGGTTTAGATTTGGGGTTAGGTTTAGATTTTAGGTTTAGATTTGGGGTTAGGTTTAGATTTGGGGTTAGGTTTAGATTTTAGGTTTACATTTGGGGTTAGGTTCAGATTTTAGGTTTAGATTTGGGGTTAGGTTTAGACTTGGGGTTAGGTTTAGATTTTAGGTTTAGATTTGGGGTTAGGTTTAGATTTTAGGTTTAGATTCGGGGTTAGGTTTTGATTTGGGGTTAGGTTTAAATTTTAGGTTTAGATTTGGGGTTAGGTTTAGATTTGGGGTTAGGTTTAGATTTTAGGTTTAGATTTGGGGTTAGGTTTAGATTTTAGGTTTAGATTTGGGGTTAGGTTTAGATTTGGGGTTAGGTTTAGATTTTAGGTTTAGATTTGGGGTTAGGTTTAGATTTTAGGTGTAGATTTGGGGTTAGGTTTAGATTTGGGGTTAGGTTTAGATTTTAGGTTTAGATTTGGGGTTAGGTTTAGATTTGGGGTTAGGTTTAGATTTTAGGTTTAGATTTGGGGTTAGGTTTAGATTTTAGGTGTAGATTTGGGGGTTAGGTTTAGATTTGGGGTTAGGTTTAGATTTTAGGTTTAGATTTGGGGTTAGGTTTAGATTTGGGGTTAGGTTTAGATTTTAGGTTTAGATTTGGGGTTAGGTTTAGATTTTAGGTTTAGATTTGGGGTTAGGTTTAGATTTTAAGTTTATATTTGGGGTAAGGTTTAGATTTGGGGTTAGGTTTAGATTTTAGGTTTAGATTTGGGGTTAGGTTTAGATTTGGGGTTAGGTTTAGATTTTAGGTTTAGATTTGGGGTTAGGTTTAGATTTTAGGTTTAGATTTGGGGTTAGGTTTAGACTTGGGGTTAGGTTTAGATTTTAGGTTTAGATTTGGGGTTAGGTTTAGATTTTAGGTTTAGATTTGGGGTTAGGTTTAGATTTGGGGTTAGGTTTAGATTTTAGGTTTAGATTTGGGGTTAGGTTTAGATTTTAGGTTTAGATTTGGGGTTAGGTTTAGATTTGGGGTTAGGTTTAGATTTTAGGTTTAGATTTGGGGTTAGGTTTAGATTTTAGGTTTAGATTTGCGGTTAGGTTTAGATTTTAGGTTTAGATTTGGGGTTAGGTTTAGATTTGGGGTTAGGTTTAGATTTTAGGTTTAGATTTGGGGTTAGGTTTAGATTTAAGGTTTAGATTTGGGTTTAGGTTTAGATTTTAGGTTTAGATTTGGGGTTAGGTTTAGATTTTAGGTTTATATTTGGGGTAAGGTTTAGATTTGGGGTTAGGTTTAGATTTTAGGTTTAGATTTGGGGTTAGGTTTAGATTTGGGGTTAGGTTTAGATTTTAGGTTTAGATTTGGGGTTAGGTTTAGATTTTAGGTTTAGATATGGGGTTAGGTTTAGATTTGGGGTTAGGTTTAGATTTTAGGTTTAGATTTGGGTTAGGTTTAGATTTGTGGTTAGGTTTAGATTTTAGGTTTAGATTTGGGGTTAGGTTTAGATTTTAGGTTTAGATTTGGGGTTAGGTTTAGATTTTAGGTTTAGATTTGGGGTTAGGTTTAGATTTTAGGTTTAGATTTGGGGTTAGGTTTAGATTTAAGGTTTAGATTTGGGGTTAGGTTTAGATTTGGGGTTAGGTTTAGAGTTTAGGTTTAGATTTGGGGTTAGGTTTAGATTTTAGGTTTAGATTTGGGGTTAGGTTTAGATTTGGGGTTAGGTTTAGATTTTAGGTTTAGATTTGGGGTTAGGTTTAGATTTTAGGTTTAGATTTGGGGTTAGGTTTAGATATTAGGTTTAGATTCGGGGTTAGGTTTAGATTTTAGGTTTAGATTTGGGGTTAGGTTTAGATTTTAGGTTTAGATTCGGGGTTAGGTTTAGATTTTAGGTTTAGATTTGGGGTTAGGTTTAGATTTGGGGTTAGGTTTAGATTTTAGGTTTAGATTTGGGGTTAGGTTTAGATTTTAGGTTTAAATTTGGGGTTAGGTTTAGATTTTAGGTTTAGATTTGGGGTTAGGTTTAGATTTGGGGTTAGGTTTAGATTTTAGGTTTAGATTTGGGGCAAGGTTTAGATTTGGGGTTAGGTTTAGATTTTAGATTTAGATTTGGGGTTAGGTTTAGATTTGGGGTTAGGTTTAGATTTTAGGTTTAGATTTGGGGTTAGGTTTAGATTTGGGGTTAGGTTTAGATTTTAGGTTTAGATTTGGGGTTAGGTTTAGATTTTAGGTTTAGATTTGGGGTTAGGTTTAGATTTTAGGTTTAGATTTGGGGTTAGGTTTAGATTTGGGGTTAGGTTTAGATTTTAGGTTTAGATTTGGGGTTAGGTTTAGATTTTAGGTTTAGATTTGCGGTTAGGTTTAGATTTTAGGTTTAGATTTGGGGTTAGGTTTAGATTTGGGGTTAGGTTTAGATTTTAGGTTTAGATTTGGGGTTAGGTTTAGATTTAAGGTTTAGATTTGGGTTTAGGTTTAGATTTTAGGTTTAGATTTGGGGTTAGGTTTAGATTTTAGGTTTATATTTGGGGTAAGGTTTAGATTTGGGGTTAGGTTTAGATTTTAGGTTTAGATTTGGGGTTAGGTTTAGATTTGGGGTTAGGTTTAGATTTTAGGTTTAGATTTGGGGTTAGGTTTAGATTTTAGGTTTAGATATGGGGTTAGGTTTAGATTTGGGGTTAGGTTTAGATTTTAGGTTTAGATTTGGGGTTAGGTTTAGATTTGTGGTTAGGTTTAGATTTTAGTTTAGATTTGGGGTTAGGTTTAGATTTTAGGTTTAGATTTGGGGTTAGGTTTAGATTTTAGGTTTAGATTTGGGGTTAGGTTTAGATTTTAGGTTTAGATTTGGGGTTAGGTTTAGATTTTAGGTTTAGATTCGGGGTTAGGTTTAGATTTTAGGTTTAGATTCGGGGTTAGGTTTAGATTTTAGGTTTAGATTCGGGGTTAGGTTTAGATTTTAGGTTTAGATTTGGGGTTAGGTTTAGATTTGGGGTTAGGTTTAGATTTTAGGTTTAGATTTGGGGTTAGGTTTAGATTTTAGGTTTAAATTTGGGGTTAGGTTTAGATTTTAGGTTTAGATTTGGGGTTAGGTTTAGATTTGGGGTTAGGTTTAGATTTTAGGTTTAGATTTGGGGCAAGGTTTAGATTTGGGGTTAGGTTTAGATTTTAGATTTAGATTTGGGGTTAGGTTTAGATTTGGGGTTAGGTTTAGATTTTAGGTTTAGATTTGGGGTTAGGTTTAGATTTGGGGTTAGGTTTAGATTTTAGGTTTAGATTTGGGGTTAGGTTTAGATTTTAGGTTTAGATTTGGGGTTAGGTTTAGATTTTAGGTTTAGATATGGGGTTAGGTTTAGATTTGGGGTTAGGTTTAGATTTTAGGTTTAGATTTGGGGTTAGGTTTAGATTTGGGGTTAGGTTTAGATTTTAGGTTTAGATTTGGGGTTAGGTTTAGATTTTAGGTTTAAATTTGGGGTTAGGTTTAGATTTTAGGTTTAGATTTGGGGTTAGGTTTAGATTTGGGGTTAGGTTTAGATTTTAGGTTTAGATTTGGGGTTAGGTTTAGATTTTAGGTTTAGATTTGGGGTTAGGTTTAGATTTAGGTTTAGATTTGGGGTTAGGTTTAGATTTGGGGTTAGGTTTAGATTTTAGGTTTAGATTTGGGTTTAGGTTTAGATTTTAGGTTTAGATTTGGGGTTAGGTTTAGATTTTAGGTTTAGATTTGGGGTTAGGTTTAGATTTTAGGTTTATATTTGGGGTAAGGTTTAGATTTGGGGTTAGGTTTAGATTTTAGGTTTAGATTTGGGTTAGGTTTAGATTTTAGGTTTAGATTTGGGGTTAGGTTTAGATTTTAGGTTTAGATATGGGGTTAGGTTTAGATTTGGGGTTAGGTTTAGATTTTAGGTTTAGATTTGGGGTTAGGTTTAGATTTGGGGTTAGGTTTAGATTTTAGGTTTAGATTTGGGGTTAGGTTTAGATTTTAGGTTTAGATTTGGGGTTAGGTTTAGATTTGGGGTTAGGTTTAGATTTTAGGTTTAGATTTGGGGTTAGGTTTAGATTTTAGGTTTAGATTTTAGGTTTAGATTTGGGGTTAGGTTTAGATTTTAGGTTTAGATTTGGGTTTAGGTTTAGATTTTAGGTTTAGATTTGGGGTTAGGTTTAGATTTTAGGTTTAGATTTGGGGTTAGGTTTAGATTTTAGGTTTAGATTTGGGGTTAGGTTTAGATTTGGGGTTAGGTTTAGATTTTAGGTTTAGATTTGGGGTTAGGTTTAGATTTGGGGTTAGGTTTAGATTTTAGGTTTAGATTTGGGGTTAGGTTTAGATTTTAGGTTTATATTTGGGGTAAGGTTTAGATTTGGGGTTAGGTTTAGATTTTAGGTTTAGATTTGGGGTTAGGTTTAGATTTGGGGTTAGGTTTAGATTTTAGGTTTAGATTTGGGGTTACGTTTAGATTTGGGGTTAGGTTTAGATTTTAGGTTTAGATTTGGGGTTAGGTTTAGATTTTAGGTTTAGATTTGGGGTTAGGTTTAGATTTGGGGTTAGGTTTAGATTTTAGGTTTAGATTTGGGGTTAGGTTTAGATTTTAGGTTTAGATTTGGGGTTAGGTTTAGATTTTAGGTTTAGATTCGGGGTTAGGTTTAGATTTTAGGTTTAGATTTGGGGTTAGGTTTAGATTTGGGGTTAGGTTTAGATTTTAGGTTTAAATTTGGGGTTAGGTTTAGATTTTAGGTTTAGATTTGGGGTTAGGTTTAGATTTGGGGTTAGGTTTAGATTTTAGGTTTAGATTTGGGGCAAGGTTTAGATTTGGGGTTAGGTTTAGATTTTAGATTTAGATTTGGGGTTAGGTTTAGATTTGGGGTTAGGTTTAGATTTTAGGTTTAGATTTGGGGTTAGGTTTAGATTTGGGGTTAGGTTTAGATTTTAGGTTTAGATTTGGGGTTAGGTTTAGATTTTAGGTTTAGATATGGGGTTAGGTTTAGATTTGGGGTTAGGTTTAGATTTTAGGTTTAGATTTGGGGTTAGGTTTAGATTTGGGGTTAGGTTTAGATTTTAGGTTTAGATTTGGGGTTAGGTTTAGATTTTAGGTTTAAATTTGGGGTTAGGTTTAGATTTTAGGTTTAGATTTGGGGTTAGGTTTAGATTTGGGGTTAGGTTTAGATTTTAGGTTTAGATTTGGGGTTAGGTTTAGATTTTAGGTTTAGATTTGGGGTTAGGTTTAGATTTGGGGTTAGGTTTAGATTTTAGGTTTAGATTTGGGTTTAGGTTTAGATTTTAGGTTTAGATTTGGGGTTAGGTTTAGATTTTAGGTTTAGATTTGGGGTTAGGTTTAGATTTTAGGTTTATATTTGGGGTAAGGTTTAGATTTGGGGTTAGGTTTAGATTTTAGGTTTAGATTTGGGGTTAGGTTTAGATTTTAGGTTTAGATTTGGGGTTAGGTTTAGATTTTAGGTTTAGATATGGGGTTAGGTTTAGATTTGGGGTTAGGTTTAGATTTTAGGTTTAGATTTGGGGTTAGGTTTAGATTTGGGGTTAGGTTTAGATTTTAGGTTTAGATTTGGGGTTAGGTTTAGATTTTAGGTTTAGATTTGGGGTTAGGTTTAGATTTGGGGTTAGGTTTAGATTTTAGGTTTAGATTTGGGGTTAGGTTTAGATTTTAGGTTTAGATTTTAGGTTTAGATTTGGGGTTAGGTTTAGATTTTAGGTTTAGATTTGGGGTTAGGTTTAGATTTTAGGTTTAGATTTGGGGTTAGGTTTAGATTTGGGGTTAGGTTTAGATTTTAGGTTTAGATTTGGGGTTAGGTTTAGATTTTAGGTTTAGATTTGGGGTTAGGTTTAGATTTGGGGTTAGGTTTAGATTTTAGGTTTAGATTTGGGGTTAGGTTTAGATTTAAGGTTTAGATTTGCGGTTAGGTTTAGATTTGGGGTTAGGTTTAGATTTTAGGTTTAGATTTGGGGTTAGGTTTAGATTTTAGGTTTAGATTTGGGGTTAGGTTTAGATTTTAGGTTTAGATTTGGGGTTAGGTTTAGATTTGGGGTTAGGTTTAGATTTTAGGTTTAGATTTGGGGTTAGGTTTAGATTTGGGGTTAGGTTTAGATTTTAGGTTTAGATTTGGGGTTAGGTTTAGATTTTAGGTTTAGATATGGGGTTAGGTTTAGATTTGGGGTTAGGTTTAGATTTTAGGTTTAGATTTGGGGTTAGGTTTAGATTTGGGGTTAGGTTTAGATTTTAGGTTTAGATTTGGGGTTAGGTTTAGATTTTAGATTTAGATTTGGGGTTAGGTTTAGATTTGGGGTTAGGTTTAGATTTTAGGTTTAGATTTGGGGTTAGGTTTAGATTTGGGGTTAGGTTTAGATTTTAGGTTTAGATTTGGGGTTAGGTTTAGATTTTAGGTTTAGATATGGGGTTAGGTTTAGATTTGGGGTTAGGTTTAGATTTTAGGTTTAGATTTGGGGTTAGGTTTAGATTTGGGGTTAGGTTTAGATTTGGGGTTAGGTTTAGATTTTAGGTTTAGATTTGGGGTTAGGTTTAGATTTTAGGTTTAGATATGGGGTTAGGTTTAGATTTGGGGTTAGGTTTAGATTTGGGGTTAGGTTTAGATTTTAGGTTTAGATTTGGGGTTAGGTTTAGATTTTAGGTTTAGATTTGGGGTTAGGTTTAGATTTGGGGTTAGGTTTAGATTTTAGGTTTAGATTTGGGGTTAGGTTTAGATTTTAGGTTTAGATATGGGGTTAGGTTTAGATTTTAGGTTTATATTTGGGGTAAGGTTTAGATTTGGGGTTAGGTTTAGATTTTAGGTTTAGATTTGGGGTTAGGTTTAGATTTGGGGTTAGGTTTAGATTTTAGGTTTAGATTAGGGTTACGTTTAGATTTGGGGTTAGGTTTAGATTTTAGGTTTAGATTTGGGGTTAGGTTTAGATTTTAGGTTTAGATTTGGGGTTAGGTTTAGATTTTAGGTTTAGATTTGGGGTTAGGTTTAGATTTTAGGTTTATATTTGGGGTAAGGTTTAGATTTGGGGTTAGGTTTAGATTTTAGGTTTAGATTTGGGGTTAGGTTTAGATTTAAGGTTTAGATTTGGGGTTAGGTTTAGATTTTAGGTTTAGATATGGGGTTAGGTTTAGATTTGGGGTTAGGTTTAGATTTTTGGTTTAGATTTGGGGTTAGGTTTAGATTTGGGGTTAGGTTTAGATTTTAGGTTTAGATTTGGGGTTAGGTTTAGATTTTAGGTTTAGATTTGAGGTTAGGTTTAGATTTGGGGTTAGGTTTAGATTTTAGGTTTAGATTTGGGGTTAGGTTTAGATTTTAGGTTTAGATTTTAGGTTTAGATTTGGGGTTAGGTTTAGATTTTAGGTTTAGATTTGGGGTTAGGTTTAGATTTGGGGTTAGGTTTAGATTTTAGGTTTAGATTTGGGGTTAGGTTTAGATTTTAGGTTTAGATTTGGGGTTAGGTTTAGATTTGGGGTTAGGTTTAGATTTTAGGTTTAGATTTGGGGTTAGGTTTAGATTTAAGGTTTAGATTTGGGGTTAGGTTTAGATTTTAGGTTTAGATTTGGGGTTAGGTTTAGATTTGGGGTTAGGTTTAGATTTTAGGTTTAGATTTGGGGTTAGGTTTAGATTTTAGGTTTAGATTTGGGGTTAGGTTTAGATTTGGGGTTAGGTTTAGATTTTAGGTTTAGATTTGGGGTTAGGTTTAGATTTTAGGTTTAGATTTGGGGTTACGTTTAGATTTGGGGTTAGGTTTAGATTTTAGGTTTAGATTTGGGGTTACGTTTAGATTTTAGGTTTAGATTTGGGGTTAGGTTTAGATTTTAGGTTTATATTTGGGGTAAGGTTTAGATTTGGGGTTAGGTTTAGATTTTAGGTTTAGATTTGGGGTTAGGTTTAGATTTGGGGTTAGGTTTAGATTTTAGGTTTAGATTTGGGGTTAGGTTTAGATTTTAGGTTTAGATTTGGGGTTACGTTTAGATTTGGGGTTAGGTTTAGATTTTAGGTTTAGATTTGGGGTTAGGTTTAGATTTTAGGTTTAGATTTGGGGTTAGGTTTAGATTTGGGGTTAGGTTTAGATTTTAGGTTTACATTTGGGGTTAGGTTTAGACTTGGGGTTAGGTTTAGATTTTAGGTTTAGATTTGGGGTTAGGTTTAGATTTTAGGTTTAGATTCGGGGTTAGGTTTTGATTTGGGGTTAGGTTTAAATTTTAGGTTTAGATTTGGGGTTAGGTTTAGATTTGGGGTTAGGTTTAGATTTTAGGTTTAGATTTGGGGTTAGGTTTAGATTTTAGGTTTAGATTTGGGGTTAGGTTTAGATTTGGGGTTAGGTTTAGATTTTAGGTTTAGATTTGGGGTTAGGTTTAGATTTTAGGTGTAGATTTGGGGTTAGGTTTAGATTTGGGGTTAGGTTTAGATTTTAGGTTTAGATTTGGGGTTAGGTTTAGATTTGGGGTTAGGTTTAGATTTTAGGTTTAGATTTGGGGTTAGGTTTAGATTTTAGGTTTAGATTTGGGGTTAGGTTTAGATTTTAAGTTTATATTTGGGGTAAGGTTTAGATTTGGGGTTAGGTTTAGATTTTAGGTTTAGATTTGGGGTTAGGTTTAGATTTGGGGTTAGGTTTAGATTTTAGGTTTAGATTTGGGGTTAGGTTTAGATTTTAGGTTTAGATTTGGGGTTAGGTTTAGACTTGGGGTTAGGTTTAGATTTTAGGTTTAGATTTGGGGTTAGGTTTAGATTTTAGGTTTAGATTTGGGGTTAGGTTTAGATTTGGGGTTAGGTTTAGATTTTAGGTTTAGATTTGGGGTTAGGTTTAGATTTTAGGTTTAGATTTGGGGTTAGGTTTAGATTTGGGGTTAGGTTTAGATTTTAGGTTTAGATTTGGGGTTAGGTTTAGATTTTAGGTTTAGATTTGGGGTTAGGTTTAGATTTTAGGTTTAGATTTGGGGTTAGGTTTAGATTTGGGGTTAGGTTTAGATTTTAGGTTTAGATTTGGGGTTAGGTTTAGATTTAAGGTTTAGATTTGGGTTTAGGTTTAGATTTTAGGTTTAGATTTGGGGTTAGGTTTAGATTTTAGGTTTATATTTGGGGTAAGGTTTAGATTTGGGGTTAGGTTTAGATTTTAGGTTTAGATTTGGGGTTAGGTTTAGATTTGGGGTTAGGTTTAGATTTTAGGTTTAGATTTGGGGTTAGGTTTAGATTTGGGGTTAGGTTTAGATTTTAGGTTTAGATATGGGGTTAGGTTTAGATTTGGGGTTAGGTTTAGATTTTAGGTTTAGATTTGGGGTTAGGTTTAGATTTGTGGTTAGGTTTAGATTTTAGGTTTAGATTTGGGGTTAGGTTTAGATTTTAGGTTTAGATTTTAGGTTTAGATTTGGGGTTAGGTTTAGATTTTAGGTTTAGATTTGGGGTTAGGTTTAGATTTTAGGTTTAGATTTGGGGTTAGGTTTAGATTTGGGGTTAGGTTTAGATTTTAGGTTTAGATTTGGGGTTAGGTTTAGATTTAAGGTTTAGATTTGGGGTTAGGTTTAGATTTGGGGTTAGGTTTAGATTTTAGGTTTAGATTTGGGGTTAGGTTTAGATTTTAGGTTTAGATTTGGGGTTAGGTTTAGATTTGGGGTTAGGTTTAGATTTTAGGTTTAGATTTGGGGTTAGGTTTAGATTTTAGGTTTAGATTTGGGGTTAGGTTTAGATTTTAGGTTTAGATTCGGGGTTAGGTTTAGATTTTAGGTTTAGATTTGGGGTTAGGTTTAGATTTGGGGTTAGGTTTAGATTTTAGGTTTAGATTTGGGGTTAGGTTTAGATTTTAGGTTTAAATTTGGGGTTAGGTTTAGATTTTAGGTTTAGATTTGGGGTTAGGTTTAGATTTGGGGTTAGGTTTAGATTTTAGGTTTAGATTTGGGGCAAGGTTTAGATTTGGGGTTAGGTTTAGATTTTAGATTTAGATTTGGGGTTAGGTTTAGATTTGGGGTTAGGTTTAGATTTTAGGTTTAGATTTGGGGTTAGGTTTAGATTTGGGGTTAGGTTTAGATTTTAGGTTTAGATTTGGGGTTAGGTTTAGATTTTAGGTTTAGATTTGGGGTTAGGTTTAGATTTTAGGTTTAGATATGGGGTTAGGTTTAGATTTGGGGTTAGGTTTAGATTTTAGGTTTAGATTTGGGGTTAGGTTTAGATTTGGGGTTAGGTTTAGATTTTAGGTTTAGATTTGGGGTTAGGTTTAGATTTTAGGTTTAAATTTGGGGTTAGGTTTAGATTTTAGGTTTAGATTTGGGGTTAGGTTTAGATTTGGGGTTAGGTTTAGATTTTAGGTTTAGATTTGGGGTTAGGTTTAGATTTTAGGTTTAGATTTGGGGTTAGGTTTAGATTTGGGGTTAGGTTTAGATTTTAGGTTTAGATTTGGGTTTAGGTTTAGATTTTAGGTTTAGATTTGGGGTTAGGTTTAGATTTTAGGTTTAGATTTGGGGTTAGGTTTAGATTTTAGGTTTATATTTGGGGTAAGGTTTAGATTTGGGGTTAGGTTTAGATTTTAGGTTTAGATTTGGGGTTAGGTTTAGATTTTAGGTTTAGATTTGGGGTTAGGTTTAGATTTTAGGTTTAGATATGGGGTTAGGTTTAGATTTGGGGTTAGGTTTAGATTTTAGGTTTAGATTTGGGGTTAGGTTTAGATTTGGGGTTAGGTTTAGATTTTAGGTTTAGATTTGGGGTTAGGTTTAGATTTTAGGTTTAGATTTGGGGTTAGGTTTAGATTTGGGGTTAGGTTTAGATTTTAGGTTTAGATTTGGGGTTAGGTTTAGATTTGGGGTTAGGTTTAGATTTTAGGTTTAGATTTGGGGTTAGGTTTAGATTTTAGGTTTAGATTTTAGGTTTAGATTTGGGGTTAGGTTTAGATTTTAGGTTTAGATTTGGGGTTAGGTTTAGATTTTAGGTTTAGATTTGGGGTTAGGTTTAGATTTGGGGTTAGGTTTAGATTTTAGGTTTAGATTTGGGGTTAGGTTTAGATTTTAGGTTTAGATTTGGGGTTAGGTTTAGATTTGGGGTTAGGTTTAGATTTTAGGTTTAGATTTGGGGTTAGGTTTAGATTTAAGGTTTAGATTTGCGGTTAGGTTTAGATTTGGGGTTAGGTTTAGATTTTAGGTTTAGATTTGGGGTTAGGTTTAGATTTTAGGTTTAGATTTGGGGTTAGGTTTAGATTTTAGGTTTAGATTTGGGGTTAGGTTTAGATTTGGGGTTAGGTTTAGATTTTAGGTTTAGATTTGGGGTTAGGTTTAGATTTTAGGTTTAGATTTGGGGTTAGGTTTAGATTTGGGGTTAGGTTTAGATTTAAGGTTTAGATTTGGGGTTAGGTTTAGATTTTAGGTTTAGATTTGGGGTTAGGTTTAGATTTTAGGTTTATATTTGGGGTAAGGTTTAGATTTGGGGTTAGGTTTAGATTTTAGGTTTAGATTTGGGGTTAGGTTTAGATTTGGGGTTAGGTTTAGATTTTAGGTTTAGATTTGGGGTTACGTTTAGATTTGGGGTTAGGTTTAGATTTTAGGTTTAGATTTGGGGTTAGGTTTAGATTTTAGGTTTAGATTTGGGGTTAGGTTTAGATTTTAGGTTTAGATTTGCGGTTAGGTTTAGATTTGGGGTTAGGTTTAGATTTTAGGTTTAGATTTGGGGTTAGGTTTAGATTTAAGGTTTAGATTTGGGGTTAGGTTTAGATTTTAGGTTTAGATTTGGGGTTAGGTTTAGATTTTAGGTTTATATTTGGGGTAAGGTTTAGATTTGGGGTTAGGTTTAGATTTTAGGTTTAGATTTGGGGTTAGGTTTAGATTTTAGGTTTAGATTTGGGGTTAGGTTTAGATTTTAGGTTTAGATTTGGGGTTAGGTTTAGATTTTAGGTTTAGATTTGGGGTTAGGTTTAGATTTGGGGTTAGGTTTAGATTTTAGGTTTAGATTTGGGGTTAGGTTTAGATTTTAGGTTTAAATTTGGGGTTAGGTTTAGATTTCAGGTTTAGATTTGGGGTTAGGTTTAGATTTGGGGTTAGGTTTAGATTTTAGGTTTAGATTTGGGGCAAGGTTTAGATTTGGGGTTAGGTTTAGATTTTAGGTTTAGATTTGGGGTTAGGTTTAGATTTTAGGTTTAGATTTGGGGTTAGGTTTAGATTTTAGGTTTAGATTTGGGGTTACGTTTAGATTTGGGGTTAGGTTTAGATTTTAGGTTTAGATTTGGGGTTAGGTTCAGATTTTAGGTTTAGATTTGGGGTTAGGTTTAGATTTTAGGTTTAGATTCGGGGTTAGGTTTTGATTTGGGGTTAGGTTTAAATTTTAGGTTTAGATTTGGGGTTAGGTTTAGATTTGGGGTTAGGTTTAGATTTTAGGTTTAAATTTGGGGTTAGGTTTAGATTTTAGGTTTAGATTTGGGGTTAGGTTTAGATTTTAGGTTTAGATTTGGGGTTAGGTTTAGATTTTAGGTTTAGATTTGGGGTTAGGTTTAGATTTGGGGTTAGGTTTAGATTTTAGGTTTAGATTTGGGGTTAGGTTTAGATTTGGGGTTAGGTTTAGATTTTAGGTTTAGATTTGGGGTTAGGTTTAGATTTTAGGTTTAGATTTGGGGTTAGGTTTAGACTTGGGGTTAGGTTTAGATTTTAGGTTTAGATTTGGGGTTAGGTTTAGATTTGGGGTTAGGTTTAGATTTTAGGTTTAGATTTGGGGTTAGGTTTAGATTTTAGGTTTAGATTTGGGGTTAGGTTTAGATTTGGGGTTAGGTTTAGATTTTAGGTTTAGATTTTGGGTTAGGTTTAGATTTTAGGTTTAGATTTGGGGTTAGGTTTAGATTTGGGGTTAGGTTTAGATTTTAGGTTTAGATTTGGGGTTAGGTTTAGATTTTAGGTTTATATTTGGGGTTAGGTTTAGATTTTAGGTTTAGATTTGGGGTTAGGTTTAGATTTGGGGTTAGGTTTAGATTTTAGGTTTAGATTTGGGGTTAGGTTTAGATTTTAGGTTTAGATTTGGGGTTAGGTTTAGATTTGGGGTTAGGTTTAGATTTTAGGTTTAGATTTGGGGTTAGGTTTAGATTTTAGGTTTAGATTTGGGGTTAGGTTTAGATTTTAGGTTTAGATTTGGGGTTAGGTTTAGATTTTAGGTTTATATTTGGGGTAAGGTTTAGATTTGGGGTTAGGTTTAGATTTTAGGTTTAGATTTGGGGTTAGGTTTAGATTTGGGGTTAGGTTTAGATTTTAGGTTTAGATTTGGGGTTAGGTTTAGATTTTAGGTTTAGATTTGGGGTTAGGTTTAGATTTGGGGTTAGGTTTAGATTTTAGGTTTAGATTTGGGGTTAGGTTTAGATTTGGGGTTAGGTTTAGATTTTAGGTTTAGATTTGGGTTTAGGTTTAGATTTTAGGTTTAGATTTGGGGTTAGGTTTAGATTTTAGGTTTAGATTTGGGGTTAGGTTTAGATTTTAGGTTTATATTTGGGGTAAGGTTTAGATTTGGGGTTAGGTTTAGATTTTAGGTTTAGATTTGGGGTTAGGTTTAGATTTTAGGTTTATATTTGGGGTAAGGTTTAGATTTGGGGTTAGGTTTAGATTTTAGGTTTAGATTTGGGGTTAGGTTTAGATTTTAGGTTTAGATTTGGGGTTAGGTTTAGATTTTAGGTTTAGATATGGGGTTAGGTTTAGATTTGGGGTTAGGTTTAGATTTTAGGTTTAGATTTGGGGTTAGGTTTAGATTTTAGGTTTAGATTTGGGGTTAGGTTTAGATTTTAGGTTTATATTTGGGGTAAGGTTTAGATTTGGGGTTAGGTTTAGATTTTAGGTTTAGATTTGGGGTTAGGTTTAGATTTGGGGTTAGGTTTAGATTTTAGGTTTAGATTTGGGGTTAGGTTTAGATTTTAGGTTTAGATTTGGGGTTACGTTTAGATTTGGGGTTAGGTTTAGATTTTAGGTTTAGATTTGGGGTTAGGTTTAGATTTTAGGTTTAGATTTGGGGTTAGGTTTAGATTTGGGGTTAGGTTTAGATTTTAGGTTTACATTTGGGGTTAGGTTCAGATTTTAGGTTTAGATTTGGGGTTAGGTTTAGACTTGGGGTTAGGTTTAGATTTTAGGTTTAGATTTGGGGTTAGGTTTAGATTTTAGGTTTAGATTTGGGGTTAGGTTTAGATTTGGGGTTAGGTTTATATTTTAGGTTTAGATTTGGGGTTAGGTTTAGATTTGGGGTTAGGTTTAGATTTTAGGTTTAGATTTGGGGTTAGGTTTAGATTTTAGGTTTAAATTTGGGGTTAGGTTTAGATTTTAGGTTTAGATTTGGGGTTAGGTTTAGATTTGGGGTTAGGTTTAGATTTTAGGTTTAGATTTGGGGTTAGGTTTAGATTTTAGGTTTAGATTTGGGTTAGGTTTAGATTTGGGGTTAGGTTTAGATTTTAGGTTTAGATTTGGGTTTAGGTTTAGATTTTAGGTTTAGATTTGGGGTTAGGTTTAGATTTTAGGTTTAGATTTGGGGTAAGGTTTAGATTTGGGGTTAGGTTTAGATTTTAGGTTTAGATTTGGGGTTAGGTTTAGATTTTAGGTTTAGATTTGGGGTTAGGTTTAGATTTTAGGTTTAGATATGGGGTTAGGTTTAGATTTGGGGTTAGGTTTAGATTTTAGGTTTAGATTTGGGGTTAGGTTTAGATTTGGGGTTAGGTTTAGATTTTAGGTTTAGATTTGGGGTTAGGTTTAGATTTTAGGTTTAGATTTGGGGTTACGTTTAGATTTGGGGTTAGGTTTAGATTTTAGGTTTAGATTTGGGGTTAGGTTTAGATTTTAGGTTTACATTTGGGGTTAGGTTCAGATTTTAGGTTTAGATTTGGGGTTAGGTTTAGACTTGGGGTTAGGTTTAGATTTTAGGTTTAGATTTGGGGTTAGGTTTAGATTTTAGGTTTAGATTTGGGGTTAGGTTTAGATTTGGGGTTAGGTTTAGATTTTAGGTTTAGATTTGGGGTTAGGTTTAGATTTGGGGTTAGGTTTAGATTTTAGGTTTAGATTTGGGGTTAGGTTTAGATTTTAGGTTTAAATTTGGGGTTAGGTTTAGATTTTAGGTTTAGATTTGGGGTTAGGTTTAGATTTTAGGTTTAGATTTGGGGTTAGGTTTAGATTTGGGGTTAGGTTTAGATTTTAGGTTTAGATTTGGGTTTAGGTTTAGATTTTAGGTTTAGATTTGGGGTTAGGTTTAGATTTTAGGTTTAGATTTGGGGTTAGGTTTAGATTTTAGGTTTATATTTGGGGTAAGGTTTAGATTTGGGGTTAGGTTTAGATTTTAGGTTTAGATTTGGGGTTAGGTTTAGATTTTAGGTTTAGATTTGGGGTTAGGTTTAGATTTTAGGTTTAGATATGGGGTTAGGTTTAGATTTGGGGTTAGGTTTAGATTTTAGGTTTAGATTTGGGGTTAGGTTTAGATTTGGGGTTAGGTTTAGATTTTAGGTTTAGATTTGGGGTTAGGTTTAGATTTGGGGTTAGGTTTAGATTTTAGGTTTAGATTTGGGGTTAGGTTTAGATTTTAGGTTTAGATTTTAGGTTTAGATTTGGGGTTAGGTTTAGATTTTAGGTTTAGATTTGGGGTTAGGTTTAGATTTGGGGTTAGGTTTAGATTTTAGGTTTAGATTTGGGGTTAGGTTTAGATTTGGGGTTAGGTTTAGATTTTAGGTTTAGATTTGGGGTTAGGTTTAGATTTTAGGTTTAGATTTGGGGTTAGGTTTAGATTTGGGGTTAGGTTTAGATTTTAGGTTTAGATTTGGGGTTAGGTTTAGATTTGGGGTTAGGTTTAGATTTTAGGTTTAGATTTGGGGTTAGGTTTAGATTTTAGGTTTAGATTTGGGGTTAGGTTTAGATTTTAGGTTTAGATTTGGGGTTAGGTTTAGATTTTAGGTTTAGATTTGGGGTTAGGTTTAGATTTGGGGTTAGGTTTAGATTTTAGGTTTAGATTTGGGGTTAGGTTTAGATTTTAGGTTTAGATTTGGGGTTAGGTTTAGATTTGGGGTTAGGTTTAGATTTTAGGTTTAGATTTGGGGTTAGGTTTAGATTTTAGGTTTAGATTTGGGGTTAGGTTTAGATTTTAGGTTTATATTTGGGGTAAGGTTTAGATTTGGGGTTAGGTTTAGATTTTAGGTTTAGATTTGGGGTTAGGTTTAGATTTGGGGTTAGGTTTAGATTTTAGGTTTAGATTTGGGGTTAGGTTTAGATTTTAGGTTTAGATTTGGGGTTACGTTTAGATTTGGGGTTAGGTTTAGATTTTAGGTTTAGATTTGGGGTTAGGTTTAGATTTTAGGTTTAGATTTGGGGTTAGGTTTAGATTTGGGGTTAGGTTTAGATTTTAGGTTTAGATTTGGGGTTAGGTTTAGATTTGGGGTTAGGTTTAGATTTTAGGTTTAGATTTGGGGTTAGGTTTAGATTTTAGGTTTAAATTTGGGGTTAGGTTTAGATTTTAGGTTTAGATTTGGGGTTAGGTTTAGATTTGGGGTTAGGTTTAGATTTTAGGTTTAGATTTGGGGTTAGGTTTAGATTTTAGGTTTAGATTTGGGTTAGGTTTAGATTTGGGGTTAGGTTTAGATTTTAGGTTTAGATTTGGGGTTAGGTTTAGATTTTAGGTTTATATTTGGGGTAAGGTTTAGATTTGGGGTTAGGTTTAGATTTTAGGTTTAGATTTGGGGTTAGGTTTAGATTTTAGGTTTAGATTTGGGGTTAGGTTTAGATTTTAGGTTTAGATATGGGGTTAGGTTTAGATTTGGGGTTAGGTTTAGATTTTAGGTTTAGATTTGGGGTTAGGTTTAGATTTGGGGTTAGGTTTAGATTTTAGGTTTAGATTTGGGGTTAGGTTTAGATTTTAGGTTTAGATTTGGGGTTACGTTTAGATTTGGGGTTAGGTTTAGATTTTAGGTTTAGATTTGGGGTTAGGTTTAGATTTGGGGTTAGGTTTAGATTTTAGGTTTACATTTGGGGTTAGGTTCAGATTTTAGGTTTAGATTTGGGGTTAGGTTTAGATTTTAGGTTTAGATTTGGGGTTAGGTTTAGATTTTAGGTTTAGATATGGGGTTAGGTTTAGATTTGGGGTTAGGTTTAGATTTTAGGTTTAGATTTGGGGTTAGGTTTAGATTTGGGGTTAGGTTTAGATTTTAGGGTTAGATACGGGGTTAGGTTTAGATTTGGGGTTAGGTTTAGATTTTAGCTTTAGATTTGGGGTTAGGTTTAGATTTCAGGTTTAGATTTGGGGTTAGGTTTACATTTGGGGTTAGGTTTAGATTTTAGGTTTAGATACGGGGTTAGGTTTAGATTTGGGGTTAGGTTTAGATTTTAGGTTTAGATTTGGGGTTAGGTTTAGATTTTAGGTTTAGATATGGGGTTAGGTTTACATTTGGGGTTAGGTTTAGATTTTAGGTTTAGATACGGGGTTAGGTTTAGATTTGGGGTTAGGTTTAGATTTTAGGTTTAGATTTGGGGTTAGGTTTAGATTTCAGGTTTAGATTTGGGGTTAGGTTTAGATTTGGGGTTAGGTTTAGATTTTAGGTTTAGATTTGGGGTTAGGTTTAGATTTTAGGTTTAGATTTGGGGTTAGGTTTAGATTTGGGGTTAGGTTTAGATTTTAGGTTTAGATTTGGGGTTAGGTTTAGATTTGGGGTTAGGTTTAGATTTTAGGTTTAGATTTGGGGTTAGGTTTAGATTTTAGGTTTAAATTTGGGGTTAGGTTTAGATTTTAGGTTTAGATTTGGGGTTAGGTTTAGATTTGGGGTTAGGTTTAGATTTTAGGTTTAGATTTGGGGTTAGGTTTAGATTTTAGGTTTAGATTTGGGGTTAGGTTTAGATTTTAGGTTTAGATTTGGGGTTAGGTTTAGATTTTAGGTTTATATTTGGGGTAAGGTTTAGATTTGGGGTTAGGTTTAGATTTTAGGTTTAGATTTGGGGTTAGGTTTAGATTTTAGGTTTAGATTTGGGGTTAGGTTTAGATTTTAGGTTTAGATATGGGGTTAGGTTTAGATTTGGGGTTAGGTTTAGATTTTAGGTTTAGATTTGGGGTTAGGTTTAGATTTGGGGTTAGGTTTAGATTTTAGGTTTAGATTTGGGGTTAGGTTTAGATTTTAGGTTTAGATTTGGGGTTAGGTTTAGATTTGGGGTTAGGTTTAGATTTTAGGTTTAGATTTGGGGTTAGGTTTAGATTTTAGGTTTAGATTTTAGGTTTAGATTTGGGGTTAGGTTTAGATTTTAGGTTTAGATTTGGGGTTAGGTTTAGATTTGGGGTTAGGTTTAGATTTTAGGTTTAGATTTGGGGTTAGGTTTAGATTTGGGGTTAGGTTTAGATTTTAGGTTTAGATTTGGGGTTAGGTTTAGATTTAAGGTTTATATTTGGGGTTAGGTTTAGATTTTAGGTTTAGATTTGGGGTTAGGTTTAGATTTGGGGTTAGGTTTAGATTTTAGGTTTAGATTTGGGGTTAGGTTTAGATTTTAGGTTTAGATTTGGGGTTAGGTTTAGATTTGGGGTTAGGTTTAGATTTTAGGTTTAGATTTGGGGTTAGGTTTAGATTTTAGGTTTAGATTTGGGGTTAGGTTTAGATTTGGGGTTAGGTTTAGATTTTAGGTTTAGATTTGGGGTTAGGTTTAGATTTTAGGTTTAGATTTGGGGTTAGGTTTAGATTTTAGGTTTATATTTGGGGTAAGGTTTAGATTTGGGGTTAGGTTTAGATTTTAGGTTTAGATTTGGGGTTAGGTTTAGATTTGGGGTTAGGTTTAGATTTTAGGTTTAGATTTGGGGTTAGGTTTAGATTTTAGGTTTAGATTTGGGGTTACGTTTAGATTTGGGGTTAGGTTTAGATTTTAGGTTTAGATTTGGGGTTAGGTTTAGATTTGGGGTTAGGTTTAGATTTTAGGTTTACATTTGGGGTTAGGTTCAGATTTTAGGTTTAGATTTGGGGTTAGGTTTAGACTTGGGGTTAGGTTTAGATTTTAGGTTTAGATTTGGGGTTAGGTTTAGATTTTAGGTTTAGATTCGGGGTTAGGTTTTGATTTGGGGTTAGGTTTAAATTTTAGGTTTAGATTTGGGGTTAGGTTTAGATTTGGCGTTAGGTTTAGATTTTAGGTTTAGATTTGGGGTTAGGTTTAGATTTTAGGTTTAAATTTGGGGTTAGGTTTAGATTTTAGGTTTAGATTTGGGGTTAGGTTTAGATTTGGGGTTAGGTTTAGATTTTAGGTTTAGATTTGGGGTTAGGTTTAGATTTTAGGTTTAGATTTGGGGTTAGGTTTAGATTTGGGGTTAGGTTTAGATTTTAGGTTTAGATTTGGGGTTAGGTTTAGATTTTAGGTTTAGATTTGGGGTTAGGTTTAGATTTTAGGTTTAGATTTAAGGTTAGGTTTAGACTTGGGGTTAGGTTTAGATTTGGGGTTAGGTTTAGATTTGGGGTTAGGTTTAGATTTTAGGTTTAGATTTGGGGTTAGGTTTAGATTTTAGGTTTAGATTTGGGGTTAGGTTTAGATTTGGGGTTAGGTTTAGATTTTAGGTTTAGATTTGGGGTTAGGTTTAGATTTTAGGTTTAGATTTGGGGTTAGGTTTAGATTTGGGGTTAGGTTTAGATTTTAGGTTTAGATTTGGGGTTAGGTTTAGATTTTAGGTTTATATTTGGGGTTAGGTTTAGATTTTAGGTTTAGATTTGGGGTTAGGTTTAGATTTGGGGTTAGGTTTAGATTTTAGGTTTAGATTTGGGGTTAGGTTTAGATTTTAGGTTTAGATTTGGGGTTAGGTTTAGATTTGGGGTTAGGTTTAGATTTTAGGTTTAGATTTGGGGTTAGGTTTAGATTTTAGGTTTAGATTTGGGGTTAGGTTTAGATTTTAGGTTTATATTTGGGGTAAGGTTTAGATTTGGGGTTAGGTTTAGATTTTAGGTTTAGATTTGGGGTTAGGTTTAGATTTGGGGTTAGGTTTAGATTTTAGGTTTAGATTTGGGGTTAGGTTTAGATTTTAGGTTTAGATTTGGGGTTACGTTTAGATTTGGGGTTAGGTTTAGATTTTAGGTTTAGATTTGGGGTTAGGTTTAGATTTTAGGTTTAGATTTGGGGTTAGGTTTAGATTTTAGGTTTACATTTGGGGTTAGGTTCAGATTTTAGGTTTAGATTTGGGGTTAGGTTTAGACTTGGGGTTAGGTTTAGATTTTAGGTTTAGATTTGGGGTTAGGTTTAGATTTTAGGTTTAGATTTGGGGTTAGGTTTAGATTTGGGGTTAGGTTTAGATTTTAGGTTTAGATTTGGGGTTAGGTTTAGATTTGGGGTTTAAATTTGGGGTTAGGTTTAGATTTTAGGTTTAGATTTGGGGTTAGGTTTAGATTTGGGGTTAGGTTTAGATTTTAGGTTTAGATTTGGGGTTAGGTTTAGATTTTAGGTTTAGATTTGGGTTAGGTTTAGATTTGGGGTTAGGTTTAGATTTTAGGTTTAGATTTGGGTTTAGGTTTAGATTTTAGGTTTAGATTTGGGGTTAGGTTTAGATTTTAGGTTTAGATTTGGGGTTAGGTTTAGATTTTAGGTTTATATTTGGGGTAAGGTTTAGATTTGGGGTTAGGTTTAGATTTTAGGTTTAGATTTGGGGTTAGGTTTAGATTTTAGGTTTAGATTTGGGGTTAGGTTTAGATTTTAGGTTTAGATATGGGGTTAGGTTTAGATTTGGGGTTAGGTTTAGATTTTAGGTTTAGATTTGGGGTTAGGTTTAGATTTGGGGTTAGGTTTAGATTTTAGGTTTAGATTTGGGGTTAGGTTTAGATTTTAGGTTTAGATTTGGGGTTAGGTTTAGATTTTAGGTTTAGATTTGAGGTTAGGTTTAGATTTGGGGTTAGGTTTAGATTTTAGGTTTAGATTTGGGGTTAGGTTTAGATTTTAGGTTTAGATTTTAGGTTTAGATTTGGGGTTAGGTTTAGATTTTAGGTTTAGATTTGGGGTTAGGTTTAGATTTGGGGTTAGGTTTAGATTTTAGGTTTAGATTTGGGGTTAGGTTTAGATTTTAGGTTTAGATTTGGGGTTAGGTTTAGATTTGGGGTTAGGTTTAGATTTTAGGTTTAGATTTGGGGTTAGGTTTAGATTTAAGGTTTAGATTTGGGGTTAGGTTTAGATTTTAGGTTTAGATTTGGGGTTAGGTTTAGATTTGGGGTTAGGTTTAGATTTTAGGTTTAGATTTGGGGTTAGGTTTAGATTTTAGGTTTAGATTTGGGGTTAGGTTTAGATTTGGGGTTAGGTTTAGATTTTAGGTTTAGATTTGGGGTTAGGTTTAGATTTGGGGTTAGGTTTAGATTTTAGGTTTAGATTTGGGGTTACGTTTAGATTTTAGGTTTAGATTTGGGGTTAGGTTTAGATTTTAGGTTTATATTTGGGGTAAGGTTTAGATTTGGGGTTAGGTTTAGATTTTAGGTTTAGATTTGGGGTTAGGTTTAGATTTGGGGTTAGGTTTAGATTTTAGGTTTAGATTTGGGGTTAGGTTTAGATTTTAGGTTTAGATTTGGGGTTACGTTTAGATTTGGGGTTAGGTTTAGATTTTAGGTTTAGATTTGGGGTTAGGTTTAGATTTTAGGTTTAGATTTGGGGTTAGGTTTAGATTTGGGGTTAGGTTTAGATTTTAGGTTTACATTTGGGGTTAGGTTCAGATTTTAGGTTTAGATTTGGGGTTAGGTTTAGACTTGGGGTTAGGTTTAGATTTTAGGTTTAGATTTGGGGTTAGGTTTAGATTTTAGGTTTAGATTCGGGGTTAGGTTTTGATTTGGGGTTAGGTTTAAATTTTAGGTTTAGATTTGGGGTTAGGTTTAGATTTGGGGTTAGGTTTAGATTTTAGGTTTAGATTTGGGGTTAGGTTTAGATTTTAGGTTTAGATTTGGGGTTAGGTTTAGATTTGGGGTTAGGTTTAGATTTTAGGTTTAGATTTGGGGTTAGGTTTAGATTTTAGGTGTAGATTTGGGGTTAGGTTTAGATTTGGGGTTAGGTTTAGATTTTAGGTTTAGATTTGGGGTTAGGTTTAGATTTGGGGTTAGGTTTAGATTTTAGGTTTAGATTTGGGGTTAGGTTTAGATTTTAGGTTTAGATTTGGGGTTAGGTTTAGACTTGGGGTTAGGTTTAGATTTTAGGTTTAGATTTGGGGTTAGGTTTAGATTTTAGGTTTAGATTTGGGGTTAGGTTTAGATTTGGGGTTAGGTTTAGATTTTAGGTTTAGATTTGGGGTTAGGTTTAGATTTTAGGTTTAGATTTGGGGTTAGGTTTAGATTTGGGGTTAGGTTTAGATTTTAGGTTTAGATTTGGGGTTAGGTTTAGATTTTAGGTTTAGATTTGGGGTTAGGTTTAGATTTGGGGTTAGGTTTAGATTTTAGGTTTAGATTTGGGGTTAGGTTTAGATTTAAGGTTTAGATTTGGGTTTAGGTTTAGATTTTAGGTTTAGATTTGGGGTTAGGTTTAGATTTTAGGTTTATATTTGGGGTAAGGTTTAGATTTGGGGTTAGGTTTAGATTTTAGGTTTAGATTTGGGGTTAGGTTTAGATTTGGGGTTAGGTTTAGATTTTAGGTTTAGATTTGGGGTTAGGTTTAGATTTTAGGTTTAGATATGGGGTTAGGTTTAGATTTGGGGTTAGGTTTAGATTTTAGGTTTAGATTTGGGGTTAGGTTTAGATTTGTGGTTAGGTTTAGATTTTAGGTTTAGATTTGGGGTTAGGTTTAGATTTTAGGTTTAGATTTTAGGTTTAGATTTGGGGTTAGGTTTAGATTTTAGGTTTAGATTTGGGGTTAGGTTTAGATTTGGGGTTAGGTTTAGATTTTAGGTTTAGATTTGGGGTTAGGTTTAGATTTAAGGTTTAGATTTGGGGTTAGGTTTAGATTTTAGGTTTAGATTTGGGGTTAGGTTTAGATTTGGGGTTAGGTTTAGATTTTAGGTTTAGATTTGGGGTTAGGTTTAGATTTTAGGTTTAGATTTGGGGTTAGGTTTAGATTTGGGGTTAGGTTTAGATTTTAGGTTTAGATTTGGGGTTAGGTTTAGATTTGGGGTTAGGTTTAGATTTTAGGTTTAGATTTGGGGTTACGTTTAGATTTTAGGTTTAGATTTGGGGTTAGGTTTAGATTTTAGGTTTATATTTGGGGTAAGGTTTAGATTTGGGGTTAGGTTTAGATTTTAGGTTTAGATTTGGGGTTAGGTTTAGATTTGGGGTTAGGTTTAGATTTTAGGTTTAGATTTGGGGTTAGGTTTAGATTTTAGGTTTAGATTTGGGGTTACGTTTAGATTTGGGGTTAGGTTTAGATTTTAGGTTTAGATTTGGGGTTAGGTTTAGATTTTAGGTTTAGATTTGGGGTTAGGTTTAGATTTGGGGTTAGGTTTAGATTTTAGGTTTACATTTGGGGTTAGGTTCAGATTTTAGGTTTAGATTTGGGGTTAGGTTTAGACTTGGGGTTAGGTTTAGATTTTAGGTTTAGATTTGGGGTTAGGTTTAGATTTTAGGTTTAGATTCGGGGTTAGGTTTTGATTTGGGGTTAGGTTTAAATTTTAGGTTTAGATTTGGGGTTAGGTTTAGATTTGGGGTTAGGTTTAGATTTTAGGTTTAGATTTGGGGTTAGGTTTAGATTTTAGGTTTAGATTTGGGGTTAGGTTTAGATTTGGGGTTAGGTTTAGATTTTAGGTTTAGATTTGGGGTTAGGTTTAGATTTTAGGTGTAGATTTGGGGTTAGGTTTAGATTTGGGGTTAGGTTTAGATTTTAGGTTTAGATTTGGGGTTAGGTTTAGATTTGGGGTTAGGTTTAGATTTTAGGTTTAGATTTGGGGTTAGGTTTAGATTTTAAGTTTATATTTGGGGTAAGGTTTAGATTTGGGGTTAGGTTTAGATTTTAGGTTTAGATTTGGGGTTAGGTTTAGATTTGGGGTTAGGTTTAGATTTTAGGTTTAGATTTGGGGTTAGGTTTAGATTTTAGGTTTAGATTTGGGGTTAGGTTTAGACTTGGGGTTAGGTTTAGATTTTAGGTTTAGATTTGGGGTTAGGTTTAGATTTTAGGTTTAGATTTGGGGTTAGGTTTAGATTTGGGGTTAGGTTTAGATTTTAGGTTTAGATTTGGGGTTAGGTTTAGATTTTAGGTTTAGATTTGGGGTTAGGTTTAGATTTGGGGTTAGGTTTAGATTTTAGGTTTAGATTTGGGGTTAGGTTTAGATTTTAGGTTTAGATTTGGGGTTAGGTTTAGATTTGGGGTTAGGTTTAGATTTTAGGTTTAGATTTGGGGTTAGGTTTAGATTTAAGGTTTAGATTTGGGTTTAGGTTTAGATTTTAGGTTTAGATTTGGGGTTAGGTTTAGATTTTAGGTTTATATTTGGGGTAAGGTTTAGATTTGGGGTTAGGTTTAGATTTTAGGTTTAGATTTGGGGTTAGGTTTAGATTTGGGGTTAGGTTTAGATTTTAGGTTTAGATTTGGGGTTAGGTTTAGATTTTAGGTTTAGATATGGGGTTAGGTTTAGATTTGGGGTTAGGTTTAGATTTTAGGTTTAGATTTGGGGTTAGGTTTAGATTTGTGGTTAGGTTTAGATTTTAGGTTTAGATTTGGGGTTAGGTTTAGGTTTTAGGTTTAGATTTTAGGTTTAGATTTGGGGTTAGGTTTAGATTTTAGGTTTAGATTTGGGGTTAGGTTTAGATTTGGGGTTAGGTTTAGATTTTAGGTTTAGATTTGGGGTTAGGTTTAGATTTAAGGTTTAGATTTGGGGTTAGGTTTAGATTTGGGGTTAGGTTTAGATTTTAGGTTTAGATTTGGGGTTAGGTTTAGATTTGGGGTTAGGTTTAGATTTTAGGTTTAGATTTGGGGTTAGGTTTAGATTTTAGGTTTAGATTCGGGGTTAGGTTTAGATTTTAGGTTTAGATTTGGGGTTAGGTTTAGATTTGGGGTTAGGTTTAGATTTTAGGTTTAGATTTGGGGTTAGGTTTAGATTTTAGGTTTAAATTTGGGGTTAGGTTTAGATTTTAGGTTTAGATTTGGGGTTAGGTTTAGATTTGGGGTTAGGTTTAGATTTTAGGTTTAGATTTGGGGCAAGGTTTAGATTTGGGGTTAGGTTTAGATTTTAGATTTAGATTTGGGGTTAGGTTTAGATTTGGGGTTAGGTTTAGATTTTAGGTTTAGATTTGGGGTTAGGTTTAGATTTGGGGTTAGGTTTAGATTTTAGGTTTAGATTTGGGGTTAGGTTTAGATTTTAGGTTTAGATATGGGGTTAGGTTTAGATTTGGGGTTAGGTTTAGATTTTAGGTTTAGATTTGGGGTTAGGTTTAGATTTGGGGTTAGGTTTAGATTTTAGGTTTAGATTTGGGGTTAGGTTTAGATTTTAGGTTTAAATTTGGGGTTAGGTTTAGATTTTAGGTTTAGATTTGGGGTTAGGTTTAGATTTGGGGTTAGGTTTAGATTTTAGGTTTAGATTTGGGGTTAGGTTTAGATTTTAGGTGTAGATTTGGGGTTAGGTTTAGATTTGGGGTTAGGTTTAGATTTTAGGTTTAGATTTGGGGTTAGGTTTAGATTTGGGGTTAGGTTTAGATTTTAGGTTTAGATTTGGGGTTAGGTTTAGATTTTAGGTTTAGATTTGGGGTTAGGTTTAGATTTTAAGTTTATATTTGGGGTAAGGTTTAGATTTGGGGTTAGGTTTAGATTTTAGGTTTAGATTTGGGGTTAGGTTTAGATTTGGGGTTAGGTTTAGATTTTAGGTTTAGATTTGGGGTTAGGTTTAGATTTTAGGTTTAGATTTGGGGTTAGGTTTAGACTTGGGGTTAGGTTTAGATTTTAGGTTTAGATTTGGGGTTAGGTTTAGATTTTAGGTTTAGATTTGGGGTTAGGTTTAGATTTGGGGTTAGGTTTAGATTTTAGGTTTAGATTTGGGGTTAGGTTTAGATTTTAGGTTTAGATTTGGGGTTAGGTTTAGATTTGGGGTTAGGTTTAGATTTTAGGTTTAGATTTGGGGTTAGGTTTAGATTTTAGGTTTAGATTTGGGGTTAGGTTTAGATTTTAGGTTTAGATTTGGGGTTAGGTTTAGATTTGGGGTTAGGTTTAGATTTTAGGTTTAGATTTGGGGTTAGGTTTAGATTTAAGGTTTAGATTTGGGTTTAGGTTTAGATTTTAGGTTTAGATTTGGGGTTAGGTTTAGATTTTAGGTTTATATTTGGGGTAAGGTTTAGATTTGGGGTTAGGTTTAGATTTTAGGTTTAGATTTGGGGTTAGGTTTAGATTTGGGGTTAGGTTTAGATTTTAGGTTTAGATTTGGGGTTAGGTTTAGATTTGGGGTTAGGTTTAGATTTTAGGTTTAGATATGGGGTTAGGTTTAGATTTGGGGTTAGGTTTAGATTTTAGGTTTAGATTTGGGGTTAGGTTTAGATTTGTGGTTAGGTTTAGATTTTAGGTTTAGATTTGGGGTTAGGTTTAGATTTTAGGTTTAGATTTTAGGTTTAGATTTGGGGTTAGGTTTAGATTTTAGGTTTAGATTTGGGGTTAGGTTTAGATTTTAGGTTTAGATTTGGGGTTAGGTTTAGATTTGGGGTTAGGTTTAGATTTTAGGTTTAGATTTGGGGTTAGGTTTAGATTTAAGGTTTAGATTTGGGGTTAGGTTTAGATTTGGGGTTAGGTTTAGATTTTAGGTTTAGATTTGGGGTTAGGTTTAGATTTTAGGTTTAGATTTGGGGTTAGGTTTAAATTTGGGGTTAGGTTTAGATTTTAGGTTTAGATTTGGGGTTAGGTTTAGATTTTAGGTTTAGATTTGGGGTTAGGTTTAGATTTTAGGTTTAGATTCGGGGTTAGGTTTAGATTTTAGGTTTAGATTTGGGGTTAGGTTTAGATTTGGGGTTAGGTTTAGATTTTAGGTTTAGATTTGGGGTTAGGTTTAGATTTTAGGTTTAAATTTGGGGTTAGGTTTAGATTTTAGGTTTAGATTTGGGGTTAGGTTTAGATTTGGGGTTAGGTTTAGATTTTAGGTTTAGATTTGGGGCAAGGTTTAGATTTGGGGTTAGGTTTAGATTTTAGATTTAGATTTGGGGTTAGGTTTAGATTTGGGGTTAGGTTTAGATTTTAGGTTTAGATTTGGGGTTAGGTTTAGATTTGGGGTTAGGTTTAGATTTTAGGTTTAGATTTGGGGTTAGGTTTAGATTTTAGGTTTAGATTTGGGGTTAGGTTTAGATTTTAGGTTTAGATATGGGGTTAGGTTTAGATTTGGGGTTAGGTTTAGATTTTAGGTTTAGATTTGGGGTTAGGTTTAGATTTGGGGTTAGGTTTAGATTTTAGGTTTAGATTTGGGGTTAGGTTTAGATTTTAGGTTTAAATTTGGGGTTAGGTTTAGATTTTAGGTTTAGATTTGGGGTTAGGTTTAGATTTGGGGTTAGGTTTAGATTTTAGGTTTAGATTTGGGGTTAGGTTTAGATTTTAGGTTTAGATTTGGGGCAAGGTTTAGATTTGGGGTTAGGTTTAGATTTTAGATTTAGATTTGGGGTTAGGTTTAGATTTGGGGTTAGGTTTAGATTTTAGGTTTAGATTTGGGGTTAGGTTTAGATTTGGGGTTAGGTTTAGATTTTAGGTTTAGATTTGGGGTTAGGTTTAGATTTTAGGTTTAGATATGGGGTTAGGTTTAGATTTGGGGTTAGGTTTAGATTTTAGGTTTAGATTTGGGGTTAGGTTTAGATTTGGGGTTAGGTTTAGATTTTAGGTTTAGATTTGGGGTTAGGTTTAGATTTTAGGTTTAAATTTGGGGTTAGGTTTAGATTTTAGGTTTAGATTTGGGGTTAGGTTTAGATTTGGGGTTAGGTTTAGATTTTAGGTTTAGATTTGGGGTTAGGTTTAGATTTTAGGTGTAGATTTGGGGTTAGGTTTAGATTTGGGGTTAGGTTTAGATTTTAGGTTTAGATTTGGGGTTAGGTTTAGATTTGGGGTTAGGTTTAGATTTTAGGTTTAGATTTGGGGTTAGGTTTAGATTTTAGGTTTAGATTTGGGGTTAGGTTTAGATTTTAAGTTTATATTTGGGGTAAGGTTTAGATTTGGGGTTAGGTTTAGATTTTAGGTTTAGATTTGGGGTTAGGTTTAGATTTGGGGTTAGGTTTAGATTTTAGGTTTAGATTTGGGGTTAGGTTTAGATTTTAGGTTTAGATTTGGGGTTAGGTTTAGACTTGGGGTTAGGTTTAGATTTTAGGTTTAGATTTGGGGTTAGGTTTAGATTTTAGGTTTAGATTTGGGGTTAGGTTTAGATTTGGGGTTAGGTTTAGATTTTAGGTTTAGATTTGGGGTTAGGTTTAGATTTTAGGTTTAGATTTGGGGTTAGGTTTAGATTTGGGGTTAGGTTTAGATTTTAGGTTTAGATTTGGGGTTAGGTTTAGATTTTAGGTTTAGATTTGGGGTTAGGTTTAGATTTTAGGTTTAGATTTGGGGTTAGGTTTAGATTTGGGGTTAGGTTTAGATTTTAGGTTTAGATTTGGGGTTAGGTTTAGATTTAAGGTTTAGATTTGGGTTTAGGTTTAGATTTTAGGTTTAGATTTGGGGTTAGGTTTAGATTTTAGGTTTATATTTGGGGTAAGGTTTAGATTTGGGGTTAGGTTTAGATTTTAGGTTTAGATTTGGGGTTAGGTTTAGATTTGGGGTTAGGTTTAGATTTTAGGTTTAGATTTGGGGTTAGGTTTAGATTTGGGGTTAGGTTTAGATTTTAGGTTTAGATATGGGGTTAGGTTTAGATTTGGGGTTAGGTTTAGATTTTAGGTTTAGATTTGGGGTTAGGTTTAGATTTGTGGTTAGGTTTAGATTTTAGGTTTAGATTTGGGGTTAGGTTTAGATTTTAGGTTTAGATTTTAGGTTTAGATTTGGGGTTAGGTTTAGATTTTAGGTTTAGATTTGGGGTTAGGTTTAGATTTTAGGTTTAGATTTGGGGTTAGGTTTAGATTTGGGGTTAGGTTTAGATTTTAGGTTTAGATTTGGGGTTAGGTTTAGATTTAAGGTTTAGATTTGGGGTTAGGTTTAGATTTGGGGTTAGGTTTAGATTTTAGGTTTAGATTTGGGGTTAGGTTTAGATTTTAGGTTTAGATTTGGGGTTAGGTTTAGATTTGGGGTTAGGTTTAGATTTTAGGTTTAGATTTGGGGTTAGGTTTAGATTTTAGGTTTAGATTTGGGGTTAGGTTTAGATTTTAGGTTTAGATTCGGGGTTAGGTTTAGATTTTAGGTTTAGATTTGGGGTTAGGTTTAGATTTGGGGTTAGGTTTAGATTTTAGGTTTAGATTTGGGGTTAGGTTTAGATTTTAGGTTTAAATTTGGGGTTAGGTTTAGATTTTAGGTTTAGATTTGGGGTTAGGTTTAGATTTGGGGTTAGGTTTAGATTTTAGGTTTAGATTTGGGGCAAGGTTTAGATTTGGGGTTAGGTTTAGATTTTAGATTTAGATTTGGGGTTAGGTTTAGATTTGGGGTTAGGTTTAGATTTTAGGTTTAGATTTGGGGTTAGGTTTAGATTTGGGGTTAGGTTTAGATTTTAGGTTTAGATTTGGGGTTAGGTTTAGATTTTAGGTTTAGATTTGGGGTTAGGTTTAGATTTTAGGTTTAGATATGGGGTTAGGTTTAGATTTGGGGTTAGGTTTAGATTTTAGGTTTAGATTTGGGGTTAGGTTTAGATTTGGGGTTAGGTTTAGATTTTAGGTTTAGATTTGGGGTTAGGTTTAGATTTTAGGTTTAAATTTGGGGTTAGGTTTAGATTTTAGGTTTAGATTTGGGGTTAGGTTTAGATTTGGGGTTAGGTTTAGATTTTAGGTTTAGATTTGGGGTTAGGTTTAGATTTTAGGTTTAGATTTGGGGTTAGGTTTAGATTTGGGGTTAGGTTTAGATTTTAGGTTTAGATTTGGGTTTAGGTTTAGATTTTAGGTTTAGATTTGGGGTTAGGTTTAGATTTTAGGTTTAGATTTGGGGTTAGGTTTAGATTTTAGGTTTATATTTGGGGTAAGGTTTAGATTTGGGGTTAGGTTTAGATTTTAGGTTTAGATTTGGGGTTAGGTTTAGATTTTAGGTTTAGATTTGGGGTTAGGTTTAGATTTTAGGTTTAGATATGGGGTTAGGTTTAGATTTGGGGTTAGGTTTAGATTTTAGGTTTAGATTTGGGGTTAGGTTTAGATTTGGGGTTAGGTTTAGATTTTAGGTTTAGATTTGGGGTTAGGTTTAGATTTTAGGTTTAGATTTGGGGTTAGGTTTAGATTTGGGGTTAGGTTTAGATTTTAGGTTTAGATTTGGGGTTAGGTTTAGATTTGGGGTTAGGTTTAGATTTTAGGTTTAGATTTGGGGTTAGGTTTAGATTTTAGGTTTAGATTTGGGGTTAGGTTTAGATTTTAGGTTTATATTTGGGGTAAGGTTTAGATTTGGGGTTAGGTTTAGATTTTAGGTTTAGATTTGGGGTTAGGTTTAGATTTTAGGTTTAGATTTGGGGTTAGGTTTAGATTTTAGGTTTAGATATGGGGTTAGGTTTAGATTTGGGGTTAGGTTTAGATTTTAGGTTTAGATTTGGGGTTAGGTTTAGATTTGGGGTTAGGTTTAGATTTTAGGTTTAGATTTGGGGTTAGGTTTAGATTTTAGGTTTAGATTTGGGGTTAGGTTTAGATTTGGGGTTAGGTTTAGATTTTAGGTTTAGATTTGGGGTTAGGTTTAGATTTGGGGTTAGGTTTAGATTTTAGGTTTAGATTTGGGGTTAGGTTTAGATTTTAGGTTTAGATTTTAGGTTTAGATTTGGGGTTAGGTTTAGATTTTAGGTTTAGATTTGGGGTTAGGTTTAGATTTTAGGTTTAGATTTGGGGTTAGGTTTAGATTTGGGGTTAGGTTTAGATTTTAGGTTTAGATTTGGGGTTAGGTTTAGATTTTAGGTTTAGATTTGGGGTTAGGTTTAGATTTGGGGTTAGGTTTAGATTTTAGGTTTAGATTTGGGGTTAGGTTTAGATTTAAGGTTTAGATTTGCGGTTAGGTTTAGATTTGGGGTTAGGTTTAGATTTTAGGTTTAGATTTGGGGTTAGGTTTAGATTTTAGGTTTAGATTTGGGGTTAGGTTTAGATTTTAGGTTTAGATTTGGGGTTAGGTTTAGATTTGGGGTTAGGTTTAGATTTTAGGTTTAGATTTGGGGTTAGGTTTAGATTTTAGGTTTAGATTTGGGGTTAGGTTTAGATTTGGGGTTAGGTTTAGATTTAAGGTTTAGATTTGGGGTTAGGTTTAGATTTTAGGTTTAGATTTGGGGTTAGGTTTAGATTTTAGGTTTATATTTGGGGTAAGGTTTAGATTTGGGGTTAGGTTTAGATTTTAGGTTTAGATTTGGGGTTAGGTTTAGATTTGGGGTTAGGTTTAGATTTTAGGTTTAGATTTGGGGTTACGTTTAGATTTGGGGTTAGGTTTAGATTTTAGGTTTAGATTTGGGGTTAGGTTTAGATTTTAGGTTTAGATTTGGGGTTAGGTTTAGATTTTAGGTTTAGATTTGCGGTTAGGTTTAGATTTGGGGTTAGGTTTAGATTTTAGGTTTAGATTTGGGGTTAGGTTTAGATTTAAGGTTTAGATTTGGGGTTAGGTTTAGATTTTAGGTTTAGATTTGGGGTTAGGTTTAGATTTTAGGTTTATATTTGGGGTAAGGTTTAGATTTGGGGTTAGGTTTAGATTTTAGGTTTAGATTTGGGGTTAGGTTTAGATTTTAGGTTTAGATTTGGGGTTAGGTTTAGATTTTAGGTTTAGATTTGGGGTTAGGTTTAGATTTTAGGTTTAGATTTGGGGTTAGGTTTAGATTTGGGGTTAGGTTTAGATTTTAGGTTTAGATTTGGGGTTAGGTTTAGATTTTAGGTTTAAATTTGGGGTTAGGTTTAGATTTCAGGTTTAGATTTGGGGTTAGGTTTAGATTTGGGGTTAGGTTTAGATTTTAGGTTTAGATTTGGGGCAAGGTTTAGATTTGGGGTTAGGTTTAGATTTTAGGTTTAGATTTGGGGTTAGGTTTAGATTTTAGGTTTAGATTTGGGGTTAGGTTTAGATTTTAGGTTTAGATTTGGGGTTACGTTTAGATTTGGGGTTAGGTTTAGATTTTAGGTTTAGATTTGGGGTTAGGTTTAGATTTTAGGTTTACATTTGGGGTTAGGTTCAGATTTTAGGTTTAGATTTGGGGTTAGGTTTAGACTTGGGGTTAGGTTTAGATTTTAGGTTTAGATTTGGGGTTAGGTTTAGATTTTAGGTTTAGATTCGGGGTTAGGTTTTGATTTGGGGTTAGGTTTAAATTTTAGGTTTAGATTTGGGGTTAGGTTTAGATTTGGGGTTAGGTTTAGATTTTAGGTTTAAATTTGGGGTTAGGTTTAGATTTTAGGTTTAGATTTGGGGTTAGGTTTAGATTTTAGGTTTAGATTTGGGGTTAGGTTTAGATTTTAGGTTTAGATTTGGGGTTAGGTTTAGATTTGGGGTTAGGTTTAGATTTTAGGTTTAGATTTGGGGTTAGGTTTAGATTTGGGGTTAGGTTTAGATTTTAGGTTTAGATTTGGGGTTAGGTTTAGATTTTAGGTTTAGATTTGGGGTTAGGTTTAGACTTGGGGTTAGGTTTAGATTTTAGGTTTAGATTTGGGGTTAGGTTTAGATTTGGGGTTAGGTTTAGATTTTAGGTTTAGATTTGGGGTTAGGTTTAGATTTTAGGTTTAGATTTGGGGTTAGGTTTAGATTTGGGGTTAGGTTTAGATTTTAGGTTTAGATTTTGGGTTAGGTTTAGATTTTAGGTTTAGATTTGGGGTTAGGTTTAGATTTGGGGTTAGGTTTAGATTTTAGGTTTAGATTTGGGGTTAGGTTTAGATTTTAGGTTTATATTTGGGGTTAGGTTTAGATTTTAGGTTTAGATTTGGGGTTAGGTTTAGATTTGGGGTTAGGTTTAGATTTTAGGTTTAGATTTGGGGTTAGGTTTAGATTTTAGGTTTAGATTTGGGGTTAGGTTTAGATTTGGGGTTAGGTTTAGATTTTAGGTTTAGATTTGGGGTTAGGTTTAGATTTTAGGTTTAGATTTGGGGTTAGGTTTAGATTTTAGGTTTAGATTTGGGGTTAGGTTTAGATTTTAGGTTTATATTTGGGGTAAGGTTTAGATTTGGGGTTAGGTTTAGATTTTAGGTTTAGATTTGGGGTTAGGTTTAGATTTGGGGTTAGGTTTAGATTTTAGGTTTAGATTTGGGGTTAGGTTTAGATTTTAGGTTTAGATTTGGGGTTAGGTTTAGATTTGGGGTTAGGTTTAGATTTTAGGTTTAGATTTGGGGTTAGGTTTAGATTTTAGGTTTAGATTTGGGGTTAGGTTTAGATTTTAGGTTTAGATTTGGGGTTACGTTTAGATTTGGGGTTAGGTTTAGATTTTAGGTTTAGATTTGGGGTTAGGTTTAGATTTTAGGTTTACATTTGGGGTTAGGTTCAGATTTTAGGTTTAGATTTGGGGTTAGGTTTAGACTTGGGGTTAGGTTTAGATTTTAGGTTTAGATTTGGGGTTAGGTTTAGATTTTAGGTTTAGATTCGGGGTTAGGTTTTGATTTGGGGTTAGGTTTAAATTTTAGGTTTAGATTTGGGGTTAGGTTTAGATTTGGGGTTAGGTTTAGATTTTAGGTTTAAATTTGGGGTTAGGTTTAGATTTTAGGTTTAGATTTGGGGTTAGGTTTAGATTTTAGGTTTAGATTTGGGGTTAGGTTTAGATTTTAGGTTTAGATTTGGGGTTAGGTTTAGATTTGGGGTTAGGTTTAGATTTTAGGTTTAGATTTGGGGTTAGGTTTAGATTTGGGGTTAGGTTTAGATTTTAGGTTTAGATTTGGGGTTAGGTTTAGATTTGGGGTTAGGTTTAGATTTTAGGTTTAGATTTGGGGTTAGGTTTAGATTTTAGGTTTAGATTTTAGGTTTAGATTTGGGGTTAGGTTTAGATTTTAGGTTTAGATTTGGGGTTAGGTTTAGATTTTAGGTTTAGATTTGGGGTTAGGTTTAGATTTGGGGTTAGGTTTAGATTTTAGGTTTAGATTTTGGGTTAGGTTTAGATTTTAGGTTTAGATTTGGGGTTAGGTTTAGATTTGGGGTTAGGTTTAGATTTTAGGTTTAGATTTGGGGTTAGGTTTAGATTTTAGGTTTATATTTGGGGTTAGGTTTAGATTTTAGGTTTAGATTTGGGGTTAGGTTTAGATTTGGGGTTAGGTTTAGATTTTAGGTTTAGATTTGGGGTTAGGTTTAGATTTTAGGTTTAGATTTGGGGTTAGGTTTAGATTTGGGGTTAGGTTTAGATTTTAGGTTTAGATTTGGGGTTAGGTTTAGATTTTAGGTTTAGATTTGGGGTTAGGTTTAGATTTGGGGTTAGGTTTAGATTTTAGGTTTAGATTTGGGGTTAGGTTTAGATTTTAGGTTTAGATTTGGGGTTAGGTTTAGATTTGGGGTTAGGTTTAGATTTTAGGTTTAGATTTGGGTTTAGGTTTAGATTTTAGGTTTAGATTTGGGGTTAGGTTTAGATTTTAGGTTTAGATTTGGGGTTAGGTTTAGATTTTAGGTTTATATTTGGGGTAAGGTTTAGATTTGGGGTTAGGTTTAGATTTTAGGTTTAGATTTGGGGTTAGGTTTAGATTTTAGGTTTATATTTGGGGTAAGGTTTAGATTTGGGGTTAGGTTTAGATTTTAGGTTTAGATTTGGGGTTAGGTTTAGATTTTAGGTTTAGATTTGGGGTTAGGTTTAGATTTTAGGTTTAGATATGGGGTTAGGTTTAGATTTGGGGTTAGGTTTAGATTTTAGGTTTAGATTTGGGGTTAGGTTTAGATTTGGGGTTAGGTTTAGATTTTAGGTTTAGATTTGGGGTTAGGTTTAGATTTTAGGTTTAGATTTGGGGTTAGGTTTAGATTTGGGGTTAGGTTTAGATTTTAGGTTTAGATTTGGGGTTAGGTTTAGATTTTAGGTTTAGATTTTAGGTTTAGATTTGGGGTTAGGTTTAGATTTTAGGTTTAGATTTGGGGTTAGGTTTAGATTTTAGGTTTAGATTTGGGGTTAGGTTTAGATTTGGGGTTAGGTTTAGATTTTAGGTTTAGATTTGGGGTTAGGTTTAGATTTTAGGTTTAGATTTGGGGTTAGGTTTAGATTTGGGGTTAGGTTTAGATTTTAGGTTTAGATTTGGGGTTAGGTTTAGATTTAAGGTTTAGATTTGCGGTTAGGTTTAGATTTGGGGTTAGGTTTAGATTTTAGGTTTAGATTTTGGGTTAGGTTTAGATTTTAGGTTTAGATTTGGGGTTAGGTTTAGATTTTAGGTTTAGATTTGGGGTTAGGTTTAGATTTGGGGTTAGGTTTAGATTTTAGGTTTAGATTTGGGGTTAGGTTTAGATTTTAGGTTTAGATTTGGGGTTAGGTTTAGATTTTAGGTTTAGATTTGGGGTTAGGTTTAGATTTTAGGTTTATATTTGGGGTAAGGTTTAGATTTGGGGTTAGGTTTAGATTTTAGGTTTAGATTTGGGGTTAGGTTTAGATTTGGGGTTAGGTTTAGATTTTAGGTTTAGATTTGGGGTTAGGTTTAGATTTTAGGTTTAGATTTGGGGTTAGGTTTAGATTTGGGGTTAGGTTTAGATTTTAGGTTTAGATTTGGGGTTAGGTTTAGATTTTAGGTTTAGATTTGGGGTTAGGTTTAGATTTTAGGTTTAGATTTGGGGTAAGGTTTAGATTTGGGGTTAGGTTTAGATTTTAGGTTTAGATTTGGGGTTAGGTTTAGATTTGGGGTTAGGTTTAGATTTTAGGTTTAGATTTGGGGTTAGGTTTAGATTTTAGGTTTAGATTTGGGGTTACGTTTAGATTTGGGGTTAGGTTTAGATTTTAGGTTTAGATTTGGGGTTAGGTTTAGATTTTAGGTTTAGATTTGGGGTTAGGTTTAGATTTGGGGTTAGGTTTAGATTTTAGGTTTACATTTGGGGTTAGGTTCAGATTTTAGGTTTAGATTTGGGGTTAGGTTTAGACTTGGGGTTAGGTTTAGATTTTAGGTTTAGATTTGGGGTTAGGTTTAGATTTTAGGTTTAGATTTGGGGTTAGGTTTAGATTTGGGGTTAGGTTTAGATTTTAGGTTTAGATTTGGGGTTAGGTTTAGATTTGGGGTTAGGTTTAGATTTTAGGTTTAGATTTGGGGTTAGGTTTAGATTTTAGGTTTAAATTTGGGGTTAGGTTTAGATTTTAGGTTTAGATTTGGGGTTAGGTTTAGATTTGGGGTTAGGTTTAGATTTTAGGTTTAGATTTGGGGTTAGGTTTAGATTTTAGGTTTAGATTTGGGTTAGGTTTAGATTTGGGGTTAGGTTTAGATTTTAGGTTTAGATTTGGGTTTAGGTTTAGATTTTAGGTTTAGATTTGGGGTTAGGTTTAGATTTTAGGTTTAGATTTGGGGTTAGGTTTAGATTTTAGGTTTAGATTTGGGGTAAGGTTTAGATTTGGGGTTAGGTTTAGATTTTAGGTTTAGATTTGGGGTTAGGTTTAGATTTTAGGTTTAGATTTGGGGTTAGGTTTAGATTTTAGGTTTAGATATGGGGTTAGGTTTAGATTTGGGGTTAGGTTTAGATTTTAGGTTTAGATTTGGGGTTAGGTTTAGATTTGGGGTTAGGTTTAGATTTTAGGTTTAGATTTGGGGTTAGGTTTAGATTTTAGGTTTAGATTTGGGGTTACGTTTAGATTTGGGGTTAGGTTTAGATTTTAGGTTTAGATTTGGGGTTAGGTTTAGATTTTAGGTTTACATTTGGGGTTAGGTTCAGATTTTAGGTTTAGATTTGGGGTTAGGTTTAGACTTGGGGTTAGGTTTAGATTTTAGGTTTAGATTTGGGGTTAGGTTTAGATTTGGGGTTAGGTTTAGATTTTAGGTTTAGATTTGGGGTTAGGTTTAGATTTGGGGTTAGGTTTAGATTTTAGGTTTAGATTTGGGGTTAGGTTTAGATTTTAGGTTTAAATTTGGGGTTAGGTTTAGATTTTAGGTTTAGATTTGGGGTTAGGTTTAGATTTTAGGTTTAGATTTGGGGTTAGGTTTAGATTTGGGGTTAGGTTTAGATTTTAGGTTTAGATTTGGGTTTAGGTTTAGATTTTAGGTTTAGATTTGGGGTTAGGTTTAGATTTTAGGTTTAGATTTGGGGTTAGGTTTAGATTTTAGGTTTATATTTGGGGTAAGGTTTAGATTTGGGGTTAGGTTTAGATTTTAGGTTTAGATTTGGGGTTAGGTTTAGATTTTAGGTTTAGATTTGGGGTTAGGTTTAGATTTTAGGTTTAGATATGGGGTTAGGTTTAGATTTGGGGTTAGGTTTAGATTTTAGGTTTAGATTTGGGGTTAGGTTTAGATTTGGGGTTAGGTTTAGATTTTAGGTTTAGATTTGGGGTTAGGTTTAGATTTTAGGTTTAGATTTGGGGTTAGGTTTAGATTTGGGGTTAGGTTTAGATTTTAGGTTTAGATTTGGGGTTAGGTTTAGATTTTAGGTTTAGATTTTAGGTTTAGATTTGGGGTTAGGTTTAGATTTTAGGTTTAGATTTGGGGTTAGGTTTAGATTTGGGGTTAGGTTTAGATTTTAGGTTTAGATTTGGGGTTAGGTTTAGATTTGGGGTTAGGTTTAGATTTTAGGTTTAGATTTGGGGTTAGGTTTAGATTTTAGGTTTAGATTTGGGGTTAGGTTTAGATTTGGGGTTAGGTTTAGATTTTAGGTTTAGATTTGGGGTTAGGTTTAGATTTGGGGTTAGGTTTAGATTTTAGGTTTAGATTTGGGGTTAGGTTTAGATTTTAGGTTTAGATTTGGGGTTAGGTTTAGATTTTAGGTTTAGATTTGGGGTTAGGTTTAGATTTTAGGTTTAGATTTGGGGTTAGGTTTAGATTTGGGGTTAGGTTTAGATTTTAGGTTTAGATTTGGGGTTAGGTTTAGATTTTAGGTTTAGATTTGGGGTTAGGTTTAGATTTGGGGTTAGGTTTAGATTTTAGGTTTAGATTTGGGGTTAGGTTTAGATTTTAGGTTTAGATTTGGGGTTAGGTTTAGATTTTAGGTTTATATTTGGGGTAAGGTTTAGATTTGGGGTTAGGTTTAGATTTTAGGTTTAGATTTGGGGTTAGGTTTAGATTTGGGGTTAGGTTTAGATTTTAGGTTTAGATTTGGGGTTAGGTTTAGATTTTAGGTTTAGATTTGGGGTTACGTTTAGATTTGGGGTTAGGTTTAGATTTTAGGTTTAGATTTGGGGTTAGGTTTAGATTTTAGGTTTAGATTTGGGGTTAGGTTTAGATTTGGGGTTAGGTTTAGATTTTAGGTTTAGATTTGGGGTTAGGTTTAGATTTGGGGTTAGGTTTAGATTTTAGGTTTAGATTTGGGGTTAGGTTTAGATTTTAGGTTTAAATTTGGGGTTAGGTTTAGATTTTAGGTTTAGATTTGGGGTTAGGTTTAGATTTGGGGTTAGGTTTAGATTTTAGGTTTAGATTTGGGGTTAGGTTTAGATTTTAGGTTTAGATTTGGGTTAGGTTTAGATTTGGGGTTAGGTTTAGATTTTAGGTTTAGATTTGGGGTTAGGTTTAGATTTTAGGTTTAGATTTGGGGTTAGGTTTAGATTTTAGGTTTATATTTGGGGTAAGGTTTAGATTTGGGGTTAGGTTTAGATTTTAGGTTTAGATTTGGGGTTAGGTTTAGATTTTAGGTTTAGATTTGGGGTTAGGTTTAGATTTGGGGTTAGGTTTAGATTTTAGCTTTAGATTTGGGGTTAGGTTTAGATTTCAGGTTTAGATTTGGGGTTAGGTTTACATTTGGGGTTAGGTTTAGATTTTAGGTTTAGATACGGGGTTAGGTTTAGATTTGGGGTTAGGTTTAGATTTTAGGTTTAGATTTGGGGTTAGGTTTAGATTTTAGGTTTAGATATGGGGTTAGGTTTACATTTGGGGTTAGGTTTAGATTTTAGGTTTAGATACGGGGTTAGGTTTAGATTTGGGGTTAGGTTTAGATTTTAGGTTTAGATTTGGGGTTAGGTTTAGATTTCAGGTTTAGATTTGGGGTTAGGTTTAGATTTGGGGTTAGGTTTAGATTTTAGGTTTAGATTTGGGGTTAGGTTTAGATTTTAGGTTTAGATTTGGGGTTAGGTTTAGATTTGGGGTTAGGTTTAGATTTTAGGTTTAGATTTGGGGTTAGGTTTAGATTTGGGGTTAGGTTTAGATTTTAGGTTTAGATTTGGGGTTAGGTTTAGATTTTAGGTTTAAATTTGGGGTTAGGTTTAGATTTTAGGTTTAGATTTGGGGTTAGGTTTAGATTTGGGGTTAGGTTTAGATTTTAGGTTTAGATTTGGGGTTAGGTTTAGATTTTAGGTTTAGATTTGGGGTTAGGTTTAGATTTTAGGTTTAGATTTGGGGTTAGGTTTAGATTTTAGGTTTATATTTGGGGTAAGGTTTATATTTGGGGTTAGGTTTAGATTTTAGGTTTAGATTTGGGGTTAGGTTTAGATTTTAGGTTTAGATTTGGGGTTAGGTTTAGATTTTAGGTTTAGATATGGGGTTAGGTTTAGATTTGGGGTTAGGTTTAGATTTTAGGTTTAGATTTGGGGTTAGGTTTAGATTTGGGGTTAGGTTTAGATTTTAGGTTTAGATTTGGGGTTAGGTTTAGATTTTAGGTTTAGATTTGGGGTTAGGTTTAGATTTGGGGTTAGGTTTAGATTTTAGGTTTAGATTTGGGGTTAGGTTTAGATTTTAGGTTTAGATTTTAGGTTTAGATTTGGGGTTAGGTTTAGATTTTAGGTTTAGATTTGGGGTTAGGTTTAGATTTGGGGTTAGGTTTAGATTTTAGGTTTAGATTTGGGGTTAGGTTTAGATTTGGGGTTAGGTTTAGATTTTAGGTTTAGATTTGGGGTTAGGTTTAGATTTAAGGTTTATATTTGGGGTTAGGTTTAGATTTTAGGTTTAGATTTGGGGTTAGGTTTAGATTTGGGGTTAGGTTTAGATTTTAGGTTTAGATTTGGGGTTAGGTTTAGATTTTAGGTTTAGATTTGGGGTTAGGTTTAGATTTGGGGTTAGGTTTAGATTTTAGGTTTAGATTTGGGGTTAGGTTTAGATTTTAGGTTTAGATTTGGGGTTAGGTTTAGATTTGGGGTTAGGTTTAGATTTTAGGTTTAGATTTGGGGTTAGGTTTAGATTTTAGGTTTAGATTTGGGGTTAGGTTTAGATTTTAGGTTTATATTTGGGGTAAGGTTTAGATTTGGGGTTAGGTTTAGATTTTAGGTTTAGATTTGGGGTTAGGTTTAGATTTGGGGTTAGGTTTAGATTTTAGGTTTAGATTTGGGGTTAGGTTTAGATTTTAGGTTTAGATTTGGGGTTACGTTTAGATTTGGGGTTAGGTTTAGATTTTAGGTTTAGATTTGGGGTTAGGTTTAGATTTTAGGTTTAGATTTGGGGTTAGGTTTAGATTTTAGGTTTACATTTGGGGTTAGGTTCAGATTTTAGGTTTAGATTTGGGGTTAGGTTTAGACTTGGGGTTAGGTTTAGATTTTAGGTTTAGATTTGGGGTTAGGTTTAGATTTTAGGTTTAGATTCGGGGTTAGGTTTTGATTTGGGGTTAGGTTTAAATTTTAGGTTTAGATTTGGGGTTAGGTTTAGATTTGGCGTTAGGTTTAGATTTTAGGTTTAGATTTGGGGTTAGGTTTAGATTTTAGGTTTAAATTTGGGGTTAGGTTTAGATTTTAGGTTTAGATTTGGGGTTAGGTTTAGATTTGGGGTTAGGTTTAGATTTTAGGTTTAGATTTGGGGTTAGGTTTAGATTTTAGGTTTAGATTTGGGGTTAGGTTTAGATTTGGGGTTAGGTTTAGATTTTAGGTTTAGATTTGGGGTTAGGTTTAGATTTTAGGTTTAGATTTGGGGTTAGGTTTAGATTTTAGGTTTAGATTTAAGGTTAGGTTTAGACTTGGGGTTAGGTTTAGATTTGGGGTTAGGTTTAGATTTGGGGTTAGGTTTAGATTTTAGGTTTAGATTTGGGGTTAGGTTTAGATTTTAGGTTTAGATTTGGGGTTAGGTTTAGATTTGGGGTTAGGTTTAGATTTTAGGTTTAGATTTGGGGTTAGGTTTAGATTTGGGGTTAGGTTTAGATTTTAGGTTTAGATTTGGGGTTAGGTTTAGATTTTAGGTTTATATTTGGGGTTAGGTTTAGATTTTAGGTTTAGATTTGGGGTTAGGTTTAGATTTGGGGTTAGGTTTAGATTTTAGGTTTAGATTTGGGGTTAGGTTTAGATTTTAGGTTTAGATTTGGGGTTAGGTTTAGATTTGGGGTTAGGTTTAGATTTTAGGTTTAGATTTGGGGTTAGGTTTAGATTTTAGGTTTAGATTTGGGGTTAGGTTTAGATTTTAGGTTTATATTTGGGGTAAGGTTTAGATTTGGGGTTAGGTTTAGATTTTAGGTTTAGATTTGGGGTTAGGTTTAGATTTGGGGTTAGGTTTAGATTTTAGGTTTAGATTTGGGGTTAGGTTTAGATTTTAGGTTTAGATTTGGGGTTACGTTTAGATTTGGGGTTAGGTTTAGATTTTAGGTTTAGATTTGGGGTTAGGTTTAGATTTTAGGTTTAGATTTTAGGTTTACATTTGGGGTTAGGTTCAGATTTTAGGTTTAGATTTGGGGTTAGGTTTAGACTTGGGGTTAGGTTTAGATTTTAGGTTTAGATTTGGGGTTAGGTTTAGATTTTAGGTTTAGATTTGGGGTTAGGTTTAGATTTGGGGTTAGGTTTAGATTTTAGGTTTAGATTTGGGGTTAGGTTTAGATTTGGGGTTTAAATTTGGGGTTAGGTTTAGATTTTAGGTTTAGATTTGGGGTTAGGTTTAGATTTGGGGTTAGGTTTAGATTTTAGGTTTAGATTTGGGGTTAGGTTTAGATTTTAGGTTTAGATTTGGGTTAGGTTTAGATTTGGGGTTAGGTTTAGATTTTAGGTTTAGATTTGGGTTTAGGTTTAGATTTTAGGTTTAGATTTGGGGTTAGGTTTAGATTTTAGGTTTAGATTTGGGGTTAGGTTTAGATTTTAGGTTTATATTTGGGGTAAGGTTTAGATTTGGGGTTAGGTTTAGATTTTAGGTTTAGATTTGGGGTTAGGTTTAGATTTTAGGTTTAGATTTGGGGTTAGGTTTAGATTTTAGGTTTAGATATGGGGTTAGGTTTAGATTTGGGGTTAGGTTTAGATTTTAGGTTTAGATTTGGGGTTAGGTTTAGATTTGGGGTTAGGTTTAGATTTTAGGTTTAGATTTGGGGTTAGGTTTAGATTTTAGGTTTAGATTTGGGGTTAGGTTTAGATTTTAGGTTTAGATTTGAGGTTAGGTTTAGATTTGGGGTTAGGTTTAGATTTTAGGTTTAGATTTGGGGTTAGGTTTAGATTTTAGGTTTAGATTTTAGGTTTAGATTTGGGGTTAGGTTTAGATTTTAGGTTTAGATTTGGGGTTAGGTTTAGATTTGGGGTTAGGTTTAGATTTTAGGTTTAGATTTGGGGTTAGGTTTAGATTTTAGGTTTAGATTTGGGGTTAGGTTTAGATTTGGGGTTAGGTTTAGATTTTAGGTTTAGATTTGGGGTTAGGTTTAGATTTAAGGTTTAGATTTGGGGTTAGGTTTAGATTTTAGGTTTAGATTTGGGGTTAGGTTTAGATTTGGGGTTAGGTTTAGATTTTAGGTTTAGATTTGGGGTTAGGTTTAGATTTTAGGTTTAGATTTGGGGTTAGGTTTAGATTTGGGGTTAGGTTTAGATTTTAGGTTTAGATTTGGGGTTAGGTTTAGATTTGGGGTTAGGTTTAGATTTTAGGTTTAGATTTGGGGTTACGTTTAGATTTTAGGTTTAGATTTGGGGTTAGGTTTAGATTTTAGGTTTATATTTGGGGTAAGGTTTAGATTTGGGGTTAGGTTTAGATTTTAGGTTTAGATTTGGGGTTAGGTTTAGATTTGGGGTTAGGTTTAGATTTTAGGTTTAGATTTGGGGTTAGGTTTAGATTTTAGGTTTAGATTTGGGGTTACGTTTAGATTTGGGGTTAGGTTTAGATTTTAGGTTTAGATTTGGGGTTAGGTTTAGATTTTAGGTTTAGATTTGGGGTTAGGTTTAGATTTGGGGTTAGGTTTAGATTTTAGGTTTACATTTGGGGTTAGGTTCAGATTTTAGGTTTAGATTTGGGGTTAGGTTTAGACTTGGGGTTAGGTTTAGATTTTAGGTTTAGATTTGGGGTTAGGTTTAGATTTTAGGTTTAGATTCGGGGTTAGGTTTTGATTTGGGGTTAGGTTTAAATTTTAGGTTTAGATTTGGGGTTAGGTTTAGATTTGGGGTTAGGTTTAGATTTTAGGTTTAGATTTGGGGTTAGGTTTAGATTTTAGGTTTAGATTTGGGGTTAGGTTTAGATTTGGGGTTAGGTTTAGATTTTAGGTTTAGATTTGGGGTTAGGTTTAGATTTTAGGTGTAGATTTGGGGTTAGGTTTAGATTTGGGGTTAGGTTTAGATTTTAGGTTTAGATTTGGGGTTAGGTTTAGATTTGGGGTTAGGTTTAGATTTTAGGTTTAGATTTGGGGTTAGGTTTAGATTTTAGGTTTAGATTTGGGGTTAGGTTTAGACTTGGGGTTAGGTTTAGATTTTAGGTTTAGATTTGGGGTTAGGTTTAGATTTTAGGTTTAGATTTGGGGTTAGGTTTAGATTTGGGGTTAGGTTTAGATTTTAGGTTTAGATTTGGGGTTAGGTTTAGATTTTAGGTTTAGATTTGGGGTTAGGTTTAGATTTGGGGTTAGGTTTAGATTTTAGGTTTAGATTTGGGGTTAGGTTTAGATTTTAGGTTTAGATTTGGGGTTAGGTTTAGATTTGGGGTTAGGTTTAGATTTTAGGTTTAGATTTGGGGTTAGGTTTAGATTTAAGGTTTAGATTTGGGTTTAGGTTTAGATTTTAGGTTTAGATTTGGGGTTAGGTTTAGATTTTAGGTTTATATTTGGGGTAAGGTTTAGATTTGGGGTTAGGTTTAGATTTTAGGTTTAGATTTGGGGTTAGGTTTAGATTTGGGGTTAGGTTTAGATTTTAGGTTTAGATTTGGGGTTAGGTTTAGATTTTAGGTTTAGATATGGGGTTAGGTTTAGATTTGGGGTTAGGTTTAGATTTTAGGTTTAGATTTGGGGTTAGGTTTAGATTTGTGGTTAGGTTTAGATTTTAGGTTTAGATTTGGGGTTAGGTTTAGATTTTAGGTTTAGATTTTAGGTTTAGATTTGGGGTTAGGTTTAGATTTTAGGTTTAGATTTGGGGTTAGGTTTAGATTTGGGGTTAGGTTTAGATTTTAGGTTTAGATTTGGGGTTAGGTTTAGATTTAAGGTTTAGATTTGGGGTTAGGTTTAGATTTTAGGTTTAGATTTGGGGTTAGGTTTAGATTTGGGGTTAGGTTTAGATTTTAGGTTTAGATTTGGGGTTAGGTTTAGATTTGGGGTTAGGTTTAGATTTTAGGTTTAGATTTGGGGTTAGGTTTAGATTTGGGGTTAGGTTTAGATTTTAGGTTTAGATTTGGGGTTACGTTTAGATTTTAGGTTTAGATTTGGGGTTAGGTTTAGATTTTAGGTTTATATTTGGGGTAAGGTTTAGATTTGGGGTTAGGTTTAGATTTTAGGTTTAGATTTGGGGTTAGGTTTAGATTTGGGTTTAGGTTTAGATTTTAGGTTTAGATTTGGGGTTAGGTTTAGATTTTAGGTTTAGATTTGGGGTTACGTTTAGATTTGGGGTTAGGTTTAGATTTTAGGTTTAGATTTGGGGTTAGGTTTAGATTTTAGGTTTAGATTTGGGGTTAGGTTTAGATTTGGGGTTAGGTTTAGATTTTAGGTTTACATTTGGGGTTAGGTTCAGATTTTAGGTTTAGATTTGGGGTTAGGTTTAGACTTGGGGTTAGGTTTAGATTTTAGGTTTAGATTTGGGGTTAGGTTTAGATTTTAGGTTTAGATTCGGGGTTAGGTTTTGATTTGGGGTTAGGTTTAAATTTTAGGTTTAGATTTGGGGTTAGGTTTAGATTTGGGGTTAGGTTTAGATTTTAGGTTTAGATTTGGGGTTAGGTTTAGATTTTAGGTTTAGATTTGGGGTTAGGTTTAGATTTGGGGTTAGGTTTAGATTTTAGGTTTAGATTTGGGGTTAGGTTTAGATTTTAGGTGTAGATTTGGGGTTAGGTTTAGATTTGGGGTTAGGTTTAGATTTTAGGTTTAGATTTGGGGTTAGGTTTAGATTTGGGGTTAGGTTTAGATTTTAGGTTTAGATTTGGGGTTAGGTTTAGATTTTAAGTTTATATTTGGGGTAAGGTTTAGATTTGGGGTTAGGTTTAGATTTTAGGTTTAGATTTGGGGTTAGGTTTAGATTTGGGGTTAGGTTTAGATTTTAGGTTTAGATTTGGGGTTAGGTTTAGATTTTAGGTTTAGATTTGGGGTTAGGTTTAGACTTGGGGTTAGGTTTAGATTTTAGGTTTAGATTTGGGGTTAGGTTTAGATTTTAGGTTTAGATTTGGGGTTAGGTTTAGATTTGGGGTTAGGTTTAGATTTTAGGTTTAGATTTGGGGTTAGGTTTAGATTTTAGGTTTAGATTTGGGGTTAGGTTTAGATTTGGGGTTAGGTTTAGATTTTAGGTTTAGATTTGGGGTTAGGTTTAGATTTTAGGTTTAGATTTGGGGTTAGGTTTAGATTTGGGGTTAGGTTTAGATTTTAGGTTTAGATTTGGGGTTAGGTTTAGATTTAAGGTTTAGATTTGGGTTTAGGTTTAGATTTTAGGTTTAGATTTGGGGTTAGGTTTAGATTTTAGGTTTATATTTGGGGTAAGGTTTAGATTTGGGGTTAGGTTTAGATTTTAGGTTTAGATTTGGGGTTAGGTTTAGATTTGGGGTTAGGTTTAGATTTTAGGTTTAGATTTGGGGTTAGGTTTAGATTTTAGGTTTAGATATGGGGTTAGGTTTAGATTTGGGGTTAGGTTTAGATTTTAGGTTTAGATTTGGGGTTAGGTTTAGATTTGTGGTTAGGTTTAGATTTTAGGTTTAGATTTGGGGTTAGGTTTAGGTTTTAGGTTTAGATTTTAGGTTTAGATTTGGGGTTAGGTTTAGATTTTAGGTTTAGATTTGGGGTTAGGTTTAGATTTGGGGTTAGGTTTAGATTTTAGGTTTAGATTTGGGGTTAGGTTTAGATTTAAGGTTTAGATTTGGGGTTAGGTTTAGATTTGGGGTTAGGTTTAGATTTTAGGTTTAGATTTGGGGTTAGGTTTAGATTTGGGGTTAGGTTTAGATTTTAGGTTTAGATTTGGGGTTAGGTTTAGATTTTAGGTTTAGATTTGGGGTTAGGTTTAGATTTTAGGTTTAGATTCGGGGTTAGGTTTAGATTTTAGGTTTAGATTTGGGGTTAGGTTTAGATTTGGGGTTAGGTTTAGATTTTAGGTTTAGATTTGGGGTTAGGTTTAGATTTTAGGTTTAAATTTGGGGTTAGGTTTAGATTTTAGGTTTAGATTTGGGGTTAGGTTTAGATTTGGGGTTAGGTTTAGATTTTAGGTTTAGATTTGGGGCAAGGTTTAGATTTGGGGTTAGGTTTAGATTTTAGATTTAGATTTGGGGTTAGGTTTAGATTTGGGGTTAGGTTTAGATTTTAGGTTTAGATTTGGGGTTAGGTTTAGATTTGGGGTTAGGTTTAGATTTTAGGTTTAGATTTGGGGTTAGGTTTAGATTTTAGGTTTAGATATGGGGTTAGGTTTAGATTTGGGGTTAGGTTTAGATTTTAGGTTTAGATTTGGGGTTAGGTTTAGATTTGGGGTTAGGTTTAGATTTTAGGTTTAGATTTGGGGTTAGGTTTAGATTTTAGGTTTAAATTTGGGGTTAGGTTTAGATTTTAGGTTTAGATTTGGGGTTAGGTTTAGATTTTAGGTTTAGATTTGGGGTTAGGTTTAGATTTTAGGTTTAGATTTGGGGTTAGGTTTAGATTTGGGGTTAGGTTTAGATTTTAGGTTTAGATTTGGGTTTAGGTTTAGATTTTAGGTTTAGATTTGGGGTTAGGTTTAGATTTTAGGTTTAGATTTGGGGTTAGGTTTAGATTTTAGGTTTATATTTGGGGTAAGGTTTAGATTTGGGGTTAGGTTTAGATTTTAGGTTTAGATTTGGGGTTAGGTTTAGATTTTAGGTTTAGATTTGGGGTTAGGTTTAGATTTTAGGTTTAGATATGGGGTTAGGTTTAGATTTGGGGTTAGGTTTAGATTTTAGGTTTAGATTTGGGGTTAGGTTTAGATTTGGGGTTAGGTTTAGATTTTAGGTTTAGATTTGGGGTTAGGTTTAGATTTTAGGTTTAGATTTGGGGTTAGGTTTAGATTTGGGGTTAGGTTTAGATTTTAGGTTTAGATTTGGGGTTAGGTTTAGATTTTAGGTTTAGATTTTAGGTTTAGATTTGGGGTTAGGTTTAGATTTTAGGTTTAGATTTGGGGTTAGGTTTAGATTTTAGGTTTAGATTTGGGGTTAGGTTTAGATTTGGGGTTAGGTTTAGATTTTAGGTTTAGATTTGGGGTTAGGTTTAGATTTTAGGTTTAGATTTGGGGTTAGGTTTAGATTTGGGGTTAGGTTTAGATTTTAGGTTTAGATTTGGGGTTAGGTTTAGATTTAAGGTTTAGATTTGCGGTTAGGTTTAGATTTGGGGTTAGGTTTAGATTTTAGGTTTAGATTTGGGGTTAGGTTTAGATTTTAGGTTTAGATTTGGGGTTAGGTTTAGATTTTAGGTTTAGATTTGGGGTTAGGTTTAGATTTGGGGTTAGGTTTAGATTTTAGGTTTAGATTTGGGGTTAGGTTTAGATTTTAGGTTTAGATTTGGGGTTAGGTTTAGATTTGGGGTTAGGTTTAGATTTTAGGTTTAGATTTGGGGTTAGGTTTAGATTTTAGGTTTATATTTGGGGTAAGGTTTAGATTTGGGGTTAGGTTTAGATTTTAGGTTTAGATTTGGGGTTAGGTTTAGATTTGGGGTTAGGTTTAGATTTTAGGTTTAGATTTGGGGTTAGGTTTAGATTTTAGGTTTAGATTTGGGGTTACGTTTAGATTTGGGGTTAGGTTTAGATTTTAGGTTTAGATTTGGGGTTAGGTTTAGATTTTAGGTTTAGATTTGGGGTTAGGTTTAGATTTTAGGTTTAGATTTGGGGTTAGGTTTAGATTTTAGGTTTAGATTTGGGGTTAGGTTTAGATTTGGGGTTAGGTTTAGATTTTAGGTTTAGATTTGGGGTTAGGTTTAGATTTAAGGTTTAGATTTGGGGTTAGGTTTAGATTTTAGGTTTAGATTTGGGGTTAGGTTTAGATTTTAGGTTTATATTTGGGGTAAGGTTTAGATTTGGGGTTAGGTTTAGATTTTAGGTTTAGATTTGGGGTTAGGTTTAGATTTTAGGTTTAGATTTGGGGTTAGGTTTAGATTTTAGGTTTAGATTTGGGGTTAGGTTTAGATTTTAGGTTTAGATTTGGGGTTAGGTTTAGATTTGGGGTTAGGTTTAGATTTTAGGTTTAGATTTGGGGTTAGGTTTAGATTTTAGGTTTAAATTTGGGGTTAGGTTTAGATTTCAGGTTTAGATTTGGGGTTAGGTTTAGATTTGGGGTTAGGTTTAGATTTTAGGTTTAGATTTGGGGCAAGGTTTAGATTTGGGGTTAGGTTTAGATTTTAGGTTTAGATTTGGGGTTAGGTTTAGATTTTAGGTTTAGATTTGGGGTTAGGTTTAGATTTTAGATTTAGATTTGGGGTTAGGTTTAGATTTGGGGTTAGGTTTAGATTTTAGGTTTAGATTTGGGGTTAGGTTTAGATTTGGGGTTAGGTTTAGATTTTAGGTTTAGATTTGGGGTTAGGTTTAGATTTTAGGTTTAGATATGGGGTTAGGTTTAGATTTGGGGTTAGGTTTAGATTTTAGGTTTAGATTTGGGGTTAGGTTTAGATTTTAGGTTTAGATTTGGGGTTAGGTTTAGATTTGGGGTTAGGTTTAGATTTTAGGTTTAGATTTGGGGTTAGGTTTAGATTTTAGGTTTAGATTTGGGGTTTGGTTTAGATTTGGGGTTAGGTTTAGATTTTAGGTTTAGATTTGGGGTTAGGTTTAGACTTGGGGTTAGGTTTAGATTTTAGGTTTAGATTTGGGGTTAGGTTTAGATTTTAGGTTTAGATTTGGGGTTAGGTTTAGATTTTAGGTTTAGATTTGGGGTTAGCTTTAGATTTTAGGTTTAGATTTGGGGTTAGGTTTAGATTTGGGGTTAGGTTTAGATTTTAGGGTTAGATTTGGGGTTAGGTTTAGATTTTAGGTTTACATTTGGGGTTAGGTTTAGATTTTAGGTTTAGATATGGGGTTAGGTTTAGATTTGGGGTTAGGTTTAGATTTTAGGTTTAGATTTGGGGTTAGGTTTAGATTTTAGGTTTAGATTTGGGGTTAGGTTTAGATTTTAGGTTTAGTTTTGGGGTTAGGTTTAGATTTGGTGTTAGGTTTAGATTTTAGGTTTGGATTTGGGGTTAGGTTCAGATTTTAGGTTTAGATTTGGGGTTAGGTTTAGACTTGGGGTTAGGTTTAGATTTTAGGTTTAGATTTGGGGTTAGGTTTAGATTTTAGGTTTAGATTTGGGGTTAGGTTTAGATTTAAGGTTTAGATTTGGGGTTAGGTTTAGATTTGGGGTTAGGTTTAGATTTGGGGTTAGGTTTAGATTTTAGGTTTAGATTTGGGGTTAGGTTTAGATTTGGGGTTAGGTTTAGATTTTAGGTTTAGATTTGGGGTTAGGTTTAGATTTTAGGTTTAGATTTGGGGTTAGGTTTAGATTTTAGGTTTATATTTGGGGTTAGGTTTAGATTTTAGGTTTATATTTGGGGTAAGGTTTAGATTTGGGGTTAGGTTTAGATTTTAGGTTTAGATTTGGGGTTAGGTTTAGATTTTAGGTTTAGATTTGGGGTTAGGTTTAGATTTTAGGTTTAGATATGGGGTTAGGTTTAGATTTGGGGTTAGGTTTAGATTTTAGGTTTAGATTTGGGGTTAGGTTTAGATTTGGGGTTAGGTTTAGATTTTAGGTTTAGATTTGGGGTTAGGTTTAGATTTTAGGTTTAGATTTGGGGTTAGGTTTAGATTTGGGGTTAGGTTTAGATTTTAGGTTTAGATTTGGGGTTAGGTTTAGATTTTAGGTTTATATTTGGGGTTAGGTTTAGATTTTAGGTTTAGATTTGGGGTTAGGTTTAGATTTTAGGTTTAGATTTGGCGTTAGGTTTAGATTTGGGGTTAGGTTTAGATTTTAGGTTTAGATTTGGGGTTAGGTTTAGATTTTAGGTTTAGATTTGGGGTTAGGTTTAGATTTTAGGTTTATATTTGGGGTAAGGTTTAGATTTGGGGTTAGGTTTAGATTTTAGGTTTAGATTTGGGGTTAGGTTTAGATTTGGGGTTAGGTTTAGATTTTAGGTTTAGATTTGGGGTTAGGTTTAGATTTTAGGTTTAGATTTGGGGTTACGTTTAGATTTGGGGTTAGGTTTAGATTTTAGGTTTAGATTTGGGGTTAGGTTTAGATTTTAGGTTTAGATTTGGGGTTAGGTTTAGATTTGGGGTTAGGTTTAGATTTTAGGTTTACATTTGGGGTTAGGTTCAGATTTTAGATTTAGATTTGGGGTTAGGTTTAGACTTGGGGTTAGGTTTAGATTTTAGGTTTAGATTTGGGGTTAGGTTTAGATTTTAGGTTTAGATTTGGGGTTAGGTTTAGATTTGGGGTTAGGTTTAGATTTTAGGTTTAGATTTGGGGTTAGGTTTAGATTTGGGGTTAGGTTTAGATTTTAGGTTTAGATTTGGGGTTAGGTTTAGATTTGGGGTTAGGTTTAGATTTTAGGTTTAGATTTGGGGTTAGGTTTAGATTTTAGGTTTAGATTTGGGGTTAGGTTTAGATTTTAAGTTTATATTTGGGGTAAGGTTTAGATTTGGGGTTAGGTTTAGATTTTAGGTTTAGATTTGGGGTTAGGTTTAGATTTGGGGTTAGGTTTAGATTTTAGGTTTAGATTTGGGGTTAGGTTTAGATTTTAGGTTTAGATTTGGGGTAGGTTTAGACTTGGGGTTAGGTTTAGATTTTAGGTTTAGATTTGGGGTTAGGTTTAGATTTGGGGTTAGGTTTAGATTTGGGGTTAGGTTTAGATTTGGGGTTAGGTTTAGATTTTAGGTTTAGATTTGGGGTTAGGTTTAGATTTGGGGTTAGGTTTAGATTTTAGGTTTAGATTTGGGGTTAGGTTTAGATTTTAGGTTTAGATTTGGGGTTAGGTTTAGATTTGGGGTTAGGTTTAGATTTTAGGTTTAGATTTGGGGTTAGGTTTAGACTTGGGGTTAGGTTTAGATTTTAGGTTTAGATTTGGGGTTAGGTTTAGATTTTAGGTTTAGATTTGGGGTTAGCTTTAGATTTTAGGTTTAGATTTGGGGTTAGGTTTAGATTTGGGGTTAGGTTTAGATTTTAGGGTTAGATTTGGGGTTAGGTTTAGATTTTAGGTTTACATTTGGGGTTAGGTTTAGATTTTAGGTTTAGATATGGGGTTAGGTTTAGATTTGGGGTTAGGTTTAGATTTTAGGTTTAGATTTGGGGTTAGGTTTAGATTTTAGGTTTAGATTTGGGGTTAGGTTTAGATTTTAGGTTTAGTTTTGGGGTTAGGTTTAGATTTGGTGTTAGGTTTAGATTTTAGGTTTGGATTTGGGGTTAGGTTCAGATTTTAGGTTTAGATTTGGGGTTAGGTTTAGACTTGGGGTTAGGTTTAGATTTTAGGTTTAGATTTGGGGTTAGGTTTAGATTTTAGGTTTAGATTTGGGGTTAGGTTTAGATTTAAGGTTTAGATTTGGGGTTAGGTTTAGATTTGGGGTTAGGTTTAGATTTGGGGTTAGGTTTAGATTTTAGGTTTAGATTTGGGGTTAGGTTTAGATTTGGGGTTAGGTTTAGATTTTAGGTTTAGATTTGGGGTTAGGTTTAGATTTGGGGTTAGGTTTAGATTTTAGGTTTAGATTTGGGGTTAGGTTTAGATTTTAGGTTTATATTTGGGGTTAGGTTTAGATTTTAGGTTTATATTTGGGGTAAGGTTTAGATTTGGGGTTAGGTTTAGATTTTAGGTTTAGATTTGGGGTTAGGTTTAGATTTTAGGTTTAGATTTGGGGTTAGGTTTAGATTTTAGGTTTAGATATGGGGTTAGGTTTAGATTTGGGGTTAGGTTTAGATTTTAGGTTTAGATTTGGGGTTAGGTTTAGATTTGGGGTTAGGTTTAGATTTTAGGTTTAGATTTGGGGTTAGGTTTAGATTTTAGGTTTAGATTTGGGGTTAGGTTTAGATTTGGGGTTAGGTTTAGATTTTAGGTTTAGATTTGGGGTTAGGTTTAGATTTTAGGTTTAGATTTTAGGTTTAGATTTGGGGTTAGGTTTAGATTTTAGGTTTAGATTTGGGGTTAGGTTTAGATTTGGGGTTAGGTTTAGATTTTAGGTTTAGATTTGGGGTTAGGTTTAGATTTTAGGTTTAGATTTGGGGTTAGGTTTAGATTTGGGGTTAGGTTTAGATTTTAGGTTTAGATTTGGGGTTAGGTTTAGATTTAAGGTTTAGATTTGCGGTTAGGTTTAGATTTGGGGTTAGGTTTAGATTTTAGGTTTAGATTTGGGGTTAGGTTTAGATTTTAGGTTTAGATTTGGGGTTAGGTTTAGATTTTAGGTTTAGATTTGGGGTTAGGTTTAGATTTTAGGTTTAGATTTGGGGTTAGGTTTAGATTTGGGGTTAGGTTTAGATTTTAGGTTTAGATTTGGGGTTAGGTTTAGATTTTAGGTTTATATTTGGGGTAAGGTTTAGATTTGGGGTTAGGTTTAGATTTTAGGTTTAGATTTGGGGTTAGGTTTAGATTTGGGGTTAGGTTTAGATTTTAGGTTTAGATTTGGGGTTAGGTTTAGATTTTAGGTTTAGATTTGGGGTTACGTTTAGATTTGGGGTTAGGTTTAGATTTTAGGTTTAGATTTGGGGTTAGGTTTAGATTTTAGGTTTAGATTTGGGGTTACGTTTAGATTTGGGGTTAGGTTTAGATTTTAGGTTTACATTTGGGGTTAGGTTCAGATTTTAGATTTAGATTTGGGGTTAGGTTTAGACTTGGGGTTAGGTTTAGATTTTAGGTTTAGATTTGGGGTTAGGTTTAGATTTTAGGTTTAGATTTGGGGTTAGGTTTAGATTTGGGGTTAGGTTTAGATTTTAGGTTTAGATTTGGGGTTAGGTTTAGATTTGGGGTTAGGTTTAGATTTTAGGTTTAGATTTGGGGTTAGGTTTAGATTTGGGGTTAGGTTTAGATTTTAGGTTTAGATTTGGGGTTAGGTTTAGATTTGGGGTTAGGTTTAGATTTTAGGTTTAGATTTGGGGTTAGGTTTAGATTTTAGGTTTAGATTTGGGGTAGGTTTAGACTTGGGGTTAGGTTTAGATTTTAGGTTTAGATTTGGGGTTAGGTTTAGATTTTAGGTTTAGATTTGGGGTTAGGTTTAGATTTGGGGTTAGGTTTAGATTTGAGGTTTAGATTTGGGGTTAGGTTTAGATTTGGGGTTAGGTTTAGATTTTAGGTTTAGATTTGGGGTTAGGTTTAGATTTTAGGTTTAGATTTGGGGTTAGGTTTAGATTTTAGGTTTAGATTTGGGGTTAGGTTTAGATTTTAGGTTTAGATTTGGGGTTAGGTTTAGATTTGGGGTTAGGTTTAGATTTAAGGTTTAGATTTGGGATTAGGTTTAGATTTTAGGTTTAGATTTGGGGTTAGGTTTAGATTTTAGGTTTATATTTGGGGTAAGGTTTAGATTTGGGGTTAGGTTTAGATTTTAGGTTTAGATTTGGGGTTAGGTTTAGATTTGGGGTTAGGTTTAGATTTTAGGTTTAGATTTGGGGTTAGGTTTAGATTTTAGGTTTAGATATGGGGTTAGGTTTAGATTTGGGGTTAGGTTTAGATTTTAGGTTTAGATTTGGGGTTAGGTTTAGATTTTAGGTTTAGATTTTAGGTTTAGATTTGGGGTTAGGTTTAGATTTTAGGTTTAGATTTGGGGTTAGGTTTAGATTTTAGGTTTAGATTTGGGGTTAGGTTTAGATTTGGGGTTAGGTTTAGATTTTAGGTTTAGATTTGGGGTTAGGTTTAGATTTTAGGTTTAGATTTGGGGTTAGGTTTAGATTTGGGGTTAGGTTTAGATTTTAGGTTTAGATTTGGGGTTAGGTTTAGATTTAAGGTTTAGATTTGGGGTTAGGTTTAGATTTGGGGTTAGGTTTAGATTTTAGGTTTAGATTTGGGGTTAGGTTTAGATTTTAGGTTTAGATTTGGGGTTAGGTTTAGATTTGGGGTTAGGTTTAGATTTTAGGTTTAGATTTGGGGTTAGGTTTAGATTTTAGGTTTAGATTTGGGGTTAGGTTTAGATTTGGGGTTAGGTTTAGATTTTAGGTTTAGATTTGGGGTTAGGTTTAGATTTTAGGTTTAAATTTGGGGTTAGGTTTAGATTTTAGGTTTAGATTTGGGGTTAGGTTTAGATTTGGGGTTAGGTTTAGATTTTAGGTTTAGATTTGGGGCAAGGTTTAGATTTGGGGTTAGGTTTAGATTTTAGGTTTAGATTTGGGGTTAGGTTTAGATTTTAGGTTTAGATTTGGGGTTAGGTTTAGATTTGGGGTTAGGTTTAGATTTTAGGTTTAGATTTGGGGTTAGGTTTAGATTTTAGGTTTAGATTTGGGGTTAGGTTTAGATTTAGGTTTAGATTTGGGGTTAGGTTTAGATTTTAGGTTTAGATATGGGGTTAGGTTTAGATTTGGGGTTAGGTTTAGATTTTAGCTTTAGATTTGGGGTTAGGTTTAGATTTGGGGTTAGGTTTAGATTTTAGGTTTAGATTTGGGGTTAGATTTGGGGTTAGGTTTAGATTTGGGGTTAGATTTGGGGTTAGGTTTAGATTTTAGGTTTAGATTTGGGGTTAGGTTTAGACTTGGGGTTAGGTTTAGATTTTAGGTTTAGATTTGGGGTTAGGTTTAGATTTTAGGTTTAGATTTGGGGTTAGCTTTAGATTTTAGGTTTAGATTTGGGGTTAGGTTTAGATTTGGGGTTAGGTTTAGATTTTAGGGTTAGATTTGGGGTTAGGTTTAGATTTTAGGTTTACATTTGGGGTTAGGTTTAGATTTTAGGTTTAGATTTGGGGTTAGGTTTAGATTTGGGGTTAGGTTTAGATTTTAGGTTTAGATTTGGGGTTAGGTTTAGATTTGGGGTTAGGTTTAGATTTTAGGTTTAGATTTGGGGTTACGTTTAGATTTTAGGTTTAGTTTTGGGGTTAGGTTTAGATTTGGTGTTAGGTTTAGATTTTAGGTTTGGATTTGGGGTTAGGTTCAGATTTTAGGTTTAGATTTGGGGTTAGGTTTAGACTTGGGGTTAGGTTTAGATTTTAGGTTTAGATTTGGGGTTAGGTTTAGATTTAAGGTTTAGATTTGGGGTTAGGTTTAGATTTGGGGTTAGGTTTAGATTTGGGGTTAGGGTTAGATTTTGGGTTTAGATTTGGGGTTAGGTTTAGATTTGGGGTTAGGTTTAGATTTTAGGTTTAGATTTGGGGTTAGGTTTAGATTTGGGGTTAGGTTTAGATTTTAGGTTTAGATTTGGGTTTAGGTTTAGATTTGGGGTTAGGTTTAGATTTTAGGTTTAGATTTGGGGTTAGGTTTAGATTTTAGGTTTATATTTGGGGTAAGGTTTAGATTTGGGGTTAGGTTTAGATTTTAGGTTTAGATTTGGGGTTAGGTTTAGATTTTAGGTTTAGATTTGGGGTTAGGTTTAGATTTTAGGTTTAGATATGGGGTTAGGTTTAGATTTGGGGTTAGGTTTAGATTTAAGGTTTAGATTTGCGGTTAGGTTTAGATTTGGGGTTAGGTTTAGATTTTAGGTTTATATTTGGGGTTAGGTTTAGATTTTAGGTTTAGATTTGGGGTTAGGTTTAGATTTGGGGTTAGGTTTAGATTTTAGGTTTAGATTTGGGGTTAGGTTTAGATTTGAGTTTAGGTTTAGATTTTAGGTTTAGATTTGGGGTTAGGTTTAGATTTTAGGTTTAGATTTGGGGTTACGTTTAGATTTGGGGTTAGGTTTAGATTTTAGGTTTACATTTGGGGTTAGGTTTAGATTTTAGGTTTAGATTTGGGGTTAGGTTTAGATTTGGGGTTAGGTTTAGATTTTAGGTTTACATTTGGGGTTAGGTTCAGATTTTAGGTTTAGATTTGGGGTTAGGTTTAGATTTGGGGTTAGGTTTAGATTTTAGGTTTAGATTTGGGGTTAGGTTTAGATTTTAGGTTTAGATTTGGGGTTAGGTTTAGATTTGGGGTTAGGTTTAGATTTTAGGTTTAGATTTGGGGTTAGGTTTAGATTTGGGGTTAGGTTTAGATTTTAGGTTTAGATTTGGGGTTAGGTTTAGATTTTAAGTTTATATTTGGAGTAAGGTTTAGATTTGGGGTTAGGTTTAGATTTTAGGTTTAGATTTGGGGTTAGGTTTAGATTTGGGGTTAGGTTTAGATTTTAGGTTTAGATTTGGGGTTAGGTTTAGATTTTAGGTTTAGATTTGGGGTTAGGTTTAGACTTGGGGTTAGGTTTAGATTTTAGGTTTAGATTTGGGGTTAGGTTTAGATTTTAGGTTTAGATATGGGGTTAGGTTTAGATTTGGGGTTAGGTTTAGATTTTAGGTTTAGATTTGGGGTTAGGTTTAGATTTGGGGTTAGGTTTAGATTTTAGGTTTAGATTTGGGGTTAGGTTTAGATTTGGGGTTAGGTTTAGATTTTAGGTTTAGATTTGGGTTTAGGTTTAGATTTTAGGTTTAGATTTGGGGTTAGGTTTAGATTTTAGGTTTAGATTTGGGGTTAGGTTTAGATTTGGGGTTAGGTTTAGATTTTAGGTTTAGATTTGGGGTTAGGTTTAGATTTTAGGTTTAGATTTGGGGTTAGGTTTAGATTTTAGGTTTAGATTTGGGGTTAGGTTTAGATTTTAGGTTTATGTTTGGGGTAAGGTTTAGATTTGGGGTTAGGTTTAGATTTTAGGTTTAGATTTGGGGTTAGGTTTAGATTTGGGGTTAGGTTTAGATTTTAGGTTTAGATTTGGGGTTAGGTTTAGATTTTAGGTTTAGATATGGGGTTAGGTTTAGATTTTAGGTTTATATTTGGGGTAAGGTTTAGATTTGGGGTTAGGTTTAGATTTTAGGTTTAGATTTGGGGTTAGGTTTAGATTTGGGGTTAGGTTTAGATTTTAGGTTTAGATTTGGGGTTAGGTTTAGATTTTAGGTTTAGATTTGGGGTTAGGTTTAGATTTGGGGTTAGGTTTAGATTTTAGGTTTAGATTTGGGGTTAGGTTTAGATTTGGGGTTAGGTTTAGATTTTAGGTTTAGATTTGGGGTTAGGTTTAGATTTTAGGTTTAGATATGGGGTTAGGTTTAGATTTGGGGTTAGGTTTAGATTTTAGGTTTAGATTTGGGGTTAGGTTTAGATTTGTGGTTAGGTTTAGATTTTAGGTTTAGATTTGGGGTTAGGTTTAGATTTTAGGTTTAGATTTTAGGTTTAGATTTGGGGTTAGGTTTAGATTTTAGGTTTAGATTTGGGGTTAGGTTTAGATTTTAGGTTTAGATTTGGGGTTAGGTTTAGATTTGGGGATAGGTTTAGATTTTAGGTTTAGATTTGGGGTTAGGTTTAGATTTTAGGTTTAGATTTGGGGTTAGGTTTAGATTTGGGGTTAGGTTTAGATTTTAGGTTTAGATTTGGGGTTAGGTTTAGATTTAAGGTTTAGATTTGGGGTTAGGTTTAGATTTGGGGTTAGGTTTAGATTTTAGGTTTAGATTTGGGGTTAGGTTTAGATTTTAGGTTTAGATTTGGGGTTAGGTTTAGATTTGGGGTTAGGTTTAGATTTTAGGTTTAGATTTGGGGTTAGGTTTAGATTTTAGGTTTAGATTTGGGGTTAGGTTTAGATTTTAGGTTTAGATTTGGGGTTAGGTTTAGATTTGGGGTTAGGTTTAGATTTTAGGTTTAGATTTGGGGTTAGGTTTAGATTTTAGGTTTAAATTTGGGGTTAGGTTTAGATTTTAGGTTTAGATTTGGGGTTAGGTTTAGATTTGGGGTTAGGTTTAGATTTTAGGTTTAGATTTGGGGCAAGGTTTAGATTTGGGGTTAGGTTTAGATTTTAGGTTTAGATTTGGGGTTAGGTTTAGATTTGGGGTTAGGTTTAGATTTTAGGTTTAGATTTGGGGTTAGGTTTAGATTTGGGGTTAGGTTTAGATTTTAGGTTTAGATTTGGGGTTAGGTTTAGATTTTAGGTTTAGATATGGGGTTAGGTTTAGATTTGGGGTTAGGTTTAGATTTTAGGTTTAGATTTGGGGTTAGGTTTAGATTTTAGGTTTAGATATGGGGTTAGGTTTAGATTTGGGGTTAGGTTTAGATTTTAGCTTTAGATTTGGGGTTAGGTTTAGATTTTAGGTTTAGATTTGGGGTTAGATTTGGGGTTAGGTTTAGATTTGGGGTTAGATTTGGGGTTAGGTTTAGATTTTAGGTTTAGATTTGGGGTTAGGTTTAGACTTGGGGTTAGGTTTAGATTTTAGGTTTAGATTTGGGGTTAGGTTTAGATTTTAGGTTTAGATTTGGGGTTAGCTTTAGATTTTAGGTTTAGATTTGGGGTTAGGTTTAGATTTGGGGTTAGGTTTAGATTTTAGGTTTAGATTTGGGGTTAGGTTTAGATTTTAGGTTTACATTTGGGGTTAGGTTTAGATTTTAGGTTTAGATTTGGGGTTAGGTTTAGATTTGGGGTTAGGTTTAGATTTTAGGTTTAGATTTGGGGTTAGGTTTAGATTTGGGGTTAGGTTTAGATTTTAGGTTTAGATTTGGGGTTAGGTTTAGATTTTAGGTTTAGTTTTGGGGTTAGGTTTAGATTTGGTGTTAGGTTTAGATTTTAGGTTTGGATTTGGGGTTAGGTTCAGATTTTAGGTTTAGATTTGGGGTTAGGTTTAGACTTGGGGTTAGGTTTAGATTTTAGGTTTAGATTTGGGGTTAGGTTTAGATTTTAGGTTTAGATTTGGGGTTAGGTTTAGATTTTAGGTTTAGATTTGGGGTTAGGTTTAGATTTAAGGTTTAGATTTGGGGTTAGGTTTAGATTTGGGGTTAGGTTTAGATTTGGGGTTAGGTTTAGATTTGGGGTTTAGATTTGGGGTTAGGTTTAGATTTGGGGTTAGGTTTAGATTTTAGGTTTAGATTTGGGGTTAGGTTTAGATTTTAGGTTTAGATTTTAGGTTTAGATTTGGGGTTAGGTTTAGATTTTAGGTTTAGATTTGGGGTTAGGTTTAGATTTTAGGTTTAGATTTGGGGTTAGGTTTAGATTTTAGGTTTATATTTGGGGTAAGGTTTAGATTTGGGGTTAGGTTTAGATTTCAGGTTTAGATTTGGGGTTAGGTTTAGATTTTAGGTTTAGATTTGGGGTTAGGTTTAGATTTTAGGTTTAGATATGGGGTTAGGTTTAGATTTGGGGTTAGGTTTAGATTTTAGGTTTAGATTTGGGGTTAGGTTTAGATTTTAGGTTTAGATATGGGGTTAGGTTTAGATTTGGGGTTAGGTTTAGATTTAAGGTTTAGATTTGCGGTTAGGTTTAGATTTGGGGTTAGGTTTAGATTTTAGGTTTAGATTTGGGGTTAGGTTTAGATTTGGGGTTAGGTTTAGATTTTAGGTTTAGATTTGGGGTTAGGTTTAGATTTGAGTTTAGGTTTAGATTTTAGGTTTAGATTTGGGGTTAGGTTTAGATTTTAGGTTTAGATTTGGGGTTACGTTTAGATTTGGGGTTAGGTTTAGATTTTAGGTTTACATTTGGGGTTAGGTTTAGATTTTACGTTTAGATTTGGGGTTAGGTTTAGATTTGGGGTTAGGTTTAGATTTTAGGTTTACATTTGGGGTTAGGTTCAGATTTTAGGTTTAGATTTGGGGTTAGGTTTAGATTTTAGGTTTAGATTTGGGGTTAGGTTTAGATTTTTGGTTTAGATTTGGGGTTAGGTTTAGATTTGGGGTTAGGTTTAAATTTTAGGTTTAGATTTGGGGTTAGGTTTAGATTTGGGGTTAGGTTTAGATTTTAGGTTTAGATTTGGGGTTAGGTTTAGATTTTAGGTTTAAATTTGGGGTTAGGTTTAGATTTTAGGTTTAGATTTGGGGTTAGGTTTAGATTTGGGGTTAGGTTTAGATTTTAGGTTTAGATTTGGGGTTAGGTTTAGATTTGGGGTTAGGTTTAGATTTTAGGTTTAGATTTGGGGTTAGGTTTAGATTTGGGGTTAGGTTTAGATTTTAGGTTTAGATTTGGGGTTAGGTTTAGATTTTAAGTTTATATTTGGGGTAAGGTTTAGATTTGGGGTTAGGTTTAGATTTTAGGTTTAGATTTGGGGTTAGGTTTAGATTTGGGGTTAGGTTTAGATTTTAGGTTTAGATTTGGGGTTAGGTTTAGATTTTAGGTTTAGATTTGGGGTTAGGTTTAGACTTGGGGTTAGGTTTAGATTTTAGGTTTAGATTTGGGGTTAGGTTTAGATTTTAGGTTTAGATTTGGGGTTAGGTTTAGATTTGGGGTTAGGTTTAGATTTTAGGTTTAGATTTGGGGTTTGGTTTAGATTTGGGGTTAGGTTTAGATTTTAGGTTTAGATTTGGGGTTAGGTTTAGATTTGGGGTTAGGTTTAGATTTTAGGTTTAGATTTGCGGTTAGGTTTAGATTTTAGGTTTAGATTTGGGGTTAGGTTTAGATTTTAGGTTTAGATTTGGGGTTAGGTTTAGATTTGGGGTTAGGTTTAGATTTTAGGTTTAGATTTGGGGTTAGGTTTAGATTTTAGGTTTAGATTTGGGGTTAGGTTTAGATTTTAGGTTTAGATTTGGGGTTAGGTTTAGATTTTAGGTTTATATTTGGGGTAAGGTTTAGATTTGGGGTTAGGTTTAGATTTTAGGTTTAGATTTGGGGTTAGGTTTAGATTTGGGGTTAGGTTTAGATTTTAGGTTTAGATTTGGGGTTAGGTTTAGATTTTAGGTTTAGATATGGGGTTAGGTTTAGATTTGGGGTTAGGTTTAGATTTTAGGTTTAGATTTGGGGTTAGGTTTAGATTTGTGGTTAGGTTTAGATTTTAGGTTTAGATTTGGGGTTAGGTTTAGATTTTAGGTTTAGATTTTAGGTTTAGATTTGGGGTTAGGTTTAGATTTTAGGTTTAGATTTGGGGTTAGGTTTAGATTTTAGGTTTAGATTTGGGGTTAGGTTTAGATTTGGGGTTAGGTTTAGATTTTAGGTTTAGATTTGGGGTTAGGTTTAGATTTTAGGTTTAGATTCGGGGTTAGGTTTAGATTTTAGGTTTAGATTTGGGGTTAGGTTTAGATTTGGGGTTAGGTTTAGATTTTAGGTTTAGATTTGGGGTTAGGTTTAGATTTGGGGTTAGGTTTAGATTTTAGGTTTAGATTTGGGGCAAGGTTTAGATTTGGGGTTAGGTTTAGATTTTAGATTTAGATTTGGGGTTAGGTTTAGATTTGGGGTTAGGTTTAGATTTTAGGTTTAGATTTGGGGCAAGGTTTAGATTTGGGGTTAGGTTTAGATTTTAGATTTAGATTTGGGGTTAGGTTTAGATTTGGGGTTAGGTTTAGATTTTAGGTTTAGATTTGGGGTTAGGTTTAGATTTGGGGTTAGGTTTAGATTTTAGGTTTAGATTTGGGGTTAGGTTTAGATTTTAGGTTTAGATTTGGGGTTAGGTTTAGATTTTAGGTTTAGATATGGGGTTAGGTTTAGATTTTAGGTTTAGATTTGGGGTTAGGTTTAGATTTTAGGTTTAGATATGGGGTTAGGTTTAGATTTGGGGTTAGGTTTAGATTTTAGCTTTAGATTTGGGGTTAGGTTTAGATTTGGGGTTAGGTTTAGATTTTAGGTTTAGATTTGGGGTTAGGTTTAGATTTGGGGTTAGGTTTAGATTTTAGGTTTAGATTTGGGGTTAGGTTTAGATTTGGGGTTAGGTTTAGATTTTAGGTTTAGATTTGGGGTTAGGTTTAGATTTGGGGTTAGGTTTAGATTTTAGGTTTAGATTTGGGGTTAGGTTTAGATTTTAGGTTTAGATTTGGGGTTACGTTTAGATATGGGGTTAGGTTTAGATTTTAGGTTTACATTTGGGGTTAGGTTTAGATTTTACGTTTAGATTTGGGGTTAGGTTTAGATTTGGGGTTAGGTTTAGATTTTAGGTTTACATTTGGGGTTAGGTTCAGATTTTAGGTTTAGATTTGGGGTTAGGTTTAGATTTTAGGTTTAGATTTGGGGTTAGGTTTAGATTTTAGGTTTAGATTTGGGGTTAGGTTTAGATTTGGGGTTAGGTTTAAATTTTAGGTTTAGATTTGGGGTTAGGTTTAGATTTGGGGTTAGGTTTAGATTTTAGGTTTAGATTTGGGGTTAGGTTTAGATTTTAGGTTTAAATTTGGGGTTAGGTTTAGATTTTAGGTTTAGATTTGGGGTTAGGTTTAGATTTGGGGTTAGGTTTAGATTTTAGGTTTAGATTTGGGGTTAGGTTTAGATTTGGGGTTAGGTTTAGATTTTAGGTTTAGATTTGGGGTTAGGTTTAGATTTGGGGTTAGGTTTAGATTTTAGGTTTAGATTTGGGGTTAGGTTTAGATTTTAAGTTTATATTTGGGGTAAGGTTTAGATTTGGGGTTAGGTTTAGATTTTAGGTTTAGATTTGGGGTTAGGTTTAGATTTGGGGTTAGGTTTAGATTTTAGGTTTAGATTTGGGGTTAGGTTTAGATTTTAGGTTTAGATTTGGGGTTAGGTTTAGACTTGGGGTTAGGTTTAGATTTTAGGTTTAGATTTGGGGTTAGGTTTAGATTTTAGGTTTAGATTTGGGGTTAGGTTTAGATTTGGGGTTAGGTTTAGATTTTAGGTTTAGATTTGGGGTTTGGTTTAGATTTGGGGTTAGGTTTAGATTTTAGGTTTAGATTTGGGGTTAGGTTTAGATTTGGGGTTAGGTTTAGATTTTAGGTTTAGATTTGCGGTTAGGTTTAGATTTTAGGTTTAGATTTGGGGTTAGGTTTAGATTTTAGGTTTAGATTTGGGGTTAGGTTTAGATTTGGGGTTAGGTTTAGATTTTAGGTTTAGATTTGGGGTTAGGTTTAGATTTTAGGTTTAGATTTGGGGTTAGGTTTAGATTTTAGGTTTAGATTTGGGGTTAGGTTTAGATTTTAGGTTTATATTTGGGGTAAGGTTTAGATTTGGGGTTAGGTTTAGATTTTAGGTTTAGATTTGGGGTTAGGTTTAGATTTGGGGTTAGGTTTAGATTTTAGGTTTAGATTTGGGGTTAGGTTTAGATTTTAGGTTTAGATATGGGGTTAGGTTTAGATTTGGGGTTAGGTTTAGATTTTAGGTTTAGATTTGGGGTTAGGTTTAGATTTGTGGTTAGGTTTAGATTTTAGGTTTAGATTTGGGGTTAGGTTTAGATTTGGGGTTAGGTTTAGATTTTAGGTTTAGATTTGGGGTTAGGTTTAGATTTTAGGTTTAGATTTGGGGTTAGGTTTAGATTTTAGGTTTAGATTTGGGGTTAGGTTTAGATTTGGGGTTAGGTTTAGATTTTAGGTTTAGATTTGGGGTTAGGTTTAGATTTTAGGTTTAGATTCGGGGTTAGGTTTAGATTTTAGGTTTAGATTTGGGGTTAGGTTTAGATTTGGGGTTAGGTTTAGATTTGGGGTTAGGTTTAGATTTGGGGTTAGGTTTAGATTTTAGGTTTAGATTTGGGGCAAGGTTTAGATTTGGGGTTAGGTTTAGATTTTAGATTTAGATTTGGGGTTAGGTTTAGATTTGGGGTTAGGTTTAGATTTTAGGTTTAGATTTGGGGCAAGGTTTAGATTTGGGGTTAGGTTTAGATTTTAGATTTAGATTTGGGGTTAGGTTTAGATTTGGGGTTAGGTTTAGATTTTAGGTTTAGATTTGGGGTTAGGTTTAGATTTGGGGTTAGGTTTAGATTTTAGGTTTAGATTTGGGGTTAGGTTTAGATTTTAGGTTTAGATTTGGGGTTAGGTTTAGATTTTAGGTTTAGATATGGGGTTAGGTTTAGATTTTAGGTTTAGATTTGGGGTTAGGTTTAGATTTTAGGTTTAGATATGGGGTTAGGTTTAGATTTGGGGTTAGGTTTAGATTTTAGCTTTAGATTTGGGGTTAGGTTTAGATTTGGGGTTAGGTTTAGATTTTAGGTTTAGATTTGGGGTTAGGTTTAGATTTGGGGTTAGGTTTAGATTTTAGGTTTAGATTTGGGGTTAGGTTTATATTTGGGGTTAGGTTTAGATTTTAGTTTTAGATTTGGGGTTAGGTTTAGATTTGGGGTTAGGTTTAGATTTTAGGTTTAGATTTGGGGTTAGGTTTAGATTTTAGGTTTAGATTTGGGGTTAGGTTTAGATTTTAGGTTTAGATTTGGGGTTAGGTTTAGATTTTAGGTTTAGATTTGGGGTTAGGTTTAGATTTGGGGTTAGGTTTAGATTTTAGGTTTAGATTTGGGGTTAGGTTTAGATTTTAGGTTTACATTTGGGGTTAGGTTTAGATTTTAGGTTTAGATATGGGGTTAGGTTTAGATTTGGGGTTAGGTTTAGATTTTAGGTTTAGATTTGGGGTTAGGTTTAGATTTGGGGTTAGGTTTAGATTTTAGGTTTAGATTTGGGGTTAGGTTTAGATTTTAGGTTTAGTTTTGGGGTTAGGTTTAGATTTGGGGTTAGGTTTAGATTTTAGGTTTGGATTTGGGGTTAGGTTCAGATTTTAGGTTTAGATTTGGGGTTAGGTTTAGATTTTAGGTTTAGTTTTGGGGTTAGGTTTAGATTTGGTGTTAGGTTTAGATTTTAGGTTTGGATTTGGGGTTAGGTTCAGATTTTAGGTTTAGATTTGGGGTTAGGTTTAGACTTGGGGTTAGGTTTAGATTTTAGGTTTAGATTTGGGGTTAGGTTTAGATTTTAGGTTTAGATTTGGGGTTAGGTTTAGATTTAAGGTTTAGATTTGGGGTTAGGTTTAGATTTGGGGTTAGGTTTAGATTTGGGGTTAGGTTTAGATTTTAGGTTTAGATTTGGGGTTAGGTTTAGATTTGGGGTTAGGTTTAGATTTTAGGTTTAGATTTGGGGTTAGGTTTAGATTTGGGGTTAGGTTTAGATTTTAGGTTTAGATTTGGGTTTAGGTTTAGATTTTAGGTTTAGATTTGGGGTTAGGTTTAGATTTTAGGTTTAGATTTGGGGTTAGGTTTAGATTTTAGGTTTATATTTGGGGTAAGGTTTAGATTTGGGGTTAGGTTTAGATTTTAGGTTTAGATTTGGGGTTAGGTTTAGATTTTAGGTTTAGATATGGGGTTAGGTTTAGATTTGGGGTTAGGTTTAGATTTTAGGTTTAGATTTGGGGTTAGGTTTAGATTTGGGGTTAGGTTTAGATTTTAGGTTTAGATTTGGGGTTAGGTTTAGATTTTAGGTTTAGATTTGGGGTTAGGTTTAGATTTGGGGTTAGGTTTAGATTTTAGGTTTAGATTTGGGGTTAGGTTTAGATTTTAGGTTTAGATTTGCGGTTAGGTTTAGATTTGGGGTTAGGTTTAGATTTTAGGTTTAGATTTGGGGTTAGGTTTAGATTTTAGGTTTAGATTTGGGGTTGGGTTTAGATTTGGGGTTAGGTTTAGATTTTAGGTTTAGATTTGGGGTTAGGTTTAGATTTGGGGTTAGGTTTAGATTTTAGGTTTAGATTTGGGGTTAGGTTTAGATTTTAAGTTTATATTTGGGGTAAGGTTTAGATTTGGGGTTAGGTTTAGATTTTAGGTTTAGATTTGGGGTTAGGTTTAGATTTGGGGTTAGGTTTAGATTTTAGGTTTAGATTTGGGGTTAGGTTTAGATTTTAGGTTTAGATTTGGGGTTAGGTTTAGACTTGGGGTTAGGTTTAGATTTTAGGTTTAGATTTGGGGTTAGGTTTAGATTTTAGGTTTAGATTTGGGGTTAGGTTTAGATTTTAGGTTTAGATTTGGGGTTAGGTTTAGATTTGGGGTTAGGTTTAGATTTTAGGTTTAGATTTGGGGTTAGGTTTAGATTTGGGGTTAGGTTTAGATTTTAGGTTTAGATTTTAGGTTTAGATTTGGGGTTAGGTTTAGATTTTAGGTTTAGATTTGGGGTTAGGTTTAGATTTTAGGTTTAGATTTGGGGTTAGGTTTAGATTTGGGGTTAGGTTTAGATTTTAGGTTTAGATTTGGGGTTAGGTTTAGATTTTAGGTTTAGATTTGGGGTTAGGTTTAGATTTTAGGTTTATATTTGGGGTAAGGTTTAGATTTGGGGTTAGGTTTAGATTTTAGGTTTAGATTTGGGGTTAGGTTTAGATTTGGGGTTAGGTTTAGATTTTAGGTTTAGATTTGGGGTTAGGTTTAGATTTTAGGTTTAGATATGGGGTTAGGTTTAGATTTGGGGTTAGGTTTAGATTTTAGGTTTAGATTTGGGGTTAGGTTTAGATTTGTGGTTAGGTTTAGATTTTAGGTTTAGATTTGGGGTTAGGTTTAGATTTTAGGTTTAGATTTTAGGTTTAGATTTGGGGTTAGGTTTAGATTTTAGGTTTAGATTTGGGGTTAGGTTTAGATTTTAGGTTTAGATTTGGGGTTAGGTTTAGATTTGGGGTTAGGTTTAGATTTTAGGTTTAGATTTGGGGTTAGGTTTAGATTTAAGGTTTAGATTTGGGGTTAGGTTTAGATTTGGGGTTAGGTTTAGATTTTAGGTTTAGATTTGGGGTTAGGTTTAGATTTTAGGTTTAGATTTGGGGTTAGGTTTAGATTTGGGGTTAGGTTTAGATTTTAGGTTTAGATTTGGGGTTAGGTTTAGATTTTAGGTTTAGATTCGGGGTTAGGTTTAGATTTTAGGTTTAGATTCGGGGTTAGGTTTAGATTTTAGGTTTAGATTTGGGGTTAGGTTTAGATTTGGGGTTAGGTTTAGATTTTAGGTTTAGATTTGGGGTTAGGTTTAGATTTGGGGTTAGGTTTAGATTTTAGGTTTAGATTTGGGGCAAGGTTTAGATTTGGGGTTAGGTTTAGATTTTAGATTTAGATTTGGGGTTAGGTTTAGATTTGGGGTTAGGTTTAGATTTTAGGTTTAGATTTGGGGCAAGGTTTAGATTTGGGGCAAGGTTTAGATTTGGGGTTAGGTTTAGATTTTAGATTTAGATTTGGGGTTAGGTTTAGATTTGGGGTTAGGTTTAGATTTTAGGTTTAGATTTGGGGTTAGGTTTAGATTTGGGGTTAGGTTTAGATTTTAGGTTTAGATTTGGGGTTAGGTTTAGATTTTAGGTTTAGATTTGGGGTTAGGTTTAGATTTTAGGTTTAGATATGGGGTTAGGTTTAGATTTGGGGTTAGGTTTAGATTTTAGGTTTAGATTTGGGGTTAGGTTTAGATTTTAGGTTTAGGTATGGGGTTAGGTTTAGATTTGGGGTTAGGTTTAGATTTTAGCTTTAGATTTGGGGTTAGGTTTAGATTTGGGGTTAGGTTTAGATTTTAGGTTTAGATTTGGGGTTAGGTTTAGATTTGGGGTTAGGTTTAGATTTTAGGTTTAGATTTGGGGTTAGGTTTATATTTGGGGTTAGGTTTAGATTTAAGGTTTAGATTTGCGGTTAGGTTTAGATTTGGGGTTAGGTTTAGATTTTAGGTTTAGATTTGGGGTTAGGTTTAGATTTTAGGTTTAGATTTGGGGTTAGGTTTAGATTTTAGGTTTAGATTTGGGGTTAGGTTTAGATTTTAGGTTTAGATTTGGGGTTAGGTTTAGATTTTAGGTTTAGATTTGGGGTTAGGTTTAGATTTTAGGTTTACATTTGGGGTTAGGTTTAGATTTTAGGTTTAGATATGGGGTGAGGTTTAGATTTGGGGTTAGGTTTAGATTTTAGGTTTAGATTTGGGGTTAGGTTTAGATTTGGGGTTAGGTTTAGATTTTAGGTTTAGATTTGGGGTTAGGTTTAGATTTTAGGTTTAGTTTTGGGTTTAGGTTTAGATTTGGTGTTAGGTTTAGATTTTAGGTTTGGATTTGGGGTTAGGTTTAGATTTTAGGTTTAGATTTGGGGTTAGGTTTAGATTTTAGGTTTAGTTTTGGGGTTAGGTTTAGATTTGGTGTTAGGTTTAGATTTTAGGTTTGGATTTGGGGTTAGGTTCAGATTTTAGGTTTAGATTTGGGGTTAGGTTTAGACTTGGGGTTAGGTTTAGATTTTAGGTTTAGATTTGGGGTTAGGTTTAGATTTTAGGTTTAGATTTGGGGTTAGGTTTAGATTTAAGGTTTAGATTTGGGGTTAGGTTTAGATTTGGGGTTAGGTTTAGATTTGGGGTTAGGTTTAGATTTTAGGTTTAGATTTGGGGTTAGGTTTAGATTTGGGGTTAGGTTTAGATTTTAGGTTTAGATTTGGGGTTAGGTTTAGATTTGGGGTTAGGTTTAGATTTTAGGTTTAGATTTGGGTTTAGGTTTAGATTTTAGGTTTAGATTTGGGGTTAGGTTTAGATTTTAGGTTTAGATTTGGGGTTAGGTTTAGATTTTAGGTTTATATTTGGGGTAAGGTTTAGATTTGGGGTTAGGTTTAGATTTTAGGTTTAGATTTGGGGTTAGGTTTAGATTTTAGGTTTAGATTTGGGGTTAGGTTTAGATTTTAGGTTTAGATATGGGGTTAGGTTTAGATTTGGGGTTAGGTTTAGATTTTAGGTTTAGATTTGGGGTTAGGTTTAGATTTGGGGTTAGGTTTAGATTTTAGGTTTAGATTTGGGGTTAGGTTTAGATTTTAGGTTTAGATTTGGGGTTAGGTTTAGATTTGGGGTTAGGTTTAGATTTTAGGTTTAGATTTGGGGTTAGGTTTAGATTTTAGGTTTAGATTTTAGGTTTAGATTTGGGGTTAGGTTTAGATTTTAGGTTTAGATTTGGGGTTAGGTTTAGATTTTAGGTTTAGATTTGGGGTTAGGTTTAGATTTGGGGTTAGGTTTAGAATTTAGGTTTAGATTTGGGGTTAGGTTTAGATTTTAGGTTTAGATTTGGGGTTAGGTTTAGATTTGGGGTTAGGTTTAGATTTTAGGTTTAGATTTGGGGTTAGGTTTAGATTTAAGGTTTAGATTTGCGGTTAGGTTTAGATTTGGGGTTAGGTTTAGATTTTAGGTTTAGATTTGGGGTTAGGTTTAGATTTTAGGTTTGGATTTGGGGTTAGGTTTAGATTTTAGGTTTAGATTTGGGGTTAGGTTTAGATTTGGGGTTAGGTTTATATTTTAGGTTTAGATTTGGGGTTAGGTTTAGATTTTAGGTTTAGATTTGGGGTTAGGTTTAGATTTGGGGTTAGGTTTAGATTTTAGGTTTAGATTTGGGGTTAGGTTTAGATTTTAGGTTTATATTTGGGGTTAGGTTTAGATTTTAGGTTTAGATTTGGGGTTAGGTTTAGATTTGGGGTTAGGTTTAGATTTTAGGTTTAGATTTGGGGTTAGGTTTAGATTTGGGGTTAGGTTTAGATTTTAGGTTTAGATTTGGGGTTAGGTTTAGATTTTAGGTTTAGATTTGGGGTTAGCTTTAGATTTTAGGTTTAGATTTGGGGTTAGGTTTAGATTTGGGGTTAGGTTTAGATTTTAGGTTTAGATTTGGGGTTAGGTTTAGATTTTAGGTTTAAATTTGGGGTTAGGTTTAGATTTTAGGTTTAGATTTGGGGTTAGGTTTAGATTTGGGGTTAGGTTTAGATTTTAGGTTTAGATTTGGGGCAAGGTTTAGATTTGGGGTTAGGTTTAGATTTTAGGTTTAGATTTGGGGTTAGGTTTAGATTTGGGGTTAGGTTTAGATTTTAGGTTTAGATTTGGGGTTAGGTTTAGATTTGGGGTTAGGTTTAGATTTTAGGTTTAGATTTGGGGTTAGGTTTAGATTTTAGGTTTAGATTTGGGTTTAGGTTTAGATTTTAGGTTTAGATATGGGGTTAGGTTTAGATTTGGGGTTAGGTTTAGATTTTAGGTTTAGATTTGGGGTTAGGTTTAGATTTTAGGTTTAGATATGGGGTTAGGTTTAGATTTGGGGTTAGGTTTAGATTTTAGCTTTAGATTTGGGGTTAGGTTTAGATTTGGGGTTAGGTTTAGATTTTAGGTTTAGATTTGGGGTTAGGTTTAGATTTGGGGTTAGGTTTAGATTTTAGGTTTAGATTTGGGGTTAGGTTTAGATTTTAGGTTTAGATTTGGGGTTAGGTTTAGATTTGGGGTTAGGTTTAGATTTTAGGTTTAGATTTGGGGTTAGGTTTAGATTTTAGGTTTAGATTTGGGGTTAGGTTTAGACTTGGGGTTAGGTTTAGATTTGGGGTTTAGATTTGGGGTTAGGTTTAGATTTTAGGTTTAGATTTGGGGTTAGCTTTAGATTTTAGGTTTAGATTTGGGGTTAGGTTTAGATTTGGGGTTAGGTTTAGATTTTAGGGTTAGATTTGGGGTTAGGTTTAGATTTTAGGTTTAGATTTGGGGTTAGGTTTAGACTTGGGGTTAGGTTTAGATTTTAGGTTTACATTTGGGGTTAGGTTTAGATTTTAGGTTTAGATATGGGGTTAGGTTTAGATTTGGGGTTAGGTTTAGATTTTAGGTTTAGATTTGGGGTTAGGTTTAGATTTGGGGTTAGGTTTAGATTTTAGGTTTAGATTTGGGGTTAGGTTTAGATTTTAGGTTTAGTTTTGGGGTTAGGTTTAGATTTGGTGTTAGGTTTAGATTTTAGGTTTGGATTTGGGGTTAGGTTCAGATTTTAGGTTTAGATTTGGGGTTAGGTTTAGACTTGGGGTTAGGTTTAGATTTTAGGTTTAGATTTGGGGTTAGGTTTAGATTTTAGGTTTAGATTTGGGGTTAGGTTTAGATTTGGGGTTAGGTTTAGATTTTAGGTTTAGATTTGGGGTTAGGTTTATATTTGGGGTTAGGTTTAGATTTTAGGTTTAGATTTGGGGTTAGGTTTAGATTTGGGGTTAGGTTTAGAATTTAGGTTTAGATTTGGGGTTAGGTTTAGATTTTAGGTTTAGATTTGGGGTTAGGTTTAGATTTGGGGTTAGGTTTAGATTTTAGGTTTATATTTGGGGTTAGGTTTAGATTTAAGGTTTAGATTTGCGGTTAGGTTTAGATTTGGGGTTAGGTTTAGATTTTAGGTTTAGATTTGGGGTTAGGTTTAGATTTGGGGTTAGGTTTATATTTTAGGTTTAGATTTGGGGTTAGGTTTAGATTTTAGGTTTAGATTTGGGGTTAGGTTTAGATTTGGGGTTAGGTTTAGATTTTAGGTTTAGATTTGGGGTTAGGTTTAGATTTTAGGTTTATATTTGGGGTTAGGTTTAGATTTTAGGTTTAGATTTGGGGTTAGGTTTAGATTTGGGGTTAGGTTTAGATTTTAGGTTTAGATTTGGGGTTAGGTTTAGATTTTAGGTTTAGATTTGGGGTTAGGTTTAGATTTGGGGTTAGGTTTAGATTTTAGGTTTAGATTTGGGGTTAGGTTTAGATTTTAGGTTTAGATTTGGGGTTAGGTTTAGATTTGGGGTTAGGTTTAGATTTTAGGTTTAGATTTGGGGTTAGGTTTAGATTTTAGGTTTAAATTTGGGGTTAGGTTTAGATTTTAGGTTTAGATTTGGGGTTAGGTTTAGATTTGGGGTTAGGTTTAGATTTTAGGTTTAGATTTGGGGCAAGGTTTAGATTTGGGGCAAGGTTTAGATTTGGGGTTAGGTTTAGATTTTATGTTTAGATTTGGGGTTAGGTTTAGATTTGGGGTTAGGTTTAGATTTTAGGTTTAGATTTGGGGTTAGGTTTAGATTTGGGGTTAGGTTTAGATTTTAGGTTTAGATTTGGGGTTAGGTTTATATTTTAGGTTTAGATTTGGGGTTAGGTTTAGATTTTAGGTTTAGATATGGGGTTAGGTTTAGATTTGGGGTTAGGTTTAGATTTTAGGTTTAGATTTGGGGTTAGGTTTAGATTTTAGGTTTAGATTTGGGGTTAGGTTTAGATTTTAGGTTTAGATATGGGGTTAGGTTTAGATTTGGGGTTAGGTTTAGATTTTAGGTTTAGATTTGGGGTTAGGTTTATATTTTAGGTTTAGATTTGGGGTTAGGTTTAGATTTTAGGTTTAGATATGGGGTTAGGTTTAGATTTGGGGTTAGGTTTAGATTTTAGGTTTAGATTTGGGGTTAGGTTTAGATTTTAGGTTTAGATTTGGGGTTAGGTTTAGATTTTAGGTTTAGATATGGGGTTAGGTTTAGATTTGGGGTTAGGTTTAGATTTTAGGTTTATATTTGGGGTAAGGTTTAGATTTGGGGTTAGGTTTAGATTTTAGGTTTAGATTTGGGGTTAGGTTTAGATTTGGGGTTAGGTTTAGATTTTAGGTTTAGATTTGGGGTTAGGTTTAGATTTTAGGTTTAGATTTGGGGTTAGGTTTAGATTTGGGGTTAGGTTTAGATTTTAGGTTTAGATTTGGGGTTAGGTTTAGATTTTAGGTTTAGATTTGGGGTTAGGTTTAGACTTGGGGTTAGGTTTAGATTTGGGGTTTAGATTTGGGGTTAGGTTTAGATTTTAGGTTTAGATTTGGGGTTAGCTTTAGATTTTAGGTTTAGATATGGGGTTAGGTTTAGATTTGGGGTTAGGTTTAGATTTTAGGGTTAGATTTGGGGTTAGGTTTAGATTTTAGGTTTAGATATGGGGTTAGGTTTAGATTTGGGGTTAGGTTTAGATTTTAGGTTTAGATTTGGGGTTAGGTTTAGATTTGGGGTTAGGTTTAGATTTGGGGTTAGGTTTAGATTTTAGGTTTAGATTTGGGGTTAGGTTTAGATTTTAGGTTTAGTTTTGGGGTTAGGTTTAGATTTTAGGTTTGGATTTGGGGTTAGGTTCAGATTTTAGGTTTAGATTTGGGGTTAGGTTTAGACTTGGGGTTAGGTTTAGATTTTAGGTTTAGATTTGGGGTTAGGTTTAGATTTTAGGTTTAGATTTGGGGTTAGGTTTAGATTTAAGGTTTAGATTTGGGGTTAGGTTTAGATTTGGGGTTAGGTTTAGATTTGGGGTTAGGTTTAGATTTTGGGTTTAGATTTGGGGTTAGGTTTAGATTTGGGGTTAGGTTTAGATTTTAGGTTTAGATTTGGGGTTAGGTTTAGATTTGGGGTTAGGTTTAGATTTTAGGTTTAGATTTGGGTTTAGGTTTAGATTTTAGGTTTAGATTTGGGGTTAGGTTTAGATTTTAGGTTTAGATTTGGGGTTAGGTTTAGATTTGGGGTTAGGTTTAGATTTTAGGTTTAGATTTGGGGTTAGGTTTAGATTTGGGGTTAGGTTTAGATTTTAGGTTTAGATTTGGGGTTAGGTTTAGATTTTAGGTTTAGATTTGGGGTTAGGTTTAGATTTAAGGTTTAGATTTGGGGTTAGGTTTAGATTTGGGGTTAGGTTTAGATTTGGGGTTAGGTTTAGATTTTGGGTTTAGATTTGGGGTTAGGTTTAGATTTGGGGTTAGGTTTAGATTTTAGGTTTAGATTTGGGGTTAGGTTTAGATTTGGGGTTAGGTTTAGATTTTAGGTTTAGATTTGGGTTTAGGTTTAGATTTTAGGTTTAGATTTGGGGTTAGGTTTAGATTTGGGGTTAGGTTTAGATTTTAGGTTTAGATTTGGGGTTAGGTTTAGATTTGGGGTTAGGTTTAGATTTTAGGTTTAGATTTGGGGTTAGGTTTAGATTTGGGGTTAGTTTTAGATTTTAGGTTTAGATTTGGGGTTAGGTTTAGATTTTAGGTTTAGATTTGGGGTTAGGTTTAGATTTTAGGTTTAGATTTGGGGTTAGGTTTAGATTTGGGGTTAGGTTTAGATTTTAGGTTTAGATTTGGGGTTAGGTTTAGATTTTAGGTTTATATTTGGGGTAAGGTTTAGATTTGGGGTTAGGTTTAGATTTTAGGTTTAGATTTGGGGTTAGGTTTAGATTTGGGGTTAGGTTTAGATTTTAGGTTTAGATTTGGGGTTAGGTTTAGATTTTAGGTTTAGATATGGGGTTAGGTTTAGATTTGGGGTTAGGTTTAGATTTTAGGTTTAGATTTGGGGTTAGGTTTAGATTTTAGGTTTAGATTTGGGGTTAGGTTTAGACTTGGGGTTAGGTTTAGATTTTAGGTTTACATTTGGGGTTAGGTTTAGATTTTAGGTTTAGATATGGGGTTAGGTTTAGATTTGGGGTTAGGTTTAGATTTTAGGTTTAGATTTGGGGTTAGGTTTAGATTTGGGGTTAGGTTTAGATTTTAGGTTTAGATTTGGGGTTAGGTTTAGATTTTAGGTTTAGTTTTGGGGTTAGGTTTAGATTTGGTGTTAGGTTTAGATTTTAGGTTTGGATTTGGGGTTAGGTTCAGATTTTAGGTTTAGATTTGGGGTTAGGTTTAGACTTGGGGTTAGGTTTAGATTTTAGGTTTAGATTTGGGGTTAGGTTTAGATTTTAGGTTTAGATTTGGGGTTAGGTTTAGATTTGGGGTTAGGTTTAGATTTTAGGTTTAGATTTGGGGTTAGGTTTATATTTGGGGTTAGGTTTAGATTTTAGGTTTAGATTTGGGGTTAGGTTTAGATTTGGGGTTAGGTTTAGAATTTAGGTTTAGATTTGGGGTTAGGTTTAGATTTTAGGTTTAGATTTGGGGTTAGGTTTAGATTTGGGGTTAGGTTTAGATTTTAGGTTTATATTTGGGGTTAGGTTTAGATTTAAGGTTTAGATTTGCGGTTAGGTTTAGATTTGGGGTTAGGTTTAGATTTTAGGTTTAGATTTGGGGTTAGGTTTAGATTTTAGGTTTAGATTTGGGGTTAGGTTTAGATTTGGGGTTAGGTTTATATTTTAGGTTTAGATTTGGGGTTAGGTTTAGATTTTAGGTTTAGATTTGGGGTTAGGTTTAGATTTGGGGTTAGGTTTAGATTTTAGGTTTAGATTTGGGGTTAGGTTTAGATTTTAGGTTTATATTTGGGGTTAGGTTTAGATTTTAGGTTTAGATTTGGGGTTAGGTTTAGATTTGGGGTTAGGTTTAGATTTTAGGTTTAGATTTGGGGTTAGGTTTAGATTTTAGGTTTAGATTTGGGGTTAGGTTTAGATTTGGGGTTAGGTTTAGATTTTAGGTTTAGATTTGGGGTTAGGTTTAGATTTTAGGTTTAGATTTGGGGTTAGGTTTAGATTTGGGGTTAGGTTTAGATTTTAGGTTTAGATTTGGGGTTAGGTTTAGATTTTAGGTTTAAATTTGGGGTTAGGTTTAGATTTTAGGTTTAGATTTGGGGTTAGGTTTAGATTTGGGGTTAGGTTTAGATTTTAGGTTTAGATTTGGGGCAAGGTTTAGATTTGGGGCAAGGTTTAGATTTGGGGTTAGGTTTAGATTTTATGTTTAGATTTGGGGTTAGGTTTAGATTTGGGGTTAGGTTTAGATTTTAGGTTTAGATTTGGGGTTAGGTTTAGATTTGGGGTTAGGTTTAGATTTTAGGTTTAGATTTGGGGTTAGGTTTATATTTTAGGTTTAGATTTGGGGTTAGGTTTAGATTTTAGGTTTAGATATGGGGTTAGGTTTAGATTTGGGGTTAGGTTTAGATTTTAGGTTTAGATTTGGGGTTAGGTTTAGATTTTAGGTTTAGATTTGGGGTTAGGTTTAGATTTTAGGTTTAGATTTGGGGTTAGGTTTAGATTTGGGGTTAGGTTTAGATTTTAGGTTTATATTTGGGGTAAGGTTTAGATTTGGGGTTAGGTTTAGATTTTAGGTTTAGATTTGGGGTTAGGTTTAGATTTGGGGTTAGGTTTAGATTTTAGGTTTAGATTTGGGGTTAGGTTTAGATTTTAGGTTTAGATTTGGGGTTAGGTTTAGATTTGGGGTTAGGTTTAGATTTTAGGTTTAGATTTGGGGTTAGGTTTAGATTTTAGGTTTAGATTTGGGGTTAGGTTTAGACTTGGGGTTAGGTTTAGATTTGGGGTTTAGATTTGGGGTTAGGTTTAGATTTTAGGTTTAGATTTGGGGTTAGCTTTAGATTTTAGGTTTAGATATGGGGTTAGGTTTAGATTTGGGGTTAGGTTTAGATTTTAGGGTTAGATTTGGGGTTAGGTTTAGATTTTAGGTTTAGATATGGGGTTAGGTTTAGATTTGGGGTTAGGTTTAGATTTTAGGTTTAGATTTGGGGTTAGGTTTAGATTTGGGGTTAGGTTTAGATTTGGGGTTAGGTTTAGATTTTAGGTTTAGATTTGGGGTTAGGTTTAGATTTTAGGTTTAGTTTTGGGGTTAGGTTTAGATTTTAGGTTTGGATTTGGGGTTAGGTTCAGATTTTAGGTTTAGATTTGGGGTTAGGTTTAGACTTGGGGTTAGGTTTAGATTTTAGGTTTAGATTTGGGGTTAGGTTTAGATTTTAGGTTTAGATTTGGGGTTAGGTTTAGATTTAAGGTTTAGATTTGGGGTTAGGTTTAGATTTGGGGTTAGGTTTAGATTTGGGGTTAGGTTTAGATTTTGGGTTTAGATTTGGGGTTAGGTTTAGATTTGGGGTTAGGTTTAGATTTTAGGTTTAGATTTGGGGTTAGGTTTAGATTTGGGGTTAGGTTTAGATTTTAGGTTTAGATTTGGGTTTAGGTTTAGATTTTAGGTTTAGATTTGGGGTTAGGTTTAGATTTTAGGTTTAGATTTGGGGTTAGGTTTAGATTTGGGGTTAGGTTTAGATTTTAGGTTTAGATTTGGGGTTAGGTTTAGATTTGGGGTTAGGTTTAGATTTTAGGTTTAGATTTGGGGTTAGGTTTAGATTTTAGGTTTAGATTTGGGGTTAGGTTTAGATTTAAGGTTTAGATTTGGGGTTAGGTTTAGATTTGGGGTTAGGTTTAGATTTGGGGTTAGGTTTAGATTTTGGGTTTAGATTTGGGGTTAGGTTTAGATTTGGGGTTAGGTTTAGATTTTAGGTTTAGATTTGGGGTTAGGTTTAGATTTGGGGTTAGGTTTAGATTTTAGGTTTAGATTTGGGTTTAGGTTTAGATTTTAGGTTTAGATTTGGGGTTAGGTTTAGATTTGGGGTTAGGTTTAGATTTTAGGTTTAGATTTGGGGTTAGGTTTAGATTTGGGGTTAGGTTTAGATTTTAGGTTTAGATTTGGGGTTAGGTTTAGATTTGGGGTTAGTTTTAGATTTTAGGTTTAGATTTGGGGTTAGGTTTAGATTTTAGGTTTAGATTTGGGGTTAGGTTTAGATTTTAGGTTTAGATTTGGGGTTAGGTTTAGATTTGGGGTTAGGTTTAGATTTTAGGTTTAGATTTGGGGTTAGGTTTAGATTTTAGGTTTATATTTGGGGTAAGGTTTAGATTTGGGGTTAGGTTTAGATTTTAGGTTTAGATTTGGGGTTAGGTTTAGATTTGGGGTTAGGTTTAGATTTTAGGTTTAGATTTGGGGTTAGGTTTAGATTTTAGGTTTAGATATGGGGTTAGGTTTAGATTTGGGGTTAGGTTTAGATTTTAGGTTTAGATTTGGGGTTAGGTTTAGATTTGTGGTTAGGTTTAGATTTTAGGTTTAGATTTGGGGTTAGGTTTAGATTTTAGGTTTAGATTTTAGGTTTAGATTTGGGGTTAGGTTTAGATTTTAGGTTTAGATTTGGGGTTAGGTTTAGATTTTAGGTTTAGATTTGGGGTTAGGTTTAGATTTGGGGTTAGGTTTAGATTTTAGGTTTAGATTTGGGGTTAGGTTTAGATTTTAGGTTTAGATTTGGGGTTAGGTTTAGATTTGGGGTTAGGTTTAGATTTTAGGTTTAGATTTGGGGTTAGGTTTAGATTTAAGGTTTAGATTTGGGGTTAGGTTTAGATTTGGGGTTAGGTTTAGATTTTAGGTTTAGATTTGGGGTTAGGTTTAGATTTTAGGTTTAGATTTGGGGTTAGGTTTAGATTTGGGGTTAGGTTTAGATTTTAGGTTTAGATTTGGGGTTAGGTTTAGATTTTAGGTTTAGATTCGGGGTTAGGTTTAGATTTTAGGTTTAGATTCGGGGTTAGGTTTAGATTTTAGGTTTAGATTTGGGGTTAGGTTTAGATTTGGGGTTAGGTTTAGATTTTAGGTTTAGATTTGGGGTTAGGTTTAGATTTGGGGTTAGGTTTAGATTTTAGGTTTAGATTTGGGGCAAGGTTTAGATTTGGGGTTAGGTTTAGATTTTAGATTTAGATTTGGGGTTAGGTTTAGATTTGGGGTTAGGTTTAGATTTTAGGTTTAGATTTGGGGCAAGGTTTAGATTTGGGGTTAGGTTTAGATTTTAGATTTAGATTTGGGGTTAGGTTTAGATTTGGGGTTAGGTTTAGATTTTAGGTTTAGATTTGGGGTTAGGTTTAGATTTGGGGTTAGGTTTAGATTTTAGGTTTAGATTTGGGGTTAGGTTTAGATTTTAGGTTTAGATTTGGGGTTAGGTTTAGATTTTAGGTTTAGATATGGGGTTAGGTTTAGATTTGGGGTTAGGTTTAGATTTTAGGTTTAGATTTGGGGTTAGGTTTAGATTTTAGGTTTAGATATGGGGTTAGGTTTAGATTTGGGGTTAGGTTTAGATTTTAGCTTTAGATTTGGGGTTAGGTTTAGATTTGGGGTTAGGTTTAGATTTTAGGTTTAGATTTGGGGTTAGGTTTAGATTTGGGGTTAGGTTTAGATTTTAGGTTTAGATTTGGGGTTAGGTTTATATTTGGGGTTAGGTTTAGATTTTAGGTTTAGATTTGGGGTTAGGTTTAGATTTGGGGTTAGGTTTAGATTTTAGGTTTAGATTTGGGGTTAGGTTTAGATTTTAGGTTTAGATTTGGGGTTAGGTTTAGATTTTAGGTTTTGATTTGGGGTTAGGTTTAGATTTTAGGTTTAGATTTGGGGTTAGCTTTAGATTTTAGGTTTAGATTTGGGGTTAGGTTTAGATTTGGGGTTAGGTTTAGATTTTAGGTTTAGATTTGGGGTTAGGTTTAGATTTGGGGTTAGGTTTAGATTTTAGGTTTAGATTTGGGGTTAGGTTTAGATTTGGGGTTAGTTTTAGATTTTAGGTTTAGATTTGGGGTTAGGTTTAGATTTTAGGTTTAGATTTGGGGTTAGGTTTAGATTTTAGGTTTAGATTTGGGGTTAGGTTTAGATTTGGGGTTAGGTTTAGATTTAAGGTTTAGATTTGGGGTTAGGTTTAGATTTGGGGTTAGGTTTAGATTTGGGGTTAGGTTTAGATTTTGGGTTTAGATTTGGGGTTAGGTTTAGATTTGGGGTTAGGTTTAGATTTTAGGTTTAGATTTGGGGTTAGGTTTAGATTTGGGGTTAGGTTTAGATTTTAGGTTTAGATTTGGGTTTAGGTTTAGATTTTAGGTTTAGATTTGGGGTTAGGTTTAGATTTGGGGTTAGGTTTAGATTTTAGGTTTAGATTTGGGGTTAGGTTTAGATTTGGGGTTAGGTTTAGATTTTAGGTTTAGATTTGGGGTTAGGTTTAGATTTGGGGTTAGTTTTAGATTTTAGGTTTAGATTTGGGGTTAGGTTTAGATTTTAGGTTTAGATTTGGGGTTAGGTTTAGATTTTAGGTTTAGATTTGGGGTTAGGTTTAGATTTGGGGTTAGGTTTAGATTTTAGGTTTAGATTTGGGGTTAGGTTTAGATTTTAGGTTTATATTTGGGGTAAGGTTTAGATTTGGGGTTAGGTTTAGATTTTAGGTTTAGATTTGGGGTTAGGTTTAGATTTGGGGTTAGGTTTAGATTTTAGGTTTAGATTTGGGGTTAGGTTTAGATTTTAGGTTTAGATATGGGGTTAGGTTTAGATTTGGGGTTAGGTTTAGATTTTAGGTTTAGATTTGGGGTTAGGTTTAGATTTGTGGTTAGGTTTAGATTTTAGGTTTAGATTTGGGGTTAGGTTTAGATTTTAGGTTTAGATTTTAGGTTTAGATTTGGGGTTAGGTTTAGATTTTAGGTTTAGATTTGGGGTTAGGTTTAGATTTTAGGTTTAGATTTGGGGTTAGGTTTAGATTTGGGGTTAGGTTTAGATTTTAGGTTTAGATTTGGGGTTAGGTTTAGATTTTAGGTTTAGATTTGGGGTTAGGTTTAGATTTGGGGTTAGGTTTAGATTTTAGGTTTAGATTTGGGGTTAGGTTTAGATTTAAGGTTTAGATTTGGGGTTAGGTTTAGATTTGGGGTTAGGTTTAGATTTTAGGTTTAGATTTGGGGTTAGGTTTAGATTTTAGGTTTAGATTTGGGGTTAGGTTTAGATTTGGGGTTAGGTTTAGATTTTAGGTTTAGATTTGGGGTTAGGTTTAGATTTTAGGTTTAGATTCGGGGTTAGGTTTAGATTTTAGGTTTAGATTCGGGGTTAGGTTTAGATTTTAGGTTTAGATTTGGGGTTAGGTTTAGATTTGGGGTTAGGTTTAGATTTTAGGTTTAGATTTGGGGTTAGGTTTAGATTTGGGGTTAGGTTTAGATTTTAGGTTTAGATTTGGGGCAAGGTTTAGATTTGGGGTTAGGTTTAGATTTTAGATTTAGATTTGGGGTTAGGTTTAGATTTGGGGTTAGGTTTAGATTTTAGGTTTAGATTTGGGGCAAGGTTTAGATTTGGGGTTAGGTTTAGATTTTAGATTTAGATTTGGGGTTAGGTTTAGATTTGGGGTTAGGTTTAGATTTTAGGTTTAGATTTGGGGTTAGGTTTAGATTTGGGGTTAGGTTTAGATTTTAGGTTTAGATTTGGGGTTAGGTTTAGATTTTAGGTTTAGATTTGGGGTTAGGTTTAGATTTTAGGTTTAGATATGGGGTTAGGTTTAGATTTGGGGTTAGGTTTAGATTTTAGGTTTAGATTTGGGGTTAGGTTTAGATTTTAGGTTTAGATATGGGGTTAGGTTTAGATTTGGGGTTAGGTTTAGATTTTAGCTTTAGATTTGGGGTTAGGTTTAGATTTGGGGTTAGGTTTAGATTTTAGGTTTAGATTTGGGGTTAGGTTTAGATTTGGGGTTAGGTTTAGATTTTAGGTTTAGATTTGGGGTTAGGTTTATATTTGGGGTTAGGTTTAGATTTTAGGTTTAGATTTGGGGTTAGGTTTAGATTTGGGGTTAGGTTTAGATTTTAGGTTTAGATTTGGGGTTAGGTTTAGATTTTAGGTTTAGATTTGGGGTTAGGTTTAGATTTTAGGTTTTGATTTGGGGTTAGGTTTAGATTTTAGGTTTAGATTTGGGGTTAGCTTTAGATTTTAGGTTTAGATTTGGGGTTAGGTTTAGATTTGGGGTTAGGTTTAGATTTTAGGTTTAGATTTGGGGTTAGGTTTAGATTTTAGGTTTACATTTGGGGTTAGGTTTAGATTTTAGGTTTAGATATGGGGTTAGGTTTAGATTTGGGGTTAGGTTTAGATTTTAGGTTTAGATTTGGGGTTAGGTTTAGATTTGGGGTTAGGTTTAGATTTTAGGTTTAGATTTGGGGTTAGGTTTAGATTTTAGGTTTAGTTTTGGGGTTAGGTTTAGATTTGGTGTTAGGTTTAGATTTTAGGTTTGGATTTGGGGTTAGGTTCAGATTTTAGGTTTAGATTTGGGGTTAGGTTTAGATTTTAGGTTTAGTTTTGGGGTTAGGTTTAGATTTGGTGTTAGGTTTAGATTTTAGGTTTGGATTTGGGGTTAGGTTCAGATTTTAGGTTTAGATTTGGGGTTAGGTTTAGACTTGGGGTTAGGTTTAGATTTTAGGTTTAGATTTGGGGTTAGGTTTAGATTTTAGGTTTAGATTTGGGGTTAGGTTTAGACTTGGGGTTAGGTTTAGATTTTAGGTTTAGATTTGGGGTTAGGTTTAGATTTTAGGTTTAGATTTGGGGTTAGGTTTAGATTTAAGGTTTAGATTTGGGGTTAGGTTTAGATTTGGGGTTAGGTTTAGATTTGGGGTTAGGTTTAGATTTTAGGTTTAGATTTGGGGTTAGGTTTAGATTTGGGGTTAGGTTTAGATTTTAGGTTTAGATTTGGGGTTAGGTTTAGATTTGGGGTTAGGTTTAGATTTTAGGTTTAGATTTGGGGTTAGGTTTAGATTTTAGGTTTAGATTTGGGGTTAGGTTTAGATTTTAGGTTTAGATTTGGGGTTAGGTTTAGATTTTAGGTTTATATTTGGGGTAAGGTTTAGATTTGGGGTTAGGTTTAGATTTTAGGTTTAGATTTGGGGTTAGGTTTAGATTTTAGGTTTAGATATGGGGTTAGGTTTAGATTTGGGGTTAGGTTTAGATTTTAGGTTTAGATTTGGGGTTAGGTTTAGATTTGGGGTTAGGTTTAGATTTTAGGTTTAGATTTGGGGTTAGGTTTAGATTTTAGGTTTAGATTTGGGGTTAGGTTTAGATTTGGGGTTAGGTTTAGATTTTAGGTTTAGATTTAGGGTTAGGTTTAGATTTTAGGTTTAGATTTTAGGTTTAGATTTGGGGTTAGGTTTAGATTTTATGTTTAGATTTGGGGTTAGGTTTAGATTTTAGGTTTAGATTTGGGGTTAGGTTTAGATTTGGGGTTAGGTTTAGATTTTAGGTTTAGATTTGGGGTTAGGTTTAGATTTTAGGTTTAGATTTGGGGTTAGGTTTAGATTTGGGGTTAGGTTTAGATTTTAGGTTTAGATTTGGGGTTAGGTTTAGATTTAAGGTTTAGATTTGCGGTTAGGTTTAGATTTGGGGTTAGGTTTAGATTTTAGGTTTAGATTTGGGGTTAGGTTTAGATTTTAGGTTTAGATTTGGGGTTAGGTTTAGATTTTAGGTTTAGATTTGGGGTTAGGTTTAGATTTGGGGTTAGGTTTATATTTTAGGTTTAGATTTGGGGTTAGGTTTAGATTTTAGGTTTAGATTTGGGGTTAGGTTTAGATTTGGGGTTAGGTTTAGATTTTAGGTTTAGATTTGGGGTTAGGTTTAGATTTAAGGTTTAGATTTGCGGTTAGGTTTAGATTTGGGGTTAGGTTTAGATTTTAGGTTTAGATTTGGGGTTAGGTTTAGATTTTAGGTTTAGATTTGCGGTTAGGTTTAGATTTGGGGTTAGGTTTAGATTTTAGGTTTATATTTGGGGTTAGGTTTAGATTTTAGGTTTAGATTTGGGGTTAGGTTTAGATTTGGGGTTAGGTTTAGATTTTAGGTTTAGATTTGGGGTTAGGTTTAGATTTTAGGTTTAGATTTGGGGTTACGTTTAGATTTGGGGTTAGGTTTAGATTTTAGGTTTAGATTTGGGGTTAGGTTTAGATTTGGGGTTAGGTTTAGATTTTAGGTTTACATTTGGGGTTAGGTTCAGATTTTAGATTTAGATTTGGGGTTAGGTTTAGACTTGGGGTTAGGTTTAGATTTTAGGTTTAGATTTGGGGTTAGGTTTAGATTTTAGGTTTAGATTTGGGGTTAGGTTTAGATTTGGGGTTAGGTTTAGATTTTAGGTTTAGATTTGGGGTTAGGTTTAGATTTGGGGTTAGGTTTAGATTTTAGGTTTGGATTTGGGGTTAGGTTCAGATTTTAGGTTTTGATTTGGGGTTAGGTTTAGACTTGGGGTTAGGTTTAGATTTTAGGTTTAGATTTGGGGTTAGGTTTAGATTTTAGGGTTAGATTTGGGGTAAGGTTTAGATTTGGGGTTAGGTTTAGATTTTAGGTTTAGATTTGGGGTTAGGTTTAGATTTGGGGTTAGGTTTAGATTTTAGGTTTAGATTTGGGGTTAGGTTTAGATTTTAGGTTTAGATTTGGGGTTAGGTTTAGACTTGGGGTTAGGTTTAGATTTTAGGTTTAGATTTGGGGTTAGGTTTAGATTTGGGGTTAGGTTTAGATTTTAGGTTTAGATTTGGGGTTAGGTTTAGATTTGGGGTTAGGTTTAGATTTTAGGTTTAGATTTGGGGTTAGGTTTAGATTTTAGGTTTAGATTTGGGGTTAGGTTTAGATTTGGGGTTAGGTTTAGATTTTAGGTTTAGATTTGGGGTTAGGTTTAGATTTTAGGTTTAGATTTGGGGTTAGGTTTAGATTTTAGGTTTAGATTTGGGGTTAGGTTTAGATTTTAGGTTTAGATTTGGGGTTAGGTTTAGATTTGGGGTTAGGTTTAGATTTTAGGTTTAGATTTGGGGTTAGGTTTAGATTTTAGGTTTAGATTTGGGGTTAGGTTTAGATTTTAGGTTTATATTTGGGGTAAGGTTTAGATTTGGGGTTAGGTTTAGATTTTAGGTTTAGATTTGGGGTTAGGTTTAGATTTGGGGTTAGGTTTAGATTTTAGGTTTAGATTTGGGGTTAGGTTTAGATTTTAGGTTTAGATATGGGGTTAGGTTTAGATTTGGGGTTAGGTTTAGATTTTAGGTTTAGATTTGGGGTTAGGTTTAGATTTTAGGTTTAGATATGGGGTTAGGTTTAGATTTGGGGTTAGGTTTAGATTTTAGGTTTAGATTTGGGGTTAGGTTTAGATTTGGGGTTAGGTTTAGATTTTAGGTTTAGATTTGGGGTTAGGTTTAGATTTTAGGTTTAGATTTTAGGTTTAGATTTGGGGTTAGGTTTAGATTTTAGGTTTAGATTTGGGGTTAGGTTTAGATTTTAGGTTTAGATTTGGGGTTAGGTTTAGATTTGGGGTTAGGTTTAGATTTTAGGTTTAGATTTGGGGTTAGGTTTAGATTTTAGGTTTAGATTTGGGGTTAGGTTTAGATTTGGGGTTAGGTTTAGATTTTAGGTTTAGATTTGGGGTTAGGTTTAGATTTAAGGTTTAGATTTGGGGTTAGGTTTAGATTTTAGGTTTAGATTTTAGGTTTAGATTTGGGGTTAGGTTTAGATTTTAGGTTTAGATTTGGGGTTAGGTTTAGATTTGGGGTTAGGTTTAGATTTTAGGTTTAGATTTGGGGTTAGGTTTAGATTTTAGGTTTAGTTTTGGGGTTAGGTTTAGATTTGGGGTTAGGTTTAGATTTTAGGTTTAGATTTGGGGTTAGGTTTAGATTTTAGGTTTAAATTTGGGGTTAGGTTTCGATTTTAGGTTTAGATTTGGGGTTAGGTTTAGATTTGGGGTTAGGTTTAGATTTTAGGTTTAGATTTGGGGCAAGGTTTAGATTTGGGGTTAGGTTTAGATTTTAGGTTTAGATTTGGGGTTAGGTTTAGATTTGGAGTTAGCTTTAGATTTTAGGTTTAGATTTGGGGTTAGGTTTAGATTTGGGGTTAGGTTTAGATTTTAGGTTTAGATTTGGGGTTAGGTTTAGATTTTAGGTTTAGATATGGGGTTAGGTTTAGATTTGGGGTTAGGTTTAGATTTTAGGTTTTGATTTGGGGTTAGGTTTAGATTTTAGGTTTAGATATGGGGTTAGGTTTAGATTTGGGGTTAGGTTTAGATTTTAGCTTTAGATTTGGGGTTAGGTTTAGATTTGGGGTTAGGTTTAGATTTTAGGTTTAGATTTGGGGTTAGGTTTAGATTTGGGGTTAGGTTTAGATTTTAGGTTTAGATTTGGGGTTAGGTTTAGATTTTAGGTTTAGATTTGGGGTTAGGTTTAGATTTGGGGTTAGGTTTAGATTTTAGGTTTAGATTTGGGGTTAGGTTTAGATTTTAGGTTTAGATATGGGGTTAGGTTTAGATTTGGGGTTAGGTTTAGATTTTAGGTTTAGATTTGGGGTTAGGTTTAGATTTGGGGTTAGGTTTAGATTTTAGGTTTAGATTTGGGGTTAGGTTTAGATTTGGGGTTAGGTTTAGATTTTAGGTTTAGATTTGGGGTTAGGTTTAGATTTTAGGTTTAGATTTCGGGTTAGGTTTAGATTTGGGGTTAGGTTTAGATTTTAGGTTTAGATTTGGGGTTAGGTTTAGATTTTAGGTTTAGATTTGGGGTTAGCTTTAGATTTTAGGTTTAGATTTGGGGTTAGGTTTAGATTTGGGGTTAGGTTTAGATTTTAGGGTTAGATTTGGGGTTAGGTTTAGATTTTAGGTTTACATTTGGGGTTAGGTTTAGATTTTAGGTTTAGATATGGGGTTAGGTTTAGATTTGGGGTTAGGTTTAGATTTTAGGTTTAGATTTGGGGTTAGGTTTAGATTTGGGGTTAGGTTTAGATTTTAGGTTTAGATTTGGGGTTAGGTTTAGATTTTAGGTTTAGTTTTGGGGTTAGGTTTAGATTTGGTGTTAGGTTTAGATTTTAGGTTTGGATTTGGGGTTAGGTTCAGATTTTAGGTTTTGATTTGGGGTTAGGTTTAGACTTGGGGTTAGGTTTAGATTTTAGGTTTAGATTTGGGGTTAGGTTTAGATTTTAGGTTTAGATTTGGGGTTAGGTTTAGATTTGGGGTTAGGTTTAGATTTGGGGTTAGGTTTAGATTTTAGGTTTAGATTTGGGGTTAGGTTTAGATTTGGGGTTAGGTTTAGATTTTAGGTTTAGATTTGGGGTTAGGTTTAGATTTGGGGTTAGGTTTAGATTTTAGGTTTAGATTTGGGTTTAGGTTTAGATTTTAGGTTTAGATTTGGGGTTAGGTTTAGATTTTAGGTTTATATTTGGGGTTAGGTTTAGATTTTAGGTTTATATTTGGGGTAAGGTTTAGATTTGGGGTTAGGTTTAGATTTTAGGTTTAGATTTGGGGTTAGGTTTAGATTTTAGGTTTAGATATGGGGTTAGGTTTAGATTTGGGGTTAGGTTTAGATTTTAGGTTTAGATTTGGGGTTAGGTTTAGATTTGGGGTTAGGTTTAGATTTTAGGTTTAGATTTGGGGTTAGGTTTAGATTTTAGGTTTAGATTTGGGGTTAGGTTTAGATTTTAGGTTTAGATTTGGGGTTAGGTTTAGATTTGGGGTTAGGTTTAGATTTTAGGTTTAGATTTGGGGTTAGGTTTAGATTTTAGGTTTAGATTTTAGGTTTAGATTTGGGGTTAGGTTTAGATTTTAGGTTTAGATTTGGGGTTAGGTTTAGATTTTAGGTTTAGATTTGGGGTTAGGTTTAGATTTTAGGTTTAGATTTGGGGTTAGGTTTAGATTTGGGGTTAGGTTTAGATTTTAGGTTTAGATTTGGGGTTAGGTTTAGATTTTAGGTTTAGATTTGGGGTTAGGTTTAGATTTTAGGTTTATATTTGGGGTAAGGTTTAGATTTGGGGTTAGGTTTAGATTTTAGGTTTAGATTTGGGGTTAGGTTTAGATTTGGGGTTAGGTTTAGATTTTAGGTTTAGATTTGGGGTTAGGTTTAGATTTTAGGTTTAGATATGGGGTTAGGTTTAGATTTGGGGTTAGGTTTAGATTTTAGGTTTAGATTTGGGGTTAGGTTTAGATTTTAGGTTTAGATATGGGGTTAGGTTTAGATTTGGGGTTAGGTTTAGATTTTAGGTTTAGATTTGGGGTTAGGTTTAGATTTGGGGTTAGGTTTAGATTTTAGGTTTAGATTTGGGGTTAGGTTTAGATTTTAGGTTTAGATTTTAGGTTTAGATTTGGGGTTAGGTTTAGATTTTAGGTTTAGATTTGGGGTTAGGTTTAGATTTTAGGTTTAGATTTGGGGTTAGGTTTAGATTTGGGGTTAGGTTTAGATTTTAGGTTTAGATTTGGGGTTAGGTTTAGATTTTAGGTTTAGATTTGGGGTTAGGTTTAGATTTGGGGTTAGGTTTAGATTTTAGGTTTAGATTTGGGGTTAGGTTTAGATTTAAGGTTTAGATTTGGGGTTAGGTTTAGATTTGGGGTTAGGTTTAGATTTTAGGTTTAGATTTGGGGTTAGGTTTAGATTTTAGGTTTAGATTTGGGGTTAGGTTTAGATTTTAGGTTTAGATTTGGGGTTAGGTTTAGATTTGGGGTTAGGTTTAGATTTTAGGTTTAGATTTGGGGTTAGGTTTAGATTTTAGGTTTAGATTTGGGGTTAGGTTTAGATTTGGGGTTAGGTTTAGATTTTAGGTTTAAATTTGGGGTTAGGTTTAGATTTTAGGTTTAGATTTGGGGTTAGGTTTAGATTTGGGGTTAGGTTTAGATTTTAGGTTTAGATTTGGGGCAAGGTTTAGATTTGGGGTTAGGTTTAGATTTTAGGTTTAGATTTGGGGTTAGGTTTAGATTTGGGGTTAGGTTTAGATTTTAGGTTTAGATTTGGGGTTAGGTTTAGATTTGGGGTTAGGTTTAGATTTTAGGTTTAGATTTGGGGTTAGGTTTAGATTTTAGGTTTAGATATGGGGTTAGGTTTAGATTTGGGGTTAGGTTTAGATTTTAGGTTTTGATTTGGGGTTAGGTTTAGATTTTAGGTTTAGATATGGGGTTAGGTTTAGATTTGGGGTTAGGTTTAGATTTTAGCTTTAGATTTGGGGTTAGGTTTAGATTTGGGGTTAGGTTTAGATTTTAGGTTTAGATTTGGGGTTAGGTTTAGATTTGGGGTTAGGTTTAGATTTTAGGTTTAGATTTGGGGTTAGGTTTAGATTTTAGGTTTAGATTTGGGGTTAGGTTTAGATTTGGGGTTAGGTTTAGATTTTAGGTTTAGATTTGGGGTTAGGTTTAGATTTTAGGTTTAGATATGGGGTTAGGTTTAGATTTGGGGTTAGGTTTAGATTTTAGGTTTAGATTTGGGGTTAGGTTTAGATTTTAGGTTTAGATATGGGGTTAGGTTTAGATTTGGGGTTAGGTTTAGATTTGGGGTTAGGTTTAGATTTTAGGTTTAGATTTGGGGTTAGGTTTAGATTTTAGGTTTAGATTTCGGGTTAGGTTTAGATTTGGGGTTAGGTTTAGATTTTAGGTTTAGATTTGGGGTTAGGTTTAGATTTTAGGTTTAGATTTGGGGTTAGCTTTAGATTTTAGGTTTAGATTTGGGGTTAGGTTTAGATTTGGGGTTAGGTTTAGATTTTAGGGTTAGATTTGGGGTTAGGTTTAGATTTTAGGTTTACATTTGGGGATAGGTTTAGATTTTAGGTTTAGATATGGGGTTAGGTTTAGATTTGGGGTTAGGTTTAGATTTTAGGTTTAGATTTGGGGTTAGGTTTAGATTTGGGGTTAGGTTTAGATTTTAGGTTTAGATTTGGGGTTAGGTTTAGATTTTAGGTTTAGTTTTGGGGTTAGGTTTAGATTTGGTGTTAGGTTTAGATTTTAGGTTTAGATTTGGGGTTAGGTTTAGATTTGGGGTTAGGTTTAGATTTTAGGTTTAGATTTGGGGTTAGGTTTAGATTTAAGGTTTAGATTTGGGGTTAGGTTTAGATTTGGGGTTAGGTTTAGATTTTAGGTTTAGATTTGGGGTTAGGTTTAGATTTTAGGTTTAGATTTGGGGTTAGGTTTAGATTTGGGGTTAGGTTTAGATTTTAGGTTTAGATTTGGGGTTAGGTTTAGATTTGGGGTTAGGTTTAGATTTTAGGTTTAGATTTGGGGTTAGGTTTAGATTTTAGGTTTAGATTTGGGGTTAGGTTTAGATTTGGGGTTAGGTTTAGATTTTAGGTTTAGATTTGGGGCAAGGTTTAGATTTGGGGTTAGGTTTAGATTTTAGGTTTAGATTTGGGGTTAGGTTTAGATTTGGGGTTAGGTTTAGATTTTAGGTTTAGATTTGGGGTTAGGTTTAGATTTGGGGTTAGGTTTAGATTTTAGGTTTAGATTTGGGGTTAGGTTTAGATTTTAGGTTTAGATTTGGGGTTAGGTTTAGATTTTAGCTTTAGATTTGGGGTTAGGTTTAGATTTTAGGTTTAGATTTGGGGTTAGGTTTAGATTTGGGGTTAGGTTTAGATTTTAGGTTTAGATTTGGGGTTAGGTTTAGATTTTAGGTTTAGATTTGGGGTTAGGTTTAGATTTGGGGTTAGGTTTAGATTTTAGGTTTAGATTTGGGGTTAGGTTTAGATTTTAGGTTTAGATATGGGGTTAGGTTTAGATTTGGGGTTAGGTTTAGATTTTAGCTTTAGATTTGGGGTTAGGTTTAGATTTGGGGTTAGGTTTAGATTTTAGGTTTAGATTTGGGGTTAGGTTTAGATTTTAGGTTTAGATTTGGGGTTAGGTTTAGATTTTAGGTTTAGATTTCGGGTTAGGTTTAGATTTGGGGTTAGGTTTAGATTTTAGGTTTAGATTTGGGGTTAGGTTTAGATTTTAGGTTTAGATTTGGGGTTAGGTTTAGATTTTAGGTTTAGATTTGGGGTTAGGTTTAGATTTTAGGTTTAGATTTGGGGTTAGGTTTAGATTTTAGGTTTAGATTTGGGGTTAGGTTTAGATTTGGGGTTAGGTTTAGATTTTAGGGTTAGATTTCGGGTTAGGTTTAGATTTTAGGTTTACATTTGGGGTTAGGTTTAGATTTTAGGTTTAGATATGGGGTTAGGTTTAGATTTGGGGTTAGGTTTAGATTTTAGGTTTAGATTTGGGGTTAGGTTTAGATTTGGGGTTAGGTTTAGATTTTAGGTTTAGATTTGGGGTTAGGTTTAGATTTTAGGTTTAGTTTTGGGGTTAGGTTTAGATTTGGTGTTAGGTTTAGATTTTAGGTTTGGATTTGGGGTTAGGTTCAGATTTTAGGTTTTGATTTGGGGTTAGGTTTAGACTTGGGGTTAGGTTTAGATTTTAGGTTTAGATTTGGGGTTAGATTTAGATTTTAGGTTTAGATTTGGGGTTAGGTTTAGATTTGGGGTTAGGTTTAGATTTGGGGTTAGGTTTAGATTTTAGGTTTAGATTTGGGGTTAGGTTTAGATTTGGGGTTAGGTTTAGATTTTAGGTTTAGATTTGGGGTTAGGTTTAGATTTTAGGTTTAGATTTGGGTTTAGGTTTAGATTTTAGGTTTAGATTTGGGGTTAGGATTAGATTTGGGGTTAGGTTTAGATTTGGGGTTAGGTTTAGATTTTAGGTTTATATTTGGGGTAAGGTTTAGATTTGGGGTTAGGTTTAGATTTTAGGTTTAGATTTGGGGTTAGGTTTAGATTTTAGGTTTAGATATGGGGTTAGGTTTAGATTTGGGGTTAGGTTTAGATTTTAGGTTTAGATTTGGGGTTAGGTTTAGATTTGGGGTTAGGTTTAGATTTGGGGTTAGGTTTAGATTTTAGGTTTAGATTTGGGGTTAGGTTTAGATTTTAGGTTTAGATTTGGGGTTAGGTTTAGATTTGGGGTTAGGTTTAGATTTTAGGTTTAGATTTGGGGTTAGGTTTAGATTTTAGGTTTAGATTTTAGGTTTAGATTTGGGGTTAGGTTTAGATTTTAGGTTTAGATTTGGGGTTAGGTTTAGATTTTAGGTTTAGATTTGGGGTTAGGTTTAGATTTTAGGTTTAGATTTGGGGTTAGGTTTAGATTTGCGGTTAGGTTTAGATTTTAGGTTTAGATTTGGGGTTAGGTTTAGATTTTAGGTTTAGATTTGGGGTTAGGTTTAGATTTTAGGTTTAGATTTGGGGTTAGGTTTAGATTTTAGGTTTAGATTTGGGGTTAGGTTTAGATTTGGGGTTAGGTTTAGATTTTAGGTTTAGATTTGGGGTTAGGTTTAGATTTAAGGTTTAGATTTGGGGTTAGGTTTAGATTTTAGGTTTAGATTTGGGGTTAGGTTTAGATTTTAGGTTTATATTTGGGGTAAGGTTTAGATTTGGGGTTAGGTTTAGATTTTAGGTTTAGATTTGGGGTTAGGTTTAGATTTGGGGTTAGGTTTAGATTTTAGGTTTAGATTTGGGGTTAGGTTTAGATTTTAGGTTTAGATATGGGGTTAGGTTTAGATTTGGGGTTAGGTTTAGATTTTAGGTTTAGATTTGGGGTTAGGTTTAGATTTTAGGTTTAGATATGGGGTTAGGTTTAGATTTGGGGTTAGGTTTAGATTTTAGGTTTAGATTTGGGGTTAGGTTTAGATTTGGGGTTAGGTTTAGATTTTAGGTTTAGATTTGGGGTTAGGTTTAGATTTTAGGTTTAGATTTTAGGTTTAGATTTGGGGTTAGGTTTAGATTTTAGGTTTAGATTTGGGGTTAGGTTTAGATTTTAGGTTTAGATTTGGGGTTAGGTTTAGATTTTAGGTTTAGATTTGGGGTTAGGTTTAGATTTGGGGTTAGGTTTAGATTTTAGGTTTAGATTTGGGGTTAGGTTTAGATTTAAGGTTTAGATTTGGGGTTAGGTTTAGATTTGGGGTTAGGTTTAGATTTTAGGTTTAGATTTGGGGTTAGGTTTAGATTTTAGGTTTAGATTTGGGGTTAGGTTTAGATTTGGGGTTAGGTTTAGATTTTAGGTTTAGATTTGGGGTTAGGTTTAGATTTTAGGTTTAGATTTGGGGTTAGGTTTAGATTTTAGGTTTAGATTTGGGGTTAGGTTTAGATTTGGGGTTAGGTTTAGATTTTAGGTTTAAATTTGGGGTTAGGTTTAGATTTGGGGTTAGGTTTAGATTTTAGGTTTAGATTTGGGGTTAGGTTTAGATTTGGGGTTAGGTTTAGATTTTAGGTTTAGATTTGGGGTTAGGTTTAGATTTGGGGTTAGGTTTAGATTTTAGGTTTAGATTTGGGGTTAGGTTTAGATTTTAGGTTTAGATATGGGGTTAGGTTTAGATTTGGGGTTAGGTTTAGATTTTAGGTTTTGATTTGGGGTTAGGTTTAGATTTTAGGTTTAGATATGGGGTTAGGTTTAGATTTGGGGTTAGGTTTAGATTTTAGCTTTAGATTTGGGGTTAGGTTTAGATTTGGGGTTAGGTTTAGATTTTAGGTTTAGATTTGGGGTTAGGTTTAGATTTGGGGTTAGGTTTAGATTTTAGGTTTAGATTTGGGGTTAGGTTTAGATTTTAGGTTTAGATTTGGGGTTAGGTTTAGATTTGGGGTTAGGTTTAGATTTTAGGTTTAGATTTGGGGTTAGGTTTAGATTTTAGGTTTAGATATGGGGTTAGGTTTAGATTTGGGGTTAGGTTTAGATTTTAGGTTTAGATTTGGGGTTAGCTTTAGATTTTAGGTTTAGATTTGGGGTTAGGTTTAGATTTGGGGTTAGGTTTAGATTTTAGGGTTAGATTTGGGGTTAGGTTTAGATTTTAGGTTTTCATTTGGGGTTAGGTTTAGATTTTAGGTTTAGATATGGGGTTAGGTTTAGATTTGGGGTTAGGTTTAGATTTTAGGTTTAGATTTGGGGTTAGGTTTAGATTTGGGGTTAGGTTTAGATTTTAGGTTTAGATTTGGGGTTAGGTTTAGATTTTAGGTTTAGTTTTGGGGTTAGGTTTAGATTTGGTGTTAGGTTTAGATTTTAGGTTTGGATTTGGGGTTAGGTTCAGATTTTAGGTTTTGATTTGGGGTTAGGTTTAGACTTGGGGTTAGGTTTAGATTTTAGGTTTAGATTTGGGGTTAGGTTTAGATTTTAGGTTTAGATTTGGGGTTAGGTTTAGATTTAAGGTTTAGATTTGGGGTTAGGTTTAGATTTGGGGTTAGGTTTAGATTTGGGGTTAGGTTTAGATTTTAGGTTTAGATTTGGGGTTAGGTTTAGATTTGGGGTTAGGTTTAGATTTTAGGTTTAGATTTGGGGTTAGGTTTAGATTTTAGGTTTAGATTTGGGTTTAGGTTTAGATTTTAGGTTTAGATTTGGGGTTAGGTTTAGATTTTAGGTTTATATTTGGGGTTAGGTTTAGATTTTAGGTTTATATTTGGGGTAAGGTTTAGATTTGGGGTTAGGTTTAGATTTTAGGTTTAGATTTGGGGTTAGGTTTAGATTTTAGGTTTAGATTTGGGGTTAGGTTTAGATTTTAGGTTTAGATATGGGGTTAGGTTTAGATTTGGGGTTAGGTTTAGATTTTAGGTTTAGATTTGGGGTTAGGTTTAGATTTGGGGTTAGGTTTAGATTTTAGGTTTAGATTTGCGGTTAGGTTTAGATTTTAGGTTTAGATTTGGGGTTAGGTTTAGATTTTAGGTTTAGATTTGGGGTTAGGTTTAGATTTGGGGTTAGGTTTAGATTTTAGGTTTAGATTTGGGGTTAGGTTTAGATTTTAGGTTTAGATTTTAGGTTTAGATTTGGGGTTAGGTTTAGATTTTAGGTTTAGATTTGGTGTTAGGTTTAGATTTTAGGTTTAGATTTGGGGTTAGGTTTAGATTTGGGGTTAGGTTTAGATTTTAGGTTTAGATTTGGGGTTAGGTTTAGATTTTAGGTTTAGATTTTAGGTTTAGATTTGGGGTTAGGTTTAGATTTGGGGTTAGGTTTAGATTTTAGGTTTAGATTTGGGGTTAGGTTTAGATTTTAGGTTTAGATTTGGGGTTAGGTTTAGATTTGGGGTTAGGTTTAGATTTTAGGTTTAGATTTGGGGTTAGGTTTAGATTTAAGGTTTAGATTTGCGGTTAGGTTTAGATTTGGGGTTAGGTTTAGATTTTAGGTTTAGATTTGGGGTTAGGTTTAGATTTTAGGTTTATATTTGGGGTTAGGTTTAGATTTTAGGTTTAGATTTGGGGTTAGGTTTAGATTTGGGGTTAGGTTTAGATTTTAGGTTTAGATTTGGGGTTAGGTTTAGATTTTAGGTTTAGATTTGGGGTTAGGTTTAGATTTGGGGTTAGGTTTAGATTTTAGGTTTAGATTTGGGGTTAGGTTTAGATTTTAGGTTTATATTTGGGGTAAGGTTTAGATTTGGGGTTAGGTTTAGATTTTAGGTTTAGATTTGGGGTTAGGTTTAGATTTGGGGTTAGGTTTAGATTTTAGGTTTCCATTTGGGATTAGGTTCAGATTTTAGATTTACATTTGGGGTTAGGTTTAGACTTGGGGTTAGGTTTAGATTTTAGGTTTAGATTTGGGGTTAGGTTTAGATTTTAGGTTTAGATTTGGGGTTAGGTTTAGATTTGGGGTTAGGTTTAGATTTTAGGTTTAGATTTGGGGTTAGGTTTAGATTTGGGGTTAGGTTTAGATTTTAGGTTTAGATTTGGGGTTAGGTTTAGATTTTAGGTTTAGATTTGGGGTTAGGTTTAGATTTGGGGTTAGGTTTAGATTTTAGGTTTAGATTTGGGGTTAGGTTTAGATTTGGGGTTAGGTTTAGATTTTAGGTTTAGATTTGGGGTTAGGTTTAGATTTAAGGTTTAGATTTGCGGTTAGGTTTAGATTTGGGGTTAGGTTTAGATTTTAGGTTTAGATTTGGGGTTAGGTTTAGATTTTAGGTTTATATTTGGGGTTAGGTTTAGATTTTAGGTTTAGATTTGGGGTTAGGTTTAGATTTGGGGTTAGGTTTAGATTTTAGGTTTAGATTTGGGGTTAGGTTTAGATTTTAGGTTTAGATTTGGGATTAGGTTTAGATTTGGGGTTAGGTTTAGATTTTAGGTTTAGATTTGGGGTTAGGTTTAGATTTTAGGTTTATATTTGGGGTAAGGTTTAGATTTGGGGTTAGGTTTAGATTTTAGGTTTAGATTTGGGGTTAGGTTTAGATTTGGGGTTAGGTTTAGATTTTAGGTTTAGATTTGGGGTTAGGTTTAGATTTTAGGTTTAGATTTGGGATTAGGTTTAGATTTGGGGTTAGGTTTAGATTTTAGGTTTAGATTTGGGGTTAGGTTTAGATTTTAGGTTTATATTTGGGGTAAGGTTTAGATTTGGGGTTAGGTTTAGATTTTAGGTTTAGATTTGGGGTTAGGTTTAGATTTGGGGTTAGGTTTAGATTTTAGGTTTAGATTTGGGGTTAGGTTTAGATTTTAGGTTTAGATTTGGGGTTACGTTTAGATTTGGGGTTAAGTTTAGATTTTAGGTTTAGATTTGGGGTTAGGTTTAGATTTTAGGTTTAGATTTGGGGTTAGGTTTAGATTTGGGGTTAGGTTTAGATTTTAGGTTTACATTTGGGGTTAGGTTCAGATTTTAGATTTAGATTTGGGGTTAGGTTTAGACTTGGGGTTAGGTTTAGATTTTAGGTTTAGATTTGGGGTTAGGTTTAGATTTTAGGTTTAGATTTGGGGTTAGGTTTAGATTTGGGGTTAGGTTTAGATTTTAGGTTTAGATTTGGGGTTAGGTTTAGATTTGGGGTTAGGTTTAGATTTTAGGTTTAGATTTGGGGTTAGGTTTAGATTTTAGGTTTAGATTTGGGGTTAGGTTTAGATTTTAGGTTTAGATTTGGGGTTAGGTTTAGATTTGGGGTTAGGTTTAGATTTTAGGTTTAGATTTGGGGTTAGGTTTAGATTTTAGGTTTAGATTTGGGGTTAGGTTTAGATTTGGGGTTAGGTTTAGATTTTAGGTTTAGATTTGGGGTTAGGTTTAGATTTTAGGTTTATATTTGGGGTAAGGTTTAGATTTGGGGTTAGGTTTAGATTTTAGGTTTAGATTTGGGGTTAGGTTTAGATTTGGGGTTAGGTTTAGATTTTAGGTTTAGATTTGGGGTTAGGTTTAGATTTTAGGTTTAGATTTGGGGTTAGGTTTACATTTGGGGTTAGGTTTAGATTTTAGGTTTAGATTTGGGGTTAGGTTTAGATTTTAGGTTTAGATTTGGGGTTAGGTTTAGATTTGGGGTTAGGTTTAGATTTTAGGTTTGGATTTGGGGTTAGGTTTAGATTTAAGGTTTAGATTTGGGGTTAGGTTTAGATTTTAGCTTTAGATTTGGGGTTAGGTTTAGATTTTAGGTTTATATTTGGGGTAAGGTTTAGATTTGGGGTTAGGTTTAGATTTTAGCTTTAGATTTGGGGTTAGGTTTAGATTTGGGGTTAGGTTTAGATTTTAGGTTTAGATTTGGGGTTAGGTTTAGATTTTAGGTTTAGATATGGGGTTAGGTTTAGATTTGGGGTTAGGTTTAGATTTTAGGTTTAGATTTGGGGTTAGGTTTAGATTTGTGGTTAGGTTTAGATTTTAGGTTTAGATTTGGGGTTAGGTTTAGATTTTAGGTTTAGATTTTAGGTTTAGATTTGGGGTTAGGTTTAGATTTTAGGTTTAGATTTGGGGTTAGGTTTAGATTTGGGGTTAGGTTTAGATTTTAGGTTTAGATTTGGGGTTAGGTTTAGATTTTAGGTTTAGATATGGGGTTAGGTTTAGATTTGGGGTTAGGTTTAGATTTTAGGTTTAGATTTGGGGTTAGGTTTAGATTTTAGGTTTAGATATGGGGTTAGGTTTAGATTTGGGGTTAGGTTTAGATTTTAGGTTTAGATTTGGGGTTAGGTTTAGATTTGGGGTTAGGTTTAGATTTTAGGTTTAGATTTGGGGTTAGGTTTAGATTTGGGGTTAGGTTTAGATTTTAGGTTTAGATTTGGGGTTAGGTTTAGATTTTAGGTTTAGATTTGGGGTTAGGTTTAGATTTGGGGTTAGGTTTAGATTTTAGGTTTAGATTTGGGGTTAGGTTTAGATTTTAGGTTTAGATTTGGGGTTAGGTTTAGACTTGGGGTTAGGTTTAGATTTTAGGTTTAGATTTGGGGTTAGGTTTAGATTTTAGGTTTAGATTTGGGGTTAGCTTTAGATTTTAGGTTTAGATTTGGGGTTAGGTTTAGATTTGGGGTTAGGTTTAGATTTTAGGGTTAGATTTGGGGTTAGGTTTAGATTTTAGGTTTACATTTGGGGTTAGGTTTAGATTTTAGGTTTAGATATGGGGTTAGGTTTAGATTTGGGGTTAGGTTTAGATTTTAGGTTTAGATTTGGGGTTAGGTTTAGATTTGGGGTTAGGTTTAGATTTTAGGTTTAGATTTGGGGTTAGGTTTAGATTTTAGGTTTAGTTTTGGGGTTAGGTTTAGATTTGGTGTTAGGTTTAGATTTTAGGTTTGGATTTGGGGTTAGGTTTAGATTTTAGGTTTAGATTTGGGGTTAGGTTTAGATTTTAGGTTTAGATTTGGGGTTAGCTTTAGATTTTAGGTTTAGATTTGGGGTTAGGTTTAGATTTGGGGTTAGGTTTAGATTTTAGGGTTAGATTTGGGGTTAGGTTTAGATTTTAGGTTTACATTTGGGGTTAGGTTTAGATTTTAGGTTTAGATATGGGGTTAGGTTTAGATTTGGGGTTAGGTTTAGATTTTAGGTTTAGATTTGGGGTTAGGTTTAGATTTGGGGTTAGGTTTAGATTTTAGGTTTAGATTTGCGGTTAGGTTTAGATTTTAGGTTTAGTTTTGGGGTTAGGTTTAGATTTGGTGTTAGGTTTAGATTTTAGGTTTGGATTTGGGGTTAGGTTCAGATTTTAGGTTTAGATTTGGGGTTAGGTTTAGACTTGGGGTTAGGTTTAGATTTTAGGTTTAGATTTGGGGTTAGGTTTAGATTTTAGGTTTAGATTTGGGGTTAGGTTTAGATGTTAGGTTTAGATTTGGGGTTAGGTTTAGATTTAAGGTTTAGATTTGGGGTTAGGTTTAGATTTGGGGTTAGGTTTAGATTTGGGGTTAGGTTTAGATTTTAGGTTTAGATTTGGGGTTAGGTTTAGATTTGGGGTTAGGTTTAGATTTGGGGTTAGGTTTAGATTTTAGGTTTAGATTTGGGTTTAGGTTTAGATTTTAGGTTTAGATTTGGGGTTAGGTTTAGATTTTAGGTTTATATTTGGGGTTAGGTTTAGATTTTAGGTTTATATTTGGGGTAAGGTTTAGATTTGGGGTTAGGTTTAGATTTTAGGTTTAGATTTGGGGTTAGGTTTAGATTTTGGGTTAGGTTTAGATTTTAGGTTTAGATTTGGGGTTAGGTTTAGATTTGGGGTTAGGTTTAGATTTTAGGTTTAGATTTGGGGTTAGGTTTAGATTTGGGGTTAGGTTTAGATTTTAGGTTTAGATTTGGGGTTAGGTTTAGATTTTAGGTTTATATTTGGGGTAAGGTTTAGATTTGGGGTTAGGTTTAGATTTTAGGTTTAGATTTGGGGTTAGGTTTAGATTTGGGGTTAGGTTTAGATTTTAGGTTTCCATTTGGGATTAGGTTCAGATTTTAGATTTAGATTTGGGGTTAGGTTTAGACTTGGGGTTAGGTTTAGATTTTAGGTTTAGATTTGGGGTTAGGTTTAGATTTTAGGTTTAGATTTGGGGTTAGGTTTAGATTTGGGGTTAGGTTTAGATTTTAGGTTTAGATTTGGGGTTAGGTTTAGATTTGGGGTTAGGTTTAGATTTTAGGTTTAGATTTGGGGTTAGGTTTAGATTTTAGGTTTAGATTTGGGGTTAGGTTTAGATTTGGGGTTAGGTTTAGATTTTAGGTTTAGATTTGGGGTTAGGTTTAGATTTGGGGTTAGGTTTAGATTTTAGGTTTAGATTTGGGGTTAGGTTTAGATTTAAGGTTTAGATTTGCGGTTAGGTTTAGATTTGGGGTTAGGTTTAGATTTTAGGTTTAGATTTGGGGTTAGGTTTAGATTTTAGGTTTATATTTGGGGTTAGGTTTAGATTTTAGGTTTAGATTTGGGGTTAGGTTTAGATTTGGGGTTAGGTTTAGATTTTAGGTTTAGATTTGGGGTTAGGTTTAGATTTTAGGTTTAGATTTGGGATTAGGTTTAGATTTGGGGTTAGGTTTAGATTTTAGGTTTAGATTTGGGGTTAGGTTTAGATTTTAGGTTTATATTTGGGGTAAGGTTTAGATTTGGGGTTAGGTTTAGATTTTAGGTTTAGATTTGGGGTTAGGTTTAGATTTGGGGTTAGGTTTAGATTTTAGGTTTAGATTTGGGGTTAGGTTTAGATTTTAGGTTTAGATTTGGGATTAGGTTTAGATTTGGGGTTAGGTTTAGATTTTAGGTTTAGATTTGGGGTTAGGTTTAGATTTTAGGTTTATATTTGGGGTAAGGTTTAGATTTGGGGTTAGGTTTAGATTTTAGGTTTAGATTTGGGGTTAGGTTTAGATTTGGGGTTAGGTTTAGATTTTAGGTTTAGATTTGGGGTTAGGTTTAGATTTTAGGTTTAGATTTGGGGTTACGTTTAGATTTGGGGTTAAGTTTAGATTTTAGGTTTAGATTTGGGGTTAGGTTTAGATTTTAGGTTTAGATTTGGGGTTAGGTTTAGATTTGGGGTTAGGTTTAGATTTTAGGTTTACATTTGGGGTTAGGTTCAGATTTTAGATTTAGATTTGGGGTTAGGTTTAGACTTGGGGTTAGGTTTAGATTTTAGGTTTAGATTTGGGGTTAGGTTTAGATTTTAGGTTTAGATTTGGGGTTAGGTTTAGATTTGGGGTTAGGTTTAGATTTTAGGTTTAGATTTGGGGTTAGGTTTAGATTTGGGGTTAGGTTTAGATTTTAGGTTTAGATTTGGGGTTAGGTTTAGATTTTAGGTTTAGATTTGGGGTTAGGTTTAGATTTTAGGTTTAGATTTGGGGTTAGGTTTAGATTTGGGGTTAGGTTTAGATTTTAGGTTTAGATTTGGGGTTAGGTTTAGATTTTAGGTTTAGATTTGGGGTTAGGTTTAGATTTGGGGTTAGGTTTAGATTTTAGGTTTAGATTTGGGGTTAGGTTTAGATTTTAGGTTTATATTTGGGGTAAGGTTTAGATTTGGGGTTAGGTTTAGATTTTAGGTTTAGATTTGGGGTTAGGTTTAGATTTGGGGTTAGGTTTAGATTTTAGGTTTAGATTTGGGGTTAGGTTTAGATTTTAGGTTTAGATTTGGGGTTAGGTTTACATTTGGGGTTAGGTTTAGATTTTAGGTTTAGATTTGGGGTTAGGTTTAGATTTTAGGTTTAGATTTGGGGTTAGGTTTAGATTTGGGGTTAGGTTTAGATTTTAGGTTTGGATTTGGGGTTAGGTTTAGATTTAAGGTTTAGATTTGGGGTTAGGTTTAGATTTTAGCTTTAGATTTGGGGTTAGGTTTAGATTTTAGGTTTATATTTGGGGTAAGGTTTAGATTTGGGGTTAGGTTTAGATTTTAGCTTTAGATTTGGGGTTAGGTTTAGATTTGGGGTTAGGTTTAGATTTTAGGTTTAGATTTGGGGTTAGGTTTAGATTTTAGGTTTAGATATGGGGTTAGGTTTAGATTTGGGGTTAGGTTTAGATTTTAGGTTTAGATTTGGGGTTAGGTTTAGATTTGTGGTTAGGTTTAGATTTTAGGTTTAGATTTGGGGTTAGGTTTAGATTTTAGGTTTAGATTTTAGGTTTAGATTTGGGGTTAGGTTTAGATTTTAGGTTTAGATTTGGGGTTAGGTTTAGATTTGGGGTTAGGTTTAGATTTTAGGTTTAGATTTGGGGTTAGGTTTAGATTTTAGGTTTAGATATGGGGTTAGGTTTAGATTTGGGGTTAGGTTTAGATTTTAGGTTTAGATTTGGGGTTAGGTTTAGATTTTAGGTTTAGATATGGGGTTAGGTTTAGATTTGGGGTTAGGTTTAGATTTTAGGTTTAGATTTGGGGTTAGGTTTAGATTTGGGGTTAGGTTTAGATTTTAGGTTTAGATTTGGGGTTAGGTTTAGATTTGGGGTTAGGTTTAGATTTTAGGTTTAGATTTGGGGTTAGGTTTAGATTTTAGGTTTAGATTTGGGGTTAGGTTTAGATTTGGGGTTAGGTTTAGATTTTAGGTTTAGATTTGGGGTTAGGTTTAGATTTTAGGTTTAGATTTGGGGTTAGGTTTAGACTTGGGGTTAGGTTTAGATTTTAGGTTTAGATTTGGGGTTAGGTTTAGATTTTAGGTTTAGATTTGGGGTTAGCTTTAGATTTTAGGTTTAGATTTGGGGTTAGGTTTAGATTTGGGGTTAGGTTTAGATTTTAGGGTTAGATTTGGGGTTAGGTTTAGATTTTAGGTTTACATTTGGGGTTAGGTTTAGATTTTAGGTTTAGATATGGGGTTAGGTTTAGATTTGGGGTTAGGTTTAGATTTTAGGTTTAGATTTGGGGTTAGGTTTAGATTTGGGGTTAGGTTTAGATTTTAGGTTTAGATTTGGGGTTAGGTTTAGATTTTAGGTTTAGTTTTGGGGTTAGGTTTAGATTTGGTGTTAGGTTTAGATTTTAGGTTTGGATTTGGGGTTAGGTTTAGATTTTAGGTTTAGATTTGGGGTTAGGTTTAGATTTTAGGTTTAGATTTGGGGTTAGCTTTAGATTTTAGGTTTAGATTTGGGGTTAGGTTTAGATTTGGGGTTAGGTTTAGATTTTAGGGTTAGATTTGGGGTTAGGTTTAGATTTTAGGTTTACATTTGGGGTTAGGTTTAGATTTTAGGTTTAGATATGGGGTTAGGTTTAGATTTGGGGTTAGGTTTAGATTTTAGGTTTAGATTTGGGGTTAGGTTTAGATTTGGGGTTAGGTTTAGATTTTAGGTTTAGATTTGCGGTTAGGTTTAGATTTTAGGTTTAGTTTTGGGGTTAGGTTTAGATTTGGTGTTAGGTTTAGATTTTAGGTTTGGATTTGGGGTTAGGTTCAGATTTTAGGTTTAGATTTGGGGTTAGGTTTAGACTTGGGGTTAGGTTTAGATTTTAGGTTTAGATTTGGGGTTAGGTTTAGATTTTAGGTTTAGATTTGGGGTTAGGTTTAGATGTTAGGTTTAGATTTGGGGTTAGGTTTAGATTTAAGGTTTAGATTTGGGGTTAGGTTTAGATTTGGGGTTAGGTTTAGATTTGGGGTTAGGTTTAGATTTTAGGTTTAGATTTGGGGTTAGGTTTAGATTTGGGGTTAGGTTTAGATTTGGGGTTAGGTTTAGATTTTAGGTTTAGATTTGGGTTTAGGTTTAGATTTTAGGTTTAGATTTGGGGTTAGGTTTAGATTTTAGGTTTATATTTGGGGTTAGGTTTAGATTTTAGGTTTATATTTGGGGTAAGGTTTAGATTTGGGGTTAGGTTTAGATTTTAGGTTTAGATTTGGGGTTAGGTTTAGATTTTGGGTTAGGTTTAGATTTTAGGTTTAGATTTGGGGTTAGGTTTAGATTTGGGGTTAGGTTTAGATTTTAGGTTTAGATTTGGGGTTAGGTTTAGATTTGGGGTTAGGTTTAGATTTTAGGTTTAGATTTGGGGTTAGGTTTAGATTTTAGGTTTAGATTTGGGGTTAGGTTTAGATTTGGGGTTAGGTTTAGATTTTAGGTTTAGATTTGGGGTTAGGTTTAGATTTTAGGTTTAGATTTGGGGTTAGGTTTAGATTTTAGGTTTAGATTTGGGGTTAGGTTTAGATTTAAGGTTTAGAATTGCGGTTAGGTTTAGATTTGGGGTTAGGTTTAGATTTTAGGTTTAGATTTGGGGTTAGGTTTAGATTTTAGGTTTATATTTGGGGTAAGGTTTAGATTTGGGGTTAGGTTTAGATTTTAGGTTTACATTTGGGGTTAGGTTCAGATTTTAGATTTAGATTTGGGGTTAGGTTTAGACTTGGGGTTAGGTTTAGATTTTAGGTTTAGATTTGGGGTTAGGTTTAGATTTTAGGTTTAGATTTGGGGTTAGGTTTAGATTTTAGGTTTAGATTTGGGGTTAGGTTTAGATTTTAGGTTTATATTTGGGGTAAGGTTTATATTTGGGGTTAGGTTTAGATTTTAGGTTTATATTTGGGGTAAGGTTTAGATTTGGGGTTAGGTTTAGATTTTAGGTTTAGATTTGGGGTTAGGTTTAGATTTTAGGTTTAGATATGGGGTTAGGTTTAGATTTGGGGTTAGGTTTAGATTTTAGGTTTAGATTTGGGGTTAGGTTTAGATTTGGGGTTAGGTTTAGATTTTAGGTTTAGATTTGGGGTTAGGTTTAGATTTTAGGTTTAGATTTTAGGTTTAGATTTGGGGTTAGGTTTAGATTTTAGGTTTAGATTTGGGGTTAGGTTTAGATTTTAGGTTTAGATTTGGGGTTAGGTTTAGATTTGGGGTTAGGTTTAGATTTTAGGTTTAGATTTGGGGTTAGGTTTAGATTTTAGGTTTAGATTTTAGGTTTAGATTTGGGGTTAGGTTTAGATTTGGGGTTAGGTTTAGATTTTAGGTTTAGATTTGGGGTTAGGTTTAGATTTTAGGTTTAGATTTGGGGTTAGGTTTAGATTTGGGGTTAGGTTTAGATTTTAGGTTTAGATTTGGGGTTAGGTTTAGATTTAAGGTTTAGATTTGGGGTTAGGTTTAGATTTTAGGTTTAGATTTGGGGTTAGGTTTAGATTTTAGGTTTATATTTGGGGTAAGGTTTAGATTTGGGGTTAGGTTTAGATTTTAGGTTTAGATTTGGGGTTAGGTTTAGATTTGGGGTTAGGTTTAGATTTTAGGTTTAGATTTGGGGTTAGGTTTAGATTTTAGGTTTAGATATGGGGTTAGGTTTAGATTTGGGGTTAGGTTTAGATTTTAGGTTTAGATTTGGGGTTAGGTTTAGATTTTAGGTTTAGATATGGGGTTAGGTTTAGATTTGGGGTTAGGTTTAGATTTTAGGTTTAGATTTGGGGTTAGGTTTAGATTTGGGGTTAGGTTTAGATTTTAGGTTTAGATTTGGGTTTAGGTTTAGATTTAAGGTTTAGATTTGGGGTTAGGTTTAGATTTGGGGTTAGGTTTAGATTTTAGGTTTAGATTTGGGGTTAGGTTTAGATTTTAGGTTTAGATTTGGGGTTAGGTTTAGATTTGGGGTTAGGTTTAGATTTTAGGTTTAGATTTGGGGTTAGGTTTAGATTTTAGGTTTAGATTTGGGGTTAGCTTTAGATTTTAGGTTTAGATTTGGGGTTAGGTTTAGATTTGGGGTTAGGTTTAGATTTTAGGTTTAAATTTGGGGTTAGGTTTAGATTTGGGGTTAGGTTTAGATTTTAGGTTTAGATTTGGGGTTAGGTTTAGATTTGGGGTTAGGTTTAGATTTTAGGTTTAGATTTGGGGTTAGGTTTAGATTTGGGGTTAGGTTTAGATTTTAGGTTTAGATTTGGGGTTAGGTTTAGATTTTAGGTTTAGATATGGGGTTAGGTTTAGATTTGGGGTTAGGTTTAGATTTTAGGTTTTGATTTGGGGTTAGGTTTAGATTTTAGGTTTAGATATGGGGTTAGGTTTAGATTTGGGGTTAGGTTTAGATTTTAGCTTTAGATTTGGGGTTAGGTTTAGATTTGGGGTTAGGTTTAGATTTTAGGTTTAGATTTGGGGTTAGGTTTAGATTTGGGGTTAGGTTTAGATTTTAGGTTTAGATTTGGGGTTAGGTTTAGATTTTAGGTTTAGATTTGGGGTTAGGTTTAGATTTGGGGTTAGGTTTAGATTTTAGCTTTAGATTTGGGGTTAGGTTTAGATTTTAGGTTTAGATATGGGGTTAGGTTTAGATTTGGGGTTAGGTTTAGATTTTAGCTTTAGATTTGGGGTTAGGTTTAGATTTGGGGTTAGGTTTAGATTTTAGGTTTAGATTTGGGGTTAGGTTTAGATTTGGGGTTAGGTTTAGATTTTAGGTTTAGATTTGGGGTTAGGTTTAGATTTTAGGTTTAGATTTCGGGTTAGGTTTAGATTTGGGGTTAGGTTTAGATTTTAGGTTTAGATTTGGGGTTAGGTTTAGATTTTAGGTTTAGATTTGGGGTTAGCTTTAGATTTTAGGTTTAGATTTGGGGTTAGGTTTAGATTTGGGGTTAGGTTTAGATTTTAGGGTTAGATTTGGGGTTAGGTTTAGATTTTAGGTTTTCATTTGGGGTTAGGTTTAGATTTTAGGTTTAGATATGGGGTTAGGTTTAGATTTGGGGTTAGGTTTAGATTTTAGGTTTAGATTTGGGGTTAGGTTTAGATTTGGGGTTAGGTTTAGATTTTAGGTTTAGATTTGGGGTTAGGTTTAGATTTTAGGTTTAGTTTTGGGGTTAGGTTTAGATTTGGTGTTAGGTTTAGATTTTAGGTTTAGATTTGGGGTTAGGTTCAGATTTTAGGTTTTGATTTGGGGTTAGGTTTAGACTTGGGGTTAGGTTTAGATTTTAGGTTTAGATTTGGGGTTAGGTTTAGATTTTAGGTTTAGATTTGGGGTTAGGTTTAGATTTAAGGTTTAGATTTGGGGTTAGGTTTAGATTTGGGGTTAGGTTTAGATTTGGGGTTAGGTTTAGATTTTAGGTTTAGATTTGGGGTTAGGTTTAGATTTGGGGTTAGGTTTAGATTTTAGGTTTAGATTTGGGGTTAGGTTTAGATTTTAGGTTTAGATTTGGGTTTAGGTTTAGATTTTAGGTTTAGATTTGGGGTTAGGTTTAGATTTTAGGTTTATATTTGGGGTTAGGTTTAGATTTTAGGTTTATATTTGGGGTAAGGTTTAGATTTGGGGTTAGGTTTAGATTTTAGGTTTAGATTTGGGGTTAGGTTTAGATTTTAGGTTTAGATATGGGGTTAGGTTTAGATTTGGGGTTAGGTTTAGATTTTAGGTTTAGATTTGGGGTTAGGTTTAGATTTGGGGTTAGGTTTAGATTTTAGGTTTAGATTTGCGGTTAGGTTTAGATTTTAGGTTTAGATTTGGGGTTAGGTTTAGATTTTAGGTTTAGATTTGGGGTTAGGTTTAGATTTGGGGTTAGGTTTAGATTTTAGGTTTAGATTTGGGGTTAGGTTTAGATTTTAGGTTTAGATTTTAGGTTTAGATTTGGGGTTAGGTTTAGATTTTAGGTTTAGATTTGGGGTTAGGTTTAGATTTTAGGTTTAGATTTGGGGTTAGGTTTAGATTTGGGGTTAGGTTTAGATTTTAGGTTTAGATTTGGGGTTAGGTTTAGATTTTAGGTTTAGATTTTAGGTTTAGATTTGGGGTTAGGTTTAGATTTGGGGTTAGGTTTAGATTTTAGGTTTAGATTTGGGGTTAGGTTTAGATTTTAGGTTTAGATTTGGGGTTAGGTTTAGATTTGGGGTTAGGTTTAGATTTTAGGTTTAGATTTGGGGTTAGGTTTAGATTTAAGGTTTAGATTTGCGGTTAGGTTTAGATTTGGGGTTAGGTTTAGATTTTAGGTTTATATTTGGGGTTAGGTTTAGATTTTAGGTTTAGATTTGGGGTTAGGTTTAGATTTGGGGTTAGGTTTAGATTTTAGGTTTAGATTTGGGGTTAGGTTTAGATTTTAGGTTTAGATTTAAGATTAGGTTTAGATTTGGGGTTAGGTTTAGATTTTAGGTTTAGATTTGGGGTTAGGTTTAGATTTTAGGTTTATATTTGGGGTAAGGTTTAGATTTGGGGTTAGGTTTAGATTTTAGGTTTAGATTTGGGGTTAGGTTTAGATTTGGGGTTAGGTTTAGATTTTAGGTTTCCATTTGGGATTAGGTTCAGATTTTAGATTTAGATTTGGGGTTAGGTTTAGACTTGGGGTTAGGTTTAGATTTTAGGTTTAGATTTGGGGTTAGGTTTAGATTTTAGGTTTAGATTTGGGGTTAGGTTTAGATTTGGGGTTAGGTTTAGATTTTAGGTTTAGATTTGGGGTTAGGTTTAGATTTGGGGTTAGGTTTAGATTTTAGGTTTAGATTTGGGGTTAGGTTTAGATTTTAGGTTTAGATTTGGGGTTAGGTTTAGATTTGGGGTTAGGTTTAGATTTTAGGTTTAGATTTGGGGTTAGGTTTAGATTTGGGGTTAGGTTTAGATTTTAGGTTTAGATTTGGGGTTAGGTTTAGATTTAAGGTTTAGAATTGCGGTTAGGTTTAGATTTGGGGTTAGGTTTAGATTTTAGGTTTAGATTTGGGGTTAGGTTTAGATTTTAGGTTTAGATTTGGGGTTAGGTTTAGATTTGGGGTTAGGTTTAGATTTTAGGTTTAGATTTGGGGTTAGGTTTAGATTTTAGGTTTAGATTTGGGATTAGGTTTAGATTTGGGGTTAGGTTTAGATTTTAGGTTTAGATTTGGGGTTAGGTTTAGATTTTAGGTTTATATTTGGGGTAAGGTTTAGATTTGGGGTTAGGTTTAGATTTTAGGTTTAGATTTGGGGTTAGGTTTAGATTTGGGGTTAGGTTTAGATTTTAGGTTTAGATTTGGGGTTAGGTTTAGATTTTAGGTTTAGATTTGGGGTTACGTTTAGATTTGGGGTTAAGTTTAGATTTTAGGTTTAGATTTGGGGTTAGGTTTAGATTTTAGGTTTAGATTTGGGGTTAGGTTTAGATTTGGGGTTAGGTTTAGATTTTAGGTTTACATTTGGGGTTAGGTTCAGATTTTAGATTTAGATTTGGGGTTAGGTTTAGACTTGGGGTTAGGTTTAGATTTTAGGTTTAGATTTGGGGTTAGGTTTAGATTTTAGGTTTAGATTTGGGGTTAGGTTTAGATTTGGGGTTAGGTTTAGATTTTAGGTTTAGATTTGGGGTTAGGTTTAGATTTGGGGTTAGGTTTAGATTTTAGGTTTAGATTTGGGGTTAGGTTTAGATTTTAGGTTTAGATTTGGGGTTAGGTTTAGATTTTAGGTTTAGATTTGGGGTTAGGTTTAGATTTGGGGTTAGGTTTAGATTTTAGGTTTAGATTTGGGGTTAGGTTTAGATTTTAGGTTTAGATTTGGGGTTAGGTTTAGATTTGGGGTTAGGTTTAGATTTTAGGTTTAGATTTGGGGTTAGGTTTAGATTTTAGGTTTATATTTGGGGTAAGGTTTAGATTTGGGGTTAGGTTTAGATTTTAGGTTTAGATTTGGGGTTAGGTTTAGATTTGGGGTTAGGTTTAGATTTTAGGTTTAGATTTGGGGTTAGGTTTAGATTTTAGGTTTAGATTTGGGGTTAGGTTTACATTTGGGGTTAGGTTTAGATTTTAGGTTTAGATTTGGGGTTAGGTTTAGATTTTAGGTTTAGATTTGGGGTTAGGTTTAGATTTGGGGTTAGGTTTAGATTTTAGGTTTGGATTTGGGGTTAGGTTTAGATTTAAGGTTTAGATTTGGGGTTAGGTTTAGATTTTAGCTTTAGATTTGGGGTTAGGTTTAGATTTTAGGTTTATATTTGGGGTAAGGTTTAGATTTGGGGTTAGGTTTAGATTTTAGCTTTAGATTTGGGGTTAGGTTTAGATTTGGGGTTAGGTTTAGATTTTAGGTTTAGATTTGGGGTTAGGTTTAGATTTTAGGTTTAGATATGGGGTTAGGTTTAGATTTGGGGTTAGGTTTAGATTTTAGGTTTAGATTTGGGGTTAGGTTTAGATTTGTGGTTAGGTTTAGATTTTAGGTTTAGATTTGGGGTTAGGTTTAGATTTTAGGTTTAGATTTTAGGTTTAGATTTGGGGTTAGGTTTAGATTTTAGGTTTAGATTTGGGGTTAGGTTTAGATTTGGGGTTAGGTTTAGATTTTAGGTTTACATTTGGGGTTAGGTTTAGATTTTAGGTTTAGATATGGGGTTAGGTTTAGATTTGGGGTTAGGTTTAGATTTTAGGTTTAGATTTGGGGTTAGGTTTAGATTTTAGGTTTAGATATGGGGTTAGGTTTAGATTTGGGGTTAGGTTTAGATTTTAGGTTTAGATTTGGGGTTAGGTTTAGATTTGGGGTTAGGTTTAGATTTTAGGTTTAGATTTGGGGTTAGGTTTAGATTTTAGGTTTAGATATGGGGTTAGGTTTAGATTTGGGGTTAGGTTTAGATTTTAGGTTTAGATTTGGGGTTAGGTTTAGATTTTAGGTTTAGATTTGGGGTTAGGTTTAGATTTGGGGTTAGGTTTAGATTTTAGGTTTAGATTTGGGGTTAGGTTTAGATTTTAGGTTTAGATTTGGGGTTAGGTTTAGACTTGGGGTTAGGTTTAGATTTTAGGTTTAGATTTGGGGTTAGGTTTAGATTTTAGGTTTAGATTTGGGGTTAGGTTTAGATTTTAGGTTTAGATTTGGGGTTAGCTTTAGATTTTAGGTTTAGATTTGGGGTTAGGTTTAGATTTGGGGTTAGGTTTAGATTTTAGGGTTAGATTTGGGGTTAGGTTTAGATTTTAGGTTTACATTTGGGGTTAGGTTTAGATTTTAGGTTTAGATATGGGGTTAGGTTTAGATTTGGGGTTAGGTTTAGATTTTAGGTTTAGATTTGGGGTTAGGTTTAGATTTGGGGTTAGGTTTAGATTTTAGGTTTAGATTTGGGGTTAGGTTTAGATTTTAGGTTTATATTTGGGGTAAGGTTTAGATTTGGGGTTAGGTTTAGATTTTAGGTTTAGATTTGGGGTTAGGTTTAGATTTGGGGTTAGGTTTAGATTTTAGGTTTAGATTTGGGGTTAGGTTTAGATTTTAGGTTTAGATTTGGGGTTAGGTTTACATTTGGGGTTAGGTTTAGATTTTAGGTTTAGATTTGGGGTTAGGTTTAGATTTTAGGTTTAGATTTGGGGTTAGGTTTAGATTTGGGGTTAGGTTTAGATTTTAGGTTTGGATTTGGGGTTAGGTTTAGATTTAAGGTTTAGATTTGGGGTTAGGTTTAGATTTTAGCTTTAGATTTGGGGTTAGGTTTAGATTTTAGGTTTATATTTGGGGTAAGGTTTAGATTTGGGGTTAGGTTTAGATTTTAGCTTTAGATTTGGGGTTAGGTTTAGATTTGGGGTTAGGTTTAGATTTTAGGTTTAGATTTGGGGTTAGGTTTAGATTTTAGGTTTAGATATGGGGTTAGGTTTAGATTTGGGGTTAGGTTTAGATTTTAGGTTTAGATTTGGGGTTAGGTTTAGATTTGTGGTTAGGTTTAGATTTTAGGTTTAGATTTGGGGTTAGGTTTAGATTTTAGGTTTAGATTTTAGGTTTAGATTTGGGGTTAGGTTTAGATTTTAGGTTTAGATTTGGGGTTAGGTTTAGATTTGGGGTTAGGTTTAGATTTTAGGTTTACATTTGGGGTTAGGTTTAGATTTTAGGTTTAGATATGGGGTTAGGTTTAGATTTGGGGTTAGGTTTAGATTTTAGGTTTAGATTTGGGGTTAGGTTTAGATTTTAGGTTTAGATATGGGGTTAGGTTTAGATTTGGGGTTAGGTTTAGATTTTAGGTTTAGATTTGGGGTTAGGTTTAGATTTGGGGTTAGGTTTAGATTTTAGGTTTAGATTTGGGGTTAGGTTTAGATTTTAGGTTTAGATATGGGGTTAGGTTTAGATTTGGGGTTAGGTTTAGATTTTAGGTTTAGATTTGGGGTTAGGTTTAGATTTTAGGTTTAGATTTGGGGTTAGGTTTAGATTTGGGGTTAGGTTTAGATTTTAGGTTTAGATTTGGGGTTAGGTTTAGATTTTAGGTTTAGATTTGGGGTTAGGTTTAGACTTGGGGTTAGGTTTAGATTTTAGGTTTAGATTTGGGGTTAGGTTTAGATTTTAGGTTTAGATTTGGGGTTAGGTTTAGATTTTAGGTTTAGATTTGGGGTTAGCTTTAGATTTTAGGTTTAGATTTGGGGTTAGGTTTAGATTTGGGGTTAGGTTTAGATTTTAGGGTTAGATTTGGGGTTAGGTTTAGATTTTAGGTTTACATTTGGGGTTAGGTTTAGATTTTAGGTTTAGATATGGGGTTAGGTTTAGATTTGGGGTTAGGTTTAGATTTTAGGTTTAGATTTGGGGTTAGGTTTAGATTTGGGGTTAGGTTTAGATTTTAGGTTTAGATTTGGGGTTAGGTTTAGATTTTAGGTTTACATTTGGGGTTAGGTTTAGATTTTAGGTTTAGATTTGGGGTTAGGTTTAGATTTGGGGTTAGGTTTAGATTTTAGGGTTAGATTTGGGGTTAGGTTTAGATTTTAGGGTTAGATTTGGGGTTAGGTTTAGATTTTAGGTTTACATTTGGGGTTAGGTTTAGATTTTAGGTTTAGATTTGGGGTTAGGTTTAGATTTGGTGTTAGGTTTAGATTTTAGGTTTAGATTTGGGGTTAGGTTTAGATTTGGGGTTAGGTTTAGATTTTAGGTTTAGATTTGCGGTTAGGTTTAGATTTTAGGTTTAGTTTTGGGGTTAGGTTTAGATTTGGTGTTAGGTTTAGATTTTAGGTTTGGATTTGGGGTTAGGTTCAGATTTTAGGTTTAGATTTGGGGTTAGGTTTAGACTTGGGGTTAGGTTTAGATTTTAGGTTTAGATTTGGGGTTAGGTTTAGATTTTAGGTTTAGATTTGGGGTTAGGTTTAGATGTTAGGTTTAGATTTGGGGTTAGGTTTAGATTTAAGGTTTAGATTTGGGGTTAGGTTTAGATTTGGGGTTAGGTTTAGATTTGGGGTTAGGTTTAGATTTTAGGTTTAGATTTGGGGTTAGGTTTAGATTTGGGGTTAGGTTTAGATTTGGGGTTAGGTTTAGATTTTAGGTTTAGATTTGGGTTTAGGTTTAGATTTTAGGTTTAGATTTGGGGTTAGGTTTAGATTTTAGGTTTATATTTGGGGTTAGGTTTAGATTTTAGGTTTATATTTGGGGTAAGGTTTAGATTTGGGGTTAGGTTTAGATTTTAGGTTTAGATTTGGGGTTAGGTTTAGATTTTGGGTTAGGTTTAGATTTTAGGTTTAGATTTGGGGTTAGGTTTAGATTTGGGGTTAGGTTTAGATTTTAGGTTTAGATTTGGGGTTAGGTTTAGATTTTAGGTTTAGATTTGGGGTTAGGTTTAGATTTGGGGTTAGGTTTAGATTTTAGGTTTAGATTTGGGGTTAGGTTTAGATTTTAGGTTTAGATTTGGGGTTAGGTTTAGATTTGGGGTTAGGTTTAGATTTTAGGTTTAGATTTGGGGTTAGGTTTAGATTTTAGGTTTAGATTTGGGGTTAGGTTTAGATTTAAGGTTTAGAATTGCGGTTAGGTTTAGATTTGGGGTTAGGTTTAGATTTTAGGTTTAGATTTGGGGTTAGGTTTAGATTTTAGGTTTATATTTGGGGTAAGGTTTAGATTTGGGGTTAGGTTTAGATTTTAGGTTTACATTTGGGGTTAGGTTCAGATTTTAGATTTAGATTTGGGGTTAGGTTTAGACTTGGGGTTAGGTTTAGATTTTAGGTTTAGATTTGGGGTTAGGTTTAGATTTTAGGTTTAGATTTGGGGTTAGGTTTAGATTTTAGGTTTAGATTTGGGGTTAGGTTTAGATTTTAGGTTTATATTTGGGGTAAGGTTTAGATTTGGGGTTAGGTTTAGATTTTAGGTTTACATTTGGGGTTAGGTTCAGATTTTAGATTTAGATTTGGGGTTAGGTTTAGACTTGGGGTTAGGTTTAGATTTTAGGTTTAGATTTGGGGTTAGGTTTAGATTTTAGGTTTAGATTTGGGGTTATGTTTAGATTTGGGGTTAGGTTTAGATTTTAGGTTTAGATTTGGGGTTAGGTTTAGATTTGGGGTTAGGTTTAGATTTTAGGTTTAGATTTGGGGTTAGGTTTAGATTTTAGGTTTAGATTTGGGGTTAGGTTTAGATTTGGGGTTAGGTTTAGATTTTAGGTTTAGATTTGGGGTTAGGTTTAGATTTTAGGTTTAGATTTGGGGTTAGGTTTAGATTTGGGGTTAGGTTTAGATTTTAGGTTTAGATTTGGGGTTAGGTTTAGATTTTAGGTTTATATTTGGGGTAAGGTTTAGATTTGGGGTTAGGTTTAGATTTTAGGTTTAGATTTTAGGTTTAGATTTGGGGTTAGGTTTAGATTTGGGGTTAGGTTTAGATTTTAGGTTTAGATTTGGGGTTAGGTTTAGATTTTAGGTTTAGATTTGGGGTTAGGTTTAGATTTGGGGTTAGGTTTAGATTTTAGGTTTAGATTTGGGGTTAGGTTTAGATTTTAGGTTTAGATTTGGGGTTAGGTTTAGATTTAAGGTTTAGATTTGGGGTTAGGTTTAGATTTTAGGTTTAGATTTGGGGTTAGGTTTAGATTTTAGGTTTATATTTGGGGTAAGGTTTAGATTTGGGGTTAGGTTTAGATTTTAGGTTTAGATTTGGGGTTAGGTTTAGATTTGGGGTTAGGTTTAGATTTTAGGTTTAGATTTGGGGTTAGGTTTAGATTTTAGGTTTAGATATGGGGTTAGGTTTAGATTTGGGGTTAGGTTTAGATTTTAGGTTTAGATTTGGGGTTAGGTTTAGATTTGTGGTTAGGTTTAGATTTTAGATTTAGATTTGGGGTTAGGTTTAGATTTTAGGTTTAGATTTTAGGTTTAGATTTGGGGTTAGGTTTAGATTTTAGGTTTAGATTTGGGGTTAGGTTTAGATTTTAGGTTTAGATTTGGGGTTAGGTTTAGATTTGGGGTTAGGTTTAGATTTTAGGTTTAGATTTGGGGTTAGGTTTAGATTTTAGGTTTAGATTTGGGGTTAGGTTTAGATTTTAGGTTTAGATTTGGGGTTAGGTTTAGATTTGGGGTTAGGTTTAGATTTTAGGTTTAGATTTGGGGTTAGGTTTAGATTTTAGGTTTAAATTTGGGGTTAGGTTTAGATTTTAGGTTTAGATTTGGGGTTAGGTTTAGATTTGGGGTTAGGTTTAGATTTTAGGTTTAGATTTGGGGCAAGGTTTAGATTTGGGGTTAGGTTTAGATTTTAGGTTTAGATTTGGGGTTAGGTTTAGATTTGGGGTTAGGTTTAGATTTTAGGTTTAGATTTGGGGTTAGGTTTAGATTTGGGGTTAGGTTTAGATTTTAGGTTTAGATTTGGGGTTAGGTTTAGATTTTAGGTTTAGATATGGGGTTAGGTTTAGATTTGGGGTTAGGTTTAGATTTTAGGTTTAGATTTGGGGTTAGGTTTAGATTTTAGGTTTAGATTTGGGGTTAGGTTTAGATTTGGGGTTAGGTTTAGATTTTAGGTTTAGATTTGGGGTTAGGTTTAGATTTTAGGTTTAGATTTGGGGTTAGGTTTAGACTTGGGGTTAGGTTTAGATTTTAGGTTTAGATTTGGGGTTAGGTTTAGATTTTAGGTTTAGATTTGGGGTTAGGTTTAGATTTTAGGTTTAGATTTGGGGTTAGCTTTAGATTTTAGGTTTAGATTTGGGGTTAGGTTTAGATTTGGGGTTAGGTTTAGATTTTAGGGTTAGATTTGGGGTTAGGTTTAGATTTTAGGTTTACATTTGGGGTTAGGTTTAGATTTTAGGTTTAGATATGGGGTTAGGTTTAGATTTGGGGTTAGGTTTAGATTTTAGGTTTAGATTTGGGGTTAGGTTTAGATTTGGGGTTAGGTTTAGATTTTAGGTTTAGATTCGGGGTTAGGTTCAGATTTGGGGTTAGGTTTAGATTTTAGGTTTAGTTTTGGGGTTAGGTTTAGATTTGGGGTTAGGTTTAGATTTTAGGTTTGGATTCGGGGTTAGGTTCAGATTTTAGGTTTAGATTTGGGGTTAGGTTTAGACTTGGGGTTAGGTTTAGATTTTAGGTTTAGATTTGGGGTTAGGTTTAGATTTTAGGTTTAGATTTGGGGTTAGGTTTAGATTTTAGGTTTAGATTTGGGGTTAGGTTTAGATTTGGGGTTAGGTTTAGATTTTAGGTTTAGATTTGGGGTTAGGTTTAGATTTTAGGTTTAGATTTGGGGTTAGGTTTAGATTTGGGGTTAGGTTTAGATTTTAGGTTTAGATTTGGGGTTAGGTTTAGATTTAAGGTTTAGATTTGGGGTTAGGTTTAGATTTTAGGTTTAGATTTGGGGTTAGGTTTAGATTTTAGGTTTAGATTTGGGGTAAGGTTTAGATTTGGGGTTAGGTTTAGATTTTAGGTTTAGATTTGGGGTTAGGTTTAGATTTGGGGTTAGGTTTAGATTTTAGGTTTAGATTTGGGGTTAGGTTTAGATTTTAGGTTTAGATATGGGGTTAGGTTTAGATTTGGGGTTAGGTTTAGATTTTAGGTTTAGATTTGGGGTTAGGTTTAGATTTGTGGTTAGGTTTAGATTTTAGGTTTAGATTTGGGGTTAGGTTTAGATTTTAGGTTTAGATTTTAGGTTTAGATTTGGGGTTAGGTTTAGATTTTAGGTTTAGATTTGGGGTTAGGTTTAGATTTGGGGTTAGGTTTAGATTTTAGGTTTAGATTTGGGGTTAGGTTTAGATTTTAGGTTTAGATTTGGGGTTAGGTTTAGATTTGGGGTTAGGTTTAGATTTTAGGTTTAGATTTGGGGTTAGGTTTAGATTTAAGGTTTAGATTTGGGGTTAGGTTTAGATTTGGGGTTAGGTTTAGATTTTAGGTTTAGATTTGGGGTTAGGTTTAGATTTTAGGTTTAGATTTGGGGTTAGGTTTAGATTTGGGGTTAGGTTTAGATTTTAGGTTTAGATTTGGGGTTAGGTTTAGATTTTAGGTTTAAATTTGGGGTTAGGTTTAGATTTTAGGTTTAGATTTGGGGTTAGGTTTAGATTTGGGGTTAGGTTTAGATTTTAGGTTTAGATTTGGGGTTAGGTTTAGATTTTAGGTTTAGATATGGGGTTAGGTTTAGATTTGGGGTTAGGTTTAGATTTTAGGTTTAGATTTGGGGTTAGGTTTAGATTTGTGGTTAGGTTTAGATTTTAGGTTTAGATTTGGGGTTAGGTTTAGATTTGGGGTTAGGTTTAGATTTTAGGTTTAGATTTGGGGTTAGGTTTAGATTTTAGGTTTAGATTTGGGGTTAGGTTTAGATTTGGGGTTAGGTTTAGATTTTAGGTTTAGATTTGGGGTTAGGTTTAGATTTTAGGTTTAGATATGAGGTTAGGTTTAGATTTGGGGTTAGGTTTAGATTTTAGGTTTAGATTTGGGGTTAGGTTTAGATTTTAGGTTTAGATATGGGGTTAGGTTTAGATTTGGGGTTAGGTTTAGATTTTAGGTTTAGATTTGGGGTTAGGTTTAGATTTGGGGTTAGGTTTAGATTTTAGGTTTAGATTTGGGGTTAGGTTTAGATTTGGGGTTAGGTTTAGATTTTAGGTTTAGATTTGGGGTTAGGTTTAGATTTTAGGTTTAGATTTGGGGTTAGGTTTAGATTTGGGGTTAGGTTTAGATTTTAGGTTTAGATTTGGGGTTAGGTTTAGATTTTAGGTTTAGATTTGGGGTTAGGTTTAGACTTGGGGTTAGGTTTAGATTTTAGGTTTAGATTTGGGGTTAGGTTTAGATTTTAGGTTTAGATTTGGGGTTAGGTTTAGATTTTAGGTTTAGATTTGGGGTTAGCTTTAGATTTTAGGTTTAGATTTGGGGTTAGGTTTAGATTTGGGGTTAGGTTTAGATTTTAGGGTTAGATTTGGGGTTAGGTTTAGATTTTAGGTTTACATTTGGGGTTAGGTTTAGATTTTAGGTTTAGATATGGGGTTAGGTTTAGATTTGGGGTTAGGTTTAGATTTTAGGTTTAGATTTGGGGTTAGGTTTAGATTTGGGGTTAGGTTTAGATTTTAGGTTTAGATTTGGGGTTAGGTTTAGATTTTAGGTTTAGTTTTGGGGTTAGGTTTAGATTTGGTGTTAGGTTTAGATTTTAGGTTTGGATTTGGGGTTAGGTTTAGATTTTAGGTTTAGATTTGGGGTTAGGTTTAGATTTTAGGTTTAGATTTGGGGTTAGCTTTAGATTTTAGGTTTAGATTTGGGGTTAGGTTTAGATTTGGGGTTAGGTTTAGATTTTAGGGTTAGATTTGGGGTTAGGTTTAGATTTTAGGTTTACATTTGGGGTTAGGTTTAGATTTTAGGTTTAGATATGGGGTTAGGTTTAGATTTGGGGTTAGGTTTAGATTTTAGGTTTAGATTTGGGGTTAGGTTTAGATTTGGGGTTAGGTTTAGATTTTAGGTTTAGATTTGCGGTTAGGTTTAGATTTTAGGTTTAGTTTTGGGGTTAGGTTTAGATTTGGTGTTAGGTTTAGATTTTAGGTTTGGATTTGGGGTTAGGTTCAGATTTTAGGTTTAGATTTGGGGTTAGGTTTAGACTTGGGGTTAGGTTTAGATTTTAGGTTTAGATTTGGGGTTAGGTTTAGATTTTAGGTTTAGATTTGGGGTTAGGTTTAGATGTTAGGTTTAGATTTGGGGTTAGGTTTAGATTTAAGGTTTAGATTTGGGGTTAGGTTTAGATTTGGGGTTAGGTTTAGATTTGGGGTTAGGTTTAGATTTTAGGTTTAGATTTGGGGTTAGGTTTAGATTTGGGGTTAGGTTTAGATTTGGGGTTAGGTTTAGATTTTAGGTTTAGATTTGGGTTTAGGTTTAGATTTTAGGTTTAGATTTGGGGTTAGGTTTAGATTTTAGGTTTATATTTGGGGTTAGGTTTAGATTTTAGGTTTATATTTGGGGTAAGGTTTAGATTTGGGGTTAGGTTTAGATTTTAGGTTTAGATTTGGGGTTAGGTTTAGATTTTAGGTTTAGATTTGGGGTTAGGTTTAGATTTTAGGTTTAGATATGGGGTTAGGTTTAGATTTTGGGTTAGGTTTAGATTTTAGGTTTAGATTTGGGGTTAGGTTTAGATTTGGGGTTAGGTTTAGATTTTAGGTTTAGATTTGGGGTTAGGTTTAGATTTTAGGTTTAGATTTGGGGTTAGGTTTAGATTTTAGGTTTAGATTTGGGGTTAGGTTTAGATTTGGGGTTAGGTTTAGATTTTAGGTTTAGATTTGGGGTTAGGTTTAGATTTTAGGTTTAGATTTTAGGTTTAGATTTGGGGTTAGGTTTAGATTTTAGGTTTAGATTTGGGGTTAGGTTTAGATTTTAGGTTTAGATTTGGGGTTAGGTTTAGATTTGGGGTTAGGTTTAGATTTTAGGTTTAGATTTGGGGTTAGGTTTAGATTTTAGGTTTAGATTTGGGGTTAGGTTTAGATTTTAGGTTTAGATTTGGGGTTAGGTTTAGATTTAAGGTTTAGAATTGCGGTTAGGTTTAGATTTGGGGTTAGGTTTAGATTTTAGGTTTAGATTTGGGGTTAGGTTTAGATTTGGGGTTAGGTTTAGATTTTAGGTTTAGATTTGGGGTTAGGTTTAGATTTTAGGTTTATATTTGGGGTAAGGTTTAGATTTGGGGTTAGGTTTAGATTTTAGGTTTACATTTGGGGTTAGGTTCAGATTTTAGATTTAGATTTGGGGTTAGGTTTAGACTTGGGGTTAGGTTTAGATTTTAGGTTTAGATTTGGGGTTAGGTTTAGATTTTAGGTTTAGATTTGGGGTTAGGTTTAGATTTTAGGTTTAGATTTGGGGTTAGGTTTAGATTTGGGGTTAGGTTTAGATTTTAGGTTTAGATTTGGGGTTAGGTTTAGATTTGGGGTTAGGTTTAGATTTTAGGTTTAGATTTGGGGTTAGGTTTAGATTTTAGGTTTAGATTTGGGGTTAGGTTTAGATTTGGGGTTAGGTTTAGATTTTAGGTTTAGATTTGGGGTTAGGTTTAGATTTTAGGTTTAGATTTGGGGTTAGGTTTAGATTTGGGGTTAGGTTTAGATTTTAGGTTTAGATTTGGGGTTAGGTTTAGATTTTAGGTTTAGATTTGGGGTTAGGTTTAGATTTTAGGTTTATATTTGGGGTAAGGTTTAGATTTGGGGTTAGGTTTAGATTTTAGGTTTAGATTTGGGGTTAGGTTTAGATTTGGGGTTAGGTTTAGATTTTAGGTTTAGATTTGGGGTTAGGTTTAGATTTTAGGTTTAGATTTGGGGTTAGGTTTAGATTTTAGGTTTAGATTTTAGGTTTAGATTTGGGGTTAGGTTTAGATTTGGGGTTAGGTTTAGATTTTAGGTTTAGATTTGGGGTTAGGTTTAGATTTAAGGTTTAGATTTGGGGTTAGGTTTAGATTTTAGGTTTAGATTTGGGGTTAGGTTTAGATTTTAGGTTTATATTTGGGGTAAGGTTTAGATTTGGGGTTAGGTTTAGATTTTAGGTTTAGATTTGGGGTTAGGTTTAGATTTGGGGTTAGGTTTAGATTTTAGGTTTAGATTTGGGGTTAGGTTTAGATTTTAGGTTTAGATATGGGGTTAGGTTTAGATTTGGGGTTAGGTTTAGATTTTAGGTTTAGATTTGGGGTTAGGTTTAGATTTGTGGTTAGGTTTAGATTTTAGATTTAGATTTGGGGTTAGGTTTAGATTTTAGGTTTAGATTTGGGGTTAGGTTTAGATTTGGGGTTAGGTTTAGATTTTAGGTTTAGATTTGGGGTTAGGTTTAGATTTTAGGTTTAGATTTGGGGTTAGGTTTAGATTTGGGGTTTAGATTTGGGGTTAGGTTTAGATTTGGGGTTAGGTTTAGATTTTAGGTTTAGATTTGGGGTTAGGTTTAGATTTGGGGTTAGGTTTAGATTTTAGGTTTAGATTTGGGGTTAGGTTTAGATTTTAGGTTTAAATTTGGGGTTAGGTTTAGATTTTAGGTTTAGATTTGGGGTTAGGTTTAGATTTGGGGTTAGGTTTAGATTTTAGGTTTAGATTTGGGGTTAGGTTTAGATTTTAGGTTTAGATTTGGGGTTAGGTTTAGATTTGGGGTTAGGTTTAGATTTTAGGTTTAGATTTGGGGTTAGGTTTAGATTTTAGGTTTAGATTTGGGGTTAGGTTTAGATTTAAGGTTTAGATTTGGGGTTAGGTTTAGATTTGGGGTTAGGTTTAGATTTTAGGTTTAGATTTGGGGCAAGGTTTAGATTTGGGGTTAGGTTTAGATTTTAGGTTTAGATTTGGGGTTAGGTTTAGATTTGGGGTTAGGTTTAGATTTTAGGTTTAGATTTGGGGTTAGGTTTAGATTTGGGGTTAGGTTTAGATTTTAGGTTTAGATTTGGGGTTAGGTTTAGATTTTAGGTTTAGATATGGGGTTAGGTTTAGATTTGGGGTTAGGTTTAGATTTTAGGTTTAGATTTGGGGTTAGGTTTAGATTTTAGGTTTAGATTTGGGGTTAGGTTTAGATTTGGGGTTAGGTTTAGATTTTAGGTTTAGATTTGGGGTTAGGTTTAGATTTTAGGTTTAGATTTGGGGTTAGGTTTAGACTTGGGGTTAGGTTTAGATTTTAGGTTTAGATTTGGGGTTAGGTTTAGATTTTAGGTTTAGATTTGGGGTTAGGTTTAGATTTTAGGTTTAGATTTGGGGTTAGGTTTAGATTTTAGGTTTAGATTTGGGGTTAGGTTTAGATTTGGGGTTAGGTTTAGATTTTAGGGTTAGATTTGGGGTTAGGTTTAGATTTTAGGTTTACATTTGGGGTTAGGTTTAGATTTTAGGTTTAGATATGGGGTTAGGTTTAGATTTGGGGTTAGGTTTAGATTTTAGGTTTAGATTTGGGGTTAGGTTTAGATTTGGTGTTAGGTTTAGATTTTAGGTTTAGATTTGGGGTTAGGTTTAGATTTTAGGTTTAGTTTTGGGGTTAGGTTTAGATTTGGGGTTAGGTTTAGATTTTAGGTTTGGATTCGGGGTTAGGTTCAGATTTTAGGTTTAGATTTGGGGTTAGGTTTAGACTTGGGGTTAGGTTTAGATTTTAGGTTTAGATTTGGGGTTAGGTTTAGATTTTAGGTTTAGATTTGGGGTTAGGTTTAGATTTTAGGTTTAGATTTGGGGTTAGGTTTAGATTTGGGGTTAGGTTTAGATTTTAGGTTTAGATTTGGGGTTAGGTTTAGATTTTAGGTTTAGATTTGGGGTTAGGTTTAGATTTGGGGTTAGGTTTAGATTTTAGGTTTAGATTTGGGGTTAGGTTTAGATTTAAGGTTTAGATTTGGGGTTAGGTTTAGATTTTAGGTTTAGATTTGGGGTTAGGTTTAGATTTGGGGTTAGGTTTAGATTTTAGGTTTTGATTTGGGGTTAGGTTTAGATTTTAGGTTTAGATATGTGGTTAGGTTTAGATTTGGGGTTAGGTTTAGATTTTAGGTTTTGATTTGGGGTTAGGTTTAGATTTTAGGTTTAGATATGGGGTTAGGTTTAGATTTGGGGTTAGGTTTAGATTTTAGCTTTAGATTTGGGGTTAGGTTTAGATTTGGGGTTAGGTTTAGATTTTAGGTTTAGATTTGGGTTTAGGTTTAGATTTTAGGTTTAGATTTGGGGTTAGGTTTAGATTTTAGGTTTATATTTGGGGTTAGGTTTAGATTTTAGGTTTATATTTGGGGTAAGGTTTAGATTTGGGGTTAGGTTTAGATTTTAGGTTTAGATTTGGGGTTAGGTTTAGATTTTAGGTTTAGATTTGGGGTTAGGTTTAGATTTTAGGTTTAGATATGGGGTTAGGTTTAGATTTTGGGTTAGGTTTAGATTTTAGGTTTAGATTTGGGGTTAGGTTTAGATTTGGGGTTAGGTTTAGATTTTAGGTTTAGATTTGGGGTTAGGTTTAGATTTTAGGTTTAGATTTGGGGTTAGGTTTAGATTTTAGGTTTAGATTTGGGGTTAGGTTTAGATTTGGGGTTAGGTTTAGATTTTAGGTTTAGATTTGGGGTTAGGTTTAGATTTTAGGTTTAGATTTTAGGTTTAGATTTGGGGTTAGGTTTAGATTTTAGGTTTAGATTTGGGGTTAGGTTTAGATTTTAGGTTTAGATTTGGGGTTAGGTTTAGATTTGGGGTTAGGTTTAGATTTTAGGTTTAGATTTGGGGTTAGGTTTAGATTTTAGGTTTAGATTTGGGGTTAGGTTTAGATTTTAGGTTTAGATTTGGGGTTAGGTTTAGATTTAAGGTTTAGAATTGCGGTTAGGTTTAGATTTGGGGTTAGGTTTAGATTTTAGGTTTAGATTTGGGGTTAGGTTTAGATTTGGGGTTAGGTTTAGATTTTAGGTTTAGATTTGGGGTTAGGTTTAGATTTTAGGTTTATATTTGGGGTAAGGTTTAGATTTGGGGTTAGGTTTAGATTTTAGGTTTACATTTGGGGTTAGGTTCAGATTTTAGATTTAGATTTGGGGTTAGGTTTAGACTTGGGGTTAGGTTTAGATTTTAGGTTTAGATTTGGGGTTAGGTTTAGATTTTAGGTTTAGATTTGGGGTTAGGTTTAGATTTGGGGTTAGGTTTAGATTTTAGGTTTAGATTTGGGGTTAGGTTTAGATTTTAGGTTTAGATTTGGGGTTAGGTTTAGATTTGGGGTTAGGTTTAGATTTTAGGTTTAGATTTGGGGTTAGGTTTAGATTTGGGGTTAGGTTTAGATTTTAGGTTTAGATTTGGGGTTAGGTTTAGATTTGGGGTTAGGTTTAGATTTTAGGTTTAGATTTGGGGTTAGGTTTAGATTTTAGGTTTAGATTTGGGGTTAGGTTTAGATTTGGGGTTAGGTTTAGATTTTAGGTTTAGATTTGGGGTTAGGTTTAGATTTTAGGTTTAGATTTGGGGTTAGGTTTAGATTTGGGGTTAGGTTTAGATTTTAGGTTTAGATTTGGGGTTAGGTTTAGATTTTAGGTTTAGATTTGGGGTTAGGTTTAGATTTTAGGTTTATATTTGGGGTAAGGTTTAGATTTGGGGTTAGGTTTAGATTTTAGGTTTAGATTTGGGGTTAGGTTTAGATTTGGGGTTAGGTTTAGATTTTAGGTTTAGATTTGGGGTTAGGTTTAGATTTTAGGTTTAGATTTGGGGTTAGGTTTAGATTTTAGGTTTAGATTTTAGGTTTAGATTTGGGGTTAGGTTTAGATTTGGGGTTAGGTTTAGATTTTAGGTTTAGATTTGGGGTTAGGTTTAGATTTAAGGTTTAGATTTGGGGTTAGGTTTAGATTTTAGGTTTAGATTTGGGGTTAGGTTTAGATTTTAGGTTTATATTTGGGGTAAGGTTTAGATTTGGGGTTAGGTTTAGATTTTAGGTTTAGATTTGGGGTTAGGTTTAGATTTGGGGTTAGGTTTAGATTTTAGGTTTAGATTTGGGGTTAGGTTTAGATTTTAGGTTTAGATATGGGGTTAGGTTTAGATTTGGGGTTAGGTTTAGATTTTAGGTTTAGATTTGGGGTTAGGTTTAGATTTGTGGTTAGGTTTAGATTTTAGATTTAGATTTGGGGTTAGGTTTAGATTTTAGGTTTAGATTTGGGGTTAGGTTTAGATTTGGGGTTAGGTTTAGATTTTAGGTTTAGATTTGGGGTTAGGTTTAGATTTTAGGTTTAGATTTGGGGTTAGGTTTAGATTTGGGGTTTAGATTTGGGGTTAGGTTTAGATTTGGGGTTAGGTTTAGATTTTAGGTTTAGATTTGGGGTTAGGTTTAGATTTGGGGTTAGGTTTAGATTTTAGGTTTAGATTTGGGGTTAGGTTTAGATTTTAGGTTTAAATTTGGGGTTAGGTTTAGATTTTAGGTTTAGATTTGGGGTTAGGTTTAGATTTGGGGTTAGGTTTAGATTTTAGGTTTAGATTTGGGGTTAGGTTTAGATTTTAGGTTTAGATTTGGGGTTAGGTTTAGATTTGGGGTTAGGTTTAGATTTTAGGTTTAGATTTGGGGTTAGGTTTAGATTTTAGGTTTAGATTTGGGGTTAGGTTTAGATTTAAGGTTTAGATTTGGGGTTAGGTTTAGATTTGGGGTTAGGTTTAGATTTTAGGTTTAGATTTGGGGCAAGGTTTAGATTTGGGGTTAGGTTTAGATTTTAGGTTTAGATTTGGGGTTAGGTTTAGATTTGGGGTTAGGTTTAGATTTTAGGTTTAGATTTGGGGTTAGGTTTAGATTTGGGGTTAGGTTTAGATTTTAGGTTTAGATTTGGGGTTAGGTTTAGATTTTAGGTTTAGATATGGGGTTAGGTTTAGATTTGGGGTTAGGTTTAGATTTTAGGTTTAGATTTGGGGTTAGGTTTAGATTTTAGGTTTAGATTTGGGGTTAGGTTTAGATTTGGGGTTAGGTTTAGATTTTAGGTTTAGATTTGGGGTTAGGTTTAGATTTTAGGTTTAGATTTGGGGTTAGGTTTAGACTTGGGGTTAGGTTTAGATTTTAGGTTTAGATTTGGGGTTAGGTTTAGATTTTAGGTTTAGATTTGGGGTTAGGTTTAGATTTTAGGTTTAGATTTGGGGTTAGGTTTAGATTTTAGGTTTAGATTTGGGGTTAGGTTTAGATTTGGGGTTAGGTTTAGATTTTAGGGTTAGATTTGGGGTTAGGTTTAGATTTTAGGTTTACATTTGGGGTTAGGTTTAGATTTTAGGTTTAGATATGGGGTTAGGTTTAGATTTGGGGTTAGGTTTAGATTTTAGGTTTAGATTTGGGGTTAGGTTTAGATTTGGTGTTAGGTTTAGATTTTAGGTTTAGATTTGGGGTTAGGTTTAGATTTTAGGTTTAGTTTTGGGGTTAGGTTTAGATTTGGGGTTAGGTTTAGATTTTAGGTTTGGATTCGGGGTTAGGTTCAGATTTTAGGTTTAGATTTGGGGTTAGGTTTAGACTTGGGGTTAGGTTTAGATTTTAGGTTTAGATTTGGGGTTAGGTTTAGATTTTAGGTTTAGATTTGGGGTTAGGTTTAGATTTTAGGTTTAGATTTGGGGTTAGGTTTAGATTTGGGGTTAGGTTTAGATTTTAGGTTTAGATTTGGGGTTAGGTTTAGATTTTAGGTTTAGATTTGGGGTTAGGTTTAGATTTGGGGTTAGGTTTAGATTTTAGGTTTAGATTTGGGGTTAGGTTTAGATTTAAGGTTTAGATTTGGGGTTAGGTTTAGATTTTAGGTTTAGATTTGGGGTTAGGTTTAGATTTTAGGTTTAGATTTGGGGTAAGGTTTAGATTTGGGGTTAGGTTTAGATTTTAGGTTTAGATTTGGGGTTAGGTTTAGATTTGGGGTTAGGTTTAGATTTTAGGTTTAGATTTGGGGTTAGGTTTAGATTTTAGGTTTAGATATGGGGTTAGGTTTAGATTTGGGGTTAGGTTTAGATTTTAGGTTTAGATTTGGGGTTAGGTTTAGATTTGTGGTTAGGTTTAGATTTTAGGTTTAGATTTGGGGTTAGGTTTAGATTTTAGGTTTAGATTTTAGGTTTAGATTTGGGGTTAGGTTTAGATTTTAGGTTTAGATTTGGGGTTAGGTTTAGATTTTAGGTTTAGATTTGGGGTTAGGTTTAGATTTGGGGTTAGGTTTAGATTTTAGGTTTAGATTTGGGGTTAGGTTTAGATTTTAGGTTTAGATTTGGGGTTAGGTTTAGATTTGGGGTTAGGTTTAGATTTTAGGTTTAGATTTGGGGTTAGGTTTAGATTTTAGGTTTAGATTTGGGGTTAGGTTTAGATTTGGGGTTAGGTTTAGATTTTAGGTTTAGATTTGGGGTTAGGTTTAGATTTTAGGTTTAGATTTGGGGTTAGGTTTAGATTTTAGGTTTAGATTTGGGGTTAGGTTTAGATTTGGGGTTAGGTTTAGATTTTAGGTTTAGATTTGGGGTTAGGTTTAGATTTTAGGTTTAAATTTGGGGTTAGGTTTAGATTTTAGGTTTAGATTTGGGGTTAGGTTTAGATTTGGGGTTAGGTTTAGATTTTAGGTTTAGATTTGGGGCAAGGTTTAGATTTCGGGTTAGGTTTAGATTTTAGGTTTAGATTTGGGGTTAGGTTTAGATTTGGGGTTAGGTTTAGATTTTAGGTTTAGATTTGGGGTTAGATTTAGATTTGGGGTTAGGTTTAGATTTTAGGTTTAGATTTGGGGTTAGGTTTAGATTTTAGGTTTAGATATGGGGTTAGGTTTAGATTTGGGGTTAGGTTTAGATTTGGGGTTAGGTTTAGATTTTAGATTTAGATTTGGGGTTAGGTTTAGATTTTCGGTTTAGATTTGGGGTTAGGTTTAGATTTTCGGTTTAGATTTGGGGTTAGGTTTAGATTTGGCGTTAGGTTTAGATTTTAGGTTTAGATTTGGGGTTAGGTTTAGATTTGGGGTTAGGTTTAGATTTTAGGTTTAGATTTGGGGTTAGGTTTAGATTTGGGGTTAGGTTTAGATTTTAGGTTTAGATTTGGGGTTAGGTTTAGATTTTAGGTTTAGATTTGGGGTTAGGTTTAGACTTGGGGTTAGGTTTAGATTTTAGATTTAGATTTGGGGTTAGGTTTAGATTTGGGGTTAGGTTTAGATTTTAGGTTTAGATTTGGGGTTAGGTTTAGATTTGGGGTTATGTTTAGATTTTAGGTTTAGATTTGGGTTTAGGTTTAGATTTTAGGTTTAGATTTGGGGTTAGGTTTAGATTTTAGGTTTAGATTTGGGGTTAGGTTTAGATTTTAGGTTTAGATTTGGGGTTAGGTTTAGATTTTAGGTTTAGATTTGGGGTTAGGTTTAGATTTTAGGTTTAGATATGGGGTTAGGTTTAGATTTGGGGTTAGGGTTAGATTTTAGGTTTAGATTTGGGGTTAGGTTTAGATTTGGGGTTAGGTTTAGATTTTAGGTTTAGATTTGGGGTTAGGTTTAGATTTGGGGTTAGGTTTAGATTTTAGGTTTAGATTTGGGGTTAGGTTTAGATTTTAGGTTTAGATTTTAGGTTTAGATTTGGGGTTAGGTTTAGATTTTAGGTTTAGATTTGGGGTTAGGTTTAGATTTTAGGTTTAGATTTGGGGTTAGGTTTAGACTTGGGGTTAGGTTTAGATTTTAGGTTTAGATTTGGGGTTAGGTTTAGATTTTAGGTTTAGATTTGGGGTTAGGTTTAGATTTTAGGTTTAGATTTGGGGTTAGGTTTAGATTTTAGGTTTAGATTTGGGGTTAGGTTTAGATTTGGGGTTAGGTTTAGATTTTAGGGTTAGATTTGGGGTTAGGTTTAGATTTTAGGTTTACATTTGGGGTTAGGTTTAGATTTTAGGTTTAGATATGGGGTTAGGTTTAGATTTGGGGTTAGGTTTAGATTTTAGGTTTAGATTTGGGGTTAGGTTTAGATTTGGTGTTAGGTTTAGATTTTAGGTTTAGATTTGGGGTTAGGTTTAGATTTTAGGTTTAGTTTTGGGGTTAGGTTTAGATTTGGGGTTAGGTTTAGATTTTAGGTTTGGATTCGGGGTTAGGTTCAGATTTTAGGTTTAGATTTGGGGTTAGGTTTAGACTTGGGGTTAGGTTTAGATTTTAGGTTTAGATTTGGGGTTAGGTTTAGATTTTAGGTTTAGATTTGGGGTTAGGTTTAGATTTTAGGTTTAGATTTGGGGTTAGGTTTAGATTTGGGGTTAGGTTTAGATTTTAGGTTTAGATTTGGGGTTAGGTTTAGATTTTAGGTTTAGATTTGGGGTTAGGTTTAGATTTGGGGTTAGGTTTAGATTTTAGGTTTAGATTTGGGGTTAGGTTTAGATTTAAGGTTTAGATTTGGGGTTAGGTTTAGATTTTAGGTTTAGATTTGGGGTTAGGTTTAGATTTTAGGTTTAGATTTGGGGTAAGGTTTAGATTTGGGGTTAGGTTTAGATTTTAGGTTTAGATTTGGGGTTAGGTTTAGATTTGGGGTTAGGTTTAGATTTTAGGTTTAGATTTGGGGTTAGGTTTAGATTTTAGGTTTAGATATGGGGTTAGGTTTAGATTTGGGGTTAGGTTTAGATTTTAGGTTTAGATTTGGGGTTAGGTTTAGATTTGTGGTTAGGTTTAGATTTTAGGTTTAGATTTGGGGTTAGGTTTAGATTTTAGGTTTAGATTTTAGGTTTAGATTTGGGGTTAGGTTTAGATTTTAGGTTTAGATTTGGGGTTAGGTTTAGATTTTAGGTTTAGATTTGGGGTTAGGTTTAGATTTGGGGTTAGGTTTAGATTTTAGGTTTAGATTTGGGGTTAGGTTTAGATTTTAGGTTTAGATTTGGGGTTAGGTTTAGATTTGGGGTTAGGTTTAGATTTTAGGTTTAGATTTGGGGTTAGGTTTAGATTTAAGGTTTAGATTTGGGGTTAGGTTTAGATTTGGGGTTAGGTTTAGATTTTAGGTTTAGATTTGGGGTTAGGTTTAGATTTTAGGTTTAGATTTGGGGTTAGGTTTAGATTTGGGGTTAGGTTTAGATTTTAGGTTTAGATTTGGGGTTAGGTTTAGATTTTAGGTTTAGATTTGGGGTTAGGTTTAGATTTTAGGTTTAGATTTGGGGTTAGGTTTAGATTTGGGGTTAGGTTTAGATTTTAGGTTTAGATTTGGGGTTAGGTTTAGATTTTAGGTTTAAATTTGGGGTTAGGTTTAGATTTTAGGTTTAGATTTGGGGTTAGGTTTAGATTTGGGGTTAGGTTTAGATTTTAGGTTTAGATTTGGGGCAAGGTTTAGATTTCGGGTTAGGTTTAGATTTTAGGTTTAGATTTGGGGTTAGGTTTAGATTTGGGGTTAGGTTTAGATTTTAGGTTTAGATTTGGGGTTAGATTTAGATTTGGGGTTAGGTTTAGATTTTAGGTTTAGATTTGGGGTTAGGTTTAGATTTTAGGTTTAGATATGGGGTTAGGTTTAGATTTGGGGTTAGGTTTAGATTTGGGGTTAGGTTTAGATTTTAGATTTAGATTTGGGGTTAGGTTTAGATTTTCGGTTTAGATTTGGGGTTAGGTTTAGATTTTCGGTTTAGATTTGGGGTTAGGTTTAGATTTGGCGTTAGGTTTAGATTTTAGGTTTAGATTTGGGGTTAGGTTTAGATTTGGGGTTAGGTTTAGATTTTAGGTTTAGATTTGGGGTTAGGTTTAGATTTGGGGTTAGGTTTAGATTTTAGGTTTAGATTTGGGGTTAGGTTTAGATTTTAGGTTTAGATTTGGGGTTAGGTTTAGACTTGGGGTTAGGTTTAGATTTTAGATTTAGATTTGGGGTTAGGTTTAGATTTGGGGTTAGGTTTAGATTTTAGGTTTAGATTTGGGGTTAGGTTTAGATTTGGGGTTATGTTTAGATTTTAGGTTTAGATTTGGGTTTAGGTTTAGATTTTAGGTTTAGATTTGGGGTTAGGTTTAGATTTTAGGTTTAGATTTGGGGTTAGGTTTAGATTTTAGGTTTATATTTGGGGTAAGGTTTAGATTTGGGGTTAGGTTTAGATTTTAGGTTTAGATTTGGGGTTAGGTTTAGATTTTAGGTTTAGATATGGGGTTAGGTTTAGATTTGGGGTTAGGGTTAGATTTTAGGTTTAGATTTGGGGTTAGGTTTAGATTTGGGGTTAGGTTTAGATTTTAGGTTTAGATTTGGGGTTAGGTTTAGATTTGGGGTTAGGTTTAGATTTTAGGTTTAGATTTGGGGTTAGGTTTAGATTTTAGGTTTAGATTTTAGGTTTAGATTTGGGGTTAGGTTTAGATTTTAGGTTTAGATTTGGGGTTAGGTTTAGATTTTAGGTTTAGATTTGGGGTTAGGTTTAGATTTGGGGTTAGGTTTAGATTTTAGGTTTAGATTTGGGGTTAGGTTTAGATTTGGGGTTAGGTTTAGATTTTAGGTTTAGATTTGGGGTTAGGTTTAGATTTAAGGTTTAGATTTGGGGTTAGGTTTAGATTTGGGGTTAGGTTTAGATTTTAGGTTTAGATTTGGGGTTAGGTTTAGATTTGGGGTTAGGTTTAGATTTTAGGTTTAGATTTGGGATTAGGTTTAGATTTTAGGTTTAGATTTGGGGTTAGGTTTAGATTTTAGGTTTAGATTTGGGGTAAGGTTTAGATTTGGGGTTAGGTTTAGATTTTAGGTTTAGATTTGGGGTTAGGTTTAGATTTGGGGTTAGGTTTAGATTTTAGGTTTAGATTTGGGGTTAGGTTTAGATTTTAGGTTTAGATTTGGGGTTAGGTTTAGACTTGGGGTTAGGTTTAGATTTTAGGTTTAGATTTGGGGTTAGGTTTAGATTTTAGGTTTAGATTTGGGGTTAGGTTTAGATTTTAGGTTTAGATTTGGGGTTAGGTTTAGATTTTAGGTTTAGATTTGGGGTTAGGTTTAGATTTGGGGTTAGGTTTAGATTTTAGGTTTAGATTTGGGGTTAGGTTTAGATTTAAGGTTTAGATTTGGGGTTAGGTTTAGATTTGGGGTTAGGTTTAGATTTTAGGTTTAGATTTGGGGTTAGGTTTAGATTTTAGGTTTATATTTGGGGTAAGGTTTAGATTTGGGGTTAGGTTTAGATTTTAGGTTTAGATTTGGGGTTAGGTTTAGATTTGGGGTTAGGTTTAGATTTTAGGTTTAGATTTGGGGTTAGGTTTAGATTTTAGGTTTAGATATGGGGTTAGGTTTAGATTTGGGGTTAGGTTTAGATTTTAGGTTTAGATTTGGGGTTAGGTTTAGATTTGGGGTTAGGTTTAGATTTTAGGTTTAGATTTGGGGTTAGGTTTAGATTTTAGGTTTAGATATGGGGTTAGGTTTAGATTTGGGGTTAGGTTTAGATTTTAGGTTTAGATTTGGGGTTAGGTTTAGATTTGGGGTTAGGTTTAGATTTTAGGTTTAGATTTGGGGTTAGGTTTAGATTTTAGGTTTAGATTTGGGGTTAGGTTTAGATTTTAGGTTTAGATTTGGGGTTAGGTTTAGATTTTAGGTTTATATTTGGGGTAAGGTTTAGATTTGGGGTTAGGTTTAGATTTTAGGTTTAGATTTGGGGTTAGGTTTAGATTTTAGGTTTAGATTTGGGGTTAGGTTTAGATTTTAGGTTTAAATTTGGGGTTAGGTTTAGATTTTAGGTTTAGATTTGGGGTTAGGTTTAGATTTTAGGTTTAGATTTGGGGTTAGGTTTAGACTTGGGGTTAGGTTTAGATTTTAGGTTTAGATTTGGGGTTAGGTTTAGATTTTAGGTTTAGATTTGGGGTTAGGTTTAGATTTGGGGTTAGGTTTAGATTTTAGGTTTATATTTGGGGTTAGGTTTAGATTTGGGGTTAGGTTTAGATTTTAGGTTTACATTTGGGGTTAGGTTTAGATTTTAGGTTTAGATTTGGGGTTAGGTTTAGATTTGGGGTTAGGTTTAGATTTTAGGTTTAGATTTGGGGTTAGGTTTAGATTTTAGGTTTAGATTTTAGGTTTAGATTTGGGGTTAGGTTTAGATTTTAGGTTTAGATTTGGGGTTAGGTTTAGATTTAAGGTTTAGATTTGGGGTTAGGTTTAGATTTTAGGTTTATATTTGGGGTAAGGTTTAGATTTGGGGTTAGGTTTAGATTTTAGGTTTAGATTTGGGGTTAGGTTTAGATTTTAGGTTTAGATTTGGGGTTAGGTTTAGACTTGGGGTTAGGTTTAGATTTTAGGTTTAGATTTGGGGTTAGGTTTAGATTTTAGGTTTAAATTTGGGGTTAGGTTTAGATTTTAGGTTTAGATTTGGGGTTAGGTTTAGATTTTAGGTTTAGATTTGGGGTTAGGTTTAGATTTGGGGTTAGGTTTAGATTTTAGGTTTAGATTTGGGGTTAGGTTTAGATTTGGGGTTAGGTTTAGATTTTAGGTTTAGATTTGGGGTTAGGTTTAGATTTTAGGTTTAGATTTGGGGTTAGGTTTAGACTTGGGGTTAGGTTTAGATTTTAGGTTTAGATTTGGGGTTAGGTTTAGATTTTAGGTTTAGATTTGGGGTTAGGTTTAGATTTGGGGTTAGGTTTAGATTTTAGGTTTATATTTGGGGTTAGGTTTAGATTTGGGGTTAGGTTTAGATTTTAGGTTTACATTTGGGGTTAGGTTTAGATTTTAGGTTTAGATTTGGGGTTAGGTTTAGATTTGGGGTTAGGTTTAGATTTTAGGTTTAGATTTGGGGTTAGGTTTAGATTTTAGGTTTAGATTTTAGGTTTAGATTTGGGGTTAGGTTTAGATTTTAGGTTTAGATTTGGGGTTAGGTTTAGATTTAAGGTTTAGATTTGGCGTTAGGTTTAGATTTGGGGTTAGGTTTAGATTTTAGGTTTAGATTTGGGGTTAGGTTTAGATTTTAGGTTTATATTTGGGGTAAGGTTTAGATTTGGGGTTAGGTTTAGATTTTAGGTTTAGGTTTGGGGTTAGGTTTAGATTTTAGGTTTACATTTGGGGTTAGGTTCAGATTTTAGGTTTAGATTTGTGGTTAGGTTTAGACTTGGGGTTAGGTTTAGATTTTAGGTTTAGATTTGGGGTTAGGTTTAGATTTTAGGTTTAGATTTGGGGTTAGGTTTAGATTTGGGGTTAGGTTTAGATTTTAGGTTTAGATTTGGGGTTAGGTTATAGATTTGGGGTTAGGTTTAGATTTTAGGTTTAGATTTGGGGTTAGGTTTAGATTTTAGGTTTAAATTTGGGGTTAGGTTTAGATTTTAGGTTTAGATTTGGGGTTAGGTTTAGATTTTAGGTTTAGATTTGGGGTTAGGTTTAGATTTGGGGTTAGGTTTAGATTTTAGGTTTAGATTTGGGGTTAGGTTTAGATTTGGGATTAGGTTTAGATTTTAGGTTTAGATTTAGGGTTAGGTTTAGATTTTAGGTTTAGATTTGGGGTTAGGTTTAGATTTTAGGTTTATATTTGGGGTAAGGTTTAGATTTGGGGTTAGGTTTAGATTTTAGGTTTAGATTTGGGGTTGGGTTTAGATTTGGGGTTAGGTTTAGATTTTAGGTTTAGATTTGGGGTTAGGTTTAGATTTTAGGTTTAGATTTGGGGTTAGGTTTAGACTTGGGGTTAGGTTTAGATTTTAGGTTTAGATTTGGGGTTAGGTTTAGATTTTAGGTTTAGATTTGGGGTTAGGTTTAGATTTGGGGTTAGGTTTAGATTTTAGGTTTATATTTGGGGTTAGGTTTAGATTTGGGGTTAGGTTTAGATTTTAGGTTTACATTTGGGGTTAGGTTTAGATTTTAGGTTTAGATTTGGGGTTAGGTTTAGATTTGGGGTTAGGTTTAGATTTTAGGTTTAGATTTGGGGTTAGGTTTAGATTTTAGGTTTAGATTTGGGGTTAGGTTTAGATTTTAGGTTTAGATTTTAGGTTTAGATTTGGGGTTAGGTTTAGATTTAAGGTTTAGATTTGGCGTTAGGTTTAGATTTGGGGTTAGGTTTAGATTTTAGGTTTAGATTTGGGGTTAGGTTTAGATTTTAGGTTTATATTTGGGGTAAGGTTTAGATTTGGGGTTAGGTTTAGATTTTAGGTTTAGGTTTGGGGTTAGGTTTAGATTTTAGGTTTATATATGGGGTTAGGTTTAGATTTGGGGATAGGTTTAGATTTTAGGTTTAGATATGGGGTTAGGTTTAGATTTGGGGTTAGGTTTAGATTTTAGGTTTAGATTTGGGGTTAGGTTTAGATTTGGGGTTAGGTTTAGATTTTAGGTTTAGATTTGGGGTTAGGTTTAGATTTTAGGTTTATATTTGGGGTAAGGTTTAGATTTGGGGTTAGGTTTAGATTTTCGGTTTAGATTTGGGGTTAGGTTTAGATTTGGGGTTAGGTTTAGATTTTAGGTTTAGATTTGGGGTTAGGTTTAGATTTTAGGTTTAGATATGGGGTTAGGTTTAGATTTGGGGTTAGGTTTAGATTTTAGGTTTAGATTTGGGGTTAGGTTTAGATTTGTGGTTAGGTTTAGATTTTAGGTTTAGATTTGGGGTTAGGTTTAGATTTGGGGTTAGGTTTAGATTTTAGGTTTAGATTTGGGGTTAGGTTTAGATTTTAGGTTTAGATATGGGGTTAGGTTTAGATTTGGGGTTAGGTTTAGATTTTAGGTTTAGATTTGGGGTTAGGTTTAGATTTGGGGTTAGGTTTAGATTTTAGGTTTAGATTTGGGGTTAGGTTTAGATTTTAGGTTTAGATTTGGGGTTAGGTTTAGATTTGGGGTTAGGTTTAGATTTTAGGTTTAGATTTGGGGTTAGGTTTAGATTTTAGGTTTAGATTTTAGGTTTAGATTTGGGGTTAGGTTTAGATTTTAGGTTTAGATTTGGGGTTAGGTTTAGATTTGGGGTTAGGTTTAGATTTGGGGTTAGGTTTAGATTTTAGGTTTAGATTTGGGGTTAGGTTTAGATTTTAGGTTTAGATTTGGGGTTAGGTTTAGATTTTAGGTTTAGATTTGGGGTTAGGTTTAGATTTGGGGTTAGGTTTAGATTTTAGGTTTAGATTTGGGGTTAGGTTTAGATTTTAGGTTTAGATTTGGGGTTAGGTTTAGATTTGGGGTTAGGTTTAGATTTTAGGTTTAGATTTGGGGTTAGGTTTAGATTTTAGGTTTAGATTTGGGGTTAGGTTTAGATTTTAGGTTTAGATTTGGGGTTAGGTTTAGATTTGGGGTTAGGTTTAGATTTTAGGTTTAGATTTGGGGTTAGGTTTAGATTTTAGGTTTAAATTTGGGGTTAGGTTTAGATTTTAGGTTTAGATTTGGGGTTAGGTTTAGATTTGGGGTTAGGTTTAGATTTTAGGTTTAGATTTGGGGCAAGGTTTAGATTTCGGGTTAGGTTTAGATTTTAGGTTTAGATTTGGGGTTAGGTTTAGATTTGGGGTTAGGTTTAGATTTTAGGTTTAGATTTGGGGTTAGATTTAGATTTGGGGTTAGGTTTAGATTTTAGGTTTAGATTTGGGGTTAGGTTTAGATTTTAGGTTTAGATATGGGGTTAGGTTTAGATTTGGGGTTAGGTTTAGATTTGGGGTTAGGTTTAGATTTTAGATTTAGATTTGGGGTTAGGTTTAGATTTTCGGTTTAGATTTGGGGTTAGGTTTAGATTTTCGGTTTAGATTTGGGGTTAGGTTTAGATTTGGGGTTAGGTTTAGATTTTAGGTTTAGATTTGGGGTTAGGTTTAGATTTGGGGTTAGGTTTAGATTTTAGGTTTAGATTTGGGGTTAGGTTTAGATTTTAGGTTTAGATTTGGGGTTAGGTTTAGACTTGGGGTTAGGTTTAGATTTTAGATTTAGATTTGGGGTTAGGTTTAGATTTGGGGTTAGGTTTAGATTTTAGGTTTAGATTTGGGGTTAGGTTTAGATTTGGGGTTAGGTTTAGATTTTAGGTTTAGATTTGGGTTTAGGTTTAGATTTTAGGTTTAGATTTGGGGTTAGGTTTAGATTTTAGGTTTAGATTTGGGGTTAGGTTTAGATTTTAGGTTTATATTTGGGGTAAGGTTTAGATTTGGGGTTAGGTTTAGATTTTAGGTTTAGATTTGGGGTTAGGTTTAGATTTTAGGTTTAGATTTGGGGTTAGGTTTAGATTTTAGGTTTAGATATGGGGTTAGGTTTAGATTTGGGGTTAGGGTTAGATTTTAGGTTTAGATTTGGGGTTAGGTTTAGATTTGGGGTTAGGTTTAGATTTTAGGTTTAGATTTGGGGTTAGGTTTAGATTTGGGGTTAGGTTTAGATTTTAGGTTTAGATTTGGGGTTAGGTTTAGATTTTAGGTTTAGATTTTAGGTTTAGATTTGGGGTTAGGTTTAGATTTTAGGTTTAGATTTGGGGTTAGGTTTAGATTTTAGGTTTAGATTTGGGGTTAGGTTTAGATTTGGGGTTAGGTTTAGATTTTAGGTTTAGATTTGGGGTTAGGTTTAGATTTGGGGTTAGGTTTAGATTTTAGGTTTAGATTTGGGGTTAGGTTTAGATTTAAGGTTTAGATTTGGGGTTAGGTTTAGATTTGGGGTTAGGTTTAGATTTTAGGTTTAGATTTGGGGTTAGGTTTAGATTTGGGGTTAGGTTTAGATTTTAGGTTTAGATTTGGGATTAGGTTTAGATTTTAGGTTTAGATTTGGGGTTAGGTTTAGATTTTAGGTTTAGATTTGGGGTAAGGTTTAGATTTGGGGTTAGGTTTAGATTTTAGGTTTAGATTTGGGGTTAGGTTTAGATTTGGGGTTAGGTTTAGATTTTAGGTTTAGATTTGGGGTTAGGTTTAGACTTGGGGTTAGGTTTAGATTTTAGGTTTAGATTTGGGGTTAGGTTTAGATTTTAGGTTTAGATTTGGGGTTAGGTTTAGAATTTAGGTTTAGATTTGGGGTTAGGTTTAGATTTGGGGTTAGGTTTAGATTTTAGGTTTAGATTTGGGGTTAGGTTTAGATTTTAGGTTTAGATTTGGGGTTAGGTTTAGATTTTAGGTTTAGATTTGGGGTTAGGTTTAGATTTTAGGTTTAGATTTGGGGTTAGGTTTAGATTTGGGGTTAGGTTTAGATTTTAGGTTTAGATTTGGGGTTAGGTTTAGATTTAAGGTTTAGATTTGGGGTTAGGTTTAGATTTGGGGTTAGGTTTAGATTTTAGGTTTAGATTTGGGGTTAGGTTTAGATTTTAGGTTTATATTTGGGGTAAGGTTTAGATTTGGGGTTAGGTTTAGATTTTAGGTTTAGATTTGGGGTTAGGTTTAGATTTGGGGTTAGGTTTAGATTTTAGGTTTAGATTTGGGGTTAGGTTTAGATTTTAGGTTTAGATATGGGTTTAGGTTTAGATTTGGGGTTAGGTTTAGATTTTAGGTTTAGATTTGGGGTTAGGTTTAGATTTGGGGTTAGGTTTAGATTTTAGGTTTAGATTTGGGGTTAGGTTTAGATTTTAGGTTTAGATATGGGGTTAGGTTTAGATTTGGGGTTAGGTTTAGATTTTAGGTTTAGATTTGGGGTTAGGTTTAGATTTGGGGTTAGGTTTAGATTTTAGGTTTAGATTTGGGGTTAGGTTTAGATTTTAGGTTTAGATTTGGGGTTAGGTTTAGATTTTAGGTTTAGATTTGGGGTTAGGTTTAGATTTTAGGTTTATATTTGGGGTAAGGTTTAGATTTGGGGTTAGGTTTAGATTTTAGGTTTAGATTTGGGGTTAGGTTTAGATTTTAGGTTTAGATTTGGGGTTAGGTTTAGATTTTAGGTTTAAATTTGGGGTTAGGTTTAGATTTTAGGTTTAGATTTGGGGTTAGGTTTAGATTTTAGGTTTATATTTGGGGTTAGGTTTAGATTTGGGGTTAGGTTTAGATTTTAGGTTTAGATTTGGGGTTAGGTTTAGATTTGGGGTTAGGTTTAGATTTTAGGTTTAGATTTGGGGTTAGGTTTAGATTTTAGGTTTAGATTTGGGGTTAGGTTTAGATTTTAGGTTTATATTTGGGGTAAGGTTTAGATTTGGGGTTAGGTTTAGATTTTAGGTTTAGATTTGGGGTTAGGTTTAGATTTTAGGTTTAGATTTGGGGTTAGGTTTAGACTTGGGGTTAGGTTTAGATTTTAGGTTTAGATTTGGGGTTAGGTTTAGATTTTAGGTTTAAATTTGGGGTTAGGTTTAGATTTTAGGTTTAGATTTGGGGTTAGGTTTAGATTTTAGGTTTAGATTTGGGGTTAGGTTTAGATTTGGGGTTAGGTTTAGATTTTAGGTTTAGATTTGGGGTTAGGTTTAGATTTGGGGTTAGGTTTAGATTTTAGGTTTAGATTTGGGGTTAGGTTTAGATTTTAGGTTTAGATTTGGGGTTAGGTTTAGACTTGGGGTTAGGTTTAGATTTTAGGTTTAGATTTGGGGTTAGGTTTAGATTTTAGGTTTAGATTTGGGGTTAGGTTTAGATTTGGGGTTAGGTTTAGATTTTAGGTTTATATTTGGGGTTAGGTTTAGATTTGGGGTTAGGTTTAGATTTTAGGTTTACATTTGGGGTTAGGTTTAGATTTTAGGTTTAGATTTGGGGTTAGGTTTAGATTTGGGGTTAGGTTTAGATTTTAGGTTTAGATTTGGGGTTAGGTTTAGATTTTAGGTTTAGATTTTAGGTTTAGATTTGGGGTTAGGTTTAGATTTTAGGTTTAGATTTGGGGTTAGGTTTAGATTTAAGGTTTAGATTTGGCGTTAGGTTTAGATTTGGGGTTAGGTTTAGATTTTAGGTTTAGATTTGGGGTTAGGTTTAGATTTTAGGTTTATATTTGGGGTAAGGTTTAGATTTGGGGTTAGGTTTAGATTTTAGGTTTAGGTTTGGGGTTAGGTTTAGATTTTAGGTTTAGATTTGGGGTTAGGTTCAGATTTTAGGTTTAGATTTGGGGTTAGGTTTAGACTTGGGGTTAGGTTTAGATTTTAGGTTTAGATTTGGGGTTAGGTTTAGATTTTAGGTTTAGATTTGGGGTTAGGTTTAGATTTGGGGTTAGGTTTAGATTTTAGGTTTAGATTTGGGGTTAGGTTATAGATTTGGGGTTAGGTTTAGATTTTAGGTTTAGATTTGGGGTTAGGTTTAGATTTTAGGTTTAAATTTGGGGTTAGGTTTAGATTTTAGGTTTAGATTTGGGGTTAGGTTTAGATTTTAGGTTTAGATTTGGGGTTAGGTTTAGATTTGGGGTTAGGTTTAGATTTTAGGTTTAGATTTGGGGTTAGGTTTAGATTTTGGGTTTAGATTTGGGGTTAGGTTTAGATTTTAGGTTTATATTTGGGGTAAGGTTTAGATTTGGGGTTAGGTTTAGATTTTAGGTTTAGATTTGGGGTTGGGTTTAGATTTGGGGTTAGGTTTAGATTTTAGGTTTAGATTTGGGGTTAGGTTTAGATTTTAGGTTTAGATTTGGGGTTAGGTTTAGACTTGGGGTTAGGTTTAGATTTTAGGTTTAGATTTGGGGTTAGGTTTAGATTTTAGGTTTAGATTTGGGGTTAGGTTTAGATTTGGGGTTAGGTTTAGATTTTAGGTTTATATTTGGGGTTAGGTTTAGATTTGGGGTTAGGTTTAGATTTTAGGTTTACATTTGGGGTTAGGTTTAGATTTTAGGTTTAGATTTGGGGTTAGGTTTAGATTTTAGGTTTAGATTTGGGGTTGGGTTTAGATTTGGGGTTAGGTTTAGATTTTAGGTTTAGATTTGGGGTTAGGTTTAGATTTTAGGTTTAGATTTGGGGTTAGGTTTAGACTTGGGGTTAGGTTTAGATTTTAGGTTTAGATTTGGGGTTAGGTTTAGATTTTAGGTTTAGATTTGGGGTTAGGTTTAGATTTGGGGTTAGGTTTAGATTTTAGGTTTATATTTGGGGTTAGGTTTAGATTTGGGGTTAGGTTTAGATTTTAGGTTTACATTTGGGGTTAGGTTTAGATTTTAGGTTTAGATTTGGGGTTAGGTTTAGATTTGGGGTTAGGTTTAGATTTTAGGTTTAGATTTGGGGTTAGGTTTAGATTTTAGGTTTAGATTTGGGGTTAGGTTTAGATTTTAGGTTTAGATTTTAGGTTTAGATTTGGGGTTAGGTTTAGATTTAAGGTTTAGATTTGGCGTTAGGTTTAGATTTGGGGTTAGGTTTAGATTTTAGGTTTAGATTTGGGGTTAGGTTTAGATTTTAGGTTTATATTTGGGGTAAGGTTTAGATTTGGGGTTAGGTTTAGATTTTAGGTTTAGGTTTGGGGTTAGGTTTAGATTTTAGGTTTATATATGGGGTTAGGTTTAGATTTGGGGATAGGTTTAGATTTTAGGTTTAGATATGGGGTTAGGTTTAGATTTGGGGTTAGGTTTAGATTTTAGGTTTAGATTTGGGGTTAGGTTTAGATTTGGGGTTAGGTTTAGATTTTAGGTTTAGATTTGGGGTTAGGTTTAGATTTTAGGTTTATATTTGGGGTAAGGTTTAGATTTGGGGTTAGGTTTAGATTTTAGGTTTAGATTTGGGGTTAGGTTTAGATTTGGGGTTAGGTTTAGATTTTAGGTTTAGATTTGGGGTTAGGTTTAGATTTTAGGTTTAGATATGGGGTTAGGTTTAGATTTGGGGTTAGGTTTAGATTTTAGGTTTAGATTTGGGGTTAGGTTTAGATTTGTGGTTAGGTTTAGATTTTAGGTTTAGATTTGGGGTTAGGTTTAGATTTGGGGTTAGGTTTAGATTTTAGGTTTAGATTTGGGGTTAGGTTTAGATTTTAGGTTTAGATATGGGGTTAGGTTTAGATTTGGGGTTAGGTTTAGATTTTAGGTTTAGATTTGGGTTTAGGTTTAGATTTTAGGTTTAGATTTGGGGTTAGGTTTAGATTTGGGGTTAGGTTTAGATTTTAGGTTTAGATTTGGGGTTAGGTTTAGATTTTAGGTTTAGATTTTAGGTTTAGATTTGGGGTTAGGTTTAGATTTTAGGTTTAGATTTGGGGTTAGGTTTAGATTTGGGGTTAGGTTTAGATTTGGGGTTAGGTTTAGATTTTAGGTTTAGATTTGGGGTTAGGTTTAGATTTTAGGTTTAGATTTGGGGTTAGGTTTAGATTTTAGGTTTAGATTTGGGGTTAGGTTTAGATTTGGGGTTAGGTTTAGATTTTAGGTTTAGATTTGGGGTTAGGTTTAGATTTTAGGTTTAGATTTGGGGTTAGGTTTAGATTTGGGGTTAGGTTTAGATTTTAGGTTTAGATTTGGGGTTAGGTTTAGATTTTAGGTTTAGATTTGGGGTTAGGTTTAGATTTTAGGTTTAGATTTGGGGTTAGGTTTAGATTTGGGGTTAGGTTTAGATTTTAGGTTTAGATTTGGGGTTAGGTTTAGATTTTAGGTTTAAATTTGGGGTTAGGTTTAGATTTTAGGTTTAGATTTGGGGTTAGGTTTAGATTTGGGGTTAGGTTTAGATTTTAGGTTTAGATTTGGGGCAAGGTTTAGATTTCGGGTTAGGTTTAGATTTTAGGTTTAGATTTGGGGTTAGGTTTAGATTTGGGGTTAGGTTTAGATTTTAGGTTTAGATTTGGGGTTAGATTTAGATTTGGGGTTAGGTTTAGATTTTAGGTTTAGATTTGGGGTTAGGTTTAGATTTTAGGTTTAGATATGGGGTTAGGTTTAGATTTGGGGTTAGGTTTAGATTTGGGGTTAGGTTTAGATTTTAGATTTAGATTTGGGGTTAGGTTTAGATTTTCGGTTTAGATTTGGGGTTAGGTTTAGATTTTCGGTTTAGATTTGGGGTTAGGTTTAGATTTGGGGTTAGGTTTAGATTTTAGGTTTAGATTTGGGGTTAGGTTTAGATTTGGGGTTAGGTTTAGATTTTAGGTTTAGATTTGGGGTTAGGTTTAGATTTTAGGTTTAGATTTGGGGTTAGGTTTAGACTTGGGGTTAGGTTTAGATTTTAGATTTAGATTTGGGGTTAGGTTTAGATTTGGGGTTAGGTTTAGATTTTAGGTTTAGATTTGGGGTTAGGTTTAGATTTGGGGTTAGGTTTAGATTTTAGGTTTAGATTTGGGTTTAGGTTTAGATTTTAGGTTTAGATTTGGGGTTAGGTTTAGATTTTAGGTTTAGATTTGGGGTTAGGTTTAGATTTTAGGTTTATATTTGGGGTAAGGTTTAGATTTGGGGTTAGGTTTAGATTTTAGGTTTAGATTTGGGGTTAGGTTTAGATTTTAGGTTTAGATTTGGGGTTAGGTTTAGATTTTAGGTTTAGATATGGGGTTAGGTTTAGATTTGGGGTTAGGGTTAGATTTTAGGTTTAGATTTGGGGTTAGGTTTAGATTTGGGGTTAGGTTTAGATTTTAGGTTTAGATTTGGGGTTAGGTTTAGATTTGGGGTTAGGTTTAGATTTTAGGTTTAGATTTGGGGTTAGGTTTAGATTTTAGGTTTAGATTTTAGGTTTAGATTTGGGGTTAGGTTTAGATTTTAGGTTTAGATTTGGGGTTAGGTTTAGATTTTAGGTTTAGATTTGGGGTTAGGTTTAGATTTGGGGTTAGGTTTAGATTTTAGGTTTAGATTTGGGGTTAGGTTTAGATTTGGGGTTAGGTTTAGATTTTAGGTTTAGATTTGGGGTTAGGTTTAGATTTAAGGTTTAGATTTGGGGTTAGGTTTAGATTTGGGGTTAGGTTTAGATTTTAGGTTTAGATTTGGGGTTAGGTTTAGATTTGGGGTTAGGTTTAGATTTTAGGTTTAGATTTGGGATTAGGTTTAGATTTTAGGTTTAGATTTGGGGTTAGGTTTAGATTTTAGGTTTAGATTTGGGGTAAGGTTTAGATTTGGGGTTAGGTTTAGATTTTAGGTTTAGATTTGGGGTTAGGTTTAGATTTGGGGTTAGGTTTAGATTTTAGGTTTAGATTTGGGGTTAGGTTTAGACTTGGGGTTAGGTTTAGATTTTAGGTTTAGATTTGGGGTTAGGTTTAGATTTTAGGTTTAGATTTGGGGTTAGGTTTAGAATTTAGGTTTAGATTTGGGGTTAGGTTTAGATTTGGGGTTAGGTTTAGATTTTAGGTTTAGATTTGGGGTTAGGTTTAGATTTTAGGTTTAGATTTGGGGTTAGGTTTAGATTTTAGGTTTAGATTTGGGGTTAGGTTTAGATTTTAGGTTTAGATTTGGGGTTAGGTTTAGATTTGGGGTTAGGTTTAGATTTTAGGTTTAGATTTGGGGTTAGGTTTAGATTTAAGGTTTAGATTTGGGGTTAGGTTTAGATTTGGGGTTAGGTTTAGATTTTAGGTTTAGATTTGGGGTTAGGTTTAGATTTTAGGTTTATATTTGGGGTAAGGTTTAGATTTGGGGTTAGGTTTAGATTTTAGGTTTAGATTTGGGGTTAGGTTTAGATTTGGGGTTAGGTTTAGATTTTAGGTTTAGATTTGGGGTTAGGTTTAGATTTTAGGTTTAGATATGGGGTTAGGTTTAGATTTGGGGTTAGGTTTAGATTTTAGGTTTAGATTTGGGGTTAGGTTTAGATTTGGGGTTAGGTTTAGATTTTAGGTTTAGATTTGGGGTTAGGTTTAGATTTTAGGTTTAGATATGGGGTTAGGTTTAGATTTGGGGTTAGGTTTAGATTTTAGGTTTAGATTTGGGGTTAGGTTTAGATTTGGGGTTAGGTTTAGATTTTAGGTTTAGATTTGGGGTTAGGTTTAGATTTTAGGTTTAGATTTGGGGTTAGGTTTAGATTTTAGGTTTAGATTTGGGGTTAGGTTTAGATTTTAGGTTTATATTTGGGGTAAGGTTTAGATTTGGGGTTAGGTTTAGATTTTAGGTTTAGATTTGGGGTTAGGTTTAGATTTTAGGTTTAGATTTGGGGTTAGGTTTAGATTTTAGGTTTAAATTTGGGGTTAGGTTTAGATTTTAGGTTTAGATTTGGGGTTAGGTTTAGATTTTAGGTTTATATTTGGGGTTAGGTTTAGATTTGGGGTTAGGTTTAGATTTTAGGTTTAGATTTGGGGTTAGGTTTAGATTTGGGGTTAGGTTTAGATTTTAGGTTTAGATTTGGGGTTAGGTTTAGATTTTAGGTTTAGATTTGGGGTTAGGTTTAGATTTTAGGTTTATATTTGGGGTAAGGTTTAGATTTGGGGTTAGGTTTAGATTTTAGGTTTAGATTTGGGGTTAGGTTTAGATTTTAGGTTTAGATTTGGGGTTAGGTTTAGACTTGGGGTTAGGTTTAGATTTTAGGTTTAGATTTGGGGTTAGGTTTAGATTTTAGGTTTAAATTTGGGGTTAGGTTTAGATTTTAGGTTTAGATTTGGGGTTAGGTTTAGATTTTAGGTTTAGATTTGGGGTTAGGTTTAGATTTGGGGTTAGGTTTAGATTTTAGGTTTAGATTTGGGGTTAGGTTTAGATTTGGGGTTAGGTTTAGATTTTAGGTTTAGATTTGGGGTTAGGTTTAGATTTTAGGTTTAGATTTGGGGTTAGGTTTAGACTTGGGGTTAGGTTTAGATTTTAGGTTTAGATTTGGGGTTAGGTTTAGATTTTAGGTTTAGATTTGGGGTTAGGTTTAGATTTGGGGTTAGGTTTAGATTTTAGGTTTATATTTGGGGTTAGGTTTAGATTTGGGGTTAGGTTTAGATTTTAGGTTTACATTTGGGGTTAGGTTTAGATTTTAGGTTTAGATTTGGGGTTAGGTTTAGATTTGGGGTTAGGTTTAGATTTTAGGTTTAGATTTGGGGTTAGGTTTAGATTTTAGGTTTAGATTTTAGGTTTAGATTTGGGGTTAGGTTTAGATTTTAGGTTTAGATTTGGGGTTAGGTTTAGATTTAAGGTTTAGATTTGGCGTTAGGTTTAGATTTGGGGTTAGGTTTAGATTTTAGGTTTAGATTTGGGGTTAGGTTTAGATTTTAGGTTTATATTTGGGGTAAGGTTTAGATTTGGGGTTAGGTTTAGATTTTAGGTTTAGGTTTGGGGTTAGGTTTAGATTTTAGGTTTAGATTTGGGGTTAGGTTCAGATTTTAGGTTTAGATTTGGGGTTAGGTTTAGACTTGGGGTTAGGTTTAGATTTTAGGTTTAGATTTGGGGTTAGGTTTAGATTTTAGGTTTAGATTTGGGGTTAGGTTTAGATTTGGGGTTAGGTTTAGATTTTAGGTTTAGATTTGGGGTTAGGTTATAGATTTGGGGTTAGGTTTAGATTTTAGGTTTAGATTTGGGGTTAGGTTTAGATTTTAGGTTTAAATTTGGGGTTAGGTTTAGATTTTAGGTTTAGATTTGGGGTTAGGTTTAGATTTTAGGTTTAGATTTGGGGTTAGGTTTAGATTTGGGGTTAGGTTTAGATTTTAGGTTTAGATTTGGGGTTAGGTTTAGATTTTGGGTTTAGATTTGGGGTTAGGTTTAGATTTTAGGTTTATATTTGGGGTAAGGTTTAGATTTGGGGTTAGGTTTAGATTTTAGGTTTAGATTTGGGGTTGGGTTTAGATTTGGGGTTAGGTTTAGATTTTAGGTTTAGATTTGGGGTTAGGTTTAGATTTTAGGTTTAGATTTGGGGTTAGGTTTAGACTTGGGGTTAGGTTTAGATTTTAGGTTTAGATTTGGGGTTAGGTTTAGATTTTAGGTTTAGATTTGGGGTTAGGTTTAGATTTGGGGTTAGGTTTAGATTTTAGGTTTATATTTGGGGTTAGGTTTAGATTTGGGGTTAGGTTTAGATTTTAGGTTTACATTTGGGGTTAGGTTTAGATTTTAGGTTTAGATTTGGGGTTAGGTTTAGATTTTAGGTTTAGATTTGGGGTTGGGTTTAGATTTGGGGTTAGGTTTAGATTTTAGGTTTAGATTTGGGGTTAGGTTTAGATTTTAGGTTTAGATTTGGGGTTAGGTTTAGACTTGGGGTTAGGTTTAGATTTTAGGTTTAGATTTGGGGTTAGGTTTAGATTTTAGGTTTAGATTTGGGGTTAGGTTTAGATTTGGGGTTAGGTTTAGATTTTAGGTTTATATTTGGGGTTAGGTTTAGATTTGGGGTTAGGTTTAGATTTTAGGTTTACATTTGGGGTTAGGTTTAGATTTTAGGTTTAGATTTGGGGTTAGGTTTAGATTTGGGGTTAGGTTTAGATTTTAGGTTTAGATTTGGGGTTAGGTTTAGATTTTAGGTTTAGATTTGGGGTTAGGTTTAGATTTTAGGTTTAGATTTTAGGTTTAGATTTGGGGTTAGGTTTAGATTTAAGGTTTAGATTTGGCGTTAGGTTTAGATTTGGGGTTAGGTTTAGATTTTAGGTTTAGATTTGGGGTTAGGTTTAGATTTTAGGTTTATATTTGGGGTAAGGTTTAGATTTGGGGTTAGGTTTAGATTTTAGGTTTAGGTTTGGGGTTAGGTTTAGATTTTAGGTTTATATATGGGGTTAGGTTTAGATTTGGGGATAGGTTTAGATTTTAGGTTTAGATATGGGGTTAGGTTTAGATTTGGGGTTAGGTTTAGATTTTAGGTTTAGATTTGGGGTTAGGTTTAGATTTGGGGTTAGGTTTAGATTTTAGGTTTAGATTTGGGGTTAGGTTTAGATTTTAGGTTTATATTTGGGGTAAGGTTTAGATTTGGGGTTAGGTTTAGATTTTAGGTTTAGATTTGGGGTTAGGTTTAGATTTGGGGTTAGGTTTAGATTTTAGGTTTAGATTTGGGGTTAGGTTTAGATTTTAGGTTTAGATATGGGGTTAGGTTTAGATTTGGGGTTAGGTTTAGATTTTAGGTTTAGATTTGGGGTTAGGTTTAGATTTGTGGTTAGGTTTAGATTTTAGGTTTAGATTTGGGGTTAGGTTTAGATTTGGGGTTAGGTTTAGATTTTAGGTTTAGATTTGGGGTTAGGTTTAGATTTTAGGTTTAGATATGGGGTTAGGTTTAGATTTGGGGTTAGGTTTAGATTTTAGGTTTAGATTTGGGGTTAGGTTTAGATTTGGGGTTAGGTTTAGATTTTAGGTTTAGATTTGGGGTTAGGTTTAGATTTGGGGTTAGGTTTAGATTTTAGGTTTAGATTTGGGGTTAGGTTTAGATTTTAGGTTTAGATTTGGGGTTAGGTTTAGATTTTAGGTTTAGATTTTAGGTTTAGATTTGGGGTTAGGTTTAGATTTTAGGTTTAGATTTGGGGTTAGGTTTAGATTTGGGGTTAGGTTTAGATTTTAGGTTTAGATTTGGGGTTAGGTTTAGATTTTAGGTTTAGATTTGGGGTTAGGTTTAGATTTGGGGTTAGGTTTAGATTTTAGGTTTAGATTTGGGGTTAGGTTTAGATTTAAGGTTTAGATTTGCGGTTAGGTTTAGATTTGGGGTTAGGTTTAGATTTTAGGTTTAGATTTGGGGTTAGGTTTAGATTTTAGGTTTATATTTGGAGTTAGGTTTAGATTTTAGGTTTAGATTTGGGGTTAGGTTTAGATTTTAGGTTTAGATTTGGGGTTAGGTTTAGATTTTAGGTTTAGATTTGGGGTTAGGTTTAGATTTGGGGTTAGGTTTAGATTTTAGGTTTAGATTTGGGGTTAGGTTTAGATTTTAGGTTTAGATTTGGGGTTAGGTTTAGATTTTAGGTTTATATTTGGGGTAAGCTTTAGATTTGGGGTTAGGTTTAGATTTTAGGTTTAGATTTGGGGTTAGGTTTAGATTTTAGGTTTATATTTGGGGTAAGCTTTAGATTTGGGGTTAGGTTTAGATTTTAGGTTTAGATTTGGGGTTAGGTTTAGATTTGGGGTTAGGTTTAGATTTTAGGTTTAGATTTGGGGTTAGGTTTAGATTTTAGGTTTAGCTTTGGGGTTAGGTTTAGATTTGGGGTTAGGTTTAGATTTTAGGTTTAGATTTGGGGTTAGGTTTAGATTTTAGGTTTAGATTTGGGGTTAGGTTTAGATTTGGGGTTAGGTTTAGATTTTAGGTTTACATTTGGGGTTAGGTTCAGATTTTAGGTTTAGATTTGGGGTTAGGTTTAGACTTGGGGTTAGGTTTAGATTTTAGGTTTAGATTTGGGGTTAGGTTTAGATTTTAGGTTTAGATTTGGGGTTAGGTTTAGATTTGGGGTTAGGTTTAGATTTTAGGTTTAGATTTGGGGTTAGGTTTAGATTTGGGGTTAGGTTTAGATTTTAGGTTTAGATTTGGGGTTAGGTTTAGATTTTAGGTTTAGATTTGGGGTTAGGTTTAGATTTTAGGTTTAGATTTGGGGTTAGGTTTAGATTTTAGGTTTAGATTTGGGGTTAGGTTTAGATTTGGGGTTAGGTTTAGATTTTAGGTTTAGATTTGGGGTTAGGTTTAGATTTGGGGTTAGGTTTAGATTTTAGGTTTACATTTGGGGTTAGGTTTAGATTTTAGGTTTAGATTTGGGGTTAGGTTTAGATTTGGGGTTAGGTTTAGATTTTAGGTTTAGATTTGGGGTTAGGTTTAGATTTTAGGTTTAGATTTGGGGTTAGGTTTAGATTTGGGGTTAGGTTTAGATTTTAGGTTTAGATTTGGGGTTAGGTTTAGATTTTAGGTTTAGATTTGAGGTTAGGTTTAGATTTTAGGTTTAGATTTGGGGTTAGGTTTAGATTTGGGGTTAGGTTTAGATTTTAGGTTTAGATTTGGGGTTAGGTTTAGATTTTAGGTTTAGATATGGGGTTAGGTTTAGATTTGGGGTTAGGTTTAGATTTTAGGTTTAGATTTGGGGTTAGGTTTAGATTTGTGGTTAGGTTTAGATTTTAGGTTTAGATTTGGGGTTAGGTTTAGATTTGGGGTTAGGTTTAGATTTTAGGTTTAGATTTGGGGTTAGGTTTAGATTTTAGGTTTAGATATGGGGTTAGGTTTAGATTTGGGGTTAGGTTTAGATTTTAGGTTTAGATTTGGGGTTAGGTTTAGATTTGGGGTTAGGTTTAGATTTTAGGTTTAGATTTGGGGTTAGGTTTAGATTTGGGGTTAGGTTTAGATTTTAGGTTTAGATTTGGGGTTAGGTTTAGATTTTAGGTTTAGATTTGGGGTTAGGTTTAGATTTTAGGTTTAGATTTTAGGTTTAGATTTGGGGTTAGGTTTAGATTTTAGGTTTAGATTTGGGGTTAGGTTTAGATTTGGGGTTAGGTTTAGATTTTAGGTTTAGATTTGGGGTTAGGTTTAGATTTTAGGTTTAGATTTGGGGTTAGGTTTAGATTTGGGGTTAGGTTTAGATTTAAGGTTTAGATTTGCGGTTAGGTTTAGATTTGGGGTTAGGTTTAGATTTTAGGTTTAGATTTGGGGTTAGGTTTAGATTTTAGGTTTATATTTGGAGTTAGGTTTAGATTTTAGGTTTAGATTTGGGGTTAGGTTTAGATTTTAGGTTTAGATTTGGGGTTAGGTTTAGATTTTAGGTTTAGATTTGGGGTTAGGTTTAGATTTGGGGTTAGGTTTAGATTTTAGGTTTAGATTTGGGGTTAGGTTTAGATTTTAGGTTTAGATTTGGGGTTAGGTTTAGATTTTAGGTTTATATTTGGGGTAAGCTTTAGATTTGGGGTTAGGTTTAGATTTTAGGTTTAGATTTGGGGTTAGGTTTAGATTTTAGGTTTATATTTGGGGTAAGCTTTAGATTTGGGGTTAGGTTTAGATTTTAGGTTTAGATTTGGGGTTAGGTTTAGATTTGGGGTTAGGTTTAGATTTTAGGTTTAGATTTGGGGTTAGGTTTAGATTTTAGGTTTAGCTTTGGGGTTAGGTTTAGATTTGGGGTTAGGTTTAGATTTTAGGTTTAGATTTGGGGTTAGGTTTAGATTTTAGGTTTAGATTTGGGGTTAGGTTTAGATTTGGGGTTAGGTTTAGATTTTAGGTTTACATTTGGGGTTAGGTTCAGATTTTAGGTTTAGATTTGGGGTTAGGTTTAGACTTGGGGTTAGGTTTAGATTTTAGGTTTAGATTTGGGGTTAGGTTTAGATTTTAGGTTTAGATTTGGGGTTAGGTTTAGATTTGGGGTTAGGTTTAGATTTTAGGTTTAGATTTGGGGTTAGGTTTAGATTTGGGGTTAGGTTTAGATTTTAGGTTTAGATTTGGGGTTAGGTTTAGATTTTAGGTTTAGATTTGGGGTTAGGTTTAGATTTTAGGTTTAGATTTGGGGTTAGGTTTAGATTTTAGGTTTAGATTTGGGGTTAGGTTTAGATTTGGGGTTAGGTTTAGATTTTAGGTTTAGATTTGGGGTTAGGTTTAGATTTGGGGTTAGGTTTAGATTTTAGGTTTACATTTGGGGTTAGGTTTAGATTTTAGGTTTAGATTTGGGGTTAGGTTTAGATTTGGGGTTAGGTTTAGATTTTAGGTTTAGATTTGGGGTTAGGTTTAGATTTTAGGTTTAGATTTGGGGTTAGGTTTAGATTTGGGGTTAGGTTTAGATTTTAGGTTTAGATTTGGGGTTAGGTTTAGATTTTAGGTTTAGATTTGGGGTTAGGTTTAGATTTTAGGTTTAGATTTGGGGTTAGGTTTAGATTTGGGGTTAGGTTTAGATTTTAGGTTTAGATTTGGGGTTAGGTTTAGATTTTAGGTTTAGATTTGGGGTTAGGTTTAGATTTGGGGTTAGGTTTAGATTTTAGGTTTAGATTTGGGGTTAGGTTTAGATTTTAGGTTTAGATTTGGGGTTAGGTTTAGATTTTAGGTTTATATTTGGGGTAAGGTTTAGATTTGGGGTTAGGTTTAGATTTTAGGTTTAGATTTGGGGTTAGGTTTAGATTTTAGGTTTAGATTTGGGGTTAGGTTTAGACTTGGGGTTAGGTTTAGATTTTAGGTTTAGATTTGGGGTTAGGTTTAGATTTTAGGTTTAGATTTGGGGTTAGGTTTAGATTTGGGGTTAGGTTTAGATTTTAGGTTTAGATTTGGGGTTAGGTTTAGATTTGGGGTTAGGTTTAGATTTTAGGTTTAGATTTGGGGTTAGGTTTAGATTTTAGGTTTATATTTGGGGTAAGGTTTAGATTTGGGGTTAGGTTTAGATTTTAGGTTTAGATTTGGGGTTAGGTTTAGATTTTAGGTTTAGATTTGGGGTTAGGTTTAGATTTTAGGTTTAGATTTGGGGTTAGGGTTTAGACTTGGGGTTAGGTTTAGATTTTAGGTTTAGATTTGGGGTTAGGTTTAGATTTTAGGTTTAGATTTGGGGTTAGGTTTAGATTTGGGGTTAGGTTTAGATTTTAGGTTTATATTTGGGGTTAGGTTTAGATTTGGGGTTAGGTTTAGATTTTAGGTTTACATTTGGGGTTAGGTTTAGATTTTAGGTTTAGATTTGGGGTTAGGTTTAGATTTGGGGTTAGGTTTAGATTTTAGGTTTAGATTTGGGGTTAGGTTTAGATTTTAGGTTTAGATTTGGGGTTAGGTTTAGATTTTAGGTTTAGATTTTAGGTTTAGATTTGGGGTTAGGTTTAGATTTTAGGTTTAGATTTGGGGTTAGGTTTAGATTTAAGGTTTAGATTTGGCGTTAGGTTTAGATTTGGGGTTAGGTTTAGATTTTAGGTTTAGATTTGGGGTTAGGTTTAGATTTTAGGTTTATATTTGGGGTAAGGTTTAGATTTGGGGTTAGGTTTAGATTTTAGGTTTAGGTTTGGGGTTAGGTTTAGATTTTAGGTTTACATTTGGGGTTAGGTTCAGATTTTAGGTTTAGATTTGGGGTTAGGTTTAGACTTGGGGTTAGGTTTAGATTTTAGGTTTAGATTTGGGGTTAGGTTTAGATTTTAGGTTTAGATTTGGGGTTAGGTTTAGATTTGGGGTTAGGTTTAGATTTTAGGTTTAGATTTGGGGTTAGGTTATAGATTTGGGGTTAGGTTTAGATTTTAGGTTTAGATTTGGGGTTAGGTTTAGATTTTAGGTTTAAATTTGGGGTTAGGTTTAGATTTTAGGTTTAGATTTGGGGTTAGGTTTAGATTTTAGGTTTAGATTTGGGGTTAGGTTTAGATTTTAGGTTTAGATTTGGGGTTAGGTTTAGATTTGGGATTAGGTTTAGATTTTAGGTTTAGATTTGGGGTTAGGTTTAGATTTTAGGTTTAGATTTGGGGTTAGGTTTAGATTTTAGGTTTATATTTGGGGTAAGGTTTAGATTTGGGGTTAGGTTTAGATTTTAGGTTTAGATTTGGGGTTGGGTTTAGATTTGGGGTTAGGTTTAGATTTTAGGTTTAGATTTGGGGTTAGGTTTAGATTTTAGGTTTAGATTTGGGGTTAGGTTTAGACTTGGGGTTAGGTTTAGATTTTAGGTTTAGATTTGGGGTTAGGTTTAGATTTTAGGTTTAGATTTGGGGTTAGGTTTAGATTTGGGGTTAGGTTTAGATTTTAGGTTTATATTTGGGGTTAGGTTTAGATTTGGGGTTAGGTTTAGATTTTAGGTTTACATTTGGGGTTAGGTTTAGATTTTAGGTTTAGATTTGGGGTTAGGTTTAGATTTGGGGTTAGGTTTAGATTTTAGGTTTAGATTTGGGGTTAGGTTTAGATTTTAGGTTTAGATTTGGGGTTAGGTTTAGATTTTAGGTTTAGATTTTAGGTTTAGATTTGGGGTTAGGTTTAGATTTTAGGTTTAGATTTGGGGTTAGGTTTAGATTTAAGGTTTAGATTTGGCGTTAGGTTTAGATTTGGGGTTAGGTTTAGATTTTAGGTTTAGATTTGGGGTTAGGTTTAGATTTTAGGTTTATATTTGGGGTAAGGTTTAGATTTGGGGTTAGGTTTAGATTTTAGGTTTAGGTTTGGGGTTAGGTTTAGATTTTAGGTTTATATATGGGGTTAGGTTTAGATTTGGGGATAGGTTTAGATTTTAGGTTTAGATATGGGGTTAGGTTTAGATTTGGGGTTAGGTTTAGATTTTAGGTTTAGATTTGGGGTTAGGTTTAGATTTGGGGTTAGGTTTAGATTTTAGGTTTAGATTTGGGGTTAGGTTTAGATTTTAGGTTTATATTTGGGGTAAGGTTTAGATTTGGGGTTAGGTTTAGATTTTAGGTTTAGATTTGGGGTTAGGTTTAGATTTGGGGTTAGGTTTAGATTTTAGGTTTAGATTTGGGGTTAGGTTTAGATTTTAGGTTTAGATATGGGGTTAGGTTTAGATTTGGGGTTAGGTTTAGATTTTAGGTTTAGATTTGGGGTTAGGTTTAGATTTGTGGTTAGGTTTAGATTTTAGGTTTAGATTTGGGGTTAGGTTTAGATTTGGGGTTAGGTTTAGATTTTAGGTTTAGATTTGGGGTTAGGTTTAGATTTTAGGTTTAGATATGGGGTTAGGTTTAGATTTGGGGTTAGGTTTAGATTTTAGGTTTAGATTTGGGGTTAGGTTTAGATTTGGGGTTAGGTTTAGATTTTAGGTTTAGATTTGGGGTTAGGTTTAGATTTTAGGTTTAGATTTGGGGTTAGGTTTAGATTTTAGGTTTAGATTTGGGGTTAGGTTTAGATTTGGGGTTAGGTTTAGATTTTAGGTTTAGATTTGGGGTTAGGTTTAGATTTTAGGTTTAGATTTGGGGTTAGGTTTAGATTTGGGGTTAGGTTTAGATTTTAGGTTTAGATTTGGGGTTAGGTTTAGATTTGGGGTTAGGTTTAGATTTTAGGTTTAGATTTGGTGTTAGGTTTAGATTTTAGGTTTAGATTTGGGGTTAGGTTTAGATTTGGGGTTAGGTTTAGATTTTAGGTTTAGATTTGGGGTTAGGTTTAGATTTAAGGTTTAGATTTGCGGTTAGGTTTAGATTTGGGGTTAGGTTTAGATTTTAGGTTTAGATTTGGGGTTAGGTTTAGATTTTAGGTTTATATTTGGAGTTAGGTTTAGATTTTAGGTTTAGATTTGGGGTTAGGTTTAGATTTTAGGTTTAGATTTGGGGTTAGGTTTAGATTTTAGGTTTAGATTTGGGGTTAGGTTTAGATTTGGGGTTAGGTTTAGATTTTAGGTTTAGATTTGGGGTTAGGTTTAGATTTTAGGTTTAGATTTGGGGTTAGGTTTAGATTTTAGGTTTATATTTGGGGTAAGCTTTAGATTTGGGGTTAGGTTTAGATTTTAGGTTTAGATTTGGGGTTAGGTTTAGATTTTAGGTTTAGATTTTAGGTTTAGATTTGGGGTTAGGTTTAGATTTTAGGTTTAGCTTTGGGGTTAGGTTTAGATTTGGGGTTAGGTTTAGATTTTAGGTTTAGATTTGGGGTTAGGTTTAGATTTTAGGTTTAGATTTGGGGTTAGGTTTAGATTTGGGGTTAGGTTTAGATTTTAGGTTTACATTTGGGGTTAGGTTCAGATTTTAGGTTTAGATTTGGGGTTAGGTTTAGACTTGGGGTTAGGTTTAGATTTTAGGTTTAGATTTGGGGTTAGGTTTAGATTTTAGGTTTAGATTTGGGGTTAGGTTTAGATTTGGGGTTAGGTTTAGATTTTAGGTTTAGATTTGGGGTTAGGTTTAGATTTGGGGTTAGGTTTAGATTTTAGGTTTAGATTTGGGGTTAGGTTTAGATTTTAGGTTTAGATTTGGGGTTAGGTTTAGATTTTAGGTTTAGATTTGGGGTTAGGTTTAGATTTGGGGTTAGGTTTAGATTTTAGGTTTAGATTTGGGGTTAGGTTTAGATTTGGGGTTAGGTTTAGATTTTAGGTTTACATTTGGGGTTAGGTTTAGACTTTAGGTTTAGATTTGGGGTTAGGTTTAGATTTTAGGTTTAGATTTGGGGTTAGGTTTAGATTTTAGGTTTAGATTTGGGGTTAGGTTTAGATTTGGGGTTAGGTTTAGATTTTAGGTTTAGATTTGGGGTTAGGTTTAGATTTTAGGTTTATATTTGGGGTAAGGTTTAGATTTGGGGTTAGGTTTAGACTTTAGGTTTAGATTTGGGGTTAGGTTTAGATTTGGGGTTAGGTTTAGATTTTAGGTTTAGATTTGGGGTTAGGTTTAGATTTTAGGTTTAGATTTGGGGTTAGGTTTAGACTTGGGGTTAGGTTTAGATTTTAGGTTTAGATTTGGGGTTAGGTTTAGATTTTAGGTTTAGATTTGGGGTTAGGTTTAGAATTTAGGTTTAGATTTGGGGTTAGGTTTAGATTTTAGGTTTAGATTTGGGGTTAGGTTTAGATTTTAGGTTTAGATTTGGGGTTAGGTTTAGATTTGGGGTTAGGTTTAGATTTTAGGTTTAGATTTGGGGTTAGGTTTAGATTTTAGGTTTAGATTTGGGGTTAGGTTTAGATTTGGGGTTAGGTTTAGATTTTAGGTTTAGATTTGGGGTTAGGTTTAGATTTTAGGTTTAGATTTGGGGTTAGGTTTAGATTTGGGGTTAGGTTTAGATTTTAGGTTTAGATTTGGGGTTAGGTTTAGATTTGGGGTTAGGTTTAGATTTTAGGTTTAGATTTGGGGTTAGGTTTAGATTTAAGGTTTAGATTTGGGGTTAGGTTTAGATTTGGGGTTAGGTTTAGATTTTAGGTTTAGATTTGGGGTTAGGTTTAGATTTTAGGTTTAGATTTGGGGTTAGGTTTAGATTTGGGGTTAGGTTTAGATTTTAGGTTTAGATTTGGGGTTAGGTTTAGATTTTAGGTTTAGATTTGGGTTAGGTTTAGATTTTAGGTTTATATTTGGGGTAAGGTTTAGATTTGGGGTTAGGTTTAGATTTTAGGTTTAGATTTGGGGTTAGGTTTAGATTTGGGGTTAGGTTTAGATTTTAGGTTTAGATTTGGGGTTAGGTTTAGACTTGGGGTTAGGTTTAGATTTTAGGTTTAGATTTGGGTTTAGGTTTAGATTTTAGGTTTAGATTTGGGGTTAGGTTTAGAATTTAGGTTTAGATTTGGGGTTAGGTTTAGATTTAAGGTTTAGATTTGGGGTTAGGTTTAGATTTTAGGTTTAGATTTGGGGTTAGGTTTAGATTTTAGGTTTAGATTTGGGGTTAGGTTTAGATTTGGGGTTAGGTTTAGATTTTAGGTTTAGATTTGGGGTTAGGTTTAGATTTTAGGTTTAGATTTGGGGTTAGGTTTAGATTTGGGGTTAGGTTTAGATTTTAGGTTTAGATTTGGGGTTAGGTTTAGATTTAAGGTTTAGATTTGGGGTTAGGTTTAGATTTGGGGTTAGGTTTAGATTTTAGGTTTACATTTGGGGTTAGGTTTAGATTTTAGGTTTAGATTTGGGGTTAGGTTTAGATTTGGGGTTAGGTTTAGATTTTAGGTTTAGATTTGGGGTTAGGTTTAGATTTTAGGTTTAGATTTGGGGTTAGGTTTAGATTTTAGGTTTAGATTTGGGGTTAGGTTTAGATTTAAGGTTTAGATTTGGCGTTAGGTTTAGATTTGGGGTTAGGTTTAGATTTTAGGTTTAGATTTGGGGTTAGGTTTAGATTTTAGGTTTATATTTGGGGTAAGGTTTAGATTGGGGTTAGGTTTAGATTTTAGGTTTAGGTTTGGGGTTAGGTTTAGATTTTAGGTTTACATTTGGGGTTAGGTTCAGATTTTAGGTTTAGATTTGGGGTTAGGTTTAGACTTGGGGTTAGGTTTAGATTTTAGGTTTAGATTTGGGGTTAGGTTTAGATTTTAGGTTTAGATTTGGGGTTAGGTTTAGATTTGGGGTTAGGTTTAGATTTTAGGTTTAGATTTGGGGTTAGGTTATAGATTTGGGGTTAGGTTTAGATTTTAGGTTTAGATTTGGGGTTAGGTTTAGATTTTAGGTTTAAATTTGGGGTTAGGTTTAGATTTTAGGTTTAGATTTGGGGTTAGGTTTAGATTTTAGGTTTAGATTTGGGGTTAGGTTTAGATTTTAGGTTTAGATTTGGGGTTAGGTTTAGATTTGGGATTAGGTTTAGATTTTAGGTTTAGATTTGGGGTTAGGTTTAGATTTTAGGTTTAGATTTGGGGTTAGGTTTAGATTTTAGGTTTATATTTGGGGTAAGGTTTAGATTTGGGGTTAGGTTTAGATTTTAGGTTTAGATTTGGGGTTGGGTTTAGATTTGGGGTTAGGTTTAGATTTTAGGTTTAGATTTGGGGTTAGGTTTAGATTTTAGGTTTAGATTTGGGGTTAGGTTTAGACTTGGGGTTAGGTTTAGATTTTAGGTTTAGATTTGGGGTTAGGTTTAGATTTTAGGTTTAGATTTGGGGTTAGGTTTAGATTTGGGGTTAGGTTTAGATTTTAGGTTTATATTTGGGGTTAGGTTTAGATTTGGGGTTAGGTTTAGATTTTAGGTTTACATTTGGGGTTAGGTTTAGATTTTAGGTTTAGATTTGGGGTTAGGTTTAGATTTGGGGTTAGGTTTAGATTTTAGGTTTAGATTTGGGGTTAGGTTTAGATTTTAGGTTTAGATTTTAGGTTTAGATTTGGGGTTAGGTTTAGATTTTAGGTTTAGATTTGGGGTTAGGTTTAGATTTAAGGTTTAGATTTGGCGTTAGGTTTAGATTTGGGGTTAGGTTTAGATTTTAGGTTTAGATTTGGGGTTAGGTTTAGATTTTAGGTTTATATTTGGGGTAAGGTTTAGATTTGGGGTTAGGTTTAGATTTTAGGTTTAGGTTTGGGGTTAGGTTTAGATTTTAGGTTTATATATGGGGTTAGGTTTAGATTTGGGGATAGGTTTAGATTTTAGGTTTAGATATGGGGTTAGGTTTAGATTTGGGGTTAGGTTTAGATTTTAGGTTTAGATTTGGGGTTAGGTTTAGATTTGGGGTTAGGTTTAGATTTTAGGTTTAGATTTGGGGTTAGGTTTAGATTTTAGGTTTATATTTGGGGTAAGGTTTAGATTTGGGGTTAGGTTTAGATTTTAGGTTTAGATTTGGGGTTAGGTTTAGATTTGGGGTTAGGTTTAGATTTTAGGTTAGATTTGGGGTTAGGTTAGATTTTAGGTTTAGATATGGGGTTAGGTTTAGATTTGGGGTTAGGTTTAGATTTTAGGTTTAGATTTGGGGTTAGGTTTAGATTTGTGGTTAGGTTTAGATTTTAGGTTTAGATTTGGGGTTAGGTTTAGATTTGGGGTTAGGTTTAGATTTTAGGTTTAGATTTGGGGTTAGGTTTAGATTTTAGGTTTAGATATGGGGTTAGGTTTAGATTTGGGGTTAGGTTTAGATTTTAGGTTTAGATTTGGGGTTAGGTTTAGATTTGGGGTTAGGTTTAGATTTTAGGTTTAGATTTGGGGTTAGGTTTAGATTTTAGGTTTAGATTTGGGGTTAGGTTTAGATTTTAGGTTTAGATTTGGGGTTAGGTTTAGATTTGGGGTTAGGTTTAGATTTTAGGTTTAGATTTGGGGTTAGGTTTAGATTTTAGGTTTAGATTTTAGGTTTAGATTTGGGGTTAGGTTTAGATTTTAGGTTTAGATTTGGGGTTAGGTTTAGATTTGGGGTTAGGTTTAGATTTTAGGTTTAGATTTGGGGTTAGGTTTAGATTTTAGGTTTAGATTTGGGGTTAGGTTTAGATTTGGGGTTAGGTTTAGATTTTAGGTTTAGATTTGGGGTTAGGTTTAGATTTAAGGTTTAGATTTGCGGTTAGGTTTAGATTTGGGGTTAGGTTTAGATTTTAGGTTTAGATTTGGGGTTAGGTTTAGATTTTAGGTTTATATTTGGAGTTAGGTTTAGATTTTAGGTTTAGATTTGGGGTTAGGTTTAGATTTTAGGTTTAGATTTGGGGTTAGGTTTAGATTTTAGGTTTATATTTGGGGTAAGCTTTAGATTTGGGGTTAGGTTTAGATTTTAGGTTTAGATTTGGGGTTAGGTTTAGATTTTAGGTTTAGATTTTAGGTTTAGATTTGGGGTTAGGTTTAGATTTTAGGTTTAGCTTTGGGGTTAGGTTTAGATTTGGGGTTAGGTTTAGATTTTAGGTTTAGATTTGGGGTTAGGTTTAGATTTTAGGTTTAGATTTGGGGTTAGGTTTAGATTTGGGGTTAGGTTTAGATTTTAGGTTTACATTTGGGGTTAGGTTCAGATTTTAGGTTTAGATTTGGGGTTAGGTTTAGACTTGGGGTTAGGTTTAGATTTTAGGTTTAGATTTGGGGTTAGGTTTAGATTTTAGGTTTAGATTTGGGGTTAGGTTTAGATTTGGGGTTAGGTTTAGATTTTAGGTTTAGATTTGGGGTTAGGTTTAGATTTGGGGTTAGGTTTAGATTTTAGGTTTAGATTTGGGGTTAGGTTTAGATTTTAGGTTTAGATTTGGGGTTAGGTTTAGATTTTAGGTTTAGATTTGGGGTTAGGTTTAGATTTGGGGTTAGGTTTAGATTTTAGGTTTAGATTTGGGGTTAGGTTTAGATTTGGGGTTAGGTTTAGATTTTAGGTTTACATTTGGTGTTAGTTTAGACTTTAGGTTTAGATTTGGGGTTAGGTTTAGATTTTAGGTTTAGATTTGGGGTTAGGTTTAGATTTTAGGTTTAGATTTGGGGTTAGGTTTAGATTTGGGGTTAGGTTTAGATTTTAGGTTTAGATTTGGGGTTAGGTTTAGATTTTAGGTTATATTTGGGGTAAGGTTTAGATTTGGGGTTAGGTTTAGACTTTAGGTTTAGATTTGGGGTTAGGTTTAGATTTGGGGTTAGGTTTAGATTTTAGGTTTAGATTTGGGGTTAGGTTTAGATTTTAGGTTTAGATTTGGGGTTAGGTTTAGACTTGGGTTAGGTTTAGATTTTAGGTTTAGATTTGGGGTTAGGTTTAGATTTTAGGTTTAGATTTGGGGTTAGGTTAGAATTTAGGTTTAGATTTGGGGTTAGGTTTAGATTTTAGGTTTAGATTTGGGGTTAGGTTTAGATTTTAGGTTTAGATTTGGGGGTTAGGTTTAGATTTGGGGTTAGGTTTAGATTTTAGGTTTAGATTTGGGGTTAGGTTTAGATTTTTAGGGTTTAGATTTGGGGTTAGGTTTGTTGGGGTAGGGTAGATTTAGGTTTAGATTTGGGGTTAGGTTTAGATTTTAGGTTTAGATTTGGGGTTAGGTTTGTTTGGGTAGGTAGATTTTAGGTTTAGATTTGGGGTTAGGTTTAGATTTGGGGTTGGTGATAGGTAGTTTGGGGTAGGTTTAGATTTAAGGTTTAGATTTGGGGTTAGGTTTAGATTTGGGGTTAGGTTTAGATTTTAGGTTTTAGATTTGGGGTTAGGTTTAGATTTTAGGTTTAGATTGGGGTTAGGTTTAGATTTGGGGTTAGGTTTAGATTTAGGTTTAGATTTGGGTTAGGTTTAGATTTTAGGTTTAGATTTGGGGTTAGGTTTAGATTTTAGGTTTATATTTGGGGTAAGGTTTAGATTTGGGGTTAGGTTTAGATTTTAGGTTTAGATTTGGGGTTAGGTTTAGATTTGGGTTAGGTTTAGATTTTAGGTTTAGATTTGGGGTTAGGTTTAGACTTGGGGTTAGGTTTAGATTTTAGGTTTTAGATTTGGGTTTAGGTTTAGATTTTAGGTTTAGATTTGGGGTTAGGTTTAGAATTTAGGTTTAGATTTGGGGTTAGAAGGTTTAGATTTAAGGTTTAGATTTGGGGTTAGGTTATTTAGATTTGGGGTTAGGTTTAGATTTTAGGTTTAGATTTGGGGTTAGGTTTAGATTTTAGGTTTAGATTTGGGGTTAGGTTTAGATTTTAGGTTTAGATTTGGGGTTAGGTTTAGATTTGGGGTTAGGTTTAGATTTTAGGTTTAGATTTGGGGTTAGGTTTAGATTTTAGGTTTAGATTTGGGGTTAGGTTTAGATTTGGGGTTAGGTTTAGATTTTAGGTTTAGATTTGGGGTTAGGTTTAGATTTAAGGTTTAGATTTGGGGTTAGGTTTAGATTTGGGGTTAGGTTTAGATTTTAGGTTTAGATTTGGGGTTAGGTTTAGATTTTAGGTTTATATTTGGGGTAAGGTTTAGATTTGGGGTTAGGTTTAGATTTTAGGTTTAGATTTGGGGTTAGGTTTAGATTTGGGGTTAGGTTTAGATTTTAGGTTTAGATTTGGGGTTAGGTTTAGATTTTAGGTTTAGATATGGGGTTAGGTTTAGATTTGGGGTTAGGTTTAGATTTTAGGTTTAGATTTGGGGTTAGGTTTAGATTTGTGGTTAGGTTTAGATTTTAGGTTTAGATTTGGGGTTAGGTTTAGATTTGGGGTTAGGTTTAGATTTTAGGTTTAGATTTGGGGTTAGGTTTAGATTTTAGGTTTAGATATGGGGTTAGGTTTAGATTTGGGGTTAGGTTTAGATTTTAGGTTTAGATTTGGGGTTAGGTTTAGATTTGGGGTTAGGTTTAGATTTTAGGTTTAGATTTGGGGTTAGGTTTAGATTTTAGGTTTAGATTTGGGGTTAGGTTTAGATTTTAGGTTTAGATTTGGGGTTAGGTTTAGATTTGGGGTTAGGTTTAGATTTTAGGTTTAGATTTGGGGTTAGGTTTAGATTTTAGGTTTAGATTTTAGGTTTAGATTTGGGGTTAGGTTTAGATTTTAGGTTTAGATTTGGGGTTAGGTTTAGATTTGGGGTTAGGTTTAGATTTTAGGTTTAGATTTGGGGTTAGGTTTAGATTTTAGGTTTAGATTTGGGGTTAGGTTTAGATTTGGGGTTAGGTTTAGATTTTAGGTTTAGATTTGGGGTTAGGTTTAAATTTAAGGTTTAGATTTGCGGTTAGGTTTAGATTTGGGGTTAGGTTTAGATTTTAGGTTTAGATTTGGGGTTAGGTTTAGATTTTAGGTTTATATTTGGAGTTAGGTTTAGATTTTAGGTTTAGATTTGGGGTTAGGTTTAGATTTTAGGTTTATATTTGGGGTAAGGTTTAGATTTGGGGTTAGGTTTAGATTTTAGGTTTAGGTTTGGGGTTAGGTTTAGATTTTAGGTTGATATATGGGGTTAGGTTTAGATTTGGGGTTAGGTTTAGATTTTAGGTTTAGGTTTGGGGTTAGGTTTAGATTTTAGGTTTATATATGGGGTTAGGTTTAGATTTGGGGATAGGTTTAGATTTTAGGTTTAGATATGGGGTAAGGTTTAGATTTGGGGTTAGGTTTAGATTTTAGGTTTAGATTTGGGGTTAGGTTTAGATTTGGGGTTAGGTTTAGATTTTAGTTTTAGATTTGGGGTTAGGTTTAGATTTTAGGTTTAGATATGGGGTTAGGTTTAGATTTGGGGTTAGGTTTAGATTTTAGGTTTAGATTTGGGGTTAGGTTTAGATTTGTGGTTAGGTTTAGATTTTAGGTTTAGATTTGGGGTTAGGTTTAGATTTGGGGTTAGGTTTAGATTTTAGGTTTAGATATGGGGTTAGGTTTAGATTTGGGGTTAGGTTTAGATTTTAGGTTTAGATTTGGGGTTAGGTTTAGATTTGGGGTTAGGTTTAGATTTTAGGTTTAGATTTGGGGTTAGGTTTAGATTTTAGGTTTAGATTTGGGGTTAGGTTTAGATTTGGGGTTAGGTTTAGATTTTAGGTTTAGATTTGGGGTTAGGTTTAGATTTTAGGTTTAGATTTGGGGTTAGGTTTAGATTTGGGGTTAGGTTTAGATTTTAGGTTTAGATTTGGGGTTAGGTTTAGATTTTAGGTTTAGATTTGGGGTTAGGTTTAGATTTTAGGTTTATATTTGGGGTAAGGTTTAGATTTGGGGTTAGGTTTAGATTTTAGGTTTAGATTTGGGGTTAGGTTTAGATTTGGGGTTAGGTTTAGATTTTAGGTTTAGATTTGGGGTTAGGTTTAGATTTTAGGTTTAGATTTGGGGTTAGGTTTAGATTTGGGGTTAGGTTTAGATTTTAGGTTTAGATTTGGGGTTAGGTTTAGATTTTAGGTTTAGATTTGGGGTTAGGTTTAGATTTCGGGTTAGGTTTAGATTTTAGGTTTAGATTTGGGGTTAGGTTCAGATTTTAGGTTTAGATTTGGGGTTAGGTTTAGACTTGGGGTTAGGTTTAGATTTTAGGTTTAGATTTGGGGTTAGGTTTAGATTTTAGGTTTAGATTTGGGGTTAGGTTTAGATTTGGGGTTAGGTTTAGATTTTAGGT